>NW_026775577.1:14427500-15825000 GCF_030987335.1 Cornus florida
CTCACCTCTCTGGTTTTGATCTTTGAAATGCTTCTCTTATTTTTCTTTCAGGTCTAAAGAAATCAGCAGTAAGCTACTGGGTAGTTATAGGCGTTCAAGTAGTCCGGTATATCGCCCTGCCTTTGTTAGGCATTGTTGTTGTTAAAGCAGCAAGTCATTTCGGCCTGGTGGGATCAGATTCTTTGTATCAGTTCGTGCTTCTGCTTCAATATGCACTTCCATCTGCAATGACCATAGGTATGGTTAGTTTGGTTGATCTTCCATTGTCTGCTCATGGCTTTCAAAACGCGTCTACACAGTTAAAGGTGTTAGCATGTATAAATGTCAAACAACCTCTCGATGTGGGACGTCACAAAAGTGCTTCTGAATGCACAAGCCTTAATAATGGACAGTGTGTGCGCGGAACAATTCCATGAATCATGACTGATAGGCATAAAAAAAACTTTGATCATAACAATTTCATGAATGAGAGTAAAAAAAAATCTTATTTATTATTTTTTTTAATATTATTTTTCTTATGTTTTCTTGGTTATTTGGCAGGTACAATAACGCAGTTGTTTGAGGTTGGTGAGAGTGAATGCTCTGTAATTATGCTGTGGAATTACGCCGTGGCGGCGATCTTCCTCACTCTCTGGTCAACCTACTACATGTGGATTGTGTCTTGAATTTTCACATTCTTGCATTTTAGTTTTTGACAATTGGCGTTTTCATCAAATTCATTTACAATGTGTGCTTGTTGAGAGTTGTGTTCCTGTTTTGTTTTTGTTGGCGGCAAAGGGGCTTTAAAGATTGTAATATTGATATATAGAAATATACTATATTGAATGTGAAAAAACAAATATATATACATATACTGAATTGAAGCATATATATATATATATATATATAATGAATATATGTGTGTTCCTGGATTTACATTGTCTCTCCCCCTGATTATTTTCAGTTAATGGGTAATGTCAATTTGGCAATTAATATTACAAGAGAAGATTAATGTGAAATTAAATTGTCATATTTTTATTAAAATAATTTGGAAAATTCTAGATCTTTTTAAGTAGAGAATTGTACAAAGGTAAAGGAAGTTTTAATTCTAACAATTGACCTTTTCATTTTAAGGATTCAACAAGAGAACTAGCTTGTGATAATAATAGAAAAGAAAAGTTTTACTTACAAGCATAGCATATATAGGATTGCAAACGAACTGAACTGCTAAGCAGTTCGGGCTCGTTCGTTAAGCAAACTAGCCGAGCTTGAGCTCAATTTTTAGGCTCGTCTACTAAATGAGCTCGTTTACTAAACGAGCCGAGTTCGATCAATGTTAGGCTCGACTTGTGTAGGCTTGTGAGCTCGAGTTCGTGTAAACTCGTTTATGTTCATGAACTCATATAAGGCTTGTATATGTTCGTGAACAATAGGCTCATTTACATCTGCTTTTTTATTTTTTTGTTGGAATCTTTTAATTTTTTGAAGTATAAAACAAAAATGTAATGATTTACTAAATGAGCCTAGCGAGTTTGCAAACGAGCCTAAGTAAATTTTGAACATTAGTTTAATTTAATTTATTAAACAAGCTGAGCCCGAGCTCTTTAATACCATGACGAGTCCTAGCGTGAGCCCGAGTTGAGATTTTTGAACTCGTCATGAGCCCGAGGCCGAGGCCGAGTTGAGGTATAAACCAATAGAAAATTATTGCAGATACATAGTGGCAATAGAAAATTATTTTTTTCCCTCAATTACTTTAAATTTATATTTCACAATACTCATCCTTCAATTCAAATGCACATAAATATCATTACTCATTTATATATTGAAATATGTTAATCAAAGTCCGCAAATGTCGATCTTTCGCCATTGGATAGCTAGGTCCCACAATAGGGTCCATGTGGGGTCTATGCGATCCGACGGCTGAAAACCAGCAATAGAACTGCAGCAGCTCCCCTTATAATATACGGAGTATATGTATAAATATGTATATATATATATATATATAGAGAGAGAGAGAGAGAGAGAGAGAGAGAGAGAGATGGGGCCAAACTCTTAACGCTCTATGTCTACTTGTCCACACACAAGGGTGTTGTACTTGTACCCCATAAACATACTCGCATACCTTCCTTCCTACTCTGTCTTTTCTTCCGGTTTTTTCAAACGTTCAAACTTCATGACCGTTTTTTGGCGCTTCAAGCAACCATCATCCTCTACTCTAACTTAATAACTTGTTTGGTTTTGCAAAATCACTTCAATTGAAAAAAGCTCTTCTGATCAAAACAGTCCCTAGTGGTTTCTTCTCCATGGTAGCTTTTAGGCTTTGCTATTCCCAGAAGTGAAATTAACTTTTCCTTTCTCTCTCTCTCTCTCTCTCTCTTTCATGTGTTTGTTCATGCCTTGTATGTTTATATTTTCTTTGGCATTAAGGAACTATCTAATCAAGATTAGCCATCAATTATTATGCTTATAAAATGATCACAACTGTCTTAATTGAGTTGTAATTTCTTCATCAATTACCTGACTAGTGATACAGAAAGGATTCAGGTGAGATTCTTCTTCATCTTCTCCCAAATATATACATATACATGCCTGTGTATGTGTTATATACATCTCCTTGTGCCTTATGGTTCTTGGGTTCTTCCTACAAAATCATTATATTTTCTCTGCTTTCTGCGGCACATTTATTTATTTTTCGAAAGTTCAAGTAAACGCGCGCGCGCACACACACACACGATATTAGCAGACTCGAACACTCAACCTCCCATTTTGAGAAGATAGAGCATACCATTTGGGCTAATGCCCATTGGTAATTCCGCGGCACTTTTACATAACTTGCTTTAAAGTTACATGGAAAAAGTGGAAAGCTTTGCCTACTTCATGAAAAGAAATGTTATAGGATTATTGCTTTGGCTCATTGTTTGAAATTGTTTTCTGTTGAAGTAGGAGTGGAATACCTGAAATTCTGAAGGCAACTTAACAAATGGGGCTACTGGAGCTATTTTCTGTTGCCTCTATGCCTGTTTTGAAAGTACTGTTGGTGACTGCACTTGGTTCATTCCTTGCTTTAGATCATGTAGACATATTGGGAGATGATGCAAGGAAGCATTTGAATAGAGTAAGTCGTTATTTTTGGCATTTTGGCTTCTTAATCACACATTTCTTTTACGTGGGCCAACCTTGGCGCAATGGCAATGTTGCTCCATTGTGACTTGGACATCATGGTTCGAAACAAAAAATAGTCTGTTTGTACACAGAGATTAGGTTGCGTACATTTAACCCTCCCAGACCCCACAATCACGGGAGCCTCGTGAAATGGGCTAGCCCTTTAATCACATATTTCTTTTATGGTTCTATAATGCCATGGCCCATGGAGCCTAATCAAACAAATAGAGACAACAAAGTAACTAATTTTTTCCCTAGATTTTGATGAACTAATAGAAACACTTTCTTCTTTTTGATCAGGTTGTTTATTTTGTGTTCAATCCTGCACTTGTTGGTAGCAACATTGCTAGAACAATTACACTTGAAAGCATTGCCTTGTTGTGAGTTTAGTTTTTGTTTGACTCCAATTTTAGTTTATTTTTCCTTCTCTAAACTTATATATAATTCAACTCTATATGAAATGTGCAGGTGGTTTATGCCCCTCAATATTCTTATCACGTTTATAATTGGCTCAGCACTTGGATGGTTACTTGTAAAAGTCACAAGAGGTTCTCAACATCTAAAAGGCCTTATAATAGGTTCATGTGCAGCAGGTAGATTCTCTATGTTGCTAATATTAACAGAAAAGGAAACAAGAACACAAGCAAGAAAACTGATTTAAGTGATTCACCCAATTTTTGGGCTATGTCCATGGAAGGCTACATAACAAGTATAAAAATACCAAAACACCCCCGAAAATGGGGGGTAAGATGTACAGTATTGTCACGCTCCACATTTCATATAAAGTGAAGGTGACTAATTATTCTTGAAGGGCTTGTTAGATATGGTAGTGCCTAGTGCTGTAATGAGAGTGCTTGATTTCAGATCAAATTTTCATGCCCAAACAACATACCTGTATCAAACTATTGAGGATTATGCTCATGTCCTCTTGGCTCTGTCAAATCGACACTTTCCTGTAGCTCCTGTAGGTCACCTGATTGACGAGTTCCTGTATATTCGCTTCCTCTTCAGCTGTAACGTCTACTTGGCTTATTCCACTTCCATTGTCAACAGTCGGCTCTTTTGCTAAAAGGACCATGTTATTCTGCAGAGTATCATCAAATACTGCCCTTAGATCTATATATGTCTGTAAATAGAATTAATGCAGTAATAGAAGTGCCACATACTTGAATTAGGAACCATTTCATGGATCCTTTGAATACAACAATTGAGAGTTTTCTTGGTTGATGTAAACAGGAAACTTGGGACACTTGCCTATAATAATAATCTCAGCAGTATGTCGAGAGAAAGGCAGTCCATTTGGAGCACCTGAAGTTTGTTATACGTATGGAATGGCTTATGCTTCACTTTCAATGGCGGTATGTATTTAGTAGCTTCGTTTGATACTGATTTTGAAATCACTGAAGTGATGAGGAATTAAAACTTTATATACTCGATATGAATTGCTCGATCATCTATTAAAATCTTGCACCAATTGATCGCGTTATTCACCACTAAGTTCATTACCTATGCAGTCCATCAGCTGGTCATTGTTATGCAGAGTGTGAGAACTAAAAGTTTTTTGTTGATATAACTATTTCTTTATTTTCTATGCCAGATAGGAGCCATTTATATATGGACTTACGTTTATAATATCGTGCGGTTGTCCTCAATAAAGATTATTCAAGAACTGGACATTGACGACTCCACTAGCAATGATGAATCTACAGGTGAAACGTCAAAAACGTTCCATGGGAGTTGCGCAGAATTGCTTCTTCCTTCGAAAGTTACTCTGCCGGGCGCTAAAGCTGATGGAAAAGCTAAGGTCCTCCCGCCTTTTCCTTTACTAGAAACATGATGTCCTATGATTTGGAATAACTATTTCCCTTTCTTTCATTTCAGTATTCCTCTATTAATCAGAATATTTGGTCTTCAAAATTATCTACTTATAAAAAAATCCCTAAATTCAACAGTCTCAACTCCGTAAAAGAAAATAAATAAACACGACTACTAAGACCACTGAATTTCTGCTTATTACTTCTTTCTCAACTCTTATTTGAGGTAGAAAAAGCAGGAAGAAAAGAAAAATTAGTCGATGGAGATCTCGTGAGAGAATAGAGGGGTATCACATCTATATTGAGTTAAGAACTATTTTTATCAATCCAAAAATTCACATCTATTAAGAAATACATTCATATACCATGTGTATATAGAGGAAGAGTATATAATTGTTCATGCATTTATGGAACTAGTACATGCAGGAAGATACAGATTATATTTCGTAAACAATGTGACTGACATTCAGGGAATAGCTTATTTATCATAAACATTCAACATCGATTGTGAGTTAACAATTTAAAGAGATTCATGGCAGGTGCTAATCTTGGATAAGGCTAAGCAATTTATGAGGATGTTTTTGAGGAAGACTAATCTGAAGGCACTACTTGCACCTTCAACTACTGGAGCGGTACGCTTATAGTGCTTATTATTCCAATACAGTAACTTCTTTGGAAATTGAAAAGAGCATGGTCTACTGCTTTCATTTCTGTCATATATTAGTCCTACATATTCTATGCAATATCCCTTTGTGTAATGCATTGGCTATCACCTGAGTGAGGCATTGCAAGTAGGAGAATGGCCTATGGGATGTGATGACTTGCATCAGTTGGAGGGTGGGCCTTGGTGCAATGGTAAGGTTGCTCCATTGTGACCTAGAGGTCACGGTTTTGAAACTGGGAACAGACTCTCCATATGGAGGTAAGGCTATGTATATTTGACCTCCCTAGACCCCACAATGGCGGGATGCTCGTGCACTGGGCTAGCCCTTTTTAGTTTTAGCCAGTAACTCTGCACTTATTCTTATAATAAAGAACAATGCATCATGTAATGTGAAAATGTCCTGCTGATGATTCTAAGCACTAAAGATCTTGCTGTCTTCTTGTGTAGATTGTTGGGTTCATCATTGGAATTGTCCCTTATGTGCGAAAGTTGTTGATTGGTGGTACTGCTCCTTTTCATGTGGTCCAAGGCTCTGCTTCCTTGCTCGGGTATACATATATTTTACCTTTGCACTCTGCTTTTGTCTTAGCTGAGGTTATAATTTTGTAATAGTAGAAATCAGATCAGAAACCAGAAAAATTTTTCAAGTAAAATCTTTTATGTATTCAATTCTACAGCAGGTGCAGCTAGATGGTTGTAGATGTGACGGTAGGGCATATACATATACTTTCAATACAACGACCTCAAGTACACCAAATAAAGTTCTCTCTAAATGTGATAGAATTCAGAAAACACGAACTTGGCCAAATCAATAAATCAGTATTTTGCCTCTTGAGGACATTTTACCTTTCTTAAGAAGAGGATGTTTATATAACTATTAGTGTTTGGTTGGTGACTTGGTGGTGCTATATCTCCTTCTGCACGAATACTTACCTCTATCACCAACTTCTTCTTGGCGGTGGTCTATCTCCTTCCACACGAATACTTGCCTCTATCACCTATGGGGACTTAAACCCTCACCATCCACTTTGGGGTTTATCGTGTTCCTTTCTATTTTGTAGGAATGCAGCCATCCCAACTGTTACCTTGATAGTGGGAGGAAACCTTCTTAAAGGTAATTATGACATTCTATTATAAAATGTATCTTGCTTTCCTACGAAGAAGAATCTTCAGTATATGCCATTTTTATTGTTATTTTCATTTTTTCAGGTTTTAAAGGGTCAGGAATTAACCTGCCACTCATTGTTGGAATTATAGCAGTTCGGTATCTTTTCCTTCCTATGCTTGGCATTTTCATTGTTCAAGGTGCAGTTCATTTTGGCCTGGTGCACTCGGATCCATTGTATCAGTTTGTTCTTCTACTGCAGTATGCACTTCCACCAGCAATGAACTTGGGTATGAAAAGTAAATTTTGGCGGTAAATGCATTATTGGTCTGGTTTGGAAGACTCATATCATTTTTCAATATTAAGCTTGATTTCAATCATTCCTCAATTTTTTTTTGGGTAACTATCTCTATATCTATTTTAAGTCAATTCACACTATTCATTTGAAACTCTAGTTAATTTAGTACCTGCAGGGAGGAGGTCAATGTTCAGGAGTCCTTGTTAGACACTCTCCTATGCTGGAGTGAGAGAGAGAGAGTAAATGACTAAATTATTACTATGTACAAAAGATACGACAGGTCCATACTGAATTAAAATACTAAGCAAACAAAGATTTTATGCTTGCATTGGAAAAGTGCATGTAATGTTAACTCAAAGCAAAGGTTGTCATTTGCATCAATTACTGCATAATGCATGAATTTCTAATAATGTGTGGTAGGTTCTACCCCTCCACCTCCAGCTAGCTACCACAAAACTCCAAAATCTGAAATTAACCCTATTTCCTTAATTTGGCAGGTACAATTACCCAATTGTTTGGAGCCGGCGAAAGTGAATGTTCTGTTATCTTGCTGTGGGCTTATGCCTTGGCATCAATCTCACTGACTGTTTGGTCAACCTTCTTCATGTGGCTGGTAACTTGATTAGATCAGGTGATGGAGATCGTGAAGTGTTTCGCACCTATGTCAGGCATAGGGACATTTTATTAGGGATATTAGAATGTTTACTTGTTATTTTAGTAATTATTGGGTATTTTATTTTATTATTGGGTTTGCCTATAAAAGGCCTTGAGGTAACAGACTTCATTAGTATTTTTTTTTTGCTTTGGAGATTATTGAATATTGCTTCATCTGAAATCTCTGCATGTTCTCTTCTTCTTCCATTTTCTGTTTTTGCTTTTCTCACCCACTCCATCTATCCAACCTATCTATTTACTCTGTTCTAACCCTCTTCCTCTGACTCCTCGTCACCGCCTTCTAATCTCATCTCTTCTTCTATTTTCTCACCCCCTGATTTCCTTCAGGTTCGTCATCATCAAGTGCTTGGTATCACGTGGCAATGCCTCATATCCTGTGTACTATCCTTTCAGTTTAGACAGTTCACATATGAAGATTAAATTACAATATGTATCTTATGAATGGTTTATGAAGTATTAGTAACTTTGGATAGTTTCTTTTAGTAATTTTGGATCGACTCAGAAGCTGATTGAAAAATGGAGGATGTTACTTGAGCCATGCTATTTGGGAAATAAAAAGCTAGAAAGATTCATTATTTGTCTGCTGTATGCAAAAGTATCATTTGTATTGCACTACTCTTGTTCACTGTCCCCTTTCACTTCTCTCCCAGAGTATACTGCAAATCAGTCCCTGTGAACATAGAGTCAATTTTGAGCTTTCTATTTGATTCTTTCATCACATGGCATAGCACACTGTCAGTGATCTGAACTCGAGCAAGGGGTGAATTGGGAAGAGATTTTGTAAGGGCAGTTGGCAAATTTTTATTTCTTTATTTATTTGTCTCGACAAATAATTCATACATCCACTGTGCACCATGGGGACTTGAGACCTCAGTTTTACTCCTTAGATGGTGAAGAAATACCATTATGCTAACATTTTTTTAAACGAAAAAGAAAAAAACCAGATGTTCTGCTATTGAAGGTGTTCATGGCAACTGTCAATTATACTATTAATCCATGAAATAAGACAGGAATTATATAAAAACATTTTTTTAACAAACTCTGCTCAATTTCGGAGGAGACACTGAAGGAGATGGCCTACCATATCCTTAATATATATATACTAGGAAAGAGCACGTGCAAATGCGTGTGCTTAAACAACAATGAAATCTTCAAACAAGAATAATATTGTTGACACGTAATTTTACATTCACAATAATATTTTAATTTTTGCTCATTTTAATCATTAATACAACAACCAAACCTAAAATTATTAGATCAAAACTGAGGCAAAAGAGACTAACCTTTTCAAGCTCTTCGTGAGAGGTTTTCATAATTTTTGTATTGCTTCAATCTCTCTCTCATACAATTGAGCCTCTCCCAAGAATTTCCGTGAATGTCTTTTCCATTCCTAACTTCGAGAGCTGATGTATCAGTCTTTGGCTTGCTATGTAAATACCAGGAAAGATCATTCAAACTATCAGTATATAAATCAACTACGTTAAAATAAAACACTGACACACATCTACTCATAGACAACGCTGCTTTGTTGTTCAGTGTATCAAAATCAGTATTGTCATAGTAGTTATTAACCGTGTACTCAAGGTCGTCGTTCTAAAACTGCGCCAGTATCCTACTAAAAAAATAAAAAGAATTAATTTTTAGATAAATTCGTGAATTAATATAAAAATAAGATAAAACATTTCTCACGAAGAGAATCAAGACCTCCTAAGTTAAACAATAATGAATGCCAACACAGTGGTTTTCAAATGAGATTCAAGGCAACATACATGAACAGAAATGAAGATACAACCACCGAACTAATTTCTCAAATATAATTGAAATTTAAATAGTCAAGCAAACAATTGGAACTGTCACTTGGTTGTTATCTTTAAGTTTTAAAAATTGAAATCGGGAAGTTCATTTGGTGTGCCCTCTTTACATTCCCTATTAAATACTGTCTTCAAATTTCGTATTTTGATTTAAAAAATAGTAAAAAATGGATAGAAATAACAAAAAAATAAAATAAAATAAAAGCCAAAATTTGTAAAGTAACTAGTTCAACATCGAACACTGGCATATTTTTTAACCATGGAGGAACACTAGCACAACATTCCAAGGCGACAGAGGGAAATCAGATACAATAGTTGAGTGCTAATCCTGGAGTATGCTTCCCGATAGAAACATACTACATTCACATCATATAAACATATTACATTCACCCCCCAGTCTCAATTGACAATGTTGCATGCTATGGTCCCACGAGCCTATAGTATTCAACTATTTTAGCTTAAAATTTTGTCAAGAAAGATCTTACAGACCAAAAGAGGCAGCAACTCTTCTAAAAGCTCACAACCCAAAGAATTAATACTGGTGTTTTTGCAAGCTAAGATATTGGAATCAGATATTGTGTCAGTGCAATGGATAATTCAGAACAAATTAAGGGAAATGGTGCATCTGATAATTCAGAACAATTTCTTCTCGTTCTGCAAGAAAATAACCTTTAAAATATGGGGATGGTTACAATATTAACATCAAGCAATTAAGTATATAGGAAAGGAGGGCATACCTTCACTGTACAAATTGTAAACAAGAAAGGAAAATGAAGTTGATGAGGTGCCATTCTTGAAACATCATGACAAACAAAGGCAGGGCAGATAAGCACCCGCTGTTTGGTAAGTTTCGGAGCTTTGAAACTCATTTCTCTTTGGTAAATTTCACCAAGCCGCCTTCCTTATCCCATCTAGTCAACCAGTTTCATACAAAACCCTTCGGCATTCTTCTTAAGTTCCCCAACGTCATCCAACTCAGGTTCTTTCCCTCATACTTCTCATGGAACAACAATGTCACCCCCAAAACATGAAGAAGATACTGATACAATCATCAATAGGCCATACATACAACACACTGCAAGGCCAACAATATATGAAACTTCCAGCTAACATGAGAAAACCCAATGGAGATCTCAGAAACTTATCGACCATCTCCAAAACTGACTGATCCAATCCACTATTATTTGATAAATTCAATAATAGGGTTATAGTACGGGCATCAGCAGTGAATCCTTTCTCAACCATTTCTTGAAGAAGTTGCATTGCCATTGAAGTCTCATCATTTCTAAGAAGTCCCTGAACAATTTTATTGTAAGTGAAACCATCTGGTGAGCAACCACGCTCTTCCATTTTCTTGAGCAACATGTTTGCTTCACTTAACAACCCTTCCTTACAGAGTCCATCAATCATAATAGTATATGTGTGAACATTAGGTCGCAACCTCTTGGAAGAAAGACTACAAAAGGGTTCCCTTGCAGCTTTTATGTTTCAAGCTCTGCACATACCATCAATATGGATGCTGTAAGCCACAATATTAGGATGCAGTCCACTTTCTTTCATCTCTCGAAACAAGGCCCTTGCCTCAGCAAGACATTGGTTTTTACACAGTCCATCTAACAAAGTACAGTAGGTTATCAAATTAGGATGTTGGCCACGGGCTCGCATCTCATTCAGAAGTTGTTGCGCAACTAGAGGTTTTCCTGCATGGCAGAAACCACCTATAAGAGTGGTGTAAGCAACAGTATCAGGAACCAATCCCATCTGAGAAATTTCGTAAAACAGTCTTAGAGCCTCAGTCATGTTTCGCTTGTTACAATATCCATTAATCAAGATGCTATAGCTATGAACATTAGGGGCACAACCCCTACCAACCATCAAATCAATTATCTCCTTTGCCTCTTTAAATTTGCTTTGTGAACAATATCCATCCATCAGTGCATTGTAAGTGACAGTATCAGGCTCCTCACCTCCTGGGTTCATCACTTCAACTATTTCGACTGCTTCTGAAACCTTCACTTCCTTACAAAGTGCATCCATCAATATAGTGAAGGTTCTTGCATCCAGATTGACTTTTCGGTTAACCATTTCATTCAACAATCTTGTAGCCTCTTTCCACTGTTTTGAAATGCATAGGCCAAGGATTAAGGTGGAGTAAGTGATAACATCTGGAGAAATGCCTTTACGGATTATTTCTGAAAAGAAGTTAAAAGCCTCAGCTATCTGTCTGTCCGTACAAAGACTGTCAATGATCATGTTATAAACATAAACACCAGTTACCTGATTTCTTTCTTCCATCTCCTTGATCAATTCAATTGCGGCGCCAGTGTTCCCTGTTCTGCACAACCCATTTATAATCGATCCACAAGTAACTGTATCAGGTTGAAATCCTTTGGCCACATGTCATTATAAAACTTTACTGCTTCACCTATTTTATCCAAAATACAGAGTCCCCTGATCAAAGTGGTGAGCTTTGCATGCTCCACTTCGTAACCAAGCTTCAAAGTTCTCCCCAAAACAGAGAGACCCAAATCGACCCGACTCAAATGGCAGTAACAATTCATTAAGATGCCCAGAGTATAAGCGTCTGGCTCTACCATTCCTGATGATTCCATTTGATTAAGTAACGGAATTGCAGTGGTGTAATGTTTCATTCTCACAATGGCCATTATCAATTTAGGAAACTGCACAATTGAAGGAAGAGGTCGCCTTTGAGACATTTGATCAAACAATGCCCGTGCATTGTGGAGGTTACTGAATTCAAATCCGCATTGGTTGCTAACAAACTTCACAAACCGGGCTCGACCACTCATACTGTGAGGTTTTTTTTTTTATCTTTACCACTTTGGGAAAGAAACGAAACCCTTAAATTGTCGCTGGCAATTGGAATCAATGAAGAAAATAAGACAATATAGAAGAGAGAGTTTTAGACTTACAAGGTGAAGCAGTAAAGTTGGATAAATAAGCGTCATTAGTATATAAAAGCAACTCTATATGCCTTAAATTGTCCACATGACTTTAATTACTTTTATAACTTCGGTATGGTGGATAAATTAAAAATATTTTAAAAATTAGTATATTAGATTTTGAATTGGGATTTTAAATTTTTTATTATCCCAATTCAAAAATAGAATGCTGGGCGTAATTTTTTGAGGGATTAAGGGAGTAATTTTTTGTTTAGATTTTTTATTTTGGAAAATTTTGTAATTTTTAGACAATTGTTAAGTATAATGTTAATTATTATTATTATTTTTCAAGACAATAAATGTTAAAAGTTAAATTAATAGATGTAGAGAGTCGGCACTCCAAAATCTATCGAAAGTGTAATGTTCATAAAATATATTAAATGTGTTGATAGTATTTGTGTACTTGTCGCTGCTAATTTTACAAAATATATTAAATGTGTTGATAGTATTTGTGTACTTGTCGCTGCTAATTTTACAGAGAGGGATGCCCGTGACTGTAGAATCTTAGTCGCTAATTGAGGGGTTAACGCATATGTTTTCATTCTCAATAATTAATTACTATTTTTCTGCTAACTTCCTTTTAGGTCTCTCATTATATATAATTACTATACTAGTCTCCTAAACTTCATAAACCTCCACGATTTCATCTCTTTAAAATTTTATTTTTTGCAAAATTCCATATCTAAATGTTTGAAGTTCCAACACTAAAATTTTATTTTTTACAAAAGTACATATCTAAATGTTTGAAGTTCAAATCTAAATTTTTTCAGATCCGTATTCTTTGTATTCGAAGTATTGCTCTAATTTTTCAAATTAAAAAAATAAAATAAAAAATTTATCATAAGATAAAAAGAAAAAAGTACTATAATTTTTTTTAGATTGTACTTTTTTTTTAATTTGATTTGATTTTTTATTTATTTGAAAAACAACCCAATACTTCGAAACAGAGAATAATGATCTGATAGTACGTTTTTTACAGATTTTTTTTTTATTTTTTTAATCTGAAACCTTCACGGTTCCATCTCACTTTAAAATTTTATTTTATACAAAATTCCATATCTAAATGTTTGAAGTTTCAACACTAAAATTTTCTTTATACAAAAGTCTATATCTTAATGTTTGAAGTTCAAATCTGAATTTTTTCAGATTCATATTCTTTGTATTCGTAGTATTGCTTTGATTTTTCAAATTAAAAAAACAAAAAAAAAAATTATCATAAAATAAAAAGAAAAAAGTACTATAAAATTTTTTTAGATTATACTTTCTTTTTTTTTTTCATCTGATTTTATTTTTTTTATTTGAAAAACAACCGAATACTTAAAAACAGAGAATATGGATATGAAAAAATCAGATAATTTTAGAGAGAGAACCAAATTATATACTTTTTTCATTGGTTTTTGGAGACTAGTATAGTAATTATATATAATAAGAGATCCAAAAGGAAGTTAGTATAAAAAATAGTAATTAATTATTGGAATTTTGTAAAAAATAAAATTTTAAAACGAGATAGAACCGTGAAGGTTTTTGAAGTTTCTTAATTAGGAGGCTAGTATAGTAATTATATATAATGAGAGGCCCAAAATGAAGTTAGTAGAAAAATAATAATTAATTATTAGAAAAGAAAACACAGGCAGTCGGGGTGACTGTGATTAACATCTCTCTTTTATAGATGTCTCAATGTTGATCTTATTGAAAAATATAACTTTTTAATACCAAAAAAATGTAAATAAGACTAATAAATAAAGTCACCACTTAACATCCAGTTTGGTTCAACCAAAAAATATAATCTTGAATTGATTGCAACGTTCATATAGAAGCTACTATAGATTGACCTACTGAAGTATGACCTCAGATATTTTAGCTTGTCGCATGGGAGGACAAACATGTGTGGTTATAAAATTCAAAAGCGGCAATTTCCAGTTAAGTCAGCATACCAAGATGCTTTGAAATTAAAGGCGGCGACTTTAGTCGCAGAAAATTCAATGAGAGGGGAGTGTAGGAAAGCTATGGGAAGGAAGAGATTGTGGACTATGGGAAGTGGATGTCAAAATGAATATATTCAAACCATATCATCACTCTCAACCATGTTAGTTCAAAAAATGAATAAAATACAATATTCACACTCACATTAGCAACAATATTACACATATATAAGTTTTTGAAGAAAATAACGGCCAGAGAATGCTCATGTCCCAATTTAAATCTGTTCATCGTCATTATAATTCTAAAATTATTATTAAGTGTGGAGTTGTCGATAACATTACCGTCCTACTTAGGTATGTTATGGTGCCATAATAGAGTCAGTTTTTTTTTTTTAATGAATCTGGTGGGTGATTAGATGCTTCCACGTCATCTGATGAAAGTGAAATTTTCACAACAATAATTACCGAAAAGCAAGCAAATCTTCATCTGATCATCATTAAAAAAAAAATAATTACATCCAACGATCAATAGTGACCCATCTGCTCTGGTAGGGTCAAAAACCAGATCATTGCCCTAAAACCCACCGCACAACACACTCTCACCGAGCCCTCTCCTCCCTCTCCTTCTCTTCCCAATTCTTCGTCTCCTTCCCCGTACTCCGTACAAGACCAAGATTTGATTCCTCATACAAAAACCCAAAACCAAACCCAATTGCTCCCCTCTCTCTCTCCATATATGTTTGCATATACATATATATACCAACAGTTTGTGAATTTGTGTTCTTAGGTCTATGTCATCTTCATCAGCGTTTATCTACAAATAATCTACGGTCAGTTATACTCTTTCTCGCTCTATCAATGATTTATATGCAGATACATATGATTGATGATTACTATAATCCCAATTTTCTTCTGAAATTTTGTATAATATAAGCAGAGACAGTGAATAGTGTTAATTTTATCATCTTCCCGGGAAATTTGTTGTTAAACACAAGTAATTAGCCCTAGAATGGAGTTCGAACCATTAGGCTTGGGGGGTGAGGTGATTGAATTCGACATGATAGGACTTGGAGATGATGCCGTTGATATTGAGCATCATCTCGTGGATGATGATGATGAAAAGAACCTCATCGAAAGTTGTTACGGTGGTGATGGTGGCGGTGTTGGTGAAATTTATATTCCTGAAGGGGATACTAATCTTGAGCCTTATGAGGGCATGGAATTTGAATCGGAGGAGGCTGCTAAGGCTTTCTATAATTCTTATGCTCGGCGGGTTGGGTTCAGCACCCGTGTCAGCATGTCCAGGAGGTCCAGGCGTGACGGAGCCATCATTCAGAGATCTTTCGTTTGTGCCAAAGAGGGGTTTCGTGTCGAGAAGGAGAAACCTGGGCGTGAGGCTGCCAGGGTTAAGCGGCCCCGAGCTGAGACTAGAGTGGGCTGCAAGGCCATGTTAGTAGTTAAGATTCAGGATTCCGGTAGGTGGGTTGTTTCCGGATTTGTCAAGGAGCATAACCATGAGCTTGTCCCGCCTGACAAGGTGCATTGCCTCCGCTCTCACCGCCATGTTTCTGGTGCAGCAAAGTCCTTGATTGATACTTTGCAGGGAGCTGGCATTGGTCCCAGTGGCATAATGTCAGCTCTGATTAAGGAATATGGTGGAATTAGCAATGTTGGGTTTACGGAGCGTGACTGTAGGAATTATATGAGGAGCAGTAGGCAGAGGACTCTTGGAGGTGACACGCAGATCCTATTGGACTATTTGAGGCACAAGCATTCTGAGGACCCTTCATTTTTCTATGCTGTGCAGGGAGATGAGGATCAGTGCATGAGCAATATCTTTTGGGCTGATTCTAAGGCGAGAACCAACTATACCTACTTTGGTGATACAGTTACATTTGACACCACTTACAGGTCGAACAGGTATCGATTGCCCTTTGCACCCTTCACAGGAGTGAACCATCATGGACAGCCTGTATTGTTTGGTTGTGCCCTGTTGATAAATGAATCAGAGGCATCCTTTGTGTGGCTGTTTAGAGCGTGGCTCGAGGCAATGTCTGGCAGGCCTCCAGTTTCGATAACCACTGATCATGATCGGGTAATTCGTTTGGCCATTACACAGGTCTTTCCCCAGACTCGTCACCGCTTTTGCAAGTGGCACATCTTTAAAGAATGCCAAGAGAAGTTGTCTCACATTCTTTCTGAACATTTGAATTTTGAATCAGAGCTCCATAAATGTGTAAACCTTACTGAATCAACCGGGGAGTTTGAGTCTTGTTGGTTGTCCCTTATTGATAAATATGATCTTGGGGAAAATGAATGGCTACATACAATTTATGCTGATCGCTGGCAGTGGGTCCCCGTATACTTGAGGGATACATTCTTTGCTGAGATGTCTATAACACAACGTAGCGATAGTATGAACTCTTACTTTGATGGATACGTAAATGCGTCAACGACTCTACAGTTGTTTGTGAAGCATTACGAGAAGGCTCTGGAGAGTCGCTATGAGAAAGAAGTTAAGGCAGATTATGATACCATGAACACTGCCCCAGTTCTAAAGACCCCTTCTCCCATGGAGAAACAAGCAGCCGAGGCTTACACACGGAAACTTTTTATGAAGTTTCAAGAAGAGTTGGTGGAGACACTTACTTTCTTGGCTACCAAAGTTCAGGATGAGGAGGCAACCACCATGTATCAAGTTGCTAAATTTGGGGAAAGTCATAAAACTTATTTTGTTAAATTAAATATTAGAGAGATGAAAGCAACTTGTAGCTGCCAGATGTTTGAGTTTTCTGGCCTTCTATGTAGACATATATTATCAGTCTTTAGAGTCACAAATGTTCTTACTCTGCCATTTTGCTACATCTTAAAACGATGGACAAGAAACGCCAAGAGTGGTGTCATGTTGGAGGAACGTACCAGTGATTTGTTGAATAGTTGTCGAGAGTCTCTTACAGTTAGATACAATAATCTTCGTCACGAGGCCCTCAAGTATGTAGATGAAGGTGTGAATACTGCTGACATTTACAATGTGGCAATGGATGCTCTAAGAGAAGCCACAAATAAAGTTGCTAATGCAAAAAAGAATGATGGGAGAATTGCTAATGGCAATGGGTCTAGCAAAGAATACCGTGCCGCTCATGAAAGTAATGCAAATGATACTCATGGGGCTCATCAATGGAGTGTGGAACAACCTCTATCTACAGTGAGTTGTTTGTTGTTTCAATTGTTCAATTAGTTGCTTCTTTATTCTATTTTTTCTTTTTAAAGGTTTTTTAGCAATATTACTTAATTCTTATTTATGTTGTTCTAATAGCATCTGATATGCTTTTAGATTTTTGTACATATTTCAAATTAAATTCACTGAATAAAAATTTCCTAAATGAGTCCAAAGTGATAAAAGCTAGACTTCCATTTGTCAGCAACTGTGCAGTGAATAATTATACTGTGATTGGTCATAGGAGTCAATATATATTTTTCTGAACTATGGCGGAATTATTATTGCCTTTTTGTGCGAAATGATTTTTAATGACGAGTTCATGTTCTTTTCTTTTCATATATATATAGATATAATATAATCTCTAAAGGTTAGGTTTGTCTATGCGTGTAGGTAGAACATACGCTAGGCAATGTCTTTTCAAATCATATAAATGTGTCCTGAATTTTGTTTTTTTGTAGGAGCTTTCACCAAAGAAAAAAAGAAAAAAAAGGAAAGAAAACCCAGTATCCCACCAATATAATTTTTAAATTTTATTATTTATTTATCCATCTATTATTTTTTTTGTAGGACCTTTCACCTAAATGGATGCTTTCTCACTCATTAACAAATTTTGCTGCAGAAAACCAAAATTCTGTCTAACTTGCAAGCTTTTCTCCTTCGGCAGTGCATAAAGTGCTTAAGCTAAATAAATAAAGGGGTCGGGTTGGGCAGTAGTATTCTACACATGTGGACATACTAATAGCTGAACATTATATTGGATGGTTCAAATAGCAAGTGATGAATAAAAAATAGTTTGGAGAATACTTCCCTTTCCCTCTTATTTTTACTCCATTTTATTATAATTCTAAGTTTAACAGTCCTAAAGTTGACGAGATGATTAAAGAACACTAAATTGAGAAAATAAAATGGCAGTCATTTCTCCCATTACTTCTTTTGGTCAAGTTGCACTACCTAAACTGGTGGTGATGTGGCATGGAATCTGGAGAATTTTCTGCCTCAAATGTCACTTTATAGTGAATTGGAAAGCAACTTATCTTATCTGATCAAGACAAACTCTTGTAACTTTACTGCTCTCTTATTACTCTCATGTGCTAAAATTTAGTTGCTCAAATCTTCTTAAAGGTGCTAGTGATCTAACGATCCAATTTTTATTTTTATAATTACTTTGAATTAGTAAAATGCTCTGCAACCAATATCGACTGTGACTAATTAGGTTATTATTGCAGTGACCAAGTTTGCTAATGCAGCATTATTTATTGTGCGGCAGAAATAAATTATCCAGATTCTTTTATAGATCATTGTCCAATCAGTTTATACTAATTTCAAGTGTCCTCAGTCTCAGTGAAGCTTTTTTATACCTGACAAAAATTCCCTAGTAAGTGGAAAAAATGAGGACATCTTCTTGTACCTGTGGAAGATGACTGCAGTACTTCCTTTAACAACCCCCCTCACCCTCAAGTTGGAGAACATGAACTCTACTTGTATCATTGTAGATCCCTGTTTGACAGACAAGTCTTTTGTTCTTGCATCATTAGTAAAATGTTCCCACTCCTACCGTGATTAGTAGTGATATTTTTCCTCTCTTTTTCCCCCTTTGTTTTGGTCTATCGTGTAAGATTTCTTATAACATCAAGATGGCACTTTGGAGCACTAGATGCATGTGATGTAGAGAGGTCGGTTCTAGTGCTTGGTTTCTTCATAATCTTGCATTCTTTGTTGTTGTTGTTGTTGTTTTTGTTTTCAGTGTAGATTATATGTACTTGTAAAAATGTGATCTCTGTTGTGTTGCTGATGGTGTATGAGTCATTTTTGTTACGTACTATGGTTATGTGATTCTGTTATTTCATCATTGTTTCTTAATAACATATTAAACATATTTCCAGGATGACCAGGACCGTAAAATACAGAAACTATCCCGTCAGCTGGAACGTTCACAACGAAAATGTGAAGTATATCGTGCCAACTTACTCTCAGTTTTGAAAGATATCGAGCAGCAGAAGCTACAGCTGACAGTTAAAGTTCAGAACATCAAGTTAGGCATGAAAGAGTAATAAGCCTCTAAATGAAAATGATTGTATCGACTCTCGTTCTCTCTCCCTTTGCTTTTCCAAGGGTTCTCAAAGCTCCAGTCACTTGGGCATTGATGAGAATTGTAATTTGTTGGGTATAAATGAAAAAAAAAATTATTCCACTCCTCAGAAGGGTTCCCCGCATATGGTGTGTCAAAAGTTTTCTAGTAACTAGGACCAGTAGGTTGAGCTATTTTGAGTTTTGGTTTATTCTAGATCTGAGTTTGCAATAACGTAAGAGTGCTGGAGTTCTGATTTACACTGCTTTATTTCAATGGACATAATTGGCCGAAGCAGTTTTGATTTTGATTTACAGGTATGTTCTCATCGAACTAGAGAAGTTAGCTAAAGGTCTGTACTTTTTTCTAACTTTAGCCTTCGTAAAATAAAAGGTCAACCTTGAAAATATCATTCATATTTTATACTATGTACACAAGAAGTTTCTGTCAGGTGAATAAACTTCAACAAGTATCTCCCCAATTTATCATTTTATGAATCAACAGTATGTCTTCACCTTCAGCAGTACATAAAAGACATCAAAAATCTTGTTTATACTTGCATGGTAGCATTAATCACTATTGATAATACTTATAAAGTCACAATGACCTGCTTATGCTGAAACTTTGTTTTGGACCACCAAAATCGGTGCTCCAAATGCAACATGACAGAATTGTGTTCACACATGTATGGTAGCATTAATCTGTGTGAGAATTCTTTTCGCCCTTATCTATAAGCTTGAGCAACCCATAAGCGAGGGCCATTGAAAGCCACCCTCCAACCAGAAGTCTCACTGCAGATACCCTAATTGATGAGCCACCGAGATAAGCTCCAATTCCTCCGAAAAGCACCAGAGCTATCGTTGTTACTACCACGATGACTGCGATCCTAGTGGTGCTCTCATTAACAAACATAGCTGCTAACAGAGGAACAAGCGACCCACAAAGAAACGCCAAGGCTGATGCAATTGCAGCCTTGTATGGGTTTGGCAGTACTCTATCTTCATCCTCCTCCTCTTTTGCCTCTTGTATAGTAATAATTTTCTTTGCAGCATCTCCTGCTATCACTTTCATCACCGGAGACCTTGCAGGAGAAGAAAGAACATGGGGAAACTTCCGGCCAGGTGTCATTTTATCCGAAGATGGCTCACCTTCACATTCCGACTTTCTCAGTGCAGGTGACACTGCAACGTTAGTCTCGAATGGTGGCTTAGTTCCATTGGCAGTGTCAGTGATATGAAGCTTGATCTCACCGGCACCATGATCTTGACTGCATGCCTCGGTTCTTGAACTAGAATTGCCAACAGCTGCTTCTCTCTCGATGTCCCTCTGTGTTGACACAGAGACGAACTCCCCAACAGCCATGCTACAAGCCCCTGCAAAAGCACCAGCAAGTCCGGATACAATCATGGACTCTTTGCTCTCTTTTGCCGCGCCTACACCAAGCATAAGCAATGTAACGGAAAGCAACCCATCATTTGCTCCCAGAATGGCTGCTCGGAGCCACTGAGCTCGTTGCAGGCGGTTGATCCTCTCCTCCTTTTTATCAGCAACATCAAGCTTGTGTTCGGCACTAGTCTCGAGTGTGTGAGGAGAATGCATGATGCTTAGTTAAACGAGAATTGAAGTGGTGGGAGTGTGGCTTTCAGGTGGAGGCACACTTATGGTGCGTGGAAGGAACATACAAGAGGACATTAGTCCTAGAAGATGGGGATCCTAGGAAGCAGAGAATCGATCATAGGTGGTGTCGTGGAAGATTACAAAACAGGTACGTTGAGTCCTAGGAGTGTATTTTTTTTCTTTCTGAATAGCGTATACCTGTTTTTATCCGAAGGTTTGTCCTCACTTATTCTCTTCAAAGTCTGTGTCATGAATGTTAATTTAATAACAATAATAACAAGAACAATAAAACATTGATGACTTGA
Source organism: Cornus florida (assembly GCF_030987335.1). Lineage (NCBI taxonomy): Eukaryota > Viridiplantae > Streptophyta > Magnoliopsida > Cornales > Cornaceae > Cornus > Cornus florida. Next base: position 14,449,107 of record NW_026775577.1, read on the forward strand.
ATAATGTATATTGGAAATCGATTGATATATTCCCTCTCTGATTGTCTTGTTCTATCAAAAGCTGGCACCTGTTCTTTTTAGCCTTTGATTAAAATTGTTTTGAATTCCAGATTTACAAATTAAATAAATAAATAAATAAATAAATCTTTACAATAAATTGTAATGGATTTCATTGATTTATATCCTGACGAGTTTTAGCATATGCTTATATGCTATGCAATGTCCCTTATAAGCCCAGCTAATGACAAATCATGCATTGTTTTGCTTTATATATGTGTGTGTGTATATATATATACTATGCATTGCATTGTTTTGCTTTATATATGTGTGTGTGTATATATATATAGGAATCAAAATACTCTCGAATGACCTGGACTCCACGGCCTCACAATGAGTTAATCTTATGAAAAAAATCATCTCCGATCTCGTCTTACCATTAATTAATTGTAACGAACATCACTCACTGGAGGCTAGTAATGATGCGAGAGATGGTGTCAATACAATCATATGTAAATATATGATTTAGTTTGAATAATTACACTATCCTCCGTTCTCAAAAAAAATTAGATGCCTTTTGAAGAACTCGTCATTTTACAAATTTGCTATTAACTTATTTTAATACATTTTAATTTAAAAATTAAAACTGATATTTATATGGACAAAATTAGAATTTTGAAATTCTAAGTTTTTATTTTATTTTTTTAACATTTGAGAGAAATATATTACAAAATTATGTTTGACAGAAAAGTTGAATAAGTTTAGTTTATGCGGTAAATAACTAAATACTATGCAGTCTATGCAGAAGCATTATGAATGCATAGTGCAAGCATTGCTTCACATCAGAAGTGATGGGCTGTGAATAAAGAAAGAAGAAAAAGAATTGAAAATCAGATCAATTTTTTCTAACATTATTTTTCATTCTATACTTCTCGTGTTCTATATATCTTCTATAATATAAGTTTGCTTAATTATGATAAGGGTAAAGTGCAAAAATCCAATTGCTATATAAAAAAATATGCAAAAAAAATATTTTTGCTATTGAATATCTGCATATAAATTCATAACATTTGAAATTATGTGCAAATTGTCCCTTAATATCTGTTGACAGTTGACAATTAATTTCAATCATTTTTTTTTTTTATATATATAATTACTCTAAAATATGAAAAATTATTAGATAGTCATATACAATTTGACAATTGGTGGCCTAATCCAATGAAAAGTAATGTTGATGTTGAGATTTCTTTGTAATATATTAATATCCTCTTGTAAAGCTATTTTCTCAATTCAAGAATCTGGATTGAAATCAATGTTTTTGTATTTTTATATTGTTATCAGGCATTTTAAGTATTTTTTTTCTTTAAATTGACAAAAAAGTGTCCTTATTTGCTTAAATTGAAAACTGTAGAGTTTTCTTAAATACCAAAAAGGTATTTGTCCAAACTAGAGTTAAATTTGGAGGGCTTTGATATTTGGGCCAAGGCCGTATTGTATTTGCAAAATTGGCCCAGTTTGGTTTCTTTCTTTCATCCTAGTTGTGACCCAATAGCCTTGAGGAAATGTGGTCACATGGGTTGACCTACTATGGTGGTCAAAAGCCTATTCACGTGTTTAAGTCCAAATAATTGAAAAGTCCTGATTTCCAAATGCTAGGGTAGGGTTGTCCACAAATTTGACTTAGATTGTTTATTTTATAAATATATGTTTTGGAAAAATTAAAACAAATGTCAATCTATCCGACATTGACGAAGGAAAAAGCAACGAAGAAGATCCAAATCCCTCGATATTAATTTCAAATTCAACAATCTTTCGTACTTTTAGAAATAACAAAATAATTTTCAGCATAGATTGAAAAATACAGAAAAAAATATCCAAAAAAAATATTTAAGCCAAATTTAATAATTTTTCATACTTTTAGAAATAACATAATAGTTCGTGCTCTAAATAATAATAATAATTTAACGAAAAAAAAAAAGAAACAAGATCCAAATCCCTCAATATTAACTCCAAATTTAATAATCTTCAAAATAAAACAATAGTTTTTGACATAGTAACGTATAGAGGAATTTGGATTGAAAAATATAGGAAAGAAAAAAGGAAGGAAGAAGATTCGAATCCCTCAATACTTACTTAATTTTAATGATATTTAGTACTCTCGGTTTTTCACAATTCTTTTCTTCCTTCCACATAATGTGACAAATGCAAGTATCTACTGTAAGCAAATTAGTAGTCTATCAATAATTAATTAAATATATTATTTATATATGCATATAAGAGAAGTTGCACCCTTAAAATGAATAGTCACATATAAAGAGTTGTGTCGGTTAATGGAACCAACACATCTTCATGTATGAATTGAAACGGTTTCAACTCTCACTATCACTATATATATGCGTAAAAGGGCTGGAGTCCAGTAGAGGGTTTGTTGTAATCTCTTCAAACTGAGTTTCTATATCTGGTATGTCTTCTTATCAAGTTTATATATTGAATGCATGAATCCTATTTATATCAAAATTTTCTTACATGTGGTGTCAGAGCCTACATGGACTCTAATACATATAAATTTATTTTACGTATGAAATTTCCCTGCAAAAAATATATATATATATATATTGGAGAAGACAGGATGCTTATTAATTAGGACACTATTGTGTCTTTAGGTTTATAGACAGTGAAATTAGAATTCTTATATAAAGAAATTAAAGATAATGACATGTGTCTAGTTTTGGTAAAAGTGTACGGCATGTGCTTGTATATTATTATTATTATTTGAATCTATATTATATATTGTAACCAAAAGATTAGAAAACTTTTACAGTTCTCATGATAGACACGGGATAAACTTTGTGACAAAGAAACTGATATATATATATATATATATATATAAAGAAGCCCAACACGGTCGGTAATCAATTAGGATTTTCTCCTAGTGGTGTCAGTTTACGAATGATACTCACTAACCATCACGCTATATATATAATATATGTGCACATGCATGTACTGAAATATGATATATATATATATATATATATATATATATATATATATATATATGAGATAGAAAACAACGTGAATGTCATTCGGTGTTCATGGGACAACAACGTCTTTGGTGTTTATGACAACGTGAATATTTCCTATTTAATTAATTTATGTTAACATGCTGATTGTGATTGTGGAGGGTATGCACTATTGACATGCTGATGGCAACAATCTGAATATTTTCCATGTATGGTTAACGTGCTGATGGTTGTGAAAAGCTTATAGCAATTCTATCTTTACTGTTATAATGGTTGTTTTAAAAGAAACTGCATGTTCTGATTCAATTATATTTTTAACCATTTGCATCGTTTAAGTGAATGGTTATTTTATAGAATCATGTATGTATCCATATAATGTTATACAGTAACGTGAATTTTCATACATATTACGTTAGATACATAACGTGAATCTGGATTCTTTGATATCATACATATCACGTTAGATAGGAACATAAATCTTTGACATTAATGTACTAGTGTTACTGTCAATAATATCCATATGAATAACTAATATTCATGTACGACTGTTTATGATAGTTGTAAGGGATACAACGTACCATGACATGTTTTATTTTGGGTCACAAATGTTGATTCGATATATATATATATATATATATATATATATATATATATATATATATATATATATGTTGTAAGAAATTTTAATAATAAATAAACTCACGGATCTAAATGCATAAACTTGATAAGAAGACATACCAGATACATAAACTCTTTTTGAAGAGAATTATCACATACCAAATATGGAAACTCAGTTTGGAGAGAACTATAGTGGAAACGATCTTCAACCTTCTCCTGCAAAACTGGATGATGGACTCTAGGATTTCATTTGCTTATATAGTGAGGGTTGGGACCGTTTCAATATTTACTCGAAGAGATGTGTTGGTTCCATCAACCGACACAACTCTTTATATACATACGTGACACAACTCTCTATATACATACGTGACTATTCATTCAAATTTGTAGCACCTTTAATGATTAATATGGTGTGTAACACCTATATTAAATACATAGATAACTGTATATTAATTAATTGTAGTTAGACTATTATTTTTGCTTACATTCTCCTACTTAGCCTAACAATAATTAATTCCATCACTTCAATATCAAAATGATCATAAGTGTACTCCAGAAGTAAATCCATATATATTTATAAGAAACACCTCTATCATTTAATTTGAAGTACCTTCGAGTATACTAATATTGGAATCAAGGGCGTCATTTTTCAGTAGTGATATAAGACACTAATGGTCACTGATACTAACAAACTCAACTCCAAAGTCACATATATATCGTATGTGCATATATTCAACTTAATATTCATGTCATGCATTGGTCCTTCCGTCTCAAAACTGGACACTTGAGTCATAAATTTTTCCTACACATATGCACTAATATGGAAAATCTAATAAATGAGGATAATAATTGTGATCACAAAATAAAATTGTCTTTACCTGAACCAAATATAACCTCCCACTAATTAAATAAATTAATGTTGTCAAAGAGAAATATGCATGCTTACTATACAACATTAGCGGCAAACCCTTAGTCATGAGATCAACAATCTTTGTTGTATACTAATGTGCTCAACAAACATTAACTAGTTCTAAATCTTCTATTTCACAATAAGGTATTAAAGTTCATATTTTAGACCAACTTGAACTTTTGTTGTTTCTTTAATACAAAATTGTAGCGGAATTATTGACCTGAAGTCCAAAACTAATATTTTATAATGCATGAAACGTGGCCTTATAACATACAAATAAAATCCGCTTCTATCACTTATCATAATAGTAAAACAATACTTGAAGTGGATTTGTATACTGTCCTAACAACTAGCAAAGTCAATTTTTCCACCACCCCAAAACTGTCAGTCTTATTATAAAACATATGGTTCTTAATCCTTTGCAGATACCTTATAAATTTCTTTGCCGCTTACTATAGATCCAAACTAGGATCACTACGATATCTGCTTAGTAAATACTATATTATAATTAACTATATGCAAAACCTGAGCATATATTAGGTTTCCAAAGCTATCTGAAATGCTTTTTATCTAATCTTGCTCTAGGTATTTCTCGACCATTGAAATATCAAATTATCAAATTTACAATGAGTGTAATTTCACCTTTATAGTGTTATATATCAAGTACTTTTAGAACTCTATCTAAGTAGGTTTTTTGTGACTATTCAAGAATTTCACAAGATTTATTTAGGTGAAACTTAATGTCAATAAAGAGGCTTCACCAACACATTCATCTCAAATGTTTGAGACAAATTGTTTAATTTTATGAAAAATAATGATAGGGGTGCACAAAAGAACCGTGGAATCGGGACCGAAACCGTAAGAACCGGAACTGAATTTCTGGTTCTCACAATTCCGGTTCCTAAAATGAGGAACCGTTAAGATTCGGTTCGGTTCTCGTTCTGGTTTTACGGTTCAGTTCCGGAATCGAACGAACCATAATATATATATATATATATATATATATATATATATATATATTATATTATATACAATTATACTTGTGGGCTGTGGGCCGTGGCTGCTAGCCTGCTCGTTGTAAGTTTGTAACTTAAACCACTGACCACATATTCAGATTATCAGATATTCTCATCTTTCTCAAATCTTGATAAAATATTAAAAATTAAAATCACAAAACTATCAAAACTCAAAACCTAAACCTAAGTTTTACGTTTACCACTTTGCCTAACCTCTCAAACTCACTCCGCCTCCCCTCCTCTCCTTTCAACTTCTCAACCTTCTCATTATCTCAACTCACTAGTCTCTATCTTCTCAGAAGTCTCTTCGGACTGGTCTCTATCTTCTTAGATCACAGTCTCGTGACTCTCGCGGCGCCGACTCGCCTCTGATTCAGTGATTCGTGGATTCGGTCAGATCTTCGGCTTCCGATCTCAGTTTAGCAGGTATTTTGTAGCTCTCTTATCTTCTCAGATCTTTTGCTTTTAGATTACCAAATGTATCATGATCTATTACGGTATTACCAAATGTTTTTCATTGATTTTTTTGATTTTTGAAAATGGATTGTGGAACATTTCTATATAATAACTTGAAATTTTGTTTCGATAAATAATATTGCAACTCTAAAACACAAAAAAATAATAATAATAAATAAAATAGAACAATTTTAGGGCACAAAACTACAAATAAAAAGTAACCTATGCAGAGAAAGATAGATATATGAATAAGAAAAAAGGGACATGTTTATATCAAATTATCATGTGAAGTCCTAAGGTGAGTAAATCTGAAACAAGCTTTCAATTGATCAGAAAATGGCAATACCTTTTTATCAAGACCATCCAATATTAACATGAATATATATAAAAATACAGATCCTAAGTAAGTACCCTGAGAATACACACATTTTCTTACACAATGAGGTGGGAGTGTGGGACGTATAGGTAAAAAACATTTTCCAAGTTTAACATATATTTTTTGATAAGTTTAATATTAAGTTCCTTTAACTTGTAAAAAAAAGGCCAAGTTAAATAAATATAAGACAATATATCCAAAACCCTTTGTAATTGTTTAGTCATATCATTTTTATTCTTTTTGAGTAAAGAAAGAATTAATGTGGTCATATTTGGTTTTTGTAGTATTAATGCCCTTTTTATGTTTCAGTAATCTGATTACTATTATTTATTTATTTATTAATTTCATATGCACTATGCAGATAGCTTTTATTGAATTAAATGATGGATTTTGGTATTTTCTATTTCAGTGACTTTCAACTTTCAAATGTCTACCGGCTTTCTCATCACCTTCCTCAGTCAATGTAATTTTTCTTTTTCTTTTTCCTATTTCTTTTTCTTGCTAGAGGCCGCAATTAAATTTCAAAAAGCATTTGAAAGGCTAAGATATGAAGAGCAATTCAAATTTGAACTTACTAATAATGATGGAATTCCTACGGCTAAGGATTGGGATGATGCTCGTTTTTTTATTCAAATATTGCAAAAATTCTATGATGCCACTGTGCGTTTGTCTGGTTCAATGTATATCACTTATAATTTGTTCTTCCGTGAAATTTGTGGCATTGAAGGTAGCTTGGTTGAATGGTCCAAAAGTTTGGATCCTTGAATATGTGCCATAGCTAGAAAAATGAAGATTAATTTTGATAAGTATTGGGGAATTGAAAAATTGAATGTAATGCTATTCATTGCAAATGTGTTAGATCCTCGTTGTAAATTGAAGTATTTAAGGTTTTGTTTCTCCAAAATTCATGATCCAACCAAGGTAAATGTGCTAATGAAAAGTATTTTGCTTTTATTGAAATATTTATAAAAGTTGTCTTTGCCTTTTGCAGATGAGAATGTAGTAGCTGGTTAGCACTTGGCACTTGGCAGTAGCATGCAGCCATGCATGATGTAGCATAATGTCCTCACTAAGTCACTTGTTACTTGGTTAGCACTTGGCAGCACACTATCAGTATTTTTTGGTTACTTGGTTAGCACTTGAAACAAACTATCACTATGATGTTGAATGTTGATTCACTTTTTTGTAATAATAATGGACTATCAGAATTTCATGTCAGCTATTAGTGAATGATGTTGAATTGTTGATTCAGTTTTTTAACTTTTTGTAATTCTCATGGAGTAACATAATTTCTATCATGGGATGTAATATTTTTATATTGACAATCAGGTGTATTTATTTATGTTTTTATTTTTGTTATTGTATTTGTATTTTGTTTTAAGGAAAATTAAAATAATTTTGAAAAAGTCAACTTGGTCAACGGTTCCATGGAACCGAACCGTAATGACGGTTCAGTTCCAATTCCGGTTCCATTTTTAAGGAACCATTAAGATTGGTTCCGGTTCTAGCAGGAACCGTACCGAACCAAACCTTCTGCAACCCTAAATAATGCCATAACTATCATTTACATTTAACACAAAGATAAATTTTACACCCACTGACTTTGAGAATAACTAAAGCCATACATTTATAGTTTAATTGATTGGAAGGTCAACTAAACTTTCCAGAATTAATTAAATAATGCCTCAAAACAATTAACTCTAAATGGGATCAACATAACATATAATAATCTTTCATTTGGTCCAAAATTATCATATGTTAGTCTCCCACTGGTGAAATAATTTTCACCTTTGAGGCTAATTAATTATAGAAACACAACAATAACTTATACTCCTTTAAGCGCAGTGAGTCATTAGTTATGTCTTCTATATTAATTACCTCAATCCGCTTAGTTGGACAAACTCAATGACCCACCTTTGAGCTTGATCATAGCTCATCTATACTAAACGCCAACACAATCCTTTAATTTTAACAAAATAATAATTTTGTCACTAGCTAAATACAAATATTATTAAAATTTCATGAGTTTGACACTTTTGTGACTAAACACTCAATCAAATTTAATGATACTTGTGTTTAAAATTGCAAAATATGATTCAATTTTCCCGAATGAATTAAGATAATACATACATATATATACATAGATATATATATTATGCAACAATTTGTAATAATTTATAATATGAGGCACTCGCATAATTATATATATAATTTTAATAGCATGTATAATTTTATAAATTTATATGCTATGAAACTTTAAATTAATCATTGACTATGCCATATATATCATCAAAGATATAAAACATTCAACTAGTGATGATAACTTTAAAAAAATGACATATATATGAAAATTATTAAAGCACTAAATCAGATCTTAAGCCTTAAAATTTATACATGCTATAAAATAAAGAATTTCGGGACAAAAATAAATTATGAATCTTATGTCTGTCATGTAATTATTTCTAGTAGAATTGTGCACACTCTAATTGAGTTTATAATAAAACACCTCTAGAATACCATGCTTATAACTCTTGGTGCATAGACCATAAAGCCTACGTACCAGTGCATGAACATGCATGACTTTGTAGGTACAGAAACATGTCTGTTGGTTCAAATCCAAAAAAACATGTCTGTTGGTTCAAATCCAAAAAGACATGTCTGTTGATTTAAACCAAAAAGAGACATGTTTAAAACCAAAACGACATGATTATTAATTTGAACTCCAAAAGTTATGACTTTTGAAAATATTTGTAACCCAAAAAGAAAGCATGCCATGGTACGTTGAATGGGTGGTATGTTTCAACCTACAATTATCATAAATAATCATACATGACTCTGCATGTGATTAACAACCTACAACTGTCATAAACAATCCTACATGACTCTGCATGTGATTAACAGATAACCTTTCACATGGGTTCATGCATAAATTTCACGAATGAGAAATATTCATTTTGGCCGATATAAACACACATAAATCAAAACGTTGGTGTGCCATGAACACCCAAAAATTTATTGTCCCATAAATATTAATGACATTCATGTTGTTGTCCAACACATTCACGTTAAAATATTCTTCTAAAGACTGGTTTATATATATTATATTTCAGTACATCCATATGCATGCATATTATATATAGCGTGATACGTGTCTATCTTCTTTATATATATATATATATAAGAATTTCGATATAAATATAAAGACACAATAGTAACAGTGTCCTAATTAATAAATATTTCTGTCTTCTCCAATATATATATATAAGAATTCTGTATATAAACATAAAGACACAACAGTAACAGTGTCCTAATTAATAAATATCCATGTCTTCTCCAATATATATATATAGAAAAACCCTTTACATCTTCTTGTAGAGTCCATGTAGGCTCTGATGCCACATGTAAGAAATTTCTAATACATAAATAAATTCATGAATCTAAATGCATAAACATGATAAGAAGATATACTAGATATAGAAACTCATTTTGAAGAGAACTATCACATACCAAATACAGAAACTCAGTTCGGAGAGAACTATAGCGGAAGCGATCTTCAACCCTCTCTTATGCCTGCAAAACTGGATGATGGACTCCAGGATTTCATCTGCTTATATAGTGAGGTTTGGGACCGTTTCAATATTTACGTGAACAGATGTGTTGGTTCCATCAATCGACACAACTCTTTATATATACATATGTGACTATTCATTCAAATTAGTAGCACCTTTAAGGATTAATATGGTGTAACAACTATATTAAATACATGGATAACTGTATATTAATTAATTGTAGTTAGACTATTATTTTTGCTTACATATGTCAGACTGTTTATGATAGTTGTAAAGGATACAATGTACCGTGGCATGTTTTAGTTTGGGTCACAAATGTTCATTCGGTGTGTGTGTATATATATATATATATATATATATATATATGTCATGTCTTATGGAGTTGGAATTAACCAAAAGACATGTCTTTGGATTTGAACGAATAGGTGTGTCTCTAAAACTGCTGTTCATGCGTGTTGGATGCACCTATATGTAGGTTGGTTTTGTGGTTTATGCATTAAGAGTTATGCGCGTGGTATTCTAGAAGTGTTTTGCTATATACCAATAACAAACTCAATTAGAGTATGCACGATTCTACTAGAAATAATTACATGACAAAGATTAGATTCATAATTCATTTTTTTGTCCTAAAATTCTTTATTTTATAGCATGTATAAATTTTAAGCATGGGATTTGATTTAGTGCTTTAATAATTTTCATATATATGCCATTTTTCTTAAAGTTGAATGTTTTATATCTTTGATGATATACATGGTATAGTCAATGATTAATTTAAAATTTCATTGCATATAAGTTTATGAAATTCTGCATGTTATTGAAATTATATACTTAATTTTGCATGTACCTCATGTTATAAATTGTTACATAATATGTATATGTATATATTTGATTCATTCAAAAAAATTAAATCATATTTTGCAATTCTAAACACAAGTGTCATTAAGTTTGATTGAGTGTTTAGTCACCAAAGTGGCACACTCGTGAAAATTTTAATGGTCTTTGTAGTTGGTGGCAAAATTGTTAATACCCTCTTGTGAGGCTATTTTCTCAATTCAAGAGTCTGGATTGAAATCAATATTTTTTATTTTTATATATTTTTGTCTTTAAATTGACAAAAAAATGTCCTTATTTACTTAATTTGAAAAATGTAGCAGTTTTTTTAAATACCAAAATGATATTTGTCCAAACTAGATTGAAATTTGGATATGGGCTTTGATATTTGGGCCAAGGCCTTTTTGTATTTGCAAAATGGGCCCAGTTTGGTTTCTTTCTTTCATTCCCGGTAGTTGTGACCCAATAGCCTTGAGGAAATTTGTTCACATGGGTTGACCTACTATGGTGGTCAAAGAATTGAAAGTCCTGATTTCCAAATGCTAGGGTAGGATTGTCCACAAATTTGACTTAGATTATATATATTTTATAAATACGTTACACTATGCTTTGGAAAAATTAAAACAAATGTCAGTCAACCAACACAGAGTGCTCTCAACGTCCTATCTCACATCGAAAAATATACAAAGGAAAAAGCAAGGAAGAAGATCCAAATCCCTCAATATTAATTTCAAATTCAATAATCTTTCGTACTTTCAGAAATAACACTATAATTTTTAGCATAGATTGAAAAGTATAAAATAAAAAAAATTACCCAGAAAAAGGAAGAAGATCCAAATCCCTCAGTATTTAAGCCAAATTTAATAATCTTTCACACTCACAATAGTTCGTACTCTAAATAATAATAATAATAATAATTTCCCCAAAAAAAGGAAAAAATCCAAATCCCTCAATATTAACTCCAAATTTAATAATCTTCCATACTCTTCAAAATAAAACAATAGTACTCAACATAGTAACGTATTGAGAGATTTGGATTGAAAAATATAAGAAAGAAAAAGCAATGAAGAAGATTCAAATTCTTCGATACTTACTCCAATCTTAATAATATTTTGTGTACTCTTTTTGACAAATAGGAGTGCCTACTTGACACACACACATATATATATTCACTAAAAAGGAGAAGGAAAAAAAAAAAATGAGAAAGAAAGAAAAAGTCTTCAAATCTCTTCTCTTTTTCCCAAAATTTATCAGCAATGAAATATTTTATATAAACACCTATTGTAGCCATACCCATTCCTTAATTACTTGACTTTATTGCTAGACTGTGAATGCTTGCATGGTTGAAATTGATTATTAATAAATTGTAAAAAAATTAAACATAGACTTTTGGGTATTGACATTGATCACCCCCTATTTTGAAAAAAATTTAAAATAAGGCCTCGAGTATCATAAAATATTCAAAAGGTTATCTCCCATTAGTGATTCATATGGCTTCTTTGGTATCATACATCCTTAGATGGAAACATAAATCTCTGACATTAATGTACCAGTGTTATTGTCAATAATATTCATATGAATCACTAACATTCATGTACGACTGTTTATGATAGCGGTAAGGGATACAAGTACCATAGTTTTAATGATATTTGTAGTTAGTGGCAAAATTATTAATACCCTCTTGTGAGTTGTGATGCCAGGATTGAAATCAATATATATATATATATATATACATATATATATATTTGTCTTTAAATTGAAAAATGTAGGAGTTTTTTTAAATACCAAAAAGGTATTTGTCCAAACTAGATTGAAATTTGGATCTGGGCTTTGATATTTGGGCCAAGGCTGCTTTGTATTTGAAAAATGGGCCCAGTTTGGTTACTTTCTTTCATCCCCGGTTAATCCTCTCCTCCTCCTTATAAGCAACATCAAGCTTGTGTTCGGCACGAGGCTCAAGTGTCTGAGGAGAATGCATGATGCTTAGCTAAAATAGAATCGAAGTGGTGGGAGTGTGGCTTTCAGGTGGAGGCACACTTATGGTGCGTGGAAGGAACATACAAGAGGACATTAGTCCTAGAAGATGGGGATCCTAGGAAGCAAGAGTCGATCATAGGTGGTGTCGTGGAAGATTACAAAACAGGTACGTTGAGTCCTAAGAGTGTTGTTTTTTTTTTTTTTTTTTTTTTTTTTTTTTCTGAATAGCGTATACCTGTTTTTATCCGAAGGTTTGTCCTCATTTATTCTCTTCAAAGTCTGTGACACGAATGTTAATTTAATTCAATAATAACAAGAGCAATAAAACATTGATGACTTGAATAATGTATATTGGAAATCGATTGATATGTAAAGATATATACATACGCCTGGTAAAAATAAATAAATCTTTACAATATATTGTAATGGATTTCATTGATTTATATTCACAATACTGTTATTGCTGAAACACTCAACCTTCCTTTCGAAAAAGAGAGAGCATATCGAGACTAATGTTAATTGATTTTCGTAGTGCTTAACAAATTGATCTAGAGTTTTAACTTTAAAAGTGAAGTCTTATATATATATATATATATATATATATATTATTATTATTTTTTGGATGTGAATATTTTATAAAATTGTGAATTATATAACAGAATTGAACTTGGAATCGATGTATATGTTTTGGTCCAATTGTATTTTCACATTAAACCTTTTTAGATTCCTTGTGTTGCTTAATAGCTACTACTCTTTACACTCAAAACAAACTAAAATCATGTCATGACGAGGTCTAGCATATGCTTATATGCTATGCAATGTCCCTTATAAGCCTAGCTAATGACAAATCATGCATTGTTTTGCTTTTTATTATTTATTTATATATATGTGTGTATACAAATATCTGATTTAGTTTGAATAATTACACTATCCACCATTATAAAAAATTTTAGATGCCTTTTGTCGAACTTGTCATTTTATAAATTTTCTATTAACTTATTTTAATACATTTTAATTAAAAAATTAAAACTGATATTTATATGGACAAAATTAGAATTTTTGAAATTCTAATTTTTTTTTTGACATTTGAGATAAATCTATTACAAAATTATGTTTGACAGATAAAAGTCAATAAGTTTACTTTATGCAGTAAATACTATCAGATCAACTTTTTCTAACATTATTTTGCATTCTATAATTCTGTGTTCTATATCTCTTCTATATTTACAATAAGTTCGTATAATAATGATAAGGGTAAAGTGAAAAAATTCCATTGTTATATAAAAAAATGTGCAAAAAAAACATTAGTGTTATTGAATATGTGCACATATAAATTCATATCATTTGAAAATATGTGCAAATTGCCTCTAATATCTGTTGACTATTAATTTTAATCAATTTTTTTAATATAATAACTCCAGAATACAAGATATTATTAGATAGTTATGAACCATTTGAGAATTGATGGATTAATCCAATAAAAACTAATGCTAAGATTTTTTTATAATATATTAATACCTACTTTTGAGACTATTTTCTCAATCCGAGAGTATGGATTGAAATCAATATTTTTTAATTTTTATATTGTTTTAAGGGCATTTTAAGTATTTTTTCAATCCTAGTTTCCTATTATGCCCATGCCACTTTCTCCACAAACTTCGTTAATAGGTCAGTTCCGTTCTATTGTAAATTGCTTATATATTAATGTAATACAATTTTAATTGTATATAGTTTTATAAGTGTTTACAAAATTAAAATTTTATTATATTTTTTTCTTCCATAATTAATAATAATTTAGAGTGATATATATATATATATATATATATATATATATAAGTAGAGTGTTGGGTGAAAAATTAAGATTATTGTCTCTACCCATACAATTTACAATTTAATTCGTACATATACTTTTTTATACATAGATTTCTCTCAACTTTAGGATTCTAAGTGATTAGATGTATCAAACTAATTTAATTTTAATTCTAGATATATTAGATGTATCAAACTAATTTAGTTGAAGCATTGTATTTCGTTTAGGCTCAACTTTATTTTATTTTATTTTATTTATTTTTATGACTAAAAGTATATATATTAACTTCAATCTTTTTTCCTAAATATTTTTCGGAACAAATTTTTTTATTAATTACACTTGTACCTATAATCACATATATAAAATTATTAAATATCTTTCATTTTGAACTTAAAATTTTAATTTTCTTCATAATTCAGAAGATAAAGCAATGCCTCACAAGAGTACAAAGTAATCTTATAACTAAAAAGGTAATTTTGGTAACTACAATCACTTTCTTTTCACTTTAATACTTTTCAAACTCACAAAATAGTATTTTTACACAACTTTCTTGAATTTTTTTTTTTTCCTTTCTTTTACTTTCCATCATAATTTTTTCACTTTGATTTCCTTTTCCTTTCTTTTACTTTCCGTCATAATTTTTCGTCAGGTAAAGTACAGTCACACCCCTTGAGGTTTGGCAAAATGACACTCTTTTTTGGACAAAGACACCCCTAAAGGTTCAAAAATGAACAAAGACACCCTTTACATGAGAAATTGACCAAATTATCCTTTGACAATTTAGGAGACTTTTTTAACTTTACAATTTAATAAATTGGGCAATCTACCTTCATGAACAATTTATGCATAAAAAAACGTAACCAAAAAAAAAAAAAACTTTATATTGTTCACCTTTTTTTATTTAATTTATAAATGTCCCAACTTCTTAAAAATGTAGACGTCTAAAATGATTTTTTGATCCAAAACATATATTTCAAATAAATTATATTTTGTTATTACTTCTTTTCTTTTTCTTTTTTATTTTTAAATTAAGATGCTTAATTCTTTCATTTAAAAAAATTAAACCAATCTCTTTTCCTTAAAAATAAAAAATATGGTACCAGTATAACTTTATGCATCTTAAATTATATATCAAATATTATGCATTTCTCAACATAAAAGGGAAAAAAATAATAATAAAACAAAGGGAAAAAAAAAATAATAAAACAAAGGAATGCATAAAGTTATACTAGTTCTTATTTTATTTTATGTTGGGAAATGCATAATATTTTATATATAATTTAAGATACATAAAGTGTAACGACCCAACTCCTCATGGATCTGGATCATTAAACGGGTCCTTTCCCGACCCAAAATCATCCAAGGGTAATACGGTAATTTCACGTTAAATTTAAATATCATGGTCCAAAAAGGTCAAAATGGTAAATTGCCATAATTCAATAATTTGAGACTCAAAGTGGTATAATGGTCATTAACTTGGGTCACATAATAAATAAAATAAAGTTAACATTTATTGGGTGCCAAAGTGTAATTTGGGAAACTAAAATTTAGTTTAATTAAAAGGCAGAAACCGGTCGACGTATGTACACTATACGTCGATTGGTTTGGGTTATGAACAGTGAAAATACCCACGGCCGAGATACCGGTTGACGTATGGGAAGCCATACGTCGACTGGTTTGGGACATGATACCGGTTCACGTATGAGAAGCCATACGTCTACTGGTTTGCCATGTGAGCCACAATGACTCACACTGTGAAGATATCGGTTGACGTATGGGAAGCCACAGGTCGACCGGTTTTGGGAAACTCTCATTTCTTTTCCCACGGTCCAGTGATAATCCAAATACACCAACATTGTTAATTCAACCATCCACGCCACTACACTTACGTACACTTACGTGTAATTTTAAATACATTTCAACACTAAATTGCAATAATAACAACCACGTTGTTAACGTAATTTACCACACGTACTTAAAATATACAAACTGATTTTGAGTGAGTAAAACTTAATTACATTATCTCAAATAACCATGTACATAATGAACCTCAATACATCACACATTGCAAAATAATACACGTTGAGTTAATATTTTACAAAATTAGGTTCATTTACAAAAGATATGAAAAAGGGCATTTCTCTACTCCAAGCTAAGGCTAAGTTAGATTACCGTCGGCTACTTCTTTTCCATGACCTGAAAAATGTAAAATATGATGGGGTGAGCAATATGCTCAGTAGGTGACACTTAAGACACGTCTCTTGTGTCCCCGTGAATCCAAACAAAGAATATAGTGATAGGAATCGGGGTTATACAAAATCGGGAAAATACAACATCATATCCGAGCTCAACATTTACAATATAATGCAATGGAATGTAATGCATGTCAATGTCACTCCCCATTTTCAAAACCGTTCATCCATCACTTTCCAAATTGTTAATGTAACCCCATTTGGTGACTCCGCAGCGCTAAGAGAAGGATTGGCTACTGTCCCTGACCTTTGGTGACTCCGCAACGTCATTATGAGACCCAGATAGCTCAACCACGCTAGAGCAATCTCCCTAGTTCCCTCTAGGTTACATTAACCTACTGGCCCGTTGGTGATTCCGCAACGACCGGGTTTTATCAAAACACTTTCATCAATATACTTTCCCAAAACTCCCCTTTTTCATTTCAAAATCAATTCTTCCCATTTCTTGCCCAATGTAAATGCATAGATGCATTTATAACATGCTAATATACTCATCATTACACAACCAACTCAATTCAAGTAAGTAAGGCATAATTTCACAAGAATTTCTCAAGAAATTTCAACATGCTCTTATACAACAATACATCTAACATAACAAACCTATATAAATCATCACATAGGCAAATTTTTCACATAAAACATTAATTACAAGCTCTCACATACCCACATACACATGTTCTAACTACTTTTAAACTACAACTAGTGCAAATAAGCATGTCTTGCAACAATTTAGAAGATGTAATTCACATAGGAGCAAGAAAATTGTGGATTAAGAGCCCCTACCTTGATTTAGAGCAAAACCCTTAAAATGGGTTCAAATTTTCGAAGGCCAAGGGGAGGCTCAAAGCTGAAATTGTTGATATTAATGCGTAGAGCTCGCCGTGCTCTCCGTTTCGCCTCAAACGGCACTCAAAATCACTAAGTGTGGAGAGAGAAATCAAAGATCAAAAATTGAAACCAAAAGAGAAGAAAATGAAGAGGAAATGAGAAAGAGAGAGAAATGGACGGGAGGAAAGAAATGAGAGACTAAAAAAAATGGTCTCTAGCCACATATAGGATTAGTGGCGGGCCCCACAAAATTTTCTTTTATTATATTTTTTTTTCTTTATGTCTCCATTTTACACCTCATACACATTAATGCACCACTTATAAATACTACTTGATCCACATAAATAAAAATGTACAATATGCAATTGGATCCAACCACAATCTTGTACGTAAAACGTGATAAGACGGAAATGTCCTTGTGGCAACAATTTTTTTCGAAAAAAAAGAAAAACAACGAAAATCAGAAACGTCACAAAAAGTTATACTGATACCATATTTTTTATTTTTAAGGAAAATAGATTGGTTTAATTTTTTTAGATGAAAGAATTAAGCATCTTAATTTAAAAATAAAAAAGAAAAAGAAAAGAAGTAATAACAAAATATAATTTATTTGAAATATATTTATTGAATCAAAAAATCATTTTAAACTTCTACATTTTTAAGAAGTTGGGACATTTTATAAAGTAAATAACCAAAAAAAATATATATATATATATATTTTTTTACTTTTTTTGTATGCATAAATTATTCATGAGGGTAGATTGGTCCAATTTATTAAATTGTAAAGTTAAAAATTATTCATGAGGGTAGATTGGTCCAATTCATTAAATTGTAAAGTTAAAAAAGTCTCATAAATGGTCAAAGAGTAATTTGGTCAATTTTTCATGTAAAAGGGTATTTTTGTCCATTTTTTAAACGTCAAGGGGTCTCTTTGTCCAAAAAAAAGGTAAGTTTCCTGTGAGTATCATTTTTTCAAACCTTAAGGGGTGTGACTGTATTTTATCCCTTTTCGTCTAACCAAACAGACCCATAGTATTTTCTTAAATACCAAAAAGGTATTTGTCCAAACTAGATTGAAATTTGGAGCTGGGCTTTGATATTTGGGCCAAGGCCGTTTTGTATTTGCAAAATGGGCCCAGTTTGGTTTTCTTTCTTTCATCCCCGGTAGTTGTGACGCAATAGCCTTGAGGAAATTTAGTCACATGGGTTGACCTACTGTGGTGGTCAAAAGCCTAATCAAATCACGTCTCCAAGTCTAAAGAATTGAAAGTCCTGATTTCCAAATGGTAGGG
Source organism: Cornus florida (assembly GCF_030987335.1). Classification (NCBI taxonomy): domain Eukaryota; kingdom Viridiplantae; phylum Streptophyta; class Magnoliopsida; order Cornales; family Cornaceae; genus Cornus; species Cornus florida. Next base: position 14,468,059 of record NW_026775577.1, read on the forward strand.
TAGGATTGTCCACAAATTTGACTTGGATTATATATTTTATAAATACGTTCGTTACACTATGTTTTGGAAAAATTAAAACGAATGTCAATCTATCTGACATTGACGAAGGAAATAGCACGGAAGAAGATCCAAATCCCTCAATATTAATTTCAAATTCAATAATCTTTCGTACTCTCAGAAATAACACAATAATTTTCAGCATAAATTGAAAAATATAGAAAAAAAAACCCCCAAAAAATAAAAAATACCAAAAATTGGAAGGAGATCCAAATCCTTCAATATTTAAGCCAAATTTGGTAATCTTAGAAATATCACAATAGTTCGTGCTCTAAATAATAATAATAATTTAGCGAAAAAGAAGTTATTAGATCCAAATCCCTCAATATTAACTCCAAATAAAACAATAGTTTTCAACATTAGTAACGTATTGAGGGATTTGGATTGAAAAATATAGGAAAGAAAAAAGCGAGGAAGAAGATTCAAATCCCTCGATACTTTACTTCAATCTTAATGATATTTGGTACTCTTGATTTTTCACAATTCCTTTCTTCCTTCCACATAATGTGACAAATGTAAGTGCCTACTGTAACTAAATTAGTAGTCTATCAATAATTAATTAAAGAGAAATGATAGATTTTTCGAATTCAATTGCCGACTCTTCTTCTGAATACAACATGGGTGAATCACATTGGAACTCTTAAAAAAAAATCTCGAAAACATCTCTTTGTCTTCGACTCATTCCCAATTACGTTGTAATCGAAGGTCGAAACAGAAATTGAGGTCGGAAGACCTATAATTTTTCTTAATTAAATATATTATTTATATATGCGTATAAGAGATATTGCACCTTTAAATGAATAGTCACATATAAAGAGTTGTGTCAGTTGATGGAACCAATACATTTCTTGATGTATGAATCGAAACGGTCCAAACCCTCACTATATATATATGCGTAAAACGCTTGGAGTCCATCATCCAGTTTTGCAAAAGTAGAAGAGGGTTGTTATAATCTCTTCAAACCGTGTTTCTATATCTGGTATGTCTTCTTACCAAGTTTGTGTATTGGATTCATGAATCCTATTTATATTAAAAAAAAATTTACATGTGATATCAGAGCCTACATGGACTCTAATGCATAAATTATTTTACATATAAAATTTCTCTGCTTATATGAAAAAATTAGAATTCTTGTATGAAAAAATTAGAGATAATGATATGTGTCCAGTTTTGGTAAAAGTGTACAACATGTGCTTGTATATAATTGATTAAATTTTTTTTTATTTTTCGTATATTTTATATATTGTAACCAAAGAGATCAGAAAGCTTTTACACATACACATAGATAGACTTTGTGACAAAGAAACTGAAATAGTTAAATTGAACCATCATAATTGTTCATTGAAATTCCTATCATATATTTGGAAATCATATCACTCGGGATGCGATATATGTATATAAAGAAGTAGATTCGGTTGGTAATCAATTAGGATTTTCTCTTAGTGGTGTCAGTTTATGAATTATTCACTAATCATCACGTATCACGTTATATATATATATATATATATATATATATATATATAAATGAAATGGAAAACAAGAATGTCATTCGGTGTTCATGGGACAACAATGTTTTTTGGGTGTTTATGACAGGAACATGAATATTTCCCATTTAATTAATTTATGTTAACATGCTGATTGTATAGAGTATGCACTATTGACATGCTGATGGCAACAACTTGAATATTTTTTATGAACGGTTAAAGTGCTGATGGTTGTGAAAAGGTTATAGCAATTCTATATATACTGTAATAATGGTTGTTTTAAAAGAAACTGATGTTTTGATTCAATTATATTTTTAACCATTTGCATCATTTAAGTAAATGATTATTTTATAGAATTATGTATGCAACGCATGCAGTTATTTATTGTAACGTGGATTCTTATTAGTTCATATACTATTCGATTTGGTATTTGAATATATTAAGCCAGCCAAGTTTAACAGCAATTTGGGTGTCCATATAATGTTACACAGTAACGTGAATCTGGCTTTTTTGGTACCATACATCGTTAGACAGAAACATAAACCTCTGACATTAATGTACCAGTGTTACTGTTAATAATATCCATATGAATCACTAACATTCATGTACCATTTAACCAAAAAAAAAACATTCATGTACCACTGTTTATGATAGTTGTAAGGGATACAATAACGTACCATAGTTTAATATTATTTGTAGTTAGTGGCAACTAACATTCATGTACCATTTAACCAAAAAAAATAAAAAAAACATTCATGTACTACTGTTTATAATAGTTGCAAGGGATACAACGTACCATAATTTTAATAATATTTGTAGTTAGTGGCAAAATTATTAATTCCCTCTTGTGAGTTGTGACGCTATTTTCTCAATCCGAGAGTCAGGATTGAAATCAATATTTTTTATTTTTATATATTTTTGTCTTTAAATTGACAAAAAAAATATCTTTATTTGCTTAATTTGAAAAATGTAGGAGTTTTTTTAAATACCAAAAAGGTATTTGTCCAAACTAGATTGAAATTTGGATTTGGGCTTTGATATTTGGGCCAAGGCCGTTTTGTATTTGAAAAATGGGCCTAGTTTGGTTACTTTCTTTCATCCCCGGTAGTTGTGACTAGGGATGGCAAATTCCCCATCCCCGTCGGGGCCTCGCCCCGCCTCGTTTATAGCTGGGATGAGGATCCTTTTAGTTAAACGAGGATGGGGATGGGGACAAATTATGAATCCTTGCCGGGGGCAGGGATAGGGTAAACCCGTCCCGCCCCGCCCCCGATTAAGTGTGAAGTTACTAATATACCCTTACATATAATAATTTATTACTAAATTAGATTTATTATATATATGAAAATAAGAAAAAATGTGTTTTTTTTTAATAAAAAAAATTATGAAGCCGGGGCTAGGGGCGGAGCGGGTCGGGGACGAGGATAAGGTATCGGGGGCGGGGGCGAGTATGAGGATTCTGGCAAAATTATAAGCGGGGATGAGGACAGGGATGGGGAATGAAAAATGCATCGAGAATAGAGATGGGGAATGGAATCCTTACCCCACCCCGTTCCGTTGCCATCCCTAGTTGTGACCCAATAGCCTTGAGGAAATTTGTTCACATGGGTTGACCTAAAATGGTGGTCAAAGAATTGAAAGTCCTGATTTCTAAATGGTAGGGTAGGATTGTCCACAAATTTGAATTAGATTATATATTTTATAAATAAGTGTCCTGATTTCTAAATGGTAGGGTAGGATTGTCCACAAATTTGAATTAGATTATATATTTTATAAATAAGTTCGTTACACTATGTTTCGGAAAAATTAAAACAAATGTCAATCAACTAACACAGAGTGTTCTCAACGTCCCTATCTCACATTGAAAAATATACGAAGGAAAAAGCAAGGAAGAGATCCAAATCCCTTGATATTAATTTCAAATTCAATAATCTTTCGTACTTTCGGAAATAACACAATAATTTTTAGCATAGACTGAAAAATATAGAAAAAGAAAAAAAAAATTACCCAAAAAAAGAAGGAAGATCCAAATCCCTCAATATTTAAGCCAAATTTAATAATCTTTCGTACTCTCAAAAAATAACACAATAGTTCGTACTCTAAAAAATAATAATAATAATTTACCCAAAAAAAAAGAAAAAGATCCAAATTTAATAATCTTCCATACTCTCCAAAATAACACAATAATTTTCAACATAGTAACGTAGTGAGAAATTTGGCTTGAAAAATATAAGAAAGAAAAAACAAGGAAGAAGATTTAAATCCTTCAATACTTAGATTTTAATGATATTCAGTATTCTTGGTTATCAACAATTCTTTTATTCCTTCCACGTAATGTGACAAATGGCGAGTGCCTACTTGTCATATATATATATATTCTTTTCACTAAAAATGAGAAAAAAAAAAAAAAAAATGTCTTCAAATCCGTATTGTAACCAAACCCATTCCTTAACGTAACAAGGGTCATTTTGTCCCACATCGGAATCGAATGATTTTGTCCCACATCGGAATCGGATGGGAAAGAGATTGGGTATAAATGGGTGGGTATGCAGCTTTACCTAACAGTTCAAACTTTTGGGTAATTGGGTAAGCGCCCACCCGTTACACTTAATCACTTGACTTTATTGCTAGACTGAATTCTTCCATGGTTAATAAATTATAAAAAATTAATCATAGACTTTGTGTATTGACATTGATCACCCCCTATTTTGATTTTTTTAAAATTAAGGCCTCGAGTACCATACACGTTATTACAAAATACCTTCACGAACCATATATACGTCAAGAATAAATTAGTAATATTGCTTTATATATACAAACAGTATTTAAATGTGTTTCATGAGTCAGCAAAAGGAGGAGTTAACATTTGTTCTAATATTTTTGAGTAATCATCCCCATCTAGTGGAGACTTTATTTATATTTTATAAATTAAAATAGGTTAAGATTATGTCTTTGCTAGTGTAGCAGTTGTCTACATCAAGTTGTGGAACTTTTCCACATATATATATATATATATATATAAATTAATCTTCCAAGTGGGTGATACATATGCACGGTCAAATATGTAATTTTAGTCAAAGATTTATGTTATTATAACTTGTGCTGTTAGGTAGGAAGAACATCCACCCCTTCTTATTCCGAAGGAGCATAGCTTGAAAAAGTCTACCCAAAATAAGAACAAATCTAATGTGATGGGATTTTATTTGACCGTGTTGAACGAATTTTATCACTTATACATATGCATTCCATGTAATACGACACACATGAGATGTTGAGTTTTTAAAAAAAGTGTAAAATGAATAATATGATGAAATAAATGAGAGTTGAGTTCTATTGTGGCCAAATATAAATAATTTACCTCTATCAGGATTCTAATTTATGTAACAGATTTTGATCACTTTTATTAGACATCGATCCAAATATTAGAATTTGTTGATGTCAATAATATAATATTAATAAAAAGTCAATTTTACTCTTTTAATAATTGAAATGACAGCAAATATTTTACGTTTAAAATGATAAAATAAACATTTATATTTATTATACATATAAAAGAATATAACCACCGCGCGTTCCACAATGTAAATTATTGCGAAATTTCCTAAAGAAACCACGTGGGATGCCGAATGGATGTGAGTTCTTAGCTTCTGTAAGGAAGAAAAGTCATGAGAGAGAAAAAGTGGGCTGGTTAATACTTAATATAATATATTATAGTTAGCTTTATTTTCTGCTTTATAGGTGGGTTTTTCGTCCTTCACAAAATAAAGGATTATTTTAGATGAAAATAATAATAATAATGTTTTTTTTTTTTTTTTTCTTTTTTTTCCTTCAATAATGTTAGTTCATAAAGCTTGAAAAACAGAGTATGAATCTGCAGACTGTCATACGCAACGTCAAGTTGGACGCTTCTGGCAGCTTTTTAAATTTATTATTATTATTAATTGTTCTTGCCTTCTCTCACATAAATAAATAATTATATGTGACAATAATTCACTCCCTGAGCAAAAAAGAGAATACTGGGCCATGCATCAAATGTTATAAGAAAATGGTATTCACATGACCACAATATTCTGTTAGTTTTTGTGGCTCGAATTCGATTTTGCACCGAATTTAACTAATTATGTTATGTCTTTTTAGTTATAACAAAGATATATAAATTTAAAAATGTTTAGCAAAAATTAAACAAATTAATATTGAGATAAAAGTTGCATCAATTTGTCCTATATATATATATATTTTAAATTCTTTCCTCCAAATTAATAAGTAAGAGCCTCCTTTAAATAAATGATTTTCATAATCTCCTTGAATTTTAAAGATATATGTATATTTTTTAAAAAAATAATAAATAGAAATAAGCCATACAAATTACATTTCTCTTTCATAGATTTACTATAAAAGAGTTTAATCATTAGTGTCAAGAATTATTGTTTTTATTTTTGGCAAAGATGTAGTTGGATTTAAAAACAAAATAAAAATAAGTACATGGCAAATGGAGGCAAGGGAGGGGACTCCAACCCCAACCCTCCAAAGTAATTTATTAAATGAGAGTAGCCGGGATTGGGGTTAGAAGAGTACTTTCGTACTTGTATTATGAAAAATATCAATAAAGAAATGAAGAGAGATGCAAAAAGAAGTGGGTTGATGTTACAAAGGGTACTTGTCTCATATCAGATTCGAATGGGAAGTGAAATAAGTATAAATGAATAGGTATATAATACTATCTAATAATTTAAACTTTTGAGTAAATAGGTAAGCGCCCATCCATTACAGTCAGGGGCGGAGCTAAGTTTGTAAAGTAAGGAGGGCTAAAGATAAGAAAATTTGAAGATGAATATAATAAAAGTTGTGAAATACTAGACAACCTTCTTATAGAAGTGAGATATGGTAAAGGGCATACTGTGTTCAATATGGTCTTAGTTTCATATCCAAATAATTAGACCTAAAAACCTAATTTACTAAGTTTAAATCTCAATTAGAGTCCGGTATAAAAATATGTTTATTATCCATCAAAGTATCCATTGGAATTGGTTTCCCGGTAAAAATAAAATAAAACATTATCCAATTTAATTTTTAACATCCATTTAACTATTAATTAATAAATTATTCAGATTTTGAAATAAGATTACTCATGTTCTAAGGAATATGGAAAAGTTGGATATTTATAAACACAGGAACAATTGGGTTGATAGGAAGGAGAATAGTAGTACTAAAAATTGATTACATATGGACTGGGCTTATAGGAACAGTAATACTTTATTTTTTATTAGACCTGGGCTATAGCCCAGATTAGTCCATTAATAATTCCGCCCCTGGTTACAGTTAGTATTAGAGTCATAACTAGTCATTGATCTGGTGTCACGTCTAGTCCTGAAGGCATTCGGGTAAGCCACCCGGATAGGCAGGGTGACACTACCACAACGAGAGCATTACGAGTTTAGGTAAAGAAGAATGTTACAAGGAATACTTGTCTCACATCAAATCTAAATGAAAAATGACATGAGTATAATAGATGAATAATACAGCACTAGTTAATAACTTAACCTTTCGAATAAATACAAAGTCGTTACATAATAATTCGCTAAGGATACGTACATCAAACCTACCCCCCACAATGACACACGGACTTACTCATGCATGATATGATCAACCCAACAAGTCTGTTTCATGAATAAGGTTAATTAGAGAAGCCAACTAACGTTGAATAAACTTGGGAAACGCAAAAACAATATCCTAAAAAGAAATGACAACACACACATGTTGCATATATGGTCCAACTAATGCAGAAGTGCCACTTCCGAGCAATGAGACAGCGGCATCAGACCAATAACCTATTCAAACTTCCAATTCAAACCCATCCACTCTCTCCCTCTCTAAATATTCTAATGGACTAACAAAAAAAAAAACACTCCCCCACCCACTCATCTCTCTCTTTTCCATCTCCATTTTCGATTCGAGTGAATGCTCAATACATGGGCCTGACCGCGAATCCCGTCACAATCCTCCTCTTCCTCCTATGTTTCTCGGCCGAGACGGTTTTGGGTTCACAAAACATCGAAACTTTTGAAGCTCAATACAGTTCGTTCAACGATTCCAACAAGGGCAATTTCACCATCCAGTACCCTGCGGCCATCAACAACGACGCTTTTCAAGTCACTCCGGACACGGCCAGCAGCAATACTTTCACTCTCTACAATCGGTCAGGAAGAGTGCTTCTCAATCGGCATTTCAAGCTCTGGGACGATCATGAAGTCCACTCGTCCAATTCGTCCCAAGTTGCGTCCTTCAACTCCTCCTTCCTCATCAACATCTATCAGTTGAATTCCACCACCGGTGAAGGTCTTGCCTTCGGGATTTTCCCGGACAAGGCCATACCTCCTGGGAGCGAGGGCCAGTACATGGGCTTGACAAACTCCACAACCGATGGCAACACCACCAACCAATTGGTCGCGGTCGAGTTCGACACGTTCAAACAGGACTTCGACCCGGACGCTAACCACATCGGCCTAAACATCAACAGCATCCGATCTATCAAGAACGTGTCGTTATCGCCACTTGGCATTAAGCTCGTTCCTCCAAATCCAGAAGCCAAGTTTTACAATGTTTGGGTCCAGTACGACGGAATCGCCAAGACGATTGAGGTGTACATGATAGAGCAAGCTTCAAAGGATGGTCCCACACCAGCCAGACCATCCTCTCCGGTGCTGAAATCGGATCTGGACCTCAGACATCTGGTAGCCCAGTATTCTTATTTCGGATTTGCAGCTTCAACCGGCAACGCCACCCAGCAGTTGAACTGCGTGCTGAGGTGGAACCTGACCGTTCAGTACTATCCTGAAAATGATGACGATTCGTGGTTGAAAATCGTCCTCGGAGTTGGAGTGCCCGGAGTGGCGTTATTAGTGATTGGATCGATGGCTTTGTGCTATTACTTCTATAGGAGGAGGTCGGCGAGATCGGACCCGAACATCCTCGGGGCTCTGAAGAGCTTGCCCGGGATGCCCAGGGAGTTCCATTTTAAGGATTTAAATAAAGCCACCAACAATTTTCACGAGAAGAACAAGTTGGGTGAAGGTGGTTTCGGTGTGGTGTATAAAGGGTTGTTACCGGGTGAGAATTTGGAGGTGGCCGTGAAGTGGTTCTCCAGGGAGAGCATGAAGGGGCAGGATGATTTCTTGGCCGAGCTTACCATCATCAATCGTCTCCGGCATAGACACCTAGTCCGATTACTCGGTAAGTCCTCAATCCATGGTTACATTTGTTGCTTTTTTTTACTGTCAATATCTGTTCCATCTTCTACTATTACTGTGAACTTCTTAATTCGAAATATGGATTCATCAAAATGTGAAGTAAAAATAGATTTAGTTCTTTCTCCTGCTCTAATTTAGATTAAGTTTTAAAAATATTTTCTTCACGGATCAACCTGGCGTTCGGATATTGATATTGGTGAGCAGCCCATGCTACATCATTATTATACCCACCTAATCAGGATGTTCATTTATCATTTTAATTTGTTGAGAGCTATTTTATGCAAGTGAGATAGATCTAAATAAATAGAGCATGTTGATTGGGTATAGTATGCTTGATTCACTTCTAGAAGAGGAATTCTATGCACATGTCTTGTAATGCATAATTTAATGCAGACACTGTTTTGGGAGTCGATTTTATTTATTGTTTATTATTTAAATTTAAAAAAACACACATCCACACACGTAGAGTAATGATAAGTCTTCCGACTTCAATTGTCGACTCCTTCTCCAAATACAACTTGGTTGGAAATAAGTCGAAGAGAAAGAGATGTTTACGAAATTTTTTTTAAGAATTTCAACGTGATCCAACCACGTTGTATTCGTAAGAAGAATCGGTAATTGAGATCGGAAGAGTTATCATTTCTCATATATATATATATATAGAGAGAAAGAGAGAGAGTTTGATAACGTAAAAATATTTGTCTTATTTTAAAAATAATATATAAAAAAATATATTTGTTTAACTTAAATTATTTTTTAAAAATTCAACATCAATTTTAAACAAATAATAAAAGTATTTATGAAGTGTCCAATTACTCTCTAACAAGGTTGTTCACAACCTTAGTAAATTGGGTGCTTGTCAAAAAATTATTGATCTTCAGTGAAATGTGACCTTCTTGGTTATCTAAAACCAGGGTTAATTTTTTGGAATTTTTTTTAGTATAGATAAAAATATAATAGTATATAATATATGGTATAAAATCTATACCTGGCCCCCTAAGAATTTTTTTTAATTAGCATTTAACAAAAGATAGTATATATATAATTTAAAAGAAAGTGATTTAATTGACGACTATAAAACCAGATAAAAATTTAATGTGGCTATCTTAAAATTTCAACTCAAACACCATTCTTTCCATAATGTGACTATTTTAAAATTCTTCAAACTCAAGCATAATTTTTTTCATAACTTTATTATCCTAAATATCCATCTCATACATGATTCGTTCCATCACTTTTTTTTTTCTTTTTCTTTTTATTTATTTTTATTGGAATGCTTTTATAAAAATTCTATAATAAATTAATTTTTACAAAATCTAGAACAAAAATTTCATTTGAAATTTTGAATATCAACAAAAATTGATGATTTAAGAATCTAAATTCTTATTTTATTAATTTGTTTGTGTGTTATTTATTTATTTATTTATCATTGTTATTGTTTTGTTAAATTTTCAATTTTTTTCTTTTTTTTTTTTAAAATTATTATTATTATTATTTTTCTTTTCGGTAAATAAAGAGAGTTATTTAATTGAATTTATTTTTATAATTTTGGCATAAATCTTATTTGTGTTTGATCAGAAAGTTTGATAAACAATTTATTTAAATAACTAGTTTTTTTTAAAAAATATATATTTTTGTATGAATATAATAAATAGTAATATATTTTTACCTACGTAATATATAATTTTTTCAAAAGTTTTAACTATGTAATATTGTTTATAATTTTGGCCTCACCAACATTAAGATCCTGGCTAGAATGAATATTTTGCTTTTTTATTATCTGTTTTCTTACTAAAAAAAAAAAAAATTATAGACATAAACGCATAATCATATAAACGTCCTTCTCACGTTTAAAAAAATTAACCTATGTGGGCAGTAATATAAGTGAATTTATATAATCAAAAAATATAAACAATATTAACAAACATATTTTTCTTTAAAATTTGTTTATAAAAATAATAAATTATAAACATAAATGGTTACCTACTAAAACCGTAATTATTATTGCATAAGGTAAAAACAAAAGACACACCATAAATGAAAACGACATAAGAAAATGATAATAGTTCTTCCTTGTGACCATACATACTACTATTAATGATTGGACTATAATAGAATTATTATCATTCTATCCGATTTTCTTTTACTCGAATTTTATTTCTGTGAGCATTAATTAATCTTGGAAGTATAGATTGCTATTGTAACTCGACAAGGCTAATGAATGGACTTTGAAACATGCCTTATTTATGATACCTATCGACTATGGGGACCTTCATTTATTGCGTGTACTAGACATTTAACCTTTTGCTGTCAACTTGAGAAACTGTCGACAACATGATTCACAAGCAGGTGGTATTATTTTTGTAATTCTATTTAATTGAGTATTCTTTTCTTCTCAAATTAAGTGTCACATTTTGTAATTTTGATTCACACTGTTGTGAGTCATAATTATCAGAGATGAGACTTAATTTGAGAAATAGGGAGTGCAATTTTTCAAAATTATCTAAATAAGATAATATTAGGTAAAAATTAGTGGTATATTATTTTTGTAATTCCATTTAATTGAGTACACTTTTCAGAATTAGCTAAATAAGAGAATACTTCTCCTTCATTAAAAACTTACAACACTTGTAAGAAATTAAGTGCTTAAATTAAATCATTATAGTAACATCTTAAATAATCTCATAACTTGTTTTATTTTTCATCAGTCCTCCACTGAAATTTGAATTCCTGACTTCCCTTTAAAAAGTAGGATTCTTTTTACCGTTAGGCACAGGCACAGGCCTGTTGATATATATATATATATATATATTTTTAATAAGAGAAAATAATTATTTTCTTATCATTTCAAATATTAGTGACGTTTTTAGGACTCAATTATCTCAAAAATTAAAATACATATCCTAATTACTCATAAGATATTTTAGTACATGATAACAGTATCACATCTTTACTTTTCATATGAAGACACATGGATGTGTGAGTATCTAATGAAAATTTTGTTTTTCTTTCTCAAATTTGGAATTCAGCAACACATATCCTTTTTAGTCAAAAAAAGCAAAAAAAAAAAAAAAAAATGATGTTATATTCCTTTCACTTGTCACAATTCAGACTTCTTTTCTTATATTATTTCTTTTTCTAGGTATCCATTGGGTTACGGGTTTGGACCCACCACATGTGGTGGGTCCAAAATCCATTAAAAATATGACAACTTTGATTAATCTATACAAAACTTGGACCAAATAAACCTTGCTGACAATGAAATTTGCGTAAGTAGACACCGTCATTGCCATAGCTGTCTTCCGCATCATGAAAGCAACTTCATGTCACACACGACAAGCACGTTTGAATTTTATTCAAAAGCAAAAGATAAGACTCAAATTTGTTAAACCTAAAAAAAAAAAAAAAAAAATGACTTTAAGACTTTGTCCGTGACAGTGACTTTGTGTCTTCCTCACGTTTGGTTTTTTGTTAGGAAGGTTCATAGTTTTTTGTTTTTTTCTATAATTTTTTTTTTTGACTTTTGACTTTAGATATATTGATGTGTGTATTGTATAATTTTGCAAGCTGTAACATGCACTGCAAGTTCCTACTTCCTATTTGTACTCATTGAAGGACCCCATTAGAGTTGACAAATTAGAAGAAGTGAAGTGGACCCCATCGTGTCCTTTACTAATCCCGTTTGAGGCATGTTGGTTACATTAATATCATGCTCAAATATTAGGTTTGATGGCTTTTGACCTAGTAGATGTTAGAAGGAAACAAATGGAGTTATATATTATCCCATAGGGCCATATGGTCACTTTAAAATGTTAAATTTATGATGTATACACTTGAATTTTCGTAGATTAAACAGTTAAACTCGAAGTTGATTGCAAAGTTTATTCCAATTCACATAACTATATCTATATGATTTGATAAAACTATATGGACCCAAAAATTAATAATATGATGACACCTATAAATATATCAAAACTTTTTCATGAGTTGCAGGCTTTGCATAAAGTCAATGTATAAAAATTGCTTCATCCGCATGCATCTTGTGATTTTTAATAAGTTTGAGTGATCACAGTTCTTCGTATAATACGATGCTGTTATGACAGAGAATCTCAATTCATAAATGTTATATATCTGCATACATATAGAGTAACATAAATATGTGTTTCTGTCACATGCAGGATGGTGCCACAAGAATGGGAAGCTGCTCTTGGTGTATGAATACATGCCTAATGGCAGCCTGGACAAGCACCTCTTCGGCACCACCGCCGACGAGCAACCCTTGAGCTGGAACCTCCGCTACAAGATCATCTCCGGACTGGCCTCAGCTCTTCACTACATCCACAACGAGTTTGACCAAAAGGTGGTTCACCGCGACCTCAAGGCCAGCAACATCATGCTCGACTCCAACTTCAATTCCCGGCTAGGCGACTTCGGCCTAGCTCGCGCCCTCGACCACGAGAAGAACTCGTACACCGAGGCCGCAGGCGTGCTCGGAACCCCCGGCTACATTGCCCCGGAGTACTTCCACACGGCCAAAGCCACGCAGCAAAGTGATGTGTACGCGTTTGGTGCAGTGTTGCTTGAGGTAGTGTCTGGCCAAAGGCCTGGCACTAGGATAGGTGCGTTTCAGTACTTGGTGGATTGGGTGTGGTTCTTGCACCGTGAGGGGCGGTTGCGGGAGGCGGTGGACGAGCGGCTCCGGGAGGATTACGTGGCGGAGGAGGCGGAGAGGGTTCTGCTTGTAGGGTTGTCATGCTGCCATCCAATAGCCAGTGAGAGGTTGGACGCCAAGGAGATTCTTCAGATTGTGTCCGGGATGATGGCCGTGCCGCATGTGCCACCGTTCAAGCCGCCTTTCGTGTGGCCGTCGGTGGCGGGGCTGGAGGGAGAAGATATTAGTTCTGCCACTACATTGGACACTACGTATGCAACCTCCCATTTTGAGTCGGGGTGGTCTCCACAACTCCACAGCAGAGACAGTTATGTTACATACACTAGTGACAACTCTTTGGTGTAGTTGCTTTGGTTAATTTATTTTTTGTTCGGATTAGAAAATCTGAAGATTTCATATTTTTTCTTTTTCTTTTCTCTTCAATGTTTGTAGTTAAATTTGTTCATTGTGAGGTGGGGAGGGAGGCTATTTTGTATATTTTGATGGGTGGTGTTATATTATAAGACTTGTATTTGTAACTTGTAATTTTTGCATATTAGGTGCTAATTTGACCATCTGGTTATAGAATGTGAAATATCAATGTTTGATGCATTCATTAACCAAATGGTTTAATCATGATAAGTGTAAGTTAGAATACGGGTCTCTTTGAAGATTTTTCTTTCGATGCATTTAAGTGGAGATTCACTTAAGTATATCTGAGGGTCGAAAAACTAGCTCAATATTAGTTGAGGCCTAAGGCAAACCTCGAACGTGTTTATTGGCCAATTATTTTTTCGCCAATTAATGGTTAAATGAAACATAAAGTATAATATAAGGAATGTGATTTTGGGAATAATAATGCAAATAGTTAAAGGAAGAAAGTCTAGAAGAAGAAGAAATGTAATAAAAAGTGAGAATCAATTATAAGACACAATAATAAGGAATTAAAGAAGAGAAGTAATAAGAATAATTGTACACCTCAAAATATTGAAGAGCATCATTTTAAATATATTCTAAGTAGGTCTGTATCAAACAATTACACAGGGTGTAAAACGCATTTTAGATGTAAAGTTCGTCTTTAGTTTAGAAATCAGAATGGGCAAAACTAAGGCAAACTTGAAGTCGGGATGGGCTGGTCCAAATGGGCCAAAACTAAAGCAAATTATGGGCTCAATCCAAGTATTTGGGCCTACATATCCAATATTGAAAAGTGGGTCCATAATTTTTGGTGCTCTGGGTTCTTTTAGGCCGACCCGGAGACAATTGCTGTCCCAGTTCAAGAGGGCCATTTGAATAAGGAATTCTAGTACCCATATTCTGTACTATAACTTTGGGCCTAAACTCAAGTCCATATACTTCAATTAAGCATAAGTTTTGTTTTGGAATAATGTTAAATTTGCTGCTAAATAAATTGTTTACAATTTTTTTAAGTCTTACTTAAAAAGTCAATATACTATTTTTGTAATATTATTAATTTAACCTATAAAAATAAAACAATTACATTACTATGGACAGATAAATTTAATAATCCATTCACTATTATACATTAAAATAATAATAAAAATTATTCTGTTAAAAATATTAAATTCTTAAAAATCAAAGCCGTGTGATTCCTCGCCTTGACTTTGATGTTTTGACATATCGCCATTCAATTAATTAATTAATATGTGAAATTTTATGGGTATATTCTTATTTTCTTGAAGGCAGGTCCTGTCAGCCAAAGACTATATACTACTGTACAATCAATTGCATTACCAGGAATGACTCTAAAATCATATCATCCCCTTATATACGCTCTTACGATTGGCTTGATAGTTGACACACAGATTGTTATACACCATTATTAGCTATAGTCCTCATTAAATAATAATGCAAATATTAAATAAGAAAATTTAATAATCCCACAATTAACTTTAGAGTAACTTGAGA
Organism: Cornus florida; assembly: GCF_030987335.1. Taxonomy (NCBI): domain Eukaryota; kingdom Viridiplantae; phylum Streptophyta; class Magnoliopsida; order Cornales; family Cornaceae; genus Cornus; species Cornus florida. The sequence continues at coordinate 14,483,427 of NW_026775577.1, forward strand.
TTTTTGTAGAAGTTTGTTGGAGAGTGTTGTTCTTAAGACAGAAATGAGTAGGGTTGTGAAACCCTAAGTTCTATTTGTTTACGCAAAATAATTTAAAAATTAATTAATTCACTTTGATATGAATTAATTTGTTTAGGGAATAATTAAATATATAATGGGCAAAACTCTTATCTCACATCCAATTTAATGTGAAAAGTAAAATGGTATATGGTTTGGAAGTACTATCAAATACAACAACTTTGAACTTTCTCCTGATTGCGCCAAATTCTTTTCCACGGGTTTTGTTAACATAGTCCGAACTATTGCAAAAGTGCAAGTTCCGAGCAATGTTGAAGCATGAGACCAAGAACCTTCAAACCTCAATTCAAAACCAAATCTCTCTATATATTCTCTTGAGTACTCGTCAATCTCCATTTCCGATTTCGTTGGGTGTTCAATACATCATGGGCCTGACTGCGAAGCTTTTCACAATCCTCCCCCTCCTCTGTTTGTCCGCAGAGATAGTTTTCGGATCACAAAACTTTCAAGTCAAATTCGATTCGTTCAACGATTCCAACAAGCACAATTTCGCGATCCAACCCCCTGCGGCCATCAACCAGGGCGCCCTTCAAGTCACCCCTGACTCGGCCGGCAATGTCAACCTCTTCAATCGGTCAGGTAGAGTGCTTCTCAATCGATCTTTCAAGCTCTGGGACGATCAAGAAGTCCACTCGTCCAATTCGTCCCGAGTTGCGTCCTTCAACTCCTCCTTTCTCATCAACATCTATCGGCTGAATAATTCGACCTCCCCGGGCGAAGGTCTAGCCTTCGGGATTTTCCCGGACAAGGCCATACCTCCCGGGAGCGAGGGCCAGTACATGGGCTTGACAAACTCCACCACAGATGGCAACTCCACCAACCATTTGGTCGCGGTCGAGTTCGACACGTTCAAGCAGGACTTCGATCCGGATGATAACCACATCGGCCTAAACATCAACAGCATCCGATCCATCAAGAACGTGTTGTTATCATCACTTGACATTGAGCTCGTTCCTCCAGGAGCCAAGTTTTACAATGTTTGGGTCCAGTACGACGGCATCAACAAGACCATTGAGGTTTTCATAGAGCAAGCTTCGGAGAAGGGTCCGACACCAGCCAGACCATCCTCTCCGGTGCTGGTGAAATCCAATCTCGACCTCAGAGATGTGGTAGCCCAGAATTCTTATTTCGGATTTGCAGCTTCAACTGGCAAAACCACCCAGTTGAACTGCGTGCTCAGGTGGAACCTGACTGTTCAGTACTATCCTGACAAGGATCCGTGGTTGAAAATCGTCCTCGGAGTTGGAGTGCCCGGAGTGGCGTTATTAGTGAGTGGATCGATGGCTTTGTGCTATTACTTCTATAGGAGGAGGTTGGCGAGATCGGACCCGAACATCCTCAGGGCTCTGAAGAGCTTGCCCGGGATGCCTAGGGAGTTCCATTTTAAGGATTTGAAGAAAGCCACCGACAATTTTCACGTGAAGAATAAGTTGGGTGAAGGTGGTTTCGGTGTGGTGTATAAAGGGTTGTTACCGGCTGAGAATTTGGAGGTGGCCGTGAAGTGGTTCTCCAGGGAGAGCATTAAGGGACAGGATGATTTCTTGGCCGAGCTTACCATCATTAATCGTCTCCGACATAGACACCTCGTTCCATTACTCGGTAAGTCCTTGATCCATCTGTCTCATATGTTGCTTTCTAAACAATTATTGCTATCTACTCCTCCTTAATATCATTGCCATGAACATATGTTTGTTTGTTTATTTATTTATTTATTTGGTATTTAGAATTCTTTTGCTAGTAAATTCAAAGTTGATTTATTGTTCTTTGGTAGAGTTCATAACTTCCGCTCAGTCAGATTTATAGTTTTGATTGGTTGCCCTGGTGTGTCCATAATTGGTATTTATGCATGTTGGCCATATTAATTAATATCATGCTCAGATATTAGATTTGATTGCTTTTGAGCCATTAGATTAATAACAAAATTAAGCAATGGGTTATTATCCTATATGATCACTTTAAAATGTTAAATTTATGATCTATACACTAAAATTTAGATAGATTAAATAGCTAAACTGGAAGTTTCTTGTTAAAATATATATATATATATATATATATATACATACATATATATATATACATACTAGGAAAAGACACGTGCGATGCACGTATTTAATGTTTTGTAGATAATGTGATAGAGTTTTATAGAAAATAAAACACCTAATTTGTGGTAGATTTTATAAAAATTATTTTATTTTCTTTATAAATATTCTTGTTCAATTATATTTTCTTTTATTAAAAAAAACTCATAATAAATAGATAATATGTGTTAGAATTTTATAGAAACTTTTTTTATATCAATTAATAAATATTTTTTAAATTAATAATTCTTGTCTAATTAGATTTCAATAAATAAATAAATAGGTAATTTGTGTTAGAGTTTTATAGAAACTCTTTTAAAACCTCTTTTTATATCAATTAATAAATTTTTTTTATATTAACAATACTTGTGTAATTAGATTTCCTTTTATTAAAAAACTCAAAATAAATTGAGAAATAGGTAATTTCGATTAGAGTTTTTATAGAAAATCTTAAAATATATCTTTGCCTAATGTATTATAATTTTATTGAAAATACAATAGGCAATTTGTGGTAGAGGTTTTCTAGTCTAACTAGATTTTCTTTTATTAAAAAATTTATAATAAATAAATAAATAGGTAATTTGTGTTAGAGTTTAATAGAAACTCTTTTAAAAACTCTTTTTATATCAATTAATAAATATTTTTAAATTTTAATAATTCTTGTCAAATTAGATTAGCTTTTATTAAAAAAAGAAAAAAAAACTCATAATAAAATGTAGTTTGTGATAGAGTTTTAGAAAAATTATTTTATTTTTTATATCAATTAAAAAAATATTTTTTATATTAATAATTCTTGTGTAATTAGAATTTCTTTTATTAAAAAACTTATAGTAAATAAATAAATAGGTAATTTGTATTAGAGTTTAACTTAAAATCTTTTAAAAATTATTTTTATATCAATTAATAAATATTTTTATTTTAATAATTATTGTCTAATTAGATTTACTTTTATTAAAAAATTCATAATAAATAGATAAATTGGTTATTTGTGTTAGAGTTTTTTTTATAGAAACTCTTTTGAACTGCTTTTTATATCAATTAATAAATAATTTTTTATATTAGTAATACTTGTCTAATTATATTTCATTTTATTAAAAAACTCACCATAAATAGTTAAATAGGTAATTTGTGTTAGAGTTTTATAGAAACTCTTTATTATGTAGATTTTAGTGTTTATATATTTTTTTTATATAAATAAAAAAATATTGAAACTCTTTACACATATAATAATACTATAGATAAAAACTCTTTTTAATAAATACTGAAACTCTTTGGCAGAGCTTCTCTATTTTGCTATGTAATTCTAAATTTTTAGAATTTTTAATTTCTGTACCCCTTCCTCTATGTCTCTATTTATAACCTTCTTGGATTAATAGAATTATGACATGTGTCCTTTTATGATAATGACATAATCATAACTGAGTGGGCCGGTTATATTGTGATAATTATTCATAAAAACTAACTATTCTCTTTATATTGAACTAAAAATAAGAGCTTTATATAGAATGTGATTCATATTATTAGGTACTTTTGCAATTAATAAATATTTTTTATTTTAATAATTCTTGTCTAATTAGATTTACTTTTATTAAAAAAAAACTCATAATAAATAGATAAATAGGTAATTTGTATTAGAGATTTATAGAAACTCTTTTAAAATCTCTTTTTATATCAATTAATAAATAATATTTAATATTAATAATACTTGTCTAATTAGATTTCCTTTTATTAAAAAACTCATAATAAATAGATAAATAGGTAATTTGAGTTAGAGTTTTATATAAACTCTTTAAATATATCTTTGTTTAGTGTAATAGAGTTTTATTGAAAATAAAATAGGTAATTTGTGATAGATTTTTATAAAAATTATTTTATTTTCTTTAAATATATCATTGTCTAATTAGATTTAATTTTATTAAGAAACTCATACAAAAAGCTAATTTGTGGTAGACTTTTAGAAAAATTATTTTATTTTATATATCAATTAATAAATATTTTTTTATATTAATAATTATCGTCCAATTAGATTTTCTTTTATTAAAAAATTCACAATAATAAATAGATAAATAGGTTAATTTAAATTTTATTATCTAGATTTTAGTTTTTTAAATAATTTTTTATATAAATAAATAAATGCTTAAATACTTAAATTCTTTGCACATTTAATAATAGTATAGATAAAAACTCTTTTTATATTAATTAATAAATATTTTTTTATATGAATAAATAAATATTGAAATACTGAAATTCTTTGGAAAGTTTTTGTATTTTACTCTAGAATTCTGGATTTCTAGAATTTTCAATTTCTGTACCCTTTTCTCATTCCTCCATGCCTCTATTTATTGACTTCTTGGATTAGTAGGATGATGACATGTGTTCTTTTCTGATAATTACATAATCATAACTGACATGGTGTTATATAGAATGTGATTGATTTTATTAGTTAATTTTTCAAATATTATAGAAACTATTTTTACAAAAATTATTGTTATATCAATTAATAAATATTTTTTTTATATAAATAAATAAATACTGAAATACGTTGCATTATTTTATTAGGTAATTTTTAATTAATAAATATTTTTTATTTTAATAATTATTGTCTAATTAGATTTATTTTTATTAAAAAAACTCATAATCTATAGATAAATAAGTAATTTGTGTTAGAGTTTTAAAGAAACTCTTTAAAAACCTCTTTTTATATCAATTAATAAATAATTTTTTATATAATAAATAATTTGTACTTAAATACTGAAACTCTTTGCACATCTAATAATAGTGTAGATAAAATCTCTTTTTATATCAAATAGTAAATATTTTTGTATATAATTAAATAAAACTCTTTAAATAGGAATTTCTAGTTGTACCTCGTAAAAAAAGACTTCTTTCTTTTGTGGAATTAACCATTTTCTTTCTTTTCGAAAGAAATTATGTTTCTGTTCAAGTAAGCAAATAGCAAATATGTCATGGTTACAGGAGTCTATCCATCGCATATAGGCTTTAAAGACATCGTGGCATAACTGTCGAGGTGAAGTCGGGACCTAAAAGATCGAATGGAACGAGAAACTCTTTAAATATATCTTTGTCTAGTGTGATATAGTTTTATTGAAAATAAAATAGGTAATTTGTGATAGAGTTTTATAGAAATTATTTTATTTTCTTTAAATATATCCTTGTCTAATTAGATTTAATTTTACTAAGAACTCATAATAAAAGCTAATTTATGGTAGAGTTTTAGAAAAATTATTTTGTTTTATATATCAATTAATAAATATTTTTATATTAATAATTATTGTCTAATTAGATTTTCTTTTATTAAAAATTTCATAATAATAAATAGATAAATATGTTAATTTCAATTTTATTATGTTGATTTTAGTGTTTTAAATATTTTTTATATAAATAAATAAATACTTAAATACTGAAACTCTTTGCACATCTAATAATAGTATAGATAAAACTCTTTTTATATCAATTAATAAATATTTTTTTTTATAAATAAATTTCCAAGATATCATTTTTAGTGTGGGTTACAGTAATAAACTCACGACTCATTTACATCAAGGATTTTATTAAATTAAAAATATGAAAATTGACAAATAATTTAATATATGAACCATTTGGTCAAGCATAATTGATTATAGATTGAATTTTAATTTTATTAGGTAATTTTGAGTTTTATAGAATTTATATCATGGGATATAATAATTAATGAGAGTTCTTTATTGTGAATTAAACTCTTTTTATATTTTGTTAATTGGAATTAATTTGAATTTTATTAGGTAATTTTGAGTTTTATAGAATTTATATCAATTAATAAATAAATATTGAAACTCTTTGCACAAAGGTCGAGAAAGTAGTACTACACTTGATCTTAACCAAAAGACCAAAAAAGGTTAGCCAAAAGGCCGACCCAAAAAAAATTAGTACTGCACTTGATCTTAACCAAAAGGCCGAGAAGGTGTGATTATTATTTCTTTAGCTCTATAATTTTATAAGAGGCTTTCATGTAATTCTTTTTATTTAAAATCAATGTGGGACTTTGTAAATTGAATTAAACTCTTTTTATATTTTGTTAATTTGAATTAATTTTAATTTTATTAGGTAATTCTGAGTGTTATAGACTATATATCAATTAATAAATAAATACTGAAGTACTGAAACACTGAAACACTTTACACATTTAATAAATACGGAAACTCTTTACACGAAGGTCGAGAAAGTAGTACTACACTCGATCTTAACCAAAAGATCAAGAAAGATTAGCCAAAAGGCCGACCCAAAAAAATTTATATTAATTAAGAAATAAATACTGAAATACTGAAACGCTGAAACACTTTGTACATTTAATATATATATATATATATATATATATATATATATATATATATATATATATATATAAAACTATTTATCTTATTTTTTATTCACCAAATTTTAAATCTTTATTTATATATAGATATAGATTTTTTTTGATAATGTTCGATTAAGAAATTTAAAACAGTAAAAAAAAAAAAAAAATGGTTTTATTGATACTAAAATGAGAAATGTGAATTTGCAATACAACCATCAGATTATATAAACCAAAGGTCGTTGTCCTTGGTCAGAAGAGATCCAAAGATACCGTGTGACTACAATGAAAATACTGACATTGCACTTAGCTTTTAAATAAGACAATTTGATGCATGGGAAGTGAAAGATTAAACCTATATTATCATTTAGTCAGTATACGATTACATTTTGAATATGAAAACAATTGTGAGAGAGATGTGACAAATTTAAGTCATACATTTTTTTTAAATAGGTGTTAAACATGTTCCTACTCTCGCATTTCACGCACTTTCTTGTTCCTGATTTTACTATGTGTGACTTAAATTTTATCACTTCTACGATAACTCATAAGAATTTGAGAATACGGAGGGAGGACTCAAAGGGCTTTCTGATCTACCCTTTTCCTTCCAATTTAGGCAGTGAATCAAGCTGGGAAATCAATATCCCGTTTGGTCAGATTTGTTGACCGGTAGAAGTGGATGTTGACTCATAGATATACAAACAAAATCTCTATGCAGAAAATTTTTAATGCGTATAGACATCTCCTAATTAATCACGGACATGTAATAATATGACTCATTAAAGTATCTACTATGCTTCCTTTGGAATCGGATTCACACACAAATATAACTTAGAATCTCAAAAGGTAAAAACTCAGAATCTCAAAAGGTGAAGAATATTAATTAATGAAAACAATAGTAATGTACCTTATGTAAGAAAAAACATAAGAAGTAATTTGAGTTCAAAAATTATGGCAGTTTATAGAACATTTGAAAAGAAATAATCCAAATGAAAATAATGCACATATATTAATAGATTAACTTGAACTCATAAAATTTATGGGATTACTATTTAGGACTTTAGAAAAGAAATACAACATACGAACAGAAATATTAAAAAGACAGTCTTCGTTACTTTTTTAGTTCAGGATTGGTAGAATGTTTTGTCACATCTAAAATTTTCAATGTTATATTAAAAAAAGAAAAAAAGGAAAAAGCGTTAGCATCATGGTCTTTGTGAACGTGGATTTCTCGTTCAAACTGTTGCTTGGATCCAGAAACCTAATAAGACTGTTTTATATAGAATGTGATTGATTTTATTAGGTAATTTTTAGAGTATTATAGAAACTATTTTTACAAAAATTATTTTTATATCAATTAATAAATATTTTTCTATATAAATAAATAAATACTAAAATACAGAAACACTTTGTATGATTTTATTAGGTAATTTTCAATTAATAAATATTTTTTATTTTAATAATTGTTGTCTAATTAGATTTACTTTTATTAAAAAACTCATAATAAATAGATAAATAGGTAATTTGTACTTAAATACTGAAACTCTTTGCACATCTAATCTAATAATAGTATAGATAAAAACTCTTTTTATATCAATTAATAAATATATTTTTTATATAAATAAATAAATACTAAAACTCTTTGGCAGAGTTTCTGTATTTTACTCTGGAATTCTGGATTTCTAGAATTCTCAATTTCTATACCCCTTCCTCCTTCCTCCATGCCTCTATTTATAGGCTTCTTGGATTAATAGAATGTGATTGATTTTATTAAGTAATTTTTAGAGTTTTATAGAAACTATTTTTACAAAAACTATTTTTATATCAATTAATAAATATTTTTTTATATAGATAAATAAATACTGAAACACTTTGCATGATTTTATTAGGTAATTTTTAATGAGAGTTCTTTATTGGGAATTAAACTCTCTTCATATTTTGTTAATTTGAATTTTATTAGGTAATTTTGAATTTTATAGAATTTATATCAATTAATAAATAAAAACTAAAACTCCTTGCCCAAAGGCCGAGAAAGTAGTACTACACTTGATCTTAGCCAAAATATCAAGAAAGGTTAGCCAAAAGGCCGACCCAAAAAAATTTAGTACTATATTTGATCTTAGACAAAAGGCCGAGAAGGTGTGATTATTTTTTATTTAGCTCTATAGCTTTATAAGAGGCTTTCATGTAATCCTTTTTATTTAAAACTGATGCGGGACTTTGTAATTTGAATTAAACTCTTTTTATATTTTGTTAATTTGAATTTTATTAGGTAATTTTGAGTGTTATAGAATTTATATCAATTAATAAATAAATACTGAAATACTGAAACACTTTGCACATTTAATAATAGTATAGATATAGGGATAAGTATAAAAAATACCCTAATGTATACTTGGTGTAATATTTTTATTTTCTAGTTTAACAACTGTGTAAAAAGCATCTCTGTTTTTTCACATGGTGCGGAAATATCCCTCAATTAAAAAATTGAAATAAATTAGTGTAGTAATACCCATTTTGTCCTTTTATTCTTTCGAAAATGCCTAAGGAGGTATATATGTTACTAATTTCATAATAGAGGGATGTTATGTGAACATGAAATGCAATATATGTATATATTTTTGGAATTATTGAATTCTGAATTATTACTAAATTATTCCACATGAAATGCAATAATTAATTTTTTATTTATTCCGGGTATAAAATTGTCGAAAATTTTCTATGATATATATTTTTAAATTCAATCTCATTTGAAATTCTTTTTTAGTTCAATATAAAGAGTCCTAGCTTAAATACAAAAATCGTGCCAAAATAAATAAATAAATAAATAAATAAATAAATATATATATATATATATATATATATATATATATATATATATATATATATTGAGGGTATAAATAAAAAATAATTTATTTATTATTGCATTTCATGTGTAATAATTTTGGTAAAGAATCAGAATTCAATAATTCCAAAAGTAACAATTATAAAGAATTCAATAATTCCAATATATATATATATATATATTGCATTTCATGTGAACATAATACCCCCCTCTACTATGAGATTAGTAGCATATTAACCTTTTGTGGTTGGTTGCACAAAGTCCTTTAAGTCATTTTACAAAATAATATTTTTTTAATATTTTTTTATAAAATGTCAAAGTAAGGGCATTTTAGTTTAACTCTACTTTAAATACGTTGGTACTATTTGCACAAATTTGATAATATTTTTTGCACGCGAAAGATGCGATATGCAATGTGAACATAGTACCTAGGTGTTTTCTATACTTGACCCATATATATATATATATATTATAAAATCGGTACTAACAAAACCTAATCTGCCTAGTGTTGTTGCATAATTAAATAATGCAGAATTTGGGTGTCGTTAGCTTCCTAGTGATTATTTCTATATCAAGTTTGCCTTTGGCCAAGTCATACATGCAGTGCATAGATAGAGTAATAATGTGTGTTTATGTCACGCAGGATGGTGCCACAAGAACGGGAAGCTCCTCTTGCTATATGAATACATGCCTAATGGCAGCCTGGACAAGCACCTCTTCGGCAACAGTGCCAACGACCAGCCCTTAAGCTGGAACCTCCGCTACAAGATCATCTCGGGACTGGCCTCAGCTCTGCATTACCTCCACAACGATTTTAATCAGAAGGTGGTCCACCGCGACCTCAAGGCCAGCAACATCATGCTTGACTCCAACTTCAATGCCCGGCTAGGTGACTTTGGCCTAGCTCGTGCCCTCGACCACGAGAAGAATTCATACACCGATGCTGCAGGCGTGATTGGAACAGCAGGCTACATTGCCCCCGAGTGCTTTCTCACGGCCAAAGCAACACAACAATCGGATGTGTATGCATTTGGAGCAGTGTTGCTTGAAGTAGTGTCTGGCCTAAGGCCTGGCACTAGGATAGGTGCATTTCAATACTTGGTTGATTGGGTGTGGTACTTGCACCGTGATGGCCGCCTACTAGAGGCGGTGGATAAGAGGCTTGGGGTAAATTATGTGGCGGAGGCAGCCGAGAGGGTTCTGCTTTTAGGGCTGTCATGTTGCCATCCGATGGCGAATGAGAGGTTGGATATGAAGGAGATTGTTAAGATTTTGTCGGAGTCTGTCCAGGTGCCTTATGTGCCGCCATTCAAACCACCTTTCGTTTGGCCAGCAGTGGTGGGGATGGGAGGAGAAGATATTAGTTCCGCCATTATGATCCATGAAACCATTACAACCTCTCACTTGGGGTCTGGTTGGTCTCGACAACTCTATCCATAACCGAGAGAGTTGTGACTTGTGTAGTCTACAATACCCTAGAGGTATATTATACATGTAATGTCCCCGTCATTGAATAGTTATAGAAACTCTCAATTTATTTTGATACATCAAAGATTGAGAGGTTTATATATGTTTATTGGTTAGAGATGACATATGTAAATACTACAGAATATTGTAGAGCAAGTAATTTACTTTGGATTTTTTTTTGGGAACATTTTAAGGCAACGATGCAATTCTTGTCAATATGACATCATGATAATTGTCACGGTAATAATAACCAAAATAAATATCACTATATATATCTCATTCTTTTAGTATTGTTGTCATCAATAATTTGGTAAATTAATAAAATAAAATTTCGAAATGGCTGAGCCCGAGAGAACACAATCACTCTGTAGCTGAAAAAAAAAAAACACTTTAGACCTTTACAGAATATGATTCCTTGCAGTGACCTTGATGTGATGACACAGGGGACACTCAATTAATTATTATGTGACATTTTTATAAGCAGATTCTTAGTTTCTTGAAGACTGGTCCTGTTTGCCAACGACAAGTCATAGTACAATCAATTACCAGAATTACTCTAAAATCATGTAATCCATTCTTGGCTTGAATATATATTCTAACACATTCCCTTGTACTCATTGCTTTCACAGTTGACGCTATGGACTGTGTTATACACCATACATTTATTAAAAGATTTTTTTTTTCCATGACAAGAAATTAACACAGGGGAATATACTTTTTCTCAGACTACAACTCATTCTTTTCTCAGTGAGAATGAAGAGATTATATCATCGGATTAGATGTCATTCTGGTTAAAAAATGAGCAAGGTAAAAATACGGGAGTTTAGACTCTACTTCTCCCCACCATAGCCTCATTATTAGCTATGGCAAACAAGCTGCCCAAAAATTAGGTAGTGCTATGTGGGACGCGATTTCCTTGTAACATTCTCCCAAACTTGATTTCGCAATGAGAGTGTTGCAGTAGGGCCACCCAACTTACTTAGGTGAATGCTTCACAGTCAAACCTAAAAGCTTAATTAAGTAAGTAGATGGTGTTGTGGAAATTCCATATCTTTTATAAATAATACAAATAGTAATACATGAACTTTATTCAAAACACAATGAATTAAACAAGGAACAATTACATTAATAAAAAAAATGAAATAACATGCTTTCATTAAACTGAATAATACATCATTTGAACAATATGAATATAACAATAAATATGAATTTAACAAGATAAATAATTCGGTAATATAATATTAATATTAACTTATTAATATAATAATAAAGCTAAGAATGGATAAAACATAAGTAATGAAATACATAACAAGAATTAATCAATAGATAAAATAGAGGTTAAGAAAGGATTGGCTTGATTGTTGAGGCAATGTGTAAATAATACAAATAGCAATACATCAACTTTATTCATAACACAATGAATTAAAACAAGGAACAATTACATTAGTATAAAATGAAATAACATGCTTTCATTACACTAAATGATACATCATTTGAACAATATGAATTTAACTAAACATGAATTTAACAAGATAATAATTCAATAATATTAATATTAACTTAAATAATATAATAATAAAGCTAAGAATGGATAAAACATAAGTAATGAAATACATAACAAGAATTAATCAATAGAGAAAATAGAGATTAAGAAAGGGTTGGCTTGATTGTTGAGGCATGTATAAAGACATTGATATGAATTAAAGTTGATCATCCGCTAAGATAAACTTGAAGTCGGGATGGGCTCGTCCAAATGGGCCAAAACAAAAGCAAATTATGGGCTCAATCCACGTATTTGGGCCTGCGTATCCAATATTGAAAAGTGGGTCCATAATTTTTGGTTCTCTGGGTTCTTTTAGGGCAGCCGGAGACAATTGCTGACCCAGTTGAAGTGCCCATTTGAATAAGAGAATTCTAGTACCCATATTCTGTACTATAACTTTGGGCCTGAACTCAAGTCCATATACTTCTATTAAGCATAAGTTTTGTTTTGGAATAATGTTAAATTTGCTACTAAATAAATTCTTTACAATTTTCTTAATTAGTCAACATACTATTTTTGTAATATTTCTAATTTAACTTAGAAATATGAAACAATCACATTATTACATACAAATAAATTTGATAATTCATTCACTATTAATATATTAAAATAATAATAAAAATTATTCTCTTAAAAATATTAGATTCTTAAAAATCAAAGCATGTGATTCCTATGTGACTTTGATGTTTTGACATATTAATTAATTGACCTATGACATTTTAGGGATATATTCTTATTTTCTCGAAGGCAGGTCCTGTCAGCCAAAGACTAGTCATATATATATATATATATATATACTACTGTACAATCAATTGCATTACCCGGAATGACTCTAAAATCATATCATCCCCTTATATATACCCTCACCATTGGCTTGATAGTTGACACACAGATTGTTATACACCATTATTAGCTATAGTCCTCATTAAATAATAATGCAAAAATTAAATAAGAAAATCTAATAATCCCACAATTAACTTTAGGGTAACTTGAGATTTTTGTAAAAGTTTGTTGGAGAGAGTTGTTCGCAAGACAGAAATGAGTAGGGTTGTGAAACCCTAAGTTCTATTTGTTTACGCAAAATAATTTAAAAAACACTCTTAATTAATCACTTTGATATGATATATAAGTCGAATTAATTTGCCTGAACATAATTTTCTTTCGTTTACGGAATAATTTAATATATAATGGGCGAGAATCTTATCTTACGCCAAATTTGAATGCTAAACATAATCTTGGTATATGATTTGGAAGTACTATCAAATACTCTTTCTCCGAATGGCGCGAAATTCTTTTCCATGGGTTTTGTTGACGGAGTCCAAACTATCGCAAGAGCGCGAGTTCCGAGTAATGTTGAAGCATGAAACCTCAATTCAAAACCAACTCTCTCTATGTATTCTCTTGAGTACTCGTCAATCTCCATTTCCGATTTCGCTGGGTGTTCAATACATCATGGGCCTGACTACGAAGGTTGTCACAATCCTCCCCCTCCTCCTCTGTTTCTCGGCAGAGATAGTTTTCAGATCACAAAATTTTCAAGTCCAATTCGATTCGTTTAACGATTCCAACAAGCACAATTTCGCGATCCAACCCCCTGCGGCCATCCACCACGATGCCCTTCAAGTCACCCCCGACTCGGCCGGCAATGGCATTGTCAGCCTCTTCAATCGGTCAGGTAGAGTGCTTCTCAATCGAACTTTCAAGCTCTAGGACGATCATGAAGTTCACTCGTCCAATTCGTCCCGAGTTGCATCCTTCAACTCCTCCTTTCTCATCAACACCCATTGGCTGAATAATTCGCCCACCCCGGGCGAAGGTCTGGCCTTCGGGATTTTCCCGGAGAAGGCCATACCTCTCGGAAGCGAGGGCCAGCACATGGGCTTGACAAACTCCACTACCGATGGCAACTCCACCAACCATTTGGTGGCAGGACGACTTCGACCCGGATGATAACCATATCGGCCTAAACATCAACAGTGTGCGGTCTAACAAGACCGTGTCTTTACATGACATTCAACTCGTTCCTTCAGAACCAGTAGCCAAGTTTTACAATGTTTGGGTCCAGTACGACGGCATCGACAAGACCATTGAGGTGTACATAGAGCAAGCTTCACAGGATGGTCCCACACCTGCTAGGCCATCCTCTCCGATGCTGAAATCGGATCTCGACCTCAGAGATTGGGTAGCCCAGTCTTCTTATTTCGGATTTACAGCTTCAACTGGCAACACCACCCAGTTGAACTGCGTGCGCAGATGGAACCTGACGGTGGTTGACTACTATCCTGAAAATGAGGACAACAATGAGCGTTTGACAATCGTCCTCGCGGCTGGGGTCCCCGGTGTGGCGCTTTCATTGATTGCAGCCATGGGTTTGAGCTTTTACTTTTATAGGAGGAGGTTGGCGCGAACCGACCTAGACATCCTCGAGGCTATGAAGAGCTTGCCCGGGATGCCTAGGGAGTTTCAGTTTAAGGATTTGAAGAAAGTCACCAACGATTTTCATGAAAAGAATAAATTGGGTGAAGGTGGTTTTGGTGTGGTGTATAAAGGTTTGTTACCGGGTGAAAATTTGGAGGTGGCCATGAAGTGGTTCTCCAGGGAGAGCATTAAGGGAGATGATTTCTTAGCCGAGACCATCATCAATCGTCTCCGACATAGACACCTCGTCCCATTACTCAGTGAGTTATTTGTCACATATATTGCTATCTAAACTATTGTTTTTTTTTTTTTTTTTTTTGATGACTCAGGAACTCCCCCACGCAGGGCCCCTTAGGGACCCACCGTGGGGTACAAACCTGGGGGTGGAGCCCTGCCCAAGGACACCTTCGGGTGAGTCCGGGAACGCAGAGGTTAGGAGTCGAACTCGAGCCTCGAATGTGAAAGCCCAAGCTCTAACCATCATTACTATGCCCCCGGGGGTCTCTCTAAACTATTGTTGCATTCTACCCGTTTCTAATTCCATTGCCATCAACATATGATGTTATTTTTAATTTTTGCTAGTGCCAAGCAAAATATGTTTTTTATTCTTTTCATGAATATCATATGCATTGAGGGACAGGATGATTTCTTAGCTGTCTGTCACATATGTTGCTTTCTAAATTATTGTTGCGGTCAACTCGTTTCTAATTACATTGCTACGGACATATGATGTTATTTTTTATTTTTTTTGGATAGTGCCAAGCAAAATACAACTTCATTAAGGGTATATTCGGTTGCATGGAGTTGGAGTTTTGTAATTGAAATTTGTGAAATTAGAGAAAAACAACTGATAAAATTGAATCAAATTTTTTTTTCTTTCCAATTTTACAAATTTCAATTTCAAAACTCCAATTCCATACAAATGTACAAAGTCAAATAATATTTTAGAATTCTTTTGCTAATGAATTCAAAGTTGATTTATTATTCTTTCGTAGAATTCATAACTTCCACCAACGTTCAGATTTAACGTTTTGAATAATTTCCCTTCAAATAGATTGACTAAAGAAAATTTTAGCTATTCAGACTTTAAATAACAAATAAGTTTCCTCCGTAGTATGTGGTTTGAACCAATCACAAATACATTACACGGAATAGATGAAAAACTTGGACTTACACCACCCCCTTGTTTGATTATAAGAAAGATTGGACTCAGTCCTGCGAGTGGCATTTATATATATAGCTAACGGTCAACTCGTTTCTAATTACATTGCTATGAACATATGATGGTATTAAAGCTAGAATAGCTGCATTGCATCCTAATGGTCCTATTTCTAGTAGATTTCTTGCTAAAAACTTGACTGTTCTAGTTGTTGGTGAATCTGTGTTTGTTTATGGAGGGCTTTTACCAAAACAATGTTCTTTACGGGTTGGACCGAAATGACGAAGAGGTTAGGGATTGGATTTCTGATTGAAAGAGAAGATTTCGTCGCAATTAGTTAGAGGGAGGAATTCAGTTGTTTGGTTGAGGGAATTCTCTAATGAATTGCCAAATAACTGTGATTGCTCTGCTCTTGAACATGTTCTTTCCACAATTCCTGGTACAAAAAGGATAATAATGGTGAATGGTAGTTTAGGAATATAAGAAGGGCAATTTTGGGTTTAAGGTTTTAAAATGGTCATGTGCATGGCACATGACCAACTTAGGCCATTTTCTACCGAAATTTTGACCCAAGGGGGTTATTTGCAACATTTTCATATCTAGTATGGATTTATATAAGCAAAAAAAAAAAAAACTATAAGGGTGTAATTCACACGAATTTAAAAACTGTAGGGGTGTTTTTTAAACTTTTCCCTATGTAAAATAAACTTTATATTTTTTTAAAAGAGCCCCCTTTTTTTTTTAATTTTTTTTTGAGACAGAGGAAATAATATACTGTACATGTAAGCAACAATTGATACTTTTTTTTATTTTTTTTTACACAATACTAATTGATTCACTAAGGTGGAGTAAACACTCAACGCAACACTGTATATAATTCAAACTGAAAAAACCAAACGGCCATATTTATTTGAAAGCAAATAATTAAAAATATGATCCTATTCATATATATAATACATTCCATTATTCTATCTTAATTTCTACAAAGCAAAAACCCTATAAATATGGCCGGTTTGATTGATGATTAAATCCCCAAAATATATTTAGATTGTGAAAAAGATTCTTAGAGAGTCAGGTTTTGAAACCCCTATATATAACAAAATAGGAACGGCTAAATAGAGAATATAAACATACAAGAAACAAACATATCTAAGTTTCTTTTCTTATCATTAAAAACTTAGATATCAATAGTTAGAATAAAATCACACCAAATAAGTTCAAAAACCATAATTCTAATAATATAAACCATACTCACAATTAAATACCAAATTAAAAATTTACAACCCAATTCATCAAGTATTAATAATCATATTACAATTTTACTTTAGAAACCATAATTCATAATAATACAAAATAATTTTTATTCTGCAATAAATATATGTATATATATTTATGTAGAGAGAGTAATAATGAGTGAGAGCTTAGAGAGAGAGAAAGTAAGAGAGAGAAAGTGGAAAAGCCTTTTTATTAAGCTATGTACACAGCATCAGAAGACATGGCCTTTTATAGGCTCCAAAATATGGTTTCTTCAATACGCCACAGTAAGTTTCCTCCCTACACCAACCAAAAGATGTCCTCATTGATGACATCATCAATTGCTTTAATTACATGTGGACCCTACACAAAACACATACATACATATATAACACTCCCTCTTGGGGTCCACAAAACTACACTAAAAATATGCCTCATTAAAACCTTGCTAAGGAAAACCCAGTGGGACAAAACCCTACCGAAGGAAAAAGAGTACAGTATTCTTGTGTATCTAAAAATGGTATTGTATAGATTAAAAACTGTCTCATTAAAACCTTGCCAGGAAAATCCAGTGGGACAAAAGTTGGACGAAGGAAAAAGATTACAGCATGCTAATACCTCTTTGATTAATTGCTCCCCCTTATTAGTTTAACCCTGAAGATCCTTTAGTTGACGCATTCTAATGTTGTGCACCAGCTTCTTAAATGTTGTAGTTGGAAGCATTTTAGTGAATAGATCTGCTAGATTTTCACATGAACGTATCTTCTGAATATCAATATCACCCATTTTCTGGAGTTCATGTGCATAAAAGAATTTTGGTGAGATGTGCTTGGTCATGTCACTTTTAATATACCCTTCTTTCATCTATGCAATGCATGCCGCATTATCTTTATATAATACTGTTGGGCTATCTTTTATTGATGAAAGACCACATGTTGTTCGAATATGTTGGATCATTGACCTCAACCAAATGTATTCTGTGCTTGCCTCATGAATTGCGAGTATATCAGAATGATTTGAAGAAGTTGCAATCATTGTCTGTTTCATAGATCGCCATGATATAGCAGTGCCGCCATAGGTAAACACATATGCTGTTTGTGAATAAGTTTTATATGGGTCAGAGAGATAGCCAGCACCTGCATATCTAACTAATTGAGAACTTCATGCTTTTGAATAAAATAATCCCATATCAGTTGTGCCACGAAGATATCACAATATGTGTTTGATTCCATTCCAATGTCTGTAAGTTGGTGCAGAACTGTACCGTGTTAATAAATTGACTGAAAAATTATATCAGGTATTGTGTAATTTGCAAGATATAAAAGAGCACCAATCGCACTGAGATAGGGCATTTCAGGATCAAGGAGTTCTTCATCATCCTCTCGAGGACAAAAATGATCTTTTTTGATATCAAGTGATCGGACAACCATTGGAGAGCTCAATGGATAGGCTTTATCCATATGAAAACGTTTCAGAATCTTTTCTGTATATTTTGATTAATGGATGAGAATATCGCTCGAAAAATGTTCAACTTGCAGCCCAAGACAGAATTTTGTCTTTTCGAAATCTTTTATTTCGAATTCTTTCTTTAAATAACTGGTCGTCTTTTCGATATCGTCCAATGTTCCCACAAGATTCAGATCATCAACATATACTGCAACAATAACAAAACCAGATTTTGATTTGTTAATAAAAAAACATGGACAAATATGATTGTTTACATACCCTTCTTTGAGTAAGTAATCGCTAAGGCGATTGTACCACATTCGTCCAGATTGCTTCAATCCATATAAAGATCGTTGTAATTTTATCGAGTACATACTACGTGGTTTTGTTTCAAGCATTTTAAATCTTTCTGGGATTTTCATATAAATATCATTATCTAGTGATCCATATAAATATGCTGTAACCACGTCCACTTAATGCATATGCAATTTTTCTGTGACTGCCAAATGTATTATGAATCTAAATGTGGGTGCATCAATCACATGGGAGTATGTTTCCTCATAATCAATACCAGGTCTCTGTGAGAAACCTTGAGCTACCAGTCGGGCTTTGTATCTCACAATTTCATTTTTCTCATTACGCTTTCATACAAACACCCATTTGTATCTAACAGGATTAACACCCTCAGGTGTCTGGACAATTGTTCCAAATACTTCACGTTTAGCTAATGAATTTAGCTCTGTTTGTATCGCTTCTTTCCATTTTAGCCAATCATTTCTTCATCGACATTCTTCGACATTTTGAGGTTCCAAATCCTCATTATCAATATCAAGAGCAACGACATATGAAAATATGTTATCGACAATAATTTCATTTCTATTCCATCTCGTTTCGTAATTTAGTGAGATCTCATCATTTTTAGGTACATTTGTCTCATCAAGAGCATGTGCCTCATTAGTGGCTATATTATCATCTGTTACTTTTACCTCATCAATATTTATTATTTCATCATTTTTAGGTACCTGAGACTCATCAAGAGCCTGTGCCTTATTAAAAGCTATTATCTCAGATTGATCAATAATAACTGTTGCTCCTTTTGTGGCCTCTTCAGGAGTGCCATCTTTTTTTTTTTTTTTTTTTTGTGATTTCTTCTTACGAGGAACAATATCTTTTGCACTAACTGGTCTACCACGCTTCAGGCGTGTTTTAGATGCATTTGCTGCATTACCGACAGAAGGTCCCTCAGGGACAACAATTTGTGCTTGCACATTTGCAGCTGGTATATGCAATTTTATTACGTTCTTTGTATCAGTAAATGCATCAGGTAATTGATTTGCAACATTTTGCAAGTGAATGATCCTCTGAACTTTTCGTTACATTGATTTGTACGAGGATCAAAATGAGACAATTCTAGGGCATTCCAAGTAAGATCACGTTGCTGCTGTGCCTTTTCTCCCCCTAATGGTGGGAAAACAGTCTCATCAAAATGACAGTCAGCAAATCGTGCTTTAAAGACATCACCTGTCAGGGGTTCAAGATATCTAATAATAGATGGAGAATAAAAACCAATATAAATTCCACGTCTACGTTGAGGACCCATTTTAGTGCGTTGGGGTGGTGCAATTGGAACATATACAGCACAACCAAAAACTCGTATGTGCGAGATATATTTGGTTATTGACCAAAAACAAGTTGAAGAGGTAAGTACTTATGATAAGCAGTTGGTCGTATACGAACTAATGATGCAGCATGTAATATGGCATGACCCCTGACAGAAACAGGTAATTTTGTTCGCATAAGCAAATGACGATCAATTAACTGAAGTCTTTTAATAAAAGATTCAGCCATACCATTTTGAGTATGAGTGTGTGTAACAGGATATTCAACATTAATTCCAATTGACATACAATAATCATCAAAAGTTTGAGAAGAAAATTCAACGGCATTATCAAGACGGATTGTCTTAATTGGTAATCAGGAACATGTACCCGTAATTTGATGATTTGAGCAAGAAGTCTAGCAAATGCAACATTACGAGTAGAAAGTAGACAAACATGTGACCATCGTGTTGAGGCATCAATTAAGACCATAAAATAGCGAAATAATCCACAAGGTGGAAGAATTGGCCCACATATTTCCCCGTGAATTCGTTATAAAAATGGGGGAGATTCAACAATGACTTTTGAAGGTGATGGTCTGATAATCAACTTACCTTGTGAGCAGGTAGTGCATAGATGTATTTGGTAAGATAATTTTTTGATCCTTTAGTAGGTGTCCACGTGAATTTTCAATAATTTGACGCATCATTGTACTCCCTGGGTGACCAAGTCGATCATATCAAAACATAAAAAATTTTGGGTCACAAGATTTTTTATGTATCACAATATTGGACTCAATTGTCCTAATGGTTGTATAGTATAATCCAGAAGAGAAAATAGGGAGTTTTTCTAAAATCTGCTTCTTGCATGAGGTAATGGAAGTAATGTAGAGATATTCCATATTTCTTTCATTTGCGGTCTCAATATGATACCCATTATGACGCAAGTCTTTAAAACTCAACAGATTTCTCTGAGATCCTGTAGAATATAAGGCATCATTGATTTGTAATCTTGTTCCATGTGGTAAAATGATGTTGGCTTGTCCGGAGCCTTTAATAAAGTCGGTGGGACCTGATATTGTACTGACACTAGCGTCTGTCAGAGTTAAGCGGGAAAAATATTTTTGATCTCGAAGGATTGTATGTGTTGTTCCACTATCTGCAAGACACATGTCTTCATCATTTATTTTGGAACTAGTCAGATCCATTCCTATTCATGTAAATTTCTTTATCAGAAAAGAAATATTTATAACAAAAGAAACTTTAATACAAATTAGAAGATAAAAATTTTAATACAAGGAAAACAAAAACATAGTAGACATAACATGAAAAGAAAATAGGATTAATTGGTGTGAACATTTCCATCACCAATCAGGAAGTCTATCTTTCCATCACGGTCCTAAAAAAAAATCTGATAAATTCAAATTTGTGATATCAACTGGCTCATCATGATTAATGAAATTCATTTCTAAATTTGTGATGTCAACTGACTCATTATGATCAATAAAATTCATTTCCTATTGTTTCCCCTTTTCTTTAGTTGAGACTTGGTAAAGTTCAGCCAGATGTTTAGGTGTACGACAAATGCTTTGCCAATGACATGTCATGCCACACCGATAACAAGTATTATTATGTGCCTTGGGAGGTTGAGCCATATCCTGTGATACCCTTGATTTACGAATGCGGGTTGGCCAGGCCCACGCCCGAATACTCGGGGATATAAATAATAAATCGGTAATAAACGAACATATAGTACAAAAGAATAAATAGAAATAAATAATTTGCTGAAAGAAAACTAAAATAACAATCCAATAACTCCTCAGAATAAATTATTATTAATAATAAAAATATTCTGATACAATTAATCCTCCATTAATACAACTGGGAATCCATACTGTGTGGACCCCTAGAAAAAATCCAAAATAGAACAAGTGACAGCAATAACTGTCTACATCAGAAAACTGAAATGTAAAAGAAACTCCTATGTAGACTCCGAAAGAGTGAAGTAGACTGATCCTTGCTCAGCACGACTAACCTCTACTCCTGACAAACACCTGAAAAATAATAGTGGGTCAGGCCCACAAACAAGTTCTACTATACTACAGTCCAAAAAGAAATTTGATACACGTCTACATCCTAATCAATCCAACAATAACTAATAATCCGTATATATATATACACACACTAAAGGAACCTCACTAGACTATAGGATTGTCTCAACCTGAATAGTAGGTAACATGCAAAACGCACATATAGTGGGCATGAGTACCTAGACCTACCAGGGTACACAACTACACTATATCTAACTACACATCCCTGGCGATATACATGCCTTAACCACTGATCCTGAGACTCAAGCTCATATCATGGCACCATACTTATATATATAAAATCTAGTAACCATCCTATCCAGTATAAATTAATCCTCCATAAGTTATTCAACTTGTTTAGCTGACCTGACTTAAATATAAATAGGATTTAACATTTTAGTTAATCCATTCCCTTATATAATAAATTAATCCTCCATAAGTCATTCAACTTATTCAACTGACCTGACTTGAATATAAGTAGGACTTAATATTTTAGTTAATCCATTCCCTTATATAAAATAGGTAGGACTTAATTGATAAGTTAATCCATCCCTAGAATACCACCGTCCCATACCGGTGCATTAAACCACACAATCCAACAATTGTTGTAACAATTAAGGAAATACATCAAACATTCTAGAAATAACTATGATAATATGATATCAAGTTATCGCATAATAGGAATGACTTATTATTTATTTAAGCTTCCTATATCATATGTCCTACACAAACTGAATCTTATACATGATGATATTTTATTATACCGTTAAATAAGCATTCTCCATATCCAATTCATCCTACACATTTAATCTCAATTATTAAAACATTTTAAAAGATTAAATCCATTTGTTTGTTTAAAACATTCAAATAGTAAGCATCATTATGATTGAATCTATTTAAATTTATTTAAACCCAAACCTAGTCCCTATTTAATGTTCAGGAATTCTAGGCATGTTTCTACGTTCCATCATTCCACAGATATGGAAAATACATAATTTAAACATGTAAAAATTCACACCAGAAATCAAATCAAAATCATGCATTTATCAATTCATAACACAAGAACAGTTATGAACCAATTTCATAAAACCTATATTCTAATCCAATTAAACATGCATAATTATTTAATTTTATGTGTTTAATAAATCCTGAAATTTCCTAGGCATGTATAGAAACACGAATTAAAGGGAAAGAGATAGAAGAAGAACTTGCCTTAAACTTTTGGATCGAAAGTCAAACTTCTTCTTCTTTGATCTTCTCTCTATAGGGTTTTTCTCCTCATTCCTTCTTTAATTTTCCTCCTTCCCTCTCTAACTCTCTCTCTCTAGAATATATCACGTGAATATTTCTAACCCCCTTTTACAACATATAGCTATATATTTATAGGCTAAATAAACTAACCCTAACCTTTTTCCCAATCCAAGTCAACTTAAAAAATAAAAAATAAAATATTAAAAAGGTAAGTAAAATATGTTACGTATATAATTTATGTATATCTTTATTAAATAAATAAATTATACCCATCCCATTATTTATTAATGGATTATCTAATAACACCTAAGTTACCATAATATTATAAAGTAACTTAAAACATAAAACGTATCAAATCTATGTATATTTTTATTATTTAAATATAAAACATATACATCAGATTAAATATTACTATCCAAGTTACCATAAAAGCAATTAATAAATTACCCATTATTTATTAATAGATTATCCAATAATAATTAAGTTACCATAATATTATAAAGTAACTTAAAACATAATACGTATCAAATCTATGTATATTTTTATTATTTAAATATAAAAGATTAAATATTACTACCCAAGTTACCATAAAAGTAATTAATTAATTATCCATTATTTATTAACGGATTATCCAATAATACTTAAGTTACCATAATATTATAAAGTAACTTAAAACATAACACGTATCAAATCTATTTATATTTTTATTATTTAAATATAAAACATATACATCAGATTAAATATTAGTACCCAAGTTACCATAAAAGTAATTAATAAATTACTTTCCCTTTTATATATGTATATAATATATATATTTATATATATATATACACACACACACACACAACTATCCATAGGTAATAATCCATACCCATCCAACCTCCCATCCAAGTAGTCCATGAGACCCAATTGGTTGGTCCATTACTACTAACCATAACCATAAAAGAAAACATTTAATTTACAATTAATCAAAATACCATATAAGCACATAATCTAATTAAACAATTAACACATAGACAAATACAAATAATACATAGACACATAATCAAATACTCAAGTAACACTTAATTCAATTCAACCCATAAGCAATCAGTCAAATAATCAATTAAATAAATATTAATACAATTAAAATAAATAAATAAATACCGAGACTATCTTTTTAAAATTAGGGGTATTACATTCTTCCCCCCTAACAAAAGGAATTCCGTCCTCGGAATTTGCCCTTACTTTCTTCCATTATGCTTGGAAACTGTGAGCGAAAAATATCCTCCTATTCCCAAGTAGATGCAACCTTACTATGAGGGCTCCACTTAACTCCAATATACCAAGTGGTATACAGGGTTCGTATATTTTAAGAAACACAATAATCAAACAATGTATAGAGTGTATCAAATAACAACATAATCCTCCTATTTCGACAAGGGAATGATCTACATACCTCCAAGTGCTATAGAATATACGCACAAACTCCTATGCACCCAGCGCTAATAATTTGGTAACGTTAATCCAGAGGCGACTGCTTCAATTGCAAAACACAATCCTCTAAAGGTCAATGTAATAAGTAAAATTGACCGTTCTCAAAAAATCGCCTTTCTTCCTACATGAAAAACAGAATGAGCAAACTACTCCCTGATAGAAAAACTCTAGTATACGAGTTCAACTATTTATAACATCCCACTGCCGCTTCCCAACCGCGCGCAGTTCAATACAAAGGGAAGTATCTCTTTCTGACATATTTTTAAATGGAGTCAAGGTCTGATTGTACAACCCTTACTTCCATTTCCAACCAACAAATGAGAGGTATACATTGTGAAAGATGCAAAACCTCCAAAGTTGTCACACTAACCTTCTTGTGCCAATAATATCACAGACAAAATTCTGACAAGTGAAGTAAACACTTCCAACTATCCATGAAAATCTAGGATATACGCCTTAAACATATCCTTTATAGTCTAATTTAATCTCCCAATTAATTCCTCTGTCTATAGATATGAAGTAGAGCTGCTGCTCCAAAAATTTCATAAAGCTCCTTCGAAATAGTACTTTGCATCTACTAATATGGACATCCATATGCTATAACACCACTATCACTAAACTATAGAACTACTATGAAGTTCTAAAATAAGTATCACTTAAATTTATGTCCTCAAACAATTTTTCTTAATCTACCACTCGGATTGCATATGGAAAATTGAAATTCCAAATCAATGTCAATCTTTCCCACCAACCGTCACTCCTGTTTAGTTCAACTTCCATATTTGTTATAGGAAGTGGCTAAAGATTCCTATGATATCTGATGATCAACTTTCCACCTTTGTAATAGGTTTTACACTTAGGGTAATTATATACACGTCCCTATCCGTACCTGTTCACCAAAACCGATATTTGATGTCGTGATGCACCTTCTAACCGTTTGGGTGTATCAAGAAAAATTATAAATTTCCATCTCAGTTGCCCGACCGTCATATCACTATTTACAGAAACTACTAACTCCTCCTCCAGTAACTTAAACTCCATCTGAGTAAGGTAACACCTTCTCTAGGGTCAGCTTCGATATTCAAAATTGACCTCCTGAACTACCTTGGTAATAATAAGTGTTATTATTACACTTGTTATACATTCAACTGATAATTCATCAACGAACTGAAAGATTTAAATATCCTATCAGTTGTTGAGAGCATCCACTTCCATCTTCGCTTCTAACAGACGAAACTTGATGATTCACACTTTGCATCTATCTAAACCGTCTCGCGATCTGTTCTATTCGTATGAAATAGACAAAATGAAACTGATTTAATTTTATCAGTCAACCAATATCCCATCCAGAATCTAGACCCGTGTGTAAAATCAGAAATCCCTCAACTAAATCCATAAAATGCTCTCTCATTTCCATTTCAGTATAGGAAATGGCTGCAAGGATCTGGTGATCTCTTAGGGTCCATCTCTACTATCTAATAAATATTAGACTTTAAGACAAAATCACTATGTCCCTCCTCCTACCTGTCCTCCAAACATCTGCTTCATACCATGAAGCATCATGTCTCCACCTCGATAAAATAGAGAACGAAGAATTGTGAATCTCAATCCCTCCATCCAATTTGTCTGTAGAAAGTACCGTTAGTCCGGTACCACCAGCCTTCATCTGTACCCAAAAGTGAACTCTGTAACCGAATCCATGCATCATTGATCTGTGATAGACCTACCAATAACGAAAGTCAACCGGTAATTATATTCATCAAAAGTCAACTATCCTATTAACTCTACAAAAGTCAACACATTACGACCTTTCCAAACATACCATGTACCTCTTCTTTATATAGGTGGTTGGTCTCACCATCTTGTCTTTGACACACCCTGCTTCTTAAAGACAAGTTAGTGTCAATCCAACATCTTTGTCTAACTTCAAAAGAATATGAAATATCTCTATCCTCCAAATAAGTCATCAATTTCCTAGTAACAGTTAATTGTTGCAAATTGTGACCTAAATTTTTTTTTTCATATTATTTATGCAAGTGAATAAGACTTAGTTTCCTCCTCTATATACAACACCGGCAACTCCTCCTAATGACACGCCCTCACGAATAAAATTCTTGATTAAGAATAGACTGATGAATATTTATTCAGTCTACTATCCATAATTGGTGTCATTCTAATAAGTACCTAAACCAGTACTAAATCCTCCTTCCGACTTGGTAACAACTTCTGGAATTTTCCAAGAAGATGTTCAGCAAATCCGGCACCTCAGATAAATCATCGTGGCGTTACAGTGATCTTTATTTACCACCATCTCACGCATCCCAAAATATTAACAACCACCATTATCATGGCATTGTAATATGACACGAATCCATACCTAGAGTAAAGTAAATCATACTAGATTATTTGACTCACAGTGATGGTTTAACTATCCCATCCCAAACAATATACTAGTATGACACATGTCCAAGTCTAATAGATTGGCTAGAATTATGTGTATCTACCATATCCTACGACCGCATGCTCACAAATCTAGCGTAAATAGCGCTATTACTCCATATTATTAAAAACAATAGTTAGCTGATCACATACTTGTGTCCCCAACTAAACTACATACCATTAACCGGAATAATCAACGAAAATAAAACACGTATGACAAACACACTAGCACAAAATATACTCCTACTTAGGACATCGTTCTTTCTAGAAAAGAAAGTCTCCTTTGAAATCAACCTTACCAGATTGTTTCACAATTTCCTTTTATAGTTTCGTAGGTAATCATCCAACCTCGAAACATATCCTTTAAACATAGCTTAAAAGAAACATATGTTTGCCTAAGCAAATACTAAGGGCTTAACCCTCATCCTTCCTATACGCGGAATGTAAACTATCTAACTTGGCTTTGTAAAGTGAATTAGAACGTCACAACATAATACCAATACCTTCCTGAATGTGATACAAAATCATACGTTTCGTTCTGATAAGAACTCAATCAAATCCCCAATCTTCTGAAGAATACTTCTTATATATCTCTTTTAGAGATGATAAGACAGTTTAATTATGTGTAGATTGATCAATACCAATTCTAGAAATAACATTCGCTATACAACCAGCAAATAAAATCACCCTCGCGCGATCATCCATCTTCCAGATGTAGTACCCTCTCTCTTGGATACGCTGAAATCTCCTCCATTAGGATCCTCTTTGGACTCAAATCCCCGCTTGTCCCCTTTTGAGATCAACTGAAGTCGTGTTTGCCCCGATATGCAGTGACCTATCATGTACATCTAAATCCTTCCTTGGCTTATACTTTAAAGTAGCTTCAAACGAACCTAAACCTTCGATCCCTAATTCTGCCTTCGGGCAATGAAATCAATAACATACTCCTTTACTCCTTTGGGTCTTTATCACTGTCGCTTTGGACCCCATCCTTTTCCTAGTGGCAACCATTCTGTAACTATAGAATATAATTGACATCAGCTCCTCTTAACGAACCATAAATAGAGTACAATGAATCCTAATACAGGCTCTAAGTTTTAAGAGACGCAACGCGGAAGTCACGTAACGGAAGACACTCCTAAGGACACTTGAATCTGAAGTGCTCTGATACCAACTATGATAACCCTGATTTACGAATGCGGGTTGGCCAGGCCCACGCCTGAATACTCGGGGATATCAAAAATAAATCGGTAATAAACGAACACATAGTACAAAAGAATAAATAAAAATAAATTTGCTGAAAGAAAACTAAAATAACAATCCAATAACTCCTCAGAATAAATTCTTATTAATAATAATAATATTCTGATACAATTAATCCTCTATTAATACAACTTGGGAATCCATACTGTGTGGACCCCTAGAAAAAATCCAAAATAGAACAAGTGATAGCAACAACTGTCTACATCAGAAAACTGAAACATAAAAGAAACTCCTATGTAGACTCTGAAAGAGTGAAGTAGACTGATCCCTGCTCAGCACGACTAACCTCTACTCCTGATGAACACTTGAAAAATAATGGTGGGTCAGGCCCACAAATAAGTTCTACTATACTACAGTCCAAACAGAGATTCGATACACGTATACATCCTAATCAACCTAACAATAACTAATAGTCCGTATATATATATATATATATACACACACACACACACACACACACTAAAGGAACCTCACTAGACTATAGGGTTGTCTCAACCTGAATAGTAGGCAACATGCAAAACGCACATATAGTGAGAATGAGTACCTAGACCTACCAGGGTACACAACTACACTATATCTAGCTACACGTCCCTGGTGATATACGCGCCCTAACCACTGATCCTGAGACTCAAGCTCATATCATGACTTAAATATAAGTAACACTTAACATTTTAGTTAATCCATTCCCTTATATAATAAATTAATCCTCCATAAGTCATTCAACTTATTCAGCTGACCTGACTTGAATATAAGTACGACTTAACATTTTAGTTACTCCATTCCTTTATATAAAATAGGTAGGACTTAACTGATAAGTTAATCCATCCCTAGAATGCCACCGTCCCATACCGGTGCATTAAACCACACAATCCAACAATTGATGTAACAATTAAGGAAATACATCAAACATTTTAGAAATAACTATGATAATATGATATCAAGTTATCACATAATAGGAATGACTTATTATTTATTTAAGCTTCTGTGGAGGGAAAAATTTCCCTCCAATAAGAATGAGACACGTCACCATTATACAAATCTGCATTTAGGAGATCTCAGAAGCCTATCCGGATCAAGCCCAAGTTACGTTGTGCTTTATCCCATTATCATTTATGTTGGGCCTCCAAAGCCAGACAAAAGTACCGATCAGCCCAACATCACCGCTGTTGAAGTTCTGATGCATTAGTCAAGTCATTTACACCAAACCACATCCGGCCCAAGTATAATTAAATATGGCTCAGTCCTATTTAACAAAGGAGTCAACCCGGAAGGAAAGGTTTTATACATAGGAAATATCATACAATGGAAAAAACTCGATTTGTAAATAAAGTCATATATGGAAAGAATTGGAGGACAAGTAACGCGAGTCCTACCATAATTCTACTTACTTTTGTGTATAAATAGAGGCCTAAACCTCCAATAAAGGGGCAAGCAATTCAATTCTTTTACAGATACTGTTCTTGTTTATTCTTATTATCTGTTGAGTGTGTTGTATTATTTTCTCTCGATCGGAATTGGTTGAGTGAAATTTTGCACCTACACTTTGGCGCCGTCTGTGGGAACGTGTGCAAATATTTTCCCACTCTTGTTTCACAGGTGAATCCTACAACTACCATCCAGAATGTCGAATGGAGGATCTTCAACAGATCAACAAACAGAGTGGATGCAGAAGATGCGGGAAGAGTTTCTACACCAGTTTGACGTACTTCGTCAGGCAAACGAAGCAAGTGTGGCTCAGATCACCTTGCTTCAACAGCAGAATAACACTCTGCAAATGGTGATGGCTCAGTTGGCACCCCCGCCACCAATGGGTGACACAGCAGCACCCCCTAATCAGAATATTCCTCCGATTACCGGGCTTCCACCTAATGGGGCATGACCCAATAAGGCTCAGCCGAATGAGGTTCAGCAACAACAGAGGGCAAGATCCCAGGCTGTGGCTTCAGACAACGTCCCTCGTCGCATGCAGGACGAGCAAGTCGAATCCAGCCATAAGCTCACGGTGTGGTCCAACGGAATTCCAGATGGTGCAGGTGTTCAGGATGCCTTTAATGAGAAAAAACTCCTGAAGATTTAGACACCTGCTGAGATGGCTAGAGAACACAAAAATTCCTTGGTCAAAACTCCTTTTACTGACGATGTGTATCTGGTTGAGAGGCCCAAGAAATTTACCATGCCTTCTTTCACCCAGTTTGATGGAACGGGGGATCCTTCTAGGCACCTAGATTATTACGCTCAAAAGATGGCTTTGGATGATCGTAATGACCCTTGGATGTGCAGAGTTTTTCCTACCAGCTTGACAGGAGCAGCACTAGAGTGGTTCAGGAACAGACCGCATAAGTCCATCCCAGATTACGTAACTCTGTGCACCATGTTCCTGGCACAGTATTGCGGAAATAAGAAGCAAAAGAAGAGCATTGCTAGCCTCTTCACCGTAAGGCAAAAAAAAGGGGGAAACATTGCAGGATTTCTTATCAAGATTCAACATGGAAGCCTCAGAAATAGTAGATTGTCATCCCGCGACTGCTATAGAGACATTTAAACTTGCGATGATTCAGGGGACGAAGTTCCACACTTCCTTGGTCAAATATTCTCCTCCCGACATGCAGACTTTCAATGCTAGGGCCCAGATTTAGATTCGGCTCGAGGAAAATATAGCCCACCGAGCATAGCACGCCACTCTCGTGACGGTGGAGAACAAGCCTCGAGAAAGAATTCCAAATTCAAAGATTCAGAAAATCCAATGTACCTCAACGCCGATCAGCCAGGCACTGGAGAAGATGCAAAGGGTAGAGGAAGGATTTACACCTCTCCGAACTACCTTGGCTCGGTTCTTCCAATAGAATAAGATGAAGTTCACAACCCCGTAGCCAATAAAGCAACCCCTGGAGCAAAGGGACAAAAGCAAGCATTGCGCTTATCATCGAGATTATGGGCATTCAACAAATGATTGCAGATCCCTTAGGCGACAGGTGGAGAATATGATCGCCAGAAGTGAGTTGGCGGATTACCTCATGACCAAGGAGTATGCAAAGCCCCGCGAGGTTTATCCCCGCAAGGTAGAAGGTACGCAAGTAAAAGTCATTCATACAATACATGGCAGGTTTGAAGATGATCAAGAGTCCGAGGGGGTATACAGATCCAGATTGAGGGCAGCCCATAAGCTCAAGAAGATATCCTCGGTCAATGCTTTCGCTTCGGGTAGCATCAGTATTGGATTCGGAGATGGCGACCTATCCAGAGTTCAACTCCCCCACGAGGATCCATTGGTTATTAGTCTTTTAGTGGCCAATTATATGATCAAGAGGGTTTTAATAGATCTAGGAAGTGGCGCCAACATCATCACAAAGATGGTCTTTGAGCAGCTAGAGATCCCGTCATCATCTGTTCAACCTACCTCCAGCTCGTTGATGGGATTCGATGGCACAAGAGTAGATCCCCTTGGAGTAATAGGCTTGTCCATAATTGCGGCGAAGAGGACTCTGAAGGAGAACTTTGTTTTTAACAGAAATCCATCCTTCTTATAATTTCATCATGGGAAGAGGCTAGATACACCGGATGAGAGGAGTTCCGTCCACCCTTCACTAGGTGATGCGGTGCTTATCTCCGGACGAAAAAGAAGTGATTAATCTATGGGGTTATCAAGTCGCTGCGAAGGAATGCTATATGTTGACACAGGTTGAAGCAAATAAGGTGTCTACTCAGCAGCAACCGGGTGTGGCTTCCAAAAATATACCCAAAGCAATTATAGAGCCCTCTGCCCAAGTATCTTAAGGTAGAGGAGGAAAAAGAAATTGCGAAGCCCACCGAAGAGACCCTTGAAGCCGTGGAAGTTATCCTCGGCGACCCTCAGAAGGTCACTTATTTAGGCTATTCCTCCACGTTCAAAGAAAATGAGCAATGCAGATGCTTTTGCATGGGATCACTCGGATATGGTAGGAATCGATCCTTTAGTTTCCTGCCAAAGCCTGAAGGTGGATCTGGAGTTCAAACTGGTTAAGCAGAAACACCGAACGTTTGCCCCCAAACGCAATCGCATTATAGCTGAAGAAGTGAACAAGTTATTGCAAGCAGGTTTCATTCGAGAAGTGTAATATCCACAGTGGCTGTCAAATATGGTGGTCGTACAAAGAAGAATGGAAAGTGGAGGGTTTGTGTAAACTATACCAACCTTAACAAAGCCTGCCTTAAAAATAACTTCCCTCTGCCCAAGATAGATCGGATGGTTGATGCTACCACCGGCTATGAGAGGTTAACATTCCTTGATGCATACTCGGGATACAATCAAATTCCAATGAACCCTGAAGATGAAGAAAAAACGGCTTTCATTACAAAAAAGGGGACTTATTGTTATAGGGTCATGCCCTTCGGATTGAAGAATGCTGGGGTTACTTATCAACGTCTTGTTAATAAGATCTTTGATAATCTATTGGGAAAGACAGTTGAAGCATATATAGATGACATGGTGGTCGAAAGTGTGAAGAAGGAAGACCATCCGAAGCATCTCCAGGAAGTTTTTAATACCTTGAAGAAGTACAACATGAAGCTGAATCCATCCAAGTGCTCCTTTGCGGTATCATCAGGTCAATTCCTCGGCCACAAAGTGAATAAAGAGGGATAGAGGTAAGTCCAGCTCAGGCTAAGGCCCTTATCCAGAATCAGGAACCAAAAAATCGTAGGGAGGTACAGGTTCTTACTAGTCGGATTGTAGCCCTCAGCCGGTTTATATCCCGATTGTCAGATAAGTGCAAATCATTCTTCGATGCTATAAGATCTAAGAATAAAGATATATGGGGACCTCAGCAGCAGGAGGCCCTCAATCAGTTGAAAGGTTATATGGCCAAACCACCAATTCTATCCGCTCCAAAACCCGGGGAGGTTCTTATTATGTATTTAGCGATTTCTAGTATAGCGACAAGTGCAACATTGATTGGAAAGGAAGGAAAGAGGCAATATCCAGTCTTCTACACAAGTAAGACAATGACAGATACGGAGACACGATATATCAAAGCAGAGAAAATCATCTTAGCCTTGGTCTATGCCAAGAGGAATCTTCGGCATTATTTTGAATCTCACAGCATTGTGGTACTCACCAACTATCCTATACGGGGTATACTGTCTAAACCCGATCTATCTGGGAGAATTACCAAGTGGGCTATCGAGCTCAGTTCCTTCGACATAACTTATGAGCCGAAGGTGTCGCACAAGGGACAAGCCGTAGTAGACTTTCTTCTCGGATATGAAGACACTCCCGAAGAGCCGGAACCCCCTGAACCACAGTGGGAGCTTCGGGTCGATGGTTCCTCGAATCAAACAAGTGCAGGGGTAGGGGTTGTTATGTCAACACCCGAAGGCACCAAGTTGCAGCAGTCTATCTGCTTGAAATTCCCTGCTACGAACAATGAAGCCGAGTATGAGGCGTTACTTGCTGGTCTTCGATTGGCCAACAGCCTCCAGGTACGTTGTTTAAAGGTTTTTATTGATTCACAGCTTGTTATAAATCAAGTGACAGGTCAGTACCATCCCAAAGAGGAAAGAATGAAGGCATATAAAGAAGCTGTAGAGAATGTTACACGGGGATTTGATCAAATTGAATTTTGTCAGGAACCTCGTGTTGAGAATGCCGAAGCAGATCAATTGGCCCCAGTAGCGTCATCCTCAAATGAAGATCTAACTCAGATTGTGCTGATCGACGTCTTGGATGAGCCCAGCATTAAACCTCAGTAAGAAGTGATGGTGATTCCAGTTATTCCTCGAGAGCCATGCTGGATTGATCCACTGGAAGCCTACTTCAAACATGGAATTCTTCCAAACCAGAAGCCCGAGGCATGGAAGCTCCGACTCATCGCGACTAAATATGCCATCATTAATAACCAGTTATACCGGAAGTCATTTTCAGGTCCTTACCTGAAATGTTTAAGCCCTACTGAGGCTCTTGTGGTGTTGAAACAAATCCATGATGGAGATTGCCGCAGCCATTCTGGGGGTAGATCCCTTGCACATAAAGTTCTAACTCAAGGCTACTTCTGGCCGTACTTGGCTCGGAATGCAGAAGAGTATACTCGGAGATGTGACAAATGTCAACGCCACGGTCCCATGAAGCATCAACCTGCTGAAGATTTGCATGCTATGGCAAATCTATGGCCATTCGCACAATGGGGGATTGATATGGTGGGCCCTTTACCCAAGACCGTGGAACAAAAAGAGTATGTGCTACTAGCTACAGATTATTTTACTAAATGGGTAGAAGCCGAGGATTACTCAAGTGTGACCCATGGTAAAAAGTTTCCTTTGGAACAACATCATTTGCCGGTTTGGGGTCCCAATAGTCATTATGATGGACAATGGTAAGAACCTCGACAATAAAAGTACAAGAAAATTCTTCGCTGAGCATGGAATTGTACAAAAGCTAGCTGTAGTCAGTCATCCACAAAGGAATGGACAGGCTGAAATAACTAACCGAACCATTTTCAGTTGTTTAAAGAAGAAGCTGGAGAAACTCAAAACAAAATGGTACGAGAATCTCCCTCAGGTGCTTTGGGCATACCGAACCACGCCACGTCGGCCCACGGGGGAGAGTCCCTTTGCCATGGCTTATGGATTCGAAGCTGTGATCCCAACCGAAGCGGCAGTTCCAACCCTTCGGACATTTTTGTTGCTTGAAGGAAACAATAGTCAGCAGCTCGAACATAGTCTCGATCTCCTGGATGAAAAAAGGGATACTGCAGCAATTAGGCTTGCTTCATATCAGTAACAGCTGCGTAACAGTTATAACAAACGTGTCAGATTCAGGAGCTTTGTGGTAGGCGATTGGGTTCTGAAGCAAGAGACAGCTTATGTAAAGAAACTGGAACCTAATTGGACCGGACCCTACAGGGTTACCAAAGTAGTGGGGAAGGGAGCATATCGTTTGGCCGAAGCTGACGGACGTCCCATTGCGCGTCCTTGGAATGCAATACACCTTAAAAGGTATTTCCATTAGATAAGTTTGTCAATTTTGTTAAGAATTCTTCATAAATAAGGCTGCGTATGCCCACAGTTAGCCAAGCTTTTCTTTATTTTGCTTCTATCATATTCAGTACAATTCTACTCCATTTGTTTCTTTCCATAAAAATGGGGGCCATATCACTCTATGATTATGCAATTTTGCGTCTCATTATGCATTATGCAATTTTTGTGCAAAGAAATTTTCATACTACACTGTGATTATGCAATTTTATGCTTTTATGCAAAGCAATGTTGGAAGCAAGTTATTAAAAAGCATGTGTTTTGGCCTATGGTTAAAACTCTCTGTCCCACATCGACAAAAAGGTATGAGTTACATTCTGTTATATATCAAAATATTTAAATAGTTGATTGCGGTGTAAGGAGGGCCCACTGGTATTAAAGGCTGTCAAGCTCAATACCAGAGGCATTCCTTACACCGACCTTTTTGACAAAATTTAGTTTATGTCCTACATCAGATAAAAATAGAAAAGAAATGTGGTTAATATATGCGTAGTCCATTACATTTGGTTGCCAAGAAGGGAGTATCAATGGAGGAAAGTCTTCAATGTAAACAAATAGGAAACTTCCTAGCCACTGTTACTCACTTTCTTGGCCTCCTATCATTTTTGAGTCCTCGGCTTCATGATAAGTTGTTTGAAAGAGAAAAAAAAATATATATATGAAAACTTCTCCTCAGGCTCAACGCCGAGGAGGAACCAACTCGCCTCGAACCCTAAGTGTCCAGCTCGGCAAATCTCCCCTCAGGCTCAGCGCCGGGGAGTAATTCATTCGCCTCGGACCCTAAGTGTCCAGCTCGGCAAAACTCCCCCCAGGCTCAGCGCCGGGGGGTATTCGCCTCGGACCCTAAGTGTTCAGCTCGGCAAAACTCCCTTCAGGCTCAGCGCCGGGGAGTAATTCATTCACCTCGGACCCTAAGTCCAGCTCGGCAAAACTCCCCCCAGGCTCAGCGCCGGGGAGTAATTCATTCGCCTCGGACCCTAAGTCCAGCTCGGCAAAACTCCCCCCAGGCTCAGCGCCGGGGAGTAATTCATTTGCCTTGGACCCTAAGTGTTCAGCTCGGCAAAACTCCCCCTAGGCTTAGCATCGGGAAGTAATTCATTCGCCTCGGACCTTAAGTGTTCGGCTCGGCAAAACTCCCCTCAGGCTCAGCGCCGGGGAGTAATTCATTCGCCTCGGACCCTAAGTGTTCGGCTCGGCAAAACTCCCCTCAGGCTTAACGCCGGGGAGTAATTCATTCGCCTCAAACCCAAAGGGTCCAGCTCGGCAAAACTCCCCTCAGGCTCAGCGCTGGGGAGTAAATCATTTGCCTCGGACCCTAAGGGTCCAGCTCAGCAAAACTCCCATCAGGCTCAGCGCCGGGGACTAATTCATTCTCCTCGGACCCTAAGTGTTTGGCTCCGCAAACCTCCCCTCAGGCACAGCGCCGGGGAGTAATTTATTCGCCTTGGATCCTAAGTGTCTGGCTCAGC
This sequence comes from Cornus florida, assembly GCF_030987335.1. Lineage (NCBI taxonomy): Eukaryota > Viridiplantae > Streptophyta > Magnoliopsida > Cornales > Cornaceae > Cornus > Cornus florida. The sequence goes on from NW_026775577.1 coordinate 14,520,659, forward strand.
AAACCTCCCCTCAGGCTCGGCGCCGGGGAGTAATTCATTCGCCTCGGACCCAAAGTGCCCGGCTTGGCGAAACTCCCCTCAGGCTCAGCACCGGGGAGTAATTCATTCGCCTCAGACCCTAAGTGTCTGGCTCAGCAAACCTTCCCTCAGGCTCAGCGCCGGGGAGTAATCTATTCGGCTCGGACCCTAAGTGTCCGGCTCAGCAAACCTCCCCTCAGGCTCGGCGCCGGGGAGTAATTCATTCTCCTCGGACCCTAAGTGTCCGGCTCGGCGAAACTCCCCTCAAGCTCAGCGCCGGGGAGTAATTCATTCACCTCAGATCCAAAGTATCCGGCTCAACAAACCTTACTCTCATGCTCATATTCACTGATTCTAAGTTCGGTGATATAAGCCATGAGATTGTCCCACATCGAAAAACTACAAGAAGAAACAAGTATAAATATACTTGCTTCACACAAATCCATTTCAAGAAGGGTTCCCTTGACAGTTAAGTCACCAAAGGAAAAAACAATCCTCTATTATCAGATAAACCGTTAGAGGAGATCTCTTCTTCACATTTTATTTATTTTGCTTCGGACTAAAACAGATAAGGAACCCTCAGGCAGGGCACTTCCCTTAAAAAAAAAAAAAAAAAAAAAAAAAAAAAAAAAAAAAAGAATCTCATCCAACAGAGTGTGTGCAATATTAAAAGCATACAAGTATACTCAGTCGAAGCAGAATAAAAGTGACACAGCTTAAGAAACAAGGTTATATCATTCATGTTTATCATTCCCAATGTTGTTTCATTACAAAAGAAAAAAGGAAAAAAAGTTACTTGATCTTACTTCTTCTTCGGATCAAACGGGGCAGATTCGAAAGCATCTATCCTAGCTGGACTTGTAGGTGGAGGATTTGATGGGCCAGTTGCAGGAGTGGAGACATTTGGAGCTGAAGGGACCTCAAGATGAGCTTTCACCATCTCAGCAAAAAGAACTTCAGCTTTCTAAGCCTTCGGACCCTCATCATAAGGGAAAGACACTCCCATATGAGTATCAAAAGCCTCGAGATCTGTTGTTTTTTCCCCTGAACCTTGATTGAAGCCGGACCTAAAGGCCTTGGCGCTAGATAAGCGCACCAAACTGGAGTAACGACCTTGTATCTACCTCCCTGCAATGATACAGGTGCTAAGGGCATCATTCAAACGCTGGACTTCAGCCTCCAGCGATTCCACTTTTGCATCAGAAGTAACCAGATGTTTCTTATAAATATCCCGAGCCTCATATGCAATTTGTGCATTTGCAATGGCATGGGATGCTTTTTTCTCAGAATTGCTGAGATCTTTCTTCAGCTTCGGAATGGAGAGAGATTAAGCCTCAGTAGTGACACAAAGAGCCATGGTGTGACACAGGCCCTGCGTTATCAAGAAAGAGACAATAACAATGTAAGAAAATTTGTAAGATAATTATGACAATGGAAAAGAAGGAAAGAACAAACCTCTATGGCTCGAATAAGGGCAGATGGGAGTAGTTGTTCCAATCCTATTCTACCAATAATTTCTTCATCCTTGGGAAGCCACATTCCTCGAGCAACGGCCAGCGTTGCAGATGGGTCAGTGATCATAGAATCACCAACATGGAGGATGGACTTGTCAACCCTCGAGAAAGAAGGAGTCCAAGGTGCCCCAGCCTCAGCAAGGACATAAGCACTGTAATGACCCGGTCATTTTCATTCCTTTCCTTTTCTTGGATTTTCACAGATATTTTTTTCCGTTGATCTTTTCCTTTCTGAGTTCAGTTTCTCGTCACTTAGTGTCATCTTGAGTACTCGGGAATGGTTTTTGAGACCCTTTTCGGTGGATTGACGACTTCCTTTGAGGACCGAGTCATTTTCACATTTTCACTTTTGTGACACTATTCACTTTTGTCTTTTTCTCAGTTGTCACTTTCTTGGCATAACCTCACTTTTTGTATTCGGATTTCATTCCGGTTTTGCATGCATCCACGATATTTAAATTTCATACTATGTGTATTTTCACTTTTGTAGAAAAGTATGCTAAGTACTTACTTTTTTTGTAAAGGGTATAAATGCATGACTTTTTTGTAATTTTCTAAACTTTAGGGGTTTTTGTGTAATTACTGTAAAGTAATTATTTTTCGTCTTAGGGACTATTTTGCAATTTAATTTGGAAGATATTTTCAGAAAGGATTTTTTTTGTAATTTTTGGAAAGTGTGACAAGTGTCACTCTCATTGGTCCACTTGTTGTGATGTGTGTGGAAACACTTTGAGGCCTTGGATGTGGACATGTGGAGGGTGGAGATTTAACCACTTGTTGGTCTAGGATTGGTGCACTTGTTGGCTTGGATGGTTGACAAGTGTAGGCTTGAGATTTAGCCTAGGATGTAGCCTTGGATTTGTGACAAGTGTAGGCTCACAATTTGATCTTGCATTAGTGTGTGTATGAGAGGTAGTGTAAGAGCACATAGTGAGTGGAGGATCTCTATTCCCTCCACTCACATTTCATCTTCATTATTTTCCAATTCCTCCCTCTCTTGTAAAGAAAACCCTAGCCTCCATGGATGGAGCCTAAAACCTTAAGCTTTGACCTTGATTTTTGAGAGCCTTCCATTGATTTCCAAGCTTGAACTTGGGAATACATTTTGTTCCCCTCATCTTCCTCTTCATAACACTAGAAGGGTTTGCAATTTTGTGTTGATTTTGCCTTGGATTCTATAGAGACACTCCTCTAGTGAGGTAGGGAATGTTATAGGGTTATATGTTTGTTGTCTTGCATGTTTTTTATTCTTATACAACTTGTATGCATGTAGCGTATTAATTTGAGAAATTATGATTAATGGTAGTTTGCTTATAACTCATTTTAGACTTGGTAAATGGCATGGCCATGAGTTGATCTTTGATATATATTAATTTGGGTTGATTTAGATGAGTTTTCAAATCTAGAGATTAAATGAATTTAATTTGGTTTAAATTCTAGTAAATTGTGTTTTGTTTGTAATCCATCTTAGACTAGATATATGGTATGACCATGACTTAGTGCTTGATATAAATTAATTTGAGATCATTTGGACAACTTTTGAAATCTAGAGATTTAATGGATTTAAATTAATTAAATTATATTTGATGATATCTTGCTTATCTTGCACTTTTGATTTGATATATGTAAAGACCATGATATGCTGCTTAACATATATTAATTTGAGGTTATTTGAAATTTAGAGAATTTAATCACCTTGTTTAATTAAATTCTATCTAACGGCTCCATGGATCTATTGGTATTTTAGAAGTTGTTTTTATATTCAAATCATGGACTGGAACTTGTTATGTATTCACTTGATTGTGTTTTGAGCATTGGACAACTTTGTTGTTATATTTATATTCATGAGAACATGTTTTCTTTATAGAATATATTGATGCCATGTGTAGTGAATTGCACACTTTGTAATTGACATTATGTATGTCGTTTTAGAATTGAAACTCTAAGGCATGGATTGTGTGGTTTCAACCTACTTGTGCATGGAAGGTGTTTTCATGCATTATATAAGTTATGTATAAGTTGTGAACTTATTTGGTTTAATTTTGGAATCTTGGAACATTGTTGAGTTGAGATGGCTAGGGTTTGGCTCTAGTACGGGGACGTGAGTCCTCTAAGTCATTGAGATAATGCGCACTTAGGGTGGTCTTCCCTGCGGATTAGTGCCCGGAATAACCATTGAGGTCTCGGTAGAATTCCGAGCGTAGATGTCCAAGTCTTCCATTATTTGTTTTCGCATTCAATTCTAAGTTAACAATCATGTTTATATTGTAACTTGTGGTTTTAGTTATTGGCGATTTTGATGTTGTTAAGTACATCCATACTAAATTGATATATTTAGTTGATTTCACACTTTTAGATTTCTAGTTGATAACCTAGAGAACCTATGTCTTGATGTGTGGTATTAGATATTCTAATTATGCTAAATTGTTATATTTAGTTGATGTTGCATTTTAGTCTTCAAGTTGATTACCTTGAGAATCTATATGTTGTTGCTTTGTGTAAGCATGCTCCTATGTAGTTGCTTTGTGTAAGCATGGCCCTATGTTGCTAACATTGCATGAATGAGGTGATTGATGCTAGAAATGATCCTAGGTAGCTAGGATGCTCATTGAGTCTCACCTTTGTCATAGACGTTAGTTGGAATGAACCACAATAATTAAATCATGCAAACTTGTAAAACGTAGGTCGATACATGCTCATTTCCTACGAGTAGCTTTATGTTACTCACCCCTAAGGTACTGGGGCATATTTCAGGTACAAGAATCAAGGTTGCGATTCTCGTCATGCTTGGATGATTGGTGGACTTGAAGATTTCCATTTCTTGTAAAGGTTGGCTTGAAAAGCCATTTGTAGCCTTATAAGTCAAAATATGTATATTTGAATTTAAACATGTAGTGTGTACGCGAGTACACTCTTTACAATATATTTGACATGTATGAGATGAGGCCGGAGGCCAATGACATGTATTTGTATTCTATGTAGTTTTGACTTCATGAAATATCATGAGAATATTGAAAAAAATGTTAAGTTTTGTCTCACTATGTTTGCATCGGGTGTGGGAGTTCCATTTTGATTCTTCCATAGGATCTCATTAATAATGCATGAAGTGTGGCCAAGGGCCAAATGGTAATTTCCAACCATTTGCTAATTTTGGTTTTCAAAATTTCCACTTCAAATTCATTTACGCCTTTTTGGCCGTCAGGGGGTCGGATTTTGCATCGGTCATTTCCAGGAGCAGCGGACGATTCCCGCACGCTCAAAATAACTTATTACGTTTGTGTTCAAATTTGTTTCATCCTAGAAGTGTATTTGGGGTCAAAAGTATGTTTGGTGTAAACTTACATTTTTTTGCCGTTTTCAGCCTAAACTGAGCATAAGGGCATTTTGGGATTTTCACTTAAAAAATAAAGTTTTCTTTTGGCATGGTTGGCTAGAAAACATGATTTTGAGGGTAGTTTCTTCTTTGTGTTTTTCTCAAAAAGGCCCAGAAAGTCCTCAAAATTGCATTTCAAGTCAGCATTTTAGGAGCAGCCTACAGGAGTTCGAGCACTCTAAATGGGGAGGTCGAGCGCTCGAACTTTGGGCAGATTTCTTAGAGCAATTTTTGAGCACTCGAAGTCCTTGTTCGAGTGCTTGAAGTACTGTTCACGGGGGTGTGTGTCTTGGTTCAGCACTACACCTCCGACTTTAAATCATCATAACTTCTTCGTTTTAACTCCGAATTGGTCCGTTCTTGAGTCTAAATTGATCGCGTCGAAATAAGCTTTCCAGTAGTACTAATTAGAGCTTCAGATTCTTCTTGTAGCTCAAGATATTCAAGTTTTAGTAAGGTAGTGTCTGTTTTTGGTTCGAACCGGGATAGGGTTTCCCTTCCTTTGACTTTAGAACTTGATATCTTTGTCATCCGGACTTCGAATCAAGTGATTCTTGAGTTTATCCTTATTAATTTTTCATTGTCTTTCCAATGGTGTGCACGGTGGTACCCATTTCAGTATGGAATGACCATTTTGCCCCTAGGTTCATTCTTTTCCATTTTTAAAATGTTGCTTCCGTATTTTTTTCCTTTGGGTTTCGTGACCTCATCGAGGGTCATATTGGTGTCTTAGAGGAGTGTTATATCTCTAAATACCATTGTTCCATCTTTTGCTTCCACATTTTGGATCCGTTTTGGGTCATCACAGGACACACTGGGTTGAAAAATCTAGGGTCGTCACAGGTGGTATCCGAGCTCCTAGGTTTGAATACCTTAGACGACGGGTTTGGGTGCATATCATGCTTATGTTGCCATGCTCTATATGTTTATATGCTTCATCATAACATGTTTTGGTTTGATTATATGTTTATATGCTTATGTGCTTATGTGGTATATATAGTATGCCGTTTGTTTAAGCATGATTTTATTCTTATGTAAAGAGCATGACATGTGAAGTGTGCTAGATTAGAATTGTATATGCATTGTTGTGTTGCATATTTGGCAGGACTTGGGATTAGTCATTGGATGTTTGAGTTGAGATTGAGTCGTTTGGTGAGTTTTCACTTAGTACGATGGTTGGTGAAATTGGTTTCATTTTGGCATTCTTCCTTGAGGTTGTTGGTGATTGTCCACATGGTTTTATGGTAGTATAGGTTATTGTCGACCTAGCATTGGTTTGAGGTAGGTGGTGAGACACCTTTTGTTTAGGCTCTCGTGAGGTGAGTCCTTTGGCGTTGCCATGGTGCTGGATTATTGGTTTTGGACCACGATGAGGTCATGGACCTCTTAGGATCCTTAATTTTTTTGGAAGGTTCCTCTGATATTGCAATTTCCGTGGGCAGGTATGTTGTGGGCAGGTGCATGGCACTGTCATGCTACCGTACTGGCTAGCTACAAGTGTAATTCGGATGGAATCAATGTTGGTTTTGTTGTGATAGGCTTTGTCCTTTTGGTTGGTGATGATGTGAGTTTTGTTTTGGGCGTCCGGTGTTGAAACGGTGATTGATGGTCATTTTGAGGACGATTTTGGAGATTGAATTGGTTGTCTGATTGTACGGCTAAAGTAGCCATTTTTTTTGAGTTCTCTTTGTGTGATGATGCTTTTGGGATCGAGTTGATTGATCAATGTTTTGGGTTGGTGAGAGCATTGCATTGTTAGTGTCATATATAGCTTCACATCTAGATTCGGAATTGGATTGTTGGAGTCTTACCATTGTGGTAAAGGCTCATGTTTGTTTTGAGACAGGTTGTTGTCGCATTGGTTTTTAGAGATAGTTATGACTAAGACTGGTCTTTCCTTTTTCCTAGACACTCTTGGAAACGATGTCCATGGGGTTCGTTGTTGCATCATTTTATTTTCTGCAGTTTCATTTACTACCATGTTAGTAGTATGATTTCTGATGTTGTGATGCATGAGTAGGTGGAAGTGTATCCACATTTGTTTCCTCGTTGTGTGGCATTAGCATGCCTTCTTTATATGCTTAGAGATGCCATGTTGTTATTGCGCTTTAGTGACATACTTTTGTGCTTACGTGGAGACGTGTTGCGTGAACCTTTGATTTTTATCTATGTGAGTAGATTTATTTCTTGGTAGTTGCATTTCTTTGTCATATGCATAACTTCCTAGTTTGGTTTTCCCCATTCGTTTCCCTCGGTCGCACGTAGTGTGTATGCGGGTTTCCACGAGGGTTTTGTGTTGGTTCGTGTTAGGGACTTCACAAGGAGTGAGTCTCTTCTCTTCGTTGCAGTGTGCACAACTTTGGGGTTGGGTGGTCCGTGAGGATCACTATCGTTGTCTTGAGTCCTTGGTGAGAATTTGATGGATTTTGGTCGACTTACTTCCATGTAGGGGGTGAAGTCTTTGACCTTGCTGTCTTTCATTTCAGAGATGGAGTCGTGGTGTTGTCCTTCTTAGGACTGGTGGTTCCATTTTTTTCATGTCTTCCCTTGGGGAGGTTTTGCCGAGGTTATTGATGGGTTGTGGTGCTCAGAGTAAGTGGATTGGTGTGAGATCATTTTAAGGGGACTTGTGTCCATTTGATTGGGGATATGGTTGACTCGTTGTGCGAGTTTGACGCTGTTTAGGGATGTCTTTTGGAGACTTGTTTCAGTTTTGGAGACCTTGATGTGGTTGACTCTTAGAAGAGTTTTGAAAGATCGTTGTTGGATATGGCTTGTCTGTGGAGTTTTCTCATCCTAGTTACGGCTAGGCGTAGCTTTGAGGAATCGTAGTTCTGATGATTGGTTGTGGATCAAAAATTGAGAAATTTTGATTCAACTTGGTGTTTCCAAGTACGGTTTTGAGAGATTCATTTTGTGACCTTAGTTGTTGGCATTCTGATGTTTGTGCCACTTGGTGGATTTGTATTTGGAGGATTTAGTTATCCATGATAGGGATGCGGATCTAATGTTTGATTACGGTGTAGTCTTGTAGTTGATCTGTTTCAGGAAGATATGAAGGAGATATGAAAGACTTTCAATGAAATGTCTTATTGTGAGGTTTGTTCTGATTTCTGTAGGCATTGACTTGTTTGTCAGGTTTTGGATTCCTGATTAATATTATTAATAGGGGTATTTTGAGACAATGGAGATGTTGGTTTTGCTGTGTTGAGGATTTGGGGCCTTTAGCATAGCAGTACCTATAGTATTGTTATCAGAGTTTTGGGATTGGCCAGGATGGTCCGGCCGGACATCTTTGGACCATATCTCAACTCTCACAAAATGTTGGTCCCCATAGTGCTTTTGTTAATGATTATTTTTGACATTGATGTCATTGGTATCGAGAGGTTTCATGGGTAGACCTAGTGGGGGGCAGGTTATGAACTAGTGCCTTATACTGTCATGCTACCGTACAAAGTTGTGTGTTGTGGGCGAGTACTAGTTGCCGTCGATGCTACTTTACTGACGAGTAAGTGTGGGCGGGCACTAGGTACTGTCATTGCTACCACACATTTGAGTGCGTCGTGGGCGGGTTTTGGTCACTATTCGTACTGCCATGTTGTGTTTGTTCTGTACCCTAATTTGATACGTGATTATTTTGGAGTCTTTTTTGGTGGATGTGTTTTGGATCCGTTTGATGGTTGTCAGGAGGGATGCTTTCGGTTGTTGTCTTCCGTTCCCTTGTCTGACCTTGGGTTCTGTGTGTGAGTTCTGACTTGTTGTATGGCCGCATGGTCATTTTCCTTTTTAGAGGTTGTCTTGTCATGAGCATGTGGGTGCAAATGACTCTAGGTTGTGGGGTTCCTTTCAACTTTGAGGTCGCTGGTGTAGCGTGTTGTGTGGGATACTCGGAAATGTACTCTGTGGTGTTCCTTGTTTCGCCTTTTGTTGGTTGGGGCTGGATTTCAGGGACGAAATCCTTTTTAGGTGGGAAGGTTGTAATGACCAGGTCATTTTCATTCCTTTCCTTTTCTCGGATTTTCACGGATATTTTTTTCTGTTGATCTTTTCCTTTCTGAGTTCAGTTTCTCGTCACTTAGTGTCATCTTGAGTACTCGGGAATGGTTTCTGAGACTCTTTTCGGTGGATTGACGACTTCCTTTGAGGACCGAGTAATTTTCACATTTTCACTTTTGTGACACTATTCACTTTCGTCTTTTCCTCGGTTGTCACTTTGTTGGCATAACCTCACTTTTCGTGTTTGGATTTGATTCCGGTTTTGCATGCATCTACGATATTTAAATTCCATACTATGTGTATTTTCACTTTTGTAGAAAAGCATGCTAAGTGCTTACTTTTCTTGTAAAGGGTATAGATGCTTGACTTTTTTGTAATTTTCTAAACTTTAGGCGTTTTTGTGTAATTGCTGTAAAGTAATTATTTTTCGTCTTAGGGACCATTTTGCAATTTAAGTTGGAAGATATTTTCAAAAGGGATTTTTTTTGCAATTTTCGGAAAGTGTGACAAGTGTCACGCTCTCATTGGTTCACTTGTTGTGATGTGTGTGGAAACACTTTGAGGCCTTAGATGTGGACATGTGGAGGGTGGAGATTTAACCACTTGTTGGCCTAGGATTGGTGCACTTGTTGGCTTGGATGGTTGACAAGTGTAGGCTTGAGATTTAGCCTAGGATGTAGCCTTAGATTTGTGACAAGTGTAGGCTCACAATTTGATCTTGCATTAGTGTGTGTGTGAGAGGTAGTATAAGAGCACATAGTGAATGGAGGATCTCTATTCCCTCGACTCACATTTCATCTTCATTATTTTCCAATTCCTTCCTCTCTTGTAAAGAAAACTGTGATACCCCTCGGATCTGAGACACGGGTTGATCAGGCCCAGGCCCAAACCCGAGGGAATATCAAACAATTAAAGTATTTTAAAACGAACACAGATGACAAAAAGAAACATTAATCATAAAATCCTCCATGTACAACTGAAAATTGAAACTCCAATCCTCCAAAACTTCAAAGTTACAACTTGGGAATCCACTGATGGACCCCTAACTAAAAGTTCAACTGAGAATGAAACTGAAAATAGATAATACTAGAAACATCAAGAGAAGTCCTACGTAATCAGATGAAAGTGAGACTGTCCTCGATAAGCACGATCAAGCTCTAAGGCTGGAACCGTCCTGTACCTGAAAAGAATAATAAAGGAGTGGGTTAGACCCACGAGCAAGTTCTAATCTAACTGCAATCCATACAGTGACCCGATACGCAGATACACCGTAGACACCTCACAATATCTATCTAGTCCATACGTATAAATATATCCACACTAAGGGACATTCACTAGTCTATAATAGGGGTCTCAACCTAAATAGAAGGTAACATACGAATACGCACCCAAAGGTGGGCATGAATACCTAGACCTAACAGGGTACACCTTAACCTATTATAACCAGCTACGCATCCCCTGCATATACGCACCCTAACCAACGAGTCTGAGACTCAAGCTCAACTCGTGGTACCATAAACATATATATAAAGTCTGTCCAAATCCAGGGTAAGCAGTTCAACTATTTATTAAACTGACCTACAATAAACCAACTAGTTAGTCACTCAACTTATTCAGTGGATATGACTTAACTACCATCCGTTAATCCAGGAAGTCATCTAACTTGGTTACAGCTGATCTGACTTAGCCACAATTAGGATTCGATATCTTTCAATCCATTCCATTAATCCATTAGGTTAGGTTTATGCGTTTTGAGCTAAACCGTCCCTAGTATGTCATCGTCCCATACCGGTACATACAATCCTCCATATCCATGTAAATTACAACATATATAACAGTTCAATAATTTACAGTCCAAAAACCACCATCCAATACTTGCAGAAGGAATCTTAACAATCTAGCAAATAAAATCCAGTAATAATCCATGTAATTGCATCGGAGAATAAACTATTCTAACAATTAACATCCAACACATGCATAGTTCAAATTTAATAAAAACAATGACCCTATCATGTATTTAAAATTAGTTCTATAATAATATTATAGTCCAATAAATCGCTAAATTAAACTAAGCGATCTAGTTCCCTCCATCCTGTAACAGAATACTAAGTTATATACTTATACTGTGTTGTAACCTTTAGCACAGAGCCCCCACTATGCCACAAGTCCAATATATTACTTTAAAAGACTTCATCGTGCATCAAAAATAAATTTAAAATCATTTTATAGCACCCTAAACCATCAGATTAAAATTAATCAACAAATCTCCTTCTAGCCATTAACTGTACGCAAAGTTGTCAAATAGCGTACTGTTAATTCCATTTAAACTAAGGGGTAAATTTATGCAATTCAAAACCTTAGTTACAAGTTAAAATTATTATTTAACACCCAACTAAAATTTTAAAACTGATTAATAACCCAGATTGCCTAAACAGTGAACATAGTACGTAGAAAAATTTAAAAAAAATTAAAAAAAACCAAAAATAACAAGGGAGCCTGCTCCAGAATTTAGAGCAGGCTCTTTTCCAGACTAGAGCCGGCTCTAGGACTTCTTAGAGCCGGCTCTACTTTGTTGTGGGAGCCGGCTCTCACCTCCTTTGAGAGCCTTGTCCCCGTTGCTTCGTTTCAGTCCGTTCGCTCCTTCTCTAATCAAATCCAACCACTATGTTGGTCTCTAAAACTAATCTTAGGACTCGTAATTTAGTCTAGAAGCATTCCCCAAGATTGTTTACAATAGTTTTGCAAATAATTATAGAGTTTAATCAAGCCATTTAAACTAGCATAGTTGAAGAACAATACTGAAACTAAATTGCGACATCAGTTTTATCCCAACCCCTCTGTTCTTCCTCCAATTTTAAATTTGAAGTCTTAAATTACATCTAGTATCCAATCAGACCTCGGTTGATTTCAGTAAGATTCAAAATAAAAATTAAATCAGTGAGACGTTACGCCAAAACAGAGTCAAGAAAACATATGTGCTATAATTGTTTTGTAAATAAATTTCACAGATAAAACGATCAAGTAAAACATATATAAAACATGCATGGTTCAGTTTAAGGCCAATTAATCTCCTAGAGATGTCCAGGTGCACAAAACCCAAATCAAAGGGAAGGAGGAAGATAAGAACTTTCCTTTGAGTTTCAGACTTGAAACTCTAAATTCCCAGTTCTGTATTACCCGTTCAATTTCCCCACTGCTGTTCCACAAACCCACGTTCCTTCTACCTTGCTTCCACCTACCCTTCCTCTCCTATCTCTCTCTATTCTCCCTCTGTATCCCACGGTCTCTGTTGTGTTTACAGAAATTACGTTTAATTCTTTTCAAACCCTAAACCACCGTGACACACATACTTATAGGCTTAGTGATTAAACCATAATCCATGTAACCTTAAAGCCAGAGCCCATCTCGGCCCACAAACCGACCTAAGATAAATACCTACGTCGGCCACCTTATGTAAAATTGCAACCCTAAATTCACGTAAAGAACCAAAAAACTAAATTCCCTTAAATTTAAATTTCCATTAAATAAAATTGATTAAACAATTAAATAAACACAATTAAATAAATAAATAAAATTATATAAACAGTTACCAAAAACATATTAAGTAACATGACTGATTAAACAAATAAACCATTAAGCAATTAATTAAACCAAATAATGCACATACAACCAATTTAAACAAATGAAATAAAATAAATAAAAATGCGATTAAGACAATAAAATAAAGAAAAATGCAATACAATAAATATTAAAAATGCTGAGACTATCCTTTTAAAATTAGGGGTATTACATTCTTCCCCTCTAACAAAAGGAATTCTGTCCTCGGAATTCGCTCTTACCTTCTTCCAATATTTCAGGAAACTACGAGTGAATGACATCCTCCTGTTCCCAAGTGGACTCAGCCGCATTGTGATGACTCCACTACAAACGAACCAAAGGGATAACCTTATTGCGAAGGATTTGATCCCGACGGTCAACAATACAACATGGTGGCTCCAAATAAGTTGCATCCGGCTGCAACTCAATCTCCTCAACATCGATATGCTGATACCGATCTTCATCTCGCGGAAATTTCCGCAACATAGACACATGGAATACGTTGTGTACGCGGTCCAAATTATCCGGCAGCGCCAACTGATAAGCAACAGCTCCAACTCGATCCGTAATCATGAATGGACCGACAAACCGCGGAGACAACTTCCCTTTCTTCCCAAAGCGCATAACACCCTTCATAGGAGATACTTTGAGAAGAACCTGATCCCCAACCCGAAACTCCAAAGCATGAGTGCGACGATCAGCATAGCTCTTCTGCCTACTTTGGGCAGTACGCATGCGATCTCGAATAAGAGCAATCTTTTCAGAGGTATCCTTGATGAACTCAGGACCTAAGAATCGATTCTCTCCAACCTCCATCCAACGAACAGGTGATCGACACGGTCGACTGTATAACGCCTCAAAAGGTGCCATCCCAATAGTCTTCTGGAAACTATTGTTATAAGCAAACTCCACAAGTGGCAAATATTCCTCCCAGTGGCCCTTGAAATCCAGAACACACGACCGAAGCATATCTTCCATAATCTGATTCACCCTCTCAGTCTGTCCGTCAGTCTGGGGATGATAAGCAGTACTAAGGTGTAACTCCGTACCTAAAGCCTGCTGAAAACTCTTCCAAAATCCAGATACAAAGCTCGAATCCCCGTCCGATATAATAGACAATGGAATGCCATGTAGCTTCACAATCTCCGAAATGTAAAGCCTCGCCAACTGCTTTGAAGTGTAGTCAGTGCAAATAGGCAAGAAATGAGCTGACTTGGTCAACCTATCCACAATGACCCATATGGAATTATGCCCCTTGAAAGAATTTGGCAACCCTTCCACAAAAAATGACATGTATGTTGAGTGACTAACATGTATTTGTATTCAATGCAGTTTTAACTTCATGAAATATCATGAGAATATTGAAAAAAATGTTAAGTTTTGTCTCACTATGTTTGCATCGGGTGTGGGAGTTCCATTTTGATTCTTCCGTAGGATCTCATTAATCATGCATGAAGTGTGGCCAAGGGCCAAATGGTAATTTCCAACCATTTGCTAATTTTGGTTTTCAAAATTTCCACTTCAAATTCATTTACGCCTTTTTGGCTGTCAGGGGGTCAGATTTTGCATCGGTCATTTCCGGGAGCCGCGGACCATTCCCGCATGCTCAAAATCACTTATTACATTTGTGTGCATATTCATTTCATCCTAGAAGTGTGTTTGGGGTCAAAAGTATGTTTGGTGTAAACTTACATTTTTTTGCCGTTTTGAGCCTAAACTGAGCATAATGGCATTTTGGGATTTTCACTTGAAAAATTAAGTTTTCTTTTGGCATGGTTGGCTAGAAAACATGATTTTGAGGGTAGTTTCTTCTTTGTGTTTTTCTCAAAAAGGCCCAGAAAGTCCTCAAAATTGCATTTCAAGTCAGCATTTTAGGAGCAGCCTACAGGAGTTCGAGCACTCTAAATGGGGAGTTCGAGCGCTCGAACTTTGGGCAGATTTCTTAGGGCAATTTTTGAGCACTCGAAGTCCTTGTTCGAGTGCTCAAAGTACTGTTCACGGGGGTGTGTGTCTTGGTTCAACACTACACCTCCGACTTCAAATCATCATAACTTCTTCGTTTTAACCACGCATTTTTCCGTTCTTGAGTCTAAATTGATCGCGTTGAAATAAGCTTCCCAGTGGTACTAATTAGAGCTTCAGATTCTTCTTGTAGCTCAAGATATTCAAGTTTTAGTAATGTAGTGTCTGTTTTTGGTTCGAACCGGGATAGGGTTTCCCTTCCTTTGACTTCAGAACTTGATATATTTGTCATCCGGACTCCGAATCAAGTGATTCTTGAGTTTATCCTTATTAATTTTTTATTGTCTTTCCAATGGTGTGCACGGTGGTACCCATTTTACTGTGGAATGACCATTTTACCCCTAGGTTCATTCTTTTCCGTTTTTGAAATATTACTTCCGTATTTTCTTCCTTTGGGTTTCGTGACCTCGTCGAGGGTCACATTGGTGTCTTAGAGGAGTGTTGTATCTCTAAAGACCATTGTTCTATCTTTTGCTTCCGCATTTTGGATCCGTTTTGGGTCATCACAGGACACACTGGGTTGAAAAATCTAGGGTCGTCATAGGTGGTATCAGAGCTCCTAGGTTTGAATACCTTGGACGACGGGTTTGGGTGCATATCATGCTTATGTTGCCATGCTCTATATGTTTATATGCTTCATCATAACATGTTTTGGTTTGATTACATGTTTATACGCTTAATTACTTATGTGGTAAATGTTGTATGCCGTTTGTTTAAGCATGATTTTATTCTTATGTAAAGAGCATGACATGTGATGTGTGCTAGATTAGAATTGTATATGCATTGTTGTGTTGCATATTTGGCAGGACTTGGGATTAGTCATTGGATGTTTGAGTTGAGATTGAGTCGTTTGGTGAGTTTTCACTTAGTACGATGGTTGGTGAAATTGGTTTCATTTTGGCATTCTTCCTTGAGGTTATTGGTGATTGTCCACATGGTTTTATGGTAGTATAGGTTGTTGTCGACCTAGCATTGGTTTGAGGTAGGTGGTGAGACACCTTTTGTTTAGGCTTTCGTGAGGTGAGTCCTTTGGCATTGCCATGGTGCTGGATTATTGGTTTTTGGCTATGATAAGGTCATGGACCTCTTAGGATCCTTAATTGTTTTGGAAGGTTCCTCTGATATTGCAATTTCCGTGGGCAGGTACGTTGTGGGTAGGTGCATGGCACAGTCATGCTACCATACTGGCTAGCTACAAGTGCAGTTCGGATGGAATCAATTTTGGTTTTGTTGTGATAGGCGTTGTCCTTTTGGTTGGTGATGATGTGAGTTTTGTTTTGGGCGTTTGGTGTTGAGACGGTGATTGATGGTCATTTTGAGGACGATTTCGGAGATTGAATTGGTTGTCTAATTGTACGGCTAAAGTAGCCATTTTGTTTGAGTTCTCTTTGTGTGATGATGCTTTTGGGATCGAGTCGATTGATCGATATTTTGGGTTGGTGAGAGCATTGCATTGTTAGTGTCATGTATAGCGTCACCTCTAGATTCGGCATTGGATTGTTGGAGTCTTACCATTGTGGTAAAGGCTCGCGTTTGTTTTGAGACAGGTTGTTATCGCATTGGTTTTTGGAGATAGTTATGACTAGGACTGGTCTTTCCTTTTTCCTAGACACTCTAGGACACGATGTCCATGGGGTTCGTTGTTGCATCATTTTATTTTCTGCAGTTTCATTTACTACCATTTTAGTAGTATGATTTCTGATGTTGTGATGCATGAGTAGGTGGAAGTGTATCCACATTTGTTTCCTCGTTGTGTGGCATTAGCATGCCTTCTTTATATGCTTAGAGATGCCATGTTGTTATTGCGCTTTAGTGACATGCCTTTGTGCTTACGTGGAGACGTGTTGCATGTACTTTTGATTTTTATCTATGTGAGTAGATTTATTTCTTGGTAATTGCATTTCCTTGTCATATGCATAACTTCTAGGTTTGGTTTTCCCCATTTGTTTCCCTCGGTCGTACGTAGTGTGTATGCGGGTTTCCACGAGGGTTTTGTGTTGGTTCGTGTTAGGGACTTCACAAGGAGTGAGTCTCTTCTCTTCGTTGCAGTGTACACAGCTTTGGGGTTGGTTGGTCCGTGAGGATCACTATCGTTGTCTTGAGTCCTTGGTGAGGATTTGATGGATTTTGGTCGACTTACTTCCATGTAGGGGGTGAAGTCTTTGACCTTGCTGTCTTTCATTTCAGAGATGGAGTCGTGGTGTTGTCCTTCTTCGGACTAGTGGTTCCCTTTCTTTCATGTCTTCCCTTGGGGTGTTTTTGCCGTGGTTATTGACGGGTTGTGGTGCTCAGAGTAAGTGGATTGGTGTGAGATCATTTTAAGGGGACTTGTGTCCATTTGATTGGGGATATGGTTGACTCGTTGTGTGAGTTTGACGCTGTTTAGGGATGTCTTTTGGAGACTTGTTTCAGTTTTGGAGACCTTGATGTGGTTGACTCTTAGAAGAGTTTTGAAAGATCGTTGTTGGATATGGCTTGTCTGTGGAGTTTTCTCGTCCTAGTTACGGCTAGGCGTAGCTTTGAGGAATCGTAGTTCTGATGATTGGTTGTGGATCAAAAATTGAGGAATTTTGATTTAACTTGATGTTTCCAAGTACGGTTTTGAGAGATTCATTTTGTGACCTTGGTTGTTGGCATTCTGATATATGTGCCACTTGGTGGATTTGTATTTGGAGGATTTAGTTATCCATGATAGGGATGCGGATCTAATGTTTGATTACGGTGTAGTCTTGTAGTTGATCTGTTTCAGGGAGATATGGAGGACTTTCGATGAAATGTCTTATTGTGAGGTTTGTTATGATTTCTGTAGGCATTGACTTGCTTGTCAGGTTTAGGATTCCTGATTAATGTTATTAATAGGGGTATTTTTGTGATATTGGAGATGTTGGTTTTGCTGTGTTGAGGATTTGGGGCCTTAAGCATAGCGGTACCTATAGTATTGTTGTCAAAGTTTTAGGATTGGCCAGGATGGTCCGGCCGGACATCTTTGGACCATATCTCAACTCTCACAAAATGTTGGTCCCCGTAGTGCTTTTGGTAATGATCATTTTTGATATTGATGTCATAGGTATCGAGAGGTTTCATGGATAGACCTAGTGGGGGGCAGGTTATGAACTAGTGCCTTATACTATCATGTTACCGTACAAAGTTGTGTGTTGTGGGCGAGTACTAGTTGCCGTCGATGCTACCTTCTGAAGAGTAAGTGTAGGCGGGCACAAGGTACTGTCATTGCTACCACACATTTGAGTGCGTCGTGGGTGGGTTTTGGTCACTATTCGTACTACCACGTTGTGTTTGTTCTGTACCCTGATTTGATACGTGATTATTTTGGAGTCCTTTTTGGTGGATGTGTTTTGGATCCATTTGATGGTTGTTAGGAGGGATGCTTTCGGTTGTTGTCTTCCGTTCCCTTGTCTAACCTTGGGTTCTGTGTGTGAGTTCTGACTTGTTGTATGGCCGCGTGGTCATTTTCCTTTTGAGAGGTTGTCTTGTCATGAGCACGTGGGTGCAAATGACACTGGGTTGTGGGGTTTCTTTCAACTTTGAGGTCGCTGGTGTAGCGTGTTGTGTGGGATACTCGGAAATCTACTCTGTGGTGTTCCTTGTTTCGCCTTTTGTTGGTTGGGGATGGATTTCGGGGACGAAATCCTTTTTAGGTGGGAAGGTTGTAATGTCCCGGTCATTTTCATTCCTTTCATTTTCTCGGATTTTCACGGATATTTTTTTCCGTTGATCTTTTCCTTTCTGAGTTCAGTTTCTCATCACTTAGTGTCATCTTGTGTACTCAAGAATGGTTTCTGAGACTCTTTTCGGTGGATTGACGACTTCCTTTGAGGACCGAGTCATTTTCACATTTTCACTTTTGTGACACTGTTCACTTTCGTCTTTTTCTCGGTTGTCACTTTGTTGGCATAACCTCACTTTTCGTGTTCAGATTTGATTCTGGTTTTGCATGCATCTACGATATTTAAATTCCATACTATATGTATTTTCACTTTTTTAGAAAAGCATGCTAAGTGCTTACTTTTCTTGTAAAGGGTATAGATGCATGACTTTTTTGTAATTTGCTAAACTTTAAGGGTTTTTGTTTAGTTATTGTAAAGTGATTATTTTTCATCTTAGGGACCATTTTGCAATTTAATTTGGAAGTTATTTTCAAAAGGGATTTTTTTTGCAATTTTCGAAAAGTGTGACAAGTGTCACAGTCTCATTGGTCCACTTGTTGTGATGTGTGTGGAAACACTTTGAGGCCTTAGATGTGGACATGTGGAGGGTGGAGATTTAACCACTTGTTGGCCTAGGATTGGTGCACTTGTTGGCTTGGATGGTTGACAAGTGTAGGCTTGAGATTTAGCCTAGGATGTAGCCTTGGATTTGTGACAAGTGTAGGCTCACAATTTGATCTTGCATTAGTGTGTGTGTGAGAGGTAGTGTAAGAGCACATAGTGAGTGAAGGATCTCTATTCCCTCCACTCACATTTCATCTTCATTATTTTCCAATTCCCCCCTCTCTTGTAAAGAAAACCCTAGCTTCCATGGATGGAGCCTAAAACCTTATGCTTTGACCTTGATTTTTGAGAGTCTTGCATTGATTTCCAAGCCTGAACTTGGGAATACATTTTGTTCCCCTCATCTTCTTCTTCATAACCCTAGAAGGGTTTGCCATTTTGTGTTGATTTTGTCTTGGATTCTAGTGAGACACTCCTCTAGTGAGGTAGGGAATGTTATAGGGTTATATGTTTGTTGTCTTGCATGTTTTTTATGCTTTTACAACTTGTATGCATGTAGTGTATTAATTTGAGAAATTATGATTAATGGTAGTTTGCTTATAACTCATTTTAGACTTGGTAAATGGCATGGCCATGAGTTGATCTTTGATATATATTAATTTGGGTTGATTTAGATGAGTTTTCAAATCTAGAGATTAAATGAATTTAATTTGGTTTAAATTCTAGTAAATTGTGTTTTGCTTGTAATCCATCTTAGACTAGATATATGGTATGACCATGACTTAGTTCTTGATATAAATTAATTTGAGATCATTTGGACAACTTTTGAAATCTAGAGATTTAATTGATTTAAATTAATTAAATTCTATTTGATGATATCTTGCTTATCTTGCACTTTTGATTTGATATATGTAAAGACCATGATATGTTGCTTAACATATATTAATTTGAGGTTATTTGAAATCTAGATAATTTAATCACCTTGTTTAATTAAATTCTGTCTAATGGCTCCATGGATCTATTGGTATTTTAGAAGTTGTTTTTACATTCAAATCATGGACTGGAACTTGTTATGTATTCACTTGATTGTGTTTTGAGTATTGGACAACTTTGTTGTTATATTTATATTCATGAGAACATGTTTTCTTTATAGAATATATTGATGCCATGTGTAGTGAATTGCACACTTTGTAATTGACATTATGTATGTCATTTTAGAATTGAAACTCTAAGGCATGGATTGTGTGGTTTCAACCGACTTGTGCATGGAAGGTGTTTTCATGCATTTTATAAGTTATGTATAAGTTGTGAACTTATTTGGTTTAATTTTGGAATCTTGGAACATTGTTGAGTTGAGATGGCTAGAGTTTGGCTCTAGTACGGGGACGTGAGTCCTCTAAGTCATTGAGATAGTGCGCACTTAGGGTGGTTTTCCCTACGGGTTAGTGCCCGGAATAACTATTGAGGTCTCGGCAGAATTCCGGGCGTAGATGTCCAAGTCTTCCATTATTTGTTTTCGCATTCAATTCCAAGTTAACAATCATGTTTATATTGTAACTTGTGGTTTTAGTTATTGGTGATTTTGATGTTGTTAAGTACATCTATACTAAATTGATATATTTAGTTGACTTCACACTTTTAGATTTCTAGTTGATAACCTAGAGAACCTATGTCTTGATGTGTGGTATTAGATATTCTAATTATGCTAAATTGTTATATTTAGTTGATGTTGCATTTTAGACTTCAAGTTGATTACCTTGAGAATCTATATGTTGTTGCTTTGTGTAAGCATGCTCCTATGTAGTTGCTTAATGTAAGCATGAACCTATGTTGCTAACATTGCATGAATGAGATGATTGATGTTAGAAATGATCCTAGGTAGCTAGGATGCTCCTTGAGTCTTACCTTTGACATAGACGTTAGGTGGAATGAACCACAATAATGAAATCATGCAAACTTGTAAAACGTAGGTCGATGCATGCTCATTTCCTACAAGTAGCTTTATGTTACTCACCCCTACGGTACTGGGGCATATTTCAGGTACAAGAATCAAGGTTGCGATTCTCGTCATGCTTGGATGATTGATGGACTTGAAGATTTCCATTTCTTGTAAAGGTTGGCTTGAAAAGCCATTTGTAGCCTTATATGTCAAAATATATATATTTGAATTTAAACATGTAGTATGTACGTGAGTACACTCTTTACAATATATTTGACATGTATGAGATGAGGCCGGAGGCCAATGACATGTATTTGTATTCTATGTAGTTTTGACTTCATGAAATATCATGAGAATATTGAAAAAAATGTTAAGTTTTGTCTCACTACGTTTGCATCGGGTGTGGGAGTTCCATTTTGATTCTTCCGTAGGATCTCATTAATCATGCATGAAGTGTGGCCAAGGGCCAAATGGTAATTTCCAACCATTTGCTAATTTTGGTTTTCAAAATTTCCATTTCAAATTCATTAACGTCTTTTTGGCCGTCAGGGGGTCGAATTTTGCATCGGTCATTTTCGGGAGCCGCGGACCATTCCCGCATGCTCAAAATCACTTATTACGTTTGCATGCATATTCGTTTCAGCCTAGAAGTGTATTTGGGGTCAAAAGTATGTTTGGTGTAAACTTACATTTTTTTTGCCTTTTTGAGCCTAAACTGAGCATAAGGGCATTTTGGGGTTTTCACTTGAAAAATAAAGTTTTCTTTTGGCATTGTTGGATAGAAAACATGATTTTGAGTTTAGTTTCTTCTTTGTGTTTCTCTCAAAAAGGCCCAGAAAGACCTCAAAATTGCATTTCAAGTCAGCATTTCAGGAGCAGCCTACAGGAGTTCGAGCACTCTAAATGGGGAGTTCGAGTGCTTGAACTTTGGGCAGATTTCTTAGGGCAATTTTCGAGCACTCAAAGTCCTTGTTCGAGTGCTCGAAGTACTGTTCACGAGGGTGTGTGTCTTGGTTCAGCACTGCACCTCCAACTTCAAATCATCATAACTTTTTCGTTTTAACTCCGAATTGGTCCGCTCTTGAGTCTAAATTGATCATGTCGAAATAAGCTTTACAGTGGTACTAATTAGAGCTTCAGATTCTTATTGTACCTCAAGATATTCAAGTTTTAGTAAGGTAGTGTCTGTTTTTGGTTCGAACAGGGATAGGGTTTCCCTTCCTTTGACTTCAGAACTTGATATCTTTGTCGTCCGGACTCCAAATCAAGTGATTCTTGAGTCTATCCTTATTAATTTTTCATTGTCTTTCCAATGGTGTGCACGGTGGTACCCATTTTACTATGGAATGACCATTTTGCCCCTAGGTTCATTCTTTTTTGTTTTTGAAATGTTGCTTCCGTATTTTCTTCCTTTGGGTTTCGTGACCTCGTCGAGGGTCACATTGGTGTCTTAGAGGAGTGTTGTATCTTTAAATACCATTGTTCTATCTTTTGCTTCCGCATTTTGGATCCGTTTTGGGTCATCACAGGACACACTGGGTTGAAAAATCTAGGGTCGTCACAGGTGGTATCAGAGCTCCTAGGTTTGAATACCTTGGACGATGGGTTTGGGTGCATATCATGCTTATGTTGCCATGCTCTATATGTTTATATGCTTCATCATAACATGTTTTGGTTTGATTACATGTTTATACGCTTAATTGCTTATGTGGTAAATGTAGTATGCCGTTTGTTTAAGCATGATTTTATTCTTATGTAAAGAGCATGACATGTGATGTGTGCTAGATTAGAATTGTATATGCATTGTTGTGTTGCATATTTGGCAGGACTTGGGATTAGTCATTGGATGTTTGAGTTGAGATTGAGTCGTTTGGTGAGTTTTCACTTAGTACGATGGTTGGTGAAATTGGTTTCATTTTGGCATTCTTCCTTGAGGTTGTTGGTGATTGTCCACATGGTTTTATGGTAGTATAGGTTGTTGTCGACCTAGCATTGGTTTGAGGTAGGTGGTGA
Source organism: Cornus florida (assembly GCF_030987335.1). NCBI lineage: Eukaryota > Viridiplantae > Streptophyta > Magnoliopsida > Cornales > Cornaceae > Cornus > Cornus florida. The sequence continues at coordinate 14,543,360 of NW_026775577.1, forward strand.
GACACCTTTTGTTTAGGCTTTCGTGAGGTGAATCCTTTGGCATTGCCATGGTGCTGGATTATTGGTTTTTGGCCACGATGAGGTCATGGACCTCTTAGGATCCTTAATTGTTTTGGAAGGTTCCTCTGATATTGCAATTTTCGTGGGCAGGTACGTTATGGGCAGGTGCATGGCACTGTCATGCTACCATACTGGCTAGCTACAAGTGCAGTTCGGATGGAATCAATGTTGGTTTTGTTGTGATAGGCGTTGTCCTTTTGGTTGGTGATGATGTGAGTTTTGTTTTGGGCGTCCGGTGTTGAGACGGTGATTGATGGTCATTTTGAGGACGATTTTGGAGATTGAATTGGTTGTTTGATTGTACGGCTAAAGTAGCCATTTTGTTTGAGTTCTCTTTGTGTGATGATGCTTTTGGGATCGAGTCAATTGATCGATATTTTGGGTTGGTGAGAGCATTGCATTGTTAGTGTCATGTATAGCGTCACCTCTAGATTCGGCATTGGATTGTTGGAGTCTTACCATTGTGGTAAAGGCTCACGTTTGTTTTGAGACTGGTTGTTGTCGCATTGGTTTTTGGAGATAGTTATAACTAGGACTGGTCTTTCCTTTTTCCTAGACAGTCTAGGATACGATGTCCATGGGGTTCGATGTTGTATCATTTTATTTTCTGCAGTTTCATTTACTACCATGTTAGTAGTATGATTTCTGATGTTGTGATGCATGAGTAGGTGGAAGTGTATCCACATTTGTTTCCTCGTTATGTGGCATTAGCATGCCTTCTTTATATGCTTAGAGATGCCATGTTGTTATTGCGCTTTAGTGACATGCTTTTGTGCTTACGTGGAGACGTGTTGCATGTACCTTTGATTTTTATCTATGTGAGTAGATTTATTTCTCGGTAGTTGTATTTCCTTGTCATATGCATAACTTCTAGGTTTGGTTTTCCCCATTTGTTTCCCTCAGTCGCACGTAGTGTGTATGCGGGTTTTCACGAGGGTTTTGTGTTGGTTCGTGTTAGGGATTTCACAAGGAGTGAGTCTTTTCTCTTCGTTGCAGTGTACACAGCTTTGGGGTTGGTTGGTCCGTGAGGATCACTATCGTTGTCTTGAGTCCTTGGTGAGTATTTGATGGATTTTGGTCGACTTACTTCCATGTAGGGGGTGAAGTCTTTGACCTTGCTGTCTTTCATTTCAGAGATGGAGTCGTGGTGTTGTCCTTCTTCGGACTGGTGGTTCCCTTTCTTTTATATCTTCCCTTGGGGAGTTTTTGCCGTGGTTATTGACGGGTTGTGGTGCTCAGAGTAAGTGGATTGGTGTGAGATCATTTTAAGGGGACTTGTGTCTATTTGATTGGGGATATTGACTCGTTGTGTGAGTTTGACGCTGTTTAGGGATGTCTTTTGGAGACTTATTTCAGTTTTGGAGACCTTGATGTGGTTGACTCTTAGAAGAGTTTTGAAAGATCGTTGTTGGATATGGCTTGTCTGTGGAGTTTTCTCGTCCTAGTTACGGCTAGGCGTAGCTTTGAGGAATCGTAGTTCTGATGATTGGTTGTGGATCAAAAATTGAGGAATTTTGATTTAACTTGGTGTTTCCAAGTACGGTTTTGAGAGATTCATTTTGTGACCTTGGTTGTTGGCATTCTGATATATGTGCCACTTGGTGGATTTGTATTTGGAGGATTTAGTTATCCATGATAGGGATGCGGATCTAATGTTTGATTACGGTGTAATCTTGTAGTTGATCTATTTCAGGGAGATATGGAGGACTTTCGATGAAATGTCTTATTGTGAGGTTTGTTATGATTTCTGTAGGCATTGACTTGCTTGTCAGGTTTTGGATTCCTGATTAATGTTATTAATAGGGGTATTTTGAGACATTGGAGATGTTGGTTTTGCTGTGTTGAGGATTTGGGGCCTTAAGCATTGCGGTACCTATAGTATTGTTGTCAAAGTTTTAAGATTGGCCAGGATGGTCCAGCGGGACATCTTTGGACCATATCTCAACTCTCACAAAATGTTGGTCCCCGTAGTGTTTTTGGTAATGATCATTTTTGACATTGATGTCATAGGTATCGAGAGGTTTCATGGGTAGACCTAGTGGGGGGCAGGTTATGAACTAGTGCCTTATACTGTCATGTTACCGTACAAAGTTGTGTGTTGTGGGCGAGTACTAGCTGCAGTCGATGCTACCTTACTGACGAGTAAGTGTAGGCGGGCACTAGGTACTGTCATTACTACCACACATTTGAGTGCGTTGTGGGCGGGTTTTGGTCATTATTCGTATTACCCCGTTGTGTTTGTTCTGTACCCTGATTTGATACGGGATTATTTTGGAGTCCTTTTTGGTGTATGTGTTTTGGATTCGTTTGATGGTTGTTAGGAGGGATGCTTTCGGTTGTTGTCTTCCGTTCCCTTGTCTGACCTTGGGTTCTGTGTGTGAGTTCTGACTTGTTGTATGGTCGCGTGGTCATTTTCCTTTTGAGAGGTTGTTTTGTCATGAGCACGTGGGTGCAAATGACACTGGGTTGTGGGGTTTTTTTCAACTTTGAGGTCGCTGGTGTAGCGTGTTGTGTGGGATACTCGGAAATCTACTCTGTGGTGTTCCTTGTTTCGCATTTTGTTGGTTGGGGCTGGATTTCGGGGACGAAATCCTTTTTAGGTGGGAAGGTTGTAATGACCCAGTCATTTTCATTCCTTTCCTTTTCTCGGATTTTCACGGATATTTTTTTTCCGTTGATCTTTTCCTTTCTGAGTTCAGTTTCTCGTCACTTAGTGTCATCTTGAGTACTCAGGAATGGTTTCTGAGACTCTTTTCGGTGGATTGACGACTTCCTTTGAGGACCGAGTCATTTTCACATTTTCACTTTTGTGACACTATTCACTTTCGTCTTTTTCTCGGTTGTCACTTTGTTAGCATAACCTCACTTTTCGTGTTCGGATTTGATTCCGGTTTTGCATGCATCTACGATATTTAAATTCCATACTATGTGTATTTTCACTTTTGTAGAAAAGCATGCTAAGTGCTTACTTTTCTTGTAAAGGGTATAGATGCATGACTTTTTTGTAATTTTCTAAACTTTAGGGGTTTTTGTTTAATTATTGTAAAGTGATTATTTTTCATCTTAGGGACCATTTTGCAATTTAATTTGGAAGATATTTTCAAAAAGATTTTTTTTTGCAATTTTCGGAAAGTGTGACAAGTGTCACAGTCTCATTGGTCCACTTGTTGTGATGTGTGTGGAAACACTTTGAGGCCTTAGATGTGGACATGTGGAGGGTGGAGATTTAACCACTCGTTGGCCTAGGATTGGTGCACTTGTTGGCTTGTATGGTTGACAAGTGTAGGCTTGATATTTAGCCTAGGATGTAGCCTTGGATTTGTGACAAGTGTAGGCTCACAATTTGATCTTGCTTTAATGTGTTGAGAAGTAGTGTAAGAGCACATAGTGAGTGAAGGATCTCTATTCCCTCCACTCACATTTCATCTTCATTATTTTCCAATTCCTCCCTCTCTTGTAAAGAAAACCCTAGCTTCCATGGATGGAGCCTAAAACCTTAAACTTTGACCTTGATTTTTGAGAGTCTTCCATTGATTTCCAAGCTTGAACTTGGGAATACATTTTGTTCCCCTCATCTTCCTCTTCATAACCCTAGAAGGGTTTGCCATTTTGTGTTGATTTTGTCTTGGATTCTAGTGAGACACTCCTCTAGTGAGGTAGGGAATGTTATAGGGTTATATGTTTGTTGTCTTGCATGTTTTTTATGCTTTTACAACTTGTATGCATGTAGTGTATTAATTTGAGAAATTATGATTAATGGTAATTTGCTTATAACTCATTTTAGACTTGGTAAATGGCATGGCCATGAGTTGATCTTTGATATATATTAATTTGGGTTGATTTAGATGAGTTTTCAAATCTAGAGATTAAATGAATTTAATTTGGTTTAAATTCTAGTAAATTGTGTTTTGTTTGTAATCCATCTTAGACTAGATATATGGTATGACCATGACTTAGTTTTTGATATAAATTAATTTGAGATCATTTAGACAACTTTTGAAATCTAGAGATTTAATTGATTTAAATTAATTAAATTCTATTTGATGATATCTTGCTTATCTTGCACTTTTGATTTGATATATGTAAAGACCATGATATGTTGCTTAACATATATTAATTTGAGGTTATTTGAAATCTAGATAATTTAATCACCTTGTTTAATTAAATTCTATCTAATGGCTCCATGGATCTATTGGTATTTTAGAAGTTGTTTTTATATTCAAATCATGGACTGGAACTTGTTATGTATTCACTTGATTGTGTTTTGAGCATTGGACAACTTTGTTGTTATATTTATATTCATGAGAACATGTTTTCTTTATAGAATATATTGATGCCATGTGTAGTGAATTGCACACTTTGTAATTGACATTATGTATGTCATTTTAGAATTGAAACTCTAAGGCATGGATTGTGTGGTTTCAACCTACTTGTGCATGGAAGGTGTTTTCATGCATTTTATAAGTTATGTATAAGTTGTGAACTTATTTGGTTTAATTTTGGAATTTTGGAACATTGTTGAGTTGAGATGGCTAGGGTTTGGCTCTAGTACGGGGACGTGAGTCCTCTAAGTCATTGAGATAGTGCGCACTTAGGGTGGTCTTCCCTGCGGGTTAGTGCCCGGAATAACTATTGAGGTCTCGGCAGAATTCCGAGCGTAGATGTCCAAGTCTTCCATGAGACCCAATTTGTTGGTCCATTACTACTAACCATAACCATAAAAGAAAAATAAAATAAATTAATAAAAGAAAAGAAAACATTTAATTTATAATTAATCAAAATATCATTTAAGAACATAATCTAATTAAACAATTAACACATAGACAAATACAAATAATACATAGACACATAATCAAATACTCAAGTAACATTTAATTCAATTCAACTCATAAGCAATTAGTCAAACAATCAATTAAATAATTAAAAATACAATTAAAATAAATAAATAAATACCAAGACTATCTTTTTAAAATTAGGGGTATTACACATCCTCCCCTCTTACTTGTTTCATTTCATTATAATCTCTTGTGATACCCCTCGGATCAGAGACACGGGTTGATCAAGCCCAGGCCCAAACCCGAGAGAATATCAAACAATTAAAGTATTTTTAAGCGAACACAGAATATAAAGATTTACGAATTTAAATTATAAAGCTGAAATAATTAAGAAAAATAAAATCCTCCAAATAAAGCTGAATAATAATATTCCAATTCTCCAAAATCTCCAATAGTACAACTTGGGAATTTATCTAATGGATCCTTAAATAAAAATCCCAACTAAACGAAATAACTGAAATAAATGAAACTAAAACATCGAGAGAAGTCCTACGTATGCAGATGACTGAGAGACTGTCCTCGACAAGCACGATCAAGCTCTAAGGCTGGAACTGTCCTGAACCTAAAAAGAATAGAAGAGTGGGTCAGGCCCACGAACAAGTTCTAATTTAATTGCAATCTACATAGTGACCCGATACGCAGATACACTCTAGATACCTCACAATAGCTATTTAGTCTATACATAAATATATCCACACTAAGGGGCATTCATTGGACTATAATAGGGGTCTCAACCTGAATAGAAGGCAACATGCGAAAATGCACCCGAAGGTGGGAAGAATGTAATACCCCCTAATTTTAAAAAGGATATTCCTGGTATTTAATTTATTATTTAAGTGCATTTTATTTGATTATGTATCATTATTTTTTTATTAGGTGCTTAATTGTTTTCTTTTGTGGTGATTTAATTTATTTAAATGATATTTATTTTTAGTTATTTGATTGAAATTACTTGTTAGTGTTTTAATTATTTAATTGGCATTAATGGTTTAAGTGTAATTGGTTTAGTTATTTGATTGGAATTACTTGTTAGTATTTTAATTATTTAATTGGCATTAATGGTTTAAGTGTAATTGGTTTAATTATTTTATGTGTGTCTTATTTTATGTGTGTCTTATTTGGTTTAATTGGGTTTACTAATTATTATTTTATTCAATTAGATTATTTGTTAAGTATTTAATGGTGAATAGGGTAATTAGGTAAATACATCTAACTAGGGTTTTAATTACAGTATAAATTAGGGTTTTATATTATAGCCGTCGTAGGTTTCTACGTTAATTGGATGGGCCGGTTAGGATTGTGAGTTGGACTTAAATGAACCTAGGGTTTAGGAAAACTCTATAAGTATAAGGTAGACGTCTGTGTAGGGTTTTTTTTAAACAAAGCACACGTTTTGTGGAAGTGGAGAAGGAAAAACGCAGTTTTTCACATTCTGCCAAGGTTTGATCAAACATCCGATCCCACTTCGTCCGTGATCCGATCGAGCTGAATTTTGGAGGAGAGGTTCACGACTCAGTGACACACAATATGAATGGTGAAGATCAGAGTTTGACCTCGGGAACAGTGATTCGTACTAGTGAACAATAACCAAGTCGCACATGTTTTTTTCCATTCTGCCCAGATTTCATCAAACATCCGATCCTGCTTCATCCGTGGTCCGATTGAGCTGAAATTTGGAGGAGAGGTTCACGACTCTGTGACGCATAATCTGAACGGTGAAGATTTGAGTTTGACCACGGGAATAGTGATTTGTACTCGTGAACAGTAACCGGGTCGCACAAGTTTTTTTTCCATTCTGCCCAGATTTCATCAAACATCCGATTCCGCTTCATCCGTGGTCCGATTGAGCTGAAATTTGGAGGATAGGTTCATGACTCAGTGTTACACAATCTGAACGGTGAGATCAGATTTTGAGTTCGGGATTAGTGTTTCGTACCCGTGAACAATAACTGGGTTTTGGAACTCGCCGGGATTTTTTAAGAAGACGACGTTGAAACTTTGAACAAAAGTTTTTGAGGCAAGATTCTATCCTTACTCTTTCCCTTAGGCTTCATACTCTTTGCACTCTTAAATGATTCCAGGATTAATGAAGATTAAACCAAACTAAAATGATATCTGTTTTGCTATGAAACTGGTAGTTACAGTAGTGTTGTATGCTTGTTCAACCTAGACTAAGCATGTTTGTGGATGCATTGTGGTTCTGTGGTTCACGTTTTTCCTTACCACTGCTAGTATAAATTATTGGAAGGATGGGTCTAGATGATAGCTATCTTAACTTCTGTAATAGCAACTGTTGGAACTTAAATACTAGGAGGATTTGAGTTTAACACTAGATCGGTTTTGTGGAACACTATAATTTGAGCATGTCTACATACATACTGTGAATATTGTTTTGATGCTTACATTATCATAGTTAGTATCAACTGTGGAGGTTAGGATTTTGTGATACATACCCTACATATCTGTATGTCATTTGTAAGGTGTTAAATGGAAGTTTTAATTAATTCTGTCTTTATATTAGACTAAAGGGAACAACTTAAATTGGGCATGTATATGTTGTTGTTGTGACCCTGTTTATCAATGCTTATTTTATCACTGCTAACATTGAATGTTGGATGTTGGAATTTAGTTGATATATACTTGATTTATTGGTATTATTGACTACTAGATGATTGGAAAGTAGGCACCGGTATGGGACGGTGGCATACTAAGGATGGGTTTGGTTTTTAAATCAATACCATTACCCACCTACTTGGAATAAGGATGGGATTAACTAAAAGTTAAGTCCCGTGGATTTGTATTGTCATGGCAACTACTTGTTGAGCGGCAATACCAGGGATTTTGGATGGATTTTATATATGTACTGTTATAGTGTCTCGGTATGAGCTTGAGCCTCAGGACCGATGGCTAGGGAGCGTATATGTATCGGGATGTGTAGCTGGCTACGATGGTTAGAGGTGTACCCTATTTAGGTATAGGTACATATGCCCACTTCGTATGCGTTTTAGCATGTTACCCCTATTCAAGTTGAGACCGGCCTGTAGTCCAGCGAGAGTCCTTTAGTGTGACTATATATATATTTACGGACTATTAGCTATTGTTGAATTGTTTAGGATGTACATGCGTATCGGGCCTCTGTTTGGGTTGTAGTAGTATAGAACTTGCGCGTGGGCCTGACCCACTTCTATTTTTCAAGTACACGACAATTCCAGGCTTAGACGTATTCGTGCTGAGCAGAGGTCTCTATTCACTCTTCCGACGATGTAGGGCTCTCTCTATAGTTTTATTTCTGGACGTTTATTACATTTGTTCTATCTTCCGTTTGGGTGTTTAATAGGGGTCTACTAGAGATGGATTCCCAAGTTGTAAACTGATGGAGTTTTGGAGTTTGGGTTTGATGGATTTTAATAATTTTAATATTTTGCGGATTCTATTTTTAGTTCCTTCCAGCTTTAATTTCATTTCTTAATTTATTTTGTATTCCGTGTTCATTATAAAATATTAATTGTTTGATATTCCCTCGGGTTTGGGCTTGGGCCTGATCAACCCGTGTCTCGGATCCGAGGGGTATCTCACCAGTCTCCTTTGTCGACTGTTCATGTTCTGTCCTCTTCTAGCGTTAACCATACTGTTAACATAGAAAGACAAACATCAATACGATTGTAAATGGACCGTAAAGGAATTTAACGAATCCTAATCTTAAAGCTCTAAACAAGAGAGAATGCTACGCGGAAGACTTATTCAATAGAATCCTAGAGACACTTGAACCTGGAGTGCTCTGATAATACCCCTAATTTTTAGAAGGATAGTTTTGGAATTTATTTAATTGCATTTTTAAGTTTAATTGATTTACTTTATTTAATTAGGGATTTACTTTAAGTTAATTGTTCTATTTTCTCTAATGGTTTTAATTTACTTCTTTGCTTATGATAATTTGACTTAATTTATTTATTTGTTTATGTTACTTTGAATTTATGGAATTTAATATAAATGAGGAATTAATGTGATGTAATTAAATTGTTTTAAGTTAAATTAAATTTAAATTGGTTTTCACGTGAATATAGTTTCATGGGGTTTATAGTTTGCATTGACAGCCGACAGTGTATAACCTAGGTTTGCTTATGGGATGTATTATATATGGATTAGGGTTTAAAGTTTAAGTTTATAAATAGGCTCATTATGGTGGTTTAGGGTTTAGAGAAACAATTAAACAAAAACGTAAGGAGGCATAGAGGGAATAGAGAAAGAAAGAGCAAACAGAGAGGTTACCGGAGAACTTGTGAAGAACCGTCGGTGTAAGGCAAGTTCTATAACTAACTCTATCTCTTTGACCTATGTTCTTTGCATCCCTAATACAGTCTCAGGATGAAATAAAGATTAAATTAAATTGCTTTACACGTAAATTGTTTCATAACAGTATGTTTTCCCGTATGTGTGTTTTGTTCGTTTTTAAACTGTTTGTGTTTAATTCTTATTTCAAATTGAATTTAATTAATGAATAATGAATTGAAATTACTCAAGAGCATCTTGGGTTTTAGTTTTAAACTAGAAAGAAAGTGGGTTTGAAAGATTAAATAAATTTGAATAGTATGGGTTCTGGTAGGGGTTTTAATCCACTTAGAAACGGTTTTGCGAAATTCTTGTTTCATATGGTTTTGAATAATAAGTAATGAACTTAAACAACTTTAGAGCCCTTTGGGACTTAGTTTTAATCCATAGGAAACATGGGTTGGAGGAACAAAGTTGCCGAAGTTGGAGAAGAAGTTGAACAGTATGTTTTCTTTTAGGTACATGTTAAGCGTTTTTAAATTATTCTGTTTAATTCTTGTTTCCACTGAATGTGATTATTAATCAAGGAAGTTAATTAACTTTTGAACACCCAAGGACTTAATTTTAATCAGCAAGAAATTTGGTTTGGAGGATCAACACAGCCGGACACCGCCGGGATTGGAAAAACGACGCACAGGGGAAGGAGCCTGCTCTATTTCAAGTAGAGCAGGCTCAATTAAAAAGTGGAGCAGGCTCTACTTTGTAGTAGAGCCGGCTCTACTTGGTAGTGGAGGCGGCTCCACTTTGTGTGGAGCCGGCTCTTTTAACAGTTTTCAGTTTTTCGCCTTTTCAGTGATGGTTTTGGCTACGGGTTTCAGAATTTGGTGTTTTCAGATGCTATTAGGAACTATGCAGGGATGTTCCAGTAGCATCTAAGTCTTATTAAAATTTTGAAGGTGTTACTACATAATAAATTACAAAGAGGTCGGTAGTTTTAAACCATTGTAGTTTCAAGTGAACTTGTGGACTGTTTTGGAGGCAGATGATTTTAAGTGCATAACCCTATGAGTTGCAATTTTGTCTGGGAATGGGAATATTGTTTAATCATGTTTCTGTGATTTAAATTAATCATATTAGATTACCGAATGATTATAATCGGAATAAGTGTCAGTAAGTCACTTTTAAGGAAGTTTACATGGTTAAGATTTTACAGACGCTTCAAGTTGTTAAATTCCAAGTTAGCAATTGAATTAGGGGTTTATGGTTAAATCATGTAACAATGGTATGAGTTTAAACTGGTCAGTTTATATAAATTCTGTTATCATATAATCTGAAGTTAGTTGATGTTTACAAAGAGTTCTTTATATCAACTTATTGGATGTTCTGGAGTTGGTATCAATAAGCATGTTAATTATGTTATTATTATTATGCTTGTTGTGAGTTACAGGTTGATTATATTTATTCTCTGCATTTAAAACTTGTTAGAGAATCAGGTACTGGATGTATTGAACAAGCATGCTAGTTAAACATTCTTGTTATGCTTGTGATTGGATATGTTGATATTGATATGCTATGCCGTTATACATATATTATCAATACTGAATGGATGGTTTGTATGCACCGGTATGGGACGGTGACATACTAGGGGGATTAGCTCAAACGAACGCTAAGTCCTACCTACTCTGGATTAAGGGATGGATTAACTACAAAGGTTAAGTCCTACCTGTGTTTTGTGTTAGATTACTAAATAGTTGAGTGACACTTTGGTTTGAAACGGAATTTAAATATATTTTATGGTGCCACGATATGAGCCTGAGTTTCAGAGTCGTTGGCTAGGGAGCGTATATGCATTGGGATGCATAGCTGGCTATGATGGTTGTATGTGTACCCTGCTAGGTCTAGGTAGTCATGCCCACCTCGGGTGCGTTTTTGCATGGTGCCTACTAGTCAGGTTGAGACAGGCCTGTAGTCCAGTGAGAGTCCTGTAGTGTGATTATATATATATGTATCTACGGACTATTTAGTTATTGTTGGATTGGTTAGGATGTACATGCGTATCGGGTCTCTGCTTGGGTAGTAGTAGTATAGAACTTGCTAGTGGGCCTGACCCACTTATTATTTTTCAGGTGTTTGATGGTTTAGGTCTTAGAGCTTGTTCGAGTTGAGCAAAGACGATCTTCCATTCTACCGACGACGTAAGACTTCTTTCCAAATAATAGATTTGGGATTTTATTTTCAGTTTTTACTTTCATTTAGTTTGGGATTTTTATTAGGGGTTCACTGGAGATGGATTCCCGAGTTGTTAAACTTATGAAGTTTGGATTGTCAGAGTTTAAGTATTTAATTATAAAGGATTTTACTTTTAGTTTCTTTCAGCTTATTATTATTTCTTAAATTCATTTTGTATTCTGTGTTCGAATAAATATTAATTGTTTGATATCCTTCGGATCTGTGCTCGGACTTGATCACCCGTGGCTCTAGAATCGAGGGGTATCACATTTACAGTTCAAAACATTATCTAAATAATTGCAGGAAGATATTTAATATTCTAGCAACCGAAATCCAAACAATAATCCATATAATCGCAGAAAAGATTCAATACTTCAACAATTAGCCTCCAAAGCATGCATAGATCAAATTCAAAACATCAATGACCCTATAATGCATTTAGAACAATTTTTATAAACATATTAGGTCCCACTGGATTGCCAAAATTAAGCTTAGACAATTGAAGTTTTCTTCTATCCGTTAACCGTATACAAAATGCATAAATCTTATACGGTTTGTTCCGTTAATTCAGAGGTAAACTTTAATCAATTAAAGATCCTATTAACACATAAAATTAACTTCTTAATCACTCTGTAAAGTCCCAGAATAATCAGAATAGTTCCCATGCTCCAACAGTAACAACAGCTTGTAAAAAAAAAAAAAAAATCAGAATATCAAAATTGAAGAGAGAGCCTGCTCTAATTCTTGGAGAGCAGGCTCTTTTAGCTTGGAGCCAGCCCAAAATTAATTTCTTAATCACTCTGTAAAGTCCCAGAGTAATCAGAATAGTTCCCATGTTCCAACAGCAACAACAGCTCGTAAAAAAAAAAAAACATCAGAATATCAAAATTGAAGAGGGAGCCTGCTCTAATTCTTGGAGAGTAGGCTCTTTTAGCCTGGAGCCGGCTCTACATGGGTGGGAGCCGTCTCCCACTTCTATGGAGCCGGCTCTTACCTCTTCTGAGAGCTTCCGGCCTCATTTTGCTCCGTTTTAGGTCATCTTCTCCGTCTCCGGCCATTCAAACCTTACTGTTTATCCTCTAATTTGAACTTAAAGGTTTTAATCACATCTAGTATTAATTCAGGCCTTGATTTATTGCAGCAAGATTCAAAACAGAAATTAAAACAGTGGCTCGTTTTATGCCAAAACAGAGACGATACAAAACCATACATGACAGAATGATTTCAGATAAATTTCACCAATAACGGATAATCAAGTATAACATATAATGACCATGCATAGTTCAATTAATGTCCAATTAATCTCCTAGAGACTATCTAGGTGCACAGAACACAAGCCAACGGGAAAAAGGAAGAAAAGAACTTACCTGTGATTTCAGTTATGAAATCTCGGCGTCGTGTCCACTGTTCCGGTAACACTGAACTACTGTCAAGCCTCTTCTGGTTCTAGATAGTCCACCACCACACCCCCTTGGTCCTCTCTATTCTTCTACTTGACAGATCTTACAGTGCTCTGTTCTCAACCCTCTGTTTTTACATAACTCAGTTTACGTCTATGAGCTAAGTGTTATGATCGTAAACCCTAGACTTAAAGTATAATGGTATATTTATAAGCTTAACCCTAAAACCATAATCCTTGTAATATTAGAGACAGAGCCCTAACTCGGCCCATCCGTGTATTCTAGGTTAATCCATGTCGGCTACACCTATTGACTTCCTAGAGCACCCTAAAACCCTAGTTAAGTAACGTCTCATTTAACTTATTTACATTAAAATTAATACTTACTAAATTAATCCATTAATGCAATTTAAACACATAATTATACAATTAAATCAAATAACCAATTAAATTACACAATTAAATCAAATAACTAATTAAAACAATTAAACAATTAAGCAAACAGTCACACAAAATGCAAGAAAACAATAATTAAAAATACCGAGACTATCCTTTCAAAATTAGGGGTATTACATCTCTTCTTTGGGAATATGGTGTAGATCTCTGAGTACGAAAATGTGAGGATTGATATTCTTCACGGTAATAAGAATGATTTCTATCACGACCATATTCATTATTGTGGCCATTTCTACCACCACAACCACATCCGCGTCCACGTCCACGACCGCGGGATGAGGCAACATATGTTTCAGGGATCGGTGTCGATCCATTTGGATGAGACTGGTGGTTTATTAACAAAAGCTCGTTATTTTGCTCTGCCACCAGTAAGCATGATATCAGCTCTGAACATTTTTTAAATCTGCGCTCTCGATATTGTTGTTGTAAGAGCACATTCGAGGTGTGAAATATGGTGAATGTTTTTTCCAGCAAAAGTTCATCAGTAATGGTATCACCACATAATTTCAATGTAGAGCTGATTTTAAATAGGGCAGAGTTATATTTAGCCACAGTTTTAAAATCTTGCAACCGCAGTGGCTGCCAATCAGCCTGGGCTTTTAGGAGGATAACTGTTTTTTGATGATCATATCTTTCTTTCAAATTGTTCCACAAACATAGTGGATCTCTTTCAGTGAGGTAGTCAGTTTTTAGCTCCTCACTAATATGGCGCCGAAGGAAAATCATGGCCTTCACTTTATCTTGTAATGATGCATCATTCTCATCTTTGATTGTGTTTCCGAGGCCCATGGCATCTAAATGGATCTGAGCATCCAGAATTCATGATAAATAATTTTTGCCAAATATGTCTAAGGCCACGAATTTTAGCTTTGTCAAATTTGACATTTTTAGAATAACTAGATGTGACAATAAGATAAAAATATAATTTAACATAGTATATAAATAAATCAAACGGCATTAAGTGAAACAATAACATAATATGAATTATTTAAATAACAAAGGTGGTAAAACCTGAATAAATTATTAAATAATAAAAGCAGTAAAATCAGTCATGAAAAGGTGGTAGAATCGACCATAGTGTGAGCACATATATCATTTAAGTGCACAAATTTATGTTATGAACAATAATCAATAATTAAAATTTTCTTACCCTTTGAAGTCAGAAATACAATGTTCTTCGATAAAGTAAACCAACCCAACAATCTTTCAAAACTAATATCACACAATAGATATATAATTGGGATAGAAAGAGGCAGAGAAAACTTCTTCTTCAAATCTCAGATGGATAAAGCTCGTGCTAATAACGTGTAATAAATATATGTATATATATTTATGTAGAGAGAATAATAATGAGTGAGAGCTTAGAGAGAGAGAAATTGGAAAAGCCTTTTTATTAAGCTATGTACACAGCATCAGAAGACATGGCCTTTTACATAGGGGTGGGCAAAAAATCCGCCAATCAGCGAACCCGATCCGATCTGTACGGATCGGATCGGATTACCAGACCCACGAATCGGTGGCGGATTCTAAAAAATTAAATCCGTAGTCCACGGATCGGATCACGGATTAGGCTGTCAAAAATTCGATCCGATCTGTGAATTTGATCCGTGGCAATCCGTGGGTAATTCGTAAAATATGTATATATATATATATATATATATATATATATATATATATATATATAATATTAATATATAACAACTCTATCCGCGGCAATCCGTGTGCCAAATACCGGACGTTTTTTATTTTTTTATTTTTTTGGTAAGTATTTACTGATAGTCTACAGTTTGAGGAGATTTATGGAGATTGTTCTGCTATCCCTTTTTTTTCATTGCACTGCTAGTCTGCTACTTATTTTTTTATTTTTTATTTATTTTTATTTTTTTTTCTTCACTTCACTGCTACTTTTGGACCTTTGGTTATGTAATATTTGGCATATGAATCTGCTATCCCTTTTTTTATTTCACTTCACTACTACTGTTATGTAATATTGACATATTACTACTGCTTTTTCGAATAATTTGGATAACTACTATCCTCTTGGTTATGTAATATTTTACAGTTTGATTATTCTTGTTATTATGCATTTAAATTAGGTTAATCTATGTTCTATTTTACACTTCTGTAATTGGATATGAAATTGGTAAAAAATTAAAAATAGACTAATTTAGAAAACTTAGTCCGCGGATTGGATCCGATCCGATCCGTCATTTCACGGATCCGATCCGATCCGTGGACTAATGAATTGGTGGCGGATTTAACATTCTCCAATCCGTTGTGAGTAGATCGGATTAGAAATGATGCCTAATCCGATCCGATCCGATCTGTGGCCACCCCTACATTTATAAGCTTCAAAATGTGGCTTCTTCAATATGCCATAGTAAACTTCCTTCCTACACCAACCAAAAGATGTCCTCATTGAAGGCATCATCAATTGTTTTAATAATATGTGGACCCCACACAAAACACATACATACATATATAACATATTCCGTATTTATTTAAAAATTCTACCCATGATACATAATGCTGACTTTGAACTCTCTCCCGCCACGAGTTCAGTTAAGGCAAGTTCCAAGCAATGATACATCAAAAAATATTTAACCAAAGGAGAAAAAAACAAATAACTAAATGATGCATCATAAAACCAAGAACCTATCCAAACCTCAATTCAAAGTCAACCAAGTCTCTCAAGATATTCTAATGGAGTAATAAAATGATCTCGCGGGCATAAAAAACCACCTGATCTCTCTCCCTCTTCTATCCCCATTTTCGATTCCAATGAGTGCTCAATACATGGGCCTGCTGTAACGACCTGAACTGATGCCAAGAATTTTTTTTTAAAAAAATTCAGCATAACCTCCCCTAAAAATGGACCTACCGCAACCTGTTTAAATGCATAATTAACCTGTCATGCAACTAATTTCCGAATTCACGGCAACAAAAGATAATGATACAACCTACTAATCTAGACAATGCTTCAAGCTAGGCTTATCCTTCCATTCATCAACAAGTTATATATCATCAAGTTTGCATCCCATATGTCATCAAGTATCATAAGTGTATTACATGATCATGGTTCTTCAAAAGAAATTTACATCATTACACCTTTGGAATTTTACAAAAAATGAGGGATGAACAAAGGAGTAGTCTATTACAAAATAACAAGGAAAATGCTCCTTTAGCAACTTTCAAAGTTGGGGTGGATTGTCATCCACCGGTTCTTTTCCAAGACCTGAAAAAAAAATATAGATATAGGGGTGAGCATATAGCTCAGCAGAGACACTTAAGACACAAATCTTGTGTCCTTGTGAATTCAAGCAAAGCATAGGCCAATGGGAGATTGGGATCATACAACGCAGGGGATCAAATACAACATACAATTCAATTCCAATTATAAACAATGCAATGCAATGCAATGAAATGCAATGCATGTCAATGACACTCCCCATTTTCACTCTCAAAACCATCACTTTCAAACGTTAATACAGCCCGCCCTTTGGTAACCCCGTCGCGACAAGAGAGGAGGATTGGCTAGTGTCCCTGACCCTTGGTAACCCCGCGGCGTCATTATGGGCCCAGCTAGCTCAACCACACTAGGGCGACTCCCTAGTCCCCTCTAGGCTATATTAACCTCCGGCCCGTTGGTAACCCCGCAGCAACCGGGTTTCGCATAAAATCATTTCATCAAAAACACTTTCCCAAAATTTCCCCTTTTTGAAGTAAATCAATTCTTTCCATTTTCCTGCCCAATGTTAATGCATGAATACCTCAATGACATACACAAGTTCATCATTCCATACTTTATCCAATTTAAACAACATGGCATAATTCGCAAGAATAATCAAGAAAGTCATAACATGCTTATACATAACAAGTTCTAGCACAATGAACATATATAATCAAGTCCTAAACATGCTTCACATAGAACAATCAACAAATATAGTCACACAACTAACATATATGCATACATATAAACAATTCTCTAGATTTTAAACAACTAATCAAATTAAACAACAATTAGAGGCAATTAACTCACTAAGGTACAAGATTTCATGAATTAAGGGCCCCTACCTTAAGATTGCACCAAAACCCTAGAAAATGGGTCTTCAAATTCGAGCTCCCAAAGAGGACCAAAAGCTGGAATTTCTGATACTGGCACGTAGGGCTCGTCGTGCTCGTCGTTTTGCCTCAAACGGCACCTAAATCCGGCAAGGATTGAGAGAGCAATCAAGGGTTAAAGCTTGAAGTGAAAAAAAGAAAAAAGAAAAAAGAGAAGGAGCCGAGAGACAAACAGAGAGATAGACGCGAGAGAGAGAAGATGAGATTACAGTGAAAAAAACATGGTCTTAACATTTGTGGGTCCTACTTTTTTTTTTTTTTTTTTTTTAATACACACCGTATACACAGACATATATATATAAAGGCACAAACATTACACTCTCCCCAACTTATAAGGATTTCGTCCCCGAAATCAAGACATACCTGAGGAAGAAAACAACGCTGGGTACTTGGACCGAACCTCCTGTTCGAGCTCCCAAGTAGCTTCCTCGACTCCGTGGTGTGTCCAAAGGACTTTCACCATTGGTATCGTCTTGTTCCTCAACACCTTCTGTTATGTGTCAGAATCTGAACTGGTCCTTCCTCGTAGGAAACATCCTCATCAATGTCCACATCTACCCAACTCAAAATGTGAGATAGATCCGGTTCGTACTTCCGTAACATCGATACATGGAAAACATTGTGGACCCTATCCAATTGTGGTGGCAAAGCAAGCCTGTTGGCAACCTCTCCTACTCGGTCCAAAATCTCAAACGGTCCAATAAATAGTGGCGACAACTTGCCACTTTTTCCGAATCTCATCAATCCCTTCCGTGGAGAAACCCGTAGAAAAACGTGGTCTCCCACCTCAAAGGATAACGGTTGTCTCCGCTTATCCGCATAGCTCTTCTGTCGGATCTGAGCTGTAAGTAACCTCTGTCTTATCAACTTAATCTTCTCAGTAGTCTCGAGTACAATGTCGGGTCCTAAGGCGGCTGTCTTACCTACCTCAGTCCAACAAACAGGAGACCTACAAGGTCTACCATACAACACCTCAAATGGAGCCATCTGGATACTCGCTTGATAACTGTTGTTGTAGGCAAACTCAATAAGTGGAAGGTGATCCTCCTAACTACCACCCAAGTCAAGCACACATGCCCGAAGCATATCCTCCGAAATCTGGATAGTACGCTCCGACTGACCGTTCGTCTGTGGATGGAATGCCGTACTAAGATGCAACGCTGAACCAAACGCTACTTGAAGTCCTTCCCAGAACTTCGAAGTGAATTTAGCATCCCTATCTGACACAATGGTTACAGGAACTCCATGCAACCTTACAATCTCCTTTACATAAAGAACACCAAGCTTCTCTGCATCATCTGTTGCCTTAATAGGCAAAAAGTGAGCCGTCTTGGTCAATCTGTCAATGATGACCTATACGGCCTCATTGCCCCTTCTTGACCTTGGAAAACCTGTTACAAAATCCATAGCAATATGCTCCCATTTCTATTGCGCTACAGGTAATGGTTGCAACAAACCTGCTGGCCTCTGATGCTCGGCATTCACCTGCTGACAGGTAAGGCATCTAGCCACAAACTGTGCAACATCATTCTTTATCCCGCTCCACCAATACTGACGTCTCAAATTGTGATACATTTTAGTACCACCTGGATGAACTGCAAAGCGGGAAGTGTGAAACTCCCGTAGGACGTCCTCACGACAACATGTGGGAACCACCAACAAACCCCTGAACCGTAGACCCCCATCTGCATGCAAGGCCCAATCTTTCACTGTCTTACCACTAGAGATCAAAGCGTGGATGGCATCTAAGTCCGGGTCCTGTCTCTATGACTCAATCACTCTTACAACAAGAGTAGGCTGAGCCACAAGACTAAATAAGAATGCCGACTCACTGCAAGCATCATTATCACAACACTATAATCCCATCTCTGCCAGATCTTCAAGCATCTTCCACTTCCGAATAGCTAAACTGGCCAAAGTTCCACGAGATTTTCGGCTTAAGGCATCCGCTACCACATTTGCCTTGCCCGGATGATACTGCAAGTCAAAATTGTAGTCCTCCAAGAATTCGACCCATCGCCTCTGTCTGTTGTTCAAGTCCTTTTGAGAGAAAAGGTACTTGAGACTTTTGTGATCTGAAAATACCTCGAATCTCTCACCATACAAGTAATGTCTCCAACACTTCAAGGCAAATACAACTGCCGCTAACTCCAGGTCATGAGTAGGGTAGTTGTACTCGTGAGTCTTCAACTGCCGAGACCTATAAGCCACTACTCTACCATCCTGCATTAACACACATCCCAACCCGTCACGTGAAGCATCACAATAGATCACATAACCCAAGCAACGCTCAGGTATCACCAACACTGGAGCTGTAGTCAATCTCGTCTTCAACTCCTGAAAAGATGAATCACAGGCCTCATTCCAGACAAACTTGACCCCTTTCCGGGTCAAACGGGTCATAGGAGCTGCCAAACGGGAGAAATCCTTCACAAATCTCTGATAGTAACCCGCTAAACCAAGGAAACTGTGGATCTCAAACACATTCTTGGGTCGCTCCCAAGTTAAAATTGCTTCAACCTTTGATGGATCAACTGATACTCCACCTTCTGAAACAACATGCCCCAAAAACTTCACCTCTTGTAGCCAAAACTTACATTTCTCGTATTTGGCATACAATCGGTGCTCCCGCAAAATCTGTAAAACAATACTCAAATGGACCTCGTGATCTTCCCGAGTCCGTGAGTACACAAGAATGTCATCCACGAAATCTACCACAAACTGGTTCAAGTAATCGTGAAAGATGCGGTTTATCAAGTCCATGAATGCCGCTGGCGCATTAGTCAAGCCAAAAGGCATAACAAGGAACTCATAGTGTCCATACCGTGTACGGAATGCTGTCTTCGGGATATCCTCATCCCTAACCCACAACTGATAATAGCCAGACCTCAAGTCAATCTTCGAGAAACAACTGGCTCCCCTCAACTGATCAAATAAATCATCTATCATCGGCAAATGATACTTGTTCTTGATGGTGGCATGATTCAACTTCCGATAATCAATGCACAACCTCAACGAACCATCTTCCTTCTTAGCAAACAAGACCGGTGCGCCCCACGGTGACACACTCGGTCGGATGAAACCTTTCATCCTCAAATCATCAAGTTGCCTCTTCAATTCTTCCAATTCAACTGGTGCCATACGATACAGTGCCATAGAAATCAGCGCAGTACCATGCATCAAATTAATAGTGAACTCTACTTCTCGATGTGGAGGCAACTCTGTCAAATCTTCTGGAAAAACATCCAAGAAGTCACAAACAATCGCCGGATAAACTTCTCCCACGACATCATCTTCTTCGGCTAAAAGACTAGCTAAGAAATAATCACCATGACTTCGTCCACGAACTCCATAAAACGATGAAATATGGGAATCACTCCGATCTCCCACGAAAAAGAACAGTCTCCCTCGGGAGTGCAAACTGTAACCCTTCCTCTGTAACAGTCGATCGTGGCATGAAATGAAGCCAACCAATCCATCCCGAGAATGACATCAAAGCTAGTCATCTCTAGGAGGATAAGGTCAAACACAGAGGTCTGCCCGGCTATCACAATGGAGCAATCCCGCACAACTCGGCTCAATGACACTGAAACCCCAACTGGCGTATCAACACATAATGCCCGATCCATGAAACTAACCTCTAACCCCGATACAAGTGCAAATGATGATGAAATGAAAGAATGAGATGTACTAGAGTCAAACAAAACACGGGCCCAATAACCAAACACTGGAAATATACCTCGAAGAACTAACGGTCCAGAAGATGCATCGGTCTGTGCCAGTGCAAAAACACGTCCCTGTGGTACCTGTGCCTGAGGACTGCCAACCTGAACACCTGATTGCTGCATTGACATAGTAGGAGTATCCCTCCTAACTGATCGTGAACCCTGTAAAGACATAGTAGGCTGTGGTGGTGGTGGTCTGAAACCTGACAGAACTGTAGTCGATTGTGACGGCCTCTGCTGTGACCCTCTGCCACTAATGGTGCCTGCTCTCTGACCCAGACAATCACGAATCAAGTGACCCTGCTGGCCACACACATAACAAGCCTTCGGAGCTGACGAAACTGAAGACGATCTCATCGGACAACTGGACTTGTAATGTCCGGGCTGCTGACACTGATAACAAACAACTGCACTCTTGTCAGGTCCAGCTAGCATAGGAGTGGTAGGAGCAGATCTTGTAGACTGTTGCCCCTGAAACTGAGATAGACTGCCCCTGTTCCTTTTCCAAGAAGATCCCTCTGAGGATGGCCCTGCACCCCTCTTTTGCTTCAATTGCTCTCTTCTTGCATCCTTCTCTCTATTGTCAGCCTTCAGCATCAAAGCCCTTTCCACTGCTTCAGAGTAAACCTTAATAAACTGTTCCATGATCAACGGCCTCATTCGATCATTAAGACCCGAGACAAACTTCCGAGTCTTGTTAGCTTCATCTCTTACCACTTCTGGAGCAAAACGGGAGAGTGAGGTGAACTTGTTCTCATACTCCGCCACTGACATGTTCCCTTGAATAAGATTATGAAACTGGTCTTGTAACTCCCATCTTTTGGAAAGCGGAAAGTACTTTTCATAAAACAGTTCCTTGAACCTGTCCCAACTCATCTCTTCAATCTTATACTGGTTAGTGATCGACTTCCACCAAACCTTGGCATCCATAGCAAACTTGTAAGTTGCTAGGATGATCTTCAAGTGATCCTCTGTCATATCCATTGAGGTCAACTGAGTTTCGACTTGATCCATGTAGTTGTCGGCTACCATTGGGTCCGCACCGCCCTCCAACATAATCGGCATCAGCTGAGAAAACCCCTTAATGATCTTGAGATGCTTCTGAGCTGAAGTCTCCTCAACTCGAACTGTAGGTTGTGGTACCAACTGCGGCTGAGCAACAATAGTTGCTCTCACGGCATTTTACAACAATCGATTCAACTCTAGTGCCACAGAACCTTCACCCACTTCTACGGGTACAGGTGTTTCAACATTCTCTCTTCTTGGGGGAACAGCTCTTAGGGGAATTAAGTCCCTAAGAAGCATGTTCTCATCAACTGGCTCCACCGGATTGGAGCTAGAGCTCTCACCAACATCGCCCCTTGTTGGCCTAGGGCCAACTTCTCTAGGTTCCTCACGCCGTGACATCGTGCTATAAAATGAGAAAACGATTCAGAAACATGACACTAAGGTCCATTGTGGATGACTCAACAAGAATTAATACCGTACAACACTTAGCATGCAAGACTATGCAAGAAACATTTTAACATAAACAAGTAAGCAAGTAAATACATAGGCAGTTAAGCATGCTCATTTAAATAAGATACCGCGTAGCAAGTAGTCAAGTAAACAATACAAACAACATTCCATGCGACTCTATGTAGGCCTCTACCCGTCGTCCTAAAGGTTTTCGAACCTTTGCTCTGATACCAAATTTGTAACGACCCTAACTGATGCCAAGAATTTAAAAAAAAAAAAAATTCGGCATAACCTCCCCTAAAAATGGACCTACCGCAACCTGTTTAAATGCATAATTAACCTGTCATGCAACTAATTTTCGAATTCACGGCAGCAAAAGATAATGATACAACCTACTAATCTAGACAATGCTTTAAGCTAGGATTATTCTTCCATTCATCAACAAGTTACATATCATCAAGTTCGCATCCCATATGTCATCAAGTATCATAAGTGTATTACATGATCATGGTTCTTTAAAAGAAATTTACATCATTACACCTTTGGAATTTTACAAAAAATGAGGGATGAACAAAGGAGTAGTCTATTACAAAATAACAAGGAAAATGCTCCTCTAGCAACTTTCAAAGTTGGGGTGGATTGTCATCCACCGGTTTTTTTCCAAGACCTGAAAAAAAAAATATAGATATAGGGGTGAGCATATAGCTCAGCAGAAACACTTAAGACACAAATCTTGTGTCCTTGTGAATTCAAGCAAAGCATAGGCCAATGGGAGATAGGGATCATATAACGTAGGGGATCAAATACAACATACAATTCAATTCCAATTATAAACAATGCAATGCAATGCAATGCATGTCAATGACACTCCCCATTTTCATTCTCAAAACCATCACTTTCAAACGTTAATACAGCCCGCCCTTTGGTAACCCCGCCGCGACACGAGAGGAGGATTGGCTAGTGTCCCTGACCCTTGGTAACCCCGTGGCGTCATTATGGGGCCCAGCTAGCTTAACCACACTAGGGCGACTCCCTAGTCCCCTCTAGGCTATATTAACCTCCGGCCCGTTGGTGACCCCACAGCGACCGGGTTTCGCATAAAATCATTTCATCAAAAACACTTTCCCGAAATTTCCCCTTTTTGAAGTAAATCAATTCTTTCCCTTTTCCTGCCCAATGTTAATGCATGAATACCTCAATGACATACACAAGTTCATCATTCCATACTTTATCCAATTTAAACAACATGGCATAATTCGCAAGAATAATCAAGAAAGTCATAACATGCTTATACATAACAAGTTCTAGCACAATGAACATATATAATCAAGTCCTAAACATGCTTCACATAGAACAATCAACAAATATAGTCACACAACTAACATATATGCATACATATAAACAATTCTCTAGATTTTAAACAACTAATCAAATTAAACAACAATTAGAGGCAATTAACTCATTAAGGTACAAGATTTCATGAATTAAGGGCCCCTACCTCAAGATTGCACCAAAACCCTAGAAAATGGGTCTTCAAATTCGAGCTCCCAAAGAGGACCAAAAGCTGGAATTTCTAATACTGGCACGTAGGGCTCGTCGTTTTGCCTCAAACGGCACCTAAATCCAGCAAGGATTGAGAGAGCAATCAAGGGTTAAAGCTTGAAGTGAAAAAAAGAAAAAAGAAAAAAGAGAAGGAGCCGAGAGACAAACAGAGAGATGGTCGCGAGAGAGAGAAGATGAGATTACAGTGAAAAAAACATGGTCTTAACATTTATGGGTCCCACTTTTTTTTTTTTTTTTTTTTTTTTTTTTAATACACACCGCACACACATATATATATAAAGGCACAAACATTACACCTGCTGACTGCGAAGCTTGTCACAATCCTCCCCCTCCTCTGTTTCTCGGCAGAGATGGTTTTCGGAGCACAAAACTTCGAAGCCCAATACGGTTCGTTCAACAATTCCAACAAGGACAACTTGGCGAATGAATACCCTGCGGTCATCAGTAACGATGCCCTTCAAATCACCCCGACACAGCCAGCAGCAGTTTCAGTCTCTACAATCGATCTGGAAGAGTCCTTCTCAATCGGACTTTCAAAATCTGGGACGATGAAGTCCAGCCCAATAATTCGGCCACATCAGTTGTATCTTTTAACTCGTCCTTCCTCATCAATATCTATCAGTTGGTAGACTTGGCCCAAGCAGGCGAAGGGCTCGCCTTCATCATTGTCCCAGACAAGGCCATTCCTCCCGGGAGCGAAGGGCATTACATGAGCTTGACAAACTCCACAACCGATGGCAACTCCACCGACCGTTTGGTGGCGGTCGAGTTCAACACGTTCAAGCAGGACTTCGACCCGGACAATAACCACATCGGCCTAAACATCAACAGCGTCCGATCTAAAATGGTCGTGTCTTTAACTCCCCTTGGCCTAACCCCCCTCATAGAACTCGCTCCCAAGGAGGCCAAGTTTTACAATGTTTGGGTCCAGTACGATGGGTTTTCGAAGAACATTATGGTGGAAAAAGCTTCAATTGATGGTCCTACACCGGACAGACCTGACTCGCCTGTGCTGATATCATATCTTGATCTCAGAGATGTGGTGGCTCAGTATTCATACTTCGGTTTTGCGGCTTCGACTGGCAACAACGCGGTCCAGTTGAACTACGTGCTCAGATGGAATCTGACAGTTGAGTACCATCTTGGAAACAAGCCCTTGTCCTCGGGGCTGAATGAGAACAAGCATCCCTCGTCGGGTCTAATAATCGTCCTCGGGTCTGGGGTGTCGCTGCTGGTGATTTCGGCCATGGTTTTGGCCTATTTCTTTTATTGGAGGAAGTTGGCCCGATCGGACCCTAACATCCTGCGGGCTCTGAAGAGATTGCCAGGTATGCCAACGGAGTTTCGATTTAAAGATTTGAAGAAAGGTACAAACAACTTTCACGAGAGGAACAAGTTGGGTCAAGGAGGTTTTGGTATGGTGTACAAAGGGTTGTTACCGGGTGAGGATTCGGAGGTGGCCGTGAAGTGGTTCTCCAGGGACAGCATTAAGGGACAGGATGATTTCTTGGCCGAGCTTGCCATCATTAATCGTCTCCGGCATAGACACCTCGTCCCATTACTCGGTAAGCCCTTTACTGATGGTCTAATGTGTTTATTCTACAAATACATTACAAATAAATTTCTTAGTCCCATTTCATTAATCTATGGAAAAATTGGACTTTGACCAACCTTTGCTGAGATGCAACAACTCCGCAACACACTAGACAGGTCCTATTGAATTTTTTATTTAATAGAAAAAGATAAAGAGTCAAATTTGTTGAAACATATGGTATTTATATTATAAGGATAAGTAGACTCGGTCCCTGATAGTGACACTGTATCTTCCTCTAGTTTTGTTTTGGTTAGGAAAATACATTATTTTTCACTTGTATACATTGACGTGTTATTGTAGAATTATTTTGCGAGGTGCAACTCTAAGCTATAAGTTACGTTTATTCCCATTAGATTAGATATATATGAGAAATTAAAAGAAGTGGAGGACACAGACGTGTCCTTAATTGGTTGGGGAAAATTTAAAAACAATTTTCTTTTTAGACTATTATGTTTGATAGTTAATTTTAACAAACAAATTACAAAAGTATACAAAACACTATTTAAATTCTTTAATGGTCCAAAATTTCTTTCTCTCTTTCCAAAAAGTCCAGCATGCTCCAAGTTCATAAACCTCCATTATTCTCGACGAGCTTCAGCACACAAAACGGAGCAACTCAGAGAAAAAAATGAAGCCAAAGCATCATGCACCATCGTCGACAACAACAGTCCGTCACCCGCGCAACACGATCCTCAAACTCACCGGCGTCGGTTCACTGCTGGTAAGTTCAATCTATACTTGCCCGCCGGTTCTGTCCTCGTATCTTCGATAGAGTTCATCCTCGCCGTCACTAAAGAGTGACAGTGGTGTTGGTAGTTAGGCCAAGGAAGACATTGAGGACCAATTGAGGACCAATTAAGTGATGATGATTGGAAGCGAATGAATTAAGTGGGAGGTAATGAGATTTTGATCTGATTTACTGATGCAAATCATGTAGAAATTTCATAATTATTGGTGGAAACTCAGAACTCAAATATGATTATATGAGGGCGGTACCATTTTAATGCCATTTACAGGGATGCTTCTTGTTGTTGAGTTGTTGAAAATAGCTCTTTTCCGGTAGATAATTGCTTGAAGTTACTCCTTTAATTCTTCAATAGGAGGATTCAAAGTTGATATTGTTCATTGCAATCTTATATAGCTTTACCCATGGGCGGAGCCAGCATAGGCCGAGGGGGGGCCCATGTTGGCCCATTAGTTTTAATTACAAAATGGCTTATAATTTAGAAAAGTTTTCAAAATGCCCCCCCGGAAAATAAATTTTTTTTTTCTTCTAGAAAATGGCCATTAATTTTTATTACACATAGGCCAATAATTTATAAAAAAAGTGAAAAATGCCCCCTGAAATAATTATTTACCCTTGGGCCAATTAATTTTTATTGCAAATAGGCCTATAATTTTTAAAATTTTACAAAAATGCCCACTAAAATAATTATTTTTAAAAAATATCTTTAATTTTTCCTTTCTTTTCATTCTTACTCCTCCTCCTCCTCCTCATCATCTTCTTCTTCTTCTTCTTCTTCTTTTTTATATTCTCTCAAAAAAAAAGTTGCATTCCTTTATTCAAACTATATATATATATATATATATATAGATATATATATTTTTTTTCTCGTCAAAGTTTGGTAATTAAATTTGTTGCTAAAAGGACTCTTTAAGGTCGGTATTTTATGTTTCCATTTTTTTAAAATAATTATTTTTCAAATTATTAAATGCTTTTATTCCACTATTATTACGGTTCTATTTTTTGACTTATTATCTTACATCACTATTCGCTTGAAAAACATATAATTTATCATCTTTAATACGCCCCCCCGGAAACAAATTCCTGACTCCGTCCCTGGCTTTACCAGGAGGCAGGTAGATAAAATTTTAGTTACATTTTTTGGAGTTTTAATGTATTGACATGTACCCAAAACTTATACTATTTTAGGTACTCTTTGTTTTATAAATAGATTACAGGAATAATATGAATGTGAGATTTTAGGTAGTGGCTGTTGCCCTATTGCATTTGATTTAGATAATGGGTGTCAAGTATTGCCTTGGAAATTTTTATAGTGGCTTACCAATGGAGGTTCCGGTGAGCCTTCTATAATATGCCGTTTTGTGTGTTGGAGCTCGTCGTCGAAACAATGAAGGTTTATAAAGACTTTTTGGGGAGAGTCAAGGGTGTTTTGAATTATTAAAGAGTTTAAATAATATTTTTATATACTTTTGTTACTAGTTTGATAAACCTAATAGTTTAAAAAAATTAGCATATTTGAAAATAGTAGAGTTTTTTTTTTTTTTTTTTTTTTCCTATATATGTTGGCCGTATTAATAATTTAATACCATGCTCCGACATTAGATTGGACGGCTTTTGACCTAGATTAATAAGGAAAGAAATGAGATAAATAATCCTATATGATCACTTCAAAATTTTAGATTTATGATCTATACACTTGAATTCCATATATTAAAAAGCTAAACTCGAAGTACACTGCTCATGTATATATATAGTATAACATAAAATTAGAACTTGAAAAAACCTAATCTTGCAAAGTTCATTCCAATACATATGTATATATATCAATGCATAGAAATATATTAATAATATGTATTTGTGTCACACAGGATGGTGCCACAAGCATGGGAAGCTCCTCTTGGTATATGAATACATGCCTAATGGCAGCCTGGACAAGCACCTCTTCGGTAACAGTGCCGAGGACGAGCCCTTAAGCTGGAACCTCCGCTACAAGATCATCTCTGGACTGGCCTCAGCTCTGCACTACCTCCACAACGAGTACAATCAGAAGGTGGTCCACCGAGACATCAAGGCCAGCAACATCATGCTTGACTCCAACTTCGATGCCCGGCTAGGTGACTTTGGCCTAGCTCGTGCCCTCGACAACGAGAAGAACTCGTACACCGAGGCTGCAGGCGTGATTGGAACAGCCGGCTACATTGCCCCCGAGTGCTTCCTCACGGCCAAAGCAACGCAGCAATCTGATGTGTATGCGTTTGGAGCAGTGTTGCTTGAAGTAGTGTCTGGCCTAAGGCCTGGCACTAGGATAGGTGCATTTCAATACGTGGTTGATTGGGTGTGGTACTTGCACCGTGATGGCCGCCTACTAGAGGCAGTGGATGAGAGGCTCGGGGTAGATTATGTGGCGGAGGAGGCCGAGAGGGTTCTGCTTTTAGGGCTGTCATGTTGCCATCCGATGGCGAATGAGAGGCTGGATATGAAGGAGATTGTTAAAATTGTGTCGGAGTCTGTCCCGGCACCTTATGTGCCGCCATTCAAGCCACCTTTCGTTTGGCCAGCAGTGGTGAGAATGGGAGGAGAAGATATTAGTTCCGCCACTACCGCGGATAAAACAATTTCAACCTTCCATTTTGGGTCTGAGTGGTTTCCACAACTCGCTCCTTAGTATTGACTTGTGTAGTCTACAATACCCTCACTCAACCGAAAAGATATGGAAACTCTCTTGATACGCATGTAGAGCAGATTCAATAATTTTCTTTGGAGTTTCTTTTTGCATTTTAAGGCAATGACGCAATTCTTGTTGATATGATATCATACTTGTTGGATAATAATAACCAAAATAAACATCAATACTTTTAGTATTGTTGTCATCAATAAATTTGGTAAATTTATAAAATAAAATTTCGAAATGGCCTAACACAATCACTCTGCAGTAAAAAAAAAAACCACTTGATCCAGACCTGTGCAAAAATGCACAAACCTCAGTTCTAGAAATAACAGGATTACATTTAAATACAGACTTTAACGTATTCAATGAGGCCGAGATAAAATTTGCTGTAAATCTAATTTTATTTATTTATTTATTTATTATTTTTATAGAAAAAATAGTCACAATAAATTCACAATGTGAAATCATGAAGGATTATTCCCCACAATTGCATTCTCAAAGGGTGGTAAGTACATATCATGTGATAAAAATTTTACAATGTGAAAAGAAAAAATGATATTTAAGCCAAAATAAGGGATGCAATGGCTTCTGCCAGTCATTTTGGCTGGCCTTTGAAACCTAAGTAGTAGGATTCATGTGAATAATAAGTATTCCTTCCATTCCAAAATAATTATCCATGTTAAAAGCTGTGACTTATTATTTTAGAAGTAAAATACTAACTTAACAAAAAAAACACAAAAAATAAATGAATCAAGAAAAAAGATATTGCAAGTTGATCATAACAAGTGATCCGGGCAGGTACATGTGACCTTTGGTGTTATGAGATGTGGGTCACTCAATTAAAATTTGTCTTAATACATTGAAGACTGTTTTAAGTTCTATGCCGACTTATGTTATGTCTTGTTTCAGCTTACCGGCTTCCCTATGTGAAAAAATTATGCAGCTTATTCGTGCTTTTTGGTGGCGAAATAATCTTGATTCTAGATCAGTTCACTGGTCTAACTGGGCCTCACTATGTTAAAGTAGAAAGGCTGGAGGCTTGGGATTTCGAGACATGAGTGCGTTCAACTCGGCTCTGTTAGCCAAGCAAGCGTGGAATTTTCAAGTGCTTCGTCGAGGTTTGGCTTTTCAGTTGTTCAACGCTATATATTTCCAATCTTGTTCCTTTATGGAAGCTGATCTGGGTCCAATCCATCTTGGGCGTGGAGGAGCATCTGGTCATCAAAGCCTATTCTTAAAAAAGGGCTTGGATGGGTTGTGGGAGATGGTAAATCTCTCAGCATTTGGATTGACTTTTGGGTGCCATCCATGGAAATATTGCCGTGCCTAAATCATTCTATTGTTGTTCATCGAGTTGCTGACCTTATTGACCCTATGACTTATTCGTGGCGCATCCCTCTCCTCTTCCAGCTCTTTCCTGCTGAAGTGGTGTCCGCTATTCGGCGCATTCCAATTAGTTTGAGAGGTTGTGGGGATCACCAAGTGTGGGCTTTCTCTGATCAAGGTAATTTTTATTTTTTATTTATTTATTTATTTTTATTTTTATTTTTTTTTCCTGAATGGGGTATTTTTTGATTTATAAATATTCAAAAGGGTACAATTACAATAGGAGACTGATCTCCTAACTTTGAAAAAGGAATTGACTTTCCAATTCTAGCAAACAACCTATCTCAAAATAAAAAACATTACAAGTCAAAAACAATCAAAAGATCAGCTAAACTAATATTTAGAAATGTGATTACATCCCAAATAATAGCCTGCACCACATGAGAGC
This sequence comes from Cornus florida, assembly GCF_030987335.1. Taxonomy (NCBI): domain Eukaryota; kingdom Viridiplantae; phylum Streptophyta; class Magnoliopsida; order Cornales; family Cornaceae; genus Cornus; species Cornus florida. Next base: position 14,574,257 of record NW_026775577.1, read on the forward strand.
TCTGTTCCTGTATTCCTATATGTAGCATAGCATTCTTACTGGACCATATCTTCCAAATGGTAACTGGAAAAATACCATTTAAGATCTTGGATTTAATAGACTTGGACACAGTATTCGGCAAAAACCAGTCAACAATGTGATTTAGACTTGTAAACCTTTGATCCTGAATGTGCACCATATCAAAAATCCCTCGCCAAATCTCAAAGGCAAATTCACAATGACAAAACAGATGCTTATTGGAATCATCCCCAGCAAAACAATTGTGACAGATTGATGTAACTTGTAGCCCTCTTTTCTGTAAATTCACAAAGGATAGATTTTTGTTATGAAGAATGATGACAACACAAATACTAATCCGCGGTCTACATTTTTTCCAACACAATCTAGTCCATTTACATTCATTCCCAGTAGCTCGACATATATTCCAAGCTACCTTTAATGAGAAGTTCCCATGTTTCCACTGAATTTGGTCGCTTCTCGCATGAATACCAGTCTGCTGAACAACATTCTTCATGTTATCAGAAAAGATTGCAGGTAAGTCTCAATTCCCTTGATGTATTAACACAGAAAAACTGACTTGTCTATCAAAACCTTTGAATCTATTTGCTCCAAACAGCTGAATTAAGAACTGATCTTGACACCAAGGATCTGTCAACATCTTGAGCTGCAAATCATCCCCAACCTGAAATTTGACATTGTTTAACAGCATCTCTCTGACCCCCAAAATGTATTTCCAAATAGTTAAATTAGACACCTTAGGAGCAACCAGCCAAAAACTTGTCTTAGTCAAGTACACTGCCTTCAACCATTGATCCAAAGTTTATCTTTTTGCTGAATAAAATCCCAACACATAGTTCACTTTGCTGCAAAATCAATATCTCTGATCCTTCTAACATTGAAACCACCCTCTTTTGCAGGCAAAGTAACTTGACTCCACTTGAGCTGAACCATCTTCTTGGTATTTAATTTGCCACTCCACAAAAATTGTTTACATCTTTTCTCCAATATATTAACAACAACCCAAGGAACTTTAAAACCAAAAATCCAGTGATAAAGATAAGAAAACAACACTGATTTTATCAATTCCAACCTTTCAGCTATAGATAAATTTATAGTATTCCAATGCCCCAATCTAGCATCAACTTTATTAAGCAAACTCTTGTAATCTCCAGTTCTTAAAATGTTATTTGATAAAGGAAGTCCAAGATACCTGAATGGAAATTGCTCCACCTGAAACTTTAAAATTCTAGTTAATCTTCTTCTACCTCTCACAGCCTTAGAGAAGATGATATAACTTTTCTCTTTATTCACCTGTAGTCTAGAAGAAGTCTTGAAGAAATTCAAAATGTCATCAATAGCTTTAAGTGAAGCTATTTCAGCTTTCACAACCATAATCAAATCATCAGCATAGAAAGCATGTGTGATGTTCAAGCCTGATTTGACCACCTCATTACATCTCTTAAATCCTTCCATCCTCTATAGCCTTAGCAATAAGATTAGAGAAATATTCTGTAACAAAGGAAAATAGGAATGGAGACAAAGGGCACCCCTATCTAAGGCCTTTGGAAGCTTGAAAATAACCTGCAAGAACAGCATTATAGAGCACAGAAAAATTGGCTGTGGTTATACACCCCTAACCCATGTGATCCACTTGTCACTAAAGCCATGACTATGAAGAATCTTTTGAATAAATCCCCAATCCACTGAGTCATACGCCTTTTTAACATCAATCTTTAAAGCAATAGAGGGATCTCATTTCTTCCTACCAAAACCTTTGACAAGATCATTCAGTAACAGAAAATTATCATGAAATCTTCTATTCTTTATGAAAGCTGATTGTTCAGGCCCTACTAAGTTAGGAAGCACAGTACTTAACCTATTGGCAAGCAATTTGGATATAATCTTATAAGTAATGTTGCATAAAGCAATGGGTCTGTAATTTGCAATTTTGTCTCCATGGTTACTCTTAGGGATAAGAGTAAGAAAAGTAGAATTAACTCCCTTTGGAAGAGTCCCATTATTAAAAAAATGCATAACTCCATTCACAACATCTTTTCTAACAATATCCCAAATTTTTTGAAAAAACCTAGTAGGGAAACCATTAGGTTATCAGGGTTGAATTGCATAACCACACTTTTTATTTCCTCAGCAGAGAAACCACTATCAATATCAAACCTATCTACCTGAGATAACTGAGTTCTGGGATTAATAACCTTAACATTTATATCTCCATTATCATTATATAAATCAGAATAATACTTAACAAACCATTCCTTAATTGTAGAAGGATTAGTGGACACTTCACCTGTAACGTTCTCCAAAGCTGTAATTGCATTGTTGCTTCTCCTTTGGTTCACCACATTATGAAAGAAATCTATACATTTATCCCCTTCTTTGAGCCATTTCACTCTAGCCTTCTGAGCCTACATAATCTCTTCCAAGTCCAAACAATTCTGAAGCTTGTAGCTAGCTTCCTTATCCTGATCAATCAACTCAGAATTTAATGGATCTTGTAAAATCACCATCTAAACAATGTGTAACTCCTCCTTAGCTGTAAACACTTGCTCTGTAATAACCCCCTTCCTTTTATTCTATTCTTTTACAGCAACTTTAACTTCTCTAAGTTTTTTCTACAAGACATGTAAAGGATTCCCTGTAACAACTGTATTCCAAGCTGCAAAAACAACCCCTTTCACATCTTCCTGAGGACACCAAATTTTTAAGAATTTAAAAGGTTTCCGTCTTACTAAAATTCTAAAATTCAAATGAATAGCCAAACGATAGTGATCAGAGAGAAGCTGGAGTTAAAGTAACCTCAGCATCAGCAAACTTGTGCAGCCAGCTAGAATTAATCAAAACTCTATCAAGTTTAGCATTAATCCTAGATTGAACTATCTGTTTGTTACACCAAGACCATTCTCCATTATTTATGGGCATCTTTTCCATACAAATATAAAAAATAATCCCATTAAATTCATCTAATAAAGTCTGAGATACTCTCTTGTCACCCTTCTTCTCATGATTAGCCTTAACCATATTCCAATCACCCACATCAATCAAAGGACCTGCAATCACAGTTTCATGATCCCTGAGAGACTTCCATAGATCTTTTCTATTTGTAGCCTTATTAGCAGCATAAACAGTAGAGATGTACACCACACTACCAGACAGAATGTGTTTTACATGAAACAACATAGCTTGAGAATCTTCCTTCAGCAAAACCACATCAAACATATCATGATTCCATCCAAACCAGATTTTCCCTAACATATTTGACTTGTAATTCCCTCATTAACTCTAGTTTCAACAAGGACAGTTAAAGCAAAATTGTTCATTGCTTAACTTCCTTTTGCATTGGAGACCTATTAAGGCCTCTAACATTTCAAGCGCCTAACATTGAGAAGAAGGAGGCAGTGAAGCACTGCAAGCTTGCATACCTCTAGTCACTCTATCTGAAATAGGCACCTGAGATTTATCCCTTTGTTTAGACATCTTGCCATCTCCTATAGCTTCCAATTTCAAACCACCCTCCTTGAATCCAGCAAGATCAACCATCTCATACTTACTGTCTATTTGCTTCACCTCAGCTGAGACTGGATGAATAGCTTGAATTGGAGTCACTTGACACACTTCCAAAGAATAATTATCCTTTTGGAGATATACCTCTTCATTAATCACTTCATTGTTAACTTCCACAATTTAATCAGTTTTCATCTGAGTAATAACCCCCTCTTGGAATTCGACACCGCTTGTATCACATTTTGGTCCATCCCCAACAGCCTCATCTTCAACCTCTCTTTATTCCGTGTCATCTTCAATATTCTCTAGCACATCAAATGCATTTGAAGTGATCACAGTCTGCGCAGGTTTATTCTGCACCACTCTCTCAATAATTTTATCAACCACTTGGTCCTCACTGTCCACCTCAACAATCTTACCCTTTTGTTTAACCACCCATCTTTCTGTTTGCTTCTTGGGCTTGTTCTGTATGGTCTTCAAAACCTTCTGAGGACATTGAACTTCTATGTGATCCACTCTCTTGCATACTCCACACACTATAGGTTTCCATTCATACTCCAAATCAATACAATCACAACCATGAATATCTACAATCGTAGAGGTCGGTAACTCCTCATTGACATACACCTCCACCATTACCCTCACAAACTGTCCTTTATCTCTGTGTATCTCAGGATCATCTATGTAAATAGGAGTTGCAAATGAAGAACAAATTTTAGACACTGAACTCTCCTTTCGACAATGAACTGGCAAATCATATATCCGTAACCAAGTTGGTACAGTCTCCATCACCTCCTTAACCAGATTAACATTTTTGTCCCATTTTTTCAAAATAATTGGCCGCCCCTCAAATGTATGGATTCGAGATAAAAAAAGTCTGTATATCATATTCATTCTTGAATCTCACCATAAAGAAGCCATCCTTCAGATACATAAGCTTAAAATCCTTAGACCAATATTTTGTAACAAAAGCTTTGAAATAGGGATAGTAAGGTTTCTTGCCCATGACATAGCTCACCACCGAGGTCTTCCAAAACGCTACTTCTTCTGCAACATCTTCTTCAGTTATCGAAACTTTAACCCCTCGACATTCTTTGTGGAATTTCAAATTTTTGAAGGATGACGATGTAGTATTGTCAAAAAAACTACTAAAAGTAGGACGTGTAGGAGTCATAATCCGGCTGGAATCAATCACCGTCGTCGTGAGGGAGGAGGTCTGACCCTACTCCATGATGGCCGAACCCCCTTCGTGTAAAAACCAAAAGAAACCCTAATCTTTGCTGAATCGCCTAAAACAGAGAAAAAAAGGTAAAAAAGAGAATACTTTTGCTGATCACAGTAATTTTACTATAAAATCAGCGTACCATGTGGCTTTTTCTCTTCTTGATCACCCTGTGCATCATTCAATTATTAATCCAAAGTGCTGGACTACTATCTAGAACTATCAAAGTTTTCCAAAGGTTAAGCATTTTCTTTGGCAGTGTGTTCATGGGGTTCTTCCAACTAGGGCTACTTTAAAGTTTCGAGGGTTGTTTGCTGATGATTTTTATCTTTCTTGTGGCGAAGGTCTTGAAATGGTGGATCACTTGTTTTTGCGTTGCTCAAAGTCTATCCTTGTTTGGAAGTTCTCTCCTCTTCGATTGGATTTTCAGACATGGGGTGTTCGCTCCTTTGCTGAGTGGTGGCTTGATATGTGCTCCCATGGGGTTGATGTCTGTAGTTTGGCCTCTTTTGTTGCATGGGCAATATGGAAATGTCAGAACAACTTAGTTTTTCATGGTTCGATGTCTAGCCCTCAATAGGTTGTTTCCACAGCCGTTTCAGCTTTTTGGGAGTTTAGGGATGCTATTCAGATTCAGCAGCTGGGATGTCGGATTTCCTCCCCATCTCTCCTCTCTGACTTTGTGGTTTGGTCGCCTCCGGCTCTTGGTTCCATCAAATGTAATATGGATGCCACCTTCTTTGCCTGCACAGGATGAGCTGGAGGTGGCCTTGTCTTCCGAAATCATTTGGGAGTTGTTTTGCGTGTTGCTGTCCTTAATTCTTTCTTTGCATCTTTAGCTCTTTCGGCTGAGGCTTTTGTTATGAGGAATGCTTTGATTTGGGCTCGAAATTTTGGTTTTCACAGTTTATGTTTTGAGAGTGATTCTTTTATCTTATGCAAGGTTGTGAATGGTGTCTGTTCTTGTCCTGCATCCATCTTGCCTCTTGTTTATAACATTCGGCATCTTCTGCAAGCTTTTACTGTTGCTCGGGTTGCGCATGCTCGTCGTGCTACAAATTCTTTAGCACATCAGATTGCTATGCTCTCTAGATCTCAGCCTTTCTCTTGTCAAGTGTTTTATGGGCTGCCTTGGTAGTTGCTGTTGTTTTTATCTTCAACTCTGTGCTTCATGTTTCTTCTATGTTTCTTGTGGTTATGTCTTGTTTGCCTTGTAAAAAAAAAAAAAAAAAAAAAAAATTTGAAGACGCGCGGGTCCTTTCAATGACAAGTCCATAGTACTACCGTGCAATTAATTCCATTACAAGAACTAGTAGTCTAGAGTCATATAACCCAAAATATCAGCCAACCATCCTTGACTTGAATAGTCAATACAACCCCTTACATATATATATATATATATATATATATATATATATATATATATACCCTTCTAGTCTCATTGCCTTGACACATGTACATCGTTACACACCATGCATTTATCAAAAGATATGAGGTTTTGGACTCTGATTCTCTTCACCTTAGCCTCAATATTGGCTATATCGGCTGAACAATGTGGTAGACAAGCTGGGGTGCCCTATGCCCAAATGGGCTATGCTGTAGTGAATATGGTTCTTGTGGCACCACGTCTGACTACTGCACAAAAGGTTGCCAATGCAAGTCTGGTGGCTCAACTCCAAATGCCCCCAATCCCACCCCTTCCCCTGGCGGCGGCGGCGGCGGCAATATTGGCTCCCTCATCAGCCTTGCACTTTTCAACCAAATGCTTAAATACCGAAATGATGCTAGATGTCCAAGTAATGGATTCTACAGATACGATGCTTTCATCACTGCAGCAAAATCTTTTAACGGATTTGGCACAGCCGGAGATGTTGCTACACGAAAAAGGGAGAATGATATTTGTTTTGCTTTTTAATTATCTATTTTCTTAATATTTAAATTTATTTAAAAAAAACTTCAGACAAAAACACATAATCTTATAAACGTGGTTTTGACGTTTATAAAATTAACCTGCGTGGACAGTAATATAAGTGAATTTATATAATCAAAAATATAAATAACATTAACAAACATATATATATATTTAAATTTATTTATATAAATAATAAATTATAAACATAAATAGTTACCCACTAAAACCGTAATTATTATTGCATAAAGAATGTAAAAACGAAAGACACACCATAAATGAAAACGACATAAGAAAATGATAAGAGTTCTTCCGTGTGACCATACATGCTATTATTAATGATTGGACTAGAATAGAATTATTATCATTCTATACGATTTTCTTTTACTCGAATTTTATTTCTTTGAGCATTAATTAATCTTGGTAGTATAGATTGCTATTGTAACTCGACAAGGCTAATGAATGGACTTTGAAATAGGGTGGGCAAAAAATCAGCCAATCCGCGAACCCAATCCGATCTGATCCGATCCGATCGGATTACCAGACCTACGGATCGGTGGCGGATTTTAAAATATTGAATTCGTAGTCAACGGATCGGATCACGGATTAGGCTGTCAAAAATCCGATCCGATCCGTGAATCCGATCCGTGGGTAATCCGTAATATATATATATATATATATATATATATATATATATATATTATATTATATTAATATATAGCAACTCTATCCGTGGCAATCCGTGTGCCACATACCTGACGTTTTTTATTTTTTATTTTTTTTGGTAAGTATTTACTGATACCACGACTTTTCTCATTCATAACATAAAACACATTAAAACCTAGCTAAAGAAGAGAAAGCGGCCGCCTCAGTGAGCTCCTTTTCAGTTCTGCACTTATGCTGCCATCTCCTTCACCGAATCAAAACGGGCCAGGATAGAGTAGATCAGAGCAAGTCTTGGCTGATCTGGATTCTCAGAGAACGCTTACGCCTTAGGTACTCCTTTTATTCTTTATATATGATTTGGAATCTGGATTAGGAAAAAAAAAATCTTCTTATCAGTCTCTAAATTGATTATCTTATCATGTATTGTTTCTTGAAGCCTGAAGAATCCTTGAACGACTTTTACAAACATACAATCTGATCTGTTGCTGCCATCTCCTTCATCATTTGTTCACTGTAGGCCGCAACAACGGCGCTTTCATCGTTTGGATCTAGTCCGTGGATTGGATCCGATCCGATCCGTCATTTCACGGATCCGATCCGATCCAATCCTTGGACTAATGGATTGGTGGCGAATTTAAAATTCTCTAATCCGTTATGAGAGGATCGAATTAGGAATGATGCCTAATCCGATCCGATCCGATCCGTGTCCACCCTTACTTTGAAACATGTCTTATTTATGATACTTATCTACTATGTGGAACTTCATTTATTGCGGGTGCTAGACATTTAACCTTTTGTTGTCAACTTGAGAAGCTGTCAGACAACATGATTCACAAACGCGTGGTATTATTTTTGCAATTCCATTTAATTGAGTACTTTTTTTGGTCTCAAATTAAATGTTACATTTAGTAATTATAATTTATATTGTTGTGAGTCACATTGTGAGTTCGTAGTTACTAAAAATGATACTTAATTTAAAAAGGAGGAAGTTCAAATTTTCAAAATTATCTAAATAAGAAAATATTAGGTAAAAATTAGTGATTTATATTTTTTGTAATTCCATTTAACTGAGTACAATTTTTCAGAATTATCTAAATAAGAGAATTTTACTCCTTAATTAAAAACTTACAACACTCATAAGAAACTAAGTGCTTAAATTAAATCATTATAGTAACATCTTAAACAATTCCATAACTTGTTTTATTTCTCACCAGTACATTTTTTTTTTTTTAATTTTTAATGAGAAAAAATAATTGTTTTTTTGCCATTTCAAATATTAGTGACCTTTTTAGAACTCAATTATCTCAAAAATTAATATACATATCTTAATTATTCATAAGATATTTTAGTGGATAATAGCGGCATCATTAGAAATTTTAGTGCATAATTATGGTGGGTCCAAAATCCATTAGAAAAATAGGGGAAAGTCGGGAAAACACTATGTGGTTTTAAATTTGTGCGACTTACACCTTTTTAGTTAGATTTATTTATATAAATTCCTACCAAATATAAAAATGTACAATTAAGCCACGCCGGTGACTATTCCAATGAGAATTGGATGCCAGTTGGTCATGTGCATGGCACATAACCATTTTAAACCCTTTATTTCGGAATTGCCCTGTTAATATTCCTTTACTACCTCCTCACCATATATATATATATATATATATATATATATGGTGAGGAGGTAGTAAAGGTTTGTTTATATATATATATATATATATATATATTTGTATATATTTGTTTATATGGGTTTTGAACTTCTGATTGTTGTAAATTTTGTAGTTTGCAGTTACAGAGTGAGGGTAACAAATTAAGCCACCACCTTGATTAGTTGATTTAGAAAAAAAAATTAAAACAAAACCCATACATACAAGCAGTTGCAGAGAGAGAGAGAAAGGGGGGTAAACTTGAGAGTTAAGAGAGAATGAAGGCTGTCAAAAGACAAGGAGCAGGGTGTGCGCAGAGGATTTTCACCCGTAGCTGCTTGTGTTGAGGGGGTTCCATTATCCAAACATATGCTCTAATCCAATCACGTAAAAAACAAAGCTCTTAGGTAAAAAATAGGCGAGGAGTGTCACGATCCCTATTTTGATCCCGAACGGCGAACAGCGAACCTGAACTGGAACAGCAAGCAATGGAAACTGAAAGATATGGGTTTTGATTTTTTGAACAATCTGAAATAGAAACTGAAAGATATGGGTTTTGATTTTTGGAACAATCTGAAATGGAAACTAAAAGATATGGGTTTTGATTTTTTGAACAATCTGAAATGGAAATTGAAAGATATGGGTTTTGATTTTTTGAACAATCTAAAATGGAAACTGAAAGATATGGGTTTTGATTTTTTGAACAATCTGAAATGGAAACTGAAAGATACGGGTTTTGATTTTTTTGAACAATTTGAAATGGAAACTGAAAGATATGGGTTTTAATTTTTTGAACAATTTGAAATGATATGTCGATATGGGTTTTGATAGGTAATAGGTTTTGAACTTCTTTTTCCTAGTTTGTTTTGAACTTTCGATTCTTGCCATATGGGTTTTGAACTTCTGATTCTTGTATGGTTTTGTAGTTTGCAGTAGCAAAGAGGGAAGGGGCAAGATCAGTGTCAAAAATGAGAATAAAGATGGAGAGGAATATTTTCACATTTTATATTATATTATTAGTTTTTTAAAATCATAAATAGAGGGTTATTTTAGTCTTTTTGTAGCTTCGGTACCCGTCAATAACGGTTAACGCCCAAAATGCACTAATTCGTACCATTTTTAAAATATAGGGGAGGTAAATAAATAATGGGGGGTTATACGCACTATCTCGATATCACAGGGGTGTAAAGCGTACGCGACCCTTAGAAATATGACAAGTTTGATTAATTTATACAAGACTTGGACCAAATTAACCTTGCTAACAATGAAATTTGCGTAAGCAGACAATGTCATTGCCATAGGTGTCTTACACATCATGAAAGCAACTTTATGTCACACACGACGTTCACGTTTGAATTTTAATCAACAGTAAAAGATAAGACTTAAATTTATTAAACCTAACCAAAAAACAAATGACCTAGACTTTGTCCGTGATAGTGACTTTATATCTTCTTCACGTTTGGTTTTTTTGTTAGGAAGGTTCATAATTTTATTTTTCTTTTTGACTTTTGACTTGTAGATATATTGATGTGTGTGTATTGTATAATTTTGCAAGTTGTGTACACTGCAAGTCTATGAAGTTGTGTTTGTTCCATTTTGTACTAATTCAAGGATCCATTAGAGTTGAAAAATTAGAAGAAGTGAAGTGGACCCCATCATGTCCTTTACTAATCCCATTTGAGGCATGTCAGACATATTAATATCATGCTTAATGTGGAGGGAAAAAGAACCCCTCTAATGAGGATCGTCCACATCATTACACTACAAATTTATATTGTATATAATTGCAAGGGCCCGATCTGTATCAAGCCCGAATTGGGAAAGCCCAATCTGGAACAAGCCCAAGCTGAATCTTCTCTTTTATCAAGATCACTGACATTGGTAATTCGGCCCATTTATCAAGCCTAGACAATTCAAGATACATACAGCCCAAGTTATATGAGAATAAACGAGTCTTGCTAGACAAAGGATTTAACAAAGAAAGCAAGTTATGTGCAAGGAAAGTTTTACATGGAAAAAATTGTAAAAAAGAAAGAATTCTAATTGTAAAGAATGATTGTATATAGAATGAATTGGAGGACAAGTAAGACGAGTCCTACTATAATTCCACCACCTTGTTTCATATAAATAGAGGCCTAGACCTCCAATCAAAGGATCGAGCAATATACACTTGTCTTTGAGTATTATAATTGCTTATTCTGAGTGAGTTGTATTTTTCTTTTTATTTCTTGTAATAGAAAGAAATTTTGCACCTACACTTTGGCGTCGTCTGTGGGAAGCGTATAGAAATATACTCCTACTTTTGTTTCAAATTGTTTCTGTTACTATAATCTGGAATGTCGAACGGAGAATCTGCAACAACGACTGATTAACAGATGGAGTTGATGCAAAAGATGCGAGAAGAATTCATGCATCAGTTCGAAACACTTAGTCAGGAGAACGAAGACAGCGTAGCCCAGATTGCATTGCTTCAACAGCAAAATGACACCCTTCAAACGACGATGGCTTAGTTGTAACCACAGCCGCCACCAGTTGATGTGGCTGCCCCTCTCTTAAACCAAAACACTCCTCCAGTTAACGACCCTCAGGTCAATGGGGCATGGCCTAATAAGGTTTGGCCCAACGAAGTTCAGCAAGAGCAGAGGACAAGGTCCGAGGTGGTGGCTTCGGATAATCTTCCTCGTCGCACGCAGGACGAACAGGCCGAGTCCAGCCGTAAGCTTACGGTATGGTCTAATGGCATTCCCAATGGCGCGGACGTACAAGAGGACTTTGACAAAAAAAGACTCATGAGGATTCAGACGCCCGCCGAGATAGCCAGAGAGCATAAGAATTCCCTAGTGAAGACTTCATTCACCGATGATATATACCTTGTTGACAGACCTAAGAAATTCAATATGCCTTCTTTTACCTAGTTCGATGGCACGGGAGATCCTTCTCGTTACCTCGAGCACTATGCGCAAAAGATGGCTCTGGACGATCACAATGATCCGTTCATGTGTAAGGTTTTTCCGACTAGCCTTGCAGGAGCTGCACTGGAGTGGTTCAGGAACAGGCCACACAAATCTATCACGGACTACGAAACTCTTTGCACTATGTTCCTAGCACAGTACTGTGGAAACAAGAAGTAAAAGAAGAGTATCGCTAGCCTCTTTACCATAAGGCAAAAGAAAGGAGAAACGTTACAGGATTTCTTATCCAGATTTAACATGGAGGCCTCAGAAATAGTAGATTGTCATCTTGCGACTGCAATAGAAACGTTCAAACTTGCAATGATTCAGGAACCAAGTTTCATACCTCCCTAGTCAAATATTCCTCTCCGGATATGCAGAGTCTCAATGCTAGGGCACAGATCTACATCCGACTTAAGAAGAACGTTGCCCACCGAGCACAGCATGCCACCCTCGTCACAGTGGAGAATAAGCCTCGGGAAATGGTGTCAAATCCAAAAAGTCAGAAAAGCCAGCACGCCTCAGCACCGGTCACTCAGGTACCTGAGAAGAGGCAAAGGACAGAGGAAAAGTTCACACCTCTTCGCACCACATTGGCTTGGCTATTCCAAGAAAATAAAATGAAATTCACAGCCCTTCAGCCAATGAAGCAACCCTTGGAGCAGAGGGACAAGAGTAAGCACTACGCCTACCATAGAGATTACGGGCATACAACCAATGATTGCAGATCCCTTAAGTGGAAAGTGGAGAATATGATAATTAGGGGTGAGTTGGCAGACTACCTCATAACAAAGGAGTACGTGAAGTCTCAGGAAATCAACCCTCAAAGAATGGAAGGTAATCAAGTAAAGGTCATCCATGCAATACATGAGAGATTAGAAGATGACCAAGAATCAGAGACGTATATAGGTCTAGGCTGAGGATAGCCTATAAGCTAAGAAAGATGTCCTCGGTGAACACTATCACCTCGGGTAGTATCAGTATTAGGTTCGGTAATGCAGATTTATCGAGAGTTCGACTCCCCCACGAGGATCCACTAGTCATCAGCCTTCTGGTGGCAAACTGCATGATCAAAAGGGTTCTGATAGACCCAGGTAGCAATGCAAATATTATCACAAAGGCGATCTTTGAGTAGCTGGAGATCCCGTCATCATCAATCCGGTCCACCTCCAGTCCCTTGATGGGATTTGATGGCACGAATGTAGACCCCCTTGGGTGATTGATTTATCCGTCACTGCGGTAAAAAGGACGTTGAAGGAGAACTTCGTTCTAACGGAGATATATCCTTCTTATAATCTTATTATGGGAAGAAGCTGGATCCACCGAATGAACGGGTTCCATCTACCCTTTATCAAGTGATGCGATGCTTGTCTCCGGATGGTAAGGAGTTTATTAATCTTTAGGGAGATCAAGTCGCTGCCAAAGAATGCTATATGTTGACACAAAATAAGGAAAAAAAGATAGCTAAGTAGTCCCAACTAGTTGTGACTTCTGGAAGTATGTCCAAATAGCAATTACAGAGCCCTCTGCCCAAGTATTTGAAAGCAGGGGATGAAGCTGAAGCTGTAAAGCTTACCGAGGAATCTCTTGAGGTTGTTGAAGTAATCCTTAGCGATCCCCAGAAAGTCACCTATATAGGCTCTTCTCCCACCACCGAAGAAAATGAATCGTTAATTGATGTCATTCGAAGGAACGCAGATACATTTGCTTGGGATCATTCAGACATGGTAGGAATCAATCCTTCAATCTCATGCTATGGCCTGAAGGTGGATCCGACATTTAAGCCAATCGAATTATTGCTGAAGAAGTAAACAAATTGCTTCAGTTAGGCTTCATTCGAGAAGTGCACTATCCACAATGGCTCTCTAATGTGGTGGTGGTTCAGAAGAAGAATGGGAAATGGAAGGTGTGCATAGATTTTTCCAATCTCAACAAAGCTTACCTGTAATATCCCTAATTTTAAAAGGATAGTCTCGGCATTTTAAGTATTGTTTTATTTCATTTTTGAGTGATTATTTGCTTATTATTTAAATGTTTTATTTTGTTAAATTATTTGGTTAATTGTTTTAATTGTTATTATTTAATTGAGTGTTGGTTTAATTATTTAATGAATGCTTATGTGAAAAATGAAGACATTGTCTAGTTTATTTTATTTAAATTAATTTGTTTGTTTAATTAAATTATTTTTAATTGTTTCAGTTGTTTAACTAGGGTTTTGTTCTCTTTTAGGTATCACATTTTTATATAGCCGACTTAGATGTAGAATTTATTGTTGTGTTATTTTACCGTCTTTAAGTTAAAATTAGAATTAGTGTTTTAGTTCTTCTTAAGCCTATAAAAAGAACAATAAGTCTGCCAAGGGGTTTTTAGAACCCTATTCACGTACTAGAGGCAGAGTGAAACAGAGAGAGACTAGAGTGAAACAGAGAGAGACTTAAGAGAAGTAGAGAGGAAACCTAGGGTTTGGCAAATGAGTGTTGGTTGTGGGTTAAACCAAGGAAGGACAACAAGGAGTTAGAACAGTGAAGGATCGCCAGAGAATTTAGGAAGACGACGCTGAGATTTTGAACTGAAATCTCACAAGGCAAGTTCTATTCCTAACTCTCTCTTTTTGACTCGTGTTCTTTATATGTCTAACACAATTCCAGGGATAAATAAAGATTAAAATTAATCTGGTTTGCATGTCTGAGATGCTTTAAACAGTACGTGTTCATAAATTGTTTATTGCTAGTTTTAAATTATTTCTTGTGTAATTCATATTTTAATTAATGTTGATTAACAAACAAAGAATTTAATTATTTTTGGAACTGTTTGAAACCTAGTTCAGACACTTAGGAACCCTAGGAATGGAGGACAAACATCTAGGAAGTTGCCGGACTTGAAGATGATGAAGGAACAGGAGGAGAGTCGGCTCCCGTTGGAAGTGAGCACGCTCCCCTAAGCAAAGAGCAGGCTCCCTCAAGGAGGGAGCCGGCTCTAGGACCTTTGGAGGCGGCTCCCTCAAGGAGGGAGCTGGTGGATCTAGGGAGGCGGGTCCTTCTTTGAGGGAGCAGGCTCCCTAGAATTTTTTTTTATTTTTCAGCTCTCCAGTGACCTATTTGGCTACGGGGCTTGGATTTTTGAAGTTTCCAGATGTGTGGAGGAGTTATATTGGGGGTTTTCAGTAATGTTTAAGCCACTTTAAATTATTCAAAGGCATATTAATGCATAATAAACCAATAGATGTTTATAGCTTGAACAGTAGATAAGTTTCAATAAAATTTATTTACTACTTCAATTGTGGAGGATCTTAAATTACTGAACCTTGGTTTAGTCATTCTTTGTGAATGGTTATATAGTTAATCATGTATTATCAGTAGTAGACAAGCATGTTAATTAATATAATTTTTATTATACTTGTCATGGAATAATAGATGGTGGGATTGATTATCTGCATTCTCAGGTGTTGGATAATTCTGTATTAGTGGTTTAGGATGAGCATGATAATTTATCTACTTTTATTATGTTCGTCATAAAATTAATTGATGTATACTTTTACTTAGATTCATCAAATACTAGAGTAAGCAGGTTAATATATATATTTTTCTTGTGCTTATTATGGATCAGTTGATATGTACATTTATTATTTGTTTTATCAACTGCTGGATGTTTGGATTGTATGCACCGGCATGGGACGGTGGTTGTAATACCCTTAATTTTAAAAGGATAGTCCTGGTATTTTAATTAATGATTTAATTACATTTTTAATTGGTTAATTACATTTTTAATTGTTTAATTGTGTATTTGCATGTTTATTTGAATTAATTGTTTTATTTAAGTGAATTGTATTCTTTAATTGTTTTATTTGAATTAATTAATTGTTTAATTGTATTTTGATTTTCTGTAGTCACATTAATTGTATTATTATTATTTTTCTTTCATGGATGTAATTGTTTTAATAAGTTAAATGCGTTAATTGTAAATTAGGGGTTTGTTTTAATTCTTTTGTGATTCACGTTGGGCCGACTAGGGTTTAGTTATGGTTTCTGGTTCTCATTACAATTGGAATTAGGTTTTGGTTAAAGCCTATTTATATAGAACAGTACGTCTGCCTAGGGTTTGAGAACCCTAATAACGGCACAGTGAAGGCAAAGCGACATAACAGAGAAATAGAGAGAAACAGAGAGAGGTTATGAGAAAAAATAGAGAGTTTATAGCCGGGGTTTCGGCTGAGAATTAAAGGACGGACTTAGAAGAAGGGAAGGTTAAGCAATAGGAGATTGACAAGGAATCAGACGTCGTCGGAAAACCTAGAAAGACGGTGACAAGGTTTTGATTCCAAAACCACACAGGCAAGTTCTTTTCTTTCTCTCTCCCCTTAGCCTGTGTTCTGTGCATGCATAGGTAGTCTCCAGGGTTTTAATTAACATTAAAACTGATCTTATAAGTATGGTTGTAGTGAATTTAAATGCTTTGAATTAAAAGGTTTAATGGTTTATACATGTTCTTGTTTTAATCATGATTTAGTTGATTTTTAAACTGGTTTTAAATCATGTCGATGATATATGACACCTGCATATAATTAATTTTGGGACATAAATTGAACCCTAAATAGTTAAATAAAACAATACGGAGGTTCTAAACTTCGCCGGAGGTGAAGAAGATGAACAGTTTTGAAGAAAACAGCTCCCAAGTGAATGGAGAAGGCTCCTAAGTGTATGGAGAAGGAGAAGGCTCCCAAGTGAATGGAGAAGGCTCCCAAGCATGAAAAATGGTTTAATTTTAATGGAGCCTGCTCTCCAGTTTTGAGAGCAGGCTCTCTCAAGTCTGTGTGTTCTAGAGTTTTTACCTGGTACTATTGGAGCAATTGGTTTTCCCTGAACTATTTTGGGACTTTACTGGGGAATTTCATATTTAATTTTGGGTGTTATTAAGACCTTTAATTGAATAAGCTTTACCTCTAAGTTAACGGAATGAACAGTATAAAATTAAACCATTTTTCATGCTGTTAACGGATGGAAGGAAATTAATTGCTTAGTTTAATTTTAGCAATTTAATGGGATATAGTATGATTATAAATTTTATTTTGAATGCATGATAGGGTCATTTATTTATTAGATTTGATCTATGCATGCTCTGGATTTTAATTGTTGAAATATTAAACTCTTTTCTGCAATTACATGGATTAACGCTTGGATTTTAATTGTTGAAATATTAAACACTATTCTGCAATTATCTGGATTATGGTTTTGAACTTTAAATTGCTGAACTATTATTTATCTTTTGTAATTTATATGGATGTTGAGGATTGTATGCACCGGTATAGGACGGTGGCATATTGGGGATGGTTTAGCTCAAAACGCTAAGTCCTACCCTATTGGAATAAGGGAATGGATTGTAAAAAATTGAATCCTACTTATATTTAAGTTAGATTGACTGAGTAAGTTCAGTGACTATCTGGATTAATTGTTATTTATGGTTAAGTCAGATCGACTGAGTAAGTTGAATGACTACCTGGATTAATTGTTATTCGCGGTTAAGTCAGATCGACTGAGTAAGTTGAGTGACTGGCTGGTTTACAAGTCTGATGTCAGATCAATAATCAAGAGACTGACATACTCTGGTTTCAAACAGACTTTATATATATGATTATGGTACTACGATATGAGTTTGAGTCTCAGGATCGTTGGTTATGGAGTGTATATGCATTGGGATGCATAGCTGGCTATGACAGTTGAGGTGTACCCTGTTAGGTCTAGGTACTTATGCCCACCTCTAGTGCGTATTGCATGTTGCCTTCTACTCAAGTTGAGACCCCTTTGTAGTCCAGTGAAAGTCCCTTAGTGTGGATATATGTATGTATGGACTAGATAGATATTGTTGAGATATCTAGGATGTATCTGCGTATCGAGTCTCTATTTGGATTGTAGTTAGGATAGAACTTGTTCGTGGGCCTGACCTATTCTTATATTTTTTAGGTGTTCGACAGTTCCAGACCTAGTGCTTGTTCTGGCTGAGCAGAGATAGTCATTCACTCTACCGACGACGTAGGATTTCATTCCATGTTTTAGATTTGGCTTTTATTTTCAGTTGGTTATGTTGAGTTGGGATTATGTTTAGGGGTCCCCTAGATGGATTCCCGAGTTGTACTCTTTGAGGTTTTGGAGAGTTGGGTTATGTGATACCCTTCGGTTCCGAGACATGGGTTGATCAAGCCCAGGCCCAAACCCGAGGGAAATCAAACAATTAAAGTATTTTAAAACGAACACAGATGAAAAAAAATGAAATAAGAATAACTAATAAAAGCTGAACAGAATACTAATATAAAATCCTCAATAGCCTGATAAAACTTAATAAAATCCAACTTCCAAAACTTCCATGAATTACAACTCGGGAATCCATCTAGTGGACCCCTAAATAAAAATCTCAACTGAAACATAAACAATTGACATAAAACCAAATACTAAAATATGGAAGGACATCCTACGTCGTCGGTGGAATGAATGATAATCCCTGCACAGCACGATCAAGCCTAAGACTGGAACCGTCCGATACCTGAAAAATAAGAGTGGGTCAGGCCCACGAACAAGTTCTAATCTAACTGCAATCCATACAGTGACCCGATACGCAGATACACCTAAATACCTCACAATATCTATCTAGTCCATACATAAATATATCCACACTAGAGGACCTTCACTGGACTATAATGGGGTCTCAACCTGAGTAGAAGGCAACATGCAAAAACGCACCCAAAGGTGGGCATGAATACCTAGACCTAACAGGGTACACCTCAACCATCATATCCAGCTATGCATCCCAATGCATATACGCTCCCTAACCAACGACTCTGAGACTTATGCCCATATCGTGGTGCCATAACATATATATAAAGTCCGTCTAACCCAAGGTATGCCATTTTATTGTTTATTGAATTGACATAAGAATTTTAATCCAGTTTAGTCATTCAACTTAATCAGTCGATCTGACTTAAACACAACCAACATTTAATCCAGGTAGTCATTCAACTTAATCAGTCGATCCGACTACACACAAACACAATTAATCCAGATAGTCTTTCAACTTAATCAGTCGATCTGACTAAACAAGGTTTAGGATTCAATATTTTACAATCCTTCCCTTAAATCTAATAGGTTAGGTTTATGCGTTTTGAGCTAAACCATCCCTAGTATGACACCGTCCCATACCGGTTCATATTATCCTCCACAACCATGTAATTGACAGAATCTATTAATTCAGCAATTAAAATTCCACATATATATATAATCGTTTAGCGATTTATAATCCAAAACCAATATCCAAGTATTTGCAATTAAATCCAAACATTTAAACCATATAGTTGTAAGGAATGATTTCATAATTCAACCACTAACATCCAGAGCCTGCATAGATCACATCTAACACATCAATGACCCTATAATATATTTAAAACCATTTTATAAATATATTAAATCCCACTGGAATGCCTAAAAATAAGCTTAAGTATTTAAAACTTCATCTATCCACTAACCGTATACAATGTACATAAGTGTTATACAGTTTGATCCGTTAATTTAGAATTAACCTTAAATCAATTTAGGGTCTTAATAACACCCAAAAATTAACTATTTAATCCCTCCGTGAAGTCTCATTAAATTTCTAAAATTTAATCAAGCCATTTAGTTCCTTTCTTCTGTTAGTAGCATACACCGTTGTATATTTTTACACTGCTACATCCTTTGTCTTAGAGACTTAAACTATGCAACAATAAGTTTAGTAACACTTAGAATTAACTACTTAGATCCTCTGTTAAGTCCTTACAGTTCATTAGAATCACTTAGAAGCTCAAACAATGCTCAAAACACCAAACAGAGCCCTAGAAAACACTTTCTGGACGTAAAACAAATTGGAGCCGGCTCTTGGAATGGAAGAGCCGGCTCTTCCCCTATTGGAGCTGGCTCCAATTCCCTAGGAGCCAACTCTTGCTGAAGGGGAGCCGGCTTTTGACTTTCTAGAGCCGGCTCTCTCCCTCTTGAGAGCCTCTAGTTCATCTCTGCTCCGTTTCCGTCAATCTGTTCCTTCTCCGATCAATTCCTACCCCTCTGCTTGTTTCTTAAATTGATCTAAAGGATCTAACACCCTCCTGATAGCATCCCCAAGGTTTGATTATAACAATTTAAATCAATTACAAAGCTTAAGTTTGCTACCCAACTTAACATGCTGTTAGTATGAACACTGGAACCATATGCAAATTGAAGCGGAACGGATTGCAACACGTATTTAAAATAGAATAATAGCATCCCTATAAGCTTTGTATAACCCCAGTAGTGTTCCTATACTGTGTTTACAAAAATTGCAATCAAATACAGAGACTAAATTTACAACAGAATCAATATACTTAACGTACAGGATACTGAAACAAATATACACGAACTGTAAATATATTGGATTTTAAAACAAACAGACTATCACCCAAGCATATAATAAACATGTAGGTTTCAATCATTGATTAGTTATTCCCTAGAGATCATCTAGGTGCACAAAATACGGCCCAAAGGGAAAGAGAAAGATAGAACTTGCCTTTGAGTTTCAGACTTTGAAACTCTAAACCACCGTCTCTGAGGTTTTCTGACCACCTTCTAAATTGTTGTTCTACTCCTCTGCTACTCTTGGTTAAACCCAAAAGAAAACCCTTGTTCCCTTCTTTTTGAACTTCTCTGTAGATCACTCAAGTTTTCTCTGTTTCTCTGTCTCTCACTCTCTGTATCTAGGTACGTGAACAGAGTTGTACGTACTTCCCAAAACCCTAAACCCATATTATGATATATTTATAGGCCCAAAACAATAACCCTAATCCATGTAAAAATTAGAGACTAAGCCCTAATTCTAACCTTAATCGGCCCATAAAACTACCTAAGTTGAAATAGACGGCGGCTATGATAAAACCTAAACCCTACGTTACGATAACTCAATTATAAACAATTAAATAATTACCATTTAATACAATAATTAACCAATTAATATAAAACACAATTAATCAAATAACTCACGAAATAACAATTAATTTAATTTAAAGAAAAATACAATTTAAACAATTAATTAAATTAAAATACTATTTAAACAATACATTAAATACCAGGAATATCCTTTTAAATCTAGGGGTATTACAGGTTATATTAATCGTTATTATTTGAGGATTTTATATTTAGAATTCCTTCAGCTTTAATTTGTTTTTCTTAAATCTTTTGTCATCTGTGTTTGTTAAATATTAATTGTTTGATATTCCCTCGGGTTTGGGCTTGGGCTTGATCAACCCATGTGTGACGGCCCTGGTTTTTAGGCTAGTGCGTCCTTAGATGAATGGAACATAAATCCAATGATGAATCCAGAATGTGGAAGCAAAAGGTATAATAATGGTTTCTAGAGATACTACACATTTATAAGACACCAATGTGACCCTCAATGAAGTCACGAAAACCAAGGAAAACAAATGTGGAAACGACGACTCAAAAATGGACAAGAATGAACCTAGGGGCAAAATGGTCATTCTACAAAAAAAATGGATGCTACCAAGCATACCATTGGAAATACAATGGAAAATTAATGAATTTAGACTCAAGAATCACCTGATTCGGAGTCCGGACGGAAAAGATATGAAAATAGAACGAAGAGGCATCCTCTGTTTAAGAGACAACACGACCCTATCTTACTAAAACTAGTATAACTCTCACTATGGTTATATTTTTTGAGTGTGGTTAATATCATTGGAAATCTGACTTCAAGCTCTTGAGTTTAGGCGTAAGAATGACCTGATTTGGATTAGAAATGAAGGAGATATGGCCCTCTGAAGTTGACCCAAGAAATCTGTCCAAGAAGCTGAAAGGAAACCAAGCTTCAGGGAGGATCAGCAGGCTGATGGAACAGTACCAGCCAGCTGAAACTCCATCATTAGCCAGATGATGTACAGTACCAGCCAACTGAAATGCCTTTATTTGAATGCAACTCTCGGGAAAAACACTATGGACACCCATCGGTCGATCGATGACTGCTATCAGCAGACCGGTGGACTTGTTAGCAGCAGAAAAAGCTACTGTAATCCATGGGGATGGTGTTTGGCTTGGTTCTAAGGCTATACATGCTTCCCATATGGTTTAAACAAGTTTCAAAACAATCCCTAACCTCATGCAAGCATCTAAGTCATGCTAAATCAAAATGGAGCTTTGAATCAAATCTCAATGCATGATTTTGCTTTACTTCTTCATAAATCCTCCATAAATAGTTCAAAAGTTGGAACTTGAGAGTTTTGTGAAATGTAACCATGCACGCATACGTAAAATGCAAAAATAGACGCGCTGCAATTTCCTACGGTCTCATGGCATGTCATATGCAAAATATGACCCTTTAATACATAAAATCCCTTGAATTTCATAAACAAACTATGAAAATAAAGTAACATACATAGCATATAAGTATCTTTGGCCCTTGACCTCCTTACATACACAACTAGGGAGTATCAAAAGGTGCACTTAAGTGCACATTACATAGTTTGAACATTAAACACATGTTTTGTCAACATAAACAAGATTGGAGCATGATATGCTAACAAGTGCATATTTTAACATACAAAAATATTCTAAGTAGTCAAGCAATCCTAAGAGTGTTGAGCATCCCACAATAATGCTTCTTTACCTGAAAAACACCCAGTAACTTCAGGGTAAGTAAACAAGTTTACTCGTAGGGAATGTGTATACATAAGTTTAACTTATCACATAGTTTGCAATAAAATTCAGTCCATGCTATTAAAATGACATTGGAACTTTTCACATGACATAATGAGATGCAATATCACATAGTTATCAAGTTTGGAAGTTAAATGCGAAATTAAACCAAAGTGGATACTTGGACATCATACTGGATCAGGCCGACACCATGGTACTTTAAGGTTACTAGCCCATGGGTAACATTCTTATGTGCGCACTAGACTTGTAGAGGGACAATCCCCCGTACTAGAACCATGCTCTAGCCTTAGCCATAACAACGACATCCCAAGTTTCCAAAATCAACAATTTGTGCAACAACATATATGTATTAGCATAACATATATATATATATATATATATATATATATATATATATATATATATAATATAAAGCCATCTACCATGCACAAACTAATTTTGGAAACGCAATACATGCCCTAAGTTCACAACTACAATGGCATGAAGAATGTGAATAATCATTATACAATTTGTTCCTCTTTATAACAATATCATTTAACAATAAGAATATAGTCTCACAAGTATGATATAAGTTTAAAAATCATAATTTAAACATGGAATCAACATAGGATACATACTCTTTCACTAACACAATGTAATACCCTTAATTTTTAAAAGGATAGTTTTGGAATTTATTTAATTGCATTTTTAAGTTTAATTGATTTACTTTATTTAATTAGGGATTTACTTTAAGTTAATTGTTCTATTTTCTCTAATGGTTTTAATTTACTTCTTTGCTTATGATAATTTGACTTAATTTACTTCTTTGTTTATGTTACTTTGAATTTATGAAATTTAATATAAATGAGGAATTAATGTGGTGTAATTAAATTTTTTTAAGTTAAATTAAATTTAAATTGGTTTTCACGTGAATATAGTTTCACGGGGTTTATAGTTTGCATTGACAGCCGACAGTGTATAACCTAGGTTTGCTTATGGGCTGTATTATACATCGATTAGGGTTTAAAGTTTAAGTTTATAAATAGGCTCATTATAGTGGTTTAGGGTTTAGAGAAACAATTAAACAAAAACGTAAGGAGGCATAGAGGGACAGAGAAAGAAAGAGCAAATAGAGAGGTTACCGGAGAACTTGTGAAGAACCGTCGGTGTAAGGCAAGTTCTATAACTAACTCTATCTCTTTGACCTGTGTTCTTTGCATCCCTAATACAGTCTCAGGATGAAATAAAGATTAAATTAAATTGCTTTACACGTAAATTGCTTCATAACAGTATGTTTTCCTGTATGTGTGTTTTGTTCGTTTTTAAACTGTTTGTGTTTAATTCTTATTTCAAATTGAATTTAATTAATGAATAATGAATTGAAATTACTCGGGAGCATCTTGGGTTTTAGTTTTAAACTGGAAAGAAAGTGGGTTTGAAAGATTAAACAAATTTGAACAGTATGTGTTCTTGTAGGGGTTTTAATCCACTTAGAAACGGTTTTGCGAAATTCTTGTTTCATATGGTTTTGAATAATAAGAAATGAACTTTAACAACTTTAGAGCCCTTTGGGACTTAGTTTTAATCCATAGGAAACGTGGGTTGGAGGAACCAAGTTGCCGGAGTTGGAGAAGAAGTTGAACAGTATGTTTTTTTTAGGTACATGTTAAGCGTTTTTAAATTATTCTGTTTAATTCTTGTTTTCACTGAATGTGATTCTTAATCAAGGAAGTTAATTAACTTTTGAACACCCAAGGACTTAATTTTAATCAGCAAGAAATTTGGTTTGGAGGATCAACACAGCCGGACACCGCCGGGATTGGAAAAACGACGCACAGGGGAAGGAGCCTACTCTATTTCAAGTAGAGCAGGCTCAATTAAAAAGTGGAGCAGGCTCTACTTTGTAGTAGAGCCGGCTTTACTTGGTAGTGGAGGCGGTTCCACTTTGTGTGGAGCCGGCTCCTTCAACGGTTTTCAGTTTTTGGCCTTTTCAGTGGTGGTTTTGGCTACGGGTTTCAGAATTTGGTGTTTTCAGATGCTATTAGGAACTATGCAGGGATGTTCCAGTAGCATCTAAGTCCTATTAAAATTTTGAGGGTGTGTTAATACAAAATAAATTACAAAAAGGTCGGTAGTTTTAAACCGTTGTATTTTCAAGTGAATTTGTGGACTGTTTTGGAGGCAGAGGATTTTAAGTGCATAACCCTATGAGTTGCAATTTTGTCTGGGAATGGGAATATTGTTTGATCATGTTTCTGTGATTTAAATTAAGCATATTAGATTACAGAATGATTATAATCGGAATAAGTGTCAGTAAGTCACTTTTAAGGAAGTTTACATGGTTAAGATTTTGCAGACGATTCAAGTTGTTAAATTCTAAGTTAGCAATTGAATTAGGGGTTTATGGTTAAATCATGTAACAATGGTATGAGTTTAAACAGGTCAGTTTATATAAATTTTGTTATCATATAATCAGAAGTTAGTTGATGTTTACAAAGAGTTCTTTATATCAACTTATTGGATGTTGTGGAGTTGGTATCAATAAGCATGTTAATTCTGTTATTATTATTATGCTTGTTGTGAGTTACAGGGTGATTATATTTATTCTCTGCATTTAAAACTCGTTAGAGAATCAGGTACTGGATGTATTGAACAAGCATGCTAGTTAAACATTCTTGTTAAGCTTGTGATTGGATATGTTGATATTGATATGCTATGCCGTTATATATATATTATCAATACTGGATGGATGGTTTGTATGCACCGGTATGGGACGGTGTCATACTAGGGGGATTAGCTCAAAAAAATGCTAAGTCCTACCTACTCTGGATTAAGGGATGGATTAACTACAAAAGTTAAGTCCTACCTGTCTTCTGTGTCAAATCAATAAATAATTGAGTGACACTTTGGTTTGGAATGGAATTTAAATATATTTTTGTGATGCCATGATATGAGCCTGAGACTCAGAGTCGTTGGTTAGGGAGCGTCTATGCATTGGGATGCATAACTGGCTATGATGGTTGGATGTGTACCCTGCTAGGGCTAGGTAGTCATGCCCACCTTTGGGTGCGTTTTAGCATGGTGCCTACTAGTCAGGTTGAGACAGGCTTGTAGTCCAGTGAGAGTCCAGTAGTGTGATTATATATATATATATATATATATATATATATATTTATCTACGGACTATTAGCTATTGTTGGATTGGTTAGGATGTACATGCGTATCGGGTCTCTGCTTGGGTAGTAGTAGTATAGAACTTGCTAGTAGGCCTGACCCATTTTTTTTTTTTTTCAGGTGTTGGATGGTTGAGGTCTTAGAGCTTGTTCGAGCTGAGCAGAGACGATCTTTCATTCTACCGACGATGTAGGACTTCTTTCCTGATATTCGATATGGGCTTTTATCTTCAGTTATTTATTTTCGCTCGGTTTGGATTTTTATTAGGGGTCCACTGGAGATGGATTCCCGAGTTGTAAACTTATGAAGTTTGGATTGTCAGAGTTTAAATATTTATATTTGAGGATTTTTAATTTAGTATTCCTTCAGCTTATTATTATTTCTTAAATTCATTTTGTATTCTGTGTTCGATTAAATATTAATTGTTTGATATCCTTCGGATCTGTGCTCGGACTTGATCACCCGTGGCTCTAGAATCGAGGGGTATCACACACAACAAGGATATAAATTAATTAATTAACACAACTAATTTCTCTAGATTTCATTTCTCATCCAAACATGCTCCATTTAATATATGTTGTAGTACCTATCATGGTTATTACATAAATCACTTCAAAACTTGATTTAAATCATAAAAACATAATAATGAAAATTAATTAACTAATTCCTCTAGATTTCAAAAAAACCCTAAATGACTTCAAATTAACATAAGTTATGAATCAAGTCATGACTTTTCCAAAAATCATATCTTAGCTTAATTTCATACAAGGTATCATTGAGTATCAATTTAAAGATTTAGATTAGAGACGTGTATTCCATTTGTATCAAGATATTAAAACATATAAAACATCAAAGACATAACTTAGAATACCGCCTACCTCACAAGAGGATTGTTCCTCTTAAATCCAAGGAAAGCAAAAGAATTTCAAATTTTCCTTTCAGGGTTATGAAGAGGAAGATGAGGCAAGGCTTTTGTATTCCAAGCTCAATGATCTAAGGTGAGTGGAGGGTGGTCAAAAATGAAGTCAAAGCCTTGAACCAAGCTTGTCTTCAATGGTGGCTAGGTTAGGGTTCTTGAGAAGAAAAAGATGAAATGAAAAATGAAATGAAAACCCTAAGTTAAATTTGGTGGGATTCTCTACTCACTAGGTGCTCTTGCACTACCTCTCACACACACGCTTGCAAGACTAAAGGTGAGTCACACACTTGTCATGAATCTAAGCAAGCTTCCTAGATTAAATCCTAAGCCTACACTTGTCAACCATCTAGGCCAACAAGTGGTCCAATCCTAGGCTAACAAATGGGTGAATCTCCACCCTCCATGTGTCAAGAGATTATGCCTCCAAGTCTCCTCACCCCAATGCCAACAAGTGGCACCATGAGAATATGACACTTGTCACATTTTTCTGAAATTGTAAAAAGGTCCTTTTTGAAAATATCTTTCAAATTAAATTACAAAATGGTCCCTAAGACGAAAAATAATTACTTTGCATAATTACACTAAAACCCCAAAAGTCTAAGAAAATTACCAAAAGTTATGCATCTATGCCCTTTACAAGAAAAGTAAACATTTAGCATGCTTTTATACAAAAGTAAAAATGTAGATATTGAAGAAATTAAATATCATTGATGCATGCAAAGCCGGAATCAAATCTGAGCACAAAAAGTGAGGTTATGCAATGAAATCGATAAATGAGAAAAGACGAAACAGGGAAAAAGATGAAAATGGAAAAAAAAAAAAAAAAAAGAAAAGAAAATTGCCGAAAAAAGAAAAGAAAAGAGGGAAAAGACCAAATCTTTACACCATGTCTCGGATTCGAAGGGTATCACAGTTGGTATCAGAGCACTCCAGGTTCAAGTGTCTCTAGGGTATTTCGTATTAAGACTTCCGCGTAGCGTATTCTCTTTGTTAGACCTTAAGTTTAGGATTCATTGTATTCCTTTACGGTCTGTTTAAAATTATGCTGATGTCTGTCTTTCTGTGTTAACAGATGGTTAATGCTAGGAGAAGAGGACATAACAGCAGGCAAAGGATAGTGGCACGTAGGCAATAACAGTTTTTCCTACGACGTCAGCAGATGGAGGAAGAGCAGCAAATGCCGAGGTGTCAGGATGATGATGGTCAGTTTCAGGAAAAGCAGGAGGGAGTTCAACAGGCTCAAGATCAGGTCAGAGATCCAGAGTATCCTCCTTATCTCAATGACCTTATTGCTCGAGCTATAGAAGCAGGGGTAACCACTACACTCCGGAATTAACCATAGGTTTAGCAGGCCCCTATACCAGCACCAGTGGTTCAAATGGATTCTTGGGATAAGGATAGGAGTTCTTTCACAAAGGGGAGCCCACCTGAGTTCTTAGGCTCTACCGATGCGAAAGCAGCTTACTAGTGGAAACAGGATATTGAGCGACATCTTTGTTTAGTTTAGTGCACGGAGGTTCAGAAGCAAGTGCTTGCTATTTTCAAGCTAGTTGGAGATGAACTATAGTGGTGGGAGTCAGTTACCACCGCAGAGGTGAAGATGTCGTTGACCTATAATCAGTTCAGTACACGCTTTGATGAGAAGTACTTTCCTTATGCAGTCAGGGCAGCTATGAAGACAGAGTTCCTTAATCTGCAGCAGGGAAACATGACAGTGGTAGAGTATGAGCAGTTCATGCTATTATATCTGTTTACTCTAGAGGAGGTGGATACAGAGGAGAAGAAGCGTAATAGTTTTGTTAAGGGACTGATATGGTCTATTAAGCGAGCTATAACAGGTAGTCTAGCCTACACTACTTATGCTCAGGTGGTGGATGCCGCTTTGCAGTAGTATCAGTTGACCGTAGACTTCAGACAGGCTCGGGCTGAGAAGTGAGGTGACATAGACTCTGCTAATCAGTCAGCTGAGAAAGGGAACGGTAACGGACACCGACAGAATGACAAGGGTAAATTCTAAGGAGAGTAGCCTTAGAAGAAGCACAAGGGTGGTTCAGATGCTCACAGGAATGGGGCACCTATTCAGAGGTAGCAGAATAGGGGACCACAATCAGGACAGGGTCAGCCACTGGCTAACTGACAGAGGAGGCCATTTGGTACTTTTCAAGGTAGTTGCTATACTTGGAGAGTATGGTCATACTTCCAGGCGGTATCCTAAAGCAGGACAGGGACATAGACAGCATGTGTAGCAGGGATAGAGGGCACCGATACCTTTACCCACTGCACAGGTTCCACGGATTTAGGGACAGACATATCCGGTTTTACCAGCACCGCCACAGACTCAAGGACAGGCATCACAACAGTTGCATTATGGCAGGGTGTACAACCCCATGCCACAGGATGCTCTGGCACCTCAGGCTGTTAAGGGTAAGTTTCCTATTCATGGTTTACAAGGTCGTGTATTATTTGATACGAGTGCTACACACTCATTTGTATATAGATCTTTTGTTGCGTTATCTGGGATGGTGACGCAGGTTTGCGGTAGACATCAAGGTATTTCTACACTGTTGGGCGATACAGCCATTTTACATGAGAGTGATGGGCCAGTGACACTAGATATTGGTAGACTCAGATTTCTAGCCAATCTATTAGTCCTGGACATACACACTTACGGCGTGATACTTGGGATGGATTGGTTTTCTCACTACCATACCCAAGTTAATTGTTCTGATAGGTCTGTTGTTTTTACCATACCTAGACAGGATATGTACGTCATCGCTATGCCACGTTCTAACTGGATTACTAGCACTTATTTGTTTCATGTGGAGGAGGAAACTGAGGAGGAGGTTATTGTGTCATTGGATCGCATATCAATTGTACAGGACTTTCCGAATGTTTTTCAAGAGATTCCAGGGTTGCCATATAGTTGAGAGATCGATTTTATGATTGACTTAGTGTAATACCCCTAATTTTAAAAGGATAGTCTCAGCATTTTTAATATTTATTGTATTACATTTTTCTTTATTTTATTGCCTTGATCGCATTTTTATTTATTTTATTATTTTTTTCATTTGTTTGAATTGGTTGTATGTGCATTATTTGGTTTAATTAATTGTTTAATGGTTTATTTGTTTAATCAGTCATGTTACTTAATATGTTTTTGATAACTGTTTATATAATTTTATTTATTTATTTATTTGTATTTATTTAATTGTTTAATCAATTTTATTTAATGCAATTTTACATAGGTGGCCGACGTAGGTATTTATCTTAGGTCGGTTTATGGGCCGAGATGGGCTCTGGCTTAAAGGTTACATGGATTAGGGTTTAATCACTAAGCCTATAAGTATGTTTGTCACGGTGGTTTAGGATTTTAGAATAATTAAACGTAATTTCTGTAAGAACAACAGAGACTGTGGGATACAGAGGGAGAATAGAGAGAGATAGGAGAGGAAGGATAGGTGGAAGCAAGGTAGAAGGAATGTGGGTTTGTGGAACAGCAGTGGGGAATTGAACGGGCAATACAGAACTGGGAATTTAGAGTTTCAAGTCTGAAACTCAAAGGCAAGTTCTTATCTTCCTCCTTCCCTTTGATTTGTGTTCTGTGCACCTGGACATCTCTAGGAGATTAATTGGCCTTAAACTGAACTATGCATGTTTTATATATGTTTTACCTGATCATTTTATCTGTGAAATTTATTTACAAAACAATTATAGCACGTATGTTTTCTTGACTCTGTTTTGGCGTAACGTCTCACTGCTCTAATTTTTATTTTGAATCTTACTGAAATCAACCAAGGTCTGATTGGATACTAGATGTAATTTAAGACTTTTGATTTGAAATTGGAGGAAGAAAAGAGGGGTGGGGATAAAACTGATGTCGCAATTTAGTTTTAGTATTGTTCTTCAACTATGCTAGTTTAAATGGCTTGATTAAACTCTGTAATTGTTTGCAAAACTATTGTAAACAATCTTGGGGAATGCTTCTAGACTAAATTAAGAGTCCTAAGATTAGTTTTAGAGACCAACAGAGTGGTTGAATTTGATCAGAGAAGGAGCGGACGGACTGAAACGAAGCAACGGGGACAGGGGCTCTCAAAGGAGGTGAGAGCCGGCTCCATAGAAGTGGGAGCCGGTTCCCACAACAAAGTACAGCAGGCTCTAAGAAGTCCTAGAGCTGGCTCTAGGCTGGAAAAGAGCCTGCTCCAAATTCTGGAGCAGGCTCCCTTGTTATTTTTGATTTATTTTAAGTTTTTTTTTAATTTTTCTAGGTACTATGTTCACTGTTTGGGCAATCTGGGTTATTAATCAGTTTTAAAATTTTAGTTGGGTGTTAAATAATAATTTTAACTTGTAACTAAGGTCTTGAATTGCATAAATTTACCCCTTAGTTTAAATGGAATTAACAGTATGCTATTTGACAACATTGCGTACAGTTAACGGCTGGAAGGAGATTTGTTGATTAATTTTAATCTGATGGTTTAGGGTGCTATAAAATGATTTTAAATTTATTTTAGATGCATGATGAAGTCTTTTAAAGTAATATATTGGACTTGTGACATAGTGGGGGCTCTGTGCTAAAGGATACAACACAGTATAAGTATATGACTTAGTACTCTGTCACCGGATGGAGGGAACTAGATCGCTTAGTTTAATTTAGCGAATTATTGGACTATAATATTATTATAGAACTAATTTTAAATACATAATAGGGTCATTGTTTTATTAAATTTGAACTCTGCATGTGTTGGATGTTAATTGTTAGAATAGTTTATTGTCCGATGCAATTACATGGATTATTACTGGATTTTATTTGCTAGATTGTTAAGATTCCTTCTGTAAGCATTGGATGGTGGTTTTTGGTCTCTAAATTATTGAACTGTTATATATGTTATAATTTACATGGATATGGAGGATTGTATGTACCGGTATGGGACGGTGACATACTAGGGATGGTTTAGCTCAAAACGCATAAACCTAACCTAATGGATTAATGGAATGGATTGAAAGATATCGAATCCTAATTGTGACTAAGTCAGACCAGCTGTAACCAAGTTGGATGACTTCCTGGATTAACGGATGGTAGTTAAGTCATATCAACTGAATAAGTTGAGTGACTAACTAGTTGGCTGATTGTATTTCAGTTTAATAAATAGTTGAACTGCTTACCCTGGATTTGGATGGACTTTATATATATGTTTATGGTACCACGAGTTGAGCTTGAGTCTCAGACTCGTTGGTTAGGGTGCGTATATGAAGTGGATGCGTAGCTGGTTATAATAGGGTGAGATGTACCCTGTTAGGTCTGGGAACTCATGCCCACCTTTGGGTGCGTATTCACATGTTGCCTTCTATTCAGGTTGAGACCCCTATTATAGACTAGTGAATGTCCCTTAGTGTGGATATATTTATACGTATGGACTAGATAGATATTATGAGGTGTCTACGGTGTATCTGCGTATCGGGTCACTGTATGGATTGCAGTTAGATTAGAACTTGCTCGTGGGTCTGACCCACTCCTTTATTATTCTTTTCAAGTACAGGACGATTCCAGCCTTAGAGCTTGATCGTGCTTGTCGAGGACAGTCTCACCTTCATCTGATTACGTAGGACTTTTCTCGATATTTCTAGCATTATCTATTTTCAATTTTCAATTTCAGTTGAACTTTTGGTTAGGGGTCCATCAGTGGATTCCCAAGTTGTAACCTTAAAGTTTTGGAGGATTGGAGTTTCAATTTTCAGTTATACATGGAGGATTTTATAATTAATGTTTCTTTCAGTTTTATTCCATCTTTATTATTTCATTTTGTCATCTGTGTTCACTTTAAAATACTTTAATTATTTGATATTCCCTCGGGTTTGGGCCTGGGCCTGATCAACCCATGTCTCGGATTCGAGGGGTATCACAGTTGGTATCAGAGCACTCCAGGTTCAAGTGTCTCTAGGACGTTTAGTATTAAGACTTCCGCGTAGTGTTTTTTTATATAGAGCTTATGTTTAGGATTCGTTGAATTCTTTTACGGTTCGTTTAAACTCGTACTGATGTCTGTCTTTCTATGTTAACAGCATGGTTAACCCTGGAAAAGGACAGAACATGAACAGTCGACAGAGGAGAGCGGCAGGTAGACAGCAGGAACGTCTACAACGTCGACAAATGGAAGAAGAGCAGCAAATACCAGGGTTTCAGGAGGAGCAGGAAGAAGTTCAACAGACTCAGGGTCGGGACAGAGATCCAGAGATTCCTCCACACCTCAATGACCTTGTTGCTCGGGCTATAGAGGCTGGGGTAACAGCTGCACTCCAGAACCAACCACAGGTTCAGCAGGCACCTGTACCAGCACCAGTGGTTCAGACGGATTCTTGGGGAAAGGCTAGGAGCTCTTTCATAAAGGGGAGTCCACCCGTGTTCTCAGGCTCCACCGATGCGAGAGCAGCTCACCAGTGGAAACAAGACATTGAGCGTCATCTTCGTTTGGTTCAGTGCACAGAGGTTCAAAAGCAGATGCTTGCTACTTTCAAGTTAATTGGGGATACACTACAGTAGTGGGAGTCAGTTACCACCCCAGAGGAGAGGATGACATTGACTTATGATGAGTTCAGTGCTCGCTTTGAGGAGAAATATTTTCCCTATGCAGTCAGGGCAGTTATGAAGATCGAGTTTCTAAATCTGCAGCAGAGAAACATGACAGTGGCGGAGTATGAGCAGCAGTTCACATGCTTGTATCTCTTTGCACCGGAGGAGGTGGATACAGAGGAGAAGAGCGCAACAG
Organism: Cornus florida; assembly: GCF_030987335.1. Classification (NCBI taxonomy): domain Eukaryota; kingdom Viridiplantae; phylum Streptophyta; class Magnoliopsida; order Cornales; family Cornaceae; genus Cornus; species Cornus florida. The sequence continues at coordinate 14,607,730 of NW_026775577.1, forward strand.
TTTCGTCAAGGGACTGATGTGGTCTATCAAGAGAGCTATTACAGGTAGTCCAGCCTATACTACCTATGCTCAGGTGGTAGACGCTGCGCTACAACAGTATCAGTTGAGTATGGACATTAGACAGGCTCGTGGTGAGAAGCGAGGTGATAAAGACTCTACTAACCAGACAGCTGAAAAGGGGAATGGCAATGGTCACCGGCAGAATGACAAAGGCAAGTTCCAAGGACAACAGCCTTGGAAGAAGCACAAGGGTGGTTTAGATGCTCATCGAAATAGGGCACCTATTCAGAGGCAATATAATGGGGGACCACAAGTAGGACAGGGTCAGCCATAGGCTAACCGACAGAGGAGGCCATTTGGTACTTTCCAGGGTAATTGTTACACTTGTGGAGAGTATGGTCATACCACCAGGCAGTGTCCTAAAGTAGGACAGGAACAGGGACAGAGACAGTATGTGCAGCAGGGACAGAGGGCGCTGGTGCCTCTACCAGCTCCACAGGTTCCACGGATTCAGGGACAGACACACCTGGCTCTACCGGCACCACCGCAGACTTAGGAACAGGCACCACAGCAGTTGCACTATGGCAGGGTGTATAACCCCAAGCCACAGGATGTTCAGGCACCTTAGACTATTGAGGGTAAGTTTCCTATTCATGGTTTGCATGGACGTGTTTTATTTGATACAGGTGCTACACACTCATTTGTAGCTAGGACTTTTGTTGCTTTATCTGGGATAAGGACGAGGGTATGCGCTAGACCTCAGGGTATTTCTACACCATTGGGTGATACTGCTATTATACATGAGAGTGATAGGCCTGTGACACTAGATATTGGCAGACTCAGATTTTTAGCCAATCTACTGGTCTTGGACATGCACACTTATGATGTGATACTTGGGATGGATTGGTTGTCTCACTACCATGTCCAAGTTGATTGTTTTGATAGATCTATTATTTTTACCATACCTGGTCAGGATATGTATGTAGTAGCTATGCCACATTCTAAAGGAGGCGGTAGCACCTATTTGTTCCATGTGGCGGAGAAAAATGATGAGGGGATTACTGTGTCATTGGATAACATACCAATTGTACAGGATTTCCCGAATGTATTTTAGGAGATTCTAGGATTGCCACCTAGTCGTGAGATCGATTTTGTGATAGACTTAGCTCCAGGCACTGCGCCTATTACTAGGGCACCCTATAGGATGGCACCGGTAGAGATGAGAGAGCTGAGGGATCAGATTCAGCAGTTACTCAGCCAGGGTTTTATTCGTAGGAGTACATCACCTTGGGGAGCACCAGTTCTATTTGTAAAGAAGAAGGATGGTTCGCTTCGTCTGTGTATAGATTACAGGGAGTTGAACAAGGTTACGATTCATAACAAGTATCCTTTGCCCAGGATTGATGACTTGTTTGATCAGTTAAGGGGAGCCACATACTTCTCCAAGATTGATCTGCGTTCTGGGTATCATCAGCTGAGGGTTAGGGAGAAAGATGTTCCTAAGACAGCATTTCTCACGAGATATGGTTCTTATGAGTTTCGTGTTATGCCGTTTGGGAGGACTAATGCACCTGCAGTGTTCATGGACTTAATGAATAGAGTCTTCCGGGCTTATTTGGATCAGTTTGTTATTGTCTTTATTGATGACATCTTGATCTATTCTCGGTCGGAGGACGATCATGCTAGACATCTTCGCATAGTCTTGTAGACGCTTCGTGAATACCAATTATATGCAAAGTTCGAGAAGTGTGAATTTTGGTAGCGGGAGGTGAAGTTTCTGGGTCACGTGGTGTCAGAAAAGGGGATAGCAGTGGATCCGGCCAAGGTTTCAGTGGTGGTTGAGTGGGGACAGCCTACATCACCTATTGAGATTCAGAGTTTTCTCGGTCTGGCAGGATATTACAGGAGATTCATCCAGGGGTTCTCCAAGGTAGCAGGACCACTCACTCATCTGACTAAGAAGGGTGTACAGTTCGTGTGGGATGAACACTGTCAGCGCGCTTTTGATGAGTTGAAAAGGAAGCTGACTTCTGCATTGGTTCTGGCTACTCCGCAGAGCGGGATAGAGTATCTTGTTTACACGGATGCTTTATTGCAGGGTCTTGGATGTGTATTGATGCAGGAGGAGCGATCGATTTCTTATGGATCTCGGAAACTTAAGCCTCATGAGCTTAATTATCTAACACATGATTTGGAGTTGGCAGCAGTGGTCTTTGCCTTGCGTATTTGGAGGCATTATCTGTTAGGTGAGTCCTTCAGATTATTCAGTGATCACAAGAGTCTGCAGTACTTGTTCACTCAGCGGGAGCTAAATATGAGACAACGCAGATGGTTGGAGTTTGTAAAAGACTATCATTTTTCTATACAGTACCATCTAGGGAAAGCGAATGTGGTGGCGGATGCACTCAGTTGCCGACTTGCTGGTAGTCTTTCTGCTCTATTCACTACTGAGTGGAATGCTTTGAAGAGTGTGGATGAGTTATCGAATGCTTTTATGGCTTGCATGGTGGTTACACCTTCCATCATTCGCAAGGTTTTACAAGCACAACTCACCGATCAGCAGTGTGTCGACAAGGTCGCAGAAATAGCTTCCGGAGAGGTTCCATTCTACTATGTTGGGGCTGATGGAGGTTTAAGGTACAAGGGACGGTTAGTGGTACCTTCTGCTGATAATTTGAGGAAGCTGAGACTCACCACTCTGAGTTCTCTGTTCATCCAGGAGGCGATAAGATGTATCAGGATATGAAGCGGCAGTTTTGGTGGGCAGGTATGAAGAGGGACATTGCTCTTTTTGTTTCTTAGTGTAGCACTTGTCAGATGGTTAAGATTGATCATCAGAGGCCACCAGGAGCTCTACAGTCACTACCAATTCCGGAGTGGAAATGGGAGAGCATATCTATGGATTTTGTGGAAGGGTTGCCAAATTCTTTCAAGGGGCACAATTCCATATGGGTCATTGTGGATAGGTTAACCAAGTCAGCTCATTTCTTGCCTATTTGCACTGACTACACTTCGGAGCAGTTGGCGAGGCTTTACATTTCAGAGATTGTGAAGCTACATGGCATTCCATTGTCTATTATATCGGACAGGGATTCGAGCTTTGTATCTGGATTTTGAAAGAGTTTTCAGCAGGCTTTAGGTACGGAGTTACACCTTAGTACTGCTTATCATTCTCAGACTGACGGACAGATTGAGAGGGTGAATCAGATTATGGAAGATATGCTTCGGTCGTGTGTTCTAGATTTCAAGGGCCACTGGGAGGAATATTTGCCACTTGTGGAGTTTGCTTATAACAATAGTTTCCAGAACACTATTGGGATGGCACCTTTTGAGGCATTATACAGTCGACCGTGTCAATCACCTGTTTATTGGATGGAGGTTGGAGAGAATCGATTATTACGTCCTGAGTTCATCAAGGATACCTCTGAAAAGATTGCTCTTATTCGAGATTGCATGCGTACTGCCCAAAGTAGGCAGAAGAGCTATGCTGATCGTTGCACTCGTGCTTTGGAGTTTCGGGTTGGGGAATAGGTTCTTCTCAAAGTATCTCCTATGAAGGGTGTGATGCGCTTTGGGAAGAAAGGGAAGTTGTCTCCGCGGTTTGTCGGTCCATTCATGATTACGGATCGAGTGGGAGCTGTGGCTTATCGGTTGGCACTTCAGGATAACTTGGATCGCGTTCATAACGTGTTTCATGTTTCTATGTTGCAAAAATTTTTGCGCAATGAGGATCGGTATCAGCATATCGATGTTGGGGAGATTGAGTTGCAGCCGGATGCAACTTATTTGGAGCCACCATGTTGTATTGTTGACCGTCAGGATCAAATCTTTCGCAATAAGGTTATCCCTTTGGTTCGTGTGCAGTGAAGTCATCACAATGAGGCTGAGTCCACTTGGGAACGGGAGGATGTCATTCGCTCGCAGTTTCCTGAAATATTGGAAGAAGGTAAGAGCGAATTCCGAGGACGGAATTCCTTTTGTTAGGGGGGAAGAATGTAATACCCCTAATTTTAAAAGGATAGTCTCGGCATTTTTAATATTTATTGTATTAAATTTTTCTTTATTTTATTGTCTTGATCGCATTTTTATTTATTTTATTATTTTTTTCATTTGTTTAAATTGGTTGTATGTGCATTATTTGGTTTAATTAATTGCTTAATGGTTTATTTGTTTAATCAGTCATGTTACCTAATATGTTTTTGGTAACTGTTTATATAATTTTATTTATTTATTTAATTGTGTTTATTTAATTGTTTAATCAATTTTATTTAATGCAATTTTACATAGGTGGCCGACGTAGGTATTTATCTTAGGTCGGTTTATGGGCCGAGATGGGCTCTGGCTTAAAGGTTACATGGATTAGGGTTTAATCACTAAGCCTATAAGTATGTGTGTCACGGTGGTTTAGGGTTTTAGAATAATTAAACGTAATTTCTGTAATAACAACAGAGACCGTGGGATACAGAGGGAGAATAGAGAGAGATAGGAGAGGAAGGATAGGTGGAAGCAAGGTAGAAGGAACGTGGGTTTCTGGAACAGCAGTGGGGAATTGAACGGGCAATACAGAACTGGGAATTTAGAGTTTCAAGTCTGAAACTCAAAGGCAAGTTCTTATTTTCCTCCTTCCCTTTGATTTGTGTTCTGTGCACCTGGACATCTCTAGGAGATTAATTGGCCTTAAACTGAACCATGCATGTTTTATATATGTTTTACTTGATCGTTTTATCCGTGAAATTTATTTACAAAACAATTATAGCACGTATGTTTTCTTTACTCTGTTTTGGCGTAACGTCTTACTGATCTAATTTTTATTTTGAATCTTACTGAAATCAACCGAGGTCTGATTGGATATTAGATGTAATTTAAGAATTGAAATTTGAAATTGGAGGAAGAACAGAGGGGTTGGGATAAAACTAATGTCGCAATTTAGTTTCAGTATTGTTCTTCAACTATGCTAGTTTAAATGGCTTGATTAAACTCTGTAATTGTTTGCAAAACTATTGTAAACAATCTTGGGGAATGCTTCTAGACTAAATTAAGAGTCCTAAGATTAGTTTTAGAGACCAACAGAGTGGTTGAATTTGATCAGAGAAGGAGCGGATGGACTGAAACGAAGCAACGGGGACAGGGGCTCTCAAAAAAGGTGGGAGCCGGCTCCATAGAAGTGGGAGCCGGCTCCCACAACAAAGTAGAGCCGGCTCTAAGAAGTCCTAGAGCTGGCTCTAGGCTGGAAAAGAGCTTGCTCCAAATTCTGGAGCAGGCTCCCTTGTTATTTTTGATTTATTTTAAGTTTTTTTTTTAATTTTTTTAGGTACTATGTTCACTGTTTGGGCAATCTGGGTTATTAATCAGTTTTAAAATTTTAGTTGGGTGTTAAATAATAATTTTAACTTGTAACTAAGGTCTTGAATTGCATAAATTTACCCCTTAGTTTAAATGGAATTAACAGTACGCTATTTGACAACTTTGCGTACAGTTAACGGCTGGAAAGAGATTTGTTGATTAATTTTAATCTGATGGTTTAGGGTGCTATAAAATGATTTTAAATTTATTTTAGATGCACGATGAAGTCTTTTAAAGTAATATATTGGACTTGTGGCATAGTGGGGGCTCTGTGCTAAAGGATACAACACAGTATAAGTATATAACTTAATACTCTGTTACCGGATGGAGGGAACTAGATCGCTTAGTTTAATTTAGCGAATTATTGGACTATAATATTATTATAGAACTAATTTTAAATACATGATAGGGTCATTGTTTTATTAAATTTGAACTATACATGTGTTGGATGTTAATTGTTAGAATAGTTTATTCTCTGATGCAATTACATGGATTATTACTGGATTTTATTTGCTAGATTGTTAAGATTCCTTCTGCAAGTATTGGATGGTGGTTTTTGGTCTGTAAATTATTGAACTGTTATATATGTTGTAATTTACATGGATATGGAGGATTGTATGTACCGTATGGGACGGTGACATACTAGGGACGGTTTAGCTCAAAACGCATAAACCTAACCTAATGGATTAATGGAATGGATTGAAAGATATCGAATCCTAATTGTGACTAAGTCAGACCAGCTGTAACCAAATTGGATGACTTCCTGGATTAACGGATGGTAGTTAAGTCATATCAACTGAATAAGTTGAGTGACTAACTAGTTGGCTTATTGTATGTCAGTTTAATAAATAGTTGAACTGCTTACCCTGGATTTGGACGGACTTTATATATATGTTTATGGTACCACGAGTTGAGCTTGAGTCTCAGAATCGTTGGTTAGGGTGCGTATATGCAGTGGATGCGTAGCTGGTTATAATAGGTTGAGGTGTACCCTGTTAGGTCTAGGTACTCATGCCCACCTTTGGGTGTGTATTCGTATGTTGCCTTCTATTCAGGTTGAGACCCCTATTATAGACTAGTGAATGTCCCTTAGTGTGGATATATTTATACGTATGGACTAGATAGATATTGTGAGGTGTCTATGGTGTATCTGCGTATCGGGTCACTGTATGGATTGCAGTTAGATTAGAACTTGCTCTGGGTCTGACCCACTCCTTTATTATTCTTTTCAGGTACGGGACGGTTCCAGCCTTAGAGCTTGATCGTGCTTGTCGAGGATAGTTTCACCTTTATCTGATTACGTAGGGATTCTCTCGATATTTCTAGCATTATCTATTTTCAGTTTTCAGTTTCAGTTGAACTTTTGGTTAGGGGTCCATCAGTGGATTCCCAAGTTGTAACCTTGAAGTTTTGGAGGATTGGAGTTTCAATTTTCAGTTATACATGGAGGATTTTATAATTAATGTTTCTTTCAGTTTTATTCCATCTTTATTATTTCATTTTGTCATCTGTGTTCGGTTTAAAATACTTTAATTGTTTGATATTCCCTCGGGTTTGGGCCTGGGCCTGATCAACCCGTGTCTCGGATCCGAGGGGTATCCCACTTAGTTCCAGGCACTACGCCTATTGCTAAGGCACCATACAAGAGGCACCAGTAGAGATGCGAGAGCTGAAGGATTAGATTCAACAACTACTCAGCCAGGGTTTTATTCATAGGAGTACGTTACCTTAGGGAGCACCGGTTTTGTTTGTGAAAAAAGAAGAATGGTTCACTTCGCTTGTTTATCGATTACAGGGAGTTGAACAATGTGACTATTCGGAACAAGTACCCTTTGCCTAAAATTGAGGATCTTTTTGATCAGTTGAAGGGAGCTACATACTTCTCTAAGATTGATCTGTATTCTGGATATCATCAACTTCGGGTTAGGGAGCAAGATGTTCTTAAGACAACGTTTCTCACTAGATTTGGATCTTATGAGTTTCGTGTCATGCTGTTTGGATTGACTAACGCACTAGTAGTCTTCATGGATTTAATGAACAGAGTCTTCAGGGCTTACTTAGATCAGTTTGTCATTGTATTTATAAATGAGATTTTAATTTATTCAAAGTTAGAGGACGATCAAGCTAGACATCTTCGTATAGTGTTGCAGATGCTTCGTGAGCACCAGTTATATGCCAAGTTCGAGAAATGTGAATTTTGGCAGCGGAAAGTGAAGTTTCTGGGTCATGTAGTGTCAGAAAAGGGAATAGCGGTAGATCTATCCAAAGTTTCAGCAATAGTTGAGTGGGGACAGCCTACTTCACCTACCAAAAATTCGGAGTTTTCTCAGATTGGCAGGATATTATCGTAGGTTCATCCAGGGGTTCTCCAAGATAGTGGGACCACTCACTCATTTGACTAAAAAGGGTGTACGGTTCGTATGGGATGAGCACTGTCAGAAAGCTTTTGATGAGCTAAAGACTAAGTTGACTTCTGCACCGGTTCTGTCTACTCCACAGAGCGAGATTGAGTATCTTGTCTACACGGATGCTTTTTTACAAGGTCTTGGATGTGTTTTGATGCATGAGGAGCGAACGATTTCCTATGGATCTCGAAAGCTTAGGTCTCATGAGCTTAATTATCTAACACATGATTTAGAGTTGGCAGTTGTGGTCTTTGCCTTACGTATTTGGAGGCATTATCTATTGGGTGAGTCCTTCAGATTATTTAGTGATCACAAGAGTCTACAGTATTTGTTCACTCAGTGGGAGCTGAATATGAGACAGCGTAGATGGTTAGAGTTTGTAAAGGACTATCATTTCTCTATACAGTACCATCCAGGGAAAACGAATGTGGTGGCGGATGCATTCAGTCGTCGACCCGATGCTAGTTTTTCTTCTCTATTCACTAATGAGTGGAATACTTTGAAGATAGTGGATGAGTTGTCAGATGCTGTCATGGCTTGCATGGTAGTTACACATTCTATTATTCACAAGGTGTTGAAAGCATAACTCACAGATCAGTAGTGCATTGACAGAGTTGCCAAGATAACTTCTGGGGAGGTCCCATTTTACTATGTTGGGGCTGATGGAGGTTTGAGGTGCAAGGGACAGTTGGTGGTACCTTCTGTTGATGATTTGAGGAAGGATGTGATGACTGAGACTCATCATTCTGACTTTTCTGTTCATCTAGGAAGAGACAAAATGTATCAAGATATGAAGCGGCAGTTTTGGTGGGCAGGTATAAAGAGGGACATTGCTTTTTTTGTTTTTTAGTGTAGTACTTGTTGGATGGTTAAGATTGATCATTAAAGGCCACTAGGAGCTTTACAGCCATTACCTATACCGGAGTGGAAATGGGAGAGCATTTCCATGGATTTTGTGGAGGGATTGCCTAATTCTTTCAAGGATCACAATTCTATTTAGGTCATCGTGGATCGATTGACTATATCTGCTCATTTCTTGCCTATTCGCACAAACTTCTCTTCGGAGCAGTTGGCGAGACTTTACATTACAAAGATTGTAAAGCTGTATGGCATTCCATTATCAATTATATTGGACAGGGATTCGAGCTTTGTGTCCAAATTTTTTAGCAAGCTTTGGGTACAGAGTTGCATCTTAGCACTACTTACCATCCTCAGACTAATGGCTAGACTGAGAGGGTTAATCAGATCATGGAGGATATGCTTCGTTCGTGTGTCCTTGACTTCTAGGGCCACTGGGAGGATTATTTGCCACTTGTGGAGTTTGAATATAATAATAGTTTCTAGAAGACTATTGGTATGGCACCATTTAAAGCATTGTACAGCCGACCGTGTCGATCGCCAGTTTGTTGGATAGAGGTTGGAGAGAGTAGATTCTTGGGTCCTGAGTTCATTAAGGACACTTCTGAAAACATTGCTCTTATTAGGGATCGCATGCGCACTGCTCAAAGTCGGCAGAAGAGTTATGCAGATCGTCGTACTCGTGCGTTGGAGTTTCAGGTTGGGGAACAGCTTTTCTGTAAAGTGTCGCCTATGAAAGGTGTCATGCGCTTTGGGAAGAAAGGGAAGTTGTCACTGCGGTTTGTTGGTCCATTCATGATTACGGATCGAGTTAGAGCTATCGCTTATCGGCTGGCACTTCCGAATAATTTGGATTGGGTGCATAATATGTTTCATGTTACTATGTTGCAAAAATTTCTACGAAATGAGGATCGGTATCAGCATATCGATGTTGAGGAGATTGAGTTACAGCCGAATGCAACATATTTGGAACCACCGTGTCGTATTGTCGACCGTCGGGATCAAATCCTTCGTAATAAGGTTATCCCTTTGGTACGTGTTCAGTAGAGTCATCACAATGAGGCTGAGTCTACTTAGGAACGGGAGGATGTCATTTGCTTGCAGTTTCCTAAAATCTTTGAAGAAGGTAAGTGTAATACCCCTAATTTCAAAAGGATAGTCCTAGTATTTTTAGTTTATTGTTTTATTGTTTAACTTGCATTTTTGTAAATTGTTGATGTGTATATGTGTTAATTTTGTTGCGGACATTGTGGTTAGTTGTTTAATTTTTCTTTAATGTGCTTTAATTGATTGGCTATTTGTTTTAATTTACTTGATTTAATTATTTAAGTGGTTTAATTTAGTTGTTCACTTGAATTAATTTAATTGAATTTAAATTTAATTGTTTAATTGCCTTGATTTAATTCAATTTAATTATGTTTCACATTACAGTAGGGTTGGTTGCATATTTGGTATACACATAAGTAGCCGGCATGATTTTAACCTAGGATTACTTATGGGCCGAATTATACATGGATTAGGGTTTATGGTTTAAGGTTATAAATAGGCTTATACGGTGGTTTAGGGTTTAAGAAAAATAAACCTAGTACGTCTTGGGAAGCAGAGAGGAGGAACAGAGGCATTTTTCAGTAGGAATTGCCGGAAACCTTCGAAGACGACGTAGAGATTTTGAACAAAAGTCTCAAAGGCAAGTTCTATACCTAACTCTCTCCCTTAGACTTGTGTTCTTTGCATCTCTAATACAATTCTAGGAGTAAATAAATGTTGGAAGTAATCTGGTTTGCATGTTCTGAATTGTTCTAAATCGGATGGTTGCATGAACTGTTGTTTTCTGTTCTGTTTCTTCTTTGAGTAATTCTTGTTCTATTAGAAGTTAATTATTGTGGGATGTTTTAAAACTCTCTGGAACACTAGAATCAAATTTTAAAATAGTAGAAACCTGGACAATAAGGGACAGAGGTGTTGAAAACCACCGGAGATCACACAGGTAAACGGAGAAGAGAGAACAGAGGAAGCTGGAGGTGGAGGCGGCTCCACATTGTGTGGAGTTGGCTCCACACAAGGGGGAGGCGGCTCCACCCCCTTTTGCTTGTTTTCGGCGAGATTTCTTGTTTCTGGGTTGGTTTTGATGCTACTGAGGTACTTAGAAGCTGTAATTGACAAGTTTGGCTAGTGTCTAAGATTAAAATAGAACCTCAGAGGATTGGTAAAGCATGGTAAAAAAATTAAGGTTGTTGCTTGAACAGTATTTTAATTTTTAAGTGAAGTTGGTGAACTGTTCTTGGAGGCGGAGAATTTAAAATTGCATAACCTTAGGTAATGATGTTTTATGTTTGAATAGAGTTATTGTTTATTCATGTTCCATGGTAAATTATAAGCATGACAAATTACAGAAGGATTATGTGCTTGTGATGGTTAAACTGATAGTTATATGCATGAACTGTGTTATCAATTATGGGACAGTGGGAGGTTAAATCAAATAATCCTATTAACTTTCAGAATTTTATGCGCTTATGGAACAATTGATGTTTAAATGTAGTGTTTTTATTCTCAATTGTTGGAGTTATGGATTTGAATGATATTTACATACTTGTTCTGTATTATCATTTGCTGGATGGATTTATTCTTAATTGATGTTTAAATGTAATGTTTTATTCTCAATTGTTGGAGTATAGATTTGGATGGTATTTACATGTTTGTTCTGTATTATCATTTGCTGGATGGACGGATTGTATGCACCGGTATGGGACGGTGACAAACTAAGGAGGGGGGATTAGCAAAAAAAATTGCTAAGTCCTACCTACTCTGGGATTAAGGAAATGGATTGACTAAAAGTTAAATCCTATGGATTTGTAGTGTCAAGGCAACATATAGTTGAGCGGCACTACTACGGATTCTGGATGGATTTTAAATTTATTGTTATGGTACCCCGATATGAGGTTTAGGTACACATGCCCACTTCGTGTGCGTTTTAGCATGTTGCCTCTATTCGGGTTTATTTGGATCAGTTTGTCACTGTATTTATTAATGATATCTTGATCTATTCTAGGTCCGAGGACGACCATGCTAGACATCTTTGCATAGTCTTGCAGACGCTTCGTGAGCACCAGTTATATGCCAAGTTCGAGAAGTGTGAATTTTGGCAGCGGGAGGTGAAATTTTTGGGTCATGTGGTGTCTGAAAAGGGGATAGCAGTGGATCCGGCCAAGGTTTCAGCGGTGGTTGAGTGGGGACAGCCTACATCACCTACTGAGATTCGGAGTTTTCTCGGTTTGGCAGGATATTACAGAAGATTCATCCAGGGGTTCTCCAAGATAGCAGGACCACTCACTCATCTGATCAAGAAGGGTGTACAGTTCGTGTGGGATGAGCACTGTCAGCAAGCTTTTGATGAGCTGAAAAGGAAGTTGACTTCTGCACCGGTTCTGGCTACTCCACAGAGCGGGATGGAGTATCTTGTCTACACGGATGCTTCGTTGTAGGGTCTTGGATGTGTTTTGATGTAGGAGTAGCGACCGATTTCTTATGGATCTCGGAAACTTAAGCCTCATGAGCTTAATTATTCAACATATAACCTGGAGTTGGCAGCTGTAGTCTTTGCCTTACGTATTTGGAGGTATTATCTGTTAGGTGAATCTTTCAGATTATTCAGCGATCACAAGAGTCTGCAGTATTTGTTCACTCAGCGGGAGCTGAATATAAGACAACGCAGATGGTTGGAGTTTGTAAAAGACTATCACTTTTCTATACAGTATCATCCAGGGAAAGCGAATGTGGTGGCAGATACACTCAGTCGCCGACCTGTTGGTAGTCTTTCTGCTTTATTCACCACTGAGTGGAATGCTTTAAAGGATGTGGATGAGTTATCGGATGCTTTTATAGCTTGCATGGTGGTTACACCTTTCATCATTCGCAAGGTTTTACAAGCACAACTCACGGATCAGCAGTGCATTGACAAGGTTGCAGAGATAGCTTCTAGAGAGGTTCCATTTTACTATATTGGGGCTGACGGAGGTTTAAGGTACAAGGGATGGTTAGTGGTATTTTCTGCTGATGGTTTGAGGAAGGATGTGATGATTGAGACTCACCACTCTGAGTTCTCTGTTCATCCAGGAGGCGATAAGATGTATCAGGATATGAAGCGGCAGTTTTGGTGGGCAAGTATGAAGAGGGACATTGCTCTTTTGTCTCGCAATGTAGTACTTGTCAGATGGTCAAGATTGATCATCAGAGGCCGCCAGGAGCTCTACAGCCACTACCGATACCGGAGTGGAAATGGGAGAGTATATCTATGGATTTTGTGGAGGGATTGCCCACTTCTTTCAAGGGTCATAATTTCATTTGGGTCATTGTGGATAGGTTGACCAAGTCAGCTCATTTCTTGTCTATTTGCACTGACTGCACTTCGAAGCAGTTGGCGAGGCTTTACATTTCAGAGATTGCAAGTTGCATGGCATTCCATTGTCTATTATATCAGACAGGGATTCAAGCTTTGTGTCGGGATTCTGGAAGAGTTTTCAGTAGGCTTTGGGTACAAAGTTGCACCTTAGTACTGCTTATCATCCTCAGACTGATGGGCAGACTGAGAGGGTGAATCAGATTATGAAGGATATGCTCCGATCGTGTGTTCTTGATTTCAAAGGCCACTGGGAGGATTACTTACCGCTTGTAGAGTTTGCTTATAACAATAGTTTCCAAAAGACTATTGGGATGGCACCATTTGAGGCGTTATATGGCCGACCCTGTCGATCGCCTGTTTGTTGGATGGAGGTTGGTGAGAGCAGATTCTTGGGTCTTGAGTTTATCAAGGATACTTCTGAGAAGATAGCACTTATTCGAGATCACATGCGCACTGCCCAAAGTAGGCAAAAGAGTTATGCTGATCGTCGCACTCGTGCTTTGGAGTTTAAGGTTGGGGATTAGGTTCTTCTCAAAGTCTCGCCTATGAAGGGTGTTATGCGCTTTGGGAAGAAAGGGAAGTTGTCTCCACGGTTTGTCGGTCCTTTCATGATTACGGATCGAGTTGGAGTTGTAGCTTATCGATTGGCACTTCCGGATCATTTAGATTGCGTACACAACATATTCCATGTTTCCATGTTGCAGAAATTTCTATCAGATGAGGATCGGTATCATCATATCGATGTTGGGGAGGAATGAGTTACAGCTGGATGCAACTTATTTGGAGCCACCGTGTCGTATTGTAGACCGAAGGGATCAGATTCTTCGTAACAAGGTTATTCCTTTGGTTCGTGTCCAGTGGAGTCATCACAATGAGGCTGAGTCTACTTAGGAACGGGAGGATGTCATTCGCTCGCAGTTTCCTGAAATTTTGGAAGAAGGTAACAGCGAATTCTGAGGACGGAATTCCTTTTGTTAAGGGGGAAGAATGTAATACCCCTAATTTCAAAAGGATAGTCCTGGTATTTTTAGTTTATTGTTTTATTGTTTAACTTGCATTTTTTTAAATTGTTGATGTGTATATGTGTTAATTTTGTTGCGGACATTGTGGTTAGTTGTTTAATTTTTCTTTAGTGTGCTTTAATTGATTGGCTATTTGTCTTAATTTACTTGATTTAATTATTTAAGTGGTTTAATTTAGTTGTTTACTTGAATTAATTTAATTGAATCTAAATTTAATTATTTAATTGCCTTGATTTAATTCAATTTAATTATGTTTCATGTTACAGTAGGGTTGGTTGTATATTTGGTATACACATAAGTAGCCGGCATGATTTTAACCTAGGATTACTTATGGGCCGAATTATACATGGATTAGGGTTTATGGTTTAAGGTTATAAATAGGCTTATGCGGTGGTTTAGGGTTTAAGAAAAATAAACCTAGTACGTCTTGGGAAGCAGAGAGGAGGAACAGAGGCATTTTTCAGTAGGAATTGCCGGAAACCTTTGAAGACGGCGTAGAGATTTTGAACAAAAGTCTCAAAGGCAAGTTCTATACCTAACTCTCTCCCTTAGACTTGTGTTCTTTGCATCTCTAATACAATTCTAGGAGTAAATAAATGTTGGAAGTAATCTGGTGTGCATGTTCTGAATTGTTCTAAATCGGATGGTTGCATGAACTGTTGTTTTCTGTTCTGTTTCTTCTTTGAGTAATTCTTGTTCTATTAGAAGTTAATTATTGTGGGATGTTTTAAAACTCTCTGGAACACTAGAATCAAATTTTAAAATAGAAGAAACCTGGACAATAAGGGACAGAGGTGTTGAAAACCACCGGAGATCACACAGGTAAACGGAGAAGAGAGAACAGAGGAAGCTGGAGGTGGAGGCGGCTCCACACAAGGGTGGAGGTGGCTCCAAGGGGCTATGGAGACGGCTCCACATTGTGTGGAGTTGGCTCCACACAAGGGAGAGGCGGCTCCACCCCCTTTTGCTTGTTTTCGGCGAGATTTCTTGTTTCTGGGTTGGTTTTGATGCTACTGAGGTACTTAGAAGCTGTAATTGACAAGTTTAGCTAGTGTCTAAGATTAAAATAGAACCTCAGAGGGATTGGTAAAGCATGGTAAAACAATTAAGGTTGTTGCTTGAACAGTATTTTAATTTTTAAGTGAAGTTGGTGAACTGTTCTTGGAGGCGGAGAATTTAAAATTGCATAACCTTAGGTAACGAGGTTTTATGTTTGAATAGAGTTATTGTTTATTCATGTTCCATGGTAAATTATAAGCATGACAAATTACAGAAGGATTATGTGCTTGTGATGGTTAAACTGCTGTAATTGTGTATTAGGTGTTGTATCAATTCTGAAATACCAGTGCAGTGTTGTAGAATCGGCATATGAATTTATACATTCTAGTATGCCTGCGGGGATATTAATTGATAGTTATATGTATGAACTGTGTTATCAATTATGGGACAGTGGGAGGTTAAATCAAATAATCCTGTTAACTTTCAGAATTTTATGCGCTTATGGAACAATTGATGTTTAAATGTAGTGTTTTTATTCTCAATTGTTGGAGTTATGGATTTGAATGATATTTACATACTTGTTCTGTATTATCATTTTCTGGATGGATTTATTCTTAATTGATGTTTAAATGTAATGTTTTATTCTCAATTGTTGGAGTATGGATTTGGATGGTATTTACATGTTTGTTCTGTATTATCATTTGCTGGATGGACGGATTGTATGCACCGGTATGGGACGGTGACATACTAAGGGGGGGGGGGATTAGCAAAAAAAATTGCTAAGTCCTACCTACTCTGGGATTAAGGAAATGGATTGACTAAAAGTTAAATCCTATGGATTTGTAGTGTCAAGGCAACATATAGTTGAGCGGCACTACTACAGATTCTGGATGGATTTTAAATATATTGTTATGGTACCCCGATATGAGGTTGAGTCTCAGGATCGACGGTTAGGGAGCATATATGCATTGGAATGCATAGCTAGATACGACGGTTGGAGGTGTACCCTATTTAGGTTTAGGTACACATGCCCACTTCGTGTGTGTTTTAGCATGTTGCCTCTATTCAGGTTTAGACTGGCCTGTAGTCCAGTGAGAGTCCTTTAGTGTGACGATATATATATATTTACGGACTATTAGCTATTGTTGAATTGGTTAAGATGTACATGCGTATCGAGTCTCTGCTTGGATTGTAGTGGGATAGAACTTGTTCGTGGGCCTGACACACTTCTATTTTTCAGGTACACGACAGTTCCAGACTTAGACGTGTTCGTACTGAGCAGAGATTTTATTCATTCTACTGACGATGTAGGACTTCTCTTCATAGCTTGCTTCTAGATGTCTTATCAGTTGTTCTTTTTACTGTTTGGATTATTATTAGGGGTCTACTAGAGATGGATTCCTGAGTTGTACCCTTAGAGGTTTTGGAGTTGGATTATTTAATCTTTGTTATTTGAGGATCTTATTTGAGTTTCTTTCAGCTTTAATTTTATTTCTTAATTCATTTTGTATTCCGTGTTCGTTTTAAAATATTAATTGTTAGATATTCCCTCGGGTTTAGGCCTGGGCCTGATCAACCCATGTCTCGGATCCGAGGGGTATCACAGTAAGAGTGAATTCCGAGGACGGAATTCCTTTTGTTAGGGGGGAAGAATGTAATACCCCTAATTTTAAAAGGATAGTCATGGTATTTTAATTAATGATTTAATTACATTTTTAATTGGTTAATTGCATTTTTAATTGTTTAATTGTATATTTGAATGTTTATTTGAATTAATTATTTTATTTAAGTGAATTGTTTTCTTTAATTGTGTTTATTTGAATTAATTAATTGTTTAATTATATTTTGATTTTCTATAGTTACTTTAATTGTATTATTATTATTTTTCTTTCATGGACGTAATTGTTTTAATAAGTTAAATGCATTAATTGTAAGTTAGGGTTTTGTTTTAATTCTTTTGTGATTCACGTTGGGCCGACTAGGGTTTAGTTAAGGTTTCTGGTTCTCATTACAATTGGAATTAGGTTTTGGTTAAAGCTTATTTATATAGAACAGTACATCTGCCTAGGGTTTGAGAACCCTATTCACGGCACAGTAAAGGCAAAGCGACATAACAGAGAAATAAAGAGAAATAGAGAGAGGTTGTGAGGAAAAAGCAGAGAGTTTACAGTCTGGGTTTCTGCTGAGGATTAAATAAAGGACTTAGGAGAAGGGAAAGTTGAGCAATAGGAGATTGGCAGGGAATCAGACGTCGTCGGAAAACCTAGAAAGACGGCGACAAGGTTTTGATTCCTAAACCACACATGCAAGTTCTTTTCTTTCTCTCTTCCCTTAACCTGTGTTCTGTACATGCCTAGGTAGTCTCCAGGGTTTTAATTAACATTAAAATTGATCTTATAAGTATGGTTGTAGTGAATTTAAATGCTTTGAATTAAAAGGTTTAATGGTTTATATATGTTTTTATTTTAATCATGATGTAGTTGATTTCCAAACTGGTTTTAAATCATGTCGATGATGTATGACACCTGCATATAATTAATTCTGGGACATAAATTGAACCCTAGATAGTTAAACAAAACAATACGGAGGCTCTAAACTTCGCCAGAGGCGAAGAAGATGAGCAGTTTGGAAGAAAATAGCTCCCAAGTGTATATAGAAGGCTCCATGCTTCAATGGAGACTGCTCTCCAGTTTTGAGAGTAGGTTCTCTCAAGTCTGTGTGTTCTGGAGTTTTTGCCGGGTACTGTTGGAGCAATTGGTTTTTCCAGAACTGTTTTGGGACTTTACTAGGGAACTTAATATTTAATTTTGGGTGTTATTAAGACCTCTAATTGAATAAGCTTTACCTCTAAGTTAACGAAACGAACAGTATAAAAATAAACCACTCTTCATGCTAGAAGAAAATTAATTGCTTAGTTTAATTTTAGCAATTTAATGGGATATAATATGATTATAAATCTTATTTTGAATGCATGATAGGGTCATTTATTTATTAGATTTGATCTATGCATGCTCTGGATTTTAATTGTTGAAATATTAAACTTTTTTCTGCAATTACACGGATTAACGCTTGGATTTTAATTGCTGAAATATTAAACACTATTCTGCAATTATCTGGAGTATGGTTTTGAACTTTAAATTGCTGAACTATTACTTATGTTTTGTAATTTACATGGATGTTGAGGATTGTATGCACCGGTACGGGACGGTGGCATACTGGGATGGTTTAGCTCAAAACGTTAAGACCTACCCAATTGGAATAAGGGAATGGATTGTAAAAATTGAATCCTACTTATATTTAAGTCAGATCGACTGAGTAAGTTGAGTGACTATCTAGATTAATTGTTATTTGTGGTTAAGTCAGATCGACTGAGTAAGTTAAATGACTACTTGGATTAATTGTTATTGCGGTTAAGTCAGATCGACTGAGTAAGTTAAGTGACTAGCTGGTTTATGAGATACCCCTCGGATCCGAGATATGGGTTAATCAGGCCCAGGCCCAAACCCAAGGGATATCGAACAATTAAAGTATTTTATAACGAACACAGAATACAAATTGAAATAATAAGAAATAAATAATAAATGACTGGAAAGAAATCTAATGAAAATCCTCAAAAAAGAAATCTATTAAATCCAAACTCCATAGGTTTACTACTCGGGAATCCATCCATTGGACCCCTTATTAAAAATCTCAAACCAAAGTTGAAATAATAGAAATAAAATCCAAAGCTAACATAGAGAAGATTCCTACGTAATCGAAGGAATGAATATCTGTATCTGTTTTGCACGTCCAAGCTTTAACCCTGGAACTGACGAATACCTAAAAAATAAAGGAGTGGGTCAGGCCCACATGCAAGTCCTGATCTATTATAATCCAAACAGTAATCCGATACGCAGATACATTCTAGGAAGACTCAACAATATCTAGAGTAGTCCATATATGTATATAGTACACACTATAGGATGCTCGCTGTTCCAGTAGGTCTGTCTCAGCCTGAATAGAAGGCAACATGCAAAGGTGGGCATGAGTACCTAGACCTACCAGGGAACAACACCTATGTCCAGTTATCCATCCTAGGCGATATACGGGCCCTAACCATGGTCATGAGACTCAAGCTCATACCACGGCACCATATAATATATATATATAAAGTCCGTACTCCTTCTAATACAAAATACCATCCATCTGTGTAGTGGTCTGATATATGTATAACAAATCCATCCTGAAACCATAGTAGGTCATTCAATTCTCAATTGATATGACACAAGTAGGTGATGGACTTAACCTGTATGATTAATCCATACCTTAATCCAAGTTAGGTAGAACTTAGTGTTTGAATTAGTCCATACCTAGTATGTCACCGTCCCATACCGGTACATACAATCCTCCGGTTAACATAGTTGACAAAACAGTATTAAATAGTCATCAACCATACTCCAAAATATGCACAAGATAAATTAAACCATATACATAAATATTAGGCATTCAATACAGGGCCTGAAATCATATCCAATGTTGTATACTACTATAACACATGCAACCCTTTATATCCTCTAACAAGATCTATGAATTGATACAATTTAATACAATTGAAGTACCAATTAAATCCACACTAAGTATAGTTGATTTTAATTAATTCAATATACCTATAACACTAGAAAAATATACGATTATATATAATTAGATTATATATAAAAACTCTTGCCAAATTCCAATAAATAAAATTAACATAATAGTGTGCAAGCTACAAATTTCCTCTTGGGTTTTGCTTGCTCTATTCCTCAACCCAATTATAAATTTATATTTTTCCATCACAATTCCAGTCTTATACAGTCCCACACATCATTTATACAATTTAAATTAATTGCAGGAACCCAGAAAGCCCAAACAGTTTAAAAAATCCACGCTATAGTGCATTTCAAGAGATAGCAGGCTCTTAAAATGGGAGCCTGCTCTATTTTTCCACCTAGAGCCGGCTCTAGGATCTTAGAGCCAGCTCCATGACACCTAGAGCCAGCTCGCCCCTTTGGGAGCCGGCTCTAAGTGATTTAGAGCCTTCTCTCCTTCCTCTTACCAGCCTTCGTCGGTTTTAGCTTCATCTGCTTCAATTCCGATGATTTACAAAATCCTCTATGATGTTTTTAATCCTTGTTCTAAGCTCTAACTCAGTCCTAGGTTCATCTTAAATCTTTTAGATCCAATCCCAACATGTATAGGATCTAATTTTTAAAGCCACAAACACTGAACCTCTGCTAGAAATTTTTAAGCAAGTTTTTACAGATTTAATTCCAATTAATTTTGTGCAATTAAATACTGTTCTATGGACTTGTTTTAGAGTTCAAACTCAGTCCCAGATTAATTACGAGGCATCCAATTATAATACTAAGCTCAATTAGAACAATGCTTAATTGTAAACACAGAAGGAACAAATTACAGAATTTCAATAATTATGAAAAATAGTTAATACAATAAGATCAAATAAATTCATATATGCATGGAAGACATGTAATTATGTTTGTTTCAATCCATTTTAGCCTTTAATAAAACCCTGGAGTCTAACTAAGCATGCATAGAACACGAATTAAAGAGAAAGAGAAGAACAGAGACTTGCCTGCAGTTTCAGATTTTGAAACTATAATCCATCGTCTCTAAAGTTTCCGACAACGTCCTAGACTGCCGTTCCACTCCTCCGGTGCTCTTGGTTCAACCCAGAAGCAACCCCGTTCCTTTCTCCTTAAAGCTCCCTTTTAAACTCTCAGAATTCTCTCTCTATTGCTCTCTGTGTATCTCTCTGTTTCACAATTGTGACTATAGTGACTAGGGTTTTGTTTGTAACCCTAAACCAACGTATAATAGGTATATATATATAGGCTTCACACCACAATCCTAATTCTAATATAAAACCATCCCTAAGTCGACTAAAACCCATGACGTGATTTAATTAAAGACAACCAGAAACCCTAAAAATGAAACAGCTAAATTACATTTAAATCACAAAGCCACATAAGCACGTACATACTAAAATTTAAGAATACAATTTAGATAATAAAACAACCCAAAACACAATTTAAATAAACAATTAAAATAAAACAACTAATTCACAAAAACGAGCAACTTAACAAGTAATTAAAACAATTAACTAAATAAAAATGCAATTAAATAAAATAATAAAATTCCAAGACTATCCTTTTAAATTGGGGGTATTACATTCTTCCCCCCTAACAAAAGGAATTCCATCCTCAGAATTCGCTCTTACCTTCTTCCCATAATTCAGGAAACTGCGAGTGAATGACATCCTCTCGTTCCAAAGTGGACTTAGCCTCATTGTGATGACTCTACAACACACGAACTAAAGGGATAACCTTGTTACGAAGGATTTGATCCCTACGGTCGACAATATGACACGGTGGCTCCAAATAAGTTGCATCCGGCTGTAACTCAATTTCCCCAACATTGATATGCTGATACAGATCTTCATCTCACAGAAATTTCCGCAACATAGAAATATGAAACACATTGTGTACGCGATCTAAGGTATCCGGAAGTGCCAGCCGGTAAGTTACAGCGCCAACTCAATCCGTAATCATAAATGGATAGACAAACCACGGTGCCAACTTCCCTTTCTTCCCAAAGTGCATAACACCTTTCATAGGTGACACTTTGAGTAGAACCTGATCTCCAACTCTAAACTCCAAAGCACGAGTACGCCGATCAGCATAACTCTCCTGCCTACTCTGAGCAGTACGCATGCGATCCCTAATAAGAGCAATCTTTTCAGAGCTATCCTTGATAAACTCAGGACCCAAGAATCGACTCTCTCCAACCTCCATCCAACAAACAGGCGATCCACACGGTCGACCGTATAATGCCTCAAATGGTGCCATAGCAATAGTCTTCTGGAAACTATTGTTATACGCAAACTCCACAAGTGGCAAGTAATCCTCCCAATGGCCCTTGAAATCAAGAACACATGATCGAAGCATATCTTTCATAATCTGATTCACCCTTTCAATCTGTCCGTCAATCTGAGGATGATAAGTAGTACTAAGATGTAACTCCGTACCCAAAGCCTGCTGAAAATTCTTCCAAAATCCAGATACAAAGCTCGAATCCCTGTCCGATATAATAGACAATGGAATGCCATGTAGCTTCACAATCTCTAAAATGTAAAGCCTCGCCAACTGCTCCGTGATCGGTTGAGTCGATTACAATTATAAATCAACCTTCACAATAGCACGAATCATTGTAAAATAGGGCTATTGGTCGGGTAAGTCGAACCACTGGGACTGCGCTAATCTATGGCAACCTAAGTGTCTAGAGTCTTTTTAGAATGATAGAGGTGTTCATAGAGGATTTGTTGGTTATCACTTAAACTATGAAATTAAAATGCATAAAATAAAAGTTTGCAAGAGCTTAAAGGAGATGAAATACAAGTAAAGAGGACTAGGGAAATGAATCCGCCTCCATCCCTATACACATGCTAGATTAGAGCTAAATTAGGGGAAAAACAATATATACTATGGTCATGATAAATAGCAACACTTGGTTGCTATAATATCCTCAAGAAGTTCATTAAATCTGAAGCAAGCATAATCCATCAAAGGTTAACATGTTTAGACTACCTAACTAAGGTGTAGCTTAACCACATTTACTTGAATGAAAGACTATCAAGCCCTAGATAAAATGATGAAGCATATGAAGGTAAGAAATAAGCATAAATCATCAAAGGTTTCACCCAAGCAATGATCTATCAAAGTCCTTATCAACATGCCATTAAACCATTTCATGATCTCACTACCATTGTCACCATGAGAGTGCAAGCAACATGATTAAAAGAATAAACCATCAAAGATAGATAATTGACTCAACATTAATCATTTAAATACATGAAGATCCATTACAAGAGGCAAGATGCTTTAGACCATGAAAAGACCAAAGATTATACATTGCAATCCCCAAAATATAACTATACTAGGACATGCTTACAAGGGAGGGGCTTCATCACCTCCCTAGATGGAGGTTTAGTGTAATACCCTAGTTTTAAAAAGGATAAAATTGGAATTTAATTATTTTTATTTCATTTTTATGTGACTAGTTGCTTGGGTGTTTAATTGTTTTCTTTCAGTTGCTTGGGTGTTTAATTATTTTCTTTCATTATTTGATTTAATTGTATAATTTAATTGGTTATTTGATTTAATTGAATTGGTTTATTTGGTAAGTTGATTTAAATGATGTAGTTTTAATTCTTTGATTTACTATTTTGATTTAATTATTTGTTTTCATTTCTTTATTTAAGATTAGGGTTTTATTTGGGACGTCATATAGGTATCTGTTATATATGTATATGATTAGGATTTTATCGACTGACTCTAGTTTGATTAGGGTTTCTGTCTTAGCTCTAGTTTAATTAGGGTTTTCTAAGTGCCTATATATATACGTGTATGAGTTTTTACTGAGGGTTGGGAGAACCTTATTCACGGCACAGTGGAAATAAAACAGAACAAAGAGAGAGTTGAGAGAACAGAGGAAATCATAAGAGCTTCAAAGGAGAAGAATAGAGAGGATCAAGGGAGGGTTGTGGTGGATTAAGTCAAACCCATAGGAGGCTTGAAGGAAGTTAGCAGTTGCCAGAAACTTAGAGATGACGTCGAGATTTCATTACTGAAATCACAGGCAAGTTCTTCTCTTCCTCCTTCCCTCTGGCTTGTGTTCTGTACACCTAGATAATCTCTAGGGTTTAATTAATTTTTAAATTGGAACTTACATGCTTGCTATATAATATATTGATGATCTTTACGTGTTAAATTTGATTATGGTATAATGCGTGCAAGCTTGTTTCAAGCCTTGATCAGTTTTCTGTTTTAAGTATGTTATGTTGTTAAGCAATTTTAGTCTCTGTAATTGCCTTTAACTTCTGTAAATAAATCATGGGGATGTTACTATGATGATATAAGATCTTTAGGTTCAGGGGTAAAGAGGAACAGAGGGGTTAGAATGGAATGGACATTGCAAGTTAGCTTAAGTTTTGTACTGTAAACATGCTAGTTTAATGGCTAAATCTAACCTCTGTAATTGGTCCCAGTTATTGTAAACAACCTTAGGGATGCTTCTAGAATCAATTAAGACTCCTAAGATTAGTTTTAGAACCCAGCAGAGTGGTAGGAATTTATCAGAGAGGGAGCAGACGGACTGAAACGGAGCAGAACGGGGACGAAGGCTCTCAAAGGAGGTGAGAGCCGGCTCCATGGATGTGGGAGCCGGCTCCCACAACAAGTAGAGCCAGCTCTAAGGACTCCTAGAGCCGGCTCTAGGCTGAAAGAGCCTGCTCCCAAAATTTGGAGCAGGCTCCATCTTCAATTTTTGTTTTTTTGTTATTTTTTTTTTGATTTCTGCGTACTGTTAACACTGTCGGAGCATGGAGACTATTTGAGTGAATCTGGAACTTTACAGAGGGATTAAGGAATGAATTTTGAGTGTTATTAAGACCCTAAATTGATTAAAGTTTAATTCTAAATTAACGGAACAAACCGTATAAAATTTATGCACATTGTATACGGTTAATGGATGGATGATGATTTAAATACTTAAGCTTATTTTTGGATTTTCCAGTGGGATCTATTATGTTGGAAAATTGTTCTAAATGCATTATAGGGTCATTGATGTATTGAAGTTGATCTATACATGCTTTGGAGGCTAATTATTGAAGTATTAAATCCGTTATGCAACTATATGGATTAATGCTTGGTTTAAAATTGCTAAAGCATTAATCAATCTTCTGTAGTTATTTTCGCAATGTATCGGACTATGATATGATTATAGAATTTATTACATGATAGAGTCATTGATATATTAAATTGGATCTATGCATGCTCTGGATATTAGTTGTTGATTTATTAAAGCATTTCTGACAACTATATGGTTAAGTGCTCGGATATAAATTGCTGAAATTTTAAACATATTTCTGCAATGATTTGGATATTGGTTTTAGACTGTAAATTACTAGTCCATTATTTATGTTTTGTAATTTACATGGATATGTAGGATTGTAAGCACCGGTATGGGACGGTGAAATATTGGGGACGGTTTAGCTCAAAATGCATAAACCTAACCTAATGGATTAATGGAATGGATTGAAAGATATTGAATCCTAATTATGATTAAGTCAGATCAACTGCAACTAAGTTGGATGACTTCCTGGATTAATTGATGGTAGTTATGTCATATCAGCTGAATAACTTGAATGACTAACTAGTTGGCTTATTGTAGTCAGTTTAATAAATATTTGAACTACATACCCTGGTTTTGGACAGACTTTATATATATGTTTATGGTACCACGAGATGAGCTTGAGCCTCAGACTCGTTGGTTAGGGTGCATATATGCAGTGGATGCGTAGCTGGCTATAGTAAGTTGAGGTGTACCCTGTTAGGTCTAGGTACTCATGCCCACCTTTGGGTGTGTTTTCGCATGTTGCCTTCTATTCAGGTTGAGACCCCTACTGTAGTCCAGTGAATGTCCCTTAGTGTGGATATATATATATGTATGGACTAGATAGCTATTGTTGAGATATCTAGGGTGTATATGCGTATCGAGTCACTGTTTGGATTGTAGTTAGAGAAGAATTTGCATGTGGGCCTGACCCACTCTTATTTTTACAGGTGTTTGTTAGTTTCAGACTTGGAGCTGGATCGTGCTGAGCAGATACAGTTATTCACTCCATCAATGACCAGGGTTTTATTTCATATTTTAGACTTGGGTTTCGTTTCCAATCTTTTGAGTTCAGTGAGATATATTAGGGGTCCACTAGATGGATTCCCGAGTTGTAATAGATATGGAGAAGTAGGATGTATCAGAATCATTCTTTGTTAATTAAATTTTATTCTGAGGTTTTTGGATTATTATTCTAGTTTCTTTTCAGCAATTTATTTATTCTTGTTTTCTTATTTGTATTCTGTGTTCGATTATTTCTAATTGATTTGATATCCTCGGGTTATCGGGCGTGGGCCTGGCCAACCCGCATCCGGAAATTCGGGGGTATCACATTTAGTTACCCATGGAAGCTTTAGAAGAAAGAAGAAGCTTGGTTGCAACCTCCATTTTCGAGCTCCTTTTCCTTGGCTTTAAGAACTCTATCTTTTTCCCCTCTTTCTATCTCCACAAATCTTGCTAAGATGAGATATATATTATTTGTGTGGTTCCCCTCCTTTGTGTAGACATTCCTCTCCACCAAACAAGGCATAAAAAACCACCAAAAGATATTTCCAACCAACCCATAAAGATGGAAATCAGAGATGAGGGAAACAAGGTGCAAGTGGGCTGAAGTGATGGTTCCCGGAGAGGAATCTGCCCAGAGTTCGAGCCCTCGAACTAGCACTTCGAGCGCTCTAACTAAGCTCTTCGAGCGCTCGAAGTTAGTCCAGTGAGCTCCTTCCTTTTGACCTGCTTTGCATAACTTTGGTAGAACAACCATAACTTTCTGCTCCAAACTCCAAATGACGAACCGTTTGAAGATTTGGAAATTTAAATCGAAGCTCTAAATATGTCATGTTTTGATGGAAGTCCAGTTCTCGAGTTTGATTGGTTAAAAATGGTGAGCAAAGTTAGATTCCGCTGCTGCCAGAACTTAGCCATGAGCACATTGTTATTCAAAGATTGAATAAAACACCATTTTAGCTCCTTTTTGGCCAATGAACCTGAAAATAAATAAAAGCGTGGAAATAAAGATAATTTATAAAGAATAATCAAATAATGGATTTAACTAATACAGCTAAGGGCGATTAAATATGCAATATTCGGCGCTTATCACACCCCCAAACTTACATTTTGCTAGTCCCTTAGCAAAACTAAAATGAAAAACTCAATGAAATGACAACAATGGAAATGCTACCACAAAATCAACTATGGCAAAATGAAATATATACATAGCTCGAATATAACTCGAAACAGACACAGGACTGGAGACGGGGTCATTGAGGAGACTACCATGCATATATGAAGCATTGATACAAAAAAAATTGGTTAAACACATTTCAATAAACACGCATCAACATCCTAGTCTATATAAATAACTTAATTGTCATCTCTTAACTGGAAATCAACTCTAGCTTCAGTGAAAGTGGATTGGATTCACAACATGCGGCTTTTACTTTCTTTTTCCAGTTTCAAGACACAAGTCTTCAAATCGTTGAATTCCATTTTAAATGAAGTCCCTAAGGCATGAATTAATTTACAAACAACTTTGTTGCTTATTGACAGTTTATTTTAACTTAAAAATGATACATAAAATGTTTGTGCAATGCTGAAATCCTTTAAGCTTTCTAACTAACCCGTATAGCAAGCGTTAGGCCAACAACTCCCAAACCAGATGGCTTTAGGGTGCTGAGTGTAGAGACACTCCTAGGGCTTAATAGCTCGAATTGGCAAGGCTATGAACTCCAACGAACCATGCTTAATAAAAATATTTTTGAATGACCGTGCAATGTCCAAGTCTTTTAAGCTTTCTGACCAACCTATATAGCAAGCGTTAGGCCAACAACTCCCAAACCAGATGGCTTTAGGGTGTTGAGTGTAGAGACACTCCTAGGGCTTAATAACTCAAGTTGGAAAGACTACAAACTCAAACTGGTCAAATTTATTTATTTATTTATTTATTTATTATTATTATTATTATTATTATTATTTTATTTTTTTTATTTTTCACACCTCACGGTTAAGTTTTCAATGTGCATCTGTGCATTGTGAAGCATAAAAGAGTGGAAAATCCAACGAGAATCTAATTGAGACATTTATACAGACTAATTTAAATCCACATGATCACTTTAAAATCACATTTTTCTTTATTTTCAAAAATTCACAATTGCTTCTATATCCACGGTATTAAACATATGCTTTATCTCCGCTAAGTTTCAATTATACTGTCATTGCTTAGCAAAAATATGGAACCAACAATGCAAGTTGCACCCCTAAACTGGAAGGACACATTGTCCTCAATATGGGAGACAAAGATGGAAAAATAAAGGGCATAGGGGATAAAAGGAACAAAAATACCAAGTGGAGCGACGAAGGCAAAGATTTCCAGCTATATAAAAGTGCAAAATGCATCCCCCAAACTTGAAATGTGCCACCTGTAATGGGACATGAAGAAAAGGCAGAACAATGACAAAAATAGTAACAAACAGTAAAATATGGACGAAAAATTTCGGAAAAGAAGATAACAGAAATGCTAAAGGATTTTTATTCATAATAACATGATTACAAAAGGAACTGAGAGTCAATCATATGGAACTAGAGCAACTTGTGCATAGCACAATCCTAAAGTTAAAAAGTAAAAGAAAAATAGAAAGGAAACATACACAAATACAAAACAAAATGATAAAGTTCAACACTGGCAACTATCTATGGGGCCGGGGGAAAATGGGCGAAGATGGCATTGAGAAGGGATTGAGTCTCACGCCGGTCCTCCTATGCCACGCGATGGTCCTCCGCCGCAACAGGGCGGTCGTCGGCAGCAAGGCGACGGTCTTCTTCGGCACGGAAGTAGTCCTCACGCACAGTCCGAGTGTAGTCGGCCAAAGAAATCTCAAAATGATCAATCCGCTCATGAAGAAGGGCAAGACTAGCCCGGATGAAGGTTTGGTCTGGCGGAAGATCAACAGGAGGCTCATCCCTTTCAGCGTCCTCCGCCATGGGGTCATCCTCAGAAAAAGGAGGAGATGGAAAGTGGGGCAAAGGAGGAGCAGCGAGCCGAGGGTTCCAAGAATGGCTTAGAACATTGGTCCACCGGCGGAGGGTAAAAGTTTAAATCTTTTTGCCCCTTGGTTCATGAGGAGGAACAATGAAGCCCTTGTACTTCAAGAGCATGATAACAAAGAATGGTAACGGCAAAGGCCGATTTTTAAGACGCTGCTGCCGTGCGTTGATACACTCGTCCCAAAATCGCATAAATGTGTCCCAAATGAGTTCTGGGACAGAGAACCATTTGCCTTGGTCCATGGCATATAAGGCTTGCAACATCAGGCCTCGGCGCTCTGTGCTGTGCGCCAAGGGGTAAACATTATGCTTGAGAACGGAGTCAAGGAACCAAACTCGCTCCGGAAGGGTGGATTTGAGGGTAAAACTCCGAGGTCGATGAGGGTCATCCACGTTGCAAATGGCAGCGACAACCTGTTCCACAGTTAAAGTATCCGGCTCCTCATATAAAGGGAGATTCTCACGATTGACAATGTCATTGGGGCACTCCAGAGGACAGCCAGAGACTGCCACCATGTCAGCAAGAGTGAAGGAAAAAGGAATGCCATCAATGGATGTTGTGAGAGTGACCGGCGGCTCTTCGGGGCAATTAAGATTCTGGAAGAAGAGCCGCACCACACGGGGGTAGGTGACCTTGGCAACGGGTTGGCAAATGTACTGAAGACGCCGGTTAATTAGCTCCGTGATAGCCCATAAAGTGGTGGGAAGAGTGTCAAAGACACCCGTGAGCGGGAAGAGAAGCTCATAATTGAGCTTTTTGTCGAGCCAAGGGGCTCAGGGCTGTTCATAAGGAACGACGGGAACATCCTCAGAGGGTCTAGGACGACTGGAAGGGCCGGCACGAGACATTTAGAGAGGCGAACTTGGTTGGGGAATTTCAGCGAGCACCTGGTATGTATAAAGAAAGAAAGGCTGTGAGAATGAAAGGGATCTGTGAAGAAACCCAAAAAATTTCAGACACAATGCTCTCTATGATAGAGCATAGCAACAAGCACAATTAAACTCCAAGGATTTGATGCCCATACTCCTCAAATGTAATATAAATAACACAAAGATTGAAGAGAAAGAGGGAAGAGACATACCTTGGAAGAAGAGTGGAGAGAAACACGGATGGAATGAGGAGGAATAGTGGGGGTGATGGTCATATATATAGGGATGGATGAAGAAGAAGGAGAGGAGTGAAATGGGTGGATGAGTTATGGAAAGAGAGTAGTGGGATGTGGGTAAATGAAGGAGATAAGTGGGATGTGGGTAGGAGTTAATGGAGGAAGAGAGGAAGGTGGAAATGTGGAGGTTGTGGGTTGATGGAGGGAGTATGGGGGGGGGGGGTAGAAGAGAAGTAATGGGAGAGAGAGAAGTTGGAAATGGAGGGAGGAGGTCGTGGGTTGAGGAGATCGAAAGACGCGGGAGAGAGAGAGTGCAGATTTTAAAATGTGGGGAAGGAGGGTTCGAGCGCTCGAAGTTAGGCTTTCGAGCGCTCGAACTTGAGGCAGTGAGTTTTGAGCGCTCGAAGTGTGCACTTCAAGCACTCGAAGTTGAGGCAGTGAGCTTCGATGGACTTTCGAGCACTCGAAGTGTGTAATTCGAGCGCTCGAACTTGAGATAGTAAGCTCTTAACTAAAAAATAGAAGTTTCAAGTGCTCGAAGCTTGGACTTTGAGTGCTCGAAATTTGACCAGTGAGCAAAGCTTGGGTGAAATGACTGAAATTGCCAATTTGCCAACATCTCTTCAATGCATGAATGGAATTTGGAGTAAATTTTCCAATAATGCATTAAAAATTAGAGGTTATACACATGTGAAGCATTCCAAAGATCCAATAAAATTGCCGAATGGAGCTGAAAATTTCCAAGTATGAAAACAAGGATTGTAGAAGGCCTAAGAGAACCAGTTTGAATTGTTGGACACAATTTAAGATAATTCCAGATAAGGTTAAATTTTGGCTTTCCTTAGCAATTTCCCAGAAAATTTCAAAGCCCAGGCACTGAAAATGTAGAGAAGCCTGGAAATAGAAAAAAGTGCTTCTCATGCTGTGCTAAATTTAAAGTTGATAGCTAGACAAAGCTAGAACAGGCATCAATCCTCGTAAATTGGGTCTGTCAAGAGGACTTCCTCAATTTTTTGGGTTGGGACTATGCCGTCAATGCAAGGCTTAAGCCGTTGGCCATTAACTTTAAAGAGCGATCCTCTTGCCGGATCTTGGAGTTCGATTGCTCCATGAGGGAAGACAGTAGTGACGATGTATGGACCATCCCATCTTGACCGGAGTTTACCGGGAAAGAGTTTCAAGCAGGAATTGAAAAGCCAAACCTTTTGTCCCGGGGCGAAAGACTTGCTAACAATGTGCTTGTCATGAAAAGCTTTAGTCTTTGCCTTATAGATTTTAGCATTTTCGTATGCATCATTTCGGATTTCCTCAAGTTCAGTCAGTTACAAAGCACGATTAAAGCCGGCCTGTTTGAGATCAAAATTTAGCCTTTTTATGGCCCAAAAAGCACGGTGCTCTAATTCTACTGGAAGATGACACGCTTTGCCAAAGATAAGTCGATATGGCGACATGCCAATGGGTGTCTTATAAGCCATCTGGTAAGCCCAAAGTGCATCGTCTAGTCTTAGTGACCAATCTTTATGGTCCGGTCGAACCGTTTTTTCCAAAATGTGCTTTATCTGCCGGTTAAAAACCTCTACTTGACCACTCGTTTGAGGATGGTAAGGTGTAGCAACCTTATGGATGACGGAATACTTAGAAAGGACGGATTTAAGATAACAATTTCTGAAATGTGATCCGCCATCGCTGATAATTGCTCGGGGCATACCAAAACGACTAAAGATGTTAGATTGAATGAACTCGATTATAACTTTATGATCACTGGTTCTGGTGGCCGTGGCTTCCACCCATTTGGAAACGTAATCCACCGCTACAAGGATGTACTCGTAGCCATAAGAAGATGGAAATGGTCCTATGAAGTCGATTCCCCACACATCAAAAATTTCAATTATTAATATGGAATTGAGGGGCATCATGTCTCTTTGGGACACGGATCCGAGCCTTTGGCATCTTTCACATGATTTACAAAAATTGTATGCATCTCGAAATAAGGAGGGCCAATAGAATCCGCTTTGAAGAACTTTATGAGCGGTCTTTTTGGCACTGAAATGGCCTCCACAAGCAAGAGTATGAGAGAAATTGAGAATGCTTGTGGTCTTAACTTCGGGAATACATCGCCAGATGATTTGGTCCGGGCAGTATTTGAATAGCTCCGGATCTTCCCAAAAGAAATGCTTGACTTGGGAAAAGAACCGGTCCTTCTCTTGTTTGGACCAATGAGTTGGAATTTTACCTACCGCAAGGTAGTTAACAATATCCGCAAACCATGGAAGGTTTGCATGGGAAATCTGGAAGAGTTGCTCATCAGGAAAAGAATCACGGACAACAGCGAAATCGGACGATTTTTCAATGAGTAAGCGAGAGAGATGATCAGCGACAACATTGTCTGCCCCTTTTTTATCCTGAATTTCAATGTCAAACTCTTGAAGTAAGAGTATCCATCGAATCAAGCAGGGTTTGGTCTCTTTTTTTGATAGCAAATGCCGAAGGGCGGCATGATCCGAGAAAACTATGACCTTGGAACCTAAAAGATAGGAGCGGAATTTGTCCAAGGCATAAACTACAGCTAGCAACTCTTTTTCAATAGTTGTGTAATTTAATTAAGCATCAGAAAGAGTTCGACTAGCATAATAAATGACGTATGGGAGTTTGTCCATACGTTGGCCCAAAACCGCGCCTAATGCATAGTCGGATGCATCACATATGATCTCAAAAGGAAGAGACCAATTAGGCGGTTTCATTATTGGGGCAGATGAGAGGAGAGTGCGAAGTTTAATGAAAGCTTCCATACAAGCTTTATCAAAATCGAATGGAACATCCTTGGCTAAGAGATTACACAAGGGCCGTGAGACTTTGCTAAAGTCTTTGATGAAGCGACGATAAAATCCGGCATGGCCAAGAAAAGAACGGATTTGACGGACGGAATTCGGAGGAGGAAGATTAGAAATTAACTCAACTTTGGCCTTGTCTACCTCGATTCCCCGTTTAGAGATGACATGACCTAGAACAATGCCTTCTTGGACCATGAAATGGCTTTTCTCCCAGCTTAGAATTAGATTTGTCTCCTTACATCTTTGGAGTACAAGAGATAAGTTGTTGAAACAAGAATCAAAGGAGGAGCCAAAGACAGAAAAATCGTCCATGAAAACTTCCAAGAATTTTTCAACCATATCGGAAAATATGGACATCATACATCTTTGAAACGTTACAGGAGCATTGTATAGCCCAAAAGGCATGCGTCGATATGCAAAAGTTCCAAAGGGACATGTGAATGTTGTTTTCTCTTGATCTTAAGGGGCGATTGCCACTTGGTTATAGCCGGAATAACTGTCGAGAAAATAATAGTAACTTTGGCCGGCTAGCCTTTCTAGGATTTGATCAATAAATGGTAATGGAAAATGATCTTTCCCAGTTGACGAATTGAGCTTTCGGTAATCAATACACACACGCCACCCGATGCTGGTTCGTTGTGGCATGAGCTCACCCGCTGAATTTTCAACAACGGTGAGACCGAATTTCTTGGGAACAACTTGTGTGGGGCTTACCCACTTGCTATCAGAGATGGGGTAGATGATTCCCGCATCTAACAATTTTATTACTTCCTTCATTACCACTTCCTTCATGTTAGGATTTAACCAGCGCTGAACCTCTCTAGTAGGCTTTGCGTCATCCTCCATATGAATGCGGTGCATATAGATGGAAGGGTCAATTCCCTTCAAGTCAGCCACTGCCCAAACAATAGCTTATTTGTGCTCTTGTAGCACCACTAAAAGGTTGGTTTCTTGGTCCTTTAGAAGATCCGATACAATGATGACCGGGAGAGTTTGATTTAAACCAAGGAATACATACTTGAGATAGGCCGGGAGCGGCTTAAGCTCAAGTAGTGGTGGAGATTTCAAAGACGGAACCAGAGGAGTAGTGGAAAGCTGAGGAAGCGACTCTCTTGGAATTTTCCAAGGGGGAAAATCCATGATAGCGTCGACATTAAGCAGAGAATTAACTTCTTGGATGGATTGGTCAATATCAAAGTTTAAGAAGTCAAAATGAGACATGCAAGTCTCAAGGGGGTCCTTGCTTAGAATGAAGGGGAGAGATTCTTCAACCACTTCATCAATAACATCAACAAGAAAACAATCATCCTCATTGGAAGGATGTTGAGTTGCATGAAAGATATGGAGTTTGACTTGCATGTTTCCAAAAGTAATGTCCATCACCCCGGTTCGGTAATTAATTGATGTATTAGCCGTAGCTAAGAATGGCCTACCAAGGATCACTGGAATATGCTTTTTTGGATCGTGGACCGGTTCCGTGTCAAGAACCACAAAGTCTACCGGGAAGTCGAATTTGTCCACTTGGATGATAACATCCTTAAGAATGCCTCGTGGATGCTTGACCGATCTATTGGCAAGTTGCAAAACCACGGAAGTCGGCTTTAAATCTCCCAGGCCAAGCTGTAAGTAAACTGAGTATGGAATTAAATTCACACTAGCTCCTAAGTCAAGGAGGGCACTCTAGATTTTGTTGTCACCAATGACACAAGAGATTGTGGGGGCACCCGGATCCTTATACTTTGGAGGAGTGCTGTGTTGAATGATAGCACTAACATTTTCAGTTAACCTCACTTTCTTTGGCAAATGACTTTTAGAAGTGCGCTTTTGAGTGCACAAGTCTTTGAGAAATTTCGCATAGGGAGGAATTTGCTTGATAGCATCCAAGAGGGGCAAGTTGATCTTCACTTGCTTGAAAACTTCCCACATGTCTTGAATTTTACAATTCTTGTTCCCAATGTGTGTTGACTCTTGAAGACGTTGCGAAAACGGAGCTTTTGGCTCATAAGTAGTTTCCACATTTGGGTTAACATGTGTGGGATTTCCGTGAATGGTATTTGGATAAGAAGAGCTTAGAATTTGATTGGAAGAGCTTGAATTTGGATTTCTCAAAGGAGGTTCTTTTCCATTTTTGTCTCCATCAACCTTGTTGTCAACCACTCTACCATTCCTAAGGGTGGTAATTGCTTGAACATGCTCATGACTCGGCCCACTCGATGGAGGGGTTTCATCAATTGCATGCATCCCTCTAGGATTTTCAAATGGTTGAGCAGGAAGCTTACCCTTGTCCTTTTGAAGCAATTGGTTCACAGAGTTAGCTATTTGGCCCACTTGATTTTTGAGCTTAGCTATGGATTGAGTATGAGAGTGAACCATTTGAAGAGTAGGCTGCAAAGATGTCAAAAGTTGCTTGTTGGAGTCCATGATTTGCTTGTTTAATGACTCCATCATTTGCTTGTTTGCAACTATAATTTCATCAGTTGGGTAGACTGGAGGTTGATTAGAGACATTTGGATTATACGGAGGACGGTAGCTTGAGGAGGGTGGAAATTGCCTATTTTGAAATTAAGGAGGGGGCTGATTTTGATGCCCTTGATTTTGGAATTGGGAATTTTGTGGGGCTTGTTGTCGCCACGAAAAATTAGGGTGATCTCACCATCCCGGATTGTAGGTATTGAAATAGGGATTATTCCCGGATCTTGAGAACATGGCATTAGCTTGTTCTTCATTTGGATTGGAATATTGCTCCGGTGTGGGGCAATCTTCCATGAGATAGAATGGACTAGTACATGATGAGCATACCGAACTTGCCGAATTTTGAGATAATGAAAGAGAGAGATGTGGTGCCATCAATTGATAGAATTTATGAGCTATGGCATCCACTTGGGATGATTCCTCCCTTATTGATTTTAGTTGACACGGGTTGGTGTTCTTTGCATTGGTTGAGGTCGGAGCCCTACGAGAATTAATTTGAAGTGAATTTTCGCTTAAATTCTCTAGTAGGGTCCAAGCCTCATCTGCATTCTTGGACATGAACATCCCGCCACAAGAAGAGTCAACCATGAATCTATGGGGTTCGGTTAAGCCAGCATAGAAAGCTTGCACTAATTGCCATTTTGGAATCAAATGATGCGGACATTTTCTAAAAAGGTCTTGTAGCCTTTCCCAAGTCTCGTAGAGTTGTTCTCCATCCATTTAAGAAAAGCTAAGAATAGAACGCCTCATTTGGTTGGTTTTACTCACCGGATAATACTTCTTAAGGAATTCTTGCTGTAATTGAGCCCAAGAAGTGATGGAATTTGGAGTGAGTGAGTTTAACCAATACTTTGCCCTATCTTTTAAAGAAAATGGGAAAAGATGCAGATGGAGTGCATTCTCAGGAAAACCTCTCAACCGGATGGTCGAACAGATTTCAAGGAATTCATCAAGATGCTTATACGGACTTCATTATCAAGGCTATGGAAAGATGGAAGCATTTGAATGGTACTTGATTTGATCTCATATTGAGCCGCATCAATGTTTGGCATCACTATGCATGAAGGTGAAGCATATGTAGTAGGGATAAAATGGTCCCTGAGAGTCATTGGCTCTTCATTTGGAATTTCGGCCCTAATTCCCTCATTTCTAACATCTCCTACATTTTCAGCCATTGTGTTAAATTCAGTTTCAAGCTCTCTTACGCTAGAAGATTCCCTAAGGTTTCGTCTAAGCGTTCTTTCAAGTGAATTTATGTCAACTGGCGAGTCAAAAGTTGGTAGGGAGAGCGATCTACGGCCAAACATCAACAATATATAATGCTATCAATGCTACTATTCATCATTCCCAACTCCACATACGATGTTCCCATTCTCCTCAATTATCAAGACAGAATTTAAATGGCCACGACAAGGACCGATGCTTGTACAGGAAATTTAAACAAGATAATAGCCTCAACCAGGGCTTTAAAACTGAATTATCACTAAGGTTAACACATGCACAATATATTACAAATTCGAAACTAGAAGGTCAAGAAACTTACCTGGAGTACCCTAAACTTACAAATTTGCTAGCGTTCCCTCAGTGAGCCCCGAGTTCCTAGAATCTCACACACTTACAACAACTGAGTTGTCAAAACCACACAAGGAAATATTCACAAAACACAATATTAACAATCAAACTAAAATTATCCCTAGAACTTCAGTTGCTAAACCGTTTGCAATCCCCGGCAATGGCGCCAAAAATTGATCGGTTGAGTCGATTACAATTATAAATCAACCTTCGCAATAGCACGAATCATTGTAAAATAGGGCTATTGGTTGGGTAAGTCGAACCACTGGGACGGCGCTAATCTATGGCAACCTAAGTGTCTAGAGTCTTTTTAGAATGATAGAGGTGTTCATAGAGGATATGTTGGTTATCACTTAAGCTATGAAATTAAAATGATAAAATAAAAGTTTGCAAGAGTTTAAAGGAGATGAAATACAAGTAAAGAGGACTACGGAAGTGAATCCGCCTCCATCCCTATACACATGCTAGATTAGAGCTAAATTGGGGGAAAAATAATATATACTATGGTCATGATACATAGCAACACTTGGTTGCTATAATATCCTCAAAAAGTTCATTAAATCTGAAGCAAGCATAATCTATCAAAGGTTAACATGTTTAGACTACCTAACTAAGGTGTAGCTTAACCACATTTACTTGAATGAAAGACTATCAAGTCCTAGATAAAATGATGAAGCACATGAAGGTAAGAAATAAGCATAAATCATCAAAGGTTTCACCCAAGCAATGATCTATCAAAGTCCTTATCAACATGCCATTAAACCATTTCATGATCTCACTACCATTATCACCATGAGAGTGCAAGCAACATGATTAAAAGAATAAACCATCAAAGATAGATAATTGACTCAACATTAATCATTTAAATACATGAAGATCCATTACAAGAGGCAAGATGCTCTAGACCATGAAAAGACCAAAGATTATACATTGCAATCCCCAAAATAGAACTATACTAGGACATGCTTACAAGGGAGGGGCTTCATCACCTCCCTAGATGGAGGTTTAGTTACCCATAGAAGCTTTAGAAGAAGGAAGAAGCTTGGTTGCAACCTCCATTTTCGAGCTCCCTTTCCTTGGCTTCAAGAACTCTATCTTTTTCCCCTCTTTCTGTCTCCACAAATCTTGCTAAGATGAGATATATATTATTTATGTGGTTCCCCTCCTTTGTGTAGACATTCCTCTCCACCAAACAAGGCACAAAAAACCACCAAAAGACATCTCCAACCAACCCATAAAGATGGAAATCAGAGATAAGGGAAACAAGGTGCAAGTGGGCTGAAGTGATGGTTCCCGGAGAGGAATCTGCCCAGAGTTCGAGCGCTCGAACTAAGCACTTCGAGTGCTTGAACTACCACTTCTAGCGCTCAAACTAAGCTCTTCGAGCGCTCGAAGTTAGTCCAGTGAGCTCCTTCCTCTTGACCTGCTTTGCATAACTTTGGTAGAACAGCCATAACTTTCTGCTCTAAACTCCAAATGATGAACCGTTTGAAGATTTGGAAAGTTAAATCGAAGCTCTAAATATTTTATGTTTTGATAGAAGTCCAGTTCTCGAGTTTAATTAGTCAAAAATGGTGAGCAAAGTCAGATTCCGCTGTTGCCAGAACTTAGCCTTGAGCACATTGCTATTCAAAGATTGAATAAAACACCATTTTTGCTCTTTTTTGGCCAATGAATCTGAAAATAAATAAAAGCATGCAAAAAAAGATAATTTATAAAGAATAATCAAATAATGGATTTAACTAATACTGCTAAGGGCGCTTGAATATGCAATATTCGGCGCTTATCACTCCGAAGTGTAGTCAGTGCAAATAGGCAAGAAATGAGTTAACTTGGTCAACCTATCCACAATGGCCCATATAGAATTATGCCCCTTGAAAGAATTTGGCAATCCTTCCACAAAATCTATGGAAATGTTCTCCCATTTCCACTCCGGTATCGGTAGTGGCTGTAGAGCTCCTAGCGGCCTTTGATGATCAATCTTGACCATCTGACAAGTACTATATCGGGAGACAAAAAGAGTAATGTCCCTTTTCATACTTGCCCACCAAAACTATCACTTCATATCCTAATACATCTTGTCGCCTCCCGGATGAACAGAAAACTTAGAGTGGTGAGTCTCAGTCATCACATTCTTCCTCAAATCATCCGCAGAAGGTACCACTTACGGTCCCTTGTACCTTAAACCTCCATCGACCCCAATATAGTAGAATGGAACCTCTCTGGAAGCTATCTATGCAACCTTATCAATGCACTGCTGATCCGTGAGTTGTGCCTTCAAAACCTTGTGAATAATAGAAGGTGTAAGTACCATACAAGCCATGAAAGCATCCGATAACTCATCCATTATCCTCAAAGCATTCCACTCCGTAGCGAATAGAGCAGAAAAACTACCAGCAGGTCGGCAACTGAGTGCATCTGCCACTACATCCGCTTTCCCTGGGTGATACTGTATCGAGAAGTGATAGTCTTTCATGAATTCCAACCATCTGCGCTGTCTCATATTCAGCTCCCGCTGAGTGAACAAATACTGCAGACTCTTGTGATGGCTGAATAATCTGAAGGACTCACCCAACAGATAATGCCTCCATATACGTAAAGCAAAGACTACAGCTTCCAACTCCAAATTATGTGTTGGATAATTAAGCTCATGAGGCTTAAGCTTCCGAGATCCATATGAAATCGGTCATTCCTCATGTATCAAAACATATCCAAGACCCTGTAATGAAGTATCCGTGTAAACAAGATACTCGATCCCGCTCTGGGGAGTAGCCAGAACCGGTGCAGAAGTCAACTTCCTTTTGAGCTCATCAAAAGCTCGCTGACAGTGCTCATCCCACATGAACTATACACCCTTCTTGGTCAGATGAGTGAGTGGACCTATAATCTTAGAGAAGCCTTGAATGAACCTCCGATAGTATCCTGCCAACCCGAGAAAACTCC
This sequence comes from Cornus florida, assembly GCF_030987335.1. Classification (NCBI taxonomy): domain Eukaryota; kingdom Viridiplantae; phylum Streptophyta; class Magnoliopsida; order Cornales; family Cornaceae; genus Cornus; species Cornus florida. The sequence goes on from NW_026775577.1 coordinate 14,647,429, forward strand.
AAATCTCGGTAGGTGAAGTAGGATGTCCCCACTCAACCACAACTGAAACCTTGGCTGGATCCACCACTATTCCTTTTTTTAACACCACGTGACCCAGAAACTTCACTTCCTGCTGCCAAAATTCATATTTCTTGAACTTGGCATACAACTGGTGCTCACGAAGCGTCTACAACACCATCCGAAGATGTCTCGCATGATCGTCCTCAGACCTAGAATAGATCAAGATATCATCAATGAAAACAATGACAAACTGATCCAAATAAGCCCTGAAAACCCTGTTCATTAAGTCCATAAACACTACTGGTGCGTTAGTTGTCTCAAATGGCGTAACACAGAACTCGTAAGAACCATATCTCGTGAGAAACGTGGTCTTAGGAACATCTTGCTCCCTAACTCTCAGCTGATGATAACCAGAACATAGATCAATCTTGGAGAAGTACGTGGCTCCCCTTAACTAATCAAATAAATCATCAATCCTAGGTAAAGGATACTTGTTACGAATCGTAACCTTGTTCAACTCCCTGTAATCTATTCACAAGCGGAGCGAACCATCCTTCTTCTTTACAAATAATACTGGCGCTCCCCAAGGTGAAGTACTCCTGCGAATGAAACCTTGGCTAAGTAATTGCTGAATTTGATCCTTTAACTCTCTCATCTCCACTGGTGCCATCCTGTATGGTGCCTTAGCAATAGGCGTAGTTCCTAGGGCAAAGTCAATAACAAAATCGATCTCGCGATTAGGTGGCAACCCTGGAATCTCCTGAAATACATCTGGAAAGTCCTGTACAATCGGTATGCGATCCAATGATACAGTAACCTCCTCATCCGGTTCCTCCTCCACATGAAACAAATAGGTGCTACCGCCCCCCTTATTACGTGGCATAGCTACAACATACATATCCTGACCAGGTATGGTGAACACAATAGACCTATCAAAACAATTAATATAAGCATAGTAGTGAGATAACCAATCCATCCCAAGTATCACATCATAAGTGTGCATATCCAGGACCAATAGATTGGCTAAAAATCTAAGTCTGCCAATATCTAGCATCATAGGTCCATCACTCTAATGTAAAATGGCTGTGTCGCCCAATGGTGTCGAAATACCCTGAGGTCTAGTGCATACCCTCGTCCTTATCCCAGATAAAGCAACAAAAGTCCTAGCCACAAATGAGTGTGTAGCACCCGTATCAAATAAAACACGTCTATGAAAATCATGAATAGGAAACTTACCCTCAATAGCCTGAGCTGCCTGCATATCCTGTGGCATGGGATTGTACACCCTGCCATAATGTAACTGCTGTAGTGCCTGTCCTTAAGGCTATGGCAGCGCTGGTAAAGCCGGATAAGTCTATCCCTGAATCTGTCGAACCTGTAGAGCTGGTAAAGGCACTGGCGCCCTCTGCCCTTGCTGTACATGTTATCCCTGTCCCTGTTTGGCTATAGGACACTGCCTGGAAGTGTGACCATACTTTCCACAAGTGTAACAACTACCCTGGAAAGTACCAAATGGCTTCCTCTGTCGGTTAGCCTGTGGTTGACCCTATCCTGCCTGTGGACCCCCATTCTGTTGTCGCTGAACAGGTGTCACATCCCTGGGAGCATCTGAACCACCCTTGTGCTTTTTCTAAGGCTGCTGTCCTTGGAATTTGTCTTTATCATTCTGTCGATGTTCATTCCCATTCCTTTTCTCAGCTGACTGGTTAACAGAGTCTCTGTCACCCCGCTTCTCACCCTTGGCCTGTCTGATATCCACGGTCAACTGATACTATTGTAGAGCGGCGTCTACCACCTAAGCATAGGTAGTATAGGCTGGACTACCTGTAATGGCTCTCTTGATAGACCACATCAGTCCCTTGACGAAACTATTGCGCTTCTTCTCCTCTATATACACCTCCTCCGGTGCAAAGAGATACAAGTGTGTGAACTGCTGTTCATACTCTTCCACTGTTATGTTTCCCTATTGCAGATTGAGAAATTCAGTCTTTATGGCTGCCCTGACTGCATAAGGAAAATACTTTTCTTCAAAGCGTGCACTGAACTCATCATGCCCGAGCAATAAGGTCATTGAGGTGAGGAGGAAACTCTGGATCTCCTCCCTGATCCAGAGTCTGCTGAACTTTCTCCTGCTCCTCGTAGAACTGACCTTCATCCTCCTGACGCTGCCTACGAGCCGCTTCCCTTCGTTGCCGATTGTTCCGTCTGGTTCTTGCGTTAACCATTCTGTCAACACAGAAGACAGACATCAACACGATTAAACCGAACCGTAAAGAATACAATGAATCTTAATATTTAAGCTCTAATTAAGAGAAAATGCTATGCGGAAGTCTTATACGATAGAATCCTAGAGACACTTGAACCTGGAGTGCTTTGATACCAACTGTTATACCCTTTGGATCTGAGACACGGGTCGATCAAGCCTAGGCCCAAACCCGAGGGATATCGAACAATTAAAGTATTTTATAACGAACACAGAATACAAATTAAAATAATAAGAAATAAATAATAAATGGCTGGAAATAAATCTAATGAAAATCCTCAAAAAATATAATTATTGAAATCTGTTAAATTCAAACTCCATAGGTTTACAACTCGGGAATCCGTCCATTGGACCCCTTATTAAAAATCTCAAACCAAAGCTGAAATAATAGAAATAAAATCCAAAACTAACATAGAGAAGATTCCTACATAATCGAAGGAATGAATATATGTATATGCTCTGCACGTCCAAGCTCAAACCCTGGAACTGACGAACACCTGAAAATAAAGGAGTGGGTCAGGCCCACATGCAAGCCCTGATCTACTACAATCCAAACAGTAATCCGATACGCAGATACATCCTACGAAGACTCAACAATATCTAGAGTAGTCCATATATGTATATAGTACACACTATAGGACGTTCGCTAGTCCAGTAGGTCTGTCTCAGCCTGAATAGAAGGCAACCTGCAAATACGCACCCTAACCATGAGTACCTAGACCTACCAGGGAATAACACCTATGTCTAGTTATCGATCCTAGATGATATACGCGCCCTAACCATGGTTATGAGACTCAAGCTCATACCACGGCACCATATAATATATATATAAAGTCCGTACTCCTCCTAATACAAAATATCATCCATCTGTGTAGTGGTCTGATATATGTATAACAAATCCATCCTGAAACCATAGTAGGTCATTCAATTCTCAATTGATATGACACAAGTAGGTGATGGACTTAACCTGTATGATTAATCCATACCTTAATCCAAGTTAGGTAGAACTTAGTGTTTGAACTAGTCTATACCTACTATGTCACCGTCCCATACCAGTACATACAATCCTCCGGTTAACATAGTTGACAAAACAGTATTAAATAGTCATCAACCATACTCCAAAATATGCACAAGATAAATTAAACCATATACATAAATATTAGGCATTCAATACAGGGCCTGAAATCATATCCAATGTTGTATACTGTTATAACATATGCAACCCTTTATATCCTCCAACAATATCTATGAATTGATACAATTTAATACAATTGAAGTACCAATTAAATCCACACTAAGTATAGTTGATTTTAATTAATTCACTATACCTATAACACTAGAAAAATATACGATTATATATAATTAGATTATATATAAAAACTCTTGCCAAATTCCAGTAAATAAAATTAACATAATAGTGTGCAAGCTACAAATTTCCTCTTGGGTTTTGCTTGCTCTGCTCCTCAACCCAATTATAAATTTATATTTTTTTCATCACAATTCCAGCCTTATACAGTCCCACACATCATTTATACAATTTAAATTAATTGCAGGAACCCAAAAAGCCCAAACAGTTTTAAAAATCCACGCTACAGTGCATTTCAAGAAAGAGCATGCTCTTAAAATGGGAGCCTGCTCTATTTTTCCACCTAGAGCTGGCTCTAGGATCTTAGAGCCGGCTCCATGACACCTAGAGCCGGCTCTCCCCTTTGGGAGTCGGCTCTAAGAGGTTTGGAGCCTTCTCTCCTTCCTCTTAGCAGCCCTCGTCCGTTTTAACTTCATCTGCTTCAATTCCGGTGATTTACAGAATCCTCTTTGATGTTTTTAATCCTTGTTCTAAGCTCCAACTCAGTCCTAGGTTCATCTTAAATCTCTTAGATCCAATCCTAACATGTATAGGATCTAATTTTTAAATCCACGAACATCGAACCTCTGCTGGAAATTTTTAAGCAAGTTTTTACAGATTTAATTCCAATTAATTTTATGCAATTAAATACTATTCTATGGACTTGTTTTAGAGTTCAAACTCAGTCCCAGATTAAGTACGAGGCATCTAATTATAATACTAAGCTCAATTAGAACAATGCTTAATTGTAAACACAGAAGGAACAGATTACAGAATTTCAATAATTATGAAAAACAGTTAATACAATGAGATCAAATAAATTCATATATGCATGGAAGACATGTAATTATATTTGTTTCAATCCGTTTTAGCCTTTAATAAAACCCTGGAGTCTAACTAGGCATGCACAGAACACGAATTAAAGGGAAAGAGAATAACAGATACTTGCCTACAGTTTCAGATTTTGAAACTATAATCCACCATCTCTAAAGTTTCTGACAACGTCCTAGACTGCTGTTCCACTCCTCTGGTGCTCTTGGTTCAACCCAGAAGCAACCCCGTTCCTTTCTCCTTAAAGCTCCCTTTTAAACTCTCAGAATTCTCTCTCTGTTGCTCTCTGTGTATCTCTCTGTTTCACAATCGTGACTATGGTGACTAGGGTTTTGTTTGTAAACCTAAACCAATGTATAATATGTATATATATAGGCTTCACACCACAATCCTAATTCTAATATAAAACCATCCCTAAGTCGGCTAAAACCCGTGACGTGATTTAATTAAAGACAACCAGAAACCCTTAAAATGAAATAGCTAAATTACATTTAAATTACAAAGCCACATAAGCACCTACATACTAAAATTTAAGAATACAATTTAGATAATAAAACAACCCAAAACACAATTTAAATGAACAATTAAAATAAAACAGTTAATTCACAAAAATGAGCAACTTAACAAGTAATTAAAACAATTAACTAAATAAAAATGCAATTAAATAAAATAATAAAATTCCAAGACTGTCCTTTTAAATTGGGGGTATTACTGTTTACAAGTCTTATGTCAGATCACTAATCAAGAGACTAACATACTTTGGTTTCAAATGGACTTTATATATATGATTATGATAACATGATATAAGCTTGAGTCTCAGGATCGTTGGTTAGAGAGCATATATGCATTGGGATGCATAGCTGGCTATGACGGTTGAGGTGTACCCTGTTAGGTCTAAGTATTCATGCCCACATCTGGTGCGTATTGCATGTTACCTTCTATTTAGGTTGAGACCCCTTTGTAGTCCAGTGAAAGTCCCTTAGTGTAGATATATGTATGTTTGGACTAGATAGATATTGTTGAGATATCTAGGATGTATCTGTGTATCGGGTCTCTGTTTGGATTGTAGTTAGGATAGAACTTGTTCGTGGGCCTGACCCACTCTTATATTTTTCTGGTGTTCGACAGTTCCAGACCTAGGGCTTGTTTGGGCTGAGCAGAGACGGTCATTCATTCTACCGATGACGTAGGATTTCATTCCATGTTTTAGATTTGGCTTTTATTTTCAATTGGTTATGTTCAGTTGGGATTTTGTTTAGGGTTTACTACATGGATTCCCGAGTTATACTCTTGGAGGTTTTGGAGAGTTGGATTTTATTAATCTTTATTATTTGAGGATTTTATATTTAGAATTCCTTCAGCTTTAATTTGTTTTTCTTAAATCTTTTGTCATCTATGTTTATTAAATATTAATTATTTAATGTTCCCTCGGGTTTGGGCTTGGGCCTGATCAAGCCATGTCTCGGATTCGAGGGGTATCACAGTGGCATACTAGGGATGGATAAGCTCAAATCACTAAGTCATACCTATTGTGGAATAAGGGAACGAATTATAAAAATAAAATCCTATTTATATGTAAGCCAATGCAGCTGAAGAAACTGAACGGCTAATTGGATTTATTATATATGGATAGGATGGACTTTAAATATATATTTATGGTACCGCAATATGAGCTTGAGTCTCAGAGTTGATGGTTAGGGAGCGTATATGCAGTAAAATGCGTAGCTGGATATGATAGGTTGAGGTATACCCTGTTAGGCTTAGATAGTCATGCCCACTCAGGTGTGTTTTTCATGTTGCCTTCTATTCAGGTTGAGACCCCCTGCATAGTCCAGTGAGAGTCACGTGGTGTGGATATATATGTACGGACTATATAACTATTGTTGAGTTATTTAGGATATACATGCGTATCGAGTCTCTGCTTAGATTGTAGTAGGATAGAACTTGTTTGTGGGCCTGACCCACTTCTATTTTTCAGGTATTCGTTAGTTCCAGGCGTAGAGATTGTTCATGCTGAGTAGAGACAGTCACTCATTCTTCCGACGACGTAGGATCTCTCTTTATGATTTAGTTATGTATTTCTTTTAGTTTTTACATATCATTTTGGGATATTATTAGGGGTCCACTAGATGGATTCTCGAGTTGTTAAACTATTGGAGGTTTTGGATTATTGGATTTTCAGTACTTAAGTTTAAAGGATTATATTTTAGAATTCTTTTAGCTTTTAATTATTTAATTCTTAATTCATTTTGAAATCTGTGTTTATTTAAATATTAATTGTTTGATATTCCCTCGGGTTTGGGCTTGGGCCTGATCAACCCATGTTTCAGATTTGAAAGGTATCACATTATCCTAAAGACAACTTTCCACTACCCAAAATAAATCAGATGTTAACGCAACTACTGGTTTTGAGAGACTCACATTCCTCGATGCGTATTCCGGCTATAACCAAATCCCTATGAATCCAGAAGATGAAGAGAAAACTACTTTCATAACAAAGAAAGGTACCTACTGTTATAGAGTCATGCCCTTCGGACATAAGAATACTGGGGCAACTTACCAACGTCTTGTTAACAAGATCTTTGACGAGATGTTGGGAAAAACGGTCGAGGCCTACATCGATGACATGGTGGTTAAAAGTGTGAAGAAGGAGGAACATCCCAAGCACCTCCAAGAAGTCTTTGACACTTTGAGAAAGTATAACATGAATCTGAATCCTTCGAAGTGCTCTTTTGTGCTTTCTTCAGGGCAGTTCCTTGGCCATATTGTCAACAAAAGGGGGATCGAGGTAAGTCCGACTCAGGGTCAGGCCCTTATACAAAATCAATAACTAAAAACTCGTAGAGAAGTACAGGTTCTGACTAGCCGAATCGCAGCTCTTAGTCGTTTTATCTCCCGATTGTCAGATAAGTGCAAAACTGTTCTTTGATGCAATAAGATCCAAAAATAAAGATATATGGGGACCTCAACAGCAAGTCGTTCTCAATCAATTGAAATGCTACATGGCTGAACCTCTAATTTTGTCAGCTCCGAAGCCTGGTGAGACTCTTATCATATATTTAGCAATCTCCTGCATAGCCACAAGTGCAGTACTAATCAAAGAAGAAGGGAAGAATCAATATCCAGTCTTTTACACCAGTAAAACAATGACTGATGCAGAAACACGATACAGCAAAGCAGAAAAGATCATACTAGCATTGGTGTACGCTAAGAGAAAGTTTCGACACTATTTTGAGTCACATAGCATCATAGTTCTAACCAACTATCCCATGCGAGTTATTCTTTCCAAGACAAACTTGTCCGGAAGAATAACTAAATGGGCAATCGAACTCAGTTCCTTCGATATATCTATGAACTAAAGGTATCACACAAAGGACAAGCATTGGCTGACTTCCTCCTTGAGTATGAAGATAAGCCCGAAGAGCTAGGCCTTCCTGAACCACAATGGGAGCTTCGGGTATATGGTTCCTCGAACTTAACTAGTGCCAGGGCTGGAATCGTAATCACAACCCTTGAAGGCACCAAGCTGCAGCAATCAATCTATCTGACTTTTCCTACTACTAACAATGAAGCCGAGTATGGGGCCTTGCTTGCCGGGCTTCGGTTAGCAAGCCAGCTTTAGGTGAGATGTCTAAAGGTTTACAGTTATTCTTAAATAATTGTGAATCAGGTGACAAGCAAGTATCAGCCCAAAGAAGACAAAATAAAAGCATACAAGGAGGTTGTGGAGGGTGCTATGTAAGGATTCGATCAAATCGAATTCCATCAAGTACCTCGTGATGAGAATTCTGAAGCAGATCAGTTGGCTGCCGTAGCATTTTCTTCAAACGAAGATTTGGTCCGAATAGTACCAATTGACATCTTGGACGAACCTAGCATAAGCCTTCGGCAGGAGATAATAGTGATCCCCGATATTCTACGAGAACCATGTTAGATGGATCCGTTGGAAGCTTACCCCATGTACGGAACTCTTCCGAATCAAAAGGCCGAGGCATGGAAGCTTAGGCTCACCACAGCCAAATACTCTATCATCAATAATCAATTGTATCAAAAGGCATTCTCAGGTCCCTACTTGAAGTGTTTAAGTCCCACTGAGGCCCTCGTGATTCTAAAGCAAATCCATGACGGGGACTGTGGCAACCATTCTGGTGGCAGATCCTTAGCACATTAGGTCCTTACTCAAGGTTATTTCTGGCCATATTTAGCTTGGAATGCCGAGGAGTATGCTCGAAGATGTGACAAATGCCAGCGACATGGTCCAATGAAACACCAGCCTACAGAAGACTTGCACATAAAGGCAAATCTATGGCTATTCGCACAATGAGGGATTGATATGGTTGGACCATTACCCAAAACTGTGGAGCAAAAGGAATACATGTTGCTAGCCACGGATTACTTCACAAAATGAGTAGAGGCAAAGGCTTATTCAAGTGTGACCCATGAGCAAGTAAAGGGTTTTCTATGGAACAGCATAATCTGCCGATTTGGGGTGCCAAAAGTTATCATGATGGATAATGGTCCGAACTTAGATAACAGAAGCACAAGAAAATTCTTCGCCGAACATGGGATCAGGCAGAAGTTGGCTGCAGTTAGCCATCCACAGGGAAATAGGCAGGCTAAAATAACTAACAGAACCATTTTCAGCTGCCTAAAGAAAAAGTTGGAGAAGCTCAAATCAAAGTGGTATAAGAATCTACCTCAGGTACTTTGGGCATATCGAACCACCCCACGAAGGCCGACGGGTGAAAATCCCTTTGCTATGGCCTACAGATTAGAAGATGTCATCCCCACGGAGTCAGCGGTTTCTACTCTTCGGACCCATTTGGTGCTCGAAAAGAACAATGATCAGCAACTCGAGCATAGCCTTGATCTCTTGGAAGAAAAGAGAGATGCTGCAGCAATTAGCCTCACTTCATACCAACAACAGTTGCGTAATAGTTACAATAAATAAGTCAGGTTCAGAAGTTTTGTGAAAGGTGATTGGGTACTGAAGCAAGAAACGGCCCATGTTAAAAAATTACAACCCAATTGGACTGGACCTTACAGAGTCATAAAAGTGGTAGGGAAAGGAGCCTATCGCTTAGCTGAAGCAGATGGGCGTCCAATCGCGCATCCATGGAATGCAATACACCTCAAAAGGTACTATCATTAGACGATATAGTCCGCTTGTGTTTCTTTTTCAATTAGACAATATATTTGTTTTTTTTCTACAAATACGGCTGTTATTGGCCCATATAATAAACTCTCATATTGTTGAGTACGTCCTCTCTCCTTTAAGTGTGTGTTGCCTTACGTAGTCAATAATGTTGGATACACGTGTGATTAGCGATCTCGTGAACTCCATAAATCAATAAAATTCGGTGTGGGATGTTATTCAGTTCGTGTTTTTATTTCTTTTCGTAAAAGGGGGCAATGCTAGTACCCTACTATGAATTGATGTTACGACAAGAAAAGCAAAAACAAAAACAGCAAAAACAAACAAAAAACGAGCACAAAGTCAATGATTGTTTATGGAAACTATCGAGTGTTTGTTTGTAGAAACCACCTTCAATAGGACACTACAGTTGTTCATATCTTTTACATAGCAACTTACTTCTATTGTTGTCCCACATCGATAAAAAAATACCTCTATACAGGGCCCACTGGTAATAGTAACGGCCCAATCCAAATTGTGTTCAAAGCCTTGGTACCAGTGGGCATTCTTTGCAATAATTCTTTTTAGAAACCCACCTTTCTGGCCCGTATTATAAATTTTATTCTTTGTCCCATATCGCATAGAAGTACAAGAGGTGTATAGTTAATATATAGGTGGCACACCCCATTTGATTGCCACGAAGAGAGTCTCTGTGGAAGATAGTCTCCTAAACAGATGTATGGGAGACTTCTCAATCATAGTTACTCTCTTTCTTGGCCTCATATCATTTTTGAATCTTCGGCTTGTGTTGCATACTTGGTAACTTTTCCAGCTAAGGCCTCGAACCTCAAGAGTCTGGTATAATACAGTTCCTGTCAGGCTCATAGTTGAGGAACACATCATTTCGGACCTCAAGAGTCCAGCACAATACAGTTCCTTTCAGGCTCATAACTGAGGAACACATCGCTTCGGACCTCAAGAGTCCGGCACAATACAATTCCTCTCAGGCTCATAGCCAAGGAACACATCTCTTCGGAACTTCAGAGTCCAGCACAATACAGTTCCTCTCAGGCTCATAGCCGAGGAACACATCACTTCGGACCTCAAGAGTCCGGCACAATACAAATCATCTCAGGCTCATAGCCGAGGGACACATCACTTCGGACGTCAAGAGTCCGGCGCAATACAATCTCTCTCAAACTCGTAGCCAAAGAGTGTATCGCCTCGGACGACTCAAGTCTGAGGCTACATCGATAGGGTTTGAGCCCAGGTGGGGGCAAAAATTCTATGTGGCTACCACACCTATTGACCCCTATACTTGGCCTAATAATAAATTACCCTTGGAAAATTTTATCCTTCATCGAAAGCAAATAGAAAACTTGAGTGCAATATATGGTACAATCCCATACTCATTGATTGCCAAGAAAGGTGCCCATTGGTAAATAGATCTTTAAGCAAAAATCAGAAATCAACATATCAAGGGACCCTCTTTCTTTAGCCAATCCTTTTTAAAATCTTCGGATCACAATGATATGAATATTGCATTGAAAGCTTGAAACCCTCAACACATTCCTCCAAGAAAAGAGACTCCGTGTCTCCAACATAAAGAATCTGAGTACAAAGAATTGGGAAAAAAACCCTAATGAATAAGCAAAAATCTAAGTAGAGGTTACTGTATTCGTTGATATTTTATCCCCAAGATAAATAAGTCTGGCTAAGATAATTACTAAGTCAAGTAAATAACTTGTCCCACATTGAAATAATACAAGGAAAACGAGTATTGATATATCTACTCCATGCGAATCAATGGCAAGAAGGGTTCCCTTGATGGTTAGATTGTTAGGTGGGGAAACCATCATTGGATATTAATCAAACTGTCAAAGGGATTCCCTTCTTATCATCTTCCTTGTTTTTGCTTCGGACCACAAGGGGTATGAAGCCCACAGGTAATGAGTCTTCCTCAAAGATAGGAAAACATTACTACTTAGTGATAATGTGAAACTCAGAAGCATTCACAGACATGCAAATCACCTCAAAATAAATTTTATCATTACAGCACCAGAAGCAAAAATATATTGTTTCAAACATTCATCAGTTTAAAATTAAAAATTACACAACCCTACTTCCTTTTTGGATTAAAAGGAGCAGAGTCGAAAGCATCAACCACGTTCGGGTTGGAAGCAGTTTCTGAAGGGAGTAAAGGCCTTGGAGCTGGTGGAAGAGAGGAACTTGGAGCTGAATGGTCCTTCTGATGAGACTTCACCATCTCGGTAAATAATACCTCAGTTTCTTGAGCTGGTGGACCCTCAGCATAAGGAAAAGATACTTCTATGTCAACATCAAAGGCGTCTGGATCCTTTATCTTGTCACCAGAGCCCTAGTTGAAGCCGAACCTGAAGGCCTTCGCACTGGATAGTCGTACCAAAGTGGTGTAACATCTTTGCATTTGTTTTCCAGCAATGACGTAGGTGCTGATCACATCTGTCAAACGCTGGACCTCAGCTTCCAACGCCTCTACTTTAGTTTCAGAAGCGGCCAGGCGGTTCTTGTAGACATCTCTTGCTTCAGAGGCAATCTTCACATTTAGAATAATACTCGAAGCCTTCTTTTCAGCATTGCCAAGTTCTCTTTCCAGTTTCTTGATAGAAAAAGACTGAGCCTCAACAGTAGGGCACAGCGTCATTGTTTGGTACAAATTCTACATAGTGAACAATGACAATATCAATGAATATGAGTGAAAAGAAATCTGAGGAATTAACAGTAAAGGGAAAAAATTAAACCTTTACAACATCAACTGGGGTAGATAGTAGTAGCTGATCTAACCCCATGTTTCCAATGATTTCTTCATCCTTGGGTAGCCACATTCCCCGGGCTACTGCCAAAGCAACAGAGGGGTCAGTGACTATCGAGTCCCCAAAATGAAGAACGTACTTGTCAGCCCATGAAAAGACAGGTCTCCAGGGTTCTCCAGCTTTGGCCTATACATAAGCCCAAACTTCCTCCTCTGGGTCAGTTTTCCCAGCCTTCTCTCCCCTGCTCTTGGGGATATTTTTGCCCTTGCTGGTGGAATGAGGGTTCGACCTTGTCTTCTTTAGAGATGGTTTATCAACCTTCTGTTCATGCTCAGTAGATCTGATGACTGCCAAAGGCTGTGCTTCAGCATCTCTCTTCTTCAGAGCTTTTAGCTCTCTGTTTTTCTTCCTCAGTCAATGGGAAGCTGTCGAAGGATGGAAGTGCCAAATCCATAAAGTCTGTGGCTGTGGCACTGGAGGTAATTTCCTAGAGGTTGGACGAAGTAAGCAACTCCTCAATAAAGGGGGGATCGCTCCAAACTTGTCTCTCTAGAAGTGAGAGCCTGTTCTTAGCTACAGAGGAAGGGAAAGTCACTGAAAAAGCATCAAGAAACTCATAAGTATGACGAAAAATTAAGACTTTGCATGGGAAGTAGCCAGAGCACTTAGTATGAAGGGAGGGTAAGCATTCTATACCTAACTTTCCAAACTTACGAGGGATTGGGAGTTTTGTGATACCCTTGGGATCCGAGACACGGGTTGATCAGGCCCAGGCCCAAACCCGAGGGAATATCAAACAATTAAAGTATTTAAAACGAGCATAGATTACAAAATAGTTTAGAAGGTAAAATAATAAAGCTGAAATGAATACTAACATAAAATCCTCAACTGATAAAAAGTAAATAAATCCAACTTCTGAAACCTCCATGAATACAACTCAGGAATCCATCTCTAGTGGACCCCTATTAAAAATCCAAACTAAAAAGAAAACTACTAAAAGAACATCCATAGTAAACCATGAAGAGAAGTCCTACGTCATCGGAAGAGTGAGTGATAGTCTCTGCTCAGCACGATCAAGCCTACGATTGGAACGGTTAAACACCTGAAAAATAGAAGTGGGTCAGGCCCACAAACAAGTTCTATCCTACTACTATCCAAGCAGAGACTCGATACACATATACATTCTAACCAACTCAACAATAGCTAATAATACAACTCAGGAATCCATCTCTAGTGGACCCCTATTAAAAATCCAAACTAAAAAGAAAACTACTAAAAGAACATCCATAGTAAACCATGAAGAGAAGTCCTACGTCATCGGAAGAGTGAGTGATAGTCTCTGCTCAGCACGATCAAGCCTACGATTGGAACGGTTGAACACCTGAAAAATAGAAGTGGGTCAGGCCCACAAACAAGTTCTATCCTACTACTATCCAAGCAGAGACTCGATACACATATACATTCTAACCAACTCAACAATAGCTAATAGTCCATACATATGTATAATCACACCACAGGACTCTCACTGGACTATGGAGAGGGTCTCAACCTGAATAGAAAGCAACATGCGAAAACGCACCCATAGGTGGGCATGAGTACCTAGACCTAACAGGGTACACCTAAACCTCCCATATCCAGCTACGTATCCTACTGCATATACGCTCCCTAACCGACGACTCTGAGACTCAAGCTCATATCGCAGTACCATAAAAATATATTTAAAGTCCGATCCTAACTATCCATCAAGAATCCAGTTAGTCATTCAGCTTGTGCAGCTTCTTTGACTTGAGCATAAGTAGGATTTATTTTGAAATCCATTCCCTTATTCCGTGTAGGTAGGATATAGTATTTTGAAACTAATCCATCCCTAGTATGTCACCGTCCCATACCGGTGCATACAATCGATCCATCCAGTAGTTGGCAATACAAGTATATATGTAAATACCAACTAATCCATAAATTCCACAATTGATAATAATTTATTACATATAGGCATCAATTGTTCCATATTAACTGGCAGAACCTAAATAACTATTTACATTAATTAATTCCATACAAGGCATAATAGAACTTTATAAACTAACATGCTTGTCTTATACCACCGTTGTATAATTCTCTCATAATTTATTGCACAGAGAATAAGTATAGACATCCTTTAATCCGTGATAATCATAATCAAAATATATATTTGAACATACTTAGTTTATACCGCTACACAATTATCCAAGAATTGATATTACATTTAACACATGTATAAATCAATTTATCCTCTATAAGCATTTAATAATTCTGTAATCTGACATGCTTATATTTCACCACTGGAACATGATTTAATCTATAAAATCATTCTCGACAAAAATTGCTAAAACCATGCTGAACAATTTTAAACCTTCACATTTAAACAGTATACTAACTTGTGTAAGAATTCTATAATGTTCAAACTATAATACAAGGTGAATAATTATGCATTAACAAGGCTCTTGGGAGTTTTAATTTGCTCTTAGACACCTATGAAAACCTCCATTAAGGCTTCGAATTAAACTGGAACCTTCAAAATCCAAGTACCCAAGCAAAACTCTCGCTAAAACTTAAAAAAAAATGGAAAAGCCACATTGCAGCCGGCTCCAAAAACAAGTGGAGCCGCCTCCACCCTATTGGAGCCACCTCTAATAACATGTGAAGCTGGCTCCACTTCAATGGAGCCGCCTCCATTGAAGGGTGGAACCGCCTCCACTCCTCCCAGCCTCCGTCTTCTCCGACGCTGGCTATTTTCTGACATTCTGATCATCTGCCCTCCATTCTTAAAGCTCCTAGATGTCTAATACTAGGTCCAGTGTGTTCCAGAATTAATTCAACTCTTAATTCATCAACCAACATCAATTAGACTACAACTTATGCAAGAAGGACCTAAACCGGAACGACTACTCACTCATGATCATATTGTTTCAAGTGATCACCCATGCGAACCAGATTAAGTTTAATATTTTCCCAAGGTGTTCCAGCGTTGATTAAATCCTTAATTCTTTAATTGACATCAGTTAAAACATAGAGTAAAACATGAGTTTCACAAGAAAGAGTTCAAAGTAATCAATAACCAACTTTTAAACACGTTCAGGTTTAATTATCTCAGACATGCAAACCCAGTTTAATTTTAAACCTTTATATATTCCTAGAATTGTATTAAAGATGCAAAGAACACGAGCCTAAGGAATAGAGTTAGGATTAGAACTTGCCTTTGAGATTTCGGTTAAAAATCCCAACGTCGTCTTCTTAAATTTCTCCGGTGAACGACCGTAATCCTCCTATGTTCCTTCTCTGCCTCCACTGTCGTGAATAGGGTTTTCTAAAAACCCTAGGCAGAACTTAATACGTATATTTATAAGTTTATACAAAACCTAAATTCAATCCAAACCCTACAATGAATCTAGCCGGCCCATAGAAAATCCTAATCAAATCTACGTCGGCTACCAAGACTTGACTTCTAATACAAAACCCTAAATTAAACGTTAACTAAACCCTAATGTAAATCAATTAAGCATTTAAAAGAATTAAAATAAAAAAATAAAACTAACTAATCAATTAAATAAATTAAAACACCATAATTCAAACAAGTCACAATTAAGTCAAATATCAAGCAAATAAACAAATAATTTCAAATAAATTCTAATATTCAAATACACAAGCAATTAAACATTTTAAATTCTAAAAAATGCAATTAAATAATTAACCAAAATATAATACAATTAAATAATTAACCAAAATACCAGGACTATCCTTTTTAAAATTAGGGGTATTACAAGTTTGCTCGATTGAGACATAACCCAATTCCCTTTAACAATTATCATCCGCTCTTTCCATTTCTTCTTGGAATTGGGAAGGTCCGTACATATCCTTTGCTGAAGAGAGGAAGTAAAATAAAAATGGCCAGGCTCAATCCTGTGCCTAGAGATGGTATAGGTAATCAGCAAGTCAGCGAGAGTCAAGTCAAGACTCTCTAACCTTCAGTGGACCAAAAGTGATGAGACTATTCAAAGAAAGTTAGGGTTTAATTACAGCGGGGCAAGACTTAACTTATTAAAGACCAAGTGGTAAAAAGGGTAAAGAGGAAATGGAAGAGCATTAAGGTGCCCAACCGATAAGAGCAACTCATTCTCTCCAATGCCCTCACCAGAACTAAAATCAGCTTCTTTAGGGTATTTAACAATTTCTACCCCCTCGGGCATTTCAAATTCCTCTATTATAGACTTAATGGTGAATTTGAGACGACGGGTAGACAAAATCATCTTTCTCTCCTCTTTGGTGAAAACACCATCTGACCCGAAAGTAGATACTTCGGCTTGAGGTCGAGAAATATCCATTTGATTGATTGAATCGTTCGCAAATCCAGGACGGTCACAAACCCTAGGAGAAAGGACCCTAATGAAAATAGGGGAAGATGAGGGAGTGGACTCGGAATCTACAATCTCTATATAGTCAGAGGTGGGTGAGGTGCTCATTATACGAAATCAAAGAAGTAGCAAGAAAACTAACCTGGAATCATGTTGAATCAATGAGAACAATGAACGCAGTGAAATCGAGAGCAAGTTGTGAAGAAGCCTTTTAGTTAGAATGACAATAGCCACTCCTTAAACCGCCTTTTGCAAAATTGGCAATCGTTCAACTTTAATTTCCTTTTAATTAGGAGCCGTACTCCAATTAAAGAGGGAATTGGGGCCAAAGTGTGGAGGGAAAAAAAAACCTCTCCAATGAGGATCGTCCACATCATTACACTACAAATTTATATTATATATATTTACAAGGGCCCGATCCGTATCAAGCCCGAATTGGAAAAGCCCAATCCGAAACAAGCCCAAGCTGAATCTTCCCTTCTATCAAGATCGCTGACATTGGTCATTTGGCCCATTTATCAAGCCCAAACGATTCAAGATACATACAGCCCAAGTTATATGAGAATAAAAGAGTCCTGTTAGAAAAATGATTCAACAAAGAAAGCAAGTTCTGTGCAAGGAAAGTTTTGCATGGAAAAAATTATAAAAAGGAAAGAATTCTAATTGTAAAGAATGATTGTATATGGAATGAATTGGAGGACAAGTAAGGCGAGTCCTATCATAATTCCACCACTTTGTTTCATATAAATAGAGGCCTAGACCTCCAATCAATGGATCGAACAATATATACATGACTTTGAGTATTATAATTGCTTGTTCTAAGTGAGTTGTATTTTTCTTTTTTATTTCTTTTAATAGAGAGAAATTTTGCACCTACACTCAAATATTAGGTTTGATGGCTTTTGACCTACTAGATATTAGAAGGAAATAGATGGAGTTATATATTATCCCATATGGTCACTTTAAAATGTTAAAAATGGCGTAATACCACACGGCCAAAGCCACGCAGCAAAGTGATGTGTATGCGTTTGGTGCAGTGTTGCTTAAGGTAGTGTCTGGCCAAAGGCCTGGCACTAGGATTGGTGCGTTTCAGTACTTAGTGGATTGGGTGTGGTTCTTGCACCGTGAGGGGAGGCTGTAGACGAGCTGCTTAGGGAGGATTACGTGGCGGAGGAAGTGCAGAGGGTTCTGATTGTAGGGTTATTATGCTACCATCCAATAGCCAATGAGAGGTTGGACGCCAAGGAGATTCTTCAGATTGTGTCCGGGATGATGGCTGTGCCACATGCCACTGTTCAAGCCGCCTTTCGTGTAGCCGTCGGTGGCGGGGCAGGAGGGAGAAGATATTAGCTCCGCCACTACATTGTGCAACCTCCCATTTTCAGTCAGGGTGGTCTCCACAACTCCTCAGCAGAGACAGTTATGTTACATACACTAGTGACAACTCTTTGGTGTAGTTGCTTTGGTTAATTTATTTTTTGTTCGGATTAGAAATATGAAGATTTCATATATATATATATATATATATATTTTTCACTTTGATGTTTGTAGTTATATTTGTTCATTGAGAGGTGGGAAGGGAAACTATTTTGTATATTTTGATGGGTGGTGTTATTGTTGGCACCAAAACTTGGAAGCCATCTCAGCGATGACGTGGACCAATAAAGAGCAAATAGGTATTTCTAATATGGAGTCAAGAGGATCGGCTAGTTTGAAAATATTAGGAGCAAATATAGGAAGATATATTTCTACCACCCAATGGATATGGTAGTTGCTGAAATATAGCAACTCACATTTGACTTTTTTCAAAATGGGCTGTTAACATAAAATGAAAAAGCTAGAGTTTGGATGAAACTCAATAACTAAATTCCTATAAAATAGGAAGTTTAGTTGGATGAAAGAAGGAAAGCTCTGAAGACATGTATAGAAGGTTGGCAGCATGAAGTGAACAAATCTAATTATGACAAGTGGCCTTGACATGGCGCTAAAGGATGGGCCACTTGGGATAGAACACGGCTGCCAAGTTTATAAAAGGAAGTTGCTAAAATTTAGCAACTTTTCAGCAACATTCTAGCAACTTACATTTGACTAGATCAAAGAGAGTTTTCAGCAAGGATTTTCCTACTGCAGCAAGGAGCAAGACGAGATAAGAAGCAAAAAAATACTGGGTTTTGACCTAGTTTGAATAACAAAGTGAAAAAAATCAAGGGAATGAGAGATTTTCTAGCAAGAAGTTTGGAGAATAAGTTGAGAAAGAATTCTATAAATAGGAAAGATGTAATCTTATTCCAATTGTCCAGCACCAACCACAAATCATCATGAATCAAAAATTCATCAAATGACTCAACGTCATCTTTATCTTCAATTCATTTATCCAAATGGCAAATTTCATTCGAAGAAACTAAGTTTCAGTAACTTATTCTTCTTTTGCAATGCTTAATTATGATATTTACAAATTAAATCTTTGTTTTATGCAACGGATTCAATAACAAATCTTTGATCAGATTCATGTCATTTTAATTTGGCCAGGATTTCATTCAAAAATGTCATTATTTTCCGTGTTATTTCAATTCAACCAATTTATTTTAAAGTCCATTTCAATTCAGCCAGTTCATTTTCATTTATTTTAAATCGCATTTTATTTTCTTTTAAGCACCTTAGGTAAAAAGTCCTTGCTACAAACAAGGCATAAAAAGTACCTTACTGGGAGTTCTTACTAGTCTATCTCCCATACAATCGCCTGAGAGTCAGCCATCGAAAAAAGGGATAGGCTGGTGTTCGAATCAACATATTTTTGAGTGTTTTGTACAAATACTCTGGCACGCCCGCAAAGAATCCATCGACCGGCGTAAAACCGCGCGAACATATTTTGGCACGCCCGGTGGACCACTAATGGGTGTTAGAAGAAGCAAAAATGCCACGGCTTATGAAAAATTCAAAGGCTGTAGCCACTGAAGAAGATCTGAAAGAAGAACATCAGCCAGCTCAGGTTGGTAGCTCTACTTTGGGCCCTGTGGATGAACTAGTTATACCATCAAAAGTATCAATGATTCAAACACAGTTGTGCTCTTTGTTAGAGGCGATGGGAAGAATGAGTGCAAGTTAAAATGACTTGCACGAAATAATGTCTCAGCTTTCAGCCACCATTATGAATAAGCCGGCTCAGGCTGAGAGCTCCAGTAATCAGGAATCGGCCACTCAGTCGATTTCGTCACAGGTTGTTCAGCCGGTAGTGAATGATCAGCCATTACAGCCGTGGCCGCCGATGGTTCTGCTTCAACCAAATATGATGGCTAATCAGCCACAAGGCTGGCCAAATTATTATCAGCTGCCAATGGTACATCAGCCGGGACTCGGGGGGCAGCCGATGGCTAATCAGCCACAAGGCTGGCCAAATTATTATCAGCCGCCAATGATATATCAGTCGGGATTCGGGGGGCAGCCGGTGGCTAATCAGCCAGAAGGCTGGCCGAATTATAATCAGCCACCAGCAGAAAATCAGCCGCCAGTGGTAAATCAATCACAGCAAGGTTGGCCGATTTACAATCAGCCACCTACGATAAATCAGCCAGAAGTGGTATATCAGCCAAAACCTTTTTGGACTTGGGGGGCAGAATATGGCTAATCAGCCACAAGGCTGGCCGAATTATTATCAGCCGCCAATGGTACATCAGCCAAAACCTTTCAACCTGGAAGGCAACCAGGTAAGGTGGAGAGCTTCAAGTCCACTTTATGCTCAGGATCCACCACAGCTAGGACTCGGGGGGCAGCCGATGGCTAATCAGCCAGAAGGCTATCCGATTTATAATCAGCCACTAGTGGAAAATCAGCCGCCAGTGGTAAATCAATCACAACAAGGTTGGCCGATTTACAATTAGCCACCTGCGATAAATCAGCCGAAAGTGGTATATCAGCCAAAACCTTTCGGCTGGCCGAATTATTTTCAGCCACTAGTGGAAAATCAGCCGCCAGTGGTAAATCAATCGCAACAAGAATGGCTAGACAATCACCTTGTTGCTTCCATACCACAACCTTTGGTACTCGGGGGTCAGCCAATGGCTAATCAGCCAGACGGTTGGCCGAATTATAATCAACCACTAGCGGAAAATCAACCGCCAATGGTATATCAGCCAAAACCTTTGGTACTCAGGGGGCAATTGATACCTAATCAGCCGCTAGTGGTAAATCAGGATCGACCAATCATTGATCAACCCAATCAGCCAACGACAGTCGATAAGGTTTAGGTAGCTGATATTATTAAGCAAGAATGTGGTAATGGCCTGAGAGGAATAGGCCGACCAATGTACAAAAAGCTCAAATCAGCCACATCTGGCACTAGAACATCTACCGTATCGCCCAAAAAGGGAGGGGATGATGAAGTCATGGGGGTCGACAATGATCTTTTCATAGCAGGTAATAATGTGATCGGCCAGGCTCCCAAAGGGAAGGTTGATGAAGGGAATCAGCCTAAGGTTGTCGAGAGGACACCATCAGCCATTCCAAATTTCAAGGCTCTCATACAACACGGTTGCTATCCTGAATGGAAACGTATTAACCGAGGTAAAATTAAGTTTTTTCATAAAATAAAAGTCCAAACTCGGTTTTCTAACAAAAGTGTTCAAGAGAGATTCACTTCTTATCAAGGTAAAAGAATTTTAGGATCAAATTGGCCAGATTACCAAAATGTTTGGCCGAGAGTGATATCTAATCCTCAGCCAGAACCATTATTGGCTGAGAGAATTCTTTTAGCTCTTCAACCTCAACCGAATTTCAAGAAAAGAAAGCGGGGATGGAAACTAAAAAAGGTTAAATTGAAGAGAAATTTGCGGAAGAAAATAAATTGGCCATTTAATGTAAAATTTTATGTGGCCGATGCAGTGCTACACGAAGAGAATTTTATTTTGTTCAAAAGAACAAATAAAATGGGGCGACCAGTATCGGCCACTGTGAAAAGAAGTCTGGCTAATGTTAACTTTAAAAGGTTAGTCAGAAAGGCATTTTGGCCAAGGATAATGCTTCATCGGCCAGCTGTTGAGGTGCCAAATAAAGAATCAAGGAGGAGTCAGGCCATCATAGCTGCTGACATTCTAAAAACTTACCCGGCAGATAAAAAGTCAGCCACAGAAGAAATATTATTCTTAGTATTTCTGGCTGATATAGCTGAAGTCATTAAAGAAGATGACGATTCAAAAACATGGGATGGCGTACTTTCAAAAGCTCCATTGGAGTTTAAAAATTAAAGAGGATCAGCCATCAGAAAAGCTCCATACTGGCAGCATGTTGTTATTCCAATAGAGAAGCCAGTTAGATCGGGCCAAATGACATTACATAACAACTTGATCTCGGCCGATCACGATCATGCCTTACTAGTAGAGTTGGGAAACTTCAATGGTGAGGTCTATCATGGGTTTATAAATGGCCAATATTTTGAGAGGTATCAGCCAGCTTTGTGGGAATAATAGAAGAACCAAGATCGGCCAGTCCTGGCTGATGCAAAATAAAGACCAACTTGAGGTGGTCCGGAAGAAATAAAGTCTAGAAGCTCGTTAGTTGCCAGTTTCTTTCATGTTATAAAAATTCCAAAAATCTTATCGACCTGAGTGGCTGATAAGACATTTGAAATTTGGGGGGCATTTGTTGGCACCAAAACTTGGCAGCCATCTCAGCAATGACGTGGACCAATAAGGAGCAAATAGGTATTTCTAATATGGAGTCAAGGGGATCGGCCAGTTTGAAAATATTAGGAGCAAATATAGGAAGATATATTTTTGCCACCTAATGGATTTGGTAGTTACTGAAATATAGCAACTCACATTTGACTTTTTTCAAAATGGGCTGTTAACAGAAAAGGAAAAGGCTAGAGTTTGGATGAAACTTAATAACTAAATTCCTATAAAATAGGAAGTTTAGTTGGATGAAAGAAGGAAAGCTCTGAAGACATGTATAGAAGGTTGGCAGTATGAAGTGAACAAATCTAATTATGACAAGTGGCCTTGAAATAGCGCTAAAGGATGGGCCACTTGGGATAGAACACGGCTGCCAAGTTTATAAAAAGGAAGTTGCTAGAATTTAGCAACTTTTCAGCAACATTCTAGCAATTTACATTTGACTAGATCAAAGAGAGTTTTCAGCAAGGATTTTCCTACTGCAGCAAGGAGCAAAACGAGATAAGAAGCAAAAGAATACTGGGTTTTGACCTAGTTTGAATAACAAAGTGAAGAAAATCAAGTGAATGAGAGATTTTCTAGCAAGAAGTTTGGAGAATAAGTTGAGAAAGAATTCTATAAATAGGAAAGATGTAATCTTATTCCAATTGTCCAGCACCAACCACAAATCAGCATGAATCAAAAATTCATCAAATGACTCAACGTCATCTTTATCTTCAATTCATTTGTCCAAATGGCAAATTTCATTCGAAAAAACTAAGTTTCAGTAACTTATTCTTCTTTTGCAATGCTTAATTATGCTATTTACAAATTAAACCTTTGTTTTATGCAACGGATTCAATGACAAATCTTTGATCAGATTCATGTCATTTTAATTCGGCCAGGATTTCATTCAAAAATGTCATTATTTTCCGTGTTATTTCAATTCAGCCAATTTATTTTAAAGTCCATTTCAATTCAGCCAGTTCATTTTCATTTACTTTAAATCGCATTTTATTTTCTTTTAAGCACCTTAGATAAAAAGTCCTTGTTACAAACAAGGCATAAAAAGAATCTTGCTCGGAATTCTTACTAGTCTCTCTCCCACACAATCGCCTGAGAGTTAGGCATCGGAAAAAGGGATAGGCTGGTGTTTGAATTAACATATTTTTGAGTGTTTTGTACAAATACTTTGGCACGCCCGCAAAGAGTCCATCGACCGACGTAAAACCGCGCGAACAGTTATATTATAAGACTTGTATTTGTAACTTGTAATTTTTGCATATTAAGTGCTAATTTGACCCATCTGGTTTTATAATGTGAAATATCAATGTTTGATGCATTTATTAACCAAATGGTTTAATCATGATAAGAAGAAATGCAATAAAAAGTGAGAATCAATTATAAGACACAATAATAAGGAATTAAAGAAGAGAAGTAATAAGAATAATTGTATACCTCAAAATATTGAAGAGCATGTTGAGAATGTAAAACGCATTTTAGATGTAAAGTTTGTCTTTAGTTTAGAATTCAGAATGGGCAAAACTAAGGCAAACTTGAAGTCGGGATGGGCTCGTCCTAATGGGCCAAAACTAAAGCAAATTATGAGCTCAATCCACATATTTGGGCCTGCGTATCCAATATTGAAAAGTGGGTCCATAATTTTTGGTCCTCTGGGTTCTTTTAGGCTGACCCAGTTGAAGTGGGCCATTTGAATAAGAGAATTCTAGTACCCATATTCTGGACTATAACTTTGGCCCTGAACTCAAGTCCATGTACTTCTATTAAGCATAAATTTTGCTTTGGAATATTTTTATAAGTTTTGTTTTGAACTATTTTCCTACCTGTACTATTTTTATAATATTATCAATTTAACTTATAAAAATAAAATAATCATAGACCTACTAAAGATAAATTTAATAATTCATTTACTGTTAGTTTATTTAAAAATTAAATTAAATAAAAAATTATTCTTAAAAAAAAATTAAATTCTTAAAAATCAAAACATGTGATTCTTTGTGATTTTGATGTTTTGACATGTGGCCACTCCATTAATTAATTAATATGTGACATTTTGGGGGTATATTAATTGCATTACCCGGAATGACTTTAAAATCATATCATCCCCTTATATAAACCTTCCCATTGGCTTGATAGTTGACAAATAGATTGTTGTACACCATTATTAGCTATGGTCCTCATTAAATAATAATGCAAAAATTAAATAAGAAAATTTAACAATCCCACAATTAACTTTAGAGTAACTTGAGATTTTTGTAGAAGTTTGTTGGAGAGTGTTGTTCTTAAGACAGAAATGAGTAGGGTTATGAAACCCTAAGTTCTATTTGTTTACGCAAAATAATTTAAAAATTAATTAATTCACTTTGATATGAATTAATTTGTTTAGGGAATAATTAAATATATAATGGGCAAAACTCTTATCTCACATCCAATTTAATGTGAAAAGTAAAATGGTATATGGTTTGGAAGTACTATCAAATACAACAACTTTGAACTTTCTCCTGATTGCGCCAAATTCTTTTCCACGGGTTTTGTTAACATAGTCCGAACTATTGCAAAAGTGCAAGTTCCGAGCAATGTTGAAGCATGAGACCAAGAACCTTCAAACCTCAATTCAAAACCAAATCTCTCTATATATTCTCTTGAGTACTCGTCAATCTCCATTTCCGATTTCGTTGGGTGTTCAATACATCATGGGCCTGACTGCGAAGCTTGTCACAATCCTCCCCCTCCTCTGTTTGTCCGCAGAGATAGTTTTCGGATCACAAAACTTTCAAGTCAAATTCGATTCGTTCAACGATTCCAACAAGCACAATTTCGCGATCCAACCCCCTGCGGCCATCCACCAGGGCGCCCTTCAAGTCACCCCTGACTCGGCCGGCAATGTCATTGTCAGCCTCTTCAATCAGTCAGGTAGAGTGCTTCTCAAACGAACTTTCAAGCTCTGGGACGACCAATCCAATTCGTCCAGAATTGCGTCTTTCAACTCCTCCTTCCTCATCAACATCTTTCAGTCTGAAAATTCGATGGGCGAAGGGCTAGCCTTTGTGGTCGTCCCGGATACGGCCATACCGCCCGGGAGCGAAGGGCAGTACATGGGCTTGACAAACTCCACCACCGATGGCAACCCCACCAACCGTTTGGTGGTGGTCGAGCTCGACACGTTCAAGCAGGACTTCGACCCGGATGATAGCCATATCGGCCTAAACATCAACAGCGTGCGGTCTAACAAGACCGTGCCTTTATCCCCACATCACATTGAGCTCGTTCCTCCAGCTCGAGCCAAGTTTTACAATGTTTGGGTCCAGTACGATGGCATCAACAAGACCATTGAGGTTTACATAGTAGAGCAAGCTTCGAAGGAGGGTCCGACACCAGCCAGACCATCCTCTCTGGTGTTGGTGAAATCGGATCTCGACCTCAGAGATGTTGTAGCCCAGAATTCTTATTTCGGATTTGCAGCTTCAACTGGCAAAACCACCCAGCAGTTGAACTGCGTGCTGAGGTGGAACCTGACTGTTGAGTACTATCCTGACAAGGATCCGTGGTTGAAAATTGTCCTCGGAATTGGAGTGCCCGGAGTGACGTTATTAGTGATTGGATCGATGGCTTTGTGCTATTACTTCTATAGGAGGAGGTTGGCGAGATCGGACCCGAAGATTCTCAGGGCTCTGAAGAGTTTGCCCGGGATGCCTAGGGAGGTCCATTTTAAGGAATTGAAGAAAGCCACCAACAATTTTCACGAGAAGAATAAGTTGGGTGAAGGTGGTTTCGGTGTGGTATATAAAGGGTTGTTAACGGGTGAGAATTTGGAGGTGGCCGTGAAGTGGTTCTCCAGGGAGACCATTAAGGGACGGGATGATTTCTTGGCCGAGCTTACCATCATTAATCGTCTTCGACATAGACACCTCGTCCCATAACTCGGTAAGTCATCTGTCTGTCACGTACTTTGCTTTCTAAACGTTATCTACTAGTTTCTAATTACATTGCTATGAACATATGATGCTATTATTATTATTATTTTTTTTTTTGACAGTGACGAGTAAAATACAAATTCATTAAAGTTGCATTTTGTTGCATAGAATTGGAGTTTTGTAATTAGAATTTATAAAATTAGAGAAAAACAGCTTACAAAATTGAACCAAAAATTTTGTCTAATTCTACAAATTTCAATTTCAAAACTCCAATTCCATACCGCCAAATAAAGGCTAATAATATTTTAGAATTCTTTTGCTAATGAATTCAAAGTTGATTTATTATTCTTTTGTAGAGTTCATAACTTCCACTCACTACAGATTCAAAGTTTTGAATGATTTCCCTTCAAATAGATTGACTAAAGAAAATTTTAGCTATTTAGACTTTAAACAACAAATAACAAACAACAGATAAGTTTTCTCGGTATTATGTGGTTTGAACCAATCACAAATACATTACACCGAATAAATGGAAAACTTGGACTTGCACCACCCTTATATTTTTATTTTTTATTTTTTGTTTTTGTTTTTACTAGGTATTGATGAAAGTAGTAATGTGTTATTGTAGAATTTGCAAGGTGTGCTCTGCAACTATAGCTATAAGTTATGTTTATTCCTTCTGCGTACTCTCTCAGTCAAGGACTACCCCATTAGATATGACAAATTAAAAGAAGTGAAGGATTCTGTACCCTGGTGTGTCCATAATTAGTAATCCAATTTGAGGCATTTATGCATATTGACCATATGAATTAATACCATGATTTTATTAGATTTGATGGTCTTTGACCTACTAGATTAATAAGAAAATTAAGCAATGGGTTATTATCCTATATGATCACTTTAAAATGTTAAATTTATGATCTATACACTTGAGTTTCGATAGATTAAATAGCTAAACTGGAAGTTCCTTGTTCATATATATATATATATAATAAAATCAGTACTTGCAAAACCTAATCTGCCTAGTGTTGTTGCATAATTAAATCACGCACAATTTGGGTGTCATTAGCTTCCCAATGATTGTTTCTATATCAAGTTTGCCTTTGGCCAAGTCATACATGCAGTGCATTGATATAGAGTAATATAAAATATGTATTTGTGTCACCCAGGATGGTGCCACGAGAATGGGAAGCTCCTCTTGGTGTATGAATACATGCCTAATGGCAGCCTGGACAAGCACCTCTTTGGCAACAGTGCCGACGAGCAGCCCTTAAGCTGGAACCTCCGCTATAAAATCATCTCCGGACTAGCCTCAGCTCTGCACTATCTCCACAACGATTTTGATCAGAAGGTGGTCCACCGCGACCTCAAGGCCAGCAACATCATGCTTGACTCCAACTTCAATGCCCGGCTAGGTGACTTTGGCCTAGCTCGTGCCCTCGACCACGAGAAGAATTCATACACCGAGGCTGCAGGTGTGATTGGAACAGCCGGCTACATTGCCCCGGAGTGCTTCCTCATGGCCAAAGCAACACAGCAATCTGATGTGTACGCGTTTGGAGCAGTGTTGCTTGAAGTAGTGTCTGGCCTAAGGCCTGGCACTAGGATAGGTGCATTTCCATATTTGGTTGATTGGGTGCGGTACTTGCACCGTGACGGCCTGCTACTAGAGGCGGTGGATAAGAGGCTCGGGGTAGATTATGTGGCGGAGGAGGCCGAGAGGGTTCAGCTTTTGGGGCTATCATGTTGCCATCCGATGGCGAGTAAGAGGTTGGATATGAAGGAGATTGTTCAGATTGTGTCACAGTTGGTCCCAACGCCTCATGTGCCCCCGTTCAAGCCTCCTTTCGTATGGCCGGCAGTGGTGGGGATGGGAGGAGAAGATATTAGTTCTGCCACTACGGTGGATGAAATCATTACAACCTCTCTTTTTGGGTCTGGGTATGAAGGAGATTGTTAAGATTGTGTCGGAGTCTGTCCGGGCACCTTACATTCAAGCCACCTTTCGTTTGGCAAGCAGTGGTGGGGATGGGAGGAGAAGATATTAGTTCCGCCACTATGGTCCATGAAACCATTACAACCTCTCATTTTGAGTCTGGTTGGTCTCGACAACTCTATCCATAGCCGAGATAGTTGTGACTTGTGTAGTCTACGATACCCGATATTTATTATACATGTAATGTCCAAGTCGATCAATGGAAAAATATAGAAACTCTCAATTATTTTTGATACATCAGAAATGGAGAGGTTTATATATGTTTATTGGTTAGAGATGGCACATGTAAATATTACATAATATTGTAGACTTGCTCCGATGGAGCAAGTAATTTACTTTGGAGTTTTTTTAGGGATATTTTAAGGCAAGGATGCAATTCTTGTCAATATGACATCAGGATAATTGTCACGATAATAATAACCAAAATAAACATCAATATATATCTCATTCTTTTAATATTGTTGTCGTCAATAAATTTGGTAAATTAACAAAATAAAATTTCGAAGAGAACACAATCACTCTGTAGTTAAAAAAAAAAAAAAAAAAAAAAAAAAAAAAAAAAAAAAAAAAAAAAAAACCCACCCACTTGGGGCTTTTACAAACAATTGAAATATACATGCAGGATTCCTTACAGTGTGACCTCGATGTGATGACATAGCGCCACTAAATTAATTATTAAGTGACATTTTTATCAGCAGATTCTTATAGTTTCTTGAAGACTGTTCCTGTTTGCCAACGACAAGTCATAGTACAATCAATTGCATTACCAGAATTACTCTAAAGTCATTGTAGGTGCAAAATTTCGCTCAACCAATAATGATTAAGAAAAATAAAACAACTCACTCAATC
Source organism: Cornus florida (assembly GCF_030987335.1). Classification (NCBI taxonomy): domain Eukaryota; kingdom Viridiplantae; phylum Streptophyta; class Magnoliopsida; order Cornales; family Cornaceae; genus Cornus; species Cornus florida. The sequence goes on from NW_026775577.1 coordinate 14,676,607, forward strand.
AATAATAAGATAAATAAGAACAATATATCTCGAAGCGTAGAATTGCTTGCCCCTTTTTATTGGAGGTCTTAGCCTCTATTTATATACAAAAGATTGTAAAATTATGGTAGGACTCGTGTTGCTTGCCCTCCAATTCTTTCTATATAAACATTCTTTACTAATAGAGTTCTTTCCATTGTCTAATTTTCCATACATAGAACTTGCCTTATACAGAACTTCCTATCTCAGAATTTTCCTTCTATGGTAAATCCTTCAACTGGTAGGACTTGTGCATTCTTGAATAACTGGGCTGAACATATTTTGATCCGACTAGGCTTGAGTAACGGACCGGATGTTAAATATTAATAAGTTGGGTTGATGACCTCTTGATTCGGCCTTGATGGAGATTGGAAGACAAATAACAATGGTCTTGGGCTATAAATACCCTCAATTTGGGCTTGAGCATGATGGGCCTTATATGTCCTTGGAATGTAGATATGTGTAGTGATGACGTGTGCGCTTTTTATTGGAAGGAGTTTTTTTCCCTCCACACTTTGCCCCAAATTTCAGTTTTAATTGAGTGACGGCTCCTATTAAAGAGGGAATTGAAACCGGTTTTTTACTTTGCTTCAGAAACGGTTCGAGGTCTTTCATTATTACTCCGTCATACAAGATTTTGCAAGAGTTACATTCGCCCTTGCTGCACTTCTGCGTTTTTCATTCCCTCTTCATCCCTTCTATCATTTAGTTTTCAACAAGTTAGGTCTTACCCCCCTTCAGGTAAATCCTAATTTCTTTCGCATCCTTTCGGCACTGTTGGTGCGCCGGAAATTAGAGGCTCTGGATTTGACCCTTGCCGACCTTCTGCTTACTTACAATATATCTAAGCATGGGACCGAGCCTGATCGTTTCTTTTTTACCTCCCCCTTCATCAGAGGATATGCACGAACCTTCCTTCATCCGAAAAGAAGTGGAAAGAAATGATGGTTATAGTTAAAGGAAAATGGTTTGTGTCCCAATCAATTACGCTCCCCATCCCGCGCAAGTTCGGGAGATTAGGTATAGAATACTTAACCTCTCTTCATACCAAGTGTTCTGGCTATTTTCCTTGCCAAGTCTTAATGTTTCGCCGTACTTATGAGTTTCTTGGTGTTTTTTCAGCTACATTCCCATCCTCCGCAGTAAGGAACAGACTTTCGTTTCTTGAGGAACGAGTCTGGAGTGACCCCTCGCCTATCGAGGACCTGTTAACTTCTTCAAACCTCAAGGATATTGCCTCCAATGCTATTGCTGCAGACCTCATAGATCTGTCTCTACCATCCTTTGACAGTTTCCCCATGACTGAGGAGGAGATACGGAGGGCTGAGGCTTTAAAAAAGAAAGCCGAAGATGCCCAACCCTTGGTCGTTATTAGATCTACTGAGGATGAGGTCGAGGCTGAGGAACCACCAATGAAGAAATCTCGACTCAACCCCCCATCCTCTGGCAAGGGCAAGGTCCCTTCTAAAAGTAGAGGGAAAAAGGCTGGAGAGGCCGAACCTGAAGATGAAATTAGGGCCTTTGTTCTGGCTGAGACTGGGGCTCCTTGGACTCCTTCCTTCACCAGGGTTGACAAGTCAGTCCTGCACTCAGGGGATTCTGTGATTACAAACCCTTCAGCTGCACTGGCGGTGGCTCGAGGGATGTGGCTCCCAAAGGACGAAGAAGCCATCAGCCAAATGGGGTTGGAACAACTACTCCCCTCTGCCCCGGTCCGGGCCATAGAGGTTCGCATTGCTCCTTCAGAATTATGTTACTCTTGCTTGCTTATGTTTCCATTTATGCTCATATTTGTTCCTCTGTTATACAGAGTCTATACCACACCATGGCCCTCTGCGCCACTGCTGAAGCCCAATCCCTCTCCATCAAGAAGCTGGAAAAGGATCTTGACACTGTAGAGAAGAGAGCCACCACTGCCTTTAACAATCTGAAGATAGCTTCTGAAGCCAAGGATGTGTATAAGAGGCAGTTGGCAGCCTCTGAGGCTAAGGTGGATTCTCTTCAGGCCGAAGTTCAACGCCTGACCGAGGCTCTTACTACTTGCTTCAAGGCGGGGAAGCAAATGCAGGGGCGCTACTCCTGTCTGGCACACCTGGCTAGTGCTAAAGCGTTCCGGTCTGGCTATAATCAGGGCTCAGGCCCTAGGATGATGGATCCGGACGCTTTTGACAAGCAGGTGGGGGTGCACTTCCCATATGATGAAGGGCCAGAGGCTTTGGAAGCTGAAATTCGCTTTACCGAGATGGTGAAGGCGCACCTGAAGGGTACTCCTAGCTCTTCTGCCCCTGCGGCTTCAATTCCTCCTACCCCAAGTCCTACTGTAATGGATGCTTTTGAGTCTACTCCCTTCGATCCGAAGAGGAAGTAAAACCATGTATTTTGTTTTTATGGACAGCATGTTTGGGATAATGAATATAATTTTTTGTTTTAGGCTTTCAATACCTGATTTGTTTTTGCTGTATGCTTTTGATACTGTTCATATTTTTCTGACTGGTAATGTGTTTAAACAAAACACATTGTCTTTATGCTTCGAATTTATGCTATCCGAGAAAAAGCAAGGATGGTGGGAAGAAGGAGATCCTTTTTAACAATTTAGTTGATATCTCAGGATGATTCATATGGACAATGATTTAACTGTTAAGTGAATTCTCCTTGCCTTTTACTTGCCTGCAGTAGACGTATACATACTCTTTCCTTCTCGTGTGTTCTTGATGTGGGGTGGATCATGATGAACTTATGATATATCCACATCCACAGGGTATTAAACACTTGGATTCCGGAGGAAAGAGTTCTGATCCGGGCACCAGAGGTCTGAAGCGATTTATTTCTCGGCACTGAGTGTGGAGGAATATTGTTGAATAGGACACTTAGGGTCCGAAGCTGTCTCGGATACTTAGGATTCGAGGCGGATTATTCCTCGGCATTGAGTCGTGGAGGAATAGTGCTGAATAGGACACTTAGGGTCCAAAGCTGTCTCGGACACTTAGGATCCGAGGCGAATTAAACACTCCCTGGTGGGGAGCCGGAGGGGAGGTTTTGCCGAGCTGGACACTTAGGGTTTAGAGCGAGATTTTTGCCGAGCCGAACACTTAGGTCCGAGGCGAGATTTTTGCCGAGCCGAACACTTAGGGTCCGAGGCGAGATTTTTGCCGAGCCGAACACTTAGCGTCCGAGGCGAGATTTTTGCCGAGCCAGACACCTAGGGTCCGAGGCGAATGACATATTCCCCGGCGCTGAGCCGGAGAGGAGGTTTTGCCGAGCCGGACACTCAAGGTCCGAGGCGAATGAACTACTCCCCGGCGCTGAGCCTGAGGGGAGGTTTTGCCGAACCGGACACTTAGGGTCCGAAGCGAATGAACTGCTCCCCGGCGCTGAGCCTGAGGGGAAGTTTGTTTATATTTTTTCTCAAACAACTTATCATGAGGCCGAGGATTCAAAAATGATAAGAGGCCAAGAAAGCGAGTAACAGTGGCTGTGAAGTTTCCTATTTGTTGACTTTGGAGACTTTCCTCCTCCACTGATACTCCCTTCTTGGCGACCAAATGCTGTGAACCACGCATATATGAACCGCATTTCTTTTCTATTTCTATCCGATGTGGGATATAGACTAAATTTTGTCAAAAAAGTCGGTGTAAGGAATGCCTCTGGTATCGAGCTTGACAGCCTTAAATACCAGTGGACCCTCCTTACACCGTAATTAACTATTTGAATATTCCCATATATAACAGAATGTAGCACATACTTTTTTGTCGATGTGGGATAGAAAGTTTTAAGCACAGGCCATAACTCATGTTTTTTTTTTTTTTTTTTTTTTTTTTTAAAAAAAAAAAAAAAAAAAAAAAAAAAAAAAAAAAAAATCATTGTGACGAGTTTGCTTCTAATTGCATAAAAATTGCATGGTGCGACTTGGCATGCATAAAAATTGCCATGCATAAAAATTGCCTAATGCGATGTATGCATAAAAATTGCATAATCATAGAGTAGTATGGCCCCCCATTTTTATAAAAAGAAACAAAAATAGAGTAGAGTTGTACTGAATATAGAAGCAAAATAAAGAAAAGTTTGGCATACTCAGCCTTATTTATGAAGAATTTGTAGCAAAATTGACAAGCTTAACTAATGGAAATACCTTTTCAGGTGTATTGCGTTCCAAGGACGCGCAATGGGACGTCCGCCAGCTTCGGCCAAACGATATACTCCTTTCCCCACTACTTCGGTAACCCTGTAGGGTCCGGTCTAATTAGGTTCCAGTTTCTTTACATGAGCTGTCTCCTGCTTCAAAACCCAATCGCCTACCACAAAACTCCTGAATCTGACGCGTTTGTTATAACTGTTACACACCTGCTGTTGGTATGCCGCGAGCCTAATTGCTGCTGCATCTCTCCTTTCTTCCACAAGATCAAGGCTATGTTCGAGTTGTTGCTCATTGTTCCCTTCCAGTACCAAGGATGTCCGAAGGGTTGGGATTATGGACTCGGTAGGAATGACAGCTTCGGATCCATATGCCATAGCAAATGGGCTTTCTCCCATGGGTCGTCTTGGAGTGGTTCGATAGGCCCAGAGCACTTGAGGGAGATTCTCGTACCACTTTGTCTTCAATTTCTCCAATTTTTTCTTTAAGCACCCGAATATCGTGCGATTAGTTATTTCAGCTTGCCCATTGCCTTGTGGATGACTAACTGCAGCCAATTTTTGCAGGATTCCATGTTCGCTAAAGAACTTTCTTGTACTTCTGTTATCGAGGTTCTTACCATTGTCCATTACGATGACTTTTGGTACCCCAAACCGGCAAATAATGTTGCTCCAAATAAAATACTTTACTTCTTCGTGGGTGACGCTAGAGAAGGCTTCAGCTTCCACCCACTTGGTGAAGTAATCCGTAGCTAGAAGCACATGCTCCTTTTTTTCCATGGTTTTGGGTAACGGTCCTACTATATCAATCCCCCATTGGGCGAACGGCCATGGATTAGCCATGGCGTGCAAACCTTCGGCAGGTTGATGCTTTATTGGACCATGGCGCTGACACTTGTCACATCTTCTTGAGTATTCCTCGGCATTCCGAGCCAAGTATGGCCAAAAATAACCTTGGGTTAGAATTTTGTGTGCAAGGGATCTTCCTCCCGAGTGATTTCCACAATCTCCTTCATGAATTTGTTTTAGAATTGTGAGAGCCTCAGTAGGGGTTAAACACTTGAGATAAGGACCGGAGAATGACCTTCGGTACAACTGGTTATTGATGATTGAATACTTAGCCGCGGTAAGCCTAAGCTTCCTAGCCTCAGCTTTTTGATTTGGGAGAACTCCCTCCTTGAGGTAGGCCTCGATTGGATCAATCCAGTATGGCTCGCGTGGAACTTCCGGGATCACCATCACCTCTTGCCGGGGATTAATGCTGGGTTCTTCGAGAACATCGATTGGAACAAGCCAAATCAACTCTTCGTCTGAAGATGATGCGGCTGTGGCCAATCGATCTGCTTCGGCATTTTCATCTCGTGGTACCTGATGGAATTCGATTTGATCGAACTCCCGGATAGTACTCTCTACAACATCTTTGTATGACTTCATACGTTCCTCCTTGGGAGAATAGTGCCCTGTCACTTGATTGATCACAAGCTGTGAGTCACTAAAAACTTTTAAACACCGTACCTGTAGCTGTTTAGCTAACCGAAGTCCGGCAAGCAACGCCTCATACTCGGCCTCGTTATTAGTAGCTGGGAAATCTAGCATAATTGACTGCTGCAGCTTGGTACCCTCGGGTGTTGTGATGTCAATCCCGGCCCCTGCCCTTTTCTGGTTGGAAGAGCCATCAACCCATAACTCCCAGTACGGCTCTTGAAGTGTCGGTTCCTCAGGTTGATCTTCATACTCTAGTAGGAAATCCGCTACTAACTGCCCCTTGTGAGATACCTTCGGTGCATAGGTGATGTCAAAAGAGCTAAGTTCAATAGCCTATTTTGCAATTCGACCAGACAAGTCTGGTTTAGCTAGGATAGCCCGTATAGGGTGATTTGTAAGTACCACTATGCTGTGAGATTCGAAGTAATGTCGAAGTTTCCTCTTGGCATAAATTAACGCCAGGATTACTTTTTCCGTCTTGTTGTACCGTGTCTCGGCATCCGTCATCGTTTTGCTTGTGTAAAAGATTGGGTGCTGAACCTTGCCTCCTTCTTTAATCAATACTGCGCTTGTTGCTACAGCTGATACTGCCAAATACAGGATGAGAGTGTCTCCGGGCGTTGGAGCAAAAAGGATTGGGGGTTTTGTCATGTAGCTTTTCAATTGATTGAGAGCTTCCTACTGCTGAGGTCCCCACATATCTTTGTTTTTGGATCGAATAGCATCAAAGAAAGGTTTATACTTATCAGATAATCGGGATATGAACCGGCTGAGAGCCGCAATTCGGCCGGTTAGAACATGCACTTCCCTGCAGGTTTTTGGCTCTTGGTTCTGTATGAGTGCCTTTGCCTGAGCTGGGCTTACTTCTATTCCTCTTTTATTTACAATGTGTCCGAGGAACTGTCCTGACGAGACGGCGAAGGAGCACTTGGTGGGGAACTGTCCTGGAGGTGCTTCGGGTGGTCCTCTTTCCGTATACTTTTGACAACCATGTCATCGATATAGGCTTCAACTGTATTCCCCAGTAGATTATTGAAGATTTTATTGACAAGTCGCTGGTAGGTGGCTCCGGCATTCTTTAGACCGAAGGGCATCACTCTGTAGCAGTAAGTGCCCGTCTCTGTGATGAAAGCGGTTTTCTCCTCATCTTCAGGATTCATGGGAATCTGATTATAGCCGGAGTATGCATCGAGGAATGTGAGCCTCTCATAACCTGTCGTAGCATCCACCATTTGATCAATCTTGGGCAGAGGGAAGCTATCTTTTGGGCAAGCTTTGTTAAAGTTGGTATAATCTACACATACCCTCCATTTCCCATTCTTCTTTTGAACGACTTCTACATTTGAGAGCCATTGTGGGTATTGCACCTCTCGAATGAATCCTGCTTGTAATAGTTTATTTACTTCCTCGGCTATTATGCGATTCCGTTCAGGTGCAAACCGTCGGTGCCTCTGCTTGACTGGCCTGAATTCTGGGTTAACCCTCAAACTATGGCACGAGACCGTAGGATCGATCCCTACCATGTCCGAGTGATCCCAGGCAAAGATATCCGAATTGCACCGAATGACCCTGATTAATGCTTCCTTCTCTTCGGCTATGCAAGATGAACCAATGTAGGTGACTTTCTGAGGGTCTCCGAGGACTACCTCTATAGCTTCGAGGGATTCCTCGGTAGGTGCTTCAGCCTTGGCTTCTTCCTCTGCCTTGAGATACTTAGGCAGAGGATACTGTAGCTACTATTTGATTGCGTCTTTGGGATTCGCCTCTAACGGAGGTGATTTCGACGCCTTCTTTGCTTCATGTAGCGTTAGCATGTAACATTCTTTTGCAGCAACCTGGTCTCCCCAGAGGTCGATGACCTCCCTGCCATCTGGGGATAAACACCTCATTACTTGATGAAGGGTAGAAGGGACTCCGTTCATACGATGGATCCAACCTCTCCCCATAATGAGGTTATAAGATGGATGAATTTCCGTCACTACAAAGTTCTCCTTCAGAGTCCTCTTTGCTGCAGTAACGGATAGATCGATCACCCCAAGCGGATTCACCTTAGTACCATCAAACCCCATTAGGGGGCTAGAAGTTGACCTGATGGACGATGGTGAGACCCCCAGCTGATCGAAGGCTGCTTTTGTAATGATGTTGGCGCTACTTCCCGGATCTATCAGCACCCTCCTGATCATATAATTCGTTACCAGGAGGCTGATGACCAAGGGGTCCTCATGCGGGCGCTGGACTCTAGACAGATCATTGTTACCGAATCCAATGTTGATGCTGCCTGGTGCAACCGTGTTTACCGAAGACAATCTTCATAACTTATGAGCCTCTCTCAGCCTGGATCTGTACAATTCTTCAGACTCTTCATCATCCTCTGACCTTCCGTGTATGGCATGGATAACCTTTACCTGACCACCCTCCACCCGTCGAGGGTTAACCTCCCGAGGTTTTACGTACTCCTTCGTAGCGAGATACTCCACCAACTCTCCTCTCGCTATCATGCTTTCTACCTGTCGCTGAAGGGACCTGCAGTCATTGGTGGTATGCCCATAGTCTCTATGGTAGGCACAATGTTTGCTTTTGTCCCTCTGCTCCAAGGGTTGTTTCATGGGCTGAAGAGTTACAAACCTCGTCTTATTCTCTTGGAATAGGCGCGCTAAGGTAGTACGGAGAAGGGTAAGCCTGTCCTCTGTCCTTCGCCTCTTCTCAGGCGCTTGGGTGACTTGTGTGGCGGTATGAGGAACCTTCTGCATCCTTGTGCTTGCAGCTTTCTCTCGAGACTTATTTTCCACAGTGACGAGGGTAGCGTGCTGTACACGGTGGGCTACGTTTTCCTCCAACCGAATGTAGATTTGTGCCCTAGCGTTCAAAGTCTGCATATCCAGGGGGGAATATTTGATCAAGGATGTGTGAAACTTGGTTCCCTGGATCATTGCCAACTTAAATGTTTCGATTGCCGTGGCAGGGTGGCAATCTGCTATCTCCGAGGCTTCCATGTTAAATCTGGATAAGAAATCTTGCAGAGTTTCTCCCTTCCTTTGCCTTATGGTGAAAAGGCTGGCAATACTTTTCTTCTGCTTCTTATTTTCGTAATACTGGGCTAAGAACATAGTGCACAAGGTCTCATAATCAGGGATAGACTTGTGTGGCCTATTCCTGAACCATTCTAACGCTACTCTGGTTAAACTGGTAGAAAAAACCTTACATATCCACGGATCGTTATGATCGTCCAGTGCCATCTTTTGCACATAATGATCGAGATGCTGAGAGGGGTCTCCTGCCCCATCGAACTGGGTGAAGGATGGCGTAATGAACTTCTTTGGTCTCTCCACAAGGTACACATCGTCAGTAAAGGGGGTCTTGACCAAGGAGTTCTTGTGCTCTCTAGCCATCTCGGCTGGTGTCTGAACTCTTAATAGCTTCTTTTCGTCGAAAGCATCGTGTACGCGTGTGCCATCTGGAACGCCATTGGACCATACCGTAAGCCTATGGCTAGACTCGGCTTGTTCATCCTGTGTACAGCACGGGAGATTATCCGAAGCAACCGCCTCGGACCTCGTCCCTTGCTTTTGCTGAACCTCATTAGGTCGAGCCCCGTTAAGTGGTGTCCCGTTGGCCGGAGGCTCGTGAACTGGAGGTAAATTCTGGGTGGGGGGTGGTGCTGCAGCATCGCCTGGTGGTGGTTGTGGCGTTAGCCTGGCCATTGCCGTGTGCAGCGTATGAGTCTGCTGCTGAAGCGCAGCTATCTGGGCGACACTCGTATCGTTTGCTTGCCGGAGTGTCTCAAATTGGTGCAAGAACTCCTCTCGCATCTTTTGCATCAATTCTATCTGTTGATTCATTGCCGACTCTCCGTTTGACATTCCAAATACGACTAAGGATTTGATTTGAAGAACAAGTGGGAGTATATTTTTATACGATTCCCACAGACAGCGCCAAAGTGTAGGTGCAAACTTTCGCTCAACCAATAATGATAACTCACTCAATCAATAGTAAGATAAACAAGAACAATATATCTCGAAGCGTAGAATTGCTTGCCCCTTTTTATTGGAGGTCTTAGCCTCTATTTATATACAAAAGATTGTAAAATTATGGTAGGACTCGCGTTGCTTGCCCTCCAATTCTTTCTATATAAACATTCTTTACTAATAGAGTTCTTTCAATTGTCTAATTTTCCATACATAGAACTTGCCTTATACAGAACTTCCTATCTCAGAATTTTCCTTCTATGGTAAATACTTCAACTGGTAGGACTTGTGCATTCTTGAATAACTGGGCTGAATATATTTTGATCCGGCTGGGCTTGAGTAACGGACCGGATGTTAAATATTAACAAGTTGGGCTGATGACCTCTTGATTCGGCCTTGATGGAGATTGGAAGACAAATAACAATGGTCTTGGGCTATAAATACCCTCAATTTGAGCTTGAGTATGATGGGCCTTATATGTCCTTGGAATGTAAATATATGTAGTGATGACGTGTGCGCTTTTTATTGAAGGGAGTTTTTTTCCCTCTACAGTCATGTAATCCATATTTGGCTTGAATATTCAACACATTCCCTTGTACTCATTGCTTTCACAGTTGCCACATGGACTATTATACACCATACATTTATTAAAAGATTTTTTTTTTTTTCCTTGACAAGAAATTAACACAAGGAAATATAAGCTATTGGATTGCATTTCAGAGAATAATTCTCCAGAACAGTTCTCGAGAACAGTTTTTAGTTTTTTCAGATTTAAAGTCTGCTTGGTTAAGAGAATTTACAAAACAGTTTCCGGAAAATAAGAACTCATAAAACTACTTGGTTGTAAAAATTTCTAAAATAGTTTTCTGAACTAAGAAAATAAATATTATTGTACGTCACTCTTTTATTTCTTTAATTTATTATATTAATTATTAATGTAAATATATATATATATATATATATATATTTATTTATTTATTTATTTATTTATTTATTTATTTATTTAAGTGTTGGAGGTGAATTCATTTTAGCAAGTATACTTAATAAAAGTTGCACAAATACAATATATCTAATTTAATTAAAATTTGACTAAATTGAAATACAATAAAAGAGTTACATTAATTACTTCAAAGTGTTATATGCACTTTTAGTTGTACAAACATTAATTTTAGTCATACATAACCAAAACAAAATATTAGAGAATTATATAAATAGGTAATCAAAGCAAAACATTGGAGAATTATAAAAATAACTTCATCAACCATTGCCTCTGAATGATGCCCACATTTGATTTGTCAGATGAGTTCTAAAGGCTCCCATTTGCGTTGCACCATCGTTAGATAAATTAAGTGCATTCAATACACCAGCATTACTACTGTTATCATTCCCCCCATCAGTGACACTAACATCTTTTTCCCCATACTCCATAAAAAAACAATCATCTAATATATTTTGACGAATGAAATTGTGAATCGTGCAATAAGTAGTTATTATGAGTCGTTGTCTAACCAACTTATAGTAAGGCATAAGCTTCAAAATGGGAAAACGAGCCTTTAGTACTCCAAAACAACGTTCAATGACATTGCGAAGTGATGAATGCCGATAGTTAAACAATTCTTTTGCACCACGCAGTTGCCGATTGTTACCCCTATAATCTTGTAGATGATATCTTTGACCACGATACGGAGGCAGAAATCCTTTTGTGCATGGGTAACCAGAATCAACTACATAGTATTTCCCTTCAAAATATTATTTAAATTTTATTGGGGTTAGTAGCATGCTATTATTAATATTAAAAAGACAAAAGTAATAGTAATGCCATCAGGTGGTATCGGGAATCGTGTAACAGCTCTAGCAATTGCATCAATAAAAACTCTTGAGTCATTTGTCGTTCCCTCCCAACCCGCGTAAACGAAAGTAAATAGCATTTCAAATGAGCAAACACACATAACATTTTGTGTCACTATAGACTTTCTTCCTCTATAAGGAGTTTGTTTGCTAGCAGGTGCAAAAGCACTTATATGTGTTCCATCAATTAATCCAATGCAATTCTTAAACCAAGGATAGTATTTAGGATTATGAAGTATATGAGAAGGCACATTATTGCTTTGTGGTGGACGTATGAGGAATTTCCTAACGCGACATATTGCTCTCAATACCTGCTTAAAATATCTAGAAACTGTTTCGCCAGAATGTTGAAATCGTTCAACTACCACTGCATGACGAATATTATGTCCTATAATGAACAGAAACATTGCCACTGACTCCTCGATTGAAATTGTATGTGTGTCTTCCAACAATTTATGTTCTCTCAATATTCGACGTAATTTCAGAAAAACTTCTCTATCCATTCATAATAAATCAAAACATCGAGCAGCATGGTCATTCAACAATTCCTGAACATACTCATGACATGTTAACCCTGAAGTTCTCTTTGGTACCTTGGATTTAAATGAATCTTCATTCTCCTGCATCAAATTCAAATACTTGCAATCTACAAGGTCATCAAAATCTTCATCTGAATCACTAGACGATGTGTCATTTGTGATACCCCTCGGATCCAAGATACGGGTTGATCAGGCCCAGGCCCTAACCCGAGGGATATCAAACAATTAATATTTTAAAACGAATACGGAATACAAAATGAATTTAAGAAACAATAATTTAAGCTGAAAGAAAACTAAAATATAAAAACCTTTAATATTAAATATACTTAAATCACAATACTCCAAAACCTCCATAAGTTAACAACTCGGGAATCTATCTCTAGTGGACCCCTAAAAACCAAACTAAAATGAAAATAAACTGAAGATAAAATCCAAATCAAATATCTGGAAGGAAGTCTTACATCGTCGGTAGAATGGAAGATTGTCTCTACCCAGCACGAACAAGTTCAAGCCTGGAACTGACGTACACCTGAAAAATAGGAGTGGGTCAGGCCCACGAACAAGTTCTAACCTACTACAATTCAAGCAGAGACTCGATACGCATATACACTCTAACCAACTCAACAATAACTATATAAGTCGTGTATATATATATATATCCACACTATGGACTCTCGCTAGACTATGATACGGGTCTCAACCTGAGTAAAAGGCAACATGCAAAACGCACCTGAGTGGGCATGACTACCTAAGCCTAACAGGGTATACCATAACCAGCATAGCCAGCTACGCATCCTACTGTATATACGCTCCCTAACCGTCGACTCTGAGACTCAAACTCATGTCACGGTACCATAATAATATATTTAAAATCCGTTCATAACCATCCATAATAAATCTAGTAAGTCATTCAGCTTATTCCACTGCACAGACTTAACATAGATAACTAGTAATCCAGCTAGTCATTCAGCTTGTGCAGCTTCTTTGACTTAGCCTAAATATAAGTAGGATTTATTTTTAATCCATTTCCTTATTCCGTATAGGTAGGATATAGCAATTTTGAGCCAATACAAACCTAGTATGTCACCGTCCCATACCAGTGCATATAATCCAATACATCCGGCAGTTGATAGAATAAATAAAAATATAACTATCAACCAATCCATACATTCCACAATTGACAATAAAACATTAAGTACAAATATCAATTGTTCCATATTAAGCATGATAAAATAATTGTCAATTAACAAGCTTAATCCATACTACTCTTAAATGTCCATTAATTGATACTACAGGTTATACATGTAAACCAATTAATTCTAATCAACCATAACAGAATATAAATGTTCACATGTTTATTTTTAGTAATTCTGGAATGTGACTAACTGCAAATCATCACTAAGAATTTTAATACCAAAGCTTAAACATCTTGCAGTTCCTCCCATCCAAATTGTAAACCAACTTAGGGCCAAATAAGCATACTAAACCATTTAAATCCACACGCTTATTTTATAACATTGGGATAGGTTTAATTGAGAATTCTATTGCTAAGAACTGCCATTCTAAGCGTTAAGCAATTCTGCATCCTTTCATAACAAAAACACAGTAAACTGATTAATTAAGCATTGTCCACTGTCGCATTAAAACAAAGTTGTTTTATTTTGCATAAATCTTCTCTCAAGGATTTTAATCAAGCTTAGACCACCTCTAAACACCTCAGTATAGCTTCTAACAGAAACTAAAATTCCAAAATCCAAGTTCTGTAGCCCACACAGTCGCAGAAAAATTAAAAAACGCACACCCGATGGAAGAGCCTGCTCTACCAAAAGAAGAGCCTACTCTTCCCATCTTGGAGCCAGCTCTACTAGAAGAAGAGCCTGCTCCAAGACCCCTAGAGCCGGCTCTACTTAAAAGAAGATCCTGCTCTTCGTCCGAAAGAGCCTACTCTTTAAAACAATGAGCCGTCTCTCTCTCTGTTCTTCATTATTTTCAATTCCGGTGAGTTTCTGATGAACTGACCTTCAAACCTAGGGTTCCTAAGTGTTTAAATCAGGTTCCAACTTATTCTAGAATCCACTAAATTCTTTATTCAGTTACTAAAATCAATTAAAGCATGAATTTTGCATCAAGAGTTTAATACGAGCAATTTATGCCTTCCCGAACCCCAATTGTTTTAACACACCAAACTTGCAAACTAAATTAATTCCAGTGGTTCCCAACATGGTATAAAACTAATTAAAATCATTACTCATCAACTTACATGATTTAAAATAGAAATTACGCAACAAAGAATTTAATACAAACATTAAACAACTTGAACACACATCCAGTTTTAAGCATTTAAAATATGCAATCCAGTTTAGTTTTTAATCCTTATTAAATCCTGGAATTGTATCAGTCGTGCAAAGAACACGAGCCTAAGGGAAAGAGATAGGTTTAGAACTTGCCTTTAGGTCTCAGTTTGAAACATTGCACCGTTGCTTCCTAAATTCTCCGGCGAACTCCGACTACTGTAAACCTTCCTCTGTTTTCTCTCTCTGCCTCCACAGACGTGTTTAGGTTCTAAAACCCTAGGTAGAACCTTAATGTATATATTTATAGGATTAAGGTTACCCTAATTCTAGTCCTAATACTAGACAGGAAATTAAGTCGGCTAAAGAAAAATAAAACAAAACCCTAAGTTCAAATAACAAAAAAAAAACAGAAAAATAAAATACAATTTAATACTTAATTAATTAATTCACAAAACCACCACTAAAAAAAATAAGTCATTTAAATAAAGTCACACTTAATCAACAAATTCTCAACTAAATAAATAAAAACACAATTTAAATAATTAAATAAATTCCAGAACTATCCTTGTTAAATTAGGGGTATTACATCACTCCAATCTATATCCATCTTGATTTTCCAAGAACCTAGACAAAACAAAGTTGATGTGCTATAATTAAACTAAAAAATTGAAGAACAGTTTTTTTTTTTTTAACTCCCAAAATATAAAATTGTTTTTTGTAAACCCTTTTTCAGCAATAAAAGGAGCCAATATAACTTAGAAGCTACTGACACCCTCTTGCGTATATCTTTGTTCAGTTAAAATACAAGTGATAGAGTAGAATCTTTAAATAAAATAATCTGTTAGTAACTTAGTATTATATGATTCACGGTCCTTTCACAAAGGAATAGAAATTGCAATGTCAAAGAAGAAATCCTTTTGTGTTATAGCTCTCCGCAGCCAGAATGAGCATTTAGGTTTTTTTTTTTTTTTTTAAAAAAAAAAAGGATTAGGTCTGTTTTAAATATGGATATTGATGTAAAGTAATCCACTGCCTGTTCTTGGTGGAGGACAATTACAAAATAATCTTGTGTCCTTATTTGGTTGAGGATTAATATTAAAGGATTGTATTCACCTGAGATGAATGAGGTTTGCAGCACAAAGACCTTCTTACAGCAGGTTCAATGAGTCCAATGACAGGGACCTCTGAGAATTCCAAGTCTTTACTTGGATAAAAAAAAAAAAAACTTATGCTGCCTCAACCCATAGTTTAGATACCAGTATTTAGCCCCTTATTTGTGTTGTAAAGATAATTCCATCCCTTCAATTGGAAGAACATTCACATTTAGGGCAACAAACTCTTAATTGTACTTTGTCTTTATTATTATTATTATTATTATTATTATTTATTATTCTCCGATTCAACATTAGTCTACCAATGGTAACATGTCAGTTCTTTTTGGTGAAACATTAATAAGATATTTTGTGGGGTTCTGTTTCTTTGCTTTGATGCAGCACAACAACTGAAGTAACAAAGAGGATCTAACAAGCACTCAAAATCCCAAGAAAATCTAACAAGCACTCAAAATCATCATAAAAAAATAAAAAGAGACTATACCCAGATCAGATGATAGAAATTAATTTCTAAAGATATTAAAACTGTGTGGAAAGCACAAAGAACAGATTTAAATTCCATGTAATATATCCAACTCAAATTGTTCATGCTTTCACATTTGTAAACATGCACATTCATATAAATATACATAAACAGGTCACAAATTTAGATGTGATCGTGTGAGCATCAAAAGCTTAAAAAAGGAAACAGAAGTTATACCGGAGGAAGCAAACGATCTCCTCGATCTGCAATCTAAGTTGATGCGATTTGGGACCTTAATCAACCCAGCGCGTCTGGAAATGAAAGAGCATTGCCAGAAAGTCCGGATTTCTCTACAACTCCGGCAGATTTGAAGGCGACGGCGGCCAATCCTGCAACTGAAGCAGCCATGAGATTCCAAACAAGGATTGAAGATAGAGAGAAAACGATTGTGAGAGAAATTGAAAAAAATTCTAAGAATTGATAAGATCATAGACGATTGTGAGAAAAATCGCAGATCTTGTATGGATTAAAGAAATTTGAGGGTTAGAGAGTTCTACCTGAACAGAGAGACGATTGTGAGGAAAGAAGTGCAGATCTGGCTTGAAGAAATCTGAGAGATGGCTCTTCAAAGAGGAGGAGAATCTGGAAAAATATGACCAAATATGAGGGTTGGAAATCTGATGTGAGAAAACTGTTGTTATTGTTAAAGAAAGAGAGAGTTGTAGAGGTTGCGCAGAGAAATATGTGGACGATGTTATAAATGAGCGAGAGTTTTATGCAGTTTTGTCCGTACTTTTAAGTAGCCAGTCCAGTTCTCCGTGTTTTCAATTTTGCATCTCAGTGTTCCCAAAACTCTGAAAACAACAAATTGTTGTTCTCTGAAAACCTCAACTCTGTTATCTCAGTTTTCATAAAACTGTTTTTATAAAACAGATCCAAGCGGACCTTTTTTGCAATTTTCAAAATTTTGATACTATAAAAACAGAAAACAGTTTTCATAAATCCATTCCAAGCAGGGCCATACTTTTTGTCCACATCCAGACTGCGACCCCTTCTTTTTCCTGTGAAGAATAAGAGATTATACCATCAAATTAAATGTCATTCTGATTAAAAAATGAACAAGGTAAAAATATGAGAGTTTGGACTCTAATTTTCCTCACCATTGCCTCATTATTAGCTATAGCAAACAAGTTGCCAAAAAATTAGGTAGTGCTATGTGGGACACGATTTCCTTGTAACATTCTCCCAAATTTGATCTCGCAATGAGGGCGTTATTATCGGACCACCCTATTGACTTAGGGGAATGTTTCACGTTCAGACCTAAAAGCTTAATTTAGTAAATGGTTTTAACACCCAACTCATTTATATTTATTTCAAATGTCATCCAAATCTCATATGGGACAAGATTTCCTTAAGATAGCAAGCTATTGGTTATTCAATGAAAATGTCAGTTACAAGAGGTGGTTGGTCAAGAGAGGATGTAATAGATTGTGTCACATATGTACTTTGGGGAGGAGATAAATATTGTCCTTATATTTATATATAGTTTGGCAATATGATCAATTGTTACCGTGGATCAAAAAATTTCTTCCACACTTTTTATTGTGACCATTAGATTTTCAAATCAACTTATATGATTTTCGTTTAGTTATTTTTAATACAAAAGCATTATCACTATTTTTAATTTCTAAATTTAATATTTACCAATACCACTAATTAGTAATTACAACAATAAAATAAAATGTAATTATCAACCCAAAAAAAAAATAATAATAATAATAGAAATCTTTTCATCTCTGAAAATCACGTCTAGCCACTAATCCAAAATTTTATTTTCTTTGGGGAAAAAAAAAAAAAAAAAAACAAGGTGGTGAAAAGGGAAAAGAAATGAGGAAATTCAATCCAAAACATGCTATTATTCTATTAAATTTCAAATTTCCTTTGTAAATTAGTTGTTTTGCTTAGTGTCCTTTAATACTGCTATTATTATACTATCATCAAATTTATTATTATTATTATTATTATTATTTCAACTATCATCATATTTTTTGGGGAGAAAATCACATAACCCCCCTCTACTATTATTTTCGATCAAATTGCCCCCACTAAAATTAAACACCCCCCTCAACTATAAACTGTCATCACATTGTCCCATTTCTGTTTAAATCAGTTAAGTTCACATGAAATGACAAATATACCCCTATAATATAATCTGAAATTTAAATACAAAATCATTGTTATTTTGCAGCCATCATCAGTCCAAAAACATCAAAACCTAAAACTCTAGTTACCGAAACCCTAATTCCCCTAACCCTAAGTCTGACACCACCTGTTCCATTGAAGCCATAGAATTAAACTCACTAATTGAAGACCCTAACCTTAGATTGAATTGAACTAAATCAAATCGAATCGAATTGAATTAAAGTTCTCAAATTCTAGAATGAAGAGAGAGAAAGTAGAGAGAGAAAAAAATACTCTAATACCCAGTTGGAGATGCAACATCAAATCATAATTTTTATGCCTTTTTGATATCGTCTGACCAGGCTTCTTCACCAAATAGGGGTGACCACATACACCATGGCTTCTACAACCCCAATGCCACTGTCTCTGTCTCGATCTGAAACTCTCCAATTTGCCAAAAATCATATATATACAAATTATATATAGCGAATGTATGGAACTCTATTATAGATGAATCACTGCGCCGAGAGAGAACATCAAAGTCTAGAGCTTCAATAGTCAATGATTTAATTAAGATTTATTTCATGATTATCTCAGTTTGTGTATATGGAAAATATTAATTTTTCTTGCACCCATTGCCGTCATTAAAATTGGTGGAAACAGAGCAATGAGGTGGAAATCAATCTCCGACCAAATTCCGGCGTACATCATCTCCCTTGCTAATCTCAGAAATTTTGACCTTTTTCGGATATGCGATGACACACATCACCGGCTGCCATGAATCGGAGCTCAATCAACCGGAAGTCAGCAACTTTTTTGTGATACCCCCGAATTTTCGAATGCGGGTTGGCCAGGCCCACGCCCGAATACCCGAGGATATCAAAACAAATTGATAATAAACAAACACAGAGTACAAAAGAATAAAGAAGAATAAATAAAATGCTGACAAGAAACTAAAATGATAATCTAATAATAAACCTCATAATATATTTCCATTAATTAATAAACTCTTCTGATACAACAGATCCTCCAAAATACAACTCGGGAATCCATACTGTGTGGACCCTTAGAAAATCCAAACTAAACAAATGACAGTAATCTGAAACAGGAAACTGAATCATAAAGGAACACCTATGTAGTATTGGAAGAATGAAGTAGACTGATCCCCGCTCAGCACGAACAACCTCTACTCGTGACGAACACCTGAAAAATAATGGTGGGTCAGGCCCACAAACAAGTTCTACTCTACTACAGTCCAAGCAGAGATTCGATACACGTATACATCCTAGTCAATCCAACAGTAACTAGTAGTCCGTATATATATATATATACACACTAAAGGAACCTCACTAGACTATAGGGTTGTCTCAACCTGAATAGTAGGCAACATGCAAAACGCACATATAGTGGGCATGAGTACCTAGACCTACCAGGGTACACAACTACACTATATCTAACTACACATCCCTGGCGATCTACGCGCCCTAACCATTGATCCTGAGACTCAAGCTCATATCATGGCACCATACTTATATATATAAAATCTAGTAACTATCCTACCCAATATAAATTAATCCTCCATAAGTCATTCAACTTGTTCAACTGACCTGACTTGAATATAAGTAGGACTTAACATTTTAGTTAATCCATTCCCTTATATAATAAATTAATCCTCCATAAGTCATTCAACTTGTTCAGCTGACCTGACTTAAATATAAGTAGGACTTAACATTTTAGTTAATCTATTCCCTTATATAAAATAGGTAGGACTTAACTGATAAGTTAATCCATCCCTAGAATGCCACCGTCCCATACCGGTGCATTAAACCACACAATCCAATAATTGATGTAACAATTAAGGAAATACATCAAACATTCCATAAATAACTATGATAAATATGATATCAAGTTATCACATAATAGGAATGACTTATTATTTCTTTAAACTTCCTATATCATATGTCCTACACAAACTGAATCTTATACATGATGATATTTTATTATACCGTTAAATAAAGATTCTCTATATCCAATTCATCCTACACATTTAATCTCAATTGCTAAAATATTTTAAAAGATTAAATCCATTCGTTTGTTTAAAACATTCAAATAGCAAGCATCATTATGATTGAGTTTATTTAAATTTATTAAAACCCAAACCTAGTCCCTATTTAATGTTCAGGAATCCTAAGCATGTTTCTACGTTACATCATTCCACAGATATGAAAAATACATAATTCAAACATGTAAAAATTCACACCAGAAATCAAATCAAAATAATGCATTTATCAATTTATAACACAAGAACAGATATGAACCAATTTCATAAAAACCTATGCTTTAATCCAATTAAACATGCATAATTATTTAATTTTATGTGTTTAATAAATCCTAGAATTTCCTAGGCATGTACAGAAACACGAATCAAAGGGAAAGAGATAGAACAAGAACTTGCCTTAAACTTTCGGATCAAAAGTTAAACTTCTTCTTCCTTGATCTTCTCTCTACAGGGTTTTTTTCATCCTTCCTTCATTTTCCTCATTCCCTCTCTAACTTTCTCTCTCTAGAATATATCACGTGAATATTTCTATCCCCCTTTTACAACCTATAGCTATATATTTATAGGTTAAATAAAATAACCCTAACCCTTTTCCCAATCCAAGTCAACTTAAAAAAAAAAAAAAAAATATTAAAATATTAAAATATTAAAAAGGTAAGTAAAATATGTTACGTATATAATTTATGTATATCTTTATTAAATAAATAAATTATACACATCCCATTATTTATTAATGGATTATCCAATAATACTTAAGTTACCATAATATTATAAAGTAACTTAAAACATAACACGTATCAAATCTATGTATATTTTTATCATTTAAATATAAAACATATATATCAGATTAAATATTACTACCTAAGTTACTATAAAAGTAATTAATAAATTACTTTATCTTTTATATATATATTAAAAAGGTAAGTAAAATATGTTACGTATATAATTTATGTATATGTTTATTAAATAAATAAATTATACACATTCTATTATTTATTAATGGATTATCCAATAATACTCAAGTTACCATAATATTATAAAGTAACTTAAAACATAACACGTATCAAATCTATGTATATTTTTATTATTTAAATATAAAACATATATATCAAATTAAATATTACTACCCAAGTTACCATAAAAATAATTAATAAATTACTTTCCTTTTTATATATGTATATAGTATATATCTATATATATACATACATTATCCATGGGTAATAATCCATACACATCCAACCTCCTATCCAAGTAGTCCATGGGACCCAATTGGTTGGCCCATTACTATTAACCATAACCATAAAAGAAAAATAAAATAAAATAATAAAAGAAAAGAAAATATTTAATTTACAATTAATCAAAACACCATTTAAGCACATAATCTAATTAAACAATTAACACATAGACAAATACAAATAATACATAGACACATAATCAAATAATCAAGTAATACCTAATTCAATTAAACACATAAGCAATTAGTCAAATAATTAATTAAATAATTAAAAAATACAATTAAAACAAATAAATTAATACCGAGACTATCCTTTTAAAATTAGGGGTATTACATTATTGTGATGACCTTATGGGCGGGTGTGCCGTGGGCGGGTGCGAGAGACACTATCAGGCTACCACACTGGCAAGCTATGGGTGCACAGTCCCACATCGCCTGGGTAAAGAAAATGTGAAGTACTTATAAGTAAGTGTGTCATCTCCAATTGGTATGAGGCCTTTTGGGGTGAAGCCCAAGTACAAAACCGTGAGGGCTCAAGCCCAAAGCGGATAATATCATACCATGTGCTGGAGTTGGTCGTTACAAATGGTATCAGAGCCTGACCCAGCCGGAAGTGTGCCGACGAGAACGTCGGGCCTCCAAGGGGGGTGGATTTGATGACCTTGTGGGCGGGTGTGCCGTGGGCGGGTGCGAGAGACACTGTTAGACTACCACACTGGCGAGTTATGGGTGCACAGTCCCACATCACCTGGGTAAAGGAAATGTGAAGTACTTATATGTAAGTGTGTCATCTCCAATTGGTATGAGGTCTTTTGGGGTGAAACCCAAGAGCAAAACCGTGCGGGCTCAGGCCCAAAGTGAACAATATCATACCATGTGGTGGAGCGGGTCGTTACATTTTTGAACAAAGGCTTGGTTACAACTCTCAAAGACACAAACAAGTCCATGTAGCAGTCACCGACGCGGGAGTGCTCCGGCAGAAGGCCATCCTAGATTGTTTCGAAACGAAAGCCGGGATAACGATTGAAATGGGATTGAATATTAGTATGACGGAGGAGGCGAGAATGGATGTGGTCGGTGAGGAGGAAGATGATATGGAGGCCGGCGAGGGAGAAGAGGTCGGCGAGCTTGAGCATGGAGTTTATTTGACCTTGCAGAGGTAAAAGGAAGATTAGGACATGAGGTGGGAGATCATCCATATCCATGAGTTTCTGTTCCAATTGCTTGAAATTTTCAAAGAAACTTGAACAATTGGTTGTCCTGTTTTCACCCAATATTAATGATTGTATTTCTTCCTTCTCTCTAGTGCACAAGCAGTAGAAGGAAATCCTATACCGCGACGATCATCAAATCATTGGAAACCTGAACGCTGTCGCAAAACATCGCTGACGCTTTGCTGAAGAATCGACCTTGAGAGCCACTAATTCGACTCTTGCGAAGTCGCCGACTAGGAATTCATGTGCACCGGCGGACTCGAAGATGAGTCTCTGTATGTCCTTGTGGTCCCTTCCAATCAGAACAATCTGAGAGTGCATCACAATAACAATGAATTATGAAGGTGAACAAAGTATACACGCTTAATATATATATATATATATATAACACAAAGGAAAAAAAGAAGGGTAAGGGGTATTTTAGGGAAAAAAATTTGACAAGGGCGTAACTAACACGCGCTACAACCCAAACGGTAGGTGAACAGAAATGGGGCAATATGATGACAGTTTATAGTTGAGGGGGGTGTTTAATTTTAGTGGGGGCAATTTGATCGAAAATAATGGTAGAGGGGGTTTATGCGATTTTTCCCCTTTTTTTTTTCAGGTAGGTTAAAAAAGGTATGAAAGGCAGCTCATATGTAAAGCTATAACAAAGACATTAGCCCCCATTTCGGTTTTAATTACAAACCAATTGCAGGAGACTAACAAATTGGAAGATTTTCCAAACACTAGCTTATTTATTTATTTATTTACAAAAAAATAAAAAAATTAATTAGTAGTGAGACGTGATTTACAGAGATGAAAAAGGTTACTATTTTTTTTGAGTACATAACTTTTGTTATTGTAATTAGTGATTGAATGTACCACAAATAGCTCTCTATTTTCTGAAAGGAATTTCAATACACTTCACTTCCTTTATTTTCTCTCTCTAGATTCTATTTATAGAAGGTACATTTGCTCTAAGAATCTCTCTCCAGCCCTCTAAGCTGGGCCCATCTTTCTTGACCCTTCTATTTGGGCCGTCATAAAAGGAATATTGTAATGACCCACTCCACCACATGGTATGATATTGTCCGCTTTGGGCCTGAGCCCGCACTGTTTTGCTCTTGAGCTTTATCCCAAAAGGCCTCATACCAATTGGAGATGACCCACTTACATATAAGCACTTCACCTTTCCTCTACCCAGGCGATGTAGGACTATGTACCCGTAGCTCGCCAGTGTGATAGCCTGACAGCGTCTCTCGCACCCGCCCACGGCACACCCGCCCATAAGGTCATCACAATCCACCCCATTTGGAGGCCCGACGTCCTCGTCGGCAAACTTCCGGCTCGGTCAAGCTCTAATACCATTTGTAACGACCCACTCTACCACATGGTATGATATTGTCCGCTTTGGGCCTGAGCCCGCACGGTTTTTCTCTTAGACTTTATCCCAAAAGGCCTCATACCAATTGGACATGACACACTTACATATAAGCACTTCACCTTTCCTTTACCCAAGCGATGTGGGACTGTGACGGCCCAAGTTTTGTAAACCCGGTACGTCAATGATGACCAAAAGATGACCCGATAATGGATCCAAAATGTGGAAGCGAAAGGTGAAACAATGGTCTTTAGAGATACAATGCGTCTCTAAGACATTAATGTAACCCTCAATGAAGTCACAGAACCCAAAGGAAAACAAATGCGAAAGTGTCGTTTTAAAAACGGTCAAAAAGGAACCTAGGGGCAAAATGGTCATTTTACAAAAAAATGGATTCAAGTGTTATCCAGCACACCATGGGAAGACAACAAAAAACTAATCGAGATGGACTTAAGAATCGCATGATTTGGAGTCCGGACGAAGGAGAAACGACAAAACAAAGAAAAACGAGCAATAAAGCTAAAAGGGTAAACTGGAAATTATCTAGAAATATTCGGGTGTAACTGAGTACACCGTTAGATAGAAAATAAAAAATTAATCAATTTCAAAAAAAAAATTCACTTGATTTGGAGTATGGATGAGGGAGAAAGGTCAAAAACAAAATCGACATCGCGGCAACCCGACGAAGGCCGTGACAGCGACAGTGCCGTCAACCCACTATTGTTGCAACTGAGAGTAAAAACGGGTATCTAAATGGACTTTTTTGGAAAAACTCAAAGAAGAAACCCCCCCTAAAATCAAGTTTTCTACTGGACTTGCGAATGGAAACCAAAAAAATGCATTGTAAAATGTCCAAAATACCCTCAAGAAAATTAGGTCTAGAGGTCAAAAATCGTTCCAAGCTATTGCCCAAAGAAAGGAAATGGGGCTTCGGAAGGTTTTTAAATTGCCTAAATTGAAAATGCAATCTTAAAATACACCCATAAGACCCTTAGAAGTTTCAAATTGGTCGTCACACTTTTCAAAAAAAAGTCGATGAATAGTACCAAGTACGTTTGCACTAAAGTCGGCAAAAACCTGGCAGCAATAATTTTTCGGAAAAAAATAGATTTTTGAGGGCCAAGATGGCATTTTCTGGAAAAACACAAAGAATAAACCCCCCTCAAAATTGAGCTTTCTACGTGACTCGTGTGAAAAAAAAAAAAAATGCATTTTGAAATACCCGAAATGCCCCTGGAACAGAATAGGGTAAAACACCCTAAAAATGCTACTTAGAGTCTTTGTTTCATCAAGGATGGTGTTGTTTGCCAAAGTGAGCATGCAAGCATATGTAATGTGATAAAATAAATGTGTTGCAATGGCTTATGGCCTCATGGCATGTCATATGCAAAATAGAACCCTTCAATGCATTAATCCACATATCTTCTATAGGCAACAATGAAGTTCAAAGTTAGCATACATTTCACATAAGTGTCTTTGGCCTTTGGCCTCATTACAACCACATTCTAAGAGTGTTAAAAGGTGCACTTAAGTGCACATTACATAACTTAGACAATAAGTACAAGTTTTATCAAAATAAGTAAAAGTAGGACAAGATATGCTAACATATGCATATTTTATGTCATCAAAATACTTCAAGAACTCTAGTAAGTCTAAGAATGTTGTGCATCCCACATTGAGGCTTCTTTACCTGCAAAAACACCCATTAACTTAGGGGTGAGTAAACAAGTTTACTCGTAGGGAATGCATGGGTTTATCTTTGTACCAAGTTACAATCCAATACCATTTAATTCATGCTATCAAGTGACAATAGAACTTTCAACATAACACAATGAGATGTAATTTCACAAAGTTAACAACTTGGAATTTAAATGCGAAATCAAACCAAAGTGGATACTTGGACGTCACGCCGGATCAAACCGACAATGTGGTTACTTTAGGGTTACTAGCCCATGAGTAACCTCCCTATGTGCGCACTAGACTATATAAAGGGACAATCCCCCGTACTAGAACCAAGTCCTACCCGTAACCAAACAACGACTTCCCCAAGTTTCCAAAATCAACAAATTGTGCAACAACGTATATATATCAACATGTATATACAAGATATCAACTATTTACCAAGCACAATCCAATTTTGGAAAGTTATACAATACATGCTCAAAGTCTACAACTACTATAGCATGAAAGATGTCAAATACAAAGTGTGCAATTCCTTACACATAACAACAATATATTCAATAAGGAAAAACATATTTTTAGGAATATAAAAGTAACAACTATGTTATCCAATACTCAAAAGTAATCAAGTGAACATACACCAAATCCAAATCCATGATTTAAATATAAAAACAACTTCCAAAATGCAATTAAATCCATGGAGTAATAAAATAGAATTTAATTAAACATAAATAGTTAAATTTTCTAAATTCCAAGTTAACCCCAAATAATCTCAATTTAATATATATTGAAGGACATGTCATGGTCATCACATATATAACATCAAATGACAATTTAAGTGATTAAAACACTTAAAACAAAATTAATCAAGCTAATTAATTAATTTCTTCTAGATTTTTAAACAATTCCAAATGCCCTCAATTTAATCTATGTTAGAGAAAATGCCAAGGCCTATCCAAATATCACATTTCATTATGATTTCATGCTTGCTATCACCACGTGAATTAAACTTTCACAAAAGATAAATATTAAATAAATTTTGTAATTTTTATCCAAATGCCCCAAATTTAATATATGTTGTAGTACATGTCATGGTTATTATATAAATCACTTCAAAACTTGATTTAAGTCATAGGAGCATATAAATAAAAATTAATTAAATTAATTCATTAATCCCTCTAGATTTTAAAACAACTCTAAATGACCTCAAATTAACATAAGTTATGAATCAAGCTATGGTCATGTTATTTATCAAGTCTAAAGTGAATTATATACAAGTTAGAATTAATCATTTATTTCTCATTTTAATACAAGACAAACATATAACTTAAATATCACTATAGGAACAAATAAAATCACTTGGAAGATAAATGATAACACCCCCTACCTCACAAGAGGATTGTTCCTCTTGAATTCAAGGGAAGCAAGCTTAAAAATGGAAAACCAAACAAGGGTTTTGTAGAAGAAGAGGAGAGGAACAAAAAGTATTCAAAGGTCAATGATCTAAGGTGAGTGGAAGGGCCTCAAAATTTAAAGTCAAAGCTTAAGGTTTTAAGCTTTCTTCAATGGAGTCTAGGGTTCTTATGTGTAGGATAATGTGAAAATGAAAAAGATGAAATGTGAGTGGAGGATTTAGAGGTCCTCCACTCACTAGGTGAACCTACACCATGGTCAAAACACACACAAAATGCAAGACTAATTGTGAGCCCTACACTTGTCATCATCCTAAGGTTCCCTTCTAGAATTAATCCTAAGCCTACACTTGTCAACCATCCAAGCCAACTAGTGGTCCAATCCTAGGTCAACAAGTGGATGAATCTCCACCCTCCATGTGTCATGAGATTAAGCCTCCAAGTGGTTCCACCACAAAATCAACAAGTGGCACCATAGGAATGTGACACTTGTCATATTTTTTAAAAATTGCAAAAAGGTTCTTTTTGAAAATATCTTCCAAATTAATTTGCAAAATGGTCCCTAAGACGAAAAATAATTACTTTACTTAATTACCCCAAAACCCCTCAAGTTATGGATAATTGCAAAAAGTCTTGTTTTCATGACTTTTACAAAGAAAGTAAGCATTTAATATGCATTTCTACAAAAGTAAAAATGTAGATGTCATGGAATTTAAATATCATGGACGTATGCAAAATCGGAATCAAATCCGAGCACAAAAAATAAGGTTATGCAAGTAAAAGTGAAAAACGAGAAGAGGACGAAATAAGGAAAAGACGAAAAAATGAATAGTGTAAAAAAATAAAAAAAAAATGTGGAAATGACTCGGTCCTCAAAGGAAGTTGTCAATCCAAAGGAAAGAGTCTCAGAAACCATTTCCGAGCACTCGAGATGACACTAAGAGGCGGAAAATCGAACCCGAAAAGGAAAAGACAATGAAAAAAAATTTATCCGCAAAATTTGAAGAAAGGGAAAGAAATGAAAATGACCGGGTCATTATAGGGACTGTGCACCCGTAGCTCACCAGTGTGGTAGCCTAACAGTGTCTCTCGCACCCACCCACAGCACACCCGATGTGGTGGAGTGGGTAATTACAAATATTCTCTTAACCTCGTGCGGAGGTTGGGCCTAGAGGTGGTCTAAATGAGCTTTGGGCCGTTCTTCGGGTGGATTAATGATCCCACTAAGTTCTGGGCCCAATGGATCGGTCCATATATGGCCCGGTTCATTTTCGGAACCCTCAGTGATATTAATAAATATTAAATTTAAAATTTTAAAATAATGGTAGTGATATTTTATTAAAAAGAAAGTATATAATAGATTTTGGAATGTGTGTCAGAGAGTAAGAGATCACAATTTGTAGTTTGGAAATATAAAATATACAACATATATAACATAATAGCAAGAAAATCAAAGAACTTGCCCAAAAAACAAGCAAAACAAAGCAGATAGTGGTTTTGTGAAGAACCACCGTATTATTCCATCACCGTGTGACAATTATCGGTTGATATTTTCATGCAATAAACAACAATTTTTTACTACTAAAGGCGACAGAAAGGTATTACTAATTTTTTTTTAGTTAACCCAATAACCCGATTAATCTCCGAAGATCCGAAAAGACACCTCTCCACTTGAAAAGTATGGAGTACTATTTGATTGGAAAAAAAAAAAAAAGAGACTTACATTGACAAATTATGATAAGATTGGAAACTTAAACATAATGTGATCTATATGCATATGCTATATTTTTTTGAATAGTTATTTACAAATCGAATTTTGCACTTTTCAAATTTAAAATATATGAGATGGATGGTGAGTATCATCACATGACATCATATGATGGGCCCATTACTCTACCTACACAAATTGAAGGGTAAAATGCACTATGGGAAAACATGCAACTAACTGCTGAACTACAAAAAATTTAAGAAACCCCTAAACTATGCAAAAAAGTTGCAGATCAACCCATCCGGCCAAGATCTGGTGAGAATTAGCCTATAAAAATTGTTGAATCATTTTAAAGGACTATACTGCCCTTAGAGCAGAAAAGGACAAGAATGCCCTTAATTTCCATGGAGCCTAATAATTGCCCAGTTGCATCATAAACAAAGCATACCCAGACATGCCCTATACGCATGCATACATATATATTTATAGACATTGTTCATCATCTTCACAGGAGTGCATACCCAAACACTCCTTATATGCATATATATATGCGTATAAGGAGTGTTCATCATCTTCACAGAGATGCAAAAATAATTATGATAATTCTCACCCAATCCACACAATGCCACCACCATGATCGCTGAAGCAATTGAACCACAAATTTTAAAAAATTCAAATAATTCATACTGAACCAACCCAACCACTGCCATCACTGCCACAAGAACGCAACTAATTTAGCCACAAATGTTTCTTAAACAGTTTCCCAATTGGGTCTTACAAACCCACCGTTATGAACCAATTCAAATAATTTGTACTGAAACACCCCAACCACTGCCATCATCGCCACTATAACGTGAAGGAATCGATCCACAACCTTCTCTCAAATAATTACCCAATGGAATCATACAAACCCAATGTCACCACTAGCATAACTAAACCAATTGAACCACAAATTTTTGGAAACTCAAATAATTCATATTGCACTACCTAAGCTATAATGACCCAATCATTTTCCTTCTTTTCCATTTTCTCAAATTTTACGGATTTTTTTTTCCGTTGATTTTCCTCTCCGAGTTCGGGTTTTCATCACCTTGCATTGTTTCGAGTATTCGGGAATAATTTTCGAGACTCTTTCTTTTGGATCGACAACGTTCTTGAGAGGACCGCGTTGTTTTCACACTTTCATTTTTTTTTTTTTACAATTTTCTTTTTCGTTTTTTTCTTGGCTTCGTTTTCCTTCGCGTAACCTATCAGGTCGTGCTCGGATTTGATCCCGGCTTTGCATACATCCATTATACTTGATTTTCATGTGATACGCGTTTTACTTTTATAGAAAAGCATGCTAGATGTTTACTTTTACCCGTAGGGGCGTAAATGCAAAGATTCTTGAAAATTATTTTCTTTATTTGGGGTATTTTTTGTAGTTATCTTTTGATGATATTTTACATTTAGAGTATTTATATATGTATCTTTTGAATGACATCTTATTTTAGGCTTTTTGAAAAATTCACTTTTTGAGTTATCTAGTGGAGGGGTCTTTGTGTAATAAAGAAAAGTTTTCAGAAAAAGTTTCTCGTTTTGGGTTTAAATCTTCATGAGGGGTTTCTTTTCACTTTTTATGGACTTTGGCACTTCCAGAATATTTTTTGGATTTTTTTTTCATTTATTTTGAATTTTCTAATCCCGTTATTCGTCAAACTTGTTCGGGGCATATCTCCTCTCTCGGAACTCGATTTTCGACCTCGTTTGTTCCGTTGATTTTAGAATTCCATTTCAAAACTTTTTTGTTCATAGACAATCTTCATTTGAGCACGTCTTGACAATTTTCACTTTTTAGACCCGGACGGGACTTGTTTGGACTATTGAGACACATTTTTGACGTATTTTAGGTAGGTGGAGGAAAGAGAAAGTCATTTTTACTTTGCCATTTTCCCAAAACAGCAGCAGCTGCCATTGTTGAGAGCTCTCTCTCTCTCTCTCTCTCTCTCTTTCTCTCCCCTCGTTTCATCTTCTTTCTTTTTATTCACCTCTCCCGATGAAGACTTTTTTAATGTCCTCGATGACACGGTGATTTCTATCCCATCGGATTTTGATTTGTAGCACTTTGAGTTTTAGGTGTGAGCTCAAGCTTGGATTTGGGTGTTGTCACAAAAGGATTTCTTGCTCTCCTTATTGTCCCCGTCATAACCCCGAAGTTTCATCGCATTTGGTGAAGTTTGATTTTGGTGTGATTTGAGATTTTTTATTTCAAAGTGAGGTAGGGGTGTTTCATGTTTATAATCTTAGTGTTTTACATATTTTTGGGGTTTATAAAACTTGTATACATGTTTATAGTTTAGATCTAGAAATGGGTTTTATTTTAATTAAATGATGATTTAATTTCATGGTTGTAGCATGTTTAGATTAGATTAAAAATATACTATTTAGATAGCCCATGACTTATTGTTCATCATATATTTATTTTGGAATATTTGGATGACTTTTGAAATCTAGAGATTTTTAATTAATTAAGTTAATTAAAAATTAATTAAGTATTTTAATGGCTTAATTAGATTTTTGATTTGATATTTGTGTTAATCATGGTATGTTGCTTGATATGTGTTAATTTTATGTCATTTGGAGATATTTTGCAATCTAGAGAAATTAATTAATTTCCATTTGATTATTTTATGGTTTAATTATATCTTTGATGTTGTTCAAGGCTTTACTATTGTAATACCCCTAATTTTAAAAAGGATAGTCTCAGCATTTTAAGTTTTATTTTATTGCATTTTTATTTGTTTATGTGTTTGGTTGCCTGTTTATTTTAATTAATTGATTGATTGTTTGTTTTAAATTGAATTGTTTGTTTCATTATTAATTTAATTGTATTGTATTTTTCTTTAATTGGATTAAATTAGAGTTATTAATTATAATGTGAACTTAGGGTTTTATTCTTTTTATGACTCACGTGTTGGCCGACTAGGAGTTTATTAGGCTTTTCGTCTTTGATTAACATTGGACCTAGGGTTTTATTTGTACCTAAAAATATACTATTATAAGTCTGCATAAGGGTTGGAAAAATCCTATTCACGTACAAGAGATATAGAGAGAACTAGAGAGAGATTGTGAGAAAAACAGAGAGATTTTTGTTAGGGTTTCGGCTGTGGATTAAAGGATGGACTTAGGAGGAAGGAAGGTTGAGCAGTAGGAGGTTGACAGTGAATGGACGTCATCGGGAAACTTAGGAAGACGGTGACGAGGTTTTGATTCAAAACCACACAGGCAAGTTTTATTCTGTCTCTCTCCATTTGACTTGTGTTCTGTGCATACCTAGATGATCTCTAGGAGTTTAATCAGACATTAACTAAATCTTGCATGCTTACTATATGTTAAATTAATCGACTGTATGTGTTTAATTGAATCTGGAATTGTTCTTGTAAGTTTGGATTTCACTGTCTGATCTTAAAGCATAATGAATCGGTAACTGTTTTCATTGTGGTTTTAAATGCAAACTATTTTAAATAAATGATTGGGATGATACTGGATTAAATATAGACTCTTAAGTTCAGTACTAATGAGGAATAGAGAGGTTGGAAGTGGTCGGAGACGAAGTAGAAGGCCAGAGAAGGTTCAAGGCTCTTAGAGAGGGAGAAAGCCGGCTCCATGGAAGAGGGAGTCGGCTCCCCCAAGTGAAGAGCCGGCTCTAGGGGTTAAAGAGCCGACTCCCACCCCTCTAGAGCTGGCTCCAAGGAGTATGGAGCCGGCTCCATGCTTGATGCAGTCTGCTCTCAAGTTTTGAGAGCAGACTCCCTTATATTAACACATTCTCGGCTTGTTCTGGGGCACTGTTTGGACGATTTAAGTGTTCTGAACTATTTTGGGAGGATACTGGGGGTTTTGAATATGAATTTCATAAATTATTAAAACCTTTAATTGCATAATTTATATCGTTATGCTAATATAATGAACAGTATGAAATTAAGCAACTTTGCATGTTGTTAACAGATAGAAAGGATTAAATTGTTTAAGTTTGTTTTAACAATTTAATGGACTGTAGCATGGACTCTAAACATTATATTATGCTATATTACAACCCACACTGCAGAATTAATGTTTTTATGCTATTGGATTTAGCAGTAGGAAAGTTTAAACAATCTTGCATGCTGTTAACGGATAGAAAATGATCAAATTGTTTAATTTTGTTTTAACAATTTAACGGACTATAGCATGATTATAAATCTTGTTTTGGATTTACAATGGTCATTTATTTATCAGACTTGATCTATGCTTACTCTGGATTCTAATTGCTGAACTATTAAACTTTGTTCTGTAATTAGATGGATTAATGTTTTGGATTCTAATTGCTGAATTATTAAATTATATTCTATCAATTACATTGATGTTGTTCTGGACTTAAATTGATGAACCATTAAATACCGTTCTATCAATTACAGGGATGTTATTCTGGATTTTGGTTGATGAACCATTTAAATTCTGTTTCTATCAACTATATAGATTATGTGGATTTTATTTGATGTACTGTTTTAAGTGTTATATTATTTATGAATCATATGCATTATATGTACCGGTATGGGACGGTGGCATATTAGGGATGGATTAGATCAAAATGCTAATGTCTACCTATTCATACATACGGAATGGATTAACTAAAATAGTTAAATCCTATTTATCTTCATGTCCTGTCAACTAAAATAGTTGAATGACATACTGGATGTTTATTTTTTTATATTCTGCATTAGAAAGGATATTATATATATATTTATGGTACCGTGGTATGAGCTTGAATCTCAGGATCATGGTTAGGGTGCGTATATCGCCTAGGATGTATAACTGGACCTAATGATGTTCTCTGGTAGGTTGTGATACCCCCTAATTTCGGAACACGGGTTGATCAAGTCCGCGCACAAAATTAGGGAATATCAAACCAATTATAGTAGTTAAACAAGCACGGATTACAAAATGAAATAAAGAATAAAATAAAACGCTGAAGAAATCCAATTAATAGTAAATCCATTAGTAACTTCCAAATGGTTACAACTCGGGAATCCCGTAACTCAAGGACCCCTTAACCAAAAGTTACTATTTAGAATTTCAACCAAATAAATACTAATATCAACTGAAACAAAACTAATATCCTACTTTTAAGCAAATAGAAGGAATGGATAAGTCCTCCAGCTGCGGATCCTCAACCTTGAGATTTGACCTTCTAACAACCTGAAAAATAAATCGCGGGTTAAACCCTACGAGCAAGTTCTCTCTACCAAGCCTCTGAAAACCAATAAACAGATCATCTTTACCAAAACCATCCCTAATTAAGCTTTAACTTTAATATACGATGCTACCAATATATATAAATACTTATATATATAGTACAAGAATCCTATCTGTTAATAGGGCATTAAATTGTCAAAACTACTCACCAATAATTAATTATTAGTCATACCTAGACCAAGCCCCCCTTTTATAATTTTCTCATAAAGTAAACCCCACTCACCTTAACTCCATCCTAAACAGTAATTTAGTCATCTACACATATAGCAATTTAAATATGCACCGGCAAATCAACCATGCCATTTATAAATATATTTATTTATATACTAGTAATTCAACCATGCTTCCTTCAATATATTTACTTTTACAATGAATTAGCAATTCAACCATGCTTCCCATATATGAAATTTATTCATAACCAATAAGGCAGTATATCAAAACCTTTGGCAACTCATCCATGCCTACAATTCAACCATGTACTAACTTAAAACTTAACTCTAGGTATAATTATACATAGACTTCACATGCACATAATAAGCATGTCCTTAATTTAATAACCGTGTATCTATTACGATTTTAAATCCACCATACCATACACGAATCAAGTCATACCAAACAAGATTTATAATATTTAATAATCTTAAATAATATATATATACACATATATTTTATAATATATATATATATGTGTGTATCATACATTCCATACCAATCGTTGACTATTTAAAATCATATATATATATATATATATATATACACATATATACACCTCCTTTCTTTGCAAAAATATTTAATTAATTGTATTTATACCACTAAATGCTACTAGGTATCTTAGTAACACTCTGAGGCTCTCAGAACATCAAGAACACACCCTCTAATGATTAATTTTAACCCTAACAAGCTTAAGATAAATACTGGAACTTCACCGGAGTCTCAAGCAACTTTTCAGGACCTCACACGTATCCCCACGCGCCTTCACGCGCCGCCACATACCCCTAGACTACTCCCACGCGCCTCCACGCGCTTCCCCTTACCGGCAGGCGCGTCCACGCGCCTGCACGCGCCCTCACGCGCCTGAGCCACTCTCGGCGCGTGTTGGCAGCTCCTAATTGGTTGTTGTTTGGTGCTCTTGGTAAGCCGCGATGCACTGGATCCTCTCCCTTAATCAACTACATCTAACCATTGATGCGGCATGTGTATCAACTTACAATGGACCGCATCACACCAGATCAATCCAACTAAATTAAATTAATCCTATGGCCTAGATCAACGAGTGCACCCTTTTCCTACGTACGCGACCACACTGGATAAAAATTCTATTGATGCACAAATACTAGCCGCCTCCAGTATGTTTGTTAAACAATTTAACATATATATATATATATATATATATGTATATATATATATATATAAAACAATTTCTAAATTAACATTAAAAATATAAATTAATTTCAGAAATTGTTCAGAAAATCTCAAAAAAATCCCAAAAGCTCTATTTATTATTTTGGGCATAAATGAACATATACAATTAAATTAAAATCCATTTAATTTAATTAATCGTGCTACACAAGGTTAACGCAAAATATAAAAATTTTAGAAAAAATAAAATTTAATTAACCTAACCTCACATACAAGATCTAAATTATCAGAACAATGCATACATATATTCACATGTTTAATTCTATAATTTTGTAAAGAATAAATATGCTCCTCCAATCTGAATAATAATTTAATTTAATAAAATAAAATTATAATTTCGATAATCAAGGTGATAAGTTTATGAGTTCTAAGAGGAGAAGTAGAGAGGAACTCGCCTTTTCTTTTCCAAATCCGGTCTCCTCTTACGTTTTTTAATCCGGCCTCCTCTTCGTTAGCCCTTCTTCTTCTCTCTCTAATTCTCTTATTTTTCTAACGTGGAAAAACTCCTAACCCTAAAGTCTTATGTGTCTATTTATATACATACAAAAACTAAATCCTTTTCCCATTAGGATTATCATATAGAATAAATAATATTTATCTTTTAAATAATATATATACATACATATATTTTAATATAAACATATATATATTACCTTCCATATATAACCATTAGTTAAATAAATTATATATACCTATATATATCAATATATAATTATATTGACATATATACCCCTCCACATGATTTAATAATGAATTAATATACACATGTAATTATATAGGTATAATTATGCAAAGATAATTATTAAATATCCTCACAACCACGGGCCTTTACCAATTAACCCGACAAGGCTTCCTTCAAGCCCAATACCACATCCGTTGGTCCAACTTCCTTTAATCCCAATCCAAATAACTTAAATACCTAAAATAATGAAATTAAATAAAGTTACACCAACATAAAATCACGCAAATCAAATAAACAATTCACTAACTAGCATTCCACAAATCAAACACCGTATAAATTTAACAAATAAAATTACAAAATATAATTTAATTAAAACAATACAATTTACCTACGCACTTAATTAAATAAAACAAATCATTTAAAAATAATAATAATAATCATATAATATAAATTAATTTAATTAATAAATCCTTTTTAAAATATCGGGGTATTACATAGGTCTAGGTATACATGACCATGTTACGTGTGATTTGCATGTTACCTTCTACTCAGGCTGAGACAGAACTATGGGCTAGTGAGCGTCCTATAGTGTGTATTTATACATACATGGACTATATAGATATTGTTGAGATATCTAGGATGTATCTGCGTATCGAGTCTCTGCTTGTACTGTAGTAGAGTAGAACTTGCATGTGAGCCTGACCCACCTTCATTTTTCAGGTATTCGTCAGGAGTAGGGATTGTTCGTGCTGAGTAGGGATCGTCTACTTTATTCTTTCGGATTATGTTATTTAGGAGTTTATTTATGTTTCAACGTTCTGATGTAGTTGCTTTTTCAGTTGGGATTTTCTAGGGGTCCACATAGTATGGATTCCCGAATTGTATTAGTAATGAAGGTTTGGATGTATCAGAATATTTTCTTATTTATAAAAATTTATTCTGAGGATTTCATTAGTGGATTATCGTTTTAGTTTTCTTTCAGTGATTTTATTTATTCCTTTTCATTATATTTGTATTCTGTGTTTGATTATTGCCATTTGTTTTGATATCCTCGGGTGTTCGGGCGTGGGCCTGGCTAACCCGCATTCAGAAATCCGGGGGTATCACAATTATGTTACATGCCATGGTAGTTGAGGACTTAGGGCATGTCTTATATGTTTTCATAATTTGATTGTACATGGTATTTGATTAAGTGTAATTATTATATGTGTATATACTTGTTGTACACAATTTGTTGATTTTGGAAACTTGGGATGTCGTATGAATGACCATGGCTTGGGCACGGCTCTAGTACGGGGGATTTGAGAACCCTCTATTTATAGTGCGTACTTAGGGGAAGGTTGTGATACCCCTCGAATCCGAGACATGGGTTGATCATGCTAAGCCCAAACTCGAGCGAATATCAAACAATTAATATATAAACGAACACATATTACAAAATGAATTAAGAAATAAATAAAAGCTAAATGAATTCTAAAATAAAATCCTTTCAAATTAAATGCTTAGAAAATCCGATAATCCAAAACCTCTAATAGTTTAAACAACTCGAGAATCCATCTCTAGTGGACTTGTAATCGAAAATCCAAACTGAAATGAAACTTCTAAACGAACATCCAAAGTAAACCATGGAGAGAAGTCCTACGTCGTCGGAAGAGTGAGTGATAGTCTCTGCTTAGCACGATCAGGTCTAAAACTGGAACTGGCGAATACCTGAAAAATAGAAGTGGGTCAGGCCCACGAACAAGTTCTATCCTACTACAATCCAAGCAGAGACTCGATACGCATATACATTCTAACCAACTCAACAATAGCTATATAATCCGTACACACACACACACACACATATATATATATATATATATATATATCCACACTATGGGACTCTTATTGGACTATGATAAGGGTTTCAACCTGAGTAGAAGGCAACATGCAAAACGCACCTGAGTGGGCATGACTACCTAAGCCTAACAGGGTATACCTCAACCAATATAGCCAACTACGCATCCTACAGCATATACGCTCCCTAACCGTCCACTCTGAGACTCAAGCTTATATCGCGGTACCATAAAAATATATTTAAAGTCCTATCTTATCCTCCATAAGAAATCCAATAAGCCGTTCAGCTTGTTCAACTGCTCTGACTTACATATCCATAGCAAGTAATCTAGTTAGTCATTCAACTTTGTTTCAGCTGATCTGACTTAAATATAAGTACGATTTATTTTATAATCCATTCCCTTATTCCGTATAGGTAGGATTTAGTATTTTGAAACTAATCCGTCCCTAGTATGCCACCGTCCCATACCGGTGCATACAATCCATCCATCCAACAGTTGATAATATAGATAACGAAAGTAAATATCAACTAACCCATATATCCAACAATTGGCAGAACATAAATAAATGTTTACATCAATTAATTCCATACAAGGCATAAGAATTTTGTAAACTAACATGCTTGTCTTATACCACTGTTACATGATTCTCTCATAATTTATAGCACAGAGAATAAGTATAACCATTCTTTAATCCGTGATAAGCTTAATCAAAATATATATTTGAACATGCTTACTTTATACCGCTACACAATTATCCAAGAATTGATATTACATTTAACACATGTATATGTCAATTTATCCTTTATAAGCATATAATAATTCTGTAATCTAACATGCTTATATTTTACCACTGGAACATGAATTAAACTATAAATCTATCCACAGAAAAATTATAATAGATAAGTTTAAGCAATTTAAATCCTCCATCTCCAAAACAGTGTACCAACATTATGTAAGAATTTTATACTGCTCAAGGCATAAACCCTAGGTGGTTCATTATCCCTTATCCTGCTCTCTGGAACTTTAACAAGACTTTAGATACCATCAAACTTCCCATGCGTAGCCTCTGATTACCCCGGAAAGGTCAGAAAACAACCCTAGAAGCAACAACGCGCCAAAAATCCATCAAAAAAGGGTGGAGCCGCCTCCCCCTTATGTGGAGCCGCCTCCACTTCCTTTCGAGCCGGCTCCACCCTTGTGGGAAGCCGCGTCCTTCCCCAGTTTGCCCAGTTCACTCGTTTTCCTTCACCGATTTCATCTCCGGCGACTTCCATCACTTCCGTCCTCCATCATCAAGGTTCCTAGGTGTCTGAACTAGGTTCTAGTATGTTCATGAGGCAATTAAATTCTTTATACAACTATCGACATCAACTTAAACATGTATTGTGTAAAAAGAATTCAAACCGAGCAATTTAGCATTCATGATCACCTACCATTTCAAACAACTCAACCATGCAAATAGATTAATTTTAGTGTTTTCCCAAGGTGTTCCAGACTAATTAAACTCTTTATGGATTAATGGACACGAAATAAATAAGAAGTTATGCAAGAAAGAAATTTAAAACAAATAATACATAACTTGAAACATATTCTGCTTAAAGTATCTCATACATGCAATCCAGTTTAATTTTAATCTTTATATGTTCCTGGAATTATATTAGACATGTAAAGAACATGAGCCAATGGGAGAGAGTTAGGTATAGAACTTGCCTGCGAGATTTTGAATTAAAATCTCTACGCCGTCTTCCTAGATTCTCAGACGAAAACCAACTACTATAAACCCTCCTCTGTTCTCTCTTTGCCTCCACAGTCATAAATAGAGTTCTCAAACCCTAGACAGAACTTAATACTTATATTTATATACATCTAAAACCCTAAGTCTAATACTACTTAGAAAAGGAAAAGAATACTAAACCTATCCCTAAGTCGGCTAACCCGTAAGACCATAAAACATAAAACCCTAATAACAATTTAATAATTAATAAAACTAATTAAATCAATTAAACCAATGAAGTCATTTAAATAAACTAAATACTACAATTACCATGAAACAATTAAAACCATGTATTCAAGTAAATAAAATAATTTAAATAAAACAAACACTATGGTGGCTTCCCGTGCATGCGCATAAAATAATGCACAACACTTTGAGTTTGGAAATTAGTGTCAAGTGGGCACCATAATTTAAATTTATAAACCGCTTAACACTTATACTATATAGTATGAGTGAGAAGGGATCGTCCCAAGGGATTGAAGGTCGTACTAGGTTGAGGAATCAAGATTAGGGTAAGTAGGTCGAGTGATCAAAATAGTGGTTGGTGGTTGAATTACATTAAGAAGCAATTTAAACTAAAGTAAGCAATAATGCAATAAGGAGAATAAAAGAGAGAAAGATCTTGGAGTTTAGAGATCACCACCAAGCATACTTTTCTACACCTTTAATGAATGATTAATGAGGGAAAAAACATGTATTGCAACAAAGTGTGTGTGTGTGGTTGTTTTAATAAGCATGGATGACAAATTAAGCATATATTGTCTAAACAACATGGTGGATAGCACAACATATCAAATTAAGTCATTAGTCCTTTCTTTAAGCTCACAATCCAAACACATCACAAGGTTAGAGATATATGTTACTTGCTTTCATAAGTATGGAACATCAACAACTAGCATGGATTGTCCTCCCATTTAACAACTACACTACAACTAAGCTAATGACATGAAATTAAACTAATTAAACTAAGGGAGATGTACAATCCATCAAGAAATGAGTATGAACCATCAAATAAACCACAAGAACATTCCATTAAGCACTATGTCTTGACAATCTCTAGATTTATAGCATCAATACACATAGACATGCATCAATAACACAAGAAATAGAGACAAACACATGAACATCTATTCTAGCATACATAGACATATGGATAGAATGAAATGATCAATTGGAAGCATTAAACCATACAAATCATTGAATAAATAAGATCTATATATATAAAAGTGTCAACACATGTATCACAATACAAATCCCCTAAAAAATACATAAATCAAGAAGTAGAAAACATGCTTAGGACTAACTCTAGTCCCAAGAGGATGTCTAGCCACTCATGGATAATGTCCTCCAACCCTCAAGGGTAAGCTCCATGGAAGAAATCTGCTCCTTGGTTGATGAAGAGTCTCCAATGGTGTTTATAGCCTCCTCATCTCCTTTGCTTCCTCACTAAGTATTATCTTCTCTAAGTATGTGTATCTGTGTAAAAGTGGCTCATATTCCTTATATAGGTAGGTCAAAAATCACTCCCAATGAGCCGGGCTCGTACACCAATAATCCTCTAATGATTATATATAAGACAACTTTAATGAGATGGAATTTAAATTTTTCTCGGGATTTGTGAAGTTCGATCGATCAAACTTCAGGTGAGATCGATCGAACATGGCTGAGATATATCGAATTGAAGCTGGATTGATCCTTAATGGCGGTGCCTTTTTGGATTAAAAAAAATCTAAGATATTTTGAAGATATTTTTGGAAAACGGACAAAAGTGGTTGGTAGGGTGGTACAACTGGATAAGATCTGGCATGTGGATAATGATAAGAAAGTTCGATCGATCATAGAATGATGTTGGATCGATCGAACTTTTGGGATCTTTGAAGATGACATCATGGCCTGGATCTATCTTGGAGTGCTGAGATCGATGAAAGTTGGATCGATCGAACTTTTCTTGAGATCGATTGAAGTTGCTGAAATTCCACCATTTGCTTTCTTTTGCTTTACTTTGCTCATTTCTTTGATTCATCCCAGAATTGCTTCAATTATACTCTTATTTGGCTGAGTTAGCTTATTTTGGGGATAAGTACATGAAAATGGAAATAACACGAAATCAATCTAAAGCGGGAAAATAAGATAGATAAAGGGTCTAGAATACCTAAGCTTAAGGGGTTTAAATGCGCACTTTTCAGCGCTCATCACACCCCCAAACTTAAATATTTCTAGTCCATAGCAATGAACTAGAAAGTAAAGTAATGAAATGAACAACTAATTAACTGTGACGACCTTGGTTTTTAGGCCAGCGTGTCCTGTGATGAACCGTAAGGATGATCCGATAACGGATCCGAATGCGGAAGCGAAAACAGAAAACAAGACTCTAAGAAGTCAAAGTGACCTTCCATGAGGTCGTGGAACTCAACAAGAACTGATGCGGAAGCAAAAGATCGAAAATATGACAAATAAGCCCTTAGGGGCAAAATAGTCATTTCTAAAAACTGTAGATTCGGGTGCCACCGAGTACACCGTTGGAAAGGCAATGAAAAACTAATCAAGATGGACTCAAGAATCACATGATTCGGAGTCCGAACGATGGAGAAACGGCATGACGAAGAAAAACGAGCACTTAAAGCAAAAATGGTAAACTGTTAATTATCTAGGAAGAATCGGGTGCAACTGAGCACACCGTTGGAAAGACAGCGAAAAATTAGTCAAGTTCAAAAAAAAATTCACTTGAATTGGAGTCCGGACGAAGGAGAAAAGCCCAAAAGAAAAATTGACGTTACGGTGGCCCGACGAGGGGCCATGGCGCACACGGCGCCCATGCGTGAGCCCACCGGCGTGCACACCGGCGCCCAAAGACTTGGCTGCTGCAACATTTTTTTTTGATCTGCCCAGAACTGAGGCTTGAAACGGAGGTCAAGACGAGTTTTTCTGGAAAAACACGAAGAAGAAACCCCTCCTAAAATCGAGTTTTCTACCCAATTGTGGGGACAGAATCGATAAAACTCACTGTGAAATTCCCAAAATGCCCCTAGATTAGAACTGAACAAGAGGGTCATAAAGCTACTAAATGAAAACTGGAAGCTGAAACTTCACGAGGGATTTCCGGTACTAAGACGACATTTTCTGGAAAAACACGAAGAAGAAACCCCCCCTAAAATCATGTTTTCTATTCAACCATGTCAAAAGAAGAAAATAAAACTGATGTGAAAGGTCCATAATGCCCCTGGATCAGAATATTCAAAAAAAATGCGAAATGAATTCACAAGAGACTCAAAACGCAAACGATAAGGTTTTGCCTAGAAACGACCATGCACGCAAACGTAACTTACCTATTTAGACACGCTACAATGGTCCATGGCTTAAAAATATAGCCGATACAAAATCCGACCTCCCAACGGGCAAAAAGGCAAAAATGGACTTGAAATGGAAAACATGAAATCCAAAAATGCAAAACGGGATCAAATGACCGTTTGGCCCTTGGCCACACTTCATACAAGATTAATAAGACCCTATAAAAAAATGAAAATGGAATTCCAACACCCGATGCAACCGTGGTGAAGGAATGACTCGCGATTTTTTAAGTTTTTCATAACATTTCATGAAGTTAAAAAGTTGCATAAAATACAATATATATGTTATTGGCCTCTAGCCTCATCTCATACATATCAAATACATTGAAAGGAGTGTACTTAAGTACACATTACATACATGGAATCAAACATACAAATTTTGACATATAAGTCTACAAAATGACATTTCATGCTAACATTTGAATGAAATGGAAACTTGAAAGCTACTCGACATCCAAGGAATGCTAGGCTTCACGAACCAAGTCTTCATACCTGAAATATGCCCCAGTATCGTAGGGGTGAGTAACATAAAGCTACTCATAGGAGATGAGCATGCATCGACCTAGCATTTTACAAATTTATCACCTTAAGGTGAAACATGTTAAAGGGGCTCATGCCACCTAACGTCTATGTCCAAGTGAGACTCGGGGAGCATCCTAAGCTACCTTAGAGTCTAAGCAACAAGAATCATGATATACATACGTGTATGAAATGAATCATGGTTGGGATAATCTAAAGAACACGACAAGAAGAATGCTTGAGCATATATTAACATGAATTGCATTTTAAATACAATTGAACTAGGTCTAGAGTAATCCATACAACATAACAAAAGCATATTTGAATACAAGTTAATAAGAATCACATTATCCATGCAATTCAACAACAAAAGAGCATGTTATACATTGCAACAAGGTTTAAGTTCTCAAAGCCATCAACTTAGAATCTAAAGCACAAAATAACAGTAGTGGTTCATGCCACCTAACGTCTATGTTATAAATGAATCAATAGGATCAATCCTAAGCTTTATTAGAACGTCAAAACACGATTTTCAATATCGATGCAATTTAACCAACATTGAAACTTTCAATACAATGCATAAAGCACAATTTCGTAAAGTTAACATCCTGTAACTTAAAATGGAACGACAAATAAGAAACAACAAGTTACAACATCATTTAGTTATCAACTTGAAAATGAAATGCGAAATCAAACAAAGTGGATACTCAGATGTCACTCCAGATCAGACCGACAACATAGTTGCTTTAGGGTTACTAGCCCATGGGTAACCTCCCTATGTGCGCACTAGACTATATATAGAGAGACTATCCCCCGTACTAGAACCACATCCTAGCCATAGTCAAACAACGACATCCCCAAGTTTTCAAAATCAACAAGTTGTGCAACAACGCATATATCAATAAGAATATGCAAGATAATTAACTATCTACTAAGCATAACCAAATTTGGAAACCTATACAATACATGCTCTAAATCCACAACTAATATGATATGATGAATGTCGAATCTTCAGTGTGCGAT
Organism: Cornus florida; assembly: GCF_030987335.1. Classification (NCBI taxonomy): domain Eukaryota; kingdom Viridiplantae; phylum Streptophyta; class Magnoliopsida; order Cornales; family Cornaceae; genus Cornus; species Cornus florida. Next base: position 14,721,189 of record NW_026775577.1, read on the forward strand.
TCGTTACACGCTATGCATGAAAGATGTTAAACATGAAGTGTGCAAATCATTACACAAGGCAACAATATATTCGATAAGGAAAACATATTCTTATGAATACAAACATAGCAACTATGTTATCCAATGTTCAAAACATAACCAAATGAATATAGAACAAGTCCAAGTCCATGATTTTGATATAGAAACGACTTTCAAACACAATTAAATCCATGGCTCAATTCGATAGAATTTAATTAAATAAAAATAATTAAATTCCCTAGATTCTAATTCAATTCCAAATAATCTCAAATTAATACATATTAAAGAACATGGCATGGTCATTACCTATATCCATTCTAAAACTCAATTAGGTTATTGGAACAACAAAGTAGAACTCTAATTAAATCATGCTAATTTAATTACCAAGGTTCTAAAGTAACTTCAAATGGTCCACAATTAATATATACTAGTAAACAAGTCATGGCCAATACAAACATCAAATTAAAACCTTAATTAAGCTAATAGGACCACAAAATAGATTTTAATTAATTCTTTTAATTAAAATCTCTAGATTTTCAAACTTAACCAAATGCTCTCAAATTAACCTATGTTGGAAAGCATGCCAAGATCTAATGTAATATCACATTACAAGTTTATTTCATTCAATTTATGATCATGTGAATTAAACTTTCACTAAAGTTAAATATAAATTAAAAGTTGCAATTCTCATGCAATTAATCCCAATTTAATATATGTGAACAACTATACCTAAGCTTAATTTTCTAGCATGCCACAATTCAATTCCAAGTTGTATATCACCATGAGGATTAAATCTTAAACAAGGAAATTAATTAAATGAAAGGTTTCAAAACCTCACCGAATATTCTAAATCAAATATATGTGAAGCTATATGGCATGTAGATCAAGAATATCAAGTCGGAATTCAAATAGAGTGAATAGTGCACTCGGAGCAAATTAATTAATAATTACTAATTTTCAAAACACCTCCAATTACTTTCAAATTCAACTATATTGAAGAGCATGCTAAGGCCTAATATAATATGCTAACACATATTAATTTCAAGCTAGTTAAGGCCATATGAATTAATCTTTCACCTAAGATAAATATTAAATAAAATCTTTAATACTTATTCAAATGTTCCAATTTTAATACACGACAATGAGCATATCAAGTGGCAATATAAAATCATGCTACATGTTTAAACCAAGTCATGAACAATCGGGAAAATTAGATCCCGTACAAGAAAAATAAATAATAAAATCTCTAGATTTTATATTTAATCATGCAAACAAGTAGTATAAGCATCACAAGCATGCTATATAACAAGAATTTAAACCTAAAACATCCCCTACCTCAATTTGAGATGAAAATCTCAAATGCCATCAAAATGGAACGGCTCCGAATCCAACGAAACTACTAGGTTTTGTCGGGGACAACGCCGTGAACATAACCCCCACGAAAGCCCGATCAAAATCATAACTTGACCTCAAAACCAAACTCAAGAAATGGTCAAAACTGAATTCTAATAAGGGGGAAAGGTAGAGCACGGCTAAGGGAACAACAAACGTTAAGGCCGAAGACTTTCCATCAAGGAAAAGTGAACCAAAAGAGGAGAGAGAAGATGGCAGCACCCCTTGGGCTGCCATGGGAGCTCCAGGTCGTGCATGAAGAGGGGAGAAGATGAAAAATGAAATATCTCACCCCTCTTTTATAGAAATCTCAAAAAGTGCCCCGAACGTGCCCCGCCGGGTCCGAAAAAGTAAAATTTGAGCAGACAAGCTCAAATGGCAAAACTTTGTGAACAAAAAAGATTCAAAATGATAAAATATGAATAACAAAAGAAACAACATTAAAAATTGAGTCCCGAGCAAAAAGTTATGCCCAAAACAAGTTTGGCAAAAACTGAGGCCAGAAACCCTGAAACTGGAAAACATCGACCAGGAGGAAATTCTAAGAGTACACAACTTGACGAAATGTGAAAATGAATCCCGTAAGAGGATCCAGGCTCAAAACAAGACATTTTGTAATAACTTTTATTAATTGCACAATGGCCCCTCCAAAAAGTGAAAACTGCACTTATGGCCCAGAATGAAAATATCTTCCAAAAATATTTTCTTAAAAACCCCTGAAATAAAATATCTTCAAAAGATATTTATGAAAAACACCCCAAGAAAAGAAAATAATTTCAAAGAACTTTGCATCCATGCCCCTATGGATACCGGGAGCAACCAGAGTACTTTCTTGCAAAAGTAAAGATACGTATTTTATGGAAACCACTCAAGATGAAGGCACGTTAAGTCAAAAACCAACTCCGAGCATGAGAAGTGAGGTTGTGCCAAAAACTGACAAACGGAGATAAGACAGAATAGGGAAAAGGACGAAATAACGCATAGTGTCGAAAAATGAAAAATGTGAAAATGACTCGGTCCTCAAAGGAAGTTGTCAATCCATGGAAAAGAGTCTCAAGAACCAATTCTGAGCACTCAAGATGACACTAAGCGACACGAAACAGAGCTCAGAAAAGAAAATTAAACGAAAAAAATTCATTCGTAAACTTTCAGGAAAAAAGGAAAGGAAGGCAAATGACCGGGTCGTTACAACCTACCCTTCTTAAAGGAATTTTGTCCCCAAAATTAGGAACACACCAAAGAGAACAGAATAATGACCGAACAAAAGGTCAAATCAAAAGACAGCTCACAACGCACTGAAGGACAAATCCTGAAGTCTAAAGATCAACTGAAGAAACGCGAAACCAAGAACTGAGGCAACACCTCATACGAATCGGCACGTTAACTCAACGTCAACTACCGAGAGAATCCCAAGACAACGAAACGTTGAAACATGATAGAAGAAGAAAGTGACAAGGCAGTACGAACAGTGACCAGAACCCGCCCACACTTACTCGTCAACAAGGTAGCATGACGGTATAAGGCCTTAGTTCATAACTTGCCCTAACCAGGTCAACTCTGAGAAACCTATTGATACGGATGACATCAATGTCGAAAATGATCATTACCAAAAGCACCGCAGGAACCAGGCATCTGCGAGAGTTGGGGTAGCTATTCCCAAAACTCTGACAACAATGACACAGGCACCATTATGCTTAAGGCCTTAGATCTAAAAGCCACGATGGAAAAGGAAATGAAACGGTGCCTCCTTGGCCCACGTCTCACTCCACCAGACAAGAACTGCGATTATACACTCACATGAGCCTTACTCGCATCGATTGACAGAACAGACAAGAAGGTTCCCTACATGGGTCCTTACGGAATGAATTTCTCCTATCCAAGGAAGAAACTCGTGAAACAAGAACGCATCCAAGGGATACGACAGATCCGAAGAGACAATGCAAAAACCTGACATAAAGTAAACAAGTAGCATGCAACATAGCATAACTATCTACTCACACAAGTAGTAAACAAGTTGCCACATAAGCAAACAGGCATATTATTAAATCAAAGATGTTATCAAGAATGACGTAAGTACATGGTACGACAATACACGTGAATGAAAAGTGTAAGGTATCCCAACATACGTCGCATACGGTAATGCTAACATAAGCACGCAGACATGATAGAAACCCAGATCATGTTAGCACGAGCATATATACACATAAAGCATGTTTAACAAATAATAGATACCTCAAAACACCAGAACATGTGAACATGTTATCATACAAGACATGTTATTAAGATACAAATGACACATCAAAGCAAAACAAAGTGAACATGATATGCACCCAAAACCCGTCGTCCAAGGTATTCGAACCCGGATGCTCTGATACCACCTGTGACGACCCTGGTTTTTAGGCCAGCGTGTCCTGTGATGAACCGTAAGGATGATCCGATAACGGATCCGAATGCGGAAGCGAAAACAGAAAACAAGACTCTAAGAAGTCAAAGTGACCTTCCATGAGGTCGTGGAACTCAACAAGAACTGATGCGGAAGCAAAAGATAGAAAATATGACAAATAAGCCCCCAGGGGCAAAATAGTCATTTCTGAAAACTGTAGATTTGGGTGCCACTGAGCATACCGCTGGAAGGACAACAAAAAACTAATCAAGATGGACTCAAGAATCGCATGATTCAGAGTCCGAACGAAGGAGAAACGGCATGACGAAGAAAAACGAGCACTTAAAGCAAAAAGGATAAACTGGTAATTATCTAGGAAGAACTGGGTGCAACCGAGCACACCGTTGGAAAGACAGCGAAAAATTAGTCAAGTTCAAAAAAAAATTCACTTGAATCGGAGTCCGGACGAAGGAGAAAAGCCCAAAAGAAGAATTGACGTCGCGGCGGCCCGACGAGGGGCCATGGCGCACACGGCGCCCATGCGCAAGCCCACCGGCGCCCAAAGACATGGCTGGTGGCAGCCCTTGGCTGCTGCTACATTTTTTTTGATCTGCCCAGAACTGAGGCTTGAAACGGAGGTCAAGACGAGTTTTTCTGGAAAAACACGAAGAAGAAACCCCCCCTAAAATTGAGTTTTCTACCTGATATCGTGGACGGAATCGAAAAAAAACTCACTGTGAAATCCCCAAAATGCCCCTAGATCAGAACTGAACAAGAGGGTCATAAAGCTGCTAAATGAAAACTGGAAGCTGAAACTTCACGAGGGATTTCCGGTACCAAGACGACATTTTCTGGAAAAACACGAAGAAGAAACCCTCCCTAAAATCATGTTTTCTATTCAACCATGTCAAAAAAAGAAAATAAAACTAATGTGAAAGGTCTATAATGCCCCTAGATCAGAATATGCAAAAAAAATGCGAAATGAATTCACAAGAGGATCAAAACACAAACGATAAGGTTTTGCCCGGAAATGACCATGCACGCAAATGTAACTTACCTATTTAGATGCGCTACAATGGTCCATGGCTTAAGAATATAGCCGATACAAAATCCGACCCCCCAACGGGCAAAAAGGCAAAAATGGACTTGGAATGGAAAACATGGAATCCAAAAATGCAAAACGGGATCGAATGACCGTTTGGCCCTTGGCCACACTTCATACAAGATTAATAAGACCCTATAAAAGAATGAAAATGGAATTCCCACACCCGATGCAACCGTGGTGAAGGAATGACTTGCGATTTTTCAAGTTTTTTGTAACATTTCATGAAGTTAAAAAGTTGCATAAAATACAATATACATGTCATTGGCCTCCGGCCTCATCTCATACATATCAAATACATTGAAAGGAGTGTACTTAAGTACACATTACATACATGGAATCAAACATACATATTTTGACATATAAGTCTACAAAATGACATTTCATGCTAATATTTGCATGAAATGGAAACTTGAAAGCTACTCGACATCCAAGGAATGCTAGGCTTCACGAACCAAGTCTTCGTACCTGAAATATGCCCTAGTATCGTAGGGGTGAGTAACATAAAGCTACTCGTAAGAGATGAGCATACATCGACCTAGCATTTTACAAATTTATCACCTTAAGGTGAAACATGTTAAAGGGCTCATGCCACCTAACGTCTATGTCCAAGTGAGACTCGGGGAGCATCCTAAGCTACCTTAGAGTCTAAGCAACAAGAATCATGATATACATACGTGTATGAAACGAATCATGTTTGGGATAATCTAAAGAACACGACAAGAAGAATGCTTGAGCATATATTAACATGAATTGCATTTTCAATACAATTGAACTACGTCTAGAGTAATCCATACAACATAACAAAAGCATATTTGAATACAAGTTAACAAGAATCACATTATCCATGCAATTCAACAACAAAAGAGCATGTTATACAATGCAACAAGGTTTAAGTTCTCAAAGCCATCAACTTAGAATCTAAAGCATAAAATAACAGTAGTGGTTCATGCCACCTAACATCTATGTTATAAATGAATCAATAGGATCAATCATAAGCTTTATTAGAACGTCAAAACACGATTTTCAATATCGATGCAATTTAACCAACATTGGAACTTCCAATACAACGCATAAAGCACAATTTCGCAAAGTTAACATCCTGTAACTTAAAATGGAATGACAAATAAGAAACAATAAGGTACAACATCATCTAGTTATCAACTTGAAAATGAAATGCGAAATTAAACAAAGTGGATACTCGGACGTCACGCCGGATCAGACCGACAACATAGATACTTTAGGGTTACTAGCCCATGGGTAACCTCCCTATGTGCGCACTAGACTATATATAGAGGGACTATCCCCCGTACTAGAAGCACGTCCTAGTCATAGTCAAACAACGACATTCCCAAGTTTCCAAAATCAACAAGTTGTGCAACAACGCATATATTAACAAGAATATGCAAGATAATCAACTATCTACTAAGCACAACCAAATTTGGAAACCTATACAATACATGCTCTAAATCCGCAACTAATATGATATGATGAATGTCGAATCTTTAATGTGCGATTCGTTACATGCTATGCATGAAAGATGTTAAACACGAAGTGTGCAAATCATTACACAAGGCAACAATATATTCGATAAGGAAAACATATTCTCATGAATACAAACATAGCAACTATGTTATCTAATGTTCAAAACATAACCAAATTAATATACAACAAGTCCAAGTCCATGATTTTGATATAGAAACGACTTTCAAACACAATTAAATCCATGGCTCAATTCGATATAATTTAATTAAATAAAAATAATTAAATTCCCTAGATTCTAATTCAATTCCAAATAAACTCAAATTAATACATATTAAAGAACATGGCATGGTCATTACCTATATCCATTCTAAAACTCAATTAGGTTATTGGAACAACAAAGTAGAACTCTAATTAAATCATGCTAATTTAATTACCAAGGTTCTAAAGCAACTTCAAATGGTCCATAATTAATATATATTAGTAAACAAGTCATGGCCAATACAAACATCAAGTTAAAACCTTAATTAAGCTAATGGGACCACAAAATAGATTTTAATTAATTCTTTTAATTAAAATCTCTAGATTTTCAAACTTAACCAAATGCTCTCAAATTAACCTATGTTGGAAAGTATGCCAAGAACTAATGTAATATCACATTACAAGTTTATTTCATTCAATTTAAGACCATGTGAATTAAACTTTCACTAAAGTTAAATATAAATTAAAAGTTGCAATTCTCATGCAATTAATCCCAATTTAATATATGTGAACAACTATACTTAAGTTTAATTTTCTAGCATGCCACAATTCAATTCCAAGTTGTATATCACCATGAGGATTAAATCTTAAACAAGGAAATTAATTAAATGAAAGGTTTCAAAACCTCACCTAATATTCTAAATCAAATTAGTGTAATAGTGCACTCGGAGCAAATTAATTAATCAAATTAATTAATAATTACTAATTTTCAAAACACCTCCAATTACTTTCAAATTCAACTATGTTGAAGAGCATGCTAAGGCCTAATATAATATGCTAACACATATTAGTTTCAAGCTAGTTAAGGCCATGTAAATTAATCTTTCACCTAAGATAAATATTAAATAAAATCTTTAATACTTATTCAAATGTTCAAATTTTAATACACGACAATGAGTATATCAAAGGGCAATATAAAATCATGCTACATGTTTAAACCAAGTCATGAATAACCGGGAAAATTAGTGTAATCTTTCACCTAATTGTTTATATGTTTAATTAAATTAAGTGTTACTTGATTAATTGGCTACTTATCTATGTGTTATTTGTATTTTGTCTAGGTGTTATTTGTATTATTTGTTTAATTAGATTGTGTGCTTAAATGATGTATTTGATTAATTGTAATTAACTGTAAATTAAATGATTAAATGTTTTATTTTATTTTATTTTATGGTTATGGTTATGGTTTGTGATAATGGGCTAACTAATTGGGTCCCATGAACTACTTGGATAGGAAGTTGGATGGGTATGGATAATTACCCATGGATAGTTGTATATGTATATATATAGATATATATATATATATATAAAGGAAAGTAATTTATTAATATTATAGTAACTTTAGTATTAATAAATAATCTGATGTATATATTTTATATATTTATATAATAAGGATATACATATATTTTATACGTAATATATTTTAAGTTACCTTTTTAATATTATGGTAACTTTAGTATAAATAAATAATCTGATGTATATATTTTATTTATTTAGATGATACAGATAGATTATATATGTAACATGTTTTAAGTTACCTTTTAATATTATGGTAACTTTAGCATTAATAAATAATCTAATGTATATATTTTATTTAATTAATAAGGATATATATAGATTATATACGTAACATATTTTAAGTTACCTTTTTAATATTTTCATTTTTTTTATTTTTCTTCATTAAGTTGACTTGGATTGGGAAAAGGATTATGGTTATTATTTGGCTTATAAATACACAACTATAGGTTAAAAAAGGAGTGAAAATATATCACGTAATATATTCTAAAGAGAGAGAGTTAGAGAGAGAAGGAGAAAGAGGAAGGAATGAGAAAAAAACCCTTTAAAGAGAAAATTAAGGAAGAAGAAGTTTAACTTTCAATCCGAAAGTTTAAGGCAAGTTCTTCTTCTATCTCTTTCCCTTTGATTCGTGTTTCTATACATGCCTAGGAAATTTCAGGATTTATTAAACACATAAAATTAAATAATTATGCATGCTTAATTGGATTAGAACATAGGTTTTATGAATTTGGTTCATATATGTTCTTGTGTTATGAATTGATAAATGCATGATTTTCATTTGATTTCCGGTGTGAATTTTTACATGTTTAAATTATGTATATTTCATATCTGTGGAATGATGGAACGTAGAAACATGCCTAAGATTCCTGAACATTAAATAAGGATTATGTTTGGGTTTTAATAAATTTAAATAGACTTAATCATAATGATGCTTGCTATTTGAATGTTTTAAACAAACAAATGGATTTAATCTTTTAAAATATTTTAGCAATTGAGATCAAATGTGTAGGATGAATTGGATATGGAGAATCCTTATTTAACGGTATAATAAAATATCATCATGTATAAGATTTAGTTTGTGTAGGACATATGATATAGGAAGTTTAAAGAAATAATAAGTCATTTCTATTATGTGATAACTTGATATTATATTTATTATAGTTATTTTGGAATGTTTGATATATTTTCTTAATTGTTACATCAATTGTTGGATTGTGTGGTTTAATGCACAGGTATGAGACGGTGGCATTCTAGGGATGGATTAACTTATTAGTTAAGTCCTACCTATTTTATATAAGGGAATGGATTAACTAAAATGTTAAGTCCTACTTATATTTAAGTCAGGTCAGCTGAACAAGTTGAATGACTTATGGATGATTAATTTATTATATAAGGGAATGGATTAACTAAAATGTTAAGTCCTACTTATATTCAAGTCAGGTCAGCTGAACAAGCTGAATGACTTATGGAGGATTAATTTATACTAGATAGGATGGTTACTAGATTTTATACATATAAGTATGGTGCCATGATATGAGCTCGAGTCTCAGGATCAATGGTTAGGGCGCGTATATCGCCAGGGATGTGTAGCTAGATATAGTGTAGTTGTGTACCCTGGTAGGTCTAGGTACTCATGCCCACTATATGTGCGTTTTGCATGTTGCCTACTATTCAGGTTGAGACAACCCTATAGTCTAGTGAGGTTCCTTTAGTGTGTATATATATATATATACGGACTACTAGTTACTGTTGGATTGACTAGGATGTATACGTGTATCGGATCTCTACTTGGACTGTAGTAGAGTAGAACTTGTTTGTGGGCCTGACCCACCATTATTTTTCAGGTGTTCGTCACAAGTAGAGGTTGTTCGTGCTGAGCGGGGATCAGTCTACTTCATTCTTCCGATGCTACATAGGAGTTCCTTTATGATTCAGTTTCCTATTTTAGATTACTAACATTTGTTTAGTTTGGATTTTCTAGGGGTCCACATAGTATGGATTCCCAAGTTGTATTTTGGAGGATCAGTTGTATCAGAAGAGTTTATTAATTAATGAAAATATATTATGAGGTTTATTATTAGATTATCATTTTAGTTTCTTGTCAGCATTTTATTTATTCTTCTTTATTCTTTTGTACTCTGTGTTCGTTTATTATCAATTTGTTTTGATATCCTCGGGTATTCGGGCGTGGGCCTGGCCAACCCGCATTCGGAAATTCGGGGGTATCACAATTAGATCCCGTACAAGAAAAATAAATAATAAAATCTCTAGATTTTATATTTAATCATGCAAACAAGTAGTATAAGTATCACAAGCATGCTATATAACAAGAATTTAAACCTAAAACATCCCTTACCTCAATTTGAGATGAAAATCTCAAATGCCATCAAAATGGAACGGCTCCGAATCCGACGAAACTACTAAGTTTTGTCAGGGACAACGCCGTGAACATAACCCCCACGAAAGCCCCATCAAAATCATATCTTGACCTCAAAACCAAACTCAAGAAATGGTCAAAACTGAATTCTAATAAGGGGGAAAGGTAGAGCACGGCCAAGGGAACAACAAACGTTAAGGCCGAAGACTTTCCATCAAGGAAAAGTGAACCAAAAGAGGAGAGAAAAGATGGTAGCACCCCTTGGGCTGCCATGGGAGCTCCAGGTCGTGCATGAAGAGGGGAGAAGATGAAAAATGAAATTTCTCACCCCTCTTTTATAGAAATCTCAAAAAGTGCCCCAAACGGGCCCCGCCGGGTCTGAAAAAGTAAAATTTGAGCAGACGCGCTCAAATGACAAAACTTTATGAATGAAAAAGATTCAAAATGATAAAATATGAACAACGGAAGAAACGGCATCAAAAACTGAGTCCTGAGCAAAAAATTATGCCCAAAACAAGTTTGGCGAAAACTAGGGCCAGAAACGTTGAAACTGGAAAACATCGACCAGGAGGAAATTTCAAGAGTACACAACTCGACGAAATGTGAAAATGAATCCCGTACGAGGATCCAGGCTCAAAACAAGATATTTTGCAATAACTTTCATTAATTGCACAATGGCCCCTCCAAAAAGTGAAAACTACACTTATGGCCCAGAATGAAAATATCTTCCAAAAATATTTTCTTAAAAACCCCTGAAATAAAATATCTTCAAAAAATATTTATGAAAAATACCCCAAGAAAAGAAAATAATTTCAAAGAACTTTGCAGCCATACCCCAATGGACACCGGGAGCAACCAGAGTACTTTCTTGCAAAAGTAAAGATACGTATTTCGTGGAAACCACTTAAGATGAAGGCACGTGAAGTCAAAAACCAACTCCGAGCATGAGAAGTGAGGTTGTGCCAAAAACTGACAAACGGAGATAAGACAGAATAGGGAAAATGATGAAATAGCGCATAGTGTCGAAAAACGAAAAATGTGAAAATAACTAGGTCCTCAAAGGAAGTTGTCAATCCACAGAAAAGAGTCTCAGGAACCAATTCCGAGCACTCGAGATGACACTAAGCGACATGAAACAGAGCTCAGAAAAGAAAATTAAACGAAAAAAAATTCATTTGTAAAATTTCAGGAAAAAAGGAAAGGAAGGCAAATGACCGGGTCGTTACATTAACTATGAACTAGAAAGCAATAAATGGATAACGCCACTTCCGTAGGGAACACGATTGCATTTAGCATATGCAACAAGCCTTTTAAACCCTTAGGTTACCCCTAGTGGATGAGTTCTCGTGCGGGTTTCCAGAAATGATACCCACAAACATTAAGCTCATTCTTTCAAAAGAGGTACCAATATTGCAAACAAGCATCGGGAGAAAACTACCTCAAGTATGCAATTTTTCAAATATTTTTAAGCAATCTCCCAAAATTTCAACACCAAACAAGCAAGTATGGTCTTCCATACATCAAGAAAATGATCATGTAAATCAAAACAACTCTAGAATCCTTTTTGAGCGGACCGGCATCAAATATGTTGCTATCTTAGGTAACTAAAGAATTAATCACATCCTTATCCTCAAACTAGCATACAAATCTAGTACCGATCATCAAGACAAAGAGTGGACCTTTTATTAAAGCTTTATTGATCTAGGTGCGCTTATTCTTTTCACTCGATTTTTTTTTTTTTTTTTTTTTTAAGGATCAAAGATGGAAGCATAGTGCAATGTGTTGATCTATTAAGCTTTCTAGCGATCTATGAGATCGAGCGTTAGGTCAATGACTCCCAAACCAGATGGCTTTAGGGCACCTGGTGTTAAAACACCCCTACGGACTTACAAGCTCAAATCAACTAAGCTATAAATCAAAACAACTGCCATCTAATCATTTCCCACTTTTCACCTTTTGGGAGAAGTCCTCACTTTTTTGACTGCTTTTGCAACTTCTTCTTCTTTTCTTTTTTTTTTTCTTTTTTTTTTTTAATAAAATTATTAACCTAGAGTTTGGGCCCTCCACCTTTCGGCTATTTAATGAAAATGGTTTTTTATCCACCTTTATCAAGAATGAAAACTTTCAATGCACTTCTAGCTCAATTGGGATATAACCAATTCAATAATCAACAAAGCATGTACCCCACAAATGAATGCTAGTGTGCGCCTGTGCTAGTGTAGAATACTAGAGTGAATCTCAAAACAATCACAAAATCAGGATGATGTGGACCACAAGTGCAAGCATGATATCAATTTTTCGAAAAATTTACTCCTAAATGGCATCCACAAGGCATACAAGGAGTATTGGACTCTCAAGTCAAGTAAATTTTAAATTTTAAGTAATATAGTCCTCAAAAGATCAAAATCATAGCTAACATGGATCTAAAGATGGAAAATTCACAAATACACAAGTTATACTCAAAATTTTGAATTTAAAAACAAACACTGCAAAACACCATTACCCCTAAACTTAAATGACACAGTGTCCTCAATGTGCAAAGGAGAACAAAAGGAAATAGTATACCAGTGCAATTAAGGCAAGGAATTGCTGGGACAGAAGTATCCAAAGTGGGTGGCATAGCCCCCCCTGTGATACCCCCTAATTTTGGAACACGGATTGATCAAGTCCGCGCACAAAATCAAGGGATATCAAAACAATTTAAGTATTTAACAAGCACAGGATACAAAGATGAATAATAAAGAATAAATAAACCGCTGAAGAAAACTAATAAATAAATATTACTTAATGATTCTCCAACAATTACAATTCGGAAATCCCATAACTCAAGGACCCCTTAAAACATTATCCAATAATCCAATACTATTTAAAAGTACACAAGATGAATAGACGAATGACAGTCTCCCAGCTGCGGATCCTCAACCTCGAGACTGGAACCTCTAATAACCTGAAAAATAAATCGTGGGTTAAACCCTACGAGCAAGTTCACTCTACCAGGCCTCTGAAAACCAATAAGCAGATCATCTCTGATCAAAACCAAACCTAATAAAGTTTTAACTTTAATAAAGCACGATATACATGTCTATATATAATTATATATACTATACTAATCACATCCATTAATAGGTTTATTAAATTTCCATACCTATTAAATAATTATTAAAATAATATTCATACCTAGACCAATCTACCATTTCATTTTATAAAAACTCCTTTGACCTTAATCCCATCCTAGTCAGTTGTTTAATCATTTAAACAACAAATTATAATAAAAGAAATACTCTATTTAATCCCAACCCGATAATGATTTTAATTGTTTAAATCACATATCAAAAATCCAAGTTTTGACAAATCATCCACGTCTTCCCCAATATTATTTTATTAATGTAAAATAATACACTAACCAGTAAGTACTAAACTATTCTCATTTAAGAATATCTAACCCTAATCCAATCCATACATACAACAACCATAGATGATATTTTAATCATCTAATACATAACAACGTAATTATGCTTTGGCAAATCAACCATGCCATTGTAAATATTTTTATTTATATATTGGCAATTCAACCATGCCTCCATAAGTATATTTATTTATACATTGGCAATTCAACCATGCCTCCGTGTATGTATATTTATACATTGGCAATTCAACCATGCCTCCACAGGTATATTTATTCATACATTTAATTAGCAATTCATCCATGCTTTCCATATATATATTCTATTCATACAAATATTTAGGTAATATATTTAATCATTTGACAATTCATCCATGCCCACACTTTAACCATGAATTAACTTTAAAATTAACAATACGCTAAATCATACATAGCCATCACATGCATATTATACGCATATCATTAATTTAACAACCAGCCTATTAAGATATGCCAAATAAGAATGATAATATTAATCATCTTAAATGATTTATATATATATATATACCTACACATATGTTATTTAATGTATATATGTGTTTAACACCTTCTTTAATAATCCTTGATTATTTAAAATCAATATACATACATACATACATACATACATATATATATATATATATATATATATATATATATATATATATATATAAAATTATTTATATATGTGTATATATATATTCATCCTTCCATACAACTCATAGACAAATTAAACTATATATACACATATATAAATAATTATATATATATATATATATATATATATATATATATATATATATATATATACACACACTTCCTTCCATAACAAACTATTAATTTATTATATTTACACAAATTAGTGCAACTAACTATGTCAGAAATAGTTTCCTTTAAATACTCCATATTGGTTTAAATAGTTTTCCGACACTTTCTCACTAAAACATAAATATCTCCTAGTAGGATGGGAATCTGATAATGAAATTGGTACCATTGGAAAGAAGACGAAAAATCCTTGAATTTGAGCTCAAGAATGACCTAATTTCGATTTAAAATGACTAAGTTATGACCGTTTTAATTTCTAGTGTCGAATTAGGCCAACATAGTTTCCCACGCGCGCCCACGTGCTTACTATGCACTTGCACGCGCTGGATTCAAGCCTCCTTGTGTGCTGGTATTGGCTAAGCTCTTTCAGCTACCGTGAGCTCACCACACTGAATCCATCACTTCCTTTATGCCGCATCCAATGGTCATAAATGAGTGCGCAAATGAACACGCTCACACTAGATTATTTTCTATTAACTATAATAGATCTAAGGTCCAGATCAGCGAGTGCACCATCTTCTCATGGTCTGCAATACACCAAATAATCCCATAGTTGACCAGACCACTTCTATGGTCCAGATACACATGCGCACCAAAGTTTTATGCGCCGCGATGCACCATATCAATTCACATAAGTTTAATTAATCTAATGGCCCTAATTGGCGTATACACCCTATTATCCTACACCGCGCCGCACTGGATCAATTCTTTATTGTGCCGCCGCTCCACATGCGCCAGTTACCTAGTATATATATATATATATATATAATTATTTTCCTAACAAATAATAGGAAAATAAATCCTAATAAATTCCTAAAAATATCAGAAAAAATCCAGAAAATTACAGAACAATTCTAGAAAATAAAGAAACCATAATTAACTCTCTTGGGTCACAAATCCACCTATAGATTGATTTTAAAATATACATAACACCTATATATATATCAATTAAAATCCAATAATCTAAAAATCAAATATAATAGTTTATACTTTTTAATTATTCCGATCTAACCATAATTTTTAAACAAATAAATTTAATTAAAGCCTTGATACTCAAGGTGAAATCCTTATGAGTTCTAAGAGGAAAGTTAGAGAAAACTCGCCTGAAGGTTTCGAAACGAAACCGACGCTTTAAGCTTTAATTATCTCTTCCAATTCCGACGTCCTCCTTTTCAGATCCGACCTCCTCCTTGTCAGCCCTTCTTCT
Organism: Cornus florida; assembly: GCF_030987335.1. NCBI lineage: Eukaryota > Viridiplantae > Streptophyta > Magnoliopsida > Cornales > Cornaceae > Cornus > Cornus florida. Next base: position 14,736,956 of record NW_026775577.1, read on the forward strand.
TCCTCTCTCTCTGTCTGTTTTATTTTTCTAACGTGTAAAACCTTTAACCCTAAAGCCTTATGTGTATTTTTATACACCTTAAATTCCAAATCCTATTCCAACTAGTATTATGAATTAAAATAATAATCTTTAAATAATTTATATCTATAAACATATATATATATATATATATATATATATATATATATATTCCTTCCATAATTAACTCATTAGTTAATTAAATCATATATACTTATAAATATCAATAAATATATATCTATATATATATCTTTCCATAACAATTATTAATTAATTATATATATATATAATTATATATATATATATATATATATATATAATTGATACAAAAGTGATCATTTAAATAATTAAATAACCACGGACCTTCATTAATTAACCCAATAAGGTTTCATACAAGCCCAAGACCACATCTTTTGGTCCAACTTTCCTTAAGCCCAATCCAATTAATTTAAATAAATAAGATAATTAATTAAATACAGAAATTAAAATAACTAATTACATGAAGCACAAAAACAAATAAGAATTTACAACTAAGTCATATAATACCAATAAAATCAACACACCAATAATTCAATCAATAATCAACCACACAAACAATCAATCATCATACATAATCACGAAATATAACTTAATTAAAATAAGATAATTAATCTAGCACTCAATAAAATAAAATAAATCATTGAAAAATAAAATAAAATAATTAATCCTAATTAATAAATCTTTTAAAATTATCGGGGTATTACACCCCCCCCCCCCCCAAACTTGGGATTAACTATGGTCCTAAAATTTGGCACTTAGATAAAACTCATCAGATAACAAAAAGGGATAATCACAGTACACAATGGATATGCAAGTGTAAATAGGATAGTAACTGAAAAATAGAGAGAGGTAAAAGGGTGGTCCTGAAAATTGGGAAGTACTCTCTCTCTCACTGATGTCACTAGGTGTAATACCCCTAATTTTACAAAGGATAGTCCTGGAATTTCATTTATTTTTTAATTGTAATTTTTAATGGTTAATTGTTTAATTGCTTAAATTATTTGACTCAATTATGATTATTTGCTTTATTTGAATTAATTGTTTAAGTTAATTATTTAATTGTTTTACTTGAATTTATTTAATTCAATTTCATTATTTATTCTGCCATAACGTAACTGTATGGTTAGTTGCATACATATAGCACACTGTTCATAGCCGACATAGTTTATAACCTAGATTGTTCTATGGGCCGAGTAAATCAGGTTAAGGTTTAATGGAACCTAAGATTAATGGCCTATAAATATACGAGTAATAATCTGTCTAGGGTGTTAGAACCTTGTTTACGGTTGTAGAGGCAGAGAGAAACCAGAGGAGAAAATACATAGTTCGCCGGAGAAATTAGAACGACGTCGGTGTAAGGCAAGTTCTAATCCTAACTCTAGTCCTTAGTCTTGTGTTCTTTGCATTCTAACGCAACTTCAAGAATGTAAAAGGATTAAAAGTAAACTGGTTTGCATGTCTCTGTTGTTTTAAAACTAAACGTAGCCATGAGTTATACTGCTTGCTTTATGATCTTTCGTGTTTAACCCATAAACTAATTCACAGAACTGGATGTATAATGTATGTGAATTGTTATAAATAGAGTTAAATCAGCTTGTAACACTGGAAGGTATTAATCTGGTTTGCATGTTTAGGTTCGTTTGTAACGGTATATGTTTATATGTTTCGTTTTTTTGTTTATTTTAATTCTTTCTTTTAGAACTCTGTTCTAATTAGAGTGGATCTAGGATTAATTGTTTTTACAATATCTGGGACATTGGAACTTAGTTTTATGCAATAAAATCATTAGAGTTGAGGACTGATCAAACTAAACGTCACCGGTGAAGACGTAGTTGAAGAGAAGAAACAGAGAGGAAGAGAGGAGGAAGGAGGCGACTCCATGGAATCATGGAGCCGGCTCAAAGTGCTTTGAAGGTGGCTCCAAGTGGTTTGGAGCCGGCTCCATCTTGGTTGGAGGTGGCTCCAACTGGTTTGGAGCAGGCTCTCTTTAAGTCTTTAGTTTTCTGGGTTTTTGGGCAACTGTTTGGGCTTCGGTGCTTGGATTTTAGGATTTTCAGATTCTGGAAGAAGCTATATTTAGGTGTTTAGAGGTGTTCTAAGTCTTGTTAACACTTTAGAGAATGGTGTGATACCCCCGAATTTTCGGATGCGGATTGGCCAGGCCCACGCCCGATAACCCGAGGATATCAAATCAATTAGCAATAATCGAACACAGAATACAAATAAGAAAACAAGAATACATAAATTCCTGAAAAGAAACTAGAATAATAATCCAAAAAACCTCAGAATAAATTTTAATTAACAAAGAATGATTCTGATACATCCTACTTCTCAATTTTTACTACAACTCGGGAATCCATCTAGTGGACCCCTAATATATCTCACTGAACTCAAAAGATTGGAAACGAAACCCAAGTCTAAAATATGAAATAAAACCCTGGTCATCGGTGGAGTGAATAACTATATCTGCTCAGCACGATCCAGCTCCAAGTTTGGAACTAACAAACACCTGTAAAAATAAGAGTGGGTCAGGCCCACATGCAAATTCTTCTCTAACTACAATCCAAACAATGACTCGATACGCAAATACACCCTAGATATCTCAACAATAGCTATCTAGTCCATATGTATATATATATCCACACTAAGGGACATTCACTGGACTTCAGTAGGGGTCTCAACCTGTATAGAAGGCAACATGCGAAAACGCACCCAAAGGTGGGCATGAGTACCTAGACCTAACAGGGTACACCTCAACCTACTATAGCCAGCTACACATCCACTGCATATACGCACCCTAACCAACGAGTCTGAGACTCAAGCTCAACTCGTGGTACCATAAACATATATATAAAGTCCGTCCAAATCCAGGGTATGCAGTTCAACTATTGATTAAACTGACATACAATAAACTAACTAGTTAGTCACTCAACTTATTCAGTTGATATAACTTAACTACCATTCGTTAATCCAGGAAGTCATCCAACTTGGTTACAGCTGATCTGACTTAGTCACAATTAGGATTCGATATCTTTCAATCCATTCCATTAATCCATTAGGTTAGGTTTATGCGTTTTGAGCTAAACCGTCCCTAGTATGTCACCGTCCCATACCGGTACATACAATTCTCCATATCCATGTAAATTACAACATATATAACAGTTCAATAATTTACAGACCCAAAAACCACCATCTAAATAATTGCAGAAAAATATTTAAAGCTTCAGCAATTTAAATCCAAACATTTAACCATATAGTTGCAGGAGACGATTTAATAAATCAACAACTAACATCCAGAGCATGCATAGACCAAATTTAATATGTCAGGGACTCCATCATGCATGAGAATAGGTTAAATAATCCTATTATTATCCAATAAATTGCTAAAACAATTTCAGAAGATTGTTTAATATTTCAGCAATTTAAATCCAAGCATTAACCATATAGTTGCAGGAAACGATTTAATAATTCAGCAACTAACCTCCTAAGCATGCATAGATCAAAATTAATAATTAAATGACCTTATCATGCACTTGAATGCATTCTAAAACAAGTTTTATAAACACATTATATTCCATCAAATTGCTGAAATTTAATTCAACAATTAATTTATCTTCCATTTGTTAACAACATAGGGAGTGTCTTAATTTTTACACTGTTTATCCCGACAATTTATAATTAAACCCTAATCAATTTAAGGTCCTAATAACACCCAAATTTAGCCTTCTAAACTCTCTGTGGAACCCTAGACCCAACAGATTTAAAACCCATGCTCCAATAGTAAGCACCAACGTAGAAAATTTTAAAAAAAATTAAAACAAATCATAAAATGAAAAGGGAGCCTGCTCCAGATTTTGGAGCAGGCTCTTTTCCAGCCTAGAGCCGGCTCTAGGACTCCTTAGAGCCGGCTCTACTTGTTGTGGGAGCCGGCTCCCACTTCTATGGAGCCGGCTCTCACCTCCTTTGAGAGCCTTCGTCCCCATTCTGCTCCGTTCAGTCCGTCTGCTCCCTCTCTGATCAATTCCTACCACTCTGCTGGGTTCTAAAACTAATCTTAGGAGTCTTAATTGAGTCTAGAAGCATCCCCAAGGTTGTTTACAATAACTGGGACCAATTATAGAGGTTAGATTTAGCCATTAAACTAGTATATTTACAGTACGAAACTTAAGCTAACTTGCAACGTCCATTCCATTCTAACTCCTCTGTTCCTCTTTACCCATGAACCTAAAGATCTTATATCATCATAGTAACATCCCCATGATTTATTTACAGAGGTTAAAGGCAATTACATAGACTAAAATTGCTTAACAACATAACATGCTTAAAACAGAAAACTGATCAAGGCTTGAAACAAGCTTGCACGCATTATACCATAATCAAATTTAACACGTAAAGATCATCAATATATTATATAGCAAGCATGTAAGTTCTGATTTAAAAAAAAAATTTAATTAAACCCTAGAGATTATCTAGGTGCACAGAACACAAGCCAAAGGGAAAGAGGAAGAGAAGAACTTGCCTGTGATTTCAGTAATGAAATCTCAGCGTCGTATCTAAGTTTCCGGCAACTGCTAGCTTCCTTCAAGCCTCCTATGGGTTTGACTTAATCCACCACAACCCTCCCTTGATCCTCTCTATTCTTCTCCTTGGTAGCTCTTATGATTTCCTCTGTTCTCTCAACTCTCTCTTTGTTCTGTTTTATTTCCACTGTGCCGTAAATAAAGTTCTCCCAACCCTCAGTAAAAACTCATACACGTATATATATAGGCACTTAGAAAACCCTAATTAAACTAGAGCTAAGACAGAAACCCTAATCAAACTAGAGTCAGCCGATAAAATCCTAATCATATACATATATAACAGATACTTAGATGACGTCCCAATAAAACCCTAATCTTAAATAAAGAAATGAAAACAAATAATTAAATTAAAATAGTAAATCAAAGAATTAAAACTACATCATTTAAATCAACTTACCAAATAAACCAATTCAATTAAATCAAATAACCAATTAAATTACACAATTAAATCAAATAATAAAAGAAAACAATTAAACACCCAAGCAACTAGTCACATAAAAATGAAATAAAAATAATTAAATTCCAATTTTATCCTTTTTAAAACTAGGGGTATTACAAATGGATTAATGAATAATAAACCAGTAGGTGTTTATAGCTTGAATAGTGGTTAGTTTCGACAGAAATTATTTTACTTCAGTGCAGAGAAATTTTAAATAACTGAACCTTTATTTAATCATTCTCTGGGAATGGAAATTTGTTTTATTTGATGTTATTAATAGTGGACGAGCATGATAATTAATATAGTTTTATTATACTTGTCATGGATATATGGATGAGGAGATAAAATTATTTGCATGCTCAGGGTAGGATAATTTGTAACAGAGATATGGGATGAACATGATAGCTTATCTGTTTATTTTATGTTCATCATGGAATTAATTGATATCTCTTATGATTTTAGATTTATCAGTTACTGGAGTAAGCATGTTAGTCTATATTTCTTTTTATGCTTCTTATGGTTCAGTTGCTATGTGCATTGATTATGTATTCTATCAACTGTTGGATGGATTGGATTGTATGCACCGAAATGGGATGGTGACATACTAGGTTTGGATTAGCTTAAATTGCTAAGTCCTACCTATCTTGGAATAATGGTACAGGTTATTAAATAAAATCCTCCTTATTTATAAGTCTGTGCAGTTGAATACGCTGAACGACTTGTTAGATTTCATGTGGATGGTTATGAACGGATTCTAAATATATTATTATGGTACCGTGACATGAGCTTGAGTTTCAGAGTCGACGATTAGGGAGCGTATATGCATTGGGATGCTAACTGGCTACGATGGTTTGATGTGTACCCTGCTAGGTCTAGGTAGTCATGCCTACCTTAGGTGCGCTTTGCATGGTACCTACTAGTCAGGTTGAGACGGGTCTGTAGTTTAGTGAAAGTCCTGTAGTGTTAATATATATATATCTATGGACTATTTAGTTATTGTTGAGTTAGATAGAATGTATATGCGTATCGAGTCTCTGCTTGGATTGTAGTAGGATAGAACTTGTTCGTGGGCCTGACCCATTCCTATTTTTCAGGTGTACGTCAGTTCTAGGCTTGAGCTTGTTCGTGCTGAGCAGAGAAGGTTACTCGTTCTTCCGACGATGTAGGATCTCTCTCCATGATTTAATTATGGATTTCTTCTAGTTTTATTTCAGTTTAGTTTTCTTATTAGGGGTCCACTGGATGGATTCCCGAGTTGTACCCTTGGAGGTTTTTAAGTTGGATTATTATAACCTTATTATTTGGGATTTTAAGTATTTAATTTCAAGGATCATGTTTTAGTATTCTTTTTAGCTTTTAAACTTTTATTTATTAAATTCATTTTGTATTCTGTGGTCGATTCTATATTAATTGTCTGATATCCCTTAGGTTTGGGCCTGGGTCTAGGATCCGAGGGGTATCACACTGGGATGCACCTGATGGAGTCAAACAGATAGATATAAGAATATGAAAATAGGACATCCATAAAGAAAGCATATATAAACCAAAAATAAAGTACAGTACATCCAATATCAAAGCCGACAGACACGACTGCAAAAATAATATAACAGTATCAAAAATATGCAACTATCACAGGTATATAAGAGGAGTAAGAAAATATGAAAATCATGAAGAAGAAGTAGGACGGGTAGGTCGTGCTCCGTGGATGTCTTTAGATAGATCTCTGAATGCGGTCATGACATTCGTGCGGAGGGAAGCAATGTCCGCTCTAATGGAGACAGTCTCTGCGCGGATAGATACCACGACGTCCTCCATAGTCTGAAGTCGCTCTCCGAAGTCGGGTATGTGAACAGGAGCCTCAGGTGTGGCTGGATCGGTAGAATCATGATCCTGAGCCTACTCCTCATCGTGAACGGATGACCCAACTGGAGAGTGCTGCTCTGAGTCCTCTGCAAGCTGCTCCAAATCGATGTCCATGTGTACGGCAGCCGGGTCAACTAGTATATCATCCGCTATCGGGCCTGCGGCTGTTGCCATCTGCTCCTCTGCCTCTATCTCCTCAGTTGCCTCAACAGCATAGTCCCTCAGGCTTTTGTAGCTCTTGTCCTAATCCTTTTTCTTGAAAGACTAGGCCCCAGACTCAGTCTGCTCCCGTGGCTGGAAGGAATAGCGCTGGTCTCGTAGAATTTGGGTGATGAGGTGGCCAAATGGAAGATACTTAGCCCTTTTGGGCTTGGCCTTTCTGATGTGGTCGACATACAGCTTCATCATGACGCTCCAGATGAGCGCTGGGATAGATAGCTAATGCATTGTATAGAATGCATACAGAGCTGTCAAATAACCACTGCGCCTCTGTGTCTTATGGCCGGCCATGAAGATGTTACGGAACAGGACAGAGTCGAAAAACCACAGGTCATCTGGAAGATAGGTCCAGGTGGCATAGGTCTAGCCACCGGCATAGTGACCTGTGAGTAAAATAGCCATGTCTGCATATGTGGGCCTGTAGAGAATGGGATATGTGTCCTGTAGCTCTAGAGGGCAGACGTATGGACACTGGCAAGATCTAGACAATGTGTCCACAGTGATGCGGATCGAGTAGCCATCAATGGTGGTCTGCAGCTCTGCCAGGTTACTTGGGGCAGGCCAGAGGTTCTGGAAGAACATCCAGACCAACCTCAGGTACACTCGGTATGAGAAAGGGGCTAGTATGACTGAGATGCCCCGTCTGAAGATATCATCATATACTGACCGGGTAAGCATCGATCGGGAAAAGAAGTCTGTGTCAAAGACCGACTCATAGGCCACTGAAAGGCATGAGTATCTGTATAATGGTCGGTCTAAATCCTGGGCTGGCTGAGCTAGCGGTGGTGGAGATGGTATGTGCATAGCCTCAGCGTCAGAGTGTAATCTGCTGTCAGATAAGAGAAATTGAGGTGGAGTGGGCTCCTGGGCATGAGATGGACTGGCCTCATCATCTAAACTCGGCTTGCCCCTGCGATGATAGTGTCCGCGAGTTACAGTCTTGACCCTAGCCATAGCCTACAAAGCGAAACTTGCAAAGGAAGTCAGTGCCGATATAAAGAATTAAAGCACAGTTCGTAGAATCATGTATGTCAAATAGGATAAACAAAACAGATAGGGAACATGAATCTATGCAAGTGATAAGGAATAAATGATATGATGCAAAACATGCTAGACAGTATAAGTACGGAATGTATCCAATGTGGAAAACACAGGCATTGGGCATGTATGAGATGGCATGAAACACAAGAGATGGTGTGTGAGATGTGTGAAACAAATATGTGAAGTTTGATCGATCACAAAAATGTGAGATCGATTCAAGTTCGATCGATAAAGAATAAGTGAGAACGATCTGTTATAGATCGATCGAATAAAAAGTTCGATCGATCGAACTGTGAAGTGAAACTCGAAAAGTCGCAGATCTATGACGTGGATGGCACGGGGCCTCCATGCACATGGTCGTGGGCCTATCTACACAACAAATCATCAAATTAGGTCACTTGGTTCTGCCCATATTCCAAAAAATCAAAACAAAATCACGAAAAATACAAAAACATATATACATATATATATAAAGAGCTCAAAGCTTTATCAATGGAGCTATTCATCATGGAAACAACTTAGATCTATCATTTATAGCATGTATGCATCAAATCTAAGCTTAAATCAAAGAGATGAGGTTCGAATCTCACCGGAATCAAGAGAGAAGTGGAGATGCGTGTGACGGCCCAAGTTTTGTAAACCTGGTGCGTCAATGATGACCAAAAGATGACCTGATAATTGATCCAAAATGCAGAAGTAAAAGGTGAAACAACGGTCTCTAGAGATACAATGCGTCTCTAAGACACCAATGTTACCCTCAATGAGGTCACGGAACCCAAAGGAAACAAATGCAGAAGTATCGTTTCAAAAACGGACAAAAAGAACCTAGGGGCAAAATGGTCATTTTACAAAAAGTGGATTCAGGTGTTATCGAGCACACCGCTAGAAAGACAATGACAAATTAGTCAAGTTCAAAAAAAAAAGTTTACTCAATTTGGAGTCCGAACGGGGGAGAAAGGTCAAAAACAAAAATGATGTCGTGGCGGCCCGACGAGGACAACCCACCAATGCTGCAACTGAGAGTAAAAACGGGCATCTAAACGGACTTTTTTGGAAAAACTCAAAGAAGAAACCCCCCCTAAAATCAAGTTTCCTACCTCGAATATGTACGGAAATAAAAAAAAAATGCATTGTAAAGTGCCCAGAATGCCCCCAAGAAAATCAGGTCAAGAGGAAAAAAACTAATCCGAGCTACTGCCCAAGTTTTGGAAATAGGGCTTCGGGAGGTTTTTAAATTGCCTAAATTGAAAATGCAATCTTAAAATGCACCCACAAGACCTCCGGAAGTTTCGGATCGGCCGTGACGATTTTAAAAAAAAAAGTCGATGAATAGTATCAACTACATTTGTACAAAAAATTTGCAAAACCTGGCAGCAAGGATTTTTCAGAAAAATATTGATTTTTGAGGGCCAAGATGATGTTTTTTGGAAAAATACAAAGAAGAAACCTCCCTCAAAATTGAGTTTTCTACATGACTCCCATCGAAAAATGAAAAAAACGCATTGTGAAATACCCGAAATGCCCCTATAACAGAATAGGGTAAAACTCCCTAAAAATGCTACTTAGAGTTTTTGTTTCATCAAGGAAGGTATTGTTTGCCAAAGTGAGCATGCAAATGTATGTAATATGATAAAATAGATGTGCTACAATGGCCTATGGCCTCATTACAATATATTTACAACATTTGACATGTCAAACCTCCAAGTTAGAAAAATTACATTTCATAGACAAATCATGAACATGCTAACACTTGCATGTGAACAAGAATGCTTCTAAAGAAGCTCAACTCAGCAAATCACCCAAGCAATTGCAATCTCCAATCTTGTATCCTGTACCTGAAATATGCCCCAGTATCGTAGGGGTGAGTAACATAAAGCTACTCATAGGAAATGAGCATGCATCGACCTAAAGTTTTATAAGTTGCATGATTTAATTATTGTGGTTCATTCCACCTAACGTCTATGTCAAGGTGAGACTCAGGGAGTATCCTAGCTACCTAAGATCATTTCTAGCATCAATCACCTCATTCATGCAATTTTAACAACATAGGATCATGCTTACACAAAGCAACAACATAAGAGCATGCTTACACAAAGCAACAACATAGTGGTTCTCAAGGTTATCAACTTAAAGTCTAAAATGCAACATCAACTAAATACAATAATTTAGCATAATTAGAATATCTAATACCACACATCAAGACATAGATTCTCTAAGTTATTAACTAGAAATCTAAAAGTGTGAAATCAACTAAATATAACAATTTAGTATAGATGTACTTAACAACATCAAATTGCCGATAGCCAAAACCACAAGTCACAATATAAACATGATTGCAAACTTGGAATTGAATGCGAAAACAAATAGTGGAAGACTTGGACATCACGTCTCGGACTAAACCAAGAACAAATTGGTTATTCCAGGCATTAACCCGCTGGGAAGACCACTCTAGCGCGCACTATCTCAATTGGGGAAAACTCATACCTCCCGCACTAAAGCCGAACTTTAGCCATATCACAATAACAATGTCCCATGACTCCAAAATAATTAAGTTAACAACTTATATACGTATTAAACAGTACACGAAACTATCTTCATGCACAAGTAGGTTGTAACTACACAACACATGCTATAAATCCACAACTACTATAGGATGACAATGTCAAATCTTCAAAGCGCGATTCGTTACGCACTACAATAACATCACATGTCGAATCTTCAGTGTGCGATTCGTTACATGCTATAACAATATAATTCAATATTGGAACATAAACTCATAATTCCATTATAAGCCTAAAATCATGCCTTAAACATATTATCAATGTCAATTACATGATTCAATCAACGGTGCAACAAGGTATAATTTAATTACATCATGATAATTAAATCTCTCAATTCTAAAACAACTCTAAATGGTCCCAAATTAACATATGCTAGTACATAAGTCCTAGTTATCACAAATATCAAGCTAAACACTCAATTAGGCCAACGAAACCCTTAATTAGATTTTAATTAATCATTTTAATTAAAATCTCTAGATTTTCATACTTGTCCAAATACTCTCAAATTAAAGTATGTTAAAACACAAGTCAATTTCATGCAAGGTACGGCCATGAGATTTAATCTTTCACAAAAGATAAATATTAAATAAAATATGCAATTTTTATTCAATCAATACCAATTTAATATATGTTAACAAATATATTAAAACATGATTTTCTAGCATGCCACAATTCAAATCAAAGTTATATATTATCATGAATTTTAAATCTTATACAAAGAAATAAAAATTACTAACTTTCTAAATTTGATACAAGGCATACATATAAGTTGTATAATCATGAGAAACACTCAATACAACACATATAAAATCCTAAAACATTTCCTACCTCAATTTGATATGAAAATCTCAAAAGCCACCAAATGGAAACTGCTCCGAATCCGACGAAACTTCTAGGTTTTGTCGAGGACTACAACGTGCACATAACCCCCAAGGAAGCCCCATCAAAATCACAACTTGAATTCAAACCCAAAATCAAAGAATGGTCAGAAATGGGTTCTAATAAGGGTGAAAGAAGCGCGTAGTCAACACGAACACTAAACGTAAAGGCCCTTTTATGTTCTGACGAAGGAAAGAAGCTCAAAAGAGGAGAGAGAAGATGGCAGCCTCCCTTGGGCTACCATGGGAGCTCCAGGTCGTGCATGAAGAGGGGAGAAGATGAAAAATGAAATATCTCACCCCCCTTTTATAGAAATCTCAAAAAGTGCCCCAAACGGGCCCCGCCGGGTCCGAAAAAGTAAAATTGGAGCATACGCGCTCAAATGACAAAACTTTGTGAACGAAAAAGATCAAAATGATAAAATATGAACAACAAAAGAAACAGCGTTGAAAATTGATTCCCGAGCAGAAAGATATACCCAAAACAAGTTTGGCGCAAACCGGGGCCAGAAACCCCGAAACTAGAAAACATCGACCAGGAGGAAATTCCAAGAGTACACAACTCGACGAAATGTGAAAATGAATCCCGTATGAGGATCCAGGCTCAAAACAAGACATTTTGCAATAACTTTCATTAATTGCACAATGGCCCCTCCAAAAAGTGAAAACTACACTTATGGCCCAGAATGAAAATATCTTCCAAAAATATTTTCTTAAAAACCCCTAAAATAAAATATCTTCAAAAGATATTTACGAAAAACACCCCAAGAAAAGAAAAGAAAAGAATTTCAAAGAACTTTGCAGCTATGCCCCTATGGACACCGGGAGCAACCAGAGTACTTCCTTGCAAAAGTAAAGATACGTATTTTGTGGAAACCACTCAAGATGGAGATACATGAAGTCAAAAACCAACTCCGAACACAAGAAGTGTGGTTACGCCAACAAAGTGTCAAACGGGAAAAAGACAAAATAGAGAAAATAACGAAATAAGGAAAATGACGAAAAATGAATAGTGTCGAAAAACGAAAAATGTGGGAACGACTCGATCCTCAAAGGAAGTTGTCAATCCACAGAAAAAAGTCTCAGAAATCACTCCAGAGCACTCAAGACGACACTAAGCGAAGAGGAACTGAACTTAGAAAGGAAAGACAACGGAAAAAAAATATCCGTGAAAATCCAGGTCATTACAATGCGAAGGGGGTGAGATTCGAATCAAGATCCGAGAGGAGAGAGAGTGATTCAACGCCTGGGATGCTCGCCGGAGTCTTGCCGGAGATGGAGAAGAGTTGGGATGCAGCAGCGAAGGGGAAACGAGGGTCTAAGATCGATTCTTATGAAATCGATCGAATGACCCTGAATCGATTTTTAAAAACATGCCCTTGCCAGTTCGATCGATTGAACTGAAACCTCAAATCGATCGAACTGACATCGTTCTCTCCTCTGAAGTGACAAAGTATTTTTGGGATTTTTGAAAAAGTAAAAATAAAAATAAAATAAAAAGAAAAATATTTTTAGGTTTTTTTAGGATTTTTGAAAAATATTTATTTATTTAAATTATTTATTATTTATTTATTTATTTATTATTATTATTATTATTATATATATATATATTTTAAATTGAATATATTTTTGGAAAATAAAAATAATAAAAAATATATATTTTGGAATTTTTGAAATTTAAAACAAAGTCAAAATTGAAAATCAAAAAACAAAGATCAATTACAGAATACCTTCGATCGATCGAAAATGCACAGAATTGAAGAAATGTTCGATCGATGAGACATAAAGGCTTTTGGATGCAGTTGGATGCAGGTTCAAAATTTTTCTAAGTGTTGGAACAGCAGATCGATCCAAGATGAAGTTGGATTGATCGAAGAAGTTTAGATCGATCTAGGAACAAGTTCGAACAATGGGACAGAGAGCTGAAATATGCAGGTTTTGTTCGAACCATTAGACAGAGAGTGATTTGGATGCAGGTTTGATGCAGGTGGGAAGTTCCATCGATCGAACTCATTTTTAGATCTATCGAACTTATGCAAAATGCTCAATTTCAACATAAAAGTGCATGCAATCTTAATCACAGTTCCTAGCAATGTATATGAACCCAAAGCCAATATCTAGACTTCGCAAGAAATGAAATTAAAGATAGAAATGAAGGAGGAATAGGGTTTTGACACCCTACGAAATGTCATGCTAGTCTTTAATGTCTCTAGCAAAATGTTGGGCACTTTTAGCCCAGATCAAACATCTTATAGTGCATCCCCTCCTCAATGGGGTGATAAGTGCTTTGAACCCCACCCAACAAATGGTTCTTTAAGGAAGTTATTGGATTAAGCTCAAAAGACGTTTTTGGTCCTTGGTTAAGATAATCTTTGGGCTTCTATGCCCTTTCAAAACAAGACTTTGAAATAACTTTCTTTGGTTTCATGGTTGAAGATGGACTTTTTAAAACTTTGGTCTCACATAAAAAATCAATTCCTTCACTTTTAAGGTCATGACATTTCTCTACAACATTCACTTCTTCATGCTTGTCAAATGATTTAGGGGTTGGATTAAAAATATTGAACTTTACCTTCATGTGGCCAAATGAAATCTTCATTATCCCCGTCCTACAATTGATATTGGCATTCGCGGTTGCCAAGAAAAGACGGCCAAGGATAACGGGAATTTTGCTCTTAGGATTGGGAACCGGTTCCGTGTCAATGACAATGAAATCAACGGGAAAAAAGAATTTATCAATCTTAATCAAAACATCCTCAATGATACCCCTAGGCTTTTTGATGGATCGGTCAGCAAGTTGTAAAACTACCGACGTCGGTTTCAAGTCTCCTAAGCCTAATTTGACATATACCGAGTATGGAAGAAGATTAACACTTGCTCCTAGGTCAAAAAGAGCCCAATTAATGATATGATCACCAATGATGCATGAAGTAGTAGGTGAACCGGGGTCCTTAAACTTTGGAAGAGTGTTATGCTACAATATTGAGCTTACATGCTCGGTTAAGACCATTTTTCTAGGTGCTTGGCTTTTGTTCTTTCTCTTTTGGGTGCACAAGTCTTTTAAGAACTTGGCATAAGCCGAAATTTGCTTGATTGCATCTAAAAGTGGAAGATTGACTTTCACTTGCCTAAACACTTCCACAATTTTATTTACTTTGGCCTTTTGCTTGTCATTTGAAATAGATCATTTTAAGGCATCCGGGAATGGAGCTTTTGGCTCAAAAACCTTTTCAGAATTTTTCTTTGAAGTCTCTTCAACATAAGAAGTTTTGAAATCATTTTGCAAATCTTTCTTTTCAAAATCACCTTTCAAATCACTTTTCAACACATTCTTATTTGTATGGTCATGCAAATGTAATGAATGAGGAATAGGATATGAAACGAGACGTGTGTCAACTTTTGGTTGCACTGGTTCACTCTCTTCATTGGACATACCCACTTGGTTGTCCACAATCTTCCTACTTCTCAAGGTAGTCACCGTACTGACATGCTCTATTGTGTGACCTTCAGATGAGGAGTGAGTCTTCACAACATATTGTCGGTTTTGTGGGGCATTCAAAGGCATTTTCCCATTCTCTCTAGCATTTAAGGTGCTAGCTATTTGCCTGACTTGGGTTTTTAGCTTTGCAATGGATTGAGAGTGAGAATGAAACAATTGTGCGTTTGCCTCTAAAGTGCCCAAAGCGGTCGAAATTTTCTTTTCAAAAGCGGGACTTCTAACATTTCCTTGAGAATATGATAGTTTATTAGGAAAATGAGAATTAGATAATTGGTTTCCTTGTGATTGGTATGATGATCTAAAACCTTGGGAACCTTGGCCTTGCATTGGAGGTGGAATGTACTTTCCTTAAAAACCACCTTGGGAAGGGTTTGAGCCCTCCCCTTGGCTTTTCCAAGAGAAATTCGGGTGATTCCTCCAACTAGGATTGTAATGATTACCATAAGGATTGTTCCCTTGATTAGCAAAAAAAACATTTGCTTGTTCATAATGCTCACTTTGCACATGTCCATGGGGAAAATTGGAAGTAGAATGTAAAACACTTGAACAAGTCATACATGTCTCATTAGATGTATGAAGAGAATGGTTAGGGAAGGAAGATACTTGATTCGCTGAGTTTTGGTTGATCAAAAATTGATCAAACCTTTAAGATAATGATCTCATTTCGGCGGCAATATCATTGGAGTAGTCGACTTGATGTAAGCCAACACTCTTCCTACCACTAGAATTTCTACCATTCTTCGAAGATAAAGTACGTTGAAAAGAATTTTCACTCATGCTCTCATAAAGACGCCACATGTCATCCTCATGCCTATCAATGTAAGAGCCACCCATGGAAGCATCAACCATGCCCTTATAATTGCCCGATAAGTTCTCAAAGAAATATTGAACTAATTGTCATTTGGGTATGTCATGATGTGGACACTTCCTAAGCAATTCATTAAAGCATTCCCATGCCTCATGAAATGTTTCCCCATCCCCATGTGAAAATTCCCTAATTGAATTTCTCATGGCATTGGTTTTAGAAACCTGATAGTACTTCTTTAAGAACTCTTGTTGCATTTCCGCCTAAGAAGTTATTGAAAAAGGCCTAAGATTGTTAAACCAATATTTTGCCTTGTCTTTAAGGGTAAATGGAAAAAGTTTGAGCCTTAAGACCTCTTCTGCCATGTCCGTGTATTTTACGGTGGAACATACTTCAAGAAACTCATCCAAATGCTTGTAAGGTTCTTCACTTGGAAGTCCATGATAGTTAGGAAGCATTTGTATGGCTTGTGGCTTGATTTCACAGTGGTGTGTTCTAAATGGTGGCAATTGAATGCATGTGGGTGCATTATATTCATTAGGCACATAGTGATTTCTTAAAGCAAGGGGAGGATTAATAATTGGAGGTGCAACATGGGCACCTTGATTGCCTTGAATGATGGGAAGTGGTGCAGCATAGATTGGCCTTGGCATTCCCAATGGAACTTGGCCTTGTTGTTGTGGTGGATAAACGAATGGCCTCGGCATGCCTAATGGAACTTACATGTTATCATGATGCACATTGGGGTGGAGGATACCTTGTTGGTTTATATGACTAAGGTCCTCCACATGGTCCTCATTGTTTACTTCCATTGATGAAATAGATTGACTAGAACTACCTTTTCCCCTAGGGTTTCGAACAATGGATTCAAGATGAAAATTTAAAGGGACAAGAGTGGGTCTCAATGATCTACAACCATGCATGCACAATGCAACACAACAAGAAATAATGACAAACACTTCATCTTCACAACAAATCAATAATCAACAACCTTCCTCCACATACAATGTTCCCATACTCCCATGCTTTAACAACAATATGCAAGATAAGTATATTGCCTCCACGTGGGCTCACGATTTATCTAAGAATTAAATTATAAACCTCTACGCGGGCCGACAATTTAACTAAGGGTTTGAGTAAGAAAAAGCTCACAAAGGTCCTTTAGCACTTCAACTCCAAATTTGTAGCTTTTAGCTTAGCAATTTTTTTATGATTTTTTTTTTTGTCTTTTTCCTTGCTTGTTCAGCTCCTTTGCTTGGAATACTCCTTTGCTCACCTTCTTAGCCCAATGCTCCTAGTCAAACAAGAACAAACACAATAAGTAGCAAAAATTGAAAACATAGTAAAGACACGATCAAAAGAGTACTAATTCCTAATTGATTCCACAAATACGACGTTGCCTTCAATCAAACCCCGGTAATGGCTCCAAAAACTATGGTGGCTTCCCGTGCGTGCGCACAAAATAATGCACAACACTTTGAGTTTGGAAATTAGTGTCAAGTGGGCACCATAATTTAAATTTATAAACCGCTTAACACCTATACTATGTAGTATGAGTGAAAAGGGATCGTCCCAAGGGATTGAGGGTCATATTAGGTTAAGGAATCAAGATTAGGGTTAGTAGGTCGAGTGATCAAAATAGTGGTTGGTGGTTGAATTACACTAAGAAGCAATTTAAACTAAAGTAAGCAATAATGCAATAAGGAGAATAAAAGAGAGAGAGAGATCTTAGGGTTTAGAGATCACCACCAAGCATACTTTTCTACACCTTTAATGAATGATTAATGATGGGAAAAACATGTATTGCAACAAGTGTGTGTGTGTGGTTGTTCCAATAAGTATGGATGACAAATGTGATACCCCCAGATTTCCGGATGCGGGTTGGCCAGGCCCACGCCCGATTACCCGAGGATATCAAAACAATTAGCAATAATCGAACACAGAATAATTATATCAAAAGAGATAAATAAAATTTGCTGAAATGAAAACTAAAAGAGTAATCTAATATTTGAAAACCTCAGAAAAATAAATCCACTAATAAATAAGATATTTCAGATACAACTGATTCCCCACGAACACATATCGTTCTCCAATACAACTCGGGAATCTATCTAGTGGACCCCTAAAATAACCCACTGAACTCAAAAGACGGGAAGCAAAACCCAAGTCTACACACAAAATATACTCCTATGTCATCGGTGGAGTGAACAACTGTATCTGCTCAGCACGATCAAGCTCTGCAGCCTGGAAATAACGAACACCTGTAAAGAATAATAGAAGAGTGGGTCAGGCCCACGAGCAAGTTCTAATCTAACTGCAATCCATACAGTGACCCGATACGCAGATACACCGTAGATACCTCACAATATCTATCTAGTCCATACATATAAATATCCACACTATGGGACATTCACTGAACTACAATAGGGGTCTCAACCTGAATAGAAGGTAACATGCGAAAACGCACCCAAAGGTGGGCATGAGTACCTAGACCTAACAGGGTACACCTCAACCTACTATAGCTAGCTACGCATCCACTGCATATACGCGTCCTAACCAACGAGTCTGAGACTCAAGCTCATCTCGTGGTACCATAACCATATATTTAAAGTCCATTCAAATCCATCCATAGAAACTCCAATAAATCGTTCAGCTTATTCAGCTGCACAGACTTATATAAGAGATCCAGTAAGTCGTTCAGTTTATTCAACTGCACAGACTTAAATATAAGGAGAATTATGTTTTCATAATTCGTACCCTTCTTCCCAAAATAGGTAGGACTGAGTATTTTGAATCAGTCTGTCCCTAGTATGTCACCGTCCCATACCGGTACATACAATCCACAAAATCCATATAATTGATAGAACAGGCAAAGCTGTTCACCAATTAAAATCCATAAGGTAGGAATTAGCATTTTGAGCTAAACCATACTTAGTATGCCACCGTCCATTACCGGTGCATACAATCCTCCATATCCATGTAAATTACAACATTCAAATGATAAGCAAGTATTTTACAATGCAAAACCAAACGCAGATAATTGACAGAATTTTAATGTGAGAATTCAGCAATTAAAATCCAATACATAATTCTAAATAATTGGCCAAATTTAATATGAGAATTCAGCAATTATAATCCAATATATGATTCCAAATAATTGACCGAATTAAGTATAAGAATTCAGCAATTATGTTCCAATACATAATTCCAAGTAAATTACAAGGCATAAATAATAAGCACGTAATTTATAGTCCAAAACCAACTATCCATATCATTGCAGAATAGCATTTAGTATTCCAATAACTTAAATCCAAAACCATGTAAATTACAGGCTATAAATAATAGTACAATAATTTAAAATCCAAAACCAATATCCAAATAATTACAGAAGATTTTTAAATGTTTCAGCAATTTAAATCCAAACAATTAACCATATAGTTGCAGGAGATGATTTAATAAATCAACAACTAACATCCAGAGCCTGCATAGATCACATCTAACACATCAACGACCCTATAATATATTTAAAACCATTTTATAAATATATTAAATCCCACTGGAATGCCTAAAAATAAGCTTAAGTATTTAAAACTTCATCTATCCACTAACCGTATACAATGTACATAAGTGTTATACAGTTTGATCCGTTAATTTAGAATTAACCTTAAATTAATTTAGGGTCTTAATAACACCCAAAAATTAACTATTTAATCCCCCCGTGAAGTCTCATTAAATTTCTAAAATTTAATCAAGCCATTTAGTTCCTTTCTTCTGTTAGTAGCATATACCGTTGTATATTTTTACACTGCTACATCCTTTGTCTCAGAGACTTAAACTATGCAACAATAAGTTTAATATCACTTAGAATTAATTACTTAGATCCTCTGTTAAGTCCCTACAGTTCATTAGAATCACTCAGAAGCTCAAACAGTGCTTAAAACACCAAACAGAGCCCTAGAAAACACTTTCTGGACGTAAAACAAATTGGAGCCGGCTCTTGGAATGGAAGAGCCGGCTCTTCTCCTATTGGAGCCGGCTCCAATTCCCTAGGAGCCGGCTCTTGCTGAAGGGGAGCCGGTTCTTGACTTTCTAGAGCCGGCTCTCTCCCTCTTGAGAGCCTCCAGTTCATCTCTGCTCCGTTTTTACCTATCTGCTCGTTCTCTGGTCAGTCCCTACCCTTCTGTTTATTTCTTAAACTGATCTTAAGGGTTTATTATCACTCTATTAACATCTCCAAGGTTTGATTACAGTAATTTAAATCAATTACAAAGCTTAAGGTTGCTATTGAACTTACCAAGCTTTTAGTATCAAAACTGAAACTATATGCAGAAATAGAAATGGAACAGATTGCTCACATATTTAAAATAGAATAATAACATCCCTATGAGTTTTGTATAACCCCAGTAGAGTTCCTATATTGCGTCTACAAGAGTTGCAATCAAATGCAAAAACTAAGGCTACGATAGAAACCATATGCTTAAAGTATAGAAAACTTAAGCAACACTTACATACACTGTAACAGATATTGATTTCAACACATACAGACCAACAATATAACACATAATAAACATATCAATTCCAGTTTCTGCTTGATTAAACCCTAGAGGTTATCTAGGTGCACAGAACACGGCCCAAAGGGAAAGAGGAAGATAGAACTTGCCTGAATATGTTTGCAAACAAACCCTTGTTGCCGTTGGTCTCAGTTTTTTCGACATCCACTGAACTTGTCTAACCTCCTAGAACCTTTGCTCCTTCTTTCTCCTTGGTTAAACCTTGGAACCCCAGTCGAAATTCTCACAAACTGCTCTGTTCTCACCAAAACTCCCTCTGTAACTCTCTCTATTTGGCAGACTTTTCCGTGTAAAAGCTACGACAATATGTAACCCTAGGTTTAACATATACTAAGGTATTTATAATTGCAAGATTAAAACCCTAATCCACAGAGCCCTAACTTCGTCGGCCCACAAAGTAACCCAGTTTAGTTACATATCAGATGCTTATGAGACGGCTCCAAAAAACCCTAACTAAAACGTATCTAAAACCCCAGTTAATGGAAATTACATAATTACCCTGTTCAAAAATTTAAATACTTAATAAATAATTAATTTAATAAAACCCATTAATTAAATCAAATAAGCAAGCAACGAATCACTTAAAACACATAAAATAAATAAAACAATTAATTAAAATAAACAAACAAATAAAGAATTACACCCTTAATTAAAAAAAACAAACAATTAAAAAAAATAACACAATGAATTAAAATAAACAAACAATTGGACACATAAGCATATAGATACAAAATCAATTTAAAATGCACAAAAATAAAATTTAAATTCCATTTTTATCCCTTTTGAAATTAGGGGTATTACATTCTTCCCCCCTAACAAATGGAATTCCGTCCTCGGAATTCACGAAATGTTGAATTATATTTTAAAATTCATTTCCGTTCCGTTGTGGACTTTGCCTCTGTGTATAGGCTCCACCACATTCCAAAAATAAAATATATATATATATATATATATATGTCCGATATAAAGGACACACAAAAACTATCCAACACGTAATGATAGGTTAACTATCCCATCCCAAGTAGCATCCCATACTGATGCAGATCCAGGTCTAATAGATTGGCTAGAAATTTGCATTTCTACCTAATCCTATGACCATACCTTCCTAAATCCTAGCGTACATAGCGTTATTACCCATGTATTAAAATAATAGTTGATTGATCACATACTTGTGTCCCTAACCAATCTATACTCCCAATCCGAACTAATTAACAAAAATAAAACATGTAATAACAAAACCGAAACACATAACAATCAAAATGAAACACGTAGATACACACAACACATAAAACAACCAAAATATAATCCTTTTTTTAAGATATCCTCCATTCTAAAGAAGAAAACCTCCTTTGAACTCAAGTTCGCAAAAGTTTGTTCCATAGTTTCGTTGGTAATTATCCAACCCTGAAACTGATCCATTAGCCGTAGCTTAACTGCACAATCGTTTGTTTAAGCAAATATCCAATGGCTTAACCCTCATCCACCTAATACGCAAACCGTCTATCGTGGCTTTATTAAAGCAACTTAGCACGTTACATCCTAATTCCTATACGCTCCAGAATGTGATATAAAATCACATCTTTGTTCTGACAAGAACTCCATCCGATTCCCAGACTCCTAAAGAGTACTTTTCATTTAACTCCTTAAGACATGATACGAAAATTCATCTATATGTTGATTGGTTCACACCAACTCTACCAGTATCATTCACTATACTACTTGTGAATGAAAACACATTTGTGCGATTCGTCATCCTCAAATTTCAATATCCCTTTTCTTGGATACGCCGAAATCTTCTTCCTCAGGATCCTCTTCAGAATCCCACTCTTCGCTTCTCTCCTCTTTGAACACAACTGAAATTGTGTTGGTCCCAATAAACGGTGACTTACCACCTACACCTTAATCCTTCCATGGCGTATACTTTCTAAGCAATGCTAATCTTCGAACTAAGCCTTCAATCCTAAGTTCTGTTTCTTGTAAAGAAATCGACAACATACTCCTTTATTCCATTAGGTCCGTATTGCTTTCGTCGTGGACCCCATCCTTATCCTAGTGTCAACCATTCCATAACTATGGAATATAATTGACATCCGTTCCTCCTAACGAACCGTAAGTAGAGTACAACCAATCCTAATATGGCTCTAAGTTTTTAAGAGACGCAACGCGGAAGTCCTATAATGAAAACACTCCTAAGGACACTAGAACCTGGAGTGCTCTGATACCAACTGTGATACCCCCAGATTTCCGGATGCAGGTTGGCCAGGCCCACGCCCGATTACCCGAGGATATCAAAACAATTAGCAATAATCGAACACAGAATAATTATATCAAAAGAGATAAATAAAATTTGCTGAAATGAAAACTAAAAGAGTAATCCAATATTTGAAAACCTCAGAAAAATAACTCCATTGATAAATAAGATATTTCAGATACAACTGATTCCCCACGAACACATATCGTTCTCCAATACAACTCGGGAATCCATCTAGTGGATCCCTAAAATAACCCACTGAACTCAAAAGACGGGAAGCAAAACCCAAGTCTACACACAAAATATACTCCTATGTCATCGGTGGAGTGAACAACTGTATCTGCTCAGCACGATCAAGCTCTACAGCCTGGAAATAACGAACACCTGTAAAGAATAATAGAAGAGTGGGTCAGGCCCACGAGCAAGTTCTAATCTAACTGCAATCCATACAGTGACCCGATACGCAGATACACCGTAGATACCTCACAATATCTATCTAGTCCATACATATAAATATCCACACTATGGGACATTCACTGAACTACAATAGGGGTCTCAACCTGAATAGAAGGTAACATGCGAAAACGCACCCAAAGGTGGGCATGAGTACCTAGACCTAACAGGGTACACCTCAACCTACTATAGCTAGCTACGCATCCACTGCATATACGCGTCCTAACCAACGAGTCTGAGACTCAAGCTCATCTCGTGGTACCATAACCATATATTTAAAGTCCATTCAAATCCATCCATAGAAACTCCAATAAATCGTTCAGCTTATTCAGCTGCACAGACTTATATAAGAGATCCAGTAAGTCGTTCAGTTTATTCAACTGCACAGACTTAAATATAAGGAGAATTATGTTTTCATAATTCGTACACTTCTTCCCAAAATAGGTAGGACTGAGTATTTTGAATCAGTCTGTCCCTAGTATGTCACCGTCCCATACCGGTACATACAATCCACAAAATCCATATAATTGATAGAACAGGCAAAGCTGTTCACCAATTAAAATCCATAAGGTAGGAATTAGCATTTTGAGCTAAACCATACTTAGTATGCCACCGTCCATTACCGGTGCATACAATCCTCCATATCCATGTAAATTACAACATTCAAATGATAAGCAAGTATTTTACAATGCAAAACCAAACGCAGATAATTGACAGAATTTTAATGTGAGAATTCAGCAATTAAAATCCAATACATAATTCTAAATAATTGGCCAAATTTAATATGAGAATTCAGCAATTATAATCCAATATATGATTCCAAATAATTGACCGAATTAAGTATAAGAATTCAGTAATTATGTTCCAATACATAATTTCAAGTAAATTACAAGGCATAAATAATAAGCACGTAATTTATAGTCCAAAACCAACTATCCATATCATTGCAGAATAGCATTTAGTATTCCAATAACTTAAATCCAAAACCATGTAAATTACAGGCTATAAATAATAGTACAATAATTTAAAATCCAAAACCAATATCCAAATAATTACAGAAGATTTTTAAATGTTTCAGCAATTTAAATCCAAACAATTAACCATATAGTTGCAGGAGATGATTTAATAAATCAACAACTAACATCCAGAGCCTGCATAGATCACATCTAACACATCAACGACCCTATAATATATTTAAAACCATTTTATAAATATATTAAATCCCACTGGAATGCCTAAAAATAAGCTTAAGTATTTAAAACTTCATCTATCCACTAACCGTATACAATGTACATAAGTGTTATACAGTTTGATCCGTTAATTTAGAATTAACCTTAAATTAATTTAGGGTCTTAATAACACCCAAAAATTAACTATTTAATCCCCCCGTGAAGTCTCATTAAATTTCTAAAATTTAATCAAGCCATTTAGTTCCTTTCTTCTGTTAGTAGCATATACCGTTGTATATTTTTACACTGCTACATCCTTTGTCTCAGAGACTTAAACTATGCAACAATAAGTTTAATATCACTTAGAATTAATTACTTAGATCCTCTGTTAAGTCCCTACAGTTCATTAGAATCACTCAGAAGCTCAAACAGTGCTTAAAACACCAAACAGAGCCCTAGAAAACACTTTCTGGACGTAAAACAAATTGGAGCCGGCTCTTGGAATGGAAGAGCCAGCTCTTCTCCTATTGGAGCCGGCTCCAATTCCCTAGGAGCCGGCTCTTGCTGAAGAGGAGCCGGTTCTTGACTTTCTAGAGCCGGCTCTCTCCCTCTTGAGAGCCTCCAGTTCATCTCTGCTCCGTTTTTACCTATCTGCTCATTCTCTGGTCAGTCCCTACCCTTCTGTTTATTTCTTAAACTGATCTTAAGGGTTTATTATCACTCTATTAACATCTCCAAGGTTTGATTACAGTACTTTAAATCAATTACAAAGCTTAAGGTTGCTATTGAACTTACCAAGCTTTTAGTATCAAAACTAAAACTATATGCAGAAATAGAAATGGAACAGATTGCACACGTATTTAAAATAGAATAATAACATCCCTATGAGTTTTGTATAACCCCAGTAGAGTTCCTATATTGCGTCTACAAGAGTTGCAATCAAATGCAAAAACTAAGGCTACGATAGAAACCATATGCTTAAAGTATAGAAAACTTAAGCAACACTTACATACACTGTAACAGATATTGATTTCAACACATACAGACCAACAATATAACACATAATAAACATTTCAATTCCAGTTTCTGCTTGATTAAACCCTAGAGATTATCTAGGTGCACAGAACACGGCCCAAAGGGAAAGAGGAAGATAGAACTTGCCTGAATATGTTTGCAAACAAACCCTTGTTGCCGTTGGTCTCAGTTTTTTCGACATCCACTGAACTTGTCTAACCTCCTAGAACCTTTGCTCCTTCTTTCTCCTTGGTTAAACCTTGGAACCCCAGTCGAAATTCTCACAAACTGCTCTATTCTCACCAAAACTCCCTCTGTAACTCTCTCTATTTGGCAGACTTTTCCGTGTAAAAGCTACGACAATATGTAACCCTAGGTTTAACATATACTAAGGTATTTATAATTGCAAGATTAAAACCCTAATCCACAGAGCCCTAACTTCGTCGGCCCACAAAGTAACCCAGTTTAGTTACATATCAGATGCTTATGAGACGGCTCCAAAAAACCCTAACTAAAACGTATCTAAAACCCCAGTTAATGGAAATTACATAATTACCCTGTTCAAAAATTTAAATACTTAATAAATAATTAATTTAATAAAACCCATTAATTAAATCAAATAAGCAAGCAACGAATCACTTAAAACACATAAAATAAATAAAACAATTAATTAAAATAAACAAACAAATAAAGAATTACACCCTTAATTAAAAAAAACAAACAATTAAAAAAAATAACACAATGAATTAAAATAAACAAACAATTGGACACATAAGCATATAGATACAAAATCAATTTAAAATGCACAAAAATAAAATTTAAATTCCATTTTTATCCCTTTTGAAATTAGGGGTATTACATTCTTCCCCCCTAACAAATGGAATTCCGTCCTCGGAATTCACGAAATGTTGAATTATATTTTAAAATTCATTTCCGTTCCGTTGTGGACTTTGCCTCTGTGTATAGGCTCCACCACATTCCAAAAATAAAAAAAAAATATATATATATATATATGTCCGATATAAAGGACACACAAAAACTATCCAACACGTAATGATAGGTTAACTATCCCATCCCAAGTAGCATCGCATACTGATGCAGATCCAGGTCTAATAGATTGGCTAGAAATTTGCATTTCTACCTAATCCTATGACCATACCTTCCTAAATCCTAGCGTACATAGCGTTATTACCCATGTATTAAAATAATAGTTGATTGATCACATACTTGTGTCCCTAACCAATCCATACTCCCAATCCGAACTAATTAACAAAAATAAAACATGTAATAACAAAACCGAAACACATAACAATCAAAATGAAACACGTAGATACACACAACACATAAAACAACCAAAATATAATCCTTTTTTTAAGATATTCTCCATTCCAAAGAAGAAAACCTCATTTGAACTCAAGTTCGCAAAAGTTTGTTCCATAGTTTCGTTGGTAATTATCCAACCCTGAAACTGATCCATTAGCCGTAGCTTAACTGCACAATCGTTTGTTTAAGCAAATATCCAATGGCTTAACCCTCATCCACCTAATACGCAAACCGTCTATCGTGGCTTTATTAAAGCAACTTAGCACGTTACATCCTAATTCCTATACGCTGCAGAATGTGATATAAAATCACATCTTTGTTCTGACAAGAACTCCATCCGATTCCCAGACTCCTAAAGAGTACTTTTCATTTAACTCCTTAAGACATGATACGAAAATTCATCTATATGTTGATTGGTTCACACCAACTCTACCAGTATCATTCACTATACTACTTGTGAATGAAAACACATTTGTGCGATTCGTCATCCTCAAATTTTAATATCCCTTTTCTTGGATACGCCGAAATCTTCTTCCTCAGGATCCTCTTCAGAATCCCACTCTTCGCTTCTCTCCTCTTTGAACACAACTGAAATTGTGTTGGTCCCAATAAACGGTGACTTACCACCTACACCTTAATCCTTCCATGGCGTATACTTTCTAAGCAATGCTAATCTTCGAACTAAGCCTTCAATCCTAAGTTCTGTTTCTTGTAAAGAAATCGACAACATACTCCTTTATTCCATTAGGTCCGTATTGCTTTCGTCGTGGACCCCATCCTTATCCTAGTGTCAACCATTCCATAACTATGGAATATAATTGACATCCGTTCCTCCTAACGAACCGTAAGTAGAGTACAACCAATCCTAATATGGCTCTAAGTTTTTAAGAGACGCAACGCGGAAGTCCTATAATGAAAACACTCCTAAGGACACTAGAACCTGGAGTGCTCTGATACCAACTGTGATACCCCCAGATTTCCGGATGCAGGTTGGCCAGGCCCACGCCCGATTACCCGAGGATATCAAAACAATTAGCAATAATCGAACACAGAATAATTATATCAAAAGAGATAAATAAAATTTGCTGAAATGAAAACTAAAAGAGTAATCCAATATTTGAAAACCTCAGAAAAATAACTCCATTGATAAATAAGATATTTCAGATACAACTGATTCCCCACGAACACATATCGTTCTCCAATACAACTCGGGAATCCATCTAGTGGATCCCTAAAATAACCCACTGAACTCAAAAGACGGGAAGCAAAACCCAAGTCTACACACAAAATATACTCCTATGTCATCGGTGGAGTGAACAACTGTATCTGCTCAGCACGATCAAGCTCTGCAGCCTGGAACTAACGAACACCTGTAAAGAATAATAGAAGAGTGGGTCAGGCCCACGAGCAAGTTCTAATCTAACTGCAATCCATACAGTGACCCGATACGCAGATACACCGTAGATACCTCACAATATCTATCTAGTCCATACATATAAATATCCACACTATGGGACATTCACTGAACTACAATAGGGGTCTCAACCTGAATAGAAGGTAACATGCGAAAACGCACCCAAAGGTGGGCATGAGTACCTAGACCTAACAGGGTACACCTCAACCTACTATAGATAGCTACGCATCCACTGCATATACGCGTCCTAACCAACGAGTCTGAGACTCAAGCTCATCTCGTGGTACCATAACCATATATTTAAAGTCCATTCAAATCCATCCATAGAAACTCCAATAAATCGTTCAGCTTATTCAGCTGCACAGACTTATATAAGAGATCCAGTAAGTCGTTCAGTTTATTCAACTGCACAGACTTAAATATAAGGAGAATTATGTTTTCATAATTCGTACCCTTCTTCCCAAAATAGGTAGGACTGAGTATTTTGAATCAGTCTGTTCCTAGTATGTCACCGTCCCATACCGGTACATACAATCCACAAAATCCATATAATTGATAGAACAGGCAAAGCTGTTCACCAATTAAAATCCATAAGGTAGGAATTAGCATTTTGAGCTAAACCATACTTAGTATGCCACCGTCCATTACCGGTGCATACAATCCTCCATATCTATGTAAATTACCACATTCAAATGATAAGCAAGTATTTTACAATGCAAAACCAAACGCAGATAATTGACAGAATTTTAATGTGAGAATTCAGCAATTAAAATCCAATACATAATTCTAAATAATTGGCCAAATTTAATATGAGAATTCAGCAATTATAATCCAATATATGATTCCAAATAATTGACCGAATTAAGTATAAGAATTCAGCAATTATGTTCCAATACATAATTCCAAGTAAATTACAAGGCATAAATAATAAGCACGTAATTTATAGTCCAAAACCAACTATCCATATCATTGCAGAATAGCATTTAGTATTCCAATAACTTAAATCCAAAACCATGTAAATTACAGGCTATAAATAATAGTACAATAATTTAAAATCCAAAACCAATATCCAAATAATTACAGAAGATTTTTAAATGTTTCAGCAATTTAAATCCAAACAATTAACCATATAGTTGCAGGAGATGATTTAATAAATCAACAACTAACATCCAGAGCCTGCATAGATCACATCTAACACATCAACGACCCTATAATATATTTAAAACCATTTTATAAATATATTAAATCCCACTGGAATGCCTGAAAATAAGCTTAAGTATTTAAAACTTCATCTATCCACTAACCGTATACAATGTACATAAGTGTTATACAGTTTGATCCATTAATTTAGAATTAACCTTAAATTAATTTAGGGTCTTAATAACACCCAAAAATTAACTATTTAATCCCCCCGTGAAGTCTCATTAAATTTCTAAAATTTAATCAAGCCATTTAGTTCCTTTCTTCTGTTAGTAGCATATACCGTTGTATATTTTTACACTGCTACATCCTTTGTCTCAGAGACTTAAACTATGCAACAATAAGTTTAATATCACTTAGAATTAATTACTTAGATCCTCTGTTAAGTCCCTACAGTTCATTAGAATCACTCAGAAGCTCAAACAGTGCTTAAAACACCAAACAGAGCCCTAGAAAACACTTTCTGGACGTAAAACAAATTGGAGCCGGCTCTTGGAATGGAAGAGCCAGCTCTTCTCCTATTGGAGCCGGCTCCAATTCCCTAGGAGCCGGCTCTTGCTGAAGAGGAGCCGGTTCTTGACTTTCTAGAGCCGGCTCTCTCCCTCTTGAGAGCCTCCAGTTCATCTCTGCTCCGTTTTTACCTATCTGCTCATTCTCTGGTCAGTCCCTACCCTTCTGTTTATTTCTTAAACTGATCTTAAGGGTTTATTATCACTCTATTAACATCTCCAAGGTTTGATTACAGTACTTTAAATCAATTACAAAGCTTAAGGTTGCTGTTGAACTTACCAAGCTTTTAGTATCAAAACTAAAACTATATGCAGAAATAGAAATGGAACAGATTGCACACGTATTTAAGACAGAATAATAACATCCCTATGAGTTTTGTATAACCCCAGTAGAGTTCCTATATTGCGTCTACAAGAGTTGCAATCAAATGCAAAAACTAAGGCTACGATAGAAACCATATGCTTAAAGTATAGAAAACTGAAACAACACTTACATACACTGTAACAGATATTGATTTCAACACATACAGACCAACAATATAACACATAATAAACATATCAATTCCAGTTTCTGCTTGATTAAACCCTAGAGATTATCTAGGTGCACAGAACACGGCCCAAAGGGAAAGAGGAAGATAGAACTTGCCTGAATAGGTTTGCAAACAAACACTTGTTGCCGTTGGTCTCAGTTTTTTCGACATCCACTGAACTTGTCTAACCTCCTGGAACCTCTGCTCCTTCTTTCTCCTTGGTTAAACCTTGGAACCCCAGTCGAAATTCTCACAAACTGCTCTGTTCTCACCAAAACTCCCTCTGTAACTCTCTCTATTTGGCAGACTTTTCCGTGTAAAAGCTACGACAATATGTAACCCTAGGTTTAACATATACTAAGGTATTTATAATTGCAAGATTAAAACCCTAATCCACAGAGCC
Source organism: Cornus florida (assembly GCF_030987335.1). Classification (NCBI taxonomy): domain Eukaryota; kingdom Viridiplantae; phylum Streptophyta; class Magnoliopsida; order Cornales; family Cornaceae; genus Cornus; species Cornus florida. Next base: position 14,767,735 of record NW_026775577.1, read on the forward strand.
CTAACTTCGTCGGCCCACAAAGTAACCCAGTTTAGTTACATATCAGATGCTTATGAGACGGCTCCAAAAAACCCTAACTAAAACGTATCTAAAACCCCAGTTAATGGAAATTACATAATTACCCTGTTCAAAAATTTAAATACTTAATAAATAATTAATTTAATAAAACCCATTAATTAAATCAAATAAGCAAGCAACGAATCACTTAAAACACATAAAATAAATAAAACAATTAATTAAAATAAACAAACCCTTAATAAAAATAAACAAAAAATTAAAAAAAAATAACACAATGAATTAAAATAAACAAACAATTGGACACATAAGCATATAGATACAAAATCAATTTAAAATGCACAAAAATAAAAATTAAATTCCATTTTTATCCCTTTTGAAATTAGGGGTATTACAACAAATTAAGCATATATTATCTAAACAACATGGTGGATAACACAACATATCAAATTAAGCCATTAGTCCTTTCTTTAAGCTCACAATCCAAACATATCACAAGGTTAGAGATATATGTTACTTACTTTCATAAGTTTGGAACATCAACAACAAGCATGGATTGTCCTTCCATTTAACAACTACACTACAACTAAGCTAATGACATGAAATTAAACTAATTAAACTAAGGGAGAGGTACAATCCATTAAGAAATGAGTATGAACCATCAAATAAATCATAAGAACATTCCATTAAGCACCATGTCTTGACAATCTCTAGATTTATAGCATCAATACACATAGACATGCATCAATAACACAAGAAATAGAGACAAACACATGAACATCTATTCTACCATACATAGATATATGGATAGAATGAAATGATCAATTGGAAGTATTAAACCATACAAATCATTGAATAAACAAGATCTATATATATAAAAGTGTCAACACATGTATCACAATACAAATCCCCCAAAAAATACATAATTCAAGAAGTAGAAAGCATGCTTAGGGCTAACTCTAGCCCCAAGAGGATGTCTAGCTACTCATGGATGATGTCCTCCAACCCTCAAGGGCAAGCTCCATGGAAGAAATCTGCTCCTTGGTTGATGAAGAGTCTCTAATGGTGTCCTAGCCTCCTCCTCTCTTTTGCTTCCTCACTAAGTATTATCTTCTCTAAGTATATGTATTTGTGTAAAAGTGGCTCATATTCCTTATATAGGTAGGTCAAAAATCACCCCCAATGAGCTGGGCTCGTACACCAATAATCCTCTAATGATTAGATATGAGACAACTTTTAATAAGTTGGAATTTGGATTTTCTCGGGATTTGTGAAATTCGATCGAACATGGCTAAGATCTATCGAATTGAAGCTGGATCGATCCTCAATGGCGGCGCTTTTTTGGATAAAAACAAATCTGAGATATTTTGAAGATATTTTTGGGAAAAGGACAAAAGTGGTTGGTAGGGTGGTATAGCTGGATAAGATCTGGCATGTGGATAAGGACAAGAAAGTTCGATCAATTATAGAATGATGTTGGATCGATCGAACTTTTGGGATCTCTGAAGATAACATCATGGCCTGGATCTATCTTAGAGTGCTGAGATCGATGAAAGTTGGATCGATCAAATTTTTCTTGAGATTGATTGAAGTTGTTGAAATTCCACCCTTTGCTTCCTTTTGCTATACTTTGCTCATTTCTTTGATTCATCCCAGAATTGCTTCAATTATGCTCTTATTTGGCTGAGTTAGCTTATTTTGGGGATAAGTACCTGAAAATGGAAATAACACGAAATTAATCTAAAACGGGAAAATAAGATAGATAAATGGTGTAGAATACCTAAGCTTAAGGGGTTTAAATGAGCACTTTTCAGTGCTCATCACACTACAATTAAATCAATTAATTCACAACACTTAAAACCAATAAGAAAATAGCCAAATAAATACATAAAAAGTGCAAAAATTACATTAAACCATAAAATAAACTACCGAAACTATCCTTTTAAAATTAGGGGTATCACATTAGTTGGTATCAGAGCACTCCAGGTTCAAGTGTCTCTTGGGTGTTGCGTATTAAGACTTCTGCGTAGCGTTTTCTCTTGATTAGAGCTTAAGTTTAGGATTCATTGTATTCCTTTATGGTTCGCTTAGAATGTACTAATGTCAATCTTATTCTATAATTTTAGAATGTTTGGCACTAGGAAAAGGATGTGGTTAGCAATGAAAGCAAAGAAGAACCCAATGAAGAAGAAGGTTACTCCGACGATTCCTCTGCGAAGGCCAACCAAGAAGGCAGAATTGGAGACCAATGAATTGGTTCCAATAGGTGTTGTTTCGGAGTATAAGTTAAGGAAGGATTCTGGTGTGCGAGATTGGCCACCATACTGTGGATCTAACACAACTTCGGTGGTACTCGAAGCTTAGCCAAGCAGAGAGGAAGATCCCAAAGAAGATCAGGATGAAAGAGATACCGGAGCATCCAAGCTGGAGGGCACCGATGTTCAAAGAAGAATGCTCTTCTAGGAGTAATTTTTATTACTAGTAGTAGTGGAGATATTACTAAAAGCATAGTATGGATTTAATTACGTACACTAGTATTTTGTTAAGGAATATCTTACGATTATTCGTTTGACAGTTTATGGTTTGGAAAAGTTTTTAATAAAGTAAACTAGCGGTTTTGGCTATTTTTATTGTGTTTTGTGATAGAATTTTTGAGATTTATACACATATAGTTTTATTAAACTGTATTGGAATGTGTATGTTGCGATAATAAAGGATTATCACAGTGGAGTGATTGATTTTTGGACAGGCAAACAAATATTTGCTTGTATAGACGTTGTGTTGAGACGGGACGATTACCAAGAAGCTTATAAAAGAACTTGTGTAAATCAATATGGTAGGTTTGTTTTCGGAGGAGGAATTCCCAGGATAGCACGATAATCTAAAAGGGAGTAGTTTCGGAGTATTTTGTATACTTTCCGTGTTTTGCTTTCCGGAATATTCAGCATTCTGGTTTGGATAGTTTAGTTGGTGACACTAGATATTTGTAGGCTCAGATTTCTAGCCAATCTAGTGGTCCTAGACATGCACACTTATGATGTGATACTTGGGATGGACTGGTTTTCGCACTACCACACCCAAGTTAATTGTTTTGATTGGTCTATTGTGTTCACCATACCTAGTCAGGATATGTACGTCGTCGCTATGCCACATTTTAATAGGGGCAGTAGCACTTATTTGTTTCATGTGGAGGAGGAAACGGAGGAGGAGGTTACTGTGTCATTGAATAATATACCAATTGTATAGGACTTTTCAGATGTTTTTCAGGAGATTCCAGGGTTGCCACATAGTCACGAGATAGACTTTGTGATTGACTTAGCTCTGATAAGCGCCGAATAATGTACATTCAAGCGCCCTAAATTACATTAACAAAGTCCAGTTATTAATTATTTTATGTAGATTAACTCCAATTCTATGTTTTTATGCATTTTCAGGTTCATTGGCCAAAATGGAACAAGAATAAGGCCTTGTGGAATCCTGAGCAACAAAAGGTGCCAATGCTGAATTCTGGCAGCAGTAGAGCCTGGACTTTGCTTGCCATTTTGACCTTCCAAACTCGAGAACTGGACTTCCCTCATAACATGAAAGATTTAGAACTCTGAATCAGCTTTCCAAATCTTCAAGTGGTTCATCATTCGGAGTTCGGAGCAGAGAGTTATGATCTTCACAACAGAGGTGCGCAGAACTGCCTAGCAGCACTGATGTACTGCCTTTCTCCCCATTTTCGACCAACCAGACTTGAGAATTGGGTCTTCATCAAAACATGAAGTTTTTAAAGCACTGAATCAGCTCTCCAAAGCTTCAAACATATCGTTATTCGGAGTTCGGGGCACAAAGTTATAGCAGTTTTCCCAAAATAGGTCAGCACTGAGCAAGAGGAGCATGTTGCACATTGCACTAAGTTAGAGTGCTCGAAGTCACCAAGCGTGTGCTCGAAAATCAGGCAGAATGCCCTTCGGAAATGGCTCATTTCAGCCCACTTGCACATTGGTTTCCCCAATGCCATCTCCCTTCTTTATGAAGTGGTTGGAGGTGTTCCTTGGAGGAGAGAGGGTATTGTTGGAGCATAAAAGGCTACCCAAAGGCCACATATATCATTAAGCTTTATCTTGAGCAAGAGAAAGGAGAGAGAAGAGAGCAAGGAGAAAGGTGTTCTTGAGTGCTACAGTAGGAGCTCGAAAATGGAGATGAGGATGATGCTTCTTCCTTCTTCTAGTTCACCAATGGGTAACTAAACCTCATCTAGGGAGGTGATGAAACCCCTCCCTTGTAAGCATGTGTTAGTATAGTTTATTTTTGGGGATTACAATGTATTTTTGATAGTCTTTCCATGGTCAAGAGCCTCATTTTTGTTGTAATGAATGTTGAATGTTTTAAATGATTATTGTGAGTTATTCATCTTGTCTTGGATGGTTGCTTTTCTTAATCATATTGCTTGCACTTCCATGGTGACAATGGAAGTTAGATCATGGAATGGTTTTAATGGCATGGAGTTGGAGAACCTAGATAGTTCATGGCTTAGGGTTTCCCTTTAATGGGCTATACTTGATTCTTAGCTTTATGTGCATTCACCATTTAAATTAGGGCTTGATAATCCTTGGCTTAGTAAGCATGTCCTAAGCTACATTTTAGTTTAGGTAGTTGATCATGTGAACCTTTGATGGTTTATTCTTGCCTTTCTAATTAAATGAACTTCTTAAGGATATTATAGCAACCTAGTATTGTTATGTATCATGACTATCATATATGTTGTTTTCCCCTTAAATTAATCTTAACCTAGCATGTGTATAGGGATGGAGGTGGATTCATTTCCCTAGCCTTCTTTACTTGTACTCACTCCCTTGAATTCTTGCAATTTATTGTTTTATGCACTTTTAATTTCCTAGCTTAAGTGACATCCAACAAAACCTCTATACACCCTTCATCATTCTAAGAATGATTCTAGACATTTAGGTTGTATTAGACTAGCGAAGTCCCTGTGGTTCGACTTACCCGACCAATAGCCCTATTTTACAATGATTCGTGCTATTGCGAAGGTTGATGTTAATTGACCAACCGATCAATTTTTGGCGCCGTTGCCGGGGAACTACTTATGAGCCAAAAGCTCCGTTTCCTCAACGTCTTCAAGAGTCGACACACTTTGGGAACAAGAATTGTAAAATTCAAGACATATAGGAAATCTTCAAGCAAGTGAGGATTAACTTGCCCCTGTTGGATGCTATCAAGCAAATCCCTCCCTATGCAAAATTTCTCAAAGATTTGTGCACTCAAAAGCGCACTTCTAAAAATCATTTGCCAAAAAAAGTGAGGTTGACTGAAAATGTTAGTGCTATTATTCAGCACAGCACTCCCCCGAAGTATAAGGATCCGGGTGCCCCCACAATCTCGTGCGTCATTGGTGACAGCAAAATCGAGAGGGCCCTCCTTGACTTAGGAGCTAGTGTGAATTTAATTCCATACTCGGTCTACCTACAACTTGGTTTGGGCGATCTTAAGCCGACTTCCGTGGTTTTGCAACTTGCCGATAGATCGGTCAAGCATCCACGAGGTATTCTTGAGGACGTCATCATCAAAGTGGACAAATTCTACTTCCCGGTAGATTTTGTGGTTCTTGATACGGAACCAGTCCATGACCCAAAAAAGCACATTCCCGTGATCCTTGGTAGACCATTTTTAGCTACGGCTAATGCATCAATTAATTGCCGAACCGGGGTGATGGACATTGCTTTTGGAAATATGCAAGTCAAACTCCACATCTTTCATGCAACTCAACATCCCTCCAATGAGGATGATTGTTTTCTTGTGGATGTCATTGATGAAGTGGTCGAAGAATCTCTCCCCTTCATCCTAAGCAAAGATCCCCTTGAAACTTGCATGTCTCATTTTGACTTCTCAAACTTTGATGTTGATCAAGCCATTCAAGAAGTCAATTCCTTGCTTGATATTAATGCTATCATGGATGTACTTCTGTGGAAAATTCCAAAAGAACCACTTCCCCAACTTTCCACCACTCCTCCGGTCCCATCATTGTTATCTCCGCCACAACTCGAGCTTAAGCCGCTCCCGGCCCATCTCAAGTATGTGTTCCTTGGTCCAAAGCAAACCCTTCCGGTCATTATTGCCTCGGACCTTCAAAAAGACCAAGAGACCAACCTTTTAGCGGTGCTCCAAGAGCATAAAGAAGCTATTGGTTGGACAGTGGCAGATTTGAAAGGAATTGACCCCTCCATTTGTATGCACCGCATTCATATGGAGGATGACGCAAAGCCTACTAGAGAGGTCCAGCGCCGGTTAAATCCAAACATGAAGGAAGTGGTCATGAAAGAGGTGATCAAATTGCTAGATGCGGGAATCATCTATCCTATCTCTGATAGCAAGTGGGTGAGCCCCACACAAGTTGTCCCCAAGAAATCCGGGCTCACCGTTGTTGAAAATTCAGCGGGCGAGCTCGTGCCACAACGAACCACCACCGGGTGGCGTGTGTGCATTGACTATCGTAAACTCAACTCATCAACTAGGAAGGATCATTTCCCGCTCCCATTTATTGATCAAATCCTAGAAAGGTTAGCCGGACAAAGCTTCTATTGTTTTCTTGATGGTTATTCCGGCTATAACCAAGTGGCCATCGCCCCCCAAGATCAAGAGAAAACAACATTCACATGTCCCTTTGGTACTTTTGCCTATCGACGCATGCCTTTTGGTCTATGCAATGCACCGGCAACGTTCCAAAGGTGCATGATGTCCATATTCTCCGATATGGTTGAACGGTTCTTGGAAGTTTTCATGGATGACTTTTCCGTATTTGGCTCCTCCTTTGACTCGTGTCTCAAAAATTTATCTCTTGTGCTCCAAAGATGCAAAGAGACGAATCTCATTCTAAGTTGGGAGAAAAGCCACTTTATGGTCCAAGAAGGCATTGTTTTAGGACATGTCATTTCTAAGCGGGGAATCGAGGTAGACAAGGCAAAAGTTGAGTTAATCTCTAATCTTCCTCCTCCGAATTCCGTCCGTCAAATCCGTTCTTTTCTTGGCCATGCCGGATTCTATCGTCGCTTCATCAAAGATTTTAGCAAAATCTCACGGCCCTTGTGTAATCTCTTAGCCAAGGATGTTCCGTTCAATTTTGATGACGCTTGCATGGAAGCTTTCATCAAACTTCGCATTCTCCTCTCCTCTGCCCCGATCATGAAACCCCCTAATTGGTCTCTTCCCTTTGAGATCATGTGTGATGCATCCGATTATGCATTAGGGGCGGTTTTGGGCCAACGTGTGGATAAACTTCCGCATGTCATTTATTATGCTAGCAAAACTCTCTGCGATGCCCAATTGAACTACACCACCACTGAAAAAGAATTGCTAGCTGTGGTGTACGCCTTGGATAAATTTCGCTCCTATCTTCTTGGCTCCAAGGTCATCGTCTTTTCAGATCATGCCGCTCTTAGGCATTTGTTAGCGAAAAAAGAGACAAAACCCCGCTTAATTCGATGGATCCTCTTACTTCAAGAGTTTGACATTGACATCCGGGACAAAAAAGGGACCGACAATGTTGTCGCCGATCATCTCTCTCGCTTACTTATTGAGAAATCTTCAGAATTTGCAGCCATCCGTGATTCCTTTCCGGATGAGCAACTTCTTCAAGTTTCACATTCTACTCTTCCGTGGTTTGCGGATATTGTCAATTATCTTGCGGTTGGCAAAATTCCAGCTCATTGGTCCAAACAAGAGAGGGACCGGTTTTTCTCCCAAGTCAAGCATTTCTTTTGGGAAGATCCGGAATTATTCAAGTATTGCCCGGACCAAATCATCCGGCGATGTATTCCTGAAACCGAGGCCACAAGCATTTTAAATTTTTGCCATACTCTTGCTTGTGGAGGCCATTTCAGTGCCAAAAAGACCGCTAACAAAATCCTTCAAAGCGGATTCTTTTGGCCTACCTTGTTCCGGGACGCATACAATTTTTGCAAATCGTGTGAACGATGTCAAAAACTTGGATCCATGTCCCGAAGAGACATGATGCCCCTCACCAACATTTTAATTGTTGAAATTTTTGATGTGTGGGGGATTGACTTCATGGGACCATTTCCATCTTCTTATGGCTATGAGTACATCCTTGTAGCGGTGGATTATGTGTCTAAATGGGTTGAAGCCGCGGCTACCAAAACCGATGATCATAAAGTCGTGATCCATTTCATTCAATCTCACATCTTTAGTCGTTTTGGTACACCCCGAGCAATCATTAGTGATGGCGGATCTCATTTCCGAAATCGTTATCTCAAATCCGTCCTTGCTAAGTATTCAGTCATTCATAAGGTTGCTACACCTTACCACCCTCAAACGAGTGGTCAAGTAGAGATTTCTAACCGGGAGATTAAGCACATTTTAGAAAAAACGGTTAGACCGGACCGCAAAGATTGGTCATTACGGCTAAACGATGCACTTTGGGCTTACCGGACAGCTTATAAGACACCCATTGGCATGTCACCATATCGACTTGTCTTTGGCAAAGCATGTCATCTCCCGGTAGAATTAGAGCACCGTGCTTATTGGGCCGTAAAAAGGTTCAATTTTGATCTCAAACAAGCCGGCTCTAATCGTGCGTTGCAATTAAATGAACTTGAGGAATTGCGTAATGACGCGTATGAAAATGCAAAAATTTACAAGGCAAAGACTAAAGCTTTCCATGACAAACACATCGTCAAAAAGTCTTTTGCCCCGGGACAAAAGGTCTGGCTTTTCAATTCCCGCTTGAAACTCTTTCCCGGTAAACTCCGGTCAAGATGGGATGGTCCATACATTGCCACTACCGTCTTTCCTCATGGAGCAATCGAACTTCATAATCCTGCAAGTGGATCACTCTTCAAGGTAAATGGCCAAAGGCTTAAGCCTTGCATTGACAGCACAATTCTAACCCGAAAAGTTGAGGAAGTCCCCTTGACGGACCCCATTTATGAGGAGTAGTGCCTGCTCTAGCTTGGTCTAGCTATCGACATTAAATTTAGCAAAGCAAAGGAAGCAATTCTTTCAATTTCCAAGCTTCCTTCTTTTTGAAATTGCTCGTGCCTTGCAAAATTTTCTGGGAAATGGTTTAGAAAAGCCAAAAATTTGATTTTTCTTAGACCTTCTCAACTCTAATTTTCATTCCCGGAAATTTCCATCGCTTCCTAGCAATTTCATCGGATCTTGGGAATGCTACTCATGTGCATAATGTCTCATTTGTAATACATTCTTGAAAATTTTCGCAAAATCATCCATGCATTGAAATTCTTGCACTGTTTAAAATTTTTTCCATGCATTTGCAATGTTTGAAAATTTTTCAAAATTCCCCATGCATTGTCCCATGCAAAATTTCAATTTCTTTCCATGCATGCAAAGCTTCAAAAATCCATCCATGCATTAGATTGGAATAATGTGCAACGTTTTAAAATTTTCCATGCATGGCTTGAATTGAAGCTGCTGCTTGCAATGATTTTTCGATGCATGGGAATGACATGAAAAAATTTCGATGCATGGAATGGCATGCAAAGTTTTCAAATATTTTTCCAACTGCCATGCAAAGCTTCAAAAATCTTTCCATGCATGGGAATGGCATGCCAAATTTAAAAATTTTTACATCCATGCATTGGAATGGAATGAATTTGCAAAGTTCAAAATTCATCCATACATTGGAAATGTGTTACATTTTGAAAAAAAAAAAAAAAAAAAAAAAAAAAAAAAAAAAAAAAAAAAAAAAACATTTTTTTTAGAGAGTTCCAACTCCATGCAACCATGCATGGTATTCCATTCCATATTGCATTTGTGCATGCCTAGACACCTTGCTTGCATGCATTCCATGCATTTCTATGTTGCATGCATTCCATGCATTTCTTTGTTGCAATCTTACATGATGGATGGATAGTTCGAAGCACCATGCATGGCAATCCATCAAATGCATTCATCCATGCACTCAAAATGCAGCCATGCAATCCATCCATGCAGGATCATCCATGCCTTCAAGTTGGCTGGAACATTCAATCTCCATATGTCAGTTCATGTCCGAGCTACTGAGCCCCTTTCGTGCACTTCAAATTCCAATTTGAGTGCTCCACATTCTTCAACCCACAATGCTGAGCCTACTGATCCAGTTTAGAGCACTCTACCACCAAGCTTCAAGTGCTCGTAGCCTCATCCCCAGCTACTGTCCTCATCTCGAGCACTCGAATTCCCATTTCGAGTGCTCGAGCCTCCACCCAAAAATTTCAGCCTGCTCGAAACTTCAACAACACAATTTTGAGACTTCTGCTCGTACTCCCACATCAAGCCACCCATCCACCCTCTCGGCCATGCATGCATGCAGGCCCATGCATGCATGTCACCCCTCACCACCCAGCTAACCACCTTCCATGCAACACTCTCAAGCCACCCATCCACCCTCTCGGCCATGCATGCATGCAGGCCCATGCATGCATGACACCCCTCACCACCCAGCTAACCACCTTCCATGCAACACTCTCAAACCACCCCTCTCACCTCCTCACCCCTCCAACACCATCAACCTTCCTGCATCCACCCTCTCGGCCATGCATGCATGCCACCCCTCACACCCCTCACCACCCAGCTCACCTCTCGGCACCCCTCACCCTTCCCTGCAACCCACTGCTCAAATTTCGAGCACTCGAAGACCAAGCTTCGAGTGCTCGAACTCCTCATTCCCACACCCTAGCCCCTCACCCAACTCTCTGCCGAAATTTCGAGCACTCGAAGTGGGCCTTCGAGTGCTCGAACCAAGCTCTCACTCTCTCTCTTTTAAACCCCGAAGCTACCACCACCTCACTCTCATCCCCTCTCTTGGCTCCAACTTCACCACCCTCATTGCACCCACTTTTCACCTCTCTCTCTCTCTACCTTCCCCACCCTCCTGCTCGACCCTCTCCCACTCACAACCAAGTTCACAACCACCAGCATGCACAACACCTTGCATGCATGACCATCCAACACCCATCACCCTCTCGGCACTCCTCCACCCACCACCTTCAGCATCCACTTGCCTAACCAACTCACCTCAATACCTCACCACCCCATCCTCTCCCCTCCCTCTTCCTGCTTTCCTTCTTGCTCTCGGATACCCTGACATTCAGGTTTGTGTCCTCCTCCTTAGTTTTTCTTTTCCTTTGTTCATTCATGGTGTTTTACACGGAGGATGGGCTAGTAATGTTGGAGTTTGGTTTTGTTGGTGATTTGTTGTTGCTTTGTCAATGCTAGAGCTTGTTTCTTTGTTAAAAATTTTGGGTTTGCTCCTCCATCCCACTCACTTCCATCTTCTCCTTTTTGTGGTGCACGCCAGGTGTTCGCTGAAATTCCTCAACCAAGTCCACCTCTCTAAATGTCTCGTGCCGGTCCTTCTCGCCCTCCTCGACCCTCTTCAGGTGCCCGTGCTGTCACTCGTGAGCGACCACGTGATCCTTGGGATCGCAAACAACTCAACTACGAACTCTCATTTCCGCTCACGGATGCCTTTGACATTCTACCCACAACTTCGTGGGCTGTCGCCGAATTGACTAACCGGCGTCTGCAACACATTTGCGCACCCCTTGCCAGGGTTGCCTACCCCCGTGTAGTGCGCCTCTTCTACCAGAATCTCCAGTGCCCTGAAGAGCCACCCATTTCTCTCACTACATCCATTGATGGCACCGCCTATGCTTTCACTATGACCGACATCATTCAGGTTTCTGGTTGCCCCATTGAGTGCCCCGATGACATTGTCAATCGTGAGAATCTCCCTTTATATGAGGAGCCGGATACATTAACTGTGGCGCAGATTGCCGCTGCCATTTGCCCTATTGACGATCCTACTCGGCCCCGGTCTTTTATCCGCAAGACCAATCTTCCGGAACGCCTATGGTTCATTGACACTGTCTTCAAGCACAATGTTTGCCCTTTGGTGCACAGCACCGAGCGTCGGGGCCTCTTTCTGCAAGCCTTATATGCCATGGACCAAGGTCAATGGTTCTCCATCCCAGAGCTCATTTGGTCCACCTTTATGAAGTTTTGGCATGATGCTCATAATGCACGGGCTCCGCGAGTTGAAAATCGGAAATTGCCTTTGCCGTTTTTCATCACTCGACTCCTTCAGCACAAGGGTTTCGTTGTTCCTCCCCACGAACCAAAAGGCGACAAAATTAAAATTTTTACCCAGCGCCGGTGGATCAATGTTCTGAGCCATTCTAGTACCCCTCCGCCTCCGGCCCCCCTGTTCATCCACGCTCCACCTCCTCCTCCTTCTGAGGCAGTTTCCACCGCCGCAGCCACTGCGCGGGTAGAGCCTTCGGTCGACTCTCACCATGACCAGGCTTTCATCCGGGCTTCCATTGCCGGTATTCATGCGCGACTAGATCGTTTTGAGCATTCTTTGTCCGCGTGCACTCAGGCTCTGTGTGAGTCTTCTTCACGTGCTGAAGAAGATCGTCGTCTTGCTGCTGAAGATCGCCGTGTTGCTGCTGAGGACCATCGTTTGGCTTCCGCTGAACGGCGTAAGACTCAATCTCTCCTCCATTCCATCCTCGCCCGTTTACCTTCTGGCCAGTAGCTTGTTGCGCGTGTGGACCTTCTCTTTTGTTTCCTCTGTAACTATTTCTCTTGTATATTTTGTTTTCCTTTTACACTGTAAGAATTTGCTATGTATAAGTTGCTCTGGTCGACATGATCCCTGTACAGCTCTTTTTGTCATCATGTAAACTCTTTTTGCAATGCAAATTCTTTATGTTCTGTTAACTTTCGATACATTCGTTTTCTGTCTTTATGCTTGTGCTATTAATGCTGTTTGTGGTTGTTTCTTTTGGTTCTTCATGTTGCTTTCCAGGTTGCGCAGTCCAGTTCAAGTTTGGGGGTTTTTTTGTCTCAAAATGCCGTTCCCTCCCCCTGGGTATTGTTGTTCCTTTTATACTCGTTGTCATTTTTGTCTCTCACTTGCATCCATGTCCACATTGAGGACACTGTGTCGTTTAAGTTTGGGGCTGCATCAAGCATTCTTGGCATATTTTTTTGGTTCCATAATTTTTGCTAAGCAATGATAGTATAACTTGACACTTGTCGGAGATGAAACATATGTTTAATACCTTGTGTATAGAAGCAATTGAAAAATTTTGAAAATAAAGAAAAATTTGAGTTGAAATGATCATGTAAATACAATGTAGTCTGTATAAATGCCTCAATTAGATTCTTGCTGGATTTACACTCTTATAAGCTTCACAATGCACAGATGCACATTGGAAACTTAACTGTGAGGCATGCAACTTGATTGACCTTAACCTTGGCCTAGTTAATCTGATTTGATGAACCTGATAGATGGATACCTTTGGCATGTATTTAAAAAAAAAAAAAAAAAAAAAAAAAAAAAAAAAAAAAAAAAAAAATGACCAGTTGACGTTCGTAGCCTTTCCAACTCGAGCTATTAAGCCCTAGGAGTGTCTCTACACTTAGCACCCTAAAGCCATCTGGTTTGGGAGTTGTTGGCCTAACGCTTGCTACAAGGGTTGGTTAGAAAGCTTAAGGGACTTAAACATTGCACGGTCATTCAAAAAAAAATTAAACTAGTAATAAACATGGTTCGTTGGAGTTCGTAGCCTTTCCAACTTGAGCTATTAAGCCCTATGGAGTGTCTCTACACTTAGCACCCTAAAGCCATCTGGTTTGGGAGTTGTTGGCCTAACGCTTGCTACAAGGGTTGGTTAGAAAGCTTAAGGGACTTCAGCATTGCACAACCATTCTATGTTTCGCTTATGTGTTGAAATAAATTGTTAACAAGCAACAAAAGTTGTCTTGAAAATAAAATCATGCCTTAGGGACTTCATGTAAAAGGGAATTCATTGACTTGAAAACTTGTGCCTTGGAATTGGAAAAGAAAGTAAAAGCCGCATGTTGAGAATCCAATTCACTTTCACTGAAGCTAGAGTTGATTTCTATTCAAGAGATGATAATTGAGTTATTTATATAGACTTTGATGTTGATGCATGTATGTAGAAATGTATTTAGCCAATTTTTGTATCAATGCTTCATATATGCAAGGTAGTTTTCCCAATGACCCCATCTCCAGTTTTTGTCTGTTTCAAGTTGTATTTGAGCTATGTTTCTATCTCATTTTACCATGGAAGATATTTTTGTAGTAGCATGCCCATGGTTGTCTTTTCTTTATGTTTTTCATTGTAGTTTTGCTAAGGGACTAGCAAAATGTAAGTTTGGGGGTGTGATAAGCGCCGAATAATGTACATTCAAGCGCCCTAAATTACATTAACAAAGTCCAGTTATTAATTATTTTATGTAGATTAACTCCAATTCTATGTTTTTATGCATTTTCAGGTTCATTGGCCAAAATGGAACAAGAATAAGGCCTTGTGGAATCCTGAGCAACAAAAGGTGCCAATGCTGAATTCTGGCAGCAGTAGAGCCTGGACTTTGCTTGCCATTTTGACCTTCCAAACTCGAGAACTGGACTTCCCTCATAACATGAAAGATTTAGAGCTCTGAATCAGCTTTCCAAATCTTCAAGTGGTTCATCATTCGGAGTTCGGAGCAGAGAGTTATGATCTTCACAACAGAGGTGCGCAGAACTGCCTAGCAGCACTGATGTACTGCCTTTCTCCCCATTTTCGACCAACCAGACTTGAGAATTGGGTCTTCATCAAAACATGAAGTTTTTAAAGCACTGAATCAGCTCTCCAAAGCTTCAAACAGATCGTCATTCGGAGTTTGGGGCACAAAGTTATAGCAGTTTTCCCAAAATAGGTCAGCATTGAGCAAGAGGAGCATATTGCACATTGCACTAAGTTAGAGTGCTCGAAGTCACCAAGCGTGTGCTCGAAAATCAGGCAGAATGCCCTTCGGAAATGGCTCATTTCAGCCCACTTGCACATTGGTTTCCCCAATGCCATCTCCCTTCTTTAAGAAGTGGTTGGAGGTGTTCCTTGGAGGAGAGAGGGTATTGTTGGAGCATAAAAGGCTACCCAAAGGCCACATATATCATTAAGCTTTATCTTGAGCAAGAGAAAGGAGAGAGAAGAGAGCAAGGAGAAGGGTGTTCTTGAGTGCTACAGTAGGAGCTCGAAAATGGAGATGAGGATGATGCTTCTTCCTTCTTCTAGTTCACCAATGGGTAACTAAACCTCATCTAGGGAGGTGATGAAACCCCTCCCTTGTAAGCATGTGTTAGTATAGTTTATTTTTGGGGATTACAATGTATTTTTGATAGTCTTTCCATGGTCAAGAGCCTCATTTTTGTTGTAATGAATGTTGAATGTTTTAAATGATTATTGTGAGTTATTCATCTTGTCTTGGATGGTTGCTTGTCTTAATCATATTGCTTGCACTTCCATGGTGATAATGGAAGTTAGATCATGGAATGGTTTTAATGGCATGGAGTTGGAGAACCTAGATAGTTCATGGCTTAGGGTTTCCCTTTGATGGGCTATACTTGATTCTTAGCTTTATGTGCATTCACCATTTAAATTAGGGCTTGATAATCCTTGGCTTAGTAAGCATGTCCTAAGCTACATTTTAGTTTAGGTAGTTGATCATGTGAACCTTTGATGGTTTATTCTTGCCTTTCTAATTAAATGAACTTCTTAAGGATATTATAGCAACCTAGTATTGTTATGTATCATGACTATCATATATGTTGTTTTCCCCTTAAATTAATCTTAACCTAGCATGTGTATAGGGATGGAGGTGGATTCATTTCCCTAGCCTTCTTTACTTGTACTCACTCCCTTGAATTCTTGTAATTTATTGTTTTATGCACTTTTAATTTCCTAGCTTAAGTGACATCCAACAAAACCTCTATACACCCTTCATCATTCTAAGAATGATTCTAGACATTTAGGTTGTATTAGACTAGCGTAGTCCCTGTGGTTCGACTTACCCGACCAATAGCCCTATTTTACAATGATTCGTGCTATTGCGAAGGTTGATGTTAATTGACCAACCGATCAAGCTCCAGGTACTACGCCTATTGCTAGGTCACCATATAGGATGGCACCGGTGGAGATGCGAGAGCTGAGGGATCAAATTTCACAATTACTCAGCCAGGACTTTATTCATAGGAGTATTTCACCCTGGGGAGCACCCGTACTATTTGTGAAGAAGAATGATGGTTCACTTCGCCTGTGTATAGATTACAGGGAGTTGAACAAGGTTACTGTTCGTAATAAGTACCCTTTGCTTAGGATTGATGATCTTTTTGATCAGTTAAAGGGAGCTACGTACTTCTCTAAGATTGATCTGCATTTGGGATATCATCAACTTCGAGTTAGGGAGAAGGATGTTCTTAAGACAACGTTTCTCACTAGATATGAATCTTATGAGTTTTGTGTCATGCCGTTCGGGTTGAATAATGTACCCGCAGTTTTCGTGGACTTAATGAACAGAGTCTTCAGGGCTTGTTTGGATTAATTTTTCATGGTTTTCATTAGTGACATTTTGATTTATTCAAAGTCAGAGGACGATCATGCTAGACATCTTCGCATAGTGTTGCAGATGCTTCGTGAACACCAGTTGTATGCAAGTTCGAGAAGTGTGAATTTTGGCAGCGGGAAGTGAAGTGTCTGGGTCACGTGGTGTCAGAAAGGGGAATAGCGGTAGATCCAGCCAAGGTTTCATCAGTGGTTGAGTGGGGATAACCTACTTCACCTACCGAGATCCAGAGTTTTCTCGGATTAGTAGGATATTATCGGAGGTTCATCTAGGGGTTCTCTAAGATAGCGAGACCACTCACATATCTGACTAAAAAGGGTGTAAGGTTCGTGTGGGATGAACACTGTTAGAAAGCTTTTGATGAACTAAAGACTAAGTTAACTTCTGCACCGGTTCTGTCTACTCCACAGAGCGGGACAGAGTATCTTGTCTACACAGATGCTTCTTTGCAAGGTCTTGGATGTGTTTTGATGTAGGAGGAGCGATCGATTTCATATGGGTCTCGTAAGCTTAAGCCTCATGAGCTTAATTATCCAACATATGATTTAGAGTTGGCAACTGTGGTCTTTGCCTTACATATTTGGAGGCATTATCTGTTGGGCGAGTCTTCAAATTATTTAGTGATCACAAGAATCTGCAGTATTTTGTTCACTCAGCGAGAGTTAAATATGACACAACGCAGATGGTTGGAGTTTGTGAAGGATTATCATTTCTCTATATAGTACCATCCAGGAAAAGTGAATATGATGGCAGATGTACTCAGTCGTCGACCCGATGCTAGTCTTTCTGCTTTATTCACCACAGAGTGGAATGCATTAAAGATGGTAGATGAATTGTCAGATGTTTTTATGGCTTGCATGATAGTTACACCTTCTATCATTCGCAAGGTCTTGAAGGCACAACTCACAGATTAGCAGTGCATTGACAAGATTGTAGAGATAACTTCTGGGGAGGTTCCATTTTATTATGTTGGAACTGGTAGAGGTTTGAGGTACAAGGGACATTTAGCGGTACCTTCTGCTGATGGTTTGAGGAAGGATGTGATGACTGAGACTCATCATTCTGAGTTTTCTATTCATCCAAGAGAAGACAAGATGTATCAGGATATGAAGTAACAGTTTTGGTGGGCAGGTATGAAAAAGGACATTGCTCTTTTTGTCTCTCGATGTGGTACTTGTCAGATGGTCAAGATTGATCATCAGCGGCCGCTAGGAGCTCTACAGTTGCTACCTATACCAGAGTGGAAATAGGAGAGCATTTCTATGGATTTTATGGGGGGATTGCCTAATTCTTTTAAGGATCACAATTCCATTTGGGTCATTGTTGATAGATTGACTAAATCAGCGTATTTTTTGCCTATTCGCACTGACTTCACTTCGGAGCAGCTGGCAAGACTTTACATTACGGAGATTATAAAGTTACATGGCATTTCATCATCCATTATATCGGATAGGGATTCGAGCTTTGTGTCAGGAGTTTGGAAAAGTTTTCAGCAGGCTTTGGGTACAGAATTACATCTTAGCACTGCTTATCATCCTTAGACTGATGGACAGACTGAAAGGGTTAATTAGATCATGGAGGATATGCTTTGATCATGTGTTCTTGATTTCAAGGGCCACTGGGAGGATTATTTGCCACTTGTGGAGTTTGCATATAACAATAGTTTCCATAAGACTATTGGGATGGCACCATTTGAGGCATTATACGGCCGACCGTGTCGATCGCCTGTTTGTTGGTTGGAGGTTGGCGATAGCAGATTCTTAGGTCTTGAATTCATTAAGGATACTTCTGAGAAGATTGAACTTATTCGGGATCGCATGCGTACTGCCCAGAGTAGGCAGAAGAGTTATGCAGATCGTCGTACACGTGCTTTGGAGTTTTAGGTTGGGGATCAAGTTCTACATAAAATGTCTCCTATGAAAGGAGTAATGCGATTTGGGAAGAAAGGGAAGTTATCACTGCGATTTGTCGATCCATTCATGATTACGGATCAAGTTGGAGCCGTCGCTTATCGGCTGGCACTTCCAGATAATTTGGATCGTGTACACAATGTGTTCCATGTTTCCATGTTGTGGAAATTTCTGCGCGGTGAGGATTAGTATTAACATATCGATGTTGGAAAAATTGAGTTGCAGTCGGATGCAACTTATTTGGAGCCCCCGTGTCGTGTTATCGACCGTCGGGATCAAATCCTTCGTAATAAGGTTATCCCTTTGGTGTGTGTTCAGTGAAGTCATCATAATGAGGCTGAATCTACTTGGGAATGGGAGGATGTCAGTCACTTGCAATTTCCTAAAATATTGAAAGAAGGTAATAGCAAATTCCGAGGACGGAATTCCTTTTGTTAAGGGGGAAGAATGTGCCCTAATTTTAAAAGGATAGTCTCGGTAGTTTATTTTATGGTTTATTGTAATTTTTGCACTCTTTATGTATTTATTTGGCTATTTGCTTATTGGTTTTAAGTTTTGTGAATTAATTGATTTAATTGTAATGTTTGTTTTATTTAAATTATTTTATTTACTTGAATACATGGTTTTAATTATTTCATGGAAATTGTAGTATTTAGTTTATTTAAATGACTTGCTTGGTTTAATTGATTTAATTAGTTTTATTAATTATTAAATTGTTATTAGGGTTTTATGTTTTATGGTCTTACGGGTTAGCCGACTTAGGGATAAGATTAGTATTCTTTTCCTTCTCTAAGTAGTATTAGACTTAGAGTTTTAGATGTATATAAATATAAGTATTAAGTTCTATCTAGGGTTTAAGAACTCTATTTACGACTGTGGAGGCAGAGAGAGAACAGAGGAGGGTTTACAGTAGTTAGTTTTGGCCGGAAAATCTAGGAAGACGGCGTAGAGATTTTAATTCAAAATCTCGCAGGCAAGTTCTAAACCCAACTCTCTCCCATTGGCTCGTGTTCTTTACATGTCTAATACAATTCCAGGAACATGTAAAGATTAAAATTAAACTGGATTGCATGTCTTAGATACTTTAAACGGAACATGTTTCAACTTATGTATTGTTTGTTTTAAATTTCTTTCTTGCATAACTTCTGATTTAGTTCATGTCCATTGATGCATAAAGAGTTTAATTAGTCTGGAACACCTTGGGAAAACACTAAAATTAATTTGTTTGCATGGTTGAGTTGTTTGAAACGGTAGGTGATCATGAATGCTAAATTGCTCGATTTCAATTCTTTTTACACAATACATGTTTAAGTTGATGTCGGTAGTTGTATAAAAAATTTAATTGCCTTATGAACATACTGTAACCTAGTTCAGACACCTAGGAACCTTGATGATGGAGGACGGAAGTGATGGAAGTCGCCGGAGATGAAATCGGTAAAGGAAAACGAGTGAACTGGGCAAACTGGGGAAGGAGGCGGCTCCCCACAAGGGTGGAGCCAGCTCCAAGGGATGTGGAGGCGGCTCCACATGGTGTGGAGGTGGCTCCCCATGTGGGGGAGGCAGCTCCACCCCTTTTTGATGGATTTTGGCGCGTTGTTGCTTCAGGGTTGTTTTCTGACCTTTCCGGGGTAATCAGAGGCTGCACATGGGAAGTTTGATGGTATCTAAGGTCTTGTTAAAGTTCCAGAGAGCAGGATAAGGGATAATGAACCACCTAGGGTTTATGCCTTGAGCAATATAAAATTCTCACATAATGTTGGTACACTGTTTTGGAGGTGGAGGATTTAAATTGCTTAAACTTATCTGTTGGAATTTTTCTGTGGATGGATTTATAGTTTAATTCATGTTCCACTGGTAAAATATAAGCATGTTAGATTACAGAATTATTATATGCTTATAAAGGATAAATTGACGTATACATGTGTTAAATGTAATATCAATTCTTGGATAATTGTGTAGCAGTATAAAGTAAGCATGTTCAAATATATATTTTGATTAAGCTTGTCACGGATTAAAGGATGGTTATACTTATTCTCTGTGCTATAAATTATGAGAGAATCATGTAACAGTGGAATAAGACAAGCATGTTAGTTTACAAAATTCTATTATGCCTTGTATGGAATTAATTGATGTAAACATTTATTTATGTTCTGCCAATTGTTGGATGTATGGATTAGTTGATATTTACTTTCGTTATCTGTATTATCAACTCCTGGATGGATGGATTGTTTGCACCGGTATGGAACGGTGGTATACTAGGGACAGATTAGTTTCAAAATACTAAATCCTACCTATACGAAATAAGGGAATGGATTATAAAATAAATCCTACTTATATTTAAGTCAGATCAGCTGAAACAAAGTTGAATGACTAACTGGATTACTTGCTATGGATATGTAAGTCAGAGCAGCTGAACAAGCTAAACGGCTTACTGGATTTCTTATGGATGGATAGGATAGGACTTTAAATATATTTTTATGGTACCGCGATATGAGCTTGAGTCTCAAAGTCGACGGTTAGGGAGCGTATATGCAGTAGGATGCATAGCTGGCTATGTTAGTTGATGTATACCCTGGTAGGCTTAGGTAGTCATGTCCACTCAGGTGCGTTTTGCATGTTGCCTTCTACTCAGATTGAAACCCTTATCATAGTCCAGTGAGAGTCCTACAGTGTGGATATATATATATATATATATATATATATATATGTACAGATTATATAGCTATTGTTGAGTTGGTTTGAATGTATATGCGTATCGAGTCTCTGCTTAGATTGTAGTAGGATAGAACTTGTTCGTGGGCCTGACCCACTTCTATTTTTCAAGTATTCGCTAGTTCCAGTTTTAGACCTAATCGTGCTGAGCAGAGACTATCACTCACTCTTCCAATGACGTAGGACTTCTCTCTATGGTTTACTTTGGATGTTCGTTTAGTAGTTTCATTTCAGTTTGCATTTTTTATTAGGGGTCTACTAAAGATTGATTCCCGAGTTGTTTAAACTATTGGAGGTTTTAGATTATCGAATTTTCTAAGCATTTAATTTGAAAGGATTTTATTTTAGAATTCATTCAGCTTTTATTTATTTCTTAATTCATTTTGTAATATGTGTTCGTTTATATATTAATTGTTTAATATTCCCTCGGGTATAGGCTTGGGCCTGATCAACCCGTGTCTCGGATCCGAGGGGTATCACAAAGGTACCCTAGGGCTAGTACCCCAAATGATGCCTAATGTCCGGTTCTACTCCGGCGTGATGTCCAAGTATCCGTATAATTGATTTCGTATTTTAAATTCCAAGTTGTTTATTTTTAAGAATTTATATTTTATTGTTTGGTATTTGATGTTCCAATGTTGTTTAAGTTGCATAATTATTTTGGCTTATGATGTGAATGTTCTAATGTAGTATAGGATGATCCTTTAGTCTCACATTGAACATAGACGTTAAGTCGTATGACCCACATGGATTGATTTATATCAACTTATAAAGAGTTGTAAAACTTTAGGTTATACGCATGTTCATTTCCTACGAGTAACTTGTTTACTCACCCTCGTTGTTTGGGACATTTTTCAGGTAAGTAACTGTGTTTTAGAGATGCACAACATCCTTGAACTTACTTGTGGCTTGATGAGTTTGGCGTATTTACTTACGTGCACTTGCAATCATGATTTTGCTTTATTTTGGGTTAATTATTGTGATACCCCTCGATTCTAGAGCCATGGGTGATGAAGTCCAAGTACAGAACCGAAGGATATCAGACAATTAATATTTAAACAAGTATTGAATACAAAAAGAATTAAGAATAAATAAATAAGAAAGAAAACTAAATAATAACTCCTTAAACAAAATCATTAAATAAACCTACAAATGGCAATATCCTAAATATCTGATATCGTTACAATTCGGGAATCTATCATGCGGACCCCTATCTATAATCCAACGGAAAACTAAATACCAAAAATAAAAATGAAATCAAGTACTAAAACATAAAGAAGACTCCTACGTCAAATCGGAAGAATGAAAGGATAGTCTCTACTCAGCACGAACCACCTCTAAGGCTGGATCTGACGAACACCTGAAAAATTATAGTGGGTTAGGACCATGAACAAGTTCTAATCTACTACATCCCAAACAGAGACCCAATACACGTATATATTCTAGTTAATTCAATAATAACTATATAGTTTGTATATGTATGCAATACACACTAAAGAAACCTCACTAGACTATAGGGTTGTCTCAACCTGAATAGTCGGTAACATGCAAAAATGCATATTTAGTGGGCATAAATTCCTAGACCTACTAGGGTACACAACTACACTATATCTAGCTACACATCCCTGTCAATATACGCGCCCTAACCACTGATCCTAAGACTCAAGATCATATCATGGTACATAATTATATATATATAATTCAGCAATCATCCGATCCAGTATAAAGTAATCCTCTATAAGTCATTCAACTTGTTCAGCTGACCTGACTCAAATATAAGGAGGACTTAACATTTTATTTAATCCATTCCCTTATACAAAATAAGTAGGACTTAACTGATAAGTTAATCCATCCTTAGAATGCCACCATCCCATACTGGTACATTACGTCACACAATCCATAATTGATGAAATTAAATATACTATTACGTCAATTTAAATCTATAGATGAGCATAATATAAATTAGTCATGTATATGATCATATTATACTAACAATAAATGGCTAAAATCATATACATACAATATGAGATCATGCTAGTTTTAAGTTAAGCATTTATATCCTTCATCAACAACATATATGTATAATTAAAGTCCATGTTGTTCTTATCATTAGCATATTAATATTTAATTATGCATTCCAATCCTCCGTGAACCTATTTAAACAAATTGAAGGCATTTAAAAATAGATTCATCACATGTATGCTTATACAGTATGTAAAAATTCCAAAAACAGTTCTCAGTGCCAAACCAATTGACCGAAACACCAAACTGGTTGGCCGATACAGCTATTTCGGTCAATCGAAATACCCATTCTGGTCGATCGAAACACCAACTTGTCCTACTCCTCTAAACCCCTTCGGTCTGCCGAAATACCAAACCGGTCGACCGAACCTCCGTGGCAGATTATCTTCTTCTTCTCCGACGGCTCTGTTACTTCCAACCTCCATTGTTAAAGGTTCAAAGCTTAACAACTATGTTCCAAAGTGATCATATAATAATTTTAAAGCGTTAAACATTCATTTAACAAGTTAAAACACATAACATGCATTAAGTAATTTAAAACAAGTAAAAATCATACATGCCAATATATATATACAAACACTGTAATTTCAAATTTTAAATATGCATAACAAGTTTATTAATCCAATTTAAAGATCCTGAAATTAACTAAACATGTATAGATCATAAGTCAAAGGAGAAGAGACAGAATTAGAACTTGCCTTTAAGGTTTTTGGTTCAAAACCTTAACTCCTTCTTTGTTTTTCCTCCTCTGTTTCTCTCTTTCTCTCTCTAGAACTGCTACCTCCACAATGGATGTGAATAGGGTTTTCTAAACCCTTTGGTAGACATAACATCTATATATATATATATATATATACAACTATACTATCCTATTCCAATTCTAACTCTAGTAACATAACATCTATATATATATACAACTATATATATATTCATACCATATTAACACATCTTTAACAACTATATATATATATGTATGTATAGACTAACGTCTACTTATATTATTACCAATAGTAAAATAATAATACTAATAGTAATAACAAAATTATCCTTAAATATATACATTCCCTTAACTATATATATTCAACTATCCGTGGGTAAATATCCATACCGATTAATACATCTATTCAAGTAGTCTATAAGACCCAATTGGTTAGCCCATTACTACTATCCGTCAACCTCCTTTAAAATAAACTAAACATTTAATCTAGACACTTACTTACAACTAAGCACATAACACATAAAACAAAGAGCACACATCATTTTAACACATTATTTAACTAACCAATTTAATTCACATAAAAACTTAAGCAATGAAATCAGTTAAACAAATAGCCAAGAAATCAAATAAATAATAAAAAATGTAATTAAAACATTTAATTACAATTATGCCAAAACTTGAACTTTCTATTTGGAATATGTAATAAGTACTTAAATACATCCTTTGAGACCTATTTGAAATGTATGTGATGAGGCCAAAGGCCAATGACCTTATGCTTTACTTTTATGCTACTTAATTATATACTTAAATATGGGGAAAATGGAAAAATACGAAGCTTTAACATGTCATCTTCAGCTTGGATGGTGGGAAGTGTGCTTTAACACATTCCCCAGTGCTCTTTTATTATATGTGACGTGTGGCCAAGGGCCAAATAGTCTTTTGAATGTATCTATGGTGGTTGACTTCAAATTTTGTTTAAAAAGGCCATTTTTCATACTTTAGGGGTTTGAACATGTCATATTTTTCATTGGGAGTATTTTGAGGTCATGGACCATTACAACGCATTTTGTTATGTATATTACGGTTGCAAGAATATTCACTTTGCACAAAATATCATGGTTGCATGATATGGATGCTTGTAGGCTTCAAACTTTCCATTTTAAAACATTTTTGAGGTTTAATAGGTCAGATTTTGCATCAAGAATATTTGGGGGTCACGAACCATTCCTGCACACTTTAAAACACTTATTACACTTGTGTGCACAATTGTTTTAGCACACAGCTTCAAATTTGGTCATTTGAACACTTGAAGCAAACTTACTTTTTTGTATTTTTCGTCAAAATTGATCTTAGGGGTATTTTGGGAATTTTACGTCAAAAATAAAATTTTCTTTTGACATGGTCGGTTTGGAAAAATTATTTTAAGGGGGCTTCTTCTTCGTGTTTTTCCAAAAAAGGTCGTTTCGGGGTCCAATTTTGCTCTCAGTTATGGGATTTTCAGTCGTTTCGAGGTTTTTTGTCTAGCAACACAGCAGTGCCCACAGCACGCGCGCATGCGGTGCCTCATCTTGCTCGCACACAGCGCCCATTTTGCGCGCACGTGGGGCGCGCATGCGAGCACCTTGGTGCCCCACTTTGGCCGCCTCGACGCTTATTTTTGTCATAGCCTTTCTGATTCATCCGAACTCCGAATTAAGTGATTCTTGAGTCTAACTTCGTTAATTTTTCGCTATCTATCCAATGGTGTGCTCAATAGCACCCATAACTTTTTATAAATTACCATTTTTCCCCTAGGGCTAAACTTATCCGTTTTTAAAACGTCGCTTCCGCATTTTGTTTTCTTTTAAGTTCTTTGGCTTTATGAGAAGTCATGTTTATGTCTTAGGGATGACGTACATCTCTCAAGACTTTATTTTTATGTGAAATGACCATTTTTCCCTTGGGGTATACTTGGTCTATTTTCACCTTTTCGCTTCCACGTTTGTTTTCTTTTGGTTCCGTGACTTCATGTGAAGTCACCATGGCGTCTTAGAGATACCGAACATCCCCATAGACATTGTTTTTGTTTCTACTTCTGTATTCTGAATCCATTATCGGGTCAACTTTTAGGTCATATTGACACATCCGGGTTTGTAAAAATTCAGAACGTCACATAAGCCACTGCCATCATCGTCGCCATAATGTCACCTAATCAGTCTCAAACTTCTCTCAAACCCAATTGAACCCTATAAACCCATCGTCACCACCATCATCTTCGATTCGTCGAACGATAACTCCGTTGACAACCAGATCCTCACCAAGGTCCTCCTTGCCATTGACTGCGTAGAATTAGGTTTCGCCACTGCGTCACTGTTGCCTTCCTTCTTCTCTTCTGGCGGCAACTAGATCCTCACCGACATCATCATGACAGGTACTCTACCTTCCTTCATGGGTCATCAACTTTCAAATTCAGCGGCTCACTTGAGCTCAAATCATTTATGGTGCACTCGTCCACCGTCGTCACCACTTCCACTCTTCTGCGAAAATATAGGAGTTCTACAATAGCTTCCTTTTCTGCACTGTGTGTGGGGCGGGAATAAAGGAAGGTAGTTCAGGAGTACTTTTGTATGGTGATGGAGTTGTAAGTATAATTTCCTTCTTATAACAATCTTTTTGGTTTATGAGATTTTATTTACCACATCAACAACTTAAGTTGACTATATCCTTTTTAGAAGGGTAAATTTGTCTTTCTTTTTTTTCCGGTGGCCTGAAGGGGTAAATTGTAATAAATTCATAGTTCTGGGGATTTCTCGTAGTTCTGGGGGTAGTTGCAAAACACCTTTTTTTATTTTTATTTTTTATTTTACATTAAATTGAATTAATTTGATAATAATCAAATTCTGTACTTAAATCATTATTTATATTTTAAATAAGCATATGATTATGCATTTCATCTTCAAATAGAGTCAATTGTATCAAGGGATAATTATGAATACATAAAGTTTTTAACTCTTATTTATTATTTTATGTGGTCAAAATCATGATGTTTTGGAAGAAACAAAAATGGAGTTTGACCAAAATGCTAATTGTGGAGGGAAAAATCCCCCTCCAGTAAGAGTCGTCCACGTCACTGCAATAAAAATTATACTTTTGATCTTTTGGTAAATTGAAGAAGCCCAACCCTGGTCAAGCCCAAATTAAGTCTCCATTAGCCCAAGATCGCTAATGCTAAAATTTCAGCCCGTCAAGCAAGCTCAGTTGGCCCAAGATGTATTCGACCCAAACTATTTGAGATTAAATGAGTTCTACTAAACGAAGGATCCTACATGAAAAGAAAGTTCTACAAAAGGAAAAATCTAACATGGGGATAATTGTAAAAGGAAGTAACTTAATTAGTAAAGAATTGTATATGGAATGAATTGGAGGACAAGTAAGGCAAGTCCTACCATAATTCCACCACCTTTTTTGTATATAAATAGGGGCTTAGTCCTCCAATAAAGATCATCAAGCAATATACACTTTTCTCTGAGTAATGCTTGTTAATCATTGAGTGAGTTGTATTATTTCTTTTAATTTCTTTTACAGAGAGAAATTTTACACCTATACATTGGCGCCGTCTGTGGGAAATGTATTGAAATATACTCCCACAAGTGATTCAAATATTTTATGCTACTACGATCGGGAATGTCAATCGGAGGATCCGCAGCAGCAATTGTTCAGCAGATGGAGTTAATGCAAATGATGCAAGAAGAGTTCTTACACTAATTCGAAATGATTCGTCAAGTGAACGAGGCCAGCATAGCTCAGATTGCGTTGCTTAAGCAGAGGAACGATGCCCTCCAAGCAGCTGGCCCAGATAGCACCGCAGCCACCATTGGGTGATGTTGCAGCACCTCCCCCCAACCACAACATTCCTCCGGTTAACAAACCTCAAGCAATAAGGTTTGGCCTAATTAAGTTCAACATAAGCAGATGATGAGAATCGAGGTGGTCGCTTCGGGCAAACATTCTTATCGCATGCAGGATGAACAAGCCGAATCCAGCTGTAAGTTCACAGTATGGTCTAATGGCATTCCAGATAGCGCTGGCGTTTAGGAGACCTTTGATGAGAAGAAGCTCCTTAGGATTCAGACGCCTGCCGAGATAGCCAGATAGCATTAGAACTCTCTAGTGAAGACACCGTTCACTAATAACATATATTATGTTGACAGACCTAAGAAATAACCATGTCTTCTTTCACTTAGTTTGATGGTACAGGAGATCCTTCTCGTCACCTCGACCACTATTCACAGAAGATGGCTCTAGACAATCACAATGATGCATTCATGTGTAAGGTTTTCCCAACTAGCCTGACGGGAGCCGTATTGGAATGGTTCAAGAATAGGTTGCACAAGTCCATTCCGAGCTATGAAACTTTGTGCACCATGTTCCTAGCACAGTATTGTGAAAACAAAAAGCAGAAGAAGACCATCGCTAGTCTCTCACCATAAGGCAAAAGAAAGGAGAAATGCTACAAGATTTCCTGTCTAGATTTAACTTGGAGGCTTCGAAGATAGCAGATTGCCATCCTAAGGCTGCTATAAAAACATTCAAGATCAGTATAATTCAGGGAACCAAGTTTCATACCTCCTTAGTCAAATATTCCCCTCCGAACATGCAAACTCTCAATACTAGGGCATAAATTTACATTCGACTTGAGGAGAATGTAGCCCATTGAGCACAGCATGCCACCCTTGTCACAGTAGAAAATAAGCCTCAGAAAAAAGCTTCAAGTTCAAAAAATCAAAGCGGCCAACATGCCTCAGCACCAGTCGCCGAGGTACCTGAGAAGAGACAAAAGACAGGTGAGAGGTTCACACCTCTTCGTATAACCCTGGCTTGGCTATTCCAAGAGAACAAAATAAGATTTACAGCCTCTTAGCCAATAAGGCAACCCTTGGAGCAAAGGGACAAAAGTAAACATTGTGCCTACCATAGGGATTACGGGCGTATAACCGACGATTGCATATCCCTTAGACGGAGGTGAGTTAGCAAATTATCTCGCACCAAAGGAGCACGTAAAGCCTAGGGAGGTCAATCCTCGAAAAGTAGAGGGAAATCAAGTAAAGGTCATTCACGCGATACATGGGAGGTTAGAGGATGACCAAGAATTGGAAGAGGTGTACCGTTCCAGATTAAGGGCAACCCATAAGCTTAGGAAGTTATCCTCAGTAAACATTATTGCTTCGGGCAGTATTAATATTGGGTTCAGAGATAGAGATCTATCCAGAGTTCAACTCCCTCACGAAGATCCACTTGTGATTAGTCTTCTGGTAGCAAATTGTATGATCAAAAGAGTTTTAGTAGACCCAGGTAGTAGCGCCAATATTATAACAAAGACAGTCTTTGAACAATTGGAGATCCCATCATCTTTAATTCGACCCACTTCCAGTCCATTGATGGGGTTCGATGGGATGAAGGTAGACCCCATTGGAGTAATCGATTTATCTGTCACTACTGCGAAAAGGACATTAAAGGAAAACTTTGTTCTGAGATAAATCCATCCTTTCTACAATTTCATTATGGGAAGAGGTTGGTTCCACCGAATGAATGGGGTCCCATCTACCCTTCATCAGGTAATGCAATGCTTATTCCCAGATGGAAAAGAGGTCATTAATCTTTGGGGAGATCAAGTCACTGTAAAAGAGTGCTACATGCTGACATTGAATGAGGCAAATAAGAGGGTCAAGCAGTCCAAACTAGATAGACCCCTGAAGATATTCCCAAATAGCAATTACAGAGTACTCTGCCCAAGTACTTGAAAGCAGAGGAAGAAACTGAAGCTACAAAACCTACCGAGGAATCTCTTGAAACCGTCGAAGTTGTCCTCGGTGATCCCCATAAAATCACTTATATGGGCTCTTCCCCCACAGAGAAGAGAAGGGAGTATTAATTGATGTCATCCGACGGAATGCAGATGCGTTTTCCTGGGATCATTCGGACATGCTAGGAATCAACCCTTCGATTTCATGCCATAGTCTGAAGGTGGATCCTTCATTCAAGCTAGTGAAGCAAAGGCACAGAAGGTTCGCTCCTGAGCGCAACCGAATCATTACTGAAGAAGTAAGCAAGTTACTTTAACCAGGTTTCATCTGAGAAGTGCATTACCCATAATGGCTCTCAAACGTAGTGGTGGTTCAAAAGAAGAATGAAAAATTAAGGGTTTGCATAGATTTTACCAATCTCAACAAGGCTTACCCTAAGGATAGCTTTCCACTACCCAAGATAGATCAGATGGTTGATGCTACCACTGGTTATGAGAGACTCACATTCCTTGATATGTATTCCGGATATAATAATATCCCTATGAATCCAGAGGATGAAGAGAAAACCTTTTTCATTACAGAGAAAGAAACTTACTGCTACAAAGTCATGCCCTTCAGACTTAAGAATGCTAAGGCCACTTACCAACGTCTCGTTAACAAGATCTTCGACGAGATGCTAGGAAAAACGGTTGAAGCCTACATCGATGACATGGTGGTTAAAAGTGTGAAGAAGAGGGATCATCTTAAGCACCTCCAGGAAGTCTTTGACACTTTGAGAAAGTATAACATGAAGCTGAATCCTTCTAAGTGTTCCTTTATGGTCTCTTCAGGGCAATTCCTCAGCTATATTGTCAACAAGAGAGGAATAAAAGTCAGCTCGGCTCAAGCTCAGGTCCTCATACAGAATTAGGAACCAAAAACTCGCAGGGAAGTACAGGTTCTAACTGGCCAAATCACAACTCTTAACCGCTTCATATCCCGATTGTCTGATAAGTGTAAACTATTTTTTGATGCCATAAGATCGAAGAACAAGGATTTATGGGGACCTCAGCAGCATGAAACACTCAATCGGTTAAAGTATTACATGGCTAAACCACCAAATTTTATCTGTTCCAAAGCCTGGTGAAGCCCTCATCATGTATTTAGCAATTTCTAATATAGCTACTAGTGCCGTACTAATCCAAGAAGAAAGAAAGAATCAGTACCCGATCTTTTACACAAGTAAGACGATGACAAATGCTGAAACAAGATATAGCAAAGCATAGAAGATTATACTAGCCTTGGTATATACAAAGAGAAAGCTTCGGCACTATTTCGAGTCTCATAGCATCGTGGTCCTTACCAACTACCCTATGGGAGCTATTCTTTCTAAGCCAGATTTATCTAGAATAATTACTAAGTGTCACACAAAGGACAGGTGTTAGCCAATTTTCTCTTAGAATATGAAGATAAGCCCAAAGAGCCAGAGCTTCCTAAACCATAATGGGAGCTTCGGGTAGATGGTTCCTCGAATCTAACCAGTGTGGGGGCTGGAATCGTTACTACAACCCCTGAAGACACCAAGCTGCAGCAGTCAATTCGTTTAAATTTTCCTGCCACTAACAACGAAGCTAAGTATGAGGCCTTGCTCGCCGGGCTTCGGTTGGCGAACCAGTTCCAGGTAAGCTGCCTAAAGGTTTTTAGTGACTCCCAACTTGTTGTAAATTAGGTGACAGGCAAGTATCAGCCCAAAGAAGAAAAAATGAAAGCATACAAGGAAGCTGTAGAGAGTGCTACACACAGATTCGATCAAGTCAAATTCCACCAAGTACTTCGAGAAGAGAACTCCGAAGTAGATCAACTGGCCATCGTGGCATCTTCCTCGGATGAAGATTTGGTCTGGATAGTGCATATCGACATCCTGGACGAACTTAGCATAAGTCCTCAGTTGCAGGTAATGGTGATCCTGAACATTCCACGAGAACTATGTTGGATGGACCCATTGGAAGCTTACCTCAAACACGGGACCCTTCCGAACCAAAAAGCTGATGCAAGAAAAGTAAGGTTCGCCGCAACCAGATATTCCATTATTAATAACCAGTTGTATAGAAAATCATTTTCAGGACTTTACTTGAAATGTTTAAGCCCTACTGAGGCCCTTGAAATACTAAAGTGAATTCATGATGGGGATTGTGGCAACCACTCCGGTGGAAGATCCCTCGCGCATAAAGTCTTAACTCAAGGTTACTTCTGGCCATACCTAGCTCGGAATACCGAGGAATATGCCAGGAGATGTGATAAGTGCCAACGTTACAGCCCAATGAAACATCAGCCTGTTGAAGATTTACACGCAATGGCAAATCCATGGCCATTTGTACAATGGGGAATTGATATGGTCGGATCTCTACCCAAAGCTATGGAGCAGAAGGAATACGTGTTACTAGCCACAGACTACTTCACAAAGTGGGTAAAAGCAAAGGCTTACTCAAGTGTGACTCATGAATAAGTAATGAGTTTTTTATGGAATAATATAATCTGCTGATTCGGAGTGCCGAAGGTTATTATGATGGACAACAGTAAGAACTTGGACAACAGGAGTACAAAAAAATTCTTTACCGATCATGAAATTAGGCAAAAGTTGGCTGCGGTTAGTCATCCACAAGGGAATAGGCAGGCTGAAATAACTAACTGAACTATCTTTAATTGTCTGAAGAAAAAATCGAAGCAGCTCAAATCAAAGTGGTACGAGTATCTACCTAAGGTATTTTGGGCATACCAAACCACCCCATGATGGCCAACGGGGGAAGCCCCTTTGCAATGGCCTATGGGTCCAAAGCTGTCATTCCTACAGAATCAGCAGTTCCAACCATTCGAACATACTTGTTACTCAAAGGAAACAATGACTAACAACTCTAGCATAGCCTCGACCTCTTGGAAGAAAATATAGATGCCGCAGCAGTTAGGCTCGCCTTATACCAATAGCAATTATGTAACAATTACAACAAGCAAGTCAAGTTCAGAAGCTTTGTAGTAGGAGATTGGATGCTGAAGCAGGAAATGGCACATGTAAAGAAATTGCAACCCAATTGGACCGGACCCTACATAGTCACAGAAGTGGTAGGAAAAGAAGCATACAGACTAGTTGAAGCCAATGGGCACATAATCGCACGCCCATGGAATGCCATACACCTTAAAAGGTACTATCATTAGGAAGATTCGTCAATTTATTTATGATTTCTTTATGAAAATAAGGCTGCTTATGGCCCATATAATCAAATCCTTTATTAATTACATCTTTTTACATCTTCTTTTATAAATATGTGATGTAATGATGGAGATCGTTGGATAAGTAAATCACCAGTGGTCTCGCGCATCCATTAGTTTTCATCATGTTGAAATGACAAATCAACCACTACAAGTATATTGATGTTACTTTTTATTTGATGTGGATATTATTTCATCACTTTTTTCTCTTTCATTAGGGGGCAAACCAAGTACCCTACTATGGATATTAAGAGAAAGAAAAAGAGAAAATATCTTTTTGTTATTTTTAAAAGTAACAATTTTTTGTCCCACATCGGTAAATAGTAACTTGAGTTTTCCTTTTAAGTAAGGAAGCATTTAAGTGTATAAGTGCATTACAAAGAAGGCCCATTAGAAATTGGGGTGGCCAACAAGCCATTCTCAGGCCCCATGTCCAGCGGGCATTCTTTGCAATAATTCACCCCATTTTTTTTTTATTAAAAAGCCCAATGTATTTGGCCCAAATTTTATCTCTACTTATCTCCCACATTGAAAAAAGATAAGAAAAGAGAGTGGTAAATATAACCAAATCTCACTATAGGTCAATGCCAAGGAAATAGTAACCATGGAATAACGCCCCCAACCAAACGTTTGGGAATCTAACTAGGTCACTATTGCTCTTTTCCTTGGCCTACTCTCATTTTTAAATCTTCGCACCTCAAGTGTCCGAAGGTATCAATAGATTCCTCTCTGGCATATACAATAGCCGAGGAAAACACATACTTCGGGCCTCAAGTGTCCGAAGGTATCAATAAATTCCTCTCTGGCATGTACAATAGCCGAGGAAAACACATGCTACGGGCCTCAAGTGTCCAAAGGTATTAATAAATTCCTCTCTGGCATGAAGCCGAGGAAGTACACGCTTCGAACCTCAAGTGTCCGAAGATATCAACAAAATTCCTCTCTAGCATATACAATAGCCGAAGAAGTACACGTCTCGGACCCACAGGTCCGAAAAGATCAACAAAATTCCTCAAAGGCATGAAGCTGAGGGTGCTATATACTTCGGACCTTAAGAGTCCGAAAGTATTACTAAACTTTTTTAAGGCACATAGCCAAGGAACTACACGCTTCGGACCCAAAGAGTCCGAAGGTAATCATTGATACGGAAGACTCACTGCTACGAAAGTACATACATAGTAAATTCCTTTAAGGCAAGGCATGAAGCTGAGGATATTACTTGCTAATGACCTCAAGAGTCCGAAGGTACTTTTAAATTCCCTAAAGGTGCACAGCCAAGGATTCACAAGCCTCGAACCTCAAGAGTTGGAGGACATCAATAAAATTCCTTTAAGGCAAAGAACTTCAAGCTTCGGACACTAGGAGTCTGAATATACCTAAATAGGGTTAGAATCTAGATAAGCCAAAACCTAAGGGACGGTTGATATTTGTGTTACCCCTCGAATTCGAAACATGGGTTGATCAGGCCCAAGTCCAAACCCGAGGGAATATCAAACAATTAATATTTAAATGAACACATATTTCAAAATGAATTAAGAATTAAATAATTAAAAGCTGAAAGAATTCTAAAATATAATCCTTTAAACTTAAGTACTAAAAATCCATTAATCCAAAACCTCTAACAGTTTACAACTCGGGAATCCATCTCTAGTGGACCCCTAATAAAAAATCCAAATTGAAATGTAAATAATTGAAAGAACATCTAATGTTAAACCATGGCAGGAAATCCTACATGATTGGAAGAATGAGTAATCGTCCCTGCTCAGCTCGATCAAACTCTAAGACTAGAATCGCCTGATACCTGAAAAATAAGAGTAGGTCAAGCCCACGCGCAAGTTCTATACTACTACAATCCAAGCAGAGACCCGATACGCATGTACATCCTAAACAATTCAACAATAACTATATAGTCCATAGATATATATATATTCATACTGCAGGACTCTCACTGAACTACAGGCCCGTCTCAACCTGACTAGTAGACATTATGCAAAAACGCACTTGTAGTGGGCATGAGTACCTATATCTAGCAGGGTACACATCAAACCATCATAGCCAGTTATGCATCCTAATGCATATACGCTCCCTAACCATCGACTCTGAGACTCATGCTCATATCGTGGCACCATAATAATATATTTAAAATCCATCTGAAACCAAGTGTCATTCAACTGTTTAGTGAACTGACACAAACATAGGTAGGACTTAATTTATGTAATTAATCCATTCCATATTCCAGAATAGGTAGGTTTTAGCATTTTGAAACCAAACCGTCCCTAGTATGCCACCATCCCATATTAGTGCATATCATCTAACCATCCAGCAGTTGATAATACAGACAATAAATATAAATATCAACTAATCCATACATCCAATAATTGATACTAAAAATAATAATGTAAGCATCAATTAATCCCTAATAAGCATAATAAAATTATGTACATAAACATGCTTAGTTCATACTGCTCCACAAAATCCGGTAAATTGATAAATTTAAATCATAATACCTTTAAACATCTCATCCCCAAAGAGCACAATTAAAATACATGATCATAATATGTTGCAATACAAGCTTCGGCTATATTATCATTCACAGAAAATTGCTAACAAATATGGTTCAGCAATTTAAATCTTCCACTTCCAAAACAATATACTAATTTATTTAAAACGATATACTGTTCAAGCTACAAAAATTAGTTAGTTTATTAACATGCCTCCTGGAGCCTTAATATGACTATAAGCCTCGTTTATACTTCCCACATACAGCCCTAAACACATGTGGAACCACAGAAATCCAACTACTGTAGCCAAAACTCACTGAAAACCAAAATAATAATAATAATAATAATAATAATAAAATAATAATAAAAAATAAAATAAAAAATTAGCAAGGAGCTGGCTCCCTAAACAAGGGAGCCACCTCCTACAACCTTGGAGCCGGCTCCCACTCCTTAGGAGCCACTTGCCACTCTATGGGAGCCGGGTCTCTCCCTCATCTGCCTCGTTTTCCCTTTTTCCTGCGTCTTCCACACCTCCGGTGCTTCACCGCTAAGGTTGCCAGAAATCATAACTAAGTCCTAATATGTTCCAACCAGTGTTTAAGTCCTTATTGCATTACTAACATGGATTTAAACAGAGAACTATGTAAGAAAATTTGAAGTTCAAACAGTTTAACAAGTATAAACCACATACTGTTACGATTAAATTTTAAACATGAAAACATATAACGTTTTTTTACATTCAATTCATCCTGGAACTACTTAGGTATGTAAAGAACACGAAGCCTAAGGGAGAGAGTTAAGGATAAAACTTGCTTGTGAGATTTCGGTTCAAAATCTTAGCGTCGTCTTCCTAAGTGTTTCCGACGAATTCCAATTACAGTAAACCTTCCTATGTTCTCTCTCTGCCTCCACTGTCGTAAATAGGGTTCTCAAACCCTAGGCAGAACCTAATACATATATTTATAGGCTACACCTCAACCTAAGTCGAATTATATTAAGAGACGAAAAACTAAGTCGGCTAACCATAAATTTCATAAAAAGCAAACCCTAATCTATACGACATATAATTTATAAACAAAATAAGTCCACCTAAGCATATATAAAATTAAAACAAATAAATCAAAGCAACAATTAAATAAAACAACTAACCACTTACTTAAAACTAAATAAACAATTAACAATTAATCAAAATAAATAAACAATTAATAATTAAATAAAGCAAATAATTTAAGTCAAATAAGCACATAAACAAATAATCAAATAAAATGAACTAAAACAATAAGTAAAAATACCGAGACTATCCTAAATCAATGTAAAATTAGAGGTATTACAATATTCTAGGCATTTTATTCTCAAAATCAGTGTATTTGATCAAGACAATTATTAAGTCAATTAAGTAATTTGCCCCACATCGAAATAATACAAGGAAAAAATAAGTATTGATATACTTATTCCACTCAAATCAATGGCAAGAAGGGTTCCCTTGATGATTAGATCACTAAATGTTAGGACCATCTTCAGTTAGAGACTGAACTGTCATAGGAGTTCCTTTCTTACAATTATCCTTGTTTTTGCTTCGGACCATGAGGAATCTGAAGTTTCAAGAGAAAGCAAATTTTTCTCAAAGACATAAAAGCTGCTCAGTAAAAATATGCAATTCTAAAATGTTCAAAAACATGCAAATTTTCCAAAGTAAATATCCAAGTCATGATAAACATTGTTCGCAAAAACAAAATAAATACATTGATCCAAAGTAAGTACATAGACTTACTTCATTTTGGGGTCAAAAGGAGTAGAGTCAAAAGCATTCACCACGTTCGGGCTTGAGGCTAGAGGAATTGATGGGCTTGAAGTTGGAGGGATTGAAGAAGTTGGAGCTGGAAGATCCTCTTGGTGAGACTTCACCATCTTTGCGAACAACACC
This sequence comes from Cornus florida, assembly GCF_030987335.1. Lineage (NCBI taxonomy): Eukaryota > Viridiplantae > Streptophyta > Magnoliopsida > Cornales > Cornaceae > Cornus > Cornus florida. The sequence goes on from NW_026775577.1 coordinate 14,805,003, forward strand.
TCAGCTTTTTGGGCCTTTGGACCCTCAACATAAGGGAAGGACACCTTCATATCAGCATCAAAAGCCTGCGGGTCCTTTAGCTTGCCGCCTAAGCCTTGGTTAAAGCCGAACTGAAAGGCCTTTATAATAGATAAACGCGCCAAGGTGGAGTAGCGCTCCTGCATTTGCTTCCCAGTAGTAATGCAAGTGTCAATTACATCCTTCAAGCGTTGGTTCTCAGCCTCCAATGCCTTCATCATGGCCACATATGCTGCCAACCGATTCTTTTGAACATCCCTCGCCTCATAGGCTATCTTTACATCTAGAGCTGCATTAGAAGCCTTCTTCTCAGTAGTAGTGTAATACCCCTCGGATCCAAGACACGGGTTGATCAGGCCCAGGCCCAGACCCGAGGGAAATATCAAACAATTAATACTTTAATGAACACAGAATACAAGATGAAATAAGAAATTAAATAATAAACTGAAGGAATGCTAATTGGAAATCCTTAAATAAAATTATTACAATCTGATAATCCAAAACTCCATAAGTTTACAACTTGGGAATCCATCCATTGGTCCCCTTATTAAAATTCTCAAACAGAAACTGAAATACTAGAAATAAAATCCAAAGCTAATATAGAGAAGATTCCTACATAATTGGAGGAATGAATATATGTATCTGCTCTGCACGTCCAAGCTCTAACCCTAGAACTGACGAACACTTGAAAAATAAAGGAGTGGGTTAGGCCCACATGTAAGTCCTGATCTACTACAATCCAAGGAGTAATCCGATATGCAGATACATCCTAGGAAGACTCAACAAAATCTAAAATAGTCCATATATGTATATAGTACACACTATAGGACGCTCGCTAGTCCAGTAGGTCTGTCTCAGCCTGAATAGAACGCAACATGCAAATACGCACCCTAAGGTGGGCATGAGTACCTAGACCTACCAGGGAATAATACCTATATCTAGTTATCCATCCTAGGCAATATACGCACCCTAACCATGGTCATGTGGCTCAAGCTCATACCACGGCACCATATAATATATATATAAAGTCCGTACTCCTCCTAACATAAAATACCATCCATCTGTGTAGTGGTCCGATATATGTATAACAAATCCATCCTGAAACCATAGTAGATCATTTAATTCTCAATTGATATGACACAAGTAGGTGATGGACTTAACCTATATGATTAATCCATACCTTAATCCAAGTTATGTAGAACTTAGTGTTTGAACTAGTCCATACCTAGTATGTCACCGTCCCATACCGGTACATACAATCCTCCGGTTAACATAATTGACAATACAGTATTAAACATTCATCAACCATAATATGCACAAGATAAATTAATCCATATACATAAACATTAGGCATTCAATACAGGGCCTAAAATCATATCCACTGTTGTAAACTGCTATAACATATGCAATCATTTACATCCTCCAATAAGATCCATGAATTGAAACAATTTAATACAAATGAAGTACCAATTAAATCCATACTAAGTATAGTTGATTTTATTTAATTCACCATACCTATAATACTGGGAAAATATATGATTATATATAATTAGATTATATATAAAACTCTTGCCAAATTCCAGTAAATAAATTAGCATAACAGTGTTCAAGCTACAAATTTCCTCTTGGGTTTTTGCTTGCTCTATTCCTCAATCCAATTGTGAACTTATATTTTTCCATCACAATTCTAGCCTTATATAGTCCCACACATCTTTTAAACAAATTAAATTAATTGCAGAAACCCAGAAAACCCAAATAATTTTAAAAATTCACGTTACAGTGCATTTCAAGAGAGAGCAAGCTCTTAAAATGGGAGCCTGCTCTATTTTTTTCACCTAGAGCCGGCTCTAGGATCTTAGAGTTGGCTCCATGACACCTAGAGCCGACTCTCCCCTTTGGGAGCCGGCTCTAAGAAGGTTGGGAGCCTTCTCCCCCTCCTCTTAGTAACTTCGTCCAGTCTAGCTTCGTTTTCTTCTATTCCAGTGATTTACAGAACCTCTGTAATGTGTTCTAAATCATATTCTAGGTTCAATCATAGTCCTAGATAAATTTAAACCACTGAAATCCAATCCTAAGATGTAAAGGAACACAAGTTTTTAAGCCATGATTACAAAACCTCCGTTAGAAAGTTTAAGTAACTAACCGTATATTACTTCAGTGAATTTTTATATACTGTTCTAAATCCTTGTTCTTGAGTTCAAACCTAGTCCCAGAATAGTTTCAAGACATCCAATCACATTATTCATCTCAAGTGTAACAAAGCTTAATCATAAACCACAGAAGAAACAAAGAACAGAACCTCAAAAGTAATGCAAAGCAATTATATCAACAAGTCTAACAAAATTAATACATGCATAACAGACTTGTTTTAATGTTTATTTAAATCCATTATATCCTTGATTTAATCCCTAGAGTCTAAACTAGGCATGCACAGAACACAAATTAAAGGGAAAAAGAAGATCAGAAACTTGCCTTTAAGTTTCAGAGTTGAAACACTAAATCCACGTCTCTGAGTTTTTCCTTGCTCTGCCCTCCTATGCCCCCTCTCTCACTCTCTATTTCTTAGCAGTCCCTTATGTTACAGATGTAAATGAATGTTTTTCTAAAACCCTAAAACCTCTAGCAAGCGTATGTATTTATAGACTCTGACATTAACCCTAATCCATATATAACTCGGCCCATAGATAAACCTAGGTTAAAACCAATGACGGCTGCCTATGAAAACCATATAACAGTCACGTAAAACAATTAAAGTATTAAATCCCACAAAATTAATTCAATTAAATTAATTAAATTAAAAAAATTACTTCTATAATTAAGACAACTAATTAAACAGAACAATTTATTAATTAACTTAAACAATGAATGCAACTTAAAATCAATTACACAAATAATCAAATAAACAGACACATCATTCAAATAATAATAAGTACTTCAAACAAATCAACCAATTCACATAAATCAAATAATTCAAACAATTCAAATAATTCAAATAAATAATTAAATAAATAAAAATTCAATTAAAACAATAAATTAAATACCAGGACTATCCTTTTGAAATTAGGGGTATTACATTTTTCACCCCTAACAAAAGGAATTCCGTCCTCGGAATTCGCTTTTACCTCCTTACAAAATTTCAAGAAACTACGAGCGAATTATATCCTCCCATTCCCAAGTGGACTCAGCCTCATTGTGATGACTCAAATGAACACGTACCAAAGGAATAGCCTTGTTACGAAGAATCTAATCCCGTCGGTCTACAATACGATACGGCAGCTCCAAATAGGTTGCATTCGGCTGCAACTCAATCTCCCCAACGTCGATATGCTGATACCGATCTTCATCTCACAGAAATTTTCACAACATGGAAACATGGAACACATTATGGACGCAATCCAACTTATCCAGAAGTGCTAACCGATAAGCAACAGCTCCAACATGATCCGTAATCATGAATAGACCGACAAACTGCGGTGACAACTTCCCTTTTTCCCAAAGCGCATGACACCTTTCATAGGTGACACTTTGAGTAGAACCTGATCTCCAACCTTAAACTCCAAAGCACGAGTACGCCGATCAGCATAACTCTTCTGCCTACTCTGAGCAGTACGCATGCGATCCTTAATAAGAGCTATCTTCTCAGAAGTATCCTTGATGAACTCAGGACCTAAGAATCGACTCTCACCAACTTCCATCCAACAAACAGGCGATTGACACTGTCGGCTGTATAACGCCTCAAATGGTGCCATCCCAATAGTCTTCTGGAAACTATTGTTATAAGCAAACTCCACAAGCGGTAAGTAATCCTACCAGTGGCCCTTGAAATCAAGAACACGTGACCGAAGCATATCCTCCATAATCTGATTCACCCGCTTAGTCTATCCATCAGTCTGAGGATGATAAGCAGTACTAAGGTGCAACTCTGTACCCAAGGCCTGCTGAAAACTCTTCCAGAATCTAGACACAAAGCTCGAATCCCTGTCTGATATAATAGACAATGGAATGCCATGTAACTTTACAATCTCTGAAATGTAAAGTCTCGCCAACTGCTCCGAAGTGTAGTCAGTGCGAATAGGCAAGAAATGAGCTGATTTCATCAGTCTGTCCACGATAACCCAAATGGAATTGTGATCCTTAAAGGAATTTGGCAATCTTTCCACAAAATCCATTGAAATGCTCTCCAATTTTCACTCCGGTATCTGTAGTGGCTGTAGAGCTCCTGGCGGCCTCTGATGATCAATCTTGACCATCTGACAAGTACTACATCGTGGGACAAAAAGAGCAATATCCTCTTCATGCCTGCCCACCAAAACTGCCGCTTAATATCCTGATACATCTTGTCGCCTCCTGGATGAACAGAAAACTCAGAGTGGTGAGTCTCAGTCATCACATCCTTCCTCAAATCATCAGCAGAAGGTACCACTAACCATCCCTTGTACCTCAAACCTCCATCAGTCCCAACATAATAGAATGGAACCTCTCCGGAAGCTATCTCTACAACCTTGCCAATGCATTGCTGATCCGTGAGTTATGCCTTCAAAACCTTGTGAATGATAGAAGGTGTAACCACCTTACAAGCCATGAAAGTATCCTACAACTCATCCACTATCCTCAAAGCGTTTCACTCAGTAGTGAACAGAGAAGAAAGACTACCAACAGGTCGGCGACTGAGTGCATCTGCCACCACATTCGCTTTCCCTAGATGATACTGTATCGAGAAGTGATAGTCTTTCACGAATTCCAACTACCTGCGCTGTCTCATATTCAGCTCCCGCTGAGTGAACAAATACTGCAGACTCTTGTGATCGCTGAATAATCTAAAGGACTCACCTAACAGATAATGCCTCCAAATTCGTAAGGCAAAGACCACGGTTGCCAATTCCAAATCATGTGTCGGATAATTAAGCTCATGAGGCTTAAGCTTCCGAGATCCATACGAAATCGATCGCTCCTCCTGCATCAAAACACATCCAAGACCCTGCAATGAGGCATCCGTGTAGACCAGATACTCTATCCCGCTTTGTGGGGTAGACAAAACAGGTGCAGAAATCAACTTAGTCTTCAGCTCATCAAAAGCTTTCTGACAATGTTCATCCCACACGAACTGTACACCCTTCTTAATTAGATGAATGAGTGGTCCTGCTATCTTTGAGAACCCCTGGATGAACCTCCTGTAATACCCTACCAGACCGAGAAAACTCCGAATCTCGATAGGTGATATAGGCTGTCCCCACTCAACCACTGCGAAAACCTTGGCTGGATCCACCGCTATTCCTTTTTCTGACACCACATGACCCAGAAACTTCACCTCCCGCTGCCAAAATTCACACTTCTCAAACTTGGCATACAACTGGTGTTCACGAAGCGTCTACAAAACAATCCGTAGATGTCTAGCATGGTCATCCTCTGACCTCAAGTAAATCAAAATGTCATCTATGAAGACAATGACAAATTGATCCAAGTAAGCCCTGAAAACTCTGTTTATCAAATCCATTAAGACCGCTGGTGCATTAGTCAACCTAAACGGCATCACCTGAAACTCACAGGATCCATATCTAGTGAGAAATGCCGTCCTCAGAACATCCTGCTGCCGAACTCCAAGTTGATGATACCCTGACCGCAGATCAATCTTAGAGAAATAGGTAGCTCCCTTCAACTGATCAAACAGATCATCGATCCTAGGCAAAGGATGCTTGTTACGAATCGTAACCTTATTCAACTCCCTGTAATCTATACACAGGCGGAGTGAACCATTCTTCTTCTTCACAAATAACACTGGCACTCCCCAGGGTGAAGTACTCCTGCGAATGAAACCCTGGCTAAGTAGCTGCTGAATTTGATCCCTCAACTCGCGCATTTCCACTAGTGTTATCCTATAGGGTGCCCTAGCAATAGGCGCAGTACCTGGAGCTAAGTCTATTATAAAATCGATCTCGCGACTAGGTGGTAACCCTAGAATCTCCTGAAATACATCCGGGAAATCCTATACAATCGGTATGCTATCCAATGATACAGTAGTCCCCTCTTCCGTTTCCTTCTCCACATGGAACAAATAGGTGCTAATGACCCCACTAGAATATGGCATAACGACAACATAGATATCTTGACCAGGTATAGTAAACACAATAGACCTATCAAAGCAATTAACTTGGGCATGGTAGTGCGATAACCAATCCATCCCAAGTATCACATCATAAGTGTGCATGTCCAGGACCAATAGATTGGCTAGAAATCTGAGTCTGCCAATATCTAGTGCCACAGGCCCATCACTCTCATAAAGAATGGCTGATCGCCTAACGGTGTAGAAATACCCTGTGGTCTACTGCATACCTGAGTTATCATCCCAGACAAAGCAACAATTGATCTAGCTACAAATAAGTGTGTAGCACCCGTATCAAATAACACACATCCAAGTAAACCATGAATAGGAAACTTACCCTCAACAGCCTGGGGTGCCTGCATATCCTATGGCATGGGATTGTACACCCTGCCATAATATAACTGCTGTGGTGCCTGTCCCTGAGGCTGCGGCGATGCTGGTAAAGCTGGATAAGTCTATCCCTGAATCTGTGGAACCTGTGGAGCTGGTAAAGGCATTGGCGCCCTCTGCCCCTGCTACACATGTTGTCCCTGTCCCTATCTCTGTCCCTGTCTTATTGTAGGACACTATTTGGAAGTGTGACCATACTCCCCACAAGTATAGCAACTACCCTGGAAAGTACCATATGGCCTCCTCTGTCGGTTAGCCTGTAGCTGACCCTATCCTGCCTGTGGTCCACCATTCTGCTGTCGCTGAACAGGTGCCACATCCCTGGGAGCATCTGATCCACCCTTGTGCTTCTTCTAAAGCTATTGTCCCTGGAACTTGCCCTTGTTATTCTGTCGATGACCATTCCCATTCCCTTTCTCAGCTGACTGATTAGTAGAGTCTCTATCACCCCGCTTCTCACCCTTGGCCTGTCTGGTATCCACGCTCAACTGATACTGCTGTAGAGCGCTGTTTACCACCTGAGCATAGGTAGTATAGGCTGGACTACCTGTAATCATTCTCTTGATATACCACATCAGTCCCTTGACGAAACTATTGCACTTCTTCTCCTCTGCATCCACCTCCTCCGGTGCAAAGAGAGACACGCGTGTGAACTGCTACTTATACTCTGCCACTGTCATATTCCCCGGCTGCAGATTTAGAAACTTAGCCTTCATCGCTGCCCTGACTGCATAAGGAAAGTACTTTTCATCAAAGCGTGCACTGAACTGATCGTAAGTCAATGTCATCCTCTCCTCTGCGGCGGTAACTGACTCCCACCACTGTAGTGCATACCCAACTAGCTTGAATGTAGCAAGCATCTACTTTTGAACCTCCGTGCCCTGAACCAAGCGAAGATGTCGCTCGATGTCCTGTTTCCACTGGTGAGCTGCTCTCGCATCGGTGGAGCCTGTGAACTCAGGTGGGCTCCCCTTTGTGAAAGAACTCCTAGCCTTCTTCCAAGTATCAGTCTGAGCAACCGGTGCTGGTATCGGTGCTGGATGAACCTGAGGCTGATTCCGAAGTGCAGCCATTACCCCTGCTTCTATAGCCTGAGCAATAAGGTCATTGAGGTGAGGAGGAAACTCTGGATCTCCTCCCTGATCCCGAGTCTGCATCCTTCAAGCGTTGGTTCTCAGCCTCCAATGCCTTCACCTTGGCCACATATACTGCCAAGCGATTCTTTTGAACATCCCTCGCCTCATAGGCTATCTTTACATCTAGAGCTGCATTAGAAGCCTTTTTCTTAGCAGTAGTGTGATGCCCCTCGGATCCAAGACACGGGTTGATCAGGCCCAGACCCAAACCCGAGGGAAATATCAAACAATTAATGCTTTAATGAACACAGAATACAAGATGAAATAAGAAATTAAATAATAAACTGAAGGAATGCTAATTGGAAATCCTTAAATAAAATTATTAAAATTTGATAATCCAAAACTCCATAGGTTTACAACTCGGAAATCATCCTTTGGACCCCTTATTAAAATTCTCAAACCAAAACTAATATACTAGAAATAAAATCCAAAGCTAACATAGAAAAGATTCCTACATAATCGGAGGAATGAATATTTGTATCTGCTCTGCACGTCCAAGCTCTAACCCTGGAACTGACGAACACCTGAAAAATAAAGGAGTGGGTCAGGCCCACATGCAAGTCCTGATCTACTATAATCCAAAGAGTAATCTGATACGCAGATACATCCTAGCAAGACTCAACAATATCTAGAGTAGTCCATATATATATATAGTACACACTATAGGACGCTCCCTAGTCGAGTAGGTCTGTCTCAGCCTGAATAGAAGGCAACATGCAAATACGCACCCTAAGGTGGGCATGAGTACCTAGACCTACCAGGGAACAACACCTATGTCCAGTTATCCATCCTAGGCGATATACACGCCCTAACCATGGTCATGAGACTCAAGCTCATACCACGGCACCATATAATATATATATATAATTCGTACTCCTCCTAACACAAAATACCATCCAACTGTGTAGTGGTCTGATATATGTATAACAAATCCACCCTGAAACCATAGTAGGTCATTCAATTCTCAGTTGATATGACACAAATAGGTGATGGACTTAACCTATATGATTAATCCATACCTTAATCCAAGTTAGGTAGAACTTAGTGTTTGAACTAGTCCATACCTAGTATGTCACCGTCCCATACTGGTACATACAATCCTCTGGTTAACAAAGTTGACAATACAGTATTAAATAGTCATCAACTATAATATGCATAAGATAAATTAATCCATATACATAAACATTAGGCATTCAATACAGGGCCTAAAATCATATCCACTATTGTAAACTGCTATGACATATGCAACCATTTATATCCACCAATAAGATCCATGAATTGATACAATTTAATACAAATGAAGTACCAATTAAATCTGTACTAAGTATAGTTGACTTTAATTAAATCACCATACCTATAATACTAGAAAAATATATGATTATATATAATTAGATTATATATAAAACTCTTGCCAAATTCCAGTAAATAAATTAGCATAACAGTGTGCAAGCTACAAATTTCCTCTTGGGTTTTTGCTTACTCTATTCCTCAATCCAATTGTGAACTTATATTTTTCCATCACAATTCTAGCCTTATACAGTCCCACACATCTTTTAAATAAATTAAATTAATTGCAGAAACCCAGAAAACTCAAACAGTTTTAAAAATTCACGTTACAGTGCATTTCAAGAGAGAGTAGGCTCTTAAAATGGGAGCCTGCTCTATTTTTTTCACCTAGAGCAGGCTCTAGGATCTTAGAGCCGGCTCCATGACACCTAGAGCTAGCTCTCCCCTTTGGGAGCCGGCTCTAAGAAGGTTGGGAGCCTTCTTTCCCTCCTCTTAGCAGCCTCATCCAGTCTAGCTTCGTTTTTTTCTATTCCAGTGATTTACAGAACCTCTGTAACGTGTTCTAAATCATATTCTAGGTTCAATCATAGTCCTAGATAAATTTAAACCATTGAAATCCAATCCTAAGATGTAAAGGAATACAAGTTTTTAAGCCATGATTACAAAACCTCCGTTAGAAAGTTTAAGCAACTAACCATAGATTACTTTAGTGAATTTTTATATACTGTTCTAAATCCTTGTTCTTGAGTTCAAACCTAGTCCCAAAATAGTTTCAAGACATCCAATCACATTATTAATCTCAACTGTAACAAAGTTTAATCATAAACCACAGAAGAAACAAAGAACAGAACCTCAAAAGTAATGCAAATCAATTATATCAACGAGTCTAACAAAATTCATACATGCATAACAGACTTGTTTTAATGTTTATTTAAATCCGTTATATCCTTGATTTAATCCCTGGAGTCTAAACTAGGCATGGACAGAACACGAATTAAAGGGAAAGAGAATTTCAGAAACTTGCCTTTAAGTTTCAGAGTTGAAACATTAAATCCACGTCTCTGAGTTTTCCCTTGCTCTGCCTTCCTATGCCCCCTCTCTCACTCTCTGTTTCTTAGCAGTCCTTTGTATTACAGATGTAAACGTATGTTTTTCTAAAACCCTAAAACCTCCAGCAAGCGTATGTATTTATAAACTCTGACATTAACCGTAATCCAAATATAACTCGGCCCATAGATAAACCTAGGTTAAAACCAATGACGGCTGCCTATGAAAACCATATAACAGTCATGTAAAACAATTAAAGTATTAAATCCCACAAAATTAATTCAATTAAATTATTAAATTAAAACAATTACTTCCATAATTAAGACAACTAATTAAAGAGAACAATTTATTAATTAACTTAAACAATGAATGCAACTTAAAATCAATTACACAAATAATCAAATAAATGGACACATCATTCAAATAATAATAAGTACTTCAAACAAATCAACCAATTAACATAATTCAAATAATTCAAACAATTCAAATAATTCAAATAAATAATTAAATAAATTAAAATTCAATTAAAACAATAAATGAAATACCAGGACTATCCTTTTGAAATTAGGGGTATTACATTCTTCCTCCCTAACAAAAGGAATTCCGTCCTCGGAATCTGCTCTTACCTCCTTCCAAAATTTCAAAAAACTGCGAGCGAATGACATCCTCCCGTTCCCAAGTGGACTCAGCCTCATTGTGATGACTCCATTGAATACGTACCAAAGGAATAGCCTTGTTACGAAGAATCTGATCCCGTCGGTCTACAATACGACACGGTGGCTCCAAATAGGTTGCATCCGGCTGCAACTCAATCTTCCTAACGTCGATATACTGATACCGATCCTCATCTCGTAGAAATTTTCGCAACATGGAAACATGGAACACATTATGGACACGATCCAACTTATCCGAAAATGCCAACCGATAAGCAACAGCTCCAACAAGATCCATAATCATGAATGGACCGACAAACCACGGTGATAACTTCCCTTTCTTCCCAAAGCGCATGACACCTTTCATAGGTGACACTTTGAGTAGAACCTGATCTCCTACCTTAAACTCCAAAGCACGAGTACGCCGATCAGCATAACTCTTCTGCCTACTCTGAGCAGTATGCATACAATCCTTAATAAGAGTTATCTTCTCAGAAGTATCCTTGATGAACTCAGGACCCAAGAATCGGCTCTCGCCAACCTCCATCCAACAAACAGGCGATCGACACGGTCAGCCATATAACGCCTCAAATGGTGCCATCCCAATAGTCTTCTGAAAACTATTGTTATAAGTAAACTCCACAAGCGGTAAGTAATCCTACCAGTAGCCCTTGAAATCAAGAACACACGACCAAAGCATATCATCCATAATCTGATTCACCCGCTCAGTCTATCCATCAGTCTAAGGATGATAAGCAGTACTAAGGTGCAACTCTGTACCCAAGGCCTGCTGAAAACAAGTAGCAAGGTCTCTTTTCAATTTCTTGATTGAAAGGGACTGAGCTTCAGTAGTCACACATAGGGCCATGGTGTGATATAAGCTCTGCATAATTAACAAAGACATGAGTAAAATAAAGGCGAGGCAAGAGAATAACGAAAAAGGGGAAAGTAAAAACCTCCACGGCACGAACCAGGGCAGAAGTGTAATACCCCTAATTTTAAAAGCATAGTCTCGGTATTTATGTATTTATTTTAATTGAATTTTTAATTGTTTAATTGATTATTTGGCTATTTGTTTATGTGTTAGTTGCATTATTTCTTTATGTGTTATTTGCATTATTTGTTTATGTGTTGATTGAATTATTTGTGTAGATTAATTTGTATGGGATGATTTATATTTATTTATATTTTATTTGTTAGTTTAAATGATTTTGTTGTTTGTATTCTATTTTTTTTTTAAAAAAAAGGCTAGATATGGTTAGTAGTAATGGGCTAACCAATTGGGTCCCATGGACTACTTGGATAGGAGGTTGGATGAGTATAGATAATTACCCATTGATAGTTGTATATATATATATAGATATATATATATATACAAATAAAGGGGAAAGTAGTTTATTAATTACTTTTATGGTAATTTAGGGATTAATAGGTAAATTTGATGTATATTTTTATATATTTAAACAATAGGGATATACATAGATTTTATACATGTTATGTTTTAAGTTATTTTATAATATTATGGTAACTTAGATATTGTTAAATAATCCATTAATAAATAATGGGATGTGTATAATTTATTTATTTAATAAAGATATACATAAATTATATACGTAACAAATTGTACTTACCTTTTTAATAATTTAATTTTTATTTTTTTTGAAGTCAATTTGGATTGGGAATTAGGATTAGGGTTAGTTATATTTAGCCTATAAATATATAGCTATAGGTCTCTAGAAATATATCACGTAATATTTTCTATAGAGAGAGAGAGAAAGTTAGGGTTTGGGCCAAAGTATTAGGCCGGACCAAGGAGGAAGGTGGAGGGTTGTTTGAGGGCTGTAACAAGAGCAAAGGAGTTCTTGACGGCAGTTACGATCGCCGGGAAAACTAGGAAGAATGAGTTAAGGTTTCAATTCGAAACCTAGAGGCAAGTTCTATCTCTAACACTTTTCCCTTAGACTTGTGTTATGTGCGCCTAAGTAGTCTCCAGGATTTAAACGAACATCAAAAATAATTTGTTAATCATGCTTGAATGGAATTGATGTAGTAAATCTTATTTTTATATGGTTGTTTTTATGCATAATTTGTTAAATTCATGATTCGATTTAATTGTTTTATGAATTGATTTCATGTTTTATATGATGTTTTGTTATATTTATATGTGAATGGAACATAGAAACATGCCTAGGATTCCTGAAACAAATAAGGATTTAATGCACAGTTGAAATTCTGGGTTATTCGCGTAATAGTGTTCAAACCGCTGTTACAGTACTCGAGCCTTGGGATGAAAAGATCGAGCATTTGGTTGTGATGCTCGAGCAACTGGTTGTAAAGCTCGAGCTTGCAGTAGGATGCTCGAGCCTTGGATGGAAGCTTGAGCTTAGCTAGTAAAGTCTTGGAATCAGCGTTGTAATAGTTGTAGATTGGATTTATGGAGTCCTAAACATCGAATAAGGACTAGGGATGATATAAATAACTTTTAAATAAACAAAGTATGGAGAATGCTTAAGTGATTGTATCGAAAAAAAAAATATCATTCTGTTTAAGATTCTGTATATGTATGATATGTGACATAGGAAACTTAAATAAATTATAAGTTTTCATATCTTGTGTTAGCATAATATGATATTATTATTATGCGTAACTTTGGATATTTAGATGTACTTCTGAAATTGTTACATCAATGGTTGGATTGTGTGGATTTAATGCACCGGTATGGGACGGTGGCATTCTAGGTATGGATTAACCAAAGAAGTTAAGTCCTACCTACTTTGTATAACGGAATAGATTAACTAAAATGTTCAGTCCTACTTATATTCAAGTCAGATCAGCTGAATAAGTTGAATAACTTATAGAGGATTACTTGTAGAGGATTAATTTATACTGGATTATATATATAATTATGGAACCGTGATATGACCTTGACTTTTAGGATCATGGTTATGGTGCGTATATCGCCTAGGATGAATAACTGGAACATAGGTTGATGTTCCCTGGTAGGTATAGGTGTACATGGCCACTTTATTTGCGATTTACATGTTACCTCATATTCAGGTTGAGACAGATTTATGAACTAACGAGCATCCTATAGTATGTATGTATACATATATGGACTACTTAGCTATTGTTGAGTTATCTAGGGTGTATCTACGTATCGGGTCTCTACTTAGACTGTAGTTAGAATAGAACTTGTTTGTGGGCCTAACCTACCCTTATTTTTTAGGTATGCGTCAGGAGTAGGGATTGTTCGTGCTGAGCAGGGAGCATCTACTTCACTCTTCCGGTTTATCTTTATAGGAGTTCCTTTATGTTTCAGTTTCCTGATTTAGATAGTTATTGCTGTCATTTGTTTTGTTTGGATTTTCTAAGGGTCCACACAATATGGATTCCCGAGTTGTATTTATGGAGGATCAGTTATATCAGAATGTTTTAATTTTAATATGAATTTATTCTGAGGAGTTTGGATTATCCTTTTAGTTTCTTTTCAGCATTTTAATTTATTCTTATTTATCCTCTTGTATTATGTATTCGATTATTGTCATTTATTTTTTATATCCCCAAGTGTTCGGGCGTGGGCGTGGGCCTGGCCAACCCGCATCTAGAAATCCGGGGGTATCATAAAAAGTAAGCAATTGTTCTAACCCCATGTTCGTAATAAATTCCTCATCCTTGGGCAGCCACATCCCCCGTGTAACTGCTAAAGCAGCAGTAGGGTCAGTGACTATCGAATCTTCGGAATAGAGAACCGATTTATTAGCTCTGGAGAAAATAGGCCTCCAAGGTTCTCTCACCTCTGCCATGACGAAGGTCCTCACCTCCTCCTCAAGGTTAGCTTCATCAGCTTTCTTTCCTTTGTTTTGTGAAAGATTGATGCCCTTGCCCTTGCTTGTTGAATGAGGGTTTTGCCTGAGTTTCTTTTTCATATGAGGTTCTTCAACCTCCTTCTCCTGTTCAGTGGAATGGATAACGGCGAGGGGCTGATTTTCTGTTGCCTTCCTCTTGAGAGCTTCAGCTCTCTTCTTCTCTTCGTCGGTTAAAGGAAAACTATCAAAGGAAGGGAGTGCCAAATCATTTTTTTATTTTATTTATTTTTATTTATTTATTTATTTATTTACTTACTTATTTATTTATTTTTTATTTTATTTTATTTTATTTTATTTATTATTATTATTATTATTTTACACTTTTTCTCTCTATTTGCGATTTTGGGCGATTTAGGGTTTGCGACTGCATGTGTGGTACAAGTTTGATAGGGGTATTTTATGGAGGGGGCTTCAACCTCCTTCCCCCCGCCGGCAGTATCTACTGTCCGGCCAACTACTATACCTATACCATCTAACTCTCGTCCTTCGTGGTGAAGTTATTTTGAATGAGGTGATACTAACTCCTTCGTTAACCTATAATATGTTAATACGACTATTGGCTTTAAAGTTTCCATTACCAAAGAGGATGTTGCAGAGGAAATCAACTACTGAAAATCTTCAGTTGTTAGATATGTGATAGGTAAGAGGCCATACTATCCTCATTTCAAGGCCTTTATTGAAAAATACTAGTCCAAAGCAATCACTTTGGTGTATTATAGAATGGGTTCTTCATGGTACGTTTTCAACATGCAGCCGATGTGCAGAAAGTATTATCACGTATTCATATGTTTAAAGGCCACGTAATTATTGTTAAGCAATGGAGTAAGAACGTTACCTTAAAGAAAGAGAATTTTGATTCGTTTCCAATCTGGATTCGTATTCATGGCTTACCAGTCCATTGTAGGAGTTTTATTTCATTATCTAAGGTTTGTTCATTGTTCTCAAAGCCGATCTACATGGATAAGCCTTCCTTACATCGTGATAAAGTCAAGTTTGTTCGAGTAATGGTCGAGGTGGATGTTCACCAGGATCTGCCAGAGTCTATGGTGATTAACATACTTGGTAAGGATTGCACTGTTAATATTGAATATGAATGGAAACCTTGTGGTGTGTTCTTTGTGCCAGCGGGTCAATCATGCTGCAGCCAAATGTCCTCAAAAAGTTTTGTCTAAACCTAAGCCAAAGAAGTAGATGGTGGACGAATGGGTTGTGAAACATAAAGGGAAAATGGTGGAACTTGAAGATAGATACTATGTGCTTGATAAAGAACCTGTGAGACAGTTACAAAGTGCTCAAACTATTACTCATAATTATTTTGTGGTGCTTGATCAGGTTGTAGAAGATATAATTTTTTATCAAGAGGGCCAGGTTACTATATTGGCTGTTAATCCAGATACCGATTTGATAAAGGATACTAATTTGAGTAAAAATGAATCTCCTATGGTGAGGGATAATTCTTCAGTTGCTATTACTAGTAGAGATATTGTTCTGGAATCATCTGTTGATTCAACTGATAATGTTTTAGATAAAAATAATGTTGTAGTTGAAGGGGTTAACAAGATTATGGATTGCAGTCCTATAAAAGACTCTCAGTTACCCATTACAGAAGCAAGTGTTGACAAGAGTGTGGGGGAACCAATTCTCCATACCCCTCTTAATAAAAAATCAGTTGATACTGAGGCAATATTAAAGGTGGAGTTGAGCAAGAAATCTAGATACCGAGCTTTGACTGCTTTTGACAGTGTTACTAGAAGTCAAGTAGAGGTTCCTACCCTAACCCCTTCCTCTCAATAATTGGTTTTTGGAATGTAAGGGGTTTGAATAAACCCAGAAGGCAAAGGGTGGTTAAGAATTGGATTGTTAAGGAAGCCTCTCAATTTGTCTGTTTTGTGGAAACTACAGTGAAGTTAAATTCTTTTGATCTCATTACTAGTAGGTTAAGGGATAATTGGGAATGGACTCATAATTATGATGCCCATGACTATGGAAGAATTTGGGTGGGGTAGAATCCATTATTATTCTTGGTACAAATTCTAGATGTAAAGGCTCAATATATGCTGCTCAATGTTAGAGTGCTAGAAACTGGTGAGTATTTCTTTTATACTCATGTTTATGCTTCTAATTTGGCTAAAGATAGAAAAGGGCTTTGGGAGTCTCTTGTTCAATATGCTGCCATGGTGAATGGTCCTTGGATGGCTGTGGGGGATTGAAATTCTATTAGATTTTTTAGTGATAAAAGGGGTGGGAGAAAAGTTCCTCAAAGGCTATTTAATGAATTCAATGATTGCTTGCAAGATGTTGGCCTTCCTGAAGTTCACCATACTAATGGAGACTGGTCCTTGTGTAATAGGCAGTAGATTTCAAGTAGAATTTATGTAAAATTAGATAGGGTTTTCTTGAAAGAGAGCTGGCTTGACAAACTTCCAGGGACTAAAGTTATGCACACTGCTGCAGCATGCTCAGATCACTATGGATTGGCGATTCATATCTCTAAGGAGTTTATAGCTGGTCCTAAACCTTTCAAACTACTTAAGGTATGGTGTTAACAAGGTTATGTTAGACCTATTGTTCAGAAGGTTTGGGATAATGTGGTTACTGGTAACCCTATGCATATCCTTTTGAAAAAGTTAAGACTAGTCAAGACTAACATTAAAGAATGGAACAAAAACTGTTATGGTGATGTGGGGGAAAGATTGATTCAGACCAAACAGAAGCTTGATCAATTACAGTTACAACATTTAACTGATCCTACTGATAACAATTTCTAGGTTGAATAAGAGGCTATAAATAAATATCAAGCTGCTGTGGTTAATCATGAGGTTTTGATTGCTCAAAAATCTAGAATACTTTGGTTGAAAAATACTGACAGATGCACTGGGTATTTCTACAACAAAATGAAGCAACACAGAAATTTCAATGCCATCACTTCAGTGGAACATGAGAATGGATAGACAACTAGTGGTCTTAGTTTGATTAGAAGCTGGTTCATTGAATTTTATCACAATCTTTTTGCTAAGAAAAATGAAGAGCTTCCAGAAGTTATCCACACTTCTAAACAGCTGCAGATTGAAGAGGTTGAGGCTCTTGACAGAATGGTGAGTGCAGACGAAATTCAGAGTGTGGTGATGGGTTTCAATCCTGACAAGTCTCCAGGGCCAGATGGTTTTCCTTCACATTTTTATCAAACTTATTGGTCAATTATAGGCAAGCAAGTGGTTACAGTAGTGCAGCATTTTTTTCTCAAATAGTAATATGCAAATTGGGGTTAGTAGTTGCTTTCTTACCCTTATTTCGAAGGTTGGAAATGCAAAGAAATTAGGATAATTTAGACCAATTCCCCTATGTAATTTGATTTACAAAGTTATTACTAAAATTATGGCTAACAGATTGGCTTTGGTGCTAAATAGTCTGGTGGGTCCAGAATAAAGTGCATTTGTCAAGGGTAGGAAAATCCAAGATGCTCGAACTTAGATTGGCCATTGCAACAATTCGATGTGAAGAATGCATTTCTGCATGGTGAATTGTCTAAAAAAGTCGACATGGATCTCCAACCAGGATGCATGATACCCGAAAAGTATAGTCGGAAGGTCTGCAAGTTAAAGAAATCATTGTATGGGTTAAAACAATCTCCAAGAGCATGGTTTGGAAGATTCACAAAGTCTATGATAGCCTTTGGTTACCATCAGAGCAATTCAGACCACAAGTTATTTTTAAGAAACAACAGGGTAAGAATACTGCACTCATTGTTTATGTAGATGACATGGTGGTTACAGGGAATGATCATGAAGAAATGAAGGCTCTCAAGAAGTACTTGTCCAGAAAATTCGAAATGAAAGATCTAGGTCCTTTGAGATATTTTCTTGGGATTGAAGTGTCTCAATCTAATAAAGGAATCTTTTGATGAGCACTGAAAAGTGCGCATTTAAACCCGTTAAGCTTAAGCATTCTAGTACCTTTATCTATCTTACTTTGCCGTTTTAGACTTATTACGTGTTATTTATATTTTCAGGCACTAATCCCAAAATTGAGCTAACTCAGCCAAATAAGAGCTTAATTGAAGCAATCCTGAGATAAACCAAAGGAGGGAGCAAAGTGGAAAAAGCAAGGAGCAAAAAGGAATCAAAGTTGTGCAGCTGAAAAGTTCGATCGATCCAACTTAGAGTTCGATCGATCGAACATCTATGATCGATCACAGTACTTCTCGATAGATCCAACCTTGGCTTTTGCTGAAATTTCAAGTTCGATCGATCCAACATCACCTTCGATCGATCGAACCCTATTTTGTCCTATTCAAATGATTGATCTTATCCACAGCTATACGCCTACCAACCACTTTTGTCCTTTTCCCCACAAATATCTTCGAAATATCTCAGCCTTGTCCTTATCCGGAAGAGTCAGACCACTTCGATCGATCCAAGATTTAGTTCGATCGATCGAACCCATCTTCGATCGTTCCAAGTTAAGGTTCGATCGATCGAACTTCCTCCAGCGAGAAAAAGTTAAAGTCCAGCTCATTTATTCCGTCCTTCACCTAATCATTGGAGAATATGCCTTGCACGACCACAGCTCATCATAGGGTGTATTTGACCTACCTATATAAGGAATATGATACACTTTTTGGAGAGGAGTCTAGAGTCTCTTGTCACACATTGAAAATCATCTTGGAGGCTCTTCTTGGAGAGGAGGAAGGAGGGAAGCTAGAGCACCATTGGAGGAGATCTTCACAACAAGGAGCTGCCATGGAGTTAGCCCTTGAGGGTTGGATCATCACTACCATGAGTGTCTAGACATCCTCTTGGGGCTAGAGTTAGCCCCAAGCATGCTTTCTATACTCTAATCTTGTGTATTATTGAGGAATTAGTGTTGTATGATACATCTTGATATTCATGTATATATAAATCTTGATTATTTCATGGTTTGTATGGTTTAATGCTTCCAATTGACTATTCTATTCTACCCATATGTCTATGTATGCTAGAGTAGGATATTCATGTGCTTATCTCTAGATTTAGTGTTTTTGATGCATGTCTATGTGTATTGATGCTATAGATCTAGAGATTATCAAGATGATATGCTTAATGAATGCTATTTTGGTTCATTTAATGGTTTATGCCTATTCTTGATGGTTTGTGCCTCTCCCCTAGTCTAGATAGCTTTATTTTCATGCTAGTAGTGTAGATTTAGTGTAGTGGTAGTATAATGTTAGATGGGAGGACAATCTACTCTTAATGTTTGATGTTCCATGCTTGTGAGTCCAAATGGCATATTCCTCCAGTATTGTGTTGTATGTGGATTGTGAGCTTAATGAAGGATTAATGACTAGTTATGATATGTTGTATCTTTCATATGTGTTTAGACAATTTATTCCTCTCCCAATAGATAAATTGTGGCCTCTCACATGATGTTTAGATAATGCATGTTTAACTAAGTCATCCTTATGGATTGCTTGGACTATGAGCTTAATGAAAGGTTCAATGACTTGATTTGATATTTTGTTCTCTTCACATGATGTCTATACAATATATTCCTCTACCAATAGATGTATTGTGGCCTCACACATGTTGATTGAGACAATTTGCACTTGTTGAGTCACCCTTACCAATTGAATGTCTTTTACACACACAACATTGTTGCAACACATTTATTTCCCTCATTAGTCACTTGATTATGGTTTGGAATAGTATTGTTTGGTGGTGATCTCTACACCCCAAGACCTTTCCTTCTTACTTACTCTTTATCTTATTGCATTTTAATTAATTCTTTTCTAGAAGTAATCAACTAACCCAATTCTCTTTTGCAATCATTTGGTACGCTAGAGTCGAAGTTGAAATTCCAACACGTATAATCCCTTGAGACGATCCCTACTCACTCTTGCTACGTTAGTAGTAGTGTTGGTAGTGGTTTTTATAAATTTAAATTTGACATAAAAGGCTTTTCTTGAACCACACATTCACTACATTCAGTTTGGCGTATTACAAGCGACCTCGTCAGATTTTGGCGCCGTTGCCGGGGATTAACGGTTTTGTTGGAATTAAACTAGACAATAGTGTTCATTAGATTGCTTCTATTTTTATTTTATCTTCCATTGTATATTCTTTTCTCTTGATTCTCATTATTATTTGTTCAATTAGGTACTTGACTACAAGGAAGGCGAACTTTGGAACTTAAAGCAATCATTGGAGGTTAAAAGCTAAATTTGGAGTTGAAGTGCTAAAGGACCATTGTGACCAATTCTTGGCTCTCTTGTATTTTAATTGTTTCACTTCTTTGTATGCTTGTGATAGCCCTTGTTGAGGCTCATTTTATTGCTAAATTTTTGTCCAAGCATAGGCCCTTGTTGAGGCCAATTTTTTCTTGTATTTGGGTTTTAATTGTGAATGGAGAAATTGTTTGATCCAAGTTTGGGGGGGAATTACATCCCTTCACCTTATACTCCTCCATTACATTTTAATCCTTATGAGATTGAGTCCAATTCATTTCATGCATCATCTTATTATGGGCTTGATCACTCATTTAATCCTTCTTATGACTATTGCCCTCCACCACCATTTTATGATGAATCAATTCCTCCACCTTCTAAGTACTCACCCGGATTTGAAGAAAAAGTGTTAGCTTTACTTGATGTGCATATTTCACACACTTCACTTATTAATTCTCATTCTCAAGCTTTAGCCAACTTAGAAACTCAAGTTGAGCAAATTGCAAGTACTCTTTCTCATCAAGAGGAGGAGGAAGAGGCAAATGAAAAAATGGCAAGAACTTCAATGTATATAGATGAGGATGATGAGAGTGAGGAGAATGAAACAAGTGAGCTAATGCCTAGCACTCTATCTTGTATAGAGGAGGAAGTGGCAAGTGAGTTAGTGGCTAATCCAATAGAACATAACATGATTAATGAGGACTTTCCTTGTTTTGATTATGATTTTATCTCGGACATGGCTACTCTAGAGAGTGAGGAGATGTTGACCACACTTGAGGTAGGAGAGAAGGAGGAGGAACTTGTTGAAAAGGGCCTTCCTTCTATTATCTCTAATGACCCTCTTGAGGAGTGTCTTTTGGGAAATGTATAAAAATTGTGGTTTTGACTTTAAAAGCTCTAAAAATGAAATAAACTCTCTAATGGAGTCCTTAGCCTACTTAGAAAGTGAGGAAATGGTAATTTATGAGGAGGAGAAGAGGGATGAAGAGAGGGTGTTTCTTATTAATCCAAATGAGTCTTTGAAAGACAATGCCTCACCAATTATCAATATGGATGATCATTTGAATGTGTTTCAAGAACACAACAAAGAGGCAAGCCTAACCATGATTGATTTTGTTTTCAAGACCGTGGATGAAAGGAACAATATCATCTCTTTTATTTCTTTTCAAGTCATTCTTTTGGAGGATGATTTTATTGTCATAAGTGGGATATTAAATGAGAAAAGTGAAAAGAGGGTCAATAAGGATGTTTCATATCCAGTTTTTGATTCATTTGATTAGTGAGTTGACCTAACGTCTTGCTAGAGACGTTAAACACTAGTATTCGTAGAGTTTCAGAACTCTATTCCTCCCTCATTTCTTTTTATTTTTCATTCTTGTGTACATTCTTCCATCTATTTTTCAAATTTTCATTCTTGTTACCATCATTGGGGCTTAGCATAGGATTTTCTGCACTTTCAGTTCAAAATTAGGCATTTGGTGCCAGTTCGATCGATCACAAGAGCACCTTCGATCGATCGAATTGTTCTTCGATCGATCCAACTATGGATTCGATCGATCGAACTCCACATGAGTCCCAACACTTAGAAAAATTTTGGACCTACATCCAAATTCCAAAATGCATGCTCTCGGAATCTCCAAAATTTTAAAAGTTCGATCGATCGTAAACCATTTCGATCGATCGAACTACCTTTCGCTCGATCCAATATGTGGTTCGATCGATCATGAGTCCCAACACTTAGAAAAATTTTGGACCTGCATCCAAATTCCAAAATGCTTGCTCTTGGGATCTCCAAAATTTTACATGTTCGATCGATCAAATTTCATCTCGGATCGATCACAGCTATGTTCGATCGATCGAACTTCATCTTCGATCGATCACAACTTTGCCCCTTTGACCCTTTCACTTTTTGACTTTTTCCTATTTCTATTTTTATTTTATTTTATTTTTTATTATTTTATTTTATTTCATTTAGTTACCTCTCTCTCTTGACTTAAAAAAAAAAAAAAAAAAAAAAGTTTTTGGAAATTTGTTAAAAACACAAAAATATTCTTGTTAATTTTATTTTATTTTCAAAAATTCCAAAAAGATTTTTATTTTTACTTTTATTTCCAAGCTTTATTTTTATTTTTATTTCAAATATTTAAAATTAAAAAAAAAAAAATCAAATCCCAAAAACATTTTTCTTTTATTTTATTTTATTTCCTTTTATCTTATTTCCAAAAATCCAAAAATACTTTGTTTAACTTTAATTTTTAATTCTTCTAACTTATTTAAAAAATAACTAAAAATCTTTGCATTTCTTATTTTCTTACATTTTTATTTACTTGCCTTTTTATTTTTATTTGTGTACATATTTGTTTTGTCTAAAAACATAAAAAATAAAAAAATGAGACAATTTTTCAAAGAAGTATTCCGTCTTGCTAGAGACGTTAAACTTAGCACCCATTTTGCATATTTCTTACATTTTTCATTTTTCTTTGCATGTTTTCACATATATATTTAAAAAAAAATGAAAAACAAAAAGTAAGAAAATTTTGTATATACTTGCATTGTACATATTCTTTCCATTTTTTTTTTTGCATTGTACATGTTCCTTTTCATTTCTTGCATTGCACATATTGTTTTTCATTTCTTACATTGAACATATTCTTTCGTTACATTTTGCCTTATTTAATTTTCTTTTTATATTTTGTTCATACATTTTATTCTTTGTTTTTCTTGCATTTTGTATATACTTGCTTTCATTAAATGAAAAATATAAAAAGATTCATCATTGTGCCCTTATGTGTAGTCATACATACTTTATGCTTTAGTTAGGGCTTGATCTTATATCTCTCTTGCATCATGTGTTACATTGCCTTAGAATGCTTGATTTGATTATTCTTATCCCATTTGATATTTGATGTGAGTTTGCTAGCGTGGTTATTCAAGTAGGTTGTTGATTCCAAGTTTGGGGGAGACGTCTTTCGAATTGGATCATGACCGGGCTTCATGTCTACACCACCACGATATACTCTTTCCACTTTTTTTTTCCCATTGTTCTCATTGCACATTGAGGACAATGTGCGGTTTAAGTTTAGGGGTAAGGTGTCTTATTACATTCTACTTAAGATTTGAGCTTTAAATGCATGATTGAGATTTGAGATTGATGTTAGCTATGATTTTGATCTTTTGAGGACTATATTGCTTAAAATTTAAAAATTGCTTGACTTGAGAGTCCAATGCTCCTTGTATGCCTTGAGGATGCCATTTAGGAGTAAATTTTTCAAAAGATTGATATCTTGCTTACATTTGTGGTCCACATCATCCTGAATTTGTGATTGTTTTGAGATTCATTCTAGGATTCTACACTAGCACCGGCGCACGCTAGTATTCAATTGTGGGGTACATGCTTTGTTGATTATTGAATTGGTTATATCCCAATTGGGCTAGTAGTGCATTGAAAGCTTTCATTCTTGATAAAGGTGGATAACAACCCCTTTTCATTGAGTAGCCGGGATTCTTGCCTCATTAAGCAGTGAACTTCTCACGCCGAAAGGTATAGGGCCCAAACTCTAGGTTAATAATTGATTTTAAAAATAAAAAAAATATAAAAAAATAAAAAAATAATAGAGAAAAAGTTGCAAAAGTAATAAAAGTGAGGACTTCTCCCAAAAGGTGAGAAGTAGGAAATGATTAGATGGTTGTTGTCTTGATTTGTAACCTAGTTGATTTGAGTTTGTAAGTCCGTAGGGGTGTCTTAACACCTAATGCCCTAAAGCCATCTGGTTTGGGAGTCATTGACCTAAAGCTCGCTACATGAATCTTTTAGAAAGCTTAAGAGATCAACACATTGCACAATACTTCCATCTTTGATCCTCAATAAATAAAAATAAATAAATAAATAAATAAAATAGAGTGAAAAGAATAAGCGCACCTAGAACAATAAAGCTTTAATAAAAGATCCACTCTCTTATCTTGATGATCGGTACTAGATTTGTGTGCTAGTTTGAGGGTAAGGATGTGATTACTTCTCTAGTTGGCTAAGATAGCAACACACTTGATGCCGGACCTCTCAAAAAGGATTCTAGACTTGTTTTGATTTTCATGATCATTTCCTTGATGTGTAGAGGACCATGCTTGCTTGCTTGATATTGAAAGTTTGGGAGATTGCTTAGAAACGGTTGAAAAATTGCATACTTGAGGTAGTTTTCTCCCAATGCTTGTTTGCAATATTGGTGCCTCTTTTGAAAGAATGAGCTTAATGTTTGTGGGTACCATTTCTGGAAACCCTCATGAGACTTTACTCGTCCATTAGGGGTTTAAAAGGCTTGTTGCATATGCTAAATGCAATCGTGTTCCCTACGAAAGTGGCGCTATCACTTTACTTGCTTTCCAGTTTATACTTGTTTAGTTGTTCATTTCATTCCTTTACTTCTTAGTTCATTGCTAGGGACTAGCAATATTTAAGTTTGGGGGTGTGATGAGCACTGAAAAGTGCGCATTTAAACCCGTTAAGCTTAAGCATTCTAGTACCTTTATCTATCTTACTTTGCCGTTTTAGACTTATTACGTGTTATTTATATTTTCAGGCACTAATCCCAAAATTGAGCTAACTCAGCCAAATAAGAGCTTAATTGAAGCAATCCTGAGATAAACTAAAGGAGGGAGCAAAGTGGAGAAAGCAAGGAGCAAAAAGGAATCAAAGTTGTGCAGCTGAAAAGTTCGATCGATCCAACTTAGAGTTCGATCGATCGAACATCTATGATCGATCACAGTACTTCTCGATAGATCCAACCTTAGCCTTTGCTGAAATTCCAAGTTCGATCGATCCAACATCACCTTCGATTGATCGAACCCTATTTTGTCCTATTCAAATGATTGATCTTATCCACAGCTATACGCCTACCAACCACTTTTGTCCTTTTCCCCACAAATATCTTCGAAATATCTCAGCCTTGTCCTTATCTGGAGGAGTCAGACCACTTCGATCGATCCAAGATTCAGTTCGATCGATCGAACCCATCTTCGATCGTTCCAAGTTAAGGTTCGATCGATCGAACTTCCTCCAGCGAGAAAAAGTTAAAGTCCAGCTCATTTATTCCGTCCTTCACCCAATCATTGGAGAATATGCCTTGCACGACCACAGCTCATCATAGGGTGTATTTGACCTACCTATATAAGGAATATGATACACTTTTTGGAGAGGAGTCTAGAGTCTCTTGTCACACATTGAAAATCATCTTGGAGGCTCTTCTTGGAGAGGAGGAAGGAGGGAAGCTAGAGCACCATTGGAGGAGATCTTCACAACAAGGAGCAGCCATGGAGTTAGCCCTTGAGGGTTGGATCATCACTACCATGAGTGTCTAGACATCCTCTTGGGGCTAGAGTTAGCCCCAAGCATGCTTTCTATACTCTAATCTTGTGTATTATTGAGGGATTAGTGTTGTATGATACATCTTGATATTCATGTATATATAAATCTTGATTATTTCATGGTTTGTATGGTTTAATGCTTCCAATTGACTATTCTATTCTACCCATATGTCTATGTATGCTAGAGTAGGATATTCATGTGCTTATCTCTAGATTTAGTGTTTTTGATGCATGTCTATGTGTATTGATGCTATAGATCTAGAGATTATCAAGATGATATGCTTAATGAATGCTATTTTGGTTCATTTAATGGTTTATGCCTATTCTTGATGGTTTGTGCCTCTCCCCTAGTCTAGATAGCTTTATTTTCATGCTAGTAGTGTAGATTTAGTGTAGTGGTAGTATAATGTTAGATGGGAGGACAATCTACTCTTAATGTTTGATGTTCCATGCTTGTGAGTCCAAATGGCATATTCCTCCAGTATTGTGTTGTATGTGGATTGTGAGCTTAATGAAGGATTAATGACTAGTTATGATATGTTGTATCTTTCACATGTGTTTAGACAATTTATTCCTCTCCCAATAGATAAATTGTGGCCTCTCACATGATGTTTAGATAATGCATGTTTAACTAAGTCATCCTTATGGATTGCTTGGACTATGAGCTTAATGAAAGGTTCAATGACTTGATTTGATATTTTGTTCTCTTCACATGATGTCTAGACAATATATTCCTCTACCAATAGATGTATTGTGGCCTCACACATGTTGATTGAGACAATTTGCACTTGTTGAGTCACCCTTACCAATTGAATGTCTTTTACACACACAACATTGTTGCAACACATTCATTTCCCTCATTAGTCACTTGATTATGGTTTGGAATAGTATTGTTTGGTGGTGATCTCTACACCCCAAGACCTTTCCTTCTTACTTACTCTTTATCTTATTTCATTTTAATTAATTCTTTTCTAGAAGTAATCAACCAACCCAATTCTCTTTTGCAATCATTTGGTACGCTAGAGTCGAAGTTGAAATTCCAACACGTATAATCCCTTGGGACGATCCCTACTCACTCTTGCTACATTAGTAGTAGTGTTGGTAGTGGTTTTTATAAATTTAAATTTGACATAAAAGGCTTTTCTTGAACCACACATTCACTACATTCAGTTTGGCGTATTACAAGCGACCTCGTCATCTTTCTATCTCAAAGAAAATATGCCTTAGATCTATTACAAGAGACTGGTATGATAGCATGTCAACCAGCTGAGACACCAGTGGAAAAAGGACTGAAGTTATGTGTTAAGTCCAACCAAGTACCTGCTAATAAAGGAAGATACAAAAGACTTGTAGGGAGATTGATGTACTTAGCACACACGAGACCGGATCTGGATTATGCATTGAGCATTGTGAGCCAGTTTATGCATGATCCTGGAGAGCAAGATATGAATGCAGTTATGCGTATTTTGAGGTATTTGAAATCTACTCCTGGAAAAGGAATTTTGTTCACTAAAAATGCTGGTTATCAAAACATAGATGCATATACTAATGCTGACTGGGCTGGAGCTATAGATAATAGGCGATCTACTTTTGGTTACTTCACTTTTGTAGGAAGTAATCTTGTTACATGGAGAAGAAACAACATGTTGTTGGTCGCTCGAGTGTAGAAGTTGAATTTAAAGGTATGGCGCTTGGACTTTGTGAAACTTTGTGGTTAAAACATCTCTTGCGAGATTTGGGTTATCTACCTGGGCAACCGATTCGACTATATTGTGATAATAAAGCAGCATGTGATATTACCTATAATCCAGTTCAACATGATCGTACGAAGCATGTCGAAATAGATAGATTCTTCATTAAGGAGAAGTTGGATGGAAAAATTGTGGAGTTGCCTAAGATTCGATCTGAGGATCAACTAGCCGACATTCTCACCAAAGCAGTCTCAAATCAAGTGTTTTCAAAATTTTTATACAAGTTGGGCGTGTGTGACATCTATGCACCAACTTGAAGGGGAGTGTTGAGATTTTATCTCTTATAGTACAGCTATATGATTGATTTATTTTCTTCCTGATTTAGGGCTAATTGGTAGGTAATTAGTTACCTACTTTAGCTAGATCTTATTTTATAAATTGGATGTAATACCATCACTGAAAAATGGAATATAATTTTAATTTCTATATTTTTTTCACTGAATTTCAAGATGGTATCAAAGCAGGACTGACTCGCGCTTACCAGAATGAAAAAAAAATAATTTTTTCAGATAACCAAAGAAAGCATGCCCCAGACGTCGATGATACAGTTTCCCTCGCCTAATACCACAACCAATCGTCTGCTTTGTTTGGATGTCCTTAAACACATAAAAATCAAGCCAAAAAATGACAACACAAGATAAAGCTGTGGTTATTTAGGAAACTGACAAAAGATTAGAATCTAAAGATGGAACAACTAAAATAGAATCTAAATGCAGATTATCAGTGAGTGTCAAAGATCCTTCCCCAATAACTGGGGTCGAAGTCCTATTGGCAGTAGAAACAAATTTGTGTGAGGATGAATTAAGAGGTGAGACCTGTCTAGAATCAAATGTCATATGATCTGTGGCACCAGAATCAATTATCCATGCACTATTAGCAACATGTGTAGAAATATTGAAATTCTTACCAACAGTATCTGTTGTTTTAACAACTGCTGCAGTGGAGATCTTTGTTGAATTCTTCTTCCAACGACGATGATCCCACCATTCTGGATATCCCACAAGTTTGAAACATCGACTTTTGGTATGACCAATCTGGTTGCAATCAGTGCATTTGTAGGTAGACTTGTCTGCTCTAGATAATTTAATATTTTTGTCACTCATTTTTTTTTTTTTTTTTTTTTTGGAACTGGTTTATCACAGAACCAGTTTTCAAATGAGGTTACAAAACTGGTTTAGTTTTGAACTAATCCAGAACTGAAATAGTATTACACTTGTGGCCAAACAGAGGGTTTTGATATATATATATATATATATATATATATATAATTTTTTTCAAATAAGTAATTCAATTCTCATAAATCCCATGACTTTGGAGCAGAGAAGAGAAGGATGAGTTGCAGCGAATATGAGGGCAGTGATCCGGTGACGGCTGCGATAGAGACGAGTAGCGATCTGGCTATGGCTGCGACGGCAGCTTCGATTGAGGATGCGTCTGACGGAGAAGGAGCAGATCCGGCGAAGCAGCGGCGGAGAGCAGCCTGATTCGGTGACGCGACGGCGATGATCTGGCGACGCTATGATCCAGTAACGCGACAGTAGTTGAGGTGCAGCTGTTCGGTTTGGCAGAGAGCGTCGTCGTTTGGAGATCCGGCGATGCGACGGCAGAGAGTGTCATCGTTTGGAGATCCGGTGTTGTCGTTTGGAGATCCGGCAATACGACGGCAGATCGTCGGCAGCAGCAGCTTGTGATGGGTCCGTCGTATTTGTATTTGTATGGGTATGGTGTAAGGATATGTGTATAGGTATGGTGTAAGGATATGTGTATGTGTATGGATCTGTTGTGTAAGAGTATGTGTATAGGTTAATGAATAAAAATAAATTCAAAGAGATTCAAAGGTCTGGTTAAGGTACAGTTCGATGATGACTCTGATACCATCTTGAAATTCAGTGAAAAAAAAAATATAGAGATTAAAATTACATTCCATTTTTCAGTGATGGTATTACATCTAATTTATAGAATAAGTCCTAGCTAAAATAGATAACTAATTACTTACCAATTAGTCCTAAATCAGGGAGAAAATAAATCAATCATACAGTTGCACTATTAGAGATAAAATCTCAACAGGGCTTGCCTTCGTCATCGTCCCCGACAGGGCCATACCTTTAGGGAGCGAATGGCAGTACATGGGCTTGACAAACTCCACCAACCGTTTGGTGGCAGTCGAGTTTATTCATATTCCAATTTCTATGTATCATGTTGGAAATGTATACTATCTCCGTCCTAAAAAAAAGTGTCGTTAATGGGAAATCGTGTCAGTTTAATTTGTGAGAGTCATGGTTCTCCAAAAGTAACATTTTTTATGGGACGAATAGAATATATATCTTTATGTGTGTGTGTGTATATATATATATATTATATTTCGAATATATATATCTTTATATACGCTTGTAACATCACATGACAAACCCCATAAACTATTTAAACCATACACGGAAATCAAGAACACAACTCATCCTCTTTGTCTGTGTATGAAGAAATACCACAAAACTGACCCAAAATAATAGGTGTCTTTCAATTATAATCTCATGTTAGCAACAATAATGCAATCACCATGCACGTTTAACGAGATCAACTATCATTAATCAATGCATCATGTAAACAATACATGTACAATTACAAATTGCAATGATTCGGATCCGTGTATGTTGCGGATATATATAATATACTTCACATTTCTTTAAAATAGAGGTAGTAATATACTGTATATGTAAGCAACAATTGATACTAAGTAATATACAGTACATGTAAGCAACAATTGATACTAATTGATTCATAAGGCGGAGTAAACACTCGACGCAACACTACATATTCAGATTGAAAAAACCAAACCCGCCATATTTATATAATTCATATGAATGCAAATAATTAAAAATATGATCCTATTCATATACTCCGTATATAATACATTCCAATATTCTATCTTAATTTCTACAAAGCAAAAACCCTAACCCTAACTGACTCTAATACTAATTATTGAATTTTAATCAAATAATTAACATGTAAAAATTAAGAATATTATAATCAATTAAAGATGAGAATTTAGGCATTGTACATAATTGATGATTAAATCCCTGAATACATTTAGATTGTGAAGAAGATCCTTAGAAACTCACATTTTGAAACCGTATACATAACAAGATAGAAACAGCTAAATAAGGGATATAAACATATCACAATATGAAAAACTTAAATATGAATAGTTAGAATTAAATCACACTAAATAAGTTGAAAAACCACAATTTCAATAATATAAAATCATACCCACAATTTCAATAATATAAAATCATACCCACAATTAGACACCAAATTAAAAAATATGACCTAATTCATCAAGTCCATAATCATATTACAATTCTATTTTAGAAACCATAATGCATAGTAACACAAACTAATTTTTATTTATTTAAAAATTCTACACATGATGCATAATGCTGACCTATGAAGCACGGACACGTGTTATAGGGCTGAAGTACTGGTGTCGGACACGTGTCCGACACGGACACGAGTGTCCTAACCTCGAACACGTGTTCGACACGGATCTACCAGTGTCTTATTTTTTTATTCATTTTTTCAAGTCGGACACGCCGGAGGACACGATCGAGACACGCCGGAGGACATGGCTGGTACACTAGAGGACACCGGTGTAGGACTCGGTAGTTCAGATTAATAAAAAAAAAAAAAAAAATGGAAAGGATGAGAGAAATACTGGAAGGGAGAAGGGAAATCAACACAGAGATGATGAAGAATCATGCTCTGGTTGGTTATTGATGGAGGAGAAGGAAGATAGAAAGTTAAGAGAAGGAGGAGATGGCGTTCGGCAAGAATTCCGATTCCACTAAAGTCTCTCTTGTCTGGTTGCGAACAAATCTCAACCAAAGGCTTGATCGCCTTTTTCTTCCTCAGACAGTGAGTGATTATTGGTTAATAAAAGAGGAATTCAATTTTGAAGAGAGAGAGAGATAGTCAAACTTGGGAAGACCGATAAGATTGTAATCTTCTGTGTTTGGTTACAAAGTTAATCTTATCTTCTGTTGTGTTTGGTTACAAAGTTAAAACTATTCTACTATTGATACAAATTTTAGTATTGAATATAAAGATATATTAAGTATTTATTGTTTGAATTTTAATAAAATTTGGATTGGATTTAATTTAAATGGATCATGTCTATTAATGTAAATTAAAAATTAAGAGAAATTAAAATTTTATATATAATAAAAATATATATTATTATTTTTTCACTGTATCCTTGTTATGTCCGTATCTTATTTTTTTAAAATTTATCGTATCGCTGTGTCGGTATCTGTACTTCATAGATGTTGACTTAACTTTCTCCGGACTTTCCACTTTCTGTTAACGCAAGTTCCAAGCAATGATACATCATAAAATATTTAACAAAAAACCAAGAACCTATTTAAACCTGCTTACCTTTTCACTAAAAAAAAATTGAACCTATTCAAACCTCAACTCAAAGTCAACCAACTCTCTCAACATATTCTAATGGAGTAATAAAATGATCTCCTCGCGGTAATCAAAAACCCACTGATCTCTCTCCCTCTTCCATCTCCATTTTCGATTCCAATGAGTGCTCAATGCATGGGCCCGCTGACTGCAAAGCTTTTCACAATCCTCCCCTTCCTCTGTTTCTCGGCAGCGACGGTTTACGGAGCACAAAACTTCGAAGTCCAATACGATTCGTTCAACGATTCCAACAAGGACAATTTCGCGATCCAATCTCCTGCGGCCATCAGTAACAATGCCCTTCAAATCACCCCGGACACAGCCAGCAGCAGTTTCAGTCTCTACAATCGGTCTGGAAGAGTCCTTCTCAATCAGGCTTTCAACCTCTGGGAAAATGAAGTCCAGTCCAATTCCACCCGATCAATTGTACATTTTACCTCCTCCTTCCTCATCAATATCTATCGGTTGAACAACTCCACCGCCGGTGAAGGGTTCGCCTTCGTCATCGTCCCAGACAAGGCCGTACCTCCCGGGAGCGAGGGGGAGTACATGGGCTTGACAAACTCCACGACCGATGGCGATCCCAACAACCATTTGGTGGCGGTGGAGTTCGACACGTTTAAGCAGGACTTCGACCCAGACGATAACCACATCGGCCTAAACATCAACAGTGTCCGATCTAGAAATGTGACGCGTTTAACACCCCTCGGTATCCAACTCGCTCACTTGGAAGCCAAATTTTACAATGTTTGGGTGGAGTATGAGGGGTTTTCCAGGAACTTTATGGTCTTCATGACGGAAGGTTCGAAGGATGGTCCAACACCGGACAGACCGGACTCACCTGTGCTGATATCTAATTTTAAGCTCAGTGACGTGGTGGCTCAGTATTCATACTTCGGTTTTGCGGCTTCAACTGGCAACAACACGGTCCAGTTGAACAGCGTGTTGAAATGGAATCTGACCGTCGAGTACTATACTCAAAATATTAACAACCATCCGACCTCCTCGTGGCTGCAAATCGTCCTCGGGGCTGGGGTGGCGGTGCTGGTGATTGCGGCCATGGGTTTGGGCTATTACTTAAATAGGAGGAGGTTGGCGCGACAATCGGACCCTAACATCCTGCGCGCTCTGAAGAGATTGCCAGGTATGCCTAAGGAGTTTCGATTTAAAGATTTGAAGAAAGGTACAAACAACTTTCACGAGAGGAACAAGTTGGGTCAAGGAGGTTTTGGTATGGTGTACAAAGGGTTGTTACCGGGTGAGAATTTGGACGTGGCCGTGAAGTGGTTCTCCAGGGAGAGCATTAAGGGACAGGATGATTTCTTGGCCGAGCTTACCATCATTAATCGTCTCCGGCATAGACACCTCGTCCCATTACTCGGTAAGCCCTTTACTGATGGTCCAATGTGTTTAGTCTACAAATACATTACGAATAAATTTCTTAGTCCCATTTCATTAATCTATGGAAAAATTGGACTTTGACCAACCTTTGCTGAGATGCAACAACTCCGCAACACACTAGACAGGTCCTATTGAATTTTTTATTTAATAGAAAAAGATGAAGAGTCAAATTTGTTGAAACATATGGTATTTATATTATAAGGATAAGTAGACTCGGTCGCTGATAGTGACATTGTATCTTCCTCTAGTGTTGTTTTGGTTAGGAAAATACATTATTTTTCACTTGTATACATTGACGTGTTATTGTAGAATTATTTTGCGAGGTGCAACTCTAAGCTATAAGTTACGTTTATTCCCATTAGATTAGATATATATGAGAAATTAAAAGAAGTGGAGGACACAGACGTGCCCTTAATTGGTTGGGGAAAATTTAAAAACAATTTTTTTTTCAAACTATTAGGTTTGACAGTTAATTTTAACAAACAAATTACAAAAGTATACAAAACACTATTTAAATTCTTTAATGGTCCAAAATTTCCTTCTCTCTTTCCAAAAAGTCCAGCATGCTCTAAGTTCATAAACCTCCATTATTCTCGACGAGCTCCAGTACACAAAACAGAGCAACTCAGATAAAACAATGAAGCCAAAGCATCATGCACCATCATCGACAACGACAGTCCGTCACCCGCGCAACACGATCCTCAAACTCACCGGCGTTGGTTCACTACTGGTAAGTTCAATCCATACTTGCCCGCCGGTTCTGTCCTCATATCTTCGTTAGAGTTCATCCTCGCCGTCACTAAAGAGTGACAGTGGTGTTGGTAGTTAGGCCAAGGAAGACATTGAGGACCAATTAAGTGATGATGATTGGGAGCGAATGAATTAAGTGGGAGGTAATGAGATTTTGATCTGATTTATTGATGCAAATCATGTAGAAATTTCATAATTATTGGTGGAAACTCATAACTCAAATATGATTATATGAGGGCAGTACCATTTTAATGCCATTTACAGGGATGCTTCCTGTTGTTGAGTTGTTGAAAATAGCTCTTTTCCGGTAGATAATTGCTTGAAGTTACTCCTTTAATTCTTCAATAGGAGGATTCAAAGTTGATATTGTTCATTGCAATCTTATATAACTTTACCCATGGGCGGAGCCAGCATAGGCCGAGGGGGGGCCATGCTGGCCCATTAGTTTTAATTACAAAATGGCCTATAATTTAGAAAAGTTTTCAAAATGCTCCCCCCCCCCCCTACCGAAAATAATTTTTTTTCTTTCTAGAAAATGACCATTAATTTTTATTACACATAGGCCAATAATTTATAAAAAAAAAGTGAAAAATGCCCCCTGAAATAATTATTTACCCTTGGGCCAATTAATTTTTATTGCAAATAGGCCTATAATTTTTAAAATTTTACAAAAATGCCCACTAAAATAATTATTTTTAAAAAATATCTTTAATTTTTCCTTTCTTTTCATTCTTACTCCTCCTCCTCCTCCCCATCATCTTCTTCTTCTTCTTCTTTTTTATATTCTCTTAAAAAAAAGTTGCATTCCTTTATTCAAACTATATATATATATATATTTTTTTTTTTTCTCTTCAAAGTTTGGTAATTAAAATTGTTGCTAAAAGGACTCTTTAAGGTTGGTATTTTATGTTTCCATTTTTTTAAAATAATTAATTTTCAAATTATTAAATGCTTTTATTCCACCATTATTACAGTTCTATTTTTTGACTTATTATCTTACATCACTATTCGCTTGAAAAAAATATAATACGGTGCCCCCCCTAAACAAATTCCTGGCTCCATCCCTGGCTTTACCGGAGGCAGGTAGATAAAATTTTAGTTACATTTTTTGGAGTTTTAATGTATTGACATGTACCCAAAACTTATACTATTTTAGGTACTCTTTGTTTTATAAATAGATTACAGGAATAATATGAATGTGAGATTTTAGGTAGTGGCTGTTGCCCTATTGCATTTGATTTAGATAACGGGTGTCAAGTATTGCCTTGGAAACTTTTACAGTGGCTTACCAATGGAGGTTCAGGTGAGCCTTCTATAATATGCCGTTTTGTGTGTTGGAGCTCGTCGTCGAAACAATGAAGGTTTATAAAGACTTTTTGGGGAGAGTCAAGGGTGTTTTGAATTATTAAAGAGTTTAAATAATATTTTTATATACTTTTGTTACTAGTTTGATAAACCTAACAGTTTAAAAAAATTAGCATATTTGAAAATAGTTGAGTTTTTTTTTTTTTTTTTCCCTATATATGTTGGCCGTATTAATAATTTAATACCATGCTCGGACATTAGATTGGACGGCTTTTGACCTAGATTAATAAGGAAAGAAACGAGATAAATAATCCTATATGATCACTTCAAAATTTTAGATTTATGATCTATACACTTGAATTCCATATATTAAATAGCTAAACTCGAAGTACACTGCTCATGTATATATATAGTATATCATAAAATCAGAACTTGAAAAAACCTAATCTTGCAAAGTTCATTCCAATACATATGTATATATATCAATGCATAGAAATATATTAATAATATGTATTTGTGTCACACAGGATGGTGCCACAAGAATGGGAAGCTCCTCTTGGTATATGAATACATGCCTAATGGCAGCCTGGACAAGCACCTCTTCGGTAACAGTGCCGAGGACGAGCCCTTAAGCTGGAACCTCCGCTACAAGATCATCTCTGGACTGGCCTCAGCTCTGCACTACCTCCACAACGAGTACAATCAGAAGGTGGTCCACCGAGACATCAAGGCCAGCAACATCATGCTTGACTCCAACTTCGATGCCCGGCTAGGTGACTTTGGCCTAGCTCGTGCCCTCGACAACGAGAAGAACTCGTACACAGAGGCTGCAGGCGTGATTGGAACAGCCGGCTACATTGCCCCCGAGTGCTTCCTCACGGCCAAAGCAACGCAGCAATCTGATGTGTATGCGTTTGGAGCAGTGTTGCTTGAAGTAGTGTCTGGCCAAAGGCCTGGCACTAGAATAGGTGCATTTCATTACGTGGTTGATTGGGTGTGGTATTTGCACCGTGATGGCCGGCTACTAGAGGCGGTGGATGAGAGGCTCGGGGTAGATTATGTGGCGGAGGAGGCGGAGAGGGTTCTGCTTTTAGGGCTGTCTTGTTGCCATCCTATGGCGAATGAGAGGTTGGATATGAAGGAGATTGTTAAGATTGTGTCAGAGTCTGTCCCGGCACCTTATGTGCCGCCATTCAAGCCACCTTTCGTTTGGCCAGCAGTGGTGGGGATGGGCGGAGAAGATATTAGTTCCGCCACTACGGAGGATAAAACAATTTCGACCTCCCATTTTGGGCCTGAGTGGTCTCTACAACTCGCTCCTTAGTATTGACTTGTCTTGTGTAGTCTACAATACCCTCACTCAACCGAAAAGATATGGAAACTCTCAAATTATCTTGGAGTTTTTTTTTAGCATTTTAAGGCAATGATATGATATCATACTTGTTGGATAATAATAACCAAAATAAACATAAATTTTTCATTCTTTTAGTGTTGTTAGTCATCAATAAATTTGGTAAATTTATAAAATAAAATTTCAATGGCCTACCAGAGTCACTCTGTAGTAAAAATAAAATAAAATAAAATAAAAAAAACAACTTGACCGAGACCTTTATAAAAATGCACAAACCTCAGTTCGAGAAATAAGAGGATTACATTCAAATACATACTTTGATGCACAAACCTCAGTTCGAGAACGTATTCATTGAAGTCTTGATATAACAAAATTTGCTGTAAATCTAATTTTATTTATTTATTATTTTTATAGAAAGAATAGGTCAGCAGCCTTCTCTGTCACAAATTCACAACGTGAAATCATGCCAGAAATTATTCCCCACAATTGCATTCTCTAATGGTAGGTACGTATATTGTGACAAAAACTTGATCATATTAAAAGAAAAATAATATTTAAATACATACTTTGATGCACAAACCTCAGTTCGAGAACGTATTCAATTAAGTCTTGATATAACAAAATTTGCTGTAAATCTAATTTTATTTATTTATTATTTTTATAGAAAGAATAGGTCAGCAGCCTTCTCTGTCACAAATTCACAACGTGAAATCATGCCAGAAATTATTCCCCACAATTGCATTCTCTAATGGTAGGTCCGTATATTGTGACAAAAACTTGATCATATTAAAAGAAAAATAATATTTAAATCAAAATAGGGGATGCAAGGGCTTCCGCAATCCCATTTCGGCTGGCCTTTTAGGCCTTTATGTGAAAATAAAGTACCAAGGGAGAAAGCAAAAGTAGAAAACAAATGAATCAAAGATATAATAAGTTTAAGGATCATAAATCAAGAGTTTTTTGGTCTAATGACAACTCCTTTATCTCTCGAAATTAAGGTTGCAAATGAATCGACCTGTTCATAAACAGCTCGGGCTCGACTCGCTAAGGGCTCGGCTCTGGCTCGTTCGTTAAGTAAACGAGCCGAGCTCGAGTCCAATTTCTAGGCTCGTTTAGTAAACGAGGCGAGCCCGAACAATGTTAGGCTCTACTCGTATGGGCTCGTGAATAAGACTCATTTAGGCTCGTGAACAAAACTTGTATAAGGCTCGTTTATTAGCCATTTATTAGTTCTTGATCCAACTCATATGTGTGAGTCCATTACAATTATACATGATAAGCCCATTTGAAAACCATTACTATAATCTAAAAACAAAGCCCAAAAAAAAAATGGCCCATATTCATTTTTAAGACCCAACCCATTTATGTTGACAAACAAACCTTATTCTATATTTAAAGTGTTAGCCAATATAATACATTTGTTTGGCCCAACTTACATCCTTTCATTAATAAGGCCCAAGGACCATTGGCCCATCATCAAATTACGTTGCATCTTAGCCGTTGACTTTGGTACTTTAAGTGATAAATAAACCCTAAAGAAGACAGTTTCACCACGCATCCATCTTCATAGCTTCACCACATACACGCGCCGGAAGCCCTCACAAGCAACAGAGCTCCGATAAACTCCAATGCTGGCATCTCTCCATTAGCCACTCATCACTCTACTCACCGCTGTCATGAGGAAGGCTTACAGTGAAAGCATCATAAGATCTAATTTTAACTTCTTTATTTGTTTTTATTTTACTTTTTTCTTCTTCTTGGAGATTGAGATCTGATCTCATGAAAGAGAGCTTGTTTAGTTCTTTTTTTGAATCGGGAATTAATTCTACAACTTTGGAATTTTAACTTCTTTATTTGTTTTTTTTCTTCTATATTTTTCCTTTTTTCTTCTTCTTGGAGACTGAGCCATGATTTCGTGAAAGAGAGCATGTTTGTTTAGTTCTTTTTCTCTGATGACATCCCTGTTATGCAGAGGTAGGAAATAACATTTGGAAGGTTATGTTACCAAGTCTGAGCCGAGCCGAGCCTGAGGCTTTTGGAAAATTTACTCAGCCGAGCTCCAGCTTGGCTTAGCTAAGCTCGCCCAATACCGAGCCAAGCCCGAGCACTTCTCTGAGAGTGAAGAGCCGAGCCAGAGCCGGAACAACCCAAAACTCGGCTCGGCCATTTGCAGCCCTATTCAAAATATATGGTAAAGATTCTAGTCTTTAATGAAATAAAATTAGTGTGTAAATGATGTGGGTGAGTTTCTTATTAATAATCTTAAAAAATAAATAAAAAAAATTTAAGACGATAAAAAGTGACCACAGTCAGGTACATCTGATGCCGTGAGTGTGACCTTGGTGTTACGAGACGCGGGCCTCTCAATCAAATTTTGTACGTTTAGAGGTAGGTTCTTTGTTAACTTCAAGGCTGGTCCTTCCAACGACAAGTCATAGTACCCTTCTTTTTAAGGCAATGATGCAATTAGTTCCATCACTAGAACGACTCCAAAGTCATATAACATATCAGCCAACCATCCTTGACTTGAATAGTCAATACAACCCCTTATATCTATATATATATATATATATATCCTTCTAGTCTCATTGCCCTGACACATGTACATCGTTACACACCATACATTTATCAAAAGATAAAAGATAAAACAAGGTAAAAGATATGAGGTTTTGGACTCTAATTCTCTTTACCTTAGCCTCAATATTAGCTATATCAGCTGAACAATGTGGTAGACAAGTCGGGGATGCCCTAACACGGTCACGTGTTAACTGTATCAGCTGAACAATGTCGTAAACAAGCTTGGGGTGCCCTAACACAGTCACTCTGTAGTAAAATAAAATAAAAAAAAACCATTTGACCGTGTTAGCTATATAAGCTGAATAATGTCGTAGACAAGTTTGGGGTGCCCTAACACAGTCACTCTGTAGTAAAATAAAAAAAAATAAAAAACCATTTGATCCAGACCTTTACAAAAATGCACAATCCTCGGTTCGAGAAATAACAATTACATTCAAATACATACTTTAACGTATTTATTGAGGCCTTGATATAGCAAAGTTTGCTGTAAATCTAATTTTATTTATTTATTATTTTTATAGAAAAAAAAAAAAAGTCACAATAAATTCACAATGTGAAATCATGACGGAGAT
The DNA here is from genome assembly GCF_030987335.1 of Cornus florida. Taxonomy (NCBI): domain Eukaryota; kingdom Viridiplantae; phylum Streptophyta; class Magnoliopsida; order Cornales; family Cornaceae; genus Cornus; species Cornus florida. Next base: position 14,845,225 of record NW_026775577.1, read on the forward strand.
TATTCCCCACAATTGCATTCTCAAATGGTGGTAAGTACGTATCATGTGACAAAAATTTGACTGAAAAGAAAAATGATATTTAAGCTAAAATAAGGCATGCAATGGCTTCTACCAGTCATTTTGACTGGCCTTTTAAGCCTGAGCAGTATGATTCATGAGGAGAATATGTACTCCCTCCATTCTGGAATAATTATTCATATTAAAAACTGTGACTTATTATTTTAGAAGTAGAATACTAACTTAACAAAATAATTAAATGAATCAAGAAAAAGATATTGCAGACGGGTCCTTCCAATGAGAAGTCCCCATAGTACTACTGTGCAATTAATTCCATTACAAGAACTAGTCTAGAGTCATATAACCCAAAATATCAGTCAACCATCCTTGACTTGAATAGTCAATACAACCCCTTATATATATATACCCTTCTAGTCTCACTGCCTTGACACGTACATCGTTACACACCATACATTTATCAAAAGATAAACCAAGGTAAAAGATATGATGTAAAACTCTAAAATTTCGTACATTATTTTTTTATTATTTAGTATTTAGTATTTTAACGTGATAGTTGAGATAATAGAATTTTTTTTAAAAAAAATTTAAAACTTTAAATAAGAGTTCTAGGTTATCTCGAATACAGTTATATTTATCCTTTATATTTTACATCGTATCAGTACGAGGATATTATTTTTCATAAAAAAAAAAAAGAAGAAAGAAATTACCGAGAGAGAAAGAGAGGAAGCGGGTTACTGATTTTTCGTTGGCAATCTGCAGTAGCCGGAAAAAGAGACGGTGACCAAAGGATCGGCTAGAGAGAAAGGTTTAACGATATTTAACAGGCAAGTTAATCTTGCTTTATATACTTGTATATATACGAAACTCTGCCTAATTACGATTAATCAAGAATTAATATAACATGTTTTTATGAATTAGGGTATATCGATCTGATGTAAATTAGGCATAGAATGGCATGAAACTTTATCACATGTTCTAATAGCACTGAATATAAGTTTAAATGGAGGACACTTACTTGATGTGCATGTGTGTGTGTTTGTGTGTATAGATATTGAATAAATGTAATTCACATGTTTTTATACTTGCTATATGCATGGTTAGCTTGATTAATAGACTGATTTGATATTATATGTGTGTATATATATGGAAACTGATTTGGTGTTATTATATATCAATATACTTATACGAATTGTTTGATTTACGGAGAGTTAGAATTCAAGTTCAGCGTGGAATATTTTAATAAGTGAAATAATTTATTGTTGTAAGTCTTGCATTCAATTTGATGTTTCAAACTTAAGCTTTATTGACTACAGAAAGCTTAAAAATAGACTTTGGGGTCAATAGAAGGTAGAACCGTTAGATATTGGTTGGAAAAGAAAAAAACAGATAGAAAAGCAAATGCATTATGGTGGTGAAGACCCACTTTAGGTTCTTCTCTACGAAGCACATTCTTGGCAATGGAAAGTGAGGGAGAGTGTGTTGCCGTGAGACATCGGTTTGACTATTGAAAATTATCACTGGAATCTACTCGCCGAGCCTAGTCCGTTGGGGGCAATACTCGGGTTCAACCGAAATGAATAATATATTTAATTATTTTAAATTTTGAAAAACAAATATAGAAGAGTATTTTTTTTTAGTATTAAAAAAAAAAAAATTATTGAAATTCCAGAATATTAGTTTTAAGTATAATGGACTTAGTTTTGCTGAAATCCAGATTTTTAAATGACATTTTGGTAGTTTTACGAAATTAAAACCCGAAAAAAATATTATTTTTAGCACTAAGATGGAGAGTACGGAAATATTATTAAGACTTAGCTTTTGAAATTTTGTAGGGAGTCATATCTAATATTAGGCTATGTCCAGAATTTTGTACTCTCACTAGTTGGGTTTATAGGGTTCTGTTTTTAAATTAAAAGCGTGTTTGGGTGTATTACTTATTGATTTTAAATTATTAATTAATAATGTATTTCATAATTCACCATAAATAATAATGATGAATTTGGATTAGTCGGAGGGCAGTCAGGGACTGACTCTATGATGACTTTTGGGTATGGTCAGGGACCTACCTATTTGGGAGTGCACTATCCTTTTTATTATGGCCATGGGTCTAATGAGCCCTTATTGTGTGGACGTGATCAGGGATCATCTGGGGAGTAGACGTACAATCCAGCCACACGTGTGTTTTTGGTAGTCAGGGACTATACGATTCACACCATTTTTATTGGACGGGAGCCCGGGGCTCATGTGAGATATGCCGATTTATTAAAAAATAAAAGATGGTTATTTATTAAGTTTATAATTAACTGGGTTATACACATTTGAATAATGAACTTATTTGAGTTGCTTATATATACAGGAATATAAGGTAAGGTTAATTTGCTGAACGATGATTGTGTTTAGCATTTATTGCTGAGCTTGTGAGCTCACCCCATTATCACATTTCAGGTACACGTTGAGTAGGAACGTGATGGGATTACATGATGGTGATGGATTTTGGCTTGTTTGTTGCATTCTTTGGTTTAGTTCATTTTGTCCAGTTATCATGGATTATTTTTGACAAGGTTGTTTGATATTATGGTTGTGTCGATTTAATAAATTAGAGGGTGGTTTTCATCTACTTCTTTTTTTAATTATTTCTATTGTAAAGTTGTGGATGTGTAAGGAAAGTCATGTCAAATCTTAATACGAGATAAGAGTTCATGTATTTAGGACTTTGGGGCGTGACAGTTTGGTATCAGAGCCTAGGTTAAGAATTACCTGGTTAAGAGAAGTGATAGTAAGAATAGGAGCATATACTTATACGAATTATTGCTCTCTTACCATGCTCCAGTTTAAGTATAAATTACTTGTGAGACTTATCATTGACATTCTTTACTGAAAATAGGATGTCAGGAGCTGGAAGAGGCAGAGGACGACCTGCTAGAGGTAGAGGTCAGGGAGGTGCTGGTCGTGGTGGTGTTGACCATGACAATGTTCAGTTGGAGGATGCATCTCATATGCCAAATCCTATGATTGGATTTATCAGAGATATCCGCAAATTGGGGGCTGTTGAATTTGCTAGAGCTACCGATCCACTTGATGCTGAGAAGTGGATTGAAGATATGGAAAAGTATTTTGAGATGATGGACTGCACTGAGGTGCAGAAAAGGAAGATTGGTGCATTTCTTTTATCTGGTGAGGCGCGCCAGTGGTGGCAGTCAGAGACCAGGATGGTTGTGGACATTACAACTATGACCTGGGATGATTTTAAAACTCGGTTCAATGACAAATACTTTCCACAATCAGTGAAGGAGAAGAAGGCAGCAGAGTTCACGCAGCTGGAACAGAATAATGAGATGTCAGTTAGTGAGTACGAGAGGAAGTTTACAGAGCTATCCCGATTTGCTCCTCACATTGTTGCAAATGAGTTACACAAGGTTAGAAAGTTTGAGCGAGGATTGGTCTCTTATGTGAAGAAGTTTGTGGTGGTTCATCGTTTTGACACTTATGCTAAAGTGGTGGAATGTGCTATGGCAGTAGAGGAGAATAATAACATTGCCTTTCAGAAACAGAAGGAGCGTAGGGCAAAACAGAAAGGTAAGGGGGCTAGCAGCACTCAATAGAATCAGAGTAGCTCTCAACAGAATCAGAGGGGTCAGCAACAGCAGACTCAGAGAAACTGGCAGGGTCAGTCTTGGCAGAGAGGTAGACAAGATTGGCGAGCAGGGAAACGGCAGAGAGTTGGTGAAGGTGAGCAATCGACAGCTTTAGTACCAGCCACACCTTATGATGCACAGCCATATCAGTTCAGCGGGCATTGCTACAATTGTCGTGAGCAAGGACATTTGGCTCGTAATTGTCCCAAGCCTCACAAGAATAACCAGCAGAAAGGTCAGGCACCACAGCAACAAGGAGGTGCAAGGGTTTATGCAGTTGTTCCAGATGGGAGACAGGATCGTGCACCACCAGCAGTGGAAGGTACACTTACTATTTATGGCAGTATAGCTAGAGTACTATTTGATTCAGGTTCTTCATATTCTTTTATTGCACTATCATTTGTTAATACACTGGGATTAGAACCTGGACATATAAGTAATGCCTTATCTATTACAACTCCACTCGGGAGCGCGACGACACTTAATAGAATATGTCATGCTTGCCCTGTTACAATTGGGGAGTTGGAGTATCCTATTGATTTAATAGTATTACGTATGAGAGAATTTGATGCTATACTGGGTATGGATTGGTTGGCTAGATATCATACTCAGTTGGACTGCCATGAGAGGATTATTGTATTCTCAGTTCCGGGACAGTTTCCTTCTCGATATAAGTGTGGGGAGTTTGAGGGCACCATGACTATGGGATTCCTGGCCCACATCGAGGTGGTTGAGCAATGCGTGACTATAGAGCAGTTGCCTACAGTGTCAGAGTATGCAGATGTGTTTTGGGATATTCCGGGTTTGCCTCCTAGGAGGGCAGTGGATTTCTGCATCAACCTCACTCCTGGTATTTCACCTATCTCTAGGGCACCCTACAGAATGGCACCAGTTGAATTGAGTGAGTTGAAGAAGCAGACTCAAGAGTTGCAAGATCGGGGGTTTATTCGACCTAGCACATCACCGTGGGGAGCACCTGTTCTTTTTGTCAAGAAGAAGGATGGGTCACTCCGCTTATGTGTTGACTACCGTGCGCTGAATAAGGTCACTATTAAGAACAAGTACCCATTGCCACGCATCGATGATTTGTTTGATCAACTCAAAGGGGCGCAGTTGTTCTCTAAGATTGACTTGAGGACTGGGTACCATCAGCTGAGGATTAGGGATGAGGATATTCCTAAAACTGCCTTTAGGACTCGTTATGGCCTCTATGAGTTTTTAGTCATGCCTTTTGGGCTGACTAACGCTCCGGCAGCTTTTATGGATTTGATGAACCGAGTGTTTCGACCTTACTTGGATCAGTTGGTTGTGGTATTTGTTGATGACATTCTGATATATTCCAAGACTAAGGAGGAACATGAGAGACACTTGAGCATTACACTTCAGACTTTGCGTGAGCATCAGCTTTATGCTAAGTTTGAGAAGTGTGACTTTTGGCAAGAGCAGATTCAGTTTTTGGGGCACGTGATCTCTAAAGATGGAGTTTCAGTAGATTCTGCCAAGGTGGAGGCTGTGATGAGTTGGAAACGTCCTACTACTGTCACTGAGATTCGTAGCTTCTTAGGACTGGCAGGATACTACAGGCGTTTCATTGAAGGTTTCTCCAAGATTGCTGCACCATTGACCCGTTTGACTCGGAAGGATGTGAAGTTTGTTTGGGATCACCGCTGTAAGCAGGCATTTGAGGAGCTGAAGACGAGATTGACTTCGGCACCAGTTCTTACCATTCCTGTTAGTGGTGAGAGATTTGTGATTTACACAGATGCATCACATCAGGGTCTTGGCTGTGTTTTGATACAAGATGACAAGGTGGTAGCGTATGCTTCTAGGCAGCTTAAGCCACATGAGCAGAATTACCCTACACATGATCTGGAATTGGCAGCAGTGGTTCTTGCATTGAAGGTGTGGAGGCATTACTTGTATGGCGAGGAATTTGAGTTATTCTCTGATCACAAGAGCCTCAAATACCTCTACACTCAGAAGGAGTTGAATATGAGGCAACGAAGGTGGATGGAGAAGATGAAGGATTTTGATATGACTCTTCAGTATCATCCTGGAAAGGCGAATGTGGTAGCAGATGCCTTGAGTCGAAAACTGAGAGGATTAGTTGCCTTTATGATGATTCAAGAGTGGATGATGTTAGAGGCATTGGCAGAGTTTTCTATCATGCCGAGTTCTCAGAGTACAGGGGCTATTCTTTGTAGTTTGACTGTACAACCTACTTTGATCAGCCGGATCATTCATTTTCAGACTCTGGATGACAGGTTACAGACCAAAGCAGTTGAGTCTGTTGATGATGAAGGTAATGTTGACTGGGCGTATGGAGCTGATGGTGGTATGAGATTTCAAGGTAGGCTATGTGTTCCAGACTTAGCAGACCTCAAGAGAGAGATTTTAGAGGAGGCACATCACTCTAGGTACACAGTGCACCCAGGCGGCACTAAGATGTATCATGATCTTAAGAGGCAGTTCTGGTGGGAAGGCATGAAACGTGATGTGGCAGAGTTTGTATCTAGATGTCTCACTTGTCAGCGAGTGAAAGCTGAGCACCAGAGACCAGCAGGACTATTACAGCCTTTGCCTGTGCCTGAGTGGAAATGGGAGCATGTGACGATGGATTTTGTAGTGGGGTTACCGAGGTCGATACATAACCATGATACAGTATGGGTGATAGTGGACCGATTGACTAAATCAGCTCATTTTCTACCCATTCGAGCTACTGATACTGTAAAGGAATTGTGTAAGATCTACATTAGAGACATAGTTAAGCTTCATGGAGTGCCGGTGTCTATTGTCTCAGATCGTGATCCTTGTTTTTCATCTCGATTTTGGAGTAGTTTCCAAGCAGCTTTTGGTACTCCTTTGAGTTTGAGTACTGCTTTTCATCCTCAGACCGATGGCCAATCCGAGAGGGTCATTCAGGTGTTAGAGGATATGTTTCGTGCTTGTGTGCTAGATTTTCGGGGCAGTTGGGAGGATCACATTCCATTGGTTAAGTTCGCTTATAATAATAGCTATCAGGCTAGTATCGGTATGGCACCATATGAGGCACTTTATGGTAGACCTTGTCGTTCACCTGTATGTTGGGCTGAGGTTGGTGATGGTAGTTTTTTGGGGCCAGAGTTGGTGCAAGAGACTACGGAGAAGGTTGCCATCATTCGAGATCGACTTCGCACAGCTCAGAGTCGACAAAAGAGTTACGCAGACCGACGCTGTCGTGCTTTGGAGTTTAGTGTGGGTGACTTGGTGTTCTTGAAAGTATCACCAATGAAGGGGGTTACGAGATTTGGTAGGAAGAAAGGGAAGTTAGCTCCTCGATTCATTGGACCTTTTGAGATCACAGAGAGGGTTGGAGTGGTGGCATATAGATTGGCTCTACCACCTAGACTATCAGCTGTTCACGATGTTTTCCATGTCTCCATGTTGAGGAGGTGCTTGAGGGATGAAACTCAGGCCATTGACTGCACAGAGGTCCAGATTCGTCCTAATGCAACCTATGTTGAGATGCCTGTTCGCATTGTTGACAGTATGGTGAAACAGTTGAGGCGGGCAGAGATACCTTTGGTGAAGGTGCAGTGGAATCATCAGGACGAGAGAGAGGCTACTTGGGAGATAGAGTCAGAAATGAAGGAAAAGTACCTACAACTCTTCGAATAAGGTATACAAATTTCGAGGACGAAATTTCTTTTTAGGTGGGTAGAATGTAAAACCCTAAAATTTCGTACATTATTTTTTTTATTATTTAGTATTTAGTATTTTAACGTGATAGTTGAGATAATAGAGTTTTTTTTAAAAAAAATTTAAAACTTTAAATAAGAGTCCTAGGTTATCTCGAATACAGTTATATTTATCCTTTATATTTTACATCGTATCAGTACGAGGATATTATTTTTCATAAAAAAAAAAAGAAGAAAGAAATTACCGAGAGAGAAAGAGAGGAAGCGGGTTACTGATTTTTCGTTGGCAATCTGCAGTAGCCGGAAAAAGAGATGGTGACCAAAGGATCGGCTAGAGAGAAAGGTTTAACGATATTTAACAGGCAAGTTAATCTTGCTTTATATACTTGTATATGTACGAAACTCTGCCTAATTACGATTAATCAAGAATTAATATAACATGTTTTTATGAATTAGGGTATATCGATCTGATGTAAATTAGGCATAGAATGGCATGAAACTTTATCACATGTTCTAATAGCACTGAATATAAGTTTAAATGGAGGACACTTACTTGATGCGCATGTGTGTGTGTTTGTGTGTATAGATATTGAATAAATGTAATTCACATGTTTTTATACTTGCTATATGCATGGTAAGCTTGATTAATAGACTGATTTGATCTTATATGTGTGTATATATATGGAAACTGATTTGGTGTTATTATATATCAATATACTTATACGAATTGTTTGATTTACGGAGAGTTAGAATTCAAGTTCAGCGTGGAATATTTTAATAAGTGAAATAATTTATTGTTGTAAGTCTTGCATTCAATTTGATGTTTCAAACTTAAGCTTTATTGACTACAGAAAGCTTAAAAGTAGACTTTGGGGTCAATAGAAGGTAGAACCGTTAGATATTGGTTGGAAAAGAAAAAAACAGATAGAAAAGCAAATGCATTATGGTGGTGAAGACCCACTTTGGGTTCTTCTCTACGAAGCACATTCTTGGCAATGGAAAGTGAGGGAGAGTGTGTTGCCGTGAGACATCGGTTTGACTATTGAAAGTTATCACTGGAATCTACTCGCCGAGCCTAGTCCGTTGGGGGCAATACCCGGGTTCAACCGAAATGAATAATATATTTAATTATTTTAAATTTTGAAAAACAAATATAGAAGAGTATTTTTTTTTAGTATTCAAAAAAAAAAAAATTATTGAAATTCCAGAATATTAGTTTTTAGTATAATGGACTTAGTTTTGCTGAAATCCAGATTTTTAAATGACATTTTGGTAGTTTTACGAAATTAAAACCCGAAAAAAGTATTATTTTTAGCACTAAGATGGAGAGTACGGAAATATTATTAAGACTTAGCTTCTGAAATTTTGTAGCGAGTCATATCTAATATTAGGCTATGTCCAGAATTTTGTACTCTCACTAGTTGGGTTTATAGGGTTCTATTTTTAAATTAAAAGCGTGTTTGGGTGTATTACTTATTGATTTTAAATTATTAATTAATAATGTATTTCATAATTCACCATAAATAATAATGATGAGTTTGGATTAGTCGGAGGGCAGTCAGGGACTGACTCTATGATGACTTTTGGGTATGGTCAGGGACCTACCTATTTGGGAGTGCACTACCCTTTTTATTATGGCCATGGGTCTAATGAGCCCTTATTGTGTGGACGTGATCAGGGATCATCTGGGGAGTAGACGTACAATCCAGCCACACGTGTGTTTTTGGTAGTCAGGGACTATACGATTCACACCATTTTTATTGGACGGGAGCCCGGGGCTCATGTGAGATATGCCGATTTATTAAAAAATAAAAGATGGTTATTTATTAAGTTTATAATTAACTGGGTTATACACATTTGAATAATGAACTTATTTGAGTTGCTTATATATACAGGAATATAAGGTAAGGTTAATTTGCTGAACGATGATTGTGTTTAGCATTTATTGCTGAGCTTGTGAGCTCACCCCATTATCACATTTCAGGTACACGTTGAGTAGGAACGTGATGGGATTACATGATGGTGATGGATTTTGGCTTGTTTGTTGCATTCTTTGGTTTAGTTCATTTTGTCCAGTTATCATGGATTATTTTTGACAAGGTTGTTTGATATTATGGTTGTGTCGATTTAATAAATTAGAGGGTGGTTTTCATCTACTTCTTTTTTTAATTATTTCTATTGTAAAGTTGTGGATGTGTAAGGAAAGTCATGTCAAATCTTAATACGAGATAAGAGTTAATGTATTTAGGACTTTGGGGCGTGACATATGAGGTTTTCGACTCTGATTCTCTTTACCTTAGCCTCAATATTAGCTATATCAGCTGAACAATGTGGTAGACAAGCTGGGGGTGCCCTATGCCCAAATGGGCTATGCTGCAGTGAACATGGTTATTGTGGCACCACATCTGACTACTGCATAAAAGGTTGCCAGAGCCAATGCAGGCCTGGTGGTTCAACTCCAAATCCCCCCAATCCCACCCCTTCCCCCGGCGGCAGTGGCGGCGGCGACATTGGCTCCCTCATCAGCCTAGCACTTTTCAACCAAATGCTTAAATACCGGAACGATGCTAGATGTCCAAGTAATGGATTCTACAGATTCGATGCTTTCATCACCGCTGCGAAATCTTTTAACGGATTTGGCACAACCGGAGATGTTGCTACACGAAAAAGGGAGCTTGTAGCATTCTTGGGTCAAACATCTCATGAAACAACAGGTTAGTTAGTTTAAATCTTAACCCTCAATTTGTTTACTATGATTAAGATTACTAAGCTCTTGTATATATATATTTTTTGTTGCTTACACATAAAGCCTAATTGTTTTTGGTGCAGGTGGGTGGCCTAGTGCACCAGATGGTCCATATGCATGGGGATATTGCTTCATTCGGGAAAGAGGCGAACCGGACTATCCCTGTGATCCGAGCAAGGGGCCATGCCCTCCCGGTAAAAAGTACTTTGGTAGAGGACCCATCCAACTCACTCAGTAAGTATCCGAGTTCTCTTGCCCATGACATATGATCGATCATTTTTTTTTTTTTTTTTTTTTTTTTTTTTTGCCAGAGAAAAATCTGAACTTTTTCCTAAAAGAATATATATTTGGACTAGGCATATCAAACAATAGATTAACTTTCTTTAACCTTTGCCTTTTTTATTTTCTCAGCAACTATAACTATGACAAAGCGGGTAAAGCCATTAGGGCGGATCTCATAAACAATCCGGATTCGGTAGCGACAAACCCGGTCATATCATTTAAGACTGCCATTTGGTTCTGGATGACCCCACAATATAACAAGCCCTCAAGCCACAATGTCATCACCGGAATATGGAAACCATCCGATGCAGACAGAGCAGCGGGTCGGGTCCCGGGTTATGGTGTCATCACCAACATAATCAATGGTGGGAAGGAGTGTGGCAAAGGTCCAAATGATAAGGTGGCTGATCGGATTGGATTCTACAAGAGGTACTGTGACATACTGGGCTTGAGCCATGGCAATAACTTGGATTGCAACAATCAAAGTCCCTTCGGGCCATAAACAGCTCTGGTGTTAAAGAATTGGAGACAAGAATAAGAATATTAGTAAAATAATGGGATGGACCAGCCTATGTAACTAGTATCCAAATAAGAGAATTTGAGAACTACCACTTATTGTATTTTCAAATCCAAAGTTTAAAATTTGTGTGTATTTTATTTTGCTCTTCGTCGTAATGAAATCTCGGGCAATTTCATGTTTGTGTAATTGAGTTGGTCCTTAACTTGAGTCAATTATCCAGGTCAGTGTTCAATAAGATGGGCCAGAGTCAAGATATCCATATTGTACATGTTGTCTAATTGGGCTAGGCTTAATTTGATTTAAAAATATAGAGATCTGTTTAATAAGATGGGTTAGAGAGTCAAATATGTGTGGTCCTCGGGGTTGTTGTTAGGCCTGTTTTAGATACAACAAGCTAACCCGGATGAGATGGGCCAGTTGAGTAAGAGGATTCTAGTACCCATATTCTAATACTAAACTTTGGGTCTGAACTTAGCTCCATAGACTTCTATTAAGCTGGTATCATGGTCTACGCTTTGTTTTGCAATAAATTTATTACAAATTTTACAAGTTGATTGGTTAATAAATTGCCTAATGAATGATTTTGATTGGTTATTTAAGCAAAATACAAGTAATTGGAAGATTTCACCTTCTTATTTTTTTGCATAAATAACCACTTAAAAACAGTAGGTCTGACAATTTACTGAACTACTTGGTGTAAAAATTATTTCCTTTCTTAATAAATTTAAGAATGAGTAAGTCCTGGCCGGTTGAGTGTCCAATTCTTTGAGATAGTGTGTCTGTATAAAAAAAAAATAAAACAAAATATATATATATATAAAGAATGAGCAGAGGATAAAAGAAGCAGGATCTGTTTAGAGGTTGTCTCTATCTCACCCAAAAAAAAAAAAAAAAAAAAGAGAGAATACAGGTAAGATTAAGAAAAGAAGAAATAGTGGGATTCATGCAAATAAATGCATGTGATTGGTACTCCACCATTGTGTCTAAAAATTAGAAAGTGTAAACCTCACTCAATTGATCATTGCTGAGTCAACATGAAACCATGCTCAAATAGCATTATTATTCTCCTTTTTCTTTTTCTTTTTATTATTTTTATTTGAGGCCATGATTCAATTCTTGCCAATATGTCATTGATGTCACAACTGTTTGAACAACAATTCCTTAATTAAAGGTGTGCTATATATATCAATATTAAAACCAATTGTCTTCATAAGTGCTAACTTTTAGGGATAAGATATAAAGCTAAACCAAAAGGTCACAAGTTTTTCTTAGATTTCTAAATTCCAACACTAATCTAAAATAGGCAAGTCACTGAGGTTGATTTTAGTTTTAATATAAAACATTGAGATGCAGCTTCTAGACAATGTCTTCCTTAATTATACCGCCATGCATGACCACATCCCTAGTTCATTTTCCTTATCTTACCGCAATTATCTCCACTAATGTCAGTAGCTGGAAACAATGGAGTCAAGATCTAACAGTCACTTCTCACTCCTCTTTTTTTCTTATGATTCAAGCATATCCGATTGAACAAAACACAGAATTGGACACGCTACAGCCCACACTGTTACACATGAGACTTGTAAAAGCCACCATGCATGATGACCACATCCTGGTTGATTTTTCTTAGAATTATCACAAGAGCAATCTTTATTCACTGCCTATAAATACCCATCTCTCTTCCTCTATAACCTCACAAACTTTGAGTGAAAAGAAAATAAAAGAAAATGAGGTCTCTTGGAGTACTAGTTTTGTTCTCTCTTTTCTTCATGGTAATGTCCTTGGCACAAGGACAAAATGTTGGTTCTCTTGTTAGCAAAGCGCTGTTTGATCAGATGTTAAAGCACCGCAACGACAGCAACTGCCCCGGCAAGGGTTTCTACACCTACGAGGCTTTCATAGCTGCTGCCAATTCCTTTGGAGGTTTCGGAACAACCGGTGACACCCCTACTCGTAAAAGAGAGATTGCAGCCTTCTTGGCTCAAACTTCACATGAAACTACAGGTATAATCTTTCTTTGCTCTATAAAATGTCTTGTACTCTTAACAATTATCCATCATTATAAGTGGCAGTATTATCATAAATATGACTAATACTAGCTACCGATAATGTAAAGCAAAAAACAAGTACCATGTGTGGTCTAGTTCGTGTGGTATGTTCTCGTCCCTAGGCTCTTTATGATGTTGAGAAACATGCACACTGTACTGCATCGGATGGAGTACAATTGAGATCCATGGGACGCAGTACAACACAGCATATTGTAATGCAGAGGATCCATAAGAAAAATGTCTCACCCTTGCTTGTTGAATATGTTCAAGTGTATATATTTTAGTGTGTACAGAATGAGAAGAAAAGAAAAAAGATTATAAGTGAGATGATATATATATATATTCATGATGGATCTATATATATACCATATAGGTGGGTGGGCAAGTGCACCAGATGGTCCTTATGCATGGGGATACTGCTTTGTTCGGGAACAAGGCAATCCACCTGATTACTGCGTTGCAAATAATCAATGGCCGTGCGCTCCTGGTAAAAAATACTTTGGTCGTGGCCCCATCCAAATTTCATAGAAAGAACTCCTCTCTCTTTGCAGAAAGCATGAACTTTTTATTTAATTGGTTTTAAATATGTTGATTCAAAATTTGAAGTATCATATTTAAAAAATAAAATTCAATTAGAAAATGATTTTCAAAATTAATAGTCTAAGCCCAATAGCCTGACCAAATCACAGCTTATTATATTTAGTGAGTCCAATATTCCACATGATTAATTGGCATTGCCCAATTCAATCTTGTTCTAATTGAATGATCATTTAATCACCTACTTAGTTGGTAGAGAAGAGGGACGGACTTACATGTATGTGACGGGCCAATTGCGGCCCTTGTATTTTCATTTTAGTAATATACCCTTGTTATTTTGTCTTTTTCAATTATATACCTATAAAAGATTATTATTGTCCTTTTGAAAATATTTAAAAAATTCATTATTACCCTCCTCACATAATTTTTGACTCTTTCCTTACAAAGAAGTATTTAATTTATGTTGACCAAGTTATTGAATTTGATCACGACTTGGCAGCAACTACAACTATGGTCTAGCAGAAAAAGCCATAGGGTCTGATCTGTTAAACAATCCGTATTTAGTTGCAACCAACCCAACCATATCATTCAACACCACAGTCACCAAAGCCATCGTGCCACGATGTCATCATTGGAAAATGGACGCCTTCTGCTGCAGACAGTACAGTGGGTAGGGTACCGGGCTATGGAGTCATCACCAACATCATCAATGGTGGAATCGAATGCGGAAAAGGCGTGAATGCTTAGGTGCAAGACCGTATTGGATTCTACAAGAGGTACTGCGACATATTGGGAGTGGGATATGGCAACAACCTGGACTGCTACAACCAGAGACCTTTTGCTTAGGCATTTTGATCATTAACAGTTTTAGTTAACTAGTCACTTTTTATAATAAAATAAATCAAAGTTGATTACTGAATGTATGCAGTGTGCTGTAGCTTCAAGAATAATCAATCAACTTTTTTGTCCAGATGATAGGGTGCAAATATATAAATATATTAGAAGGGGTTTTGAGGATTTGGAATTGCCATAGAACTATCCATGACAATGCGAAATTTGCAAAAAATAAGAATGATTTGGGAAATTTGGAAAGCTCAGGAGGAGCTTAGAATTTTTCATTGAAAATTGAAAATCCCTTGGACACCGTTTCAGGGATGATTTCTTGGCAAGGACCAAACATATGCCACCAGTCAATGAACCATCTGGGGACTTTTAGATTGAAATTCTTTTGGAAAAGGATAAGCCAGGAATGGCTATAATCCTGATTTTGGAAATAAAAGGTATTGTACTAGGCATCCTGATAGTCCCAGTAATTGAAAGTTTGAGGGTTGCGAGGCTAAGAAAATTGCCTCAGAGCATTAATATTTTTACCCCAGGCTGCCGGGGTAAGGAATTTTTGAATGGTACATGTGGTGTGAGAAATGAAAGACTCATCACCGGGTTTTGAATGAGTTTGAATTTTGATGGAATCAGTGTCCACTAAAATAAATTCATAAAAATTTTGTGTTTTCTGAAAATCTGATGTTGGATAATGAAAACCTTTGACAAAATGATTTTGAGAAAGTAAAACTAGGTTTTGGTTAAAAAGTTCTTTTTCAACCACATAAATGGTTGATTAATTTGGTTTTTGAAAATAACGAGATTTTTTGAGAGTGGGATTGTTGACCACCACTTGCTGTGAAACAGATCTTGAGGAAATTTGTTTATCTGATGCTGAAGAAATTGCAGCATAAGTTTTTTGAAGGGGAGGAAAAACTGGTTCTTGGGATTGTAAGTATGCTTGGATGGGGTCATACTGGATTGGGGACATGTCTATGACATGTTGTGGAATTGTGGTTAAGGCTGAAAACTGGTTTGTAATTAATGGAGATAGACTAGCACACATAACTTCTTCATCTTCCTCGACTTTATCATACCAGGTTTTTTTGGAAGGGTTCTGAGAAGAGGATGATTGTGCATATGCATCTTTTGTTTTGTGCGGTTTTGTGCTTGCAACTGAGGCTCCTTTACTTGTCTTGGGAGGCATAGTAACCGCACTTAAGCTCCTGCTTTTCCCTGCAAAAATTCCCTGGTGAGAAAATCAGGAAGAGAATTGTTTTCTCCTTTTATATATTCAATATCAAAGTCAAATACAGAAAGAATAGCTTGCCATCTGGCGAAAATTTCTTTTGAGGCTATGTTATGAACATCTTTCTTTAAAACAGTTTTTACAGATTGGCAATCAACATGAACTAAAATTTTTTGATTTAGTAAGTCACTTTGAAATTTTGAAATGCATAAAACTATAGATAAAATTTCCTTTTTGACTGTAGAGTAATTTTGTTGTGCTTGGTTCCATGTGCCAGAGGCGAACTGAACTAGTTGTTCCTTGTCACCTATTTTTTGTTTTAGGATACCTCCATATCCTAATTCAGATGCATCAGTTTCCACAATTTTGAAGGCTTCTGGATCAGCAATAGATAGGCAAGGAAGGTTTTTTGCTTTGCTTTTAAGGATTCTAACTATTTTTGTATGCTCATCGGACCATGGGGGAGGGGACTTTTTTTAATCTTTGGCGCAGTGGAGCACAAAGAAGAGAAAAATCCTTGAAAAACTTAGAGAGATAATTTAGGCACCTTAAAAATCTTTGAAGCTAGGTTTTGTCTTTAATTTCATCAGGGAATTTATCAGCAAATTGGATGGATCTGTTGATTAGCATGACAGTTCCTTGGTGGATCTGAAAACCTAAGAACCTAATCTTGGTCTGAAACAAAGTTAACTTAGATAAAAAAAAAAAAGGACTAATCCATTATGCTTGATGGTTTGAGCAAATACATTGAGATGTTTCCAATGAGCATCTATAGAAGAAGAAAATATTAGTATATCATCAATATAAACAATTGAAAAATTCGTAAGATGAATAAAAATATCATTCATAATTTTTTGGAATTCTGAAGTGGCATTTTTTAATCCGAAAGGCATCACATTCCATTCGTAATGACCAAAAGGAACCGTGAAAGCTGTTTTGTATCTATTTTTTTCAGCAATTTGGATTTGCCAAAAATACTAACTTGAGATCAAACTTTGAAAAAACGGTAGCATGAACGAGATGTTGGATTAGGTCCTTTTTATTGGGCAGGGGGTACCTGATCCATTGAAGAACTTCATTGAGGGGCTTGTAATTGATAACTAATCTGGGAACACCTTTTTCTATTTCAACATTCTTTTGGACATAGAAAGCAGCACAGCTCCATGGGGAACGGCTTTTTCAGATGAGGGATTTGTTTAATAATTCCTGTACTTCTTTCATACAGTAATCAAGAAGTTCTTGACTCATTTGGCTAGGACGAACTTTGGTGGGGATATCCTTTTCATTGAAAGATTTTTCATAAGGTAATTCAACAATGTGTTGTCTTCTGTGCCAAAAAGCGTTTGGGAGATCAGAGCAAACCTGACTTTCAAGTCTTAATCTGAACCTTTGAATAGAGTCTTGGAGGCTTTTTTGACTGAGTCGGTCATCAATCTGTTTGAAGATTAGTTCTTGTTTGAGAAAGTCTAAATGCTTTGTTTTGCTTTCAATCTTGTTGACAGCAGGGACTTGAGTAACATAGGAATCCTTAATGGTATTGAGATCCTTGGTGTCTATAGGATGAGCAAAAGGAAAGCAAATTTCTTGTTCAACTAGACTTGTTGAAATGCCTTGGCTATCAACTTTGAACGGGTAAAGAAGAGAAATAAATGCAGTTCCCAAAATAACAGGGGCATTGAGGTCTTTGACAAGGATGAAAGGTGTTTTAATACAAAGACCCTGATTACAAACATGGGTTTTGGTTAACTTGTACTGAATAGTGAGTCGTGAACCATTAGCACCTTGAAGCCGTTCATTGGTTTTCTCAAAGTATTTCGTAGGGACAAGTCCTTCATTGATATAATTGAGATCAGCACCGGAGTCAATGAGAGTCACTGTAT
Organism: Cornus florida; assembly: GCF_030987335.1. NCBI lineage: Eukaryota > Viridiplantae > Streptophyta > Magnoliopsida > Cornales > Cornaceae > Cornus > Cornus florida. The sequence continues at coordinate 14,862,636 of NW_026775577.1, forward strand.
GAATGGTGTAGTCTTTGTTGATGACAATTTTTAGATTAACATGCCATTTCTGAAATGTTATCTGGGTCAGAAGGTTGATGTAAGTCTCATTGTCCTTGGTGGGATTTTCAGAAACTTGTTGTTCAAGTTTTGCAAGGGACTTAGGTAGTAAGGCATCTATCTGGGATTGTTGGAAAAGGATTTGGCTTCTGAGGGTAAGAATATCATGAGCAGTGGAATCTTTCAAAGCCTTGCCCTCTTGCTTTAGGAGTGAAATCTCTTGCTTGGTTTGTTTGATTTCTTTATGGAGATCTTGAATCATAATTAGCATCTGGGGTTGTGTACCAAATCTTTCAAAGATATCAGTAAGGTTGTAAGTATTTGGTATAACAATAGGAGCTTTGTCATTTCTTTGGCCAATGCTGTTGGTGAATTTAATCAAGCATTCCTTGCGTTGATCGCGATCTTCTATTTTGTCAATGAGTTCCAACATGAATTCTTGGTCCTTAGTAATCATATAGATGCATTTGGTTTTGATAGGTTGGTCATCCAAAGATGGGTTGGAAGAATCAGAATCATAATCTGTATTAGCATGATAGTCATCTTCTTGAATACCATTGATATCATGGTCGGATTCTTCATCTAAAAAGTTTAAAAGAATTTGCATCAGTTGGCTCCTGACGGTTTCAGGGGGATTGAGCTCATTGATCTTCTGTTTGGCTCTACAATCGCATTTGTAGTGACCTGTCTTGCCACACTTGAAGCATTTTATATCTGCTTTTGAGGTGGCAGGTTTCTTTTGAAAATGTTTTGGAGGAGGGGTATTTTTCTGTCTATTTTTCTCAGAAGAGAGATATTTATCTGCAAATGAGGGTTTGCTCTTGTTATACCGTGACCTGTTTTCGTATCTCTTGGGAAAAGGCTTGCGGTAGCGGGTGTGACTTTTTCGTTTGGAAGGAGGGGTTAGGTTTTCGAAGCCAAATTGTTAGCAAAAAGTTCCTAATTCCTTTCGGCTAGTGGCATTCTCATGCTTGATTTGCTGTTGGAGTTTGAAATCGGTGAAAAGAGCAATTCCTTCAGCTGTGATGGTACTGATGATGTCACCATAGGTGAGGGAGTCATAAGGAATACGGCCATTATGTTTTGATCTGAAATGCTTGCGAATTCTCTCAGCAAAAAGATTGGGGAGTCCAGCAATGAACTTTTCTTTTCAAAAGGCTTGGTTATAATCAGTCCTGGTGAGGACCTTTGAGAGGAAGACATCCTTGTACAATCTGAAATCCTGGAGTTTGTGACATCGAAGGTTGGCTAGAATTTCTGAGGTCTTGTCTCTAACAATTGAGAGGTCACCGAGGAACTGTTTGGCGATAGAGAAAATGAGAGTAGCAACTGCATCTTCTATATCTGCACCTTCTTTTATTTTGATAATTGTTCCTTCAGGAGTTATTTTAACAGAGTTAAGAATGGCTTGTCGTTTATCTGGAGTGAGGATGTTGTCCCACCATCCTTTGAGTTGGCTTGTGAATCCTCCTACTAGGAGTTGTGCTATAGCATGATCAGAAGAGTCATTCTTGGTTTTGTAAGCAGTGCTGACCATTGTCATTTCTTGAAGTGTATTGAGAATGTGATACTCAGTTTTGCCATCTATATTCCATTCATAAATGGTACCACCATGATAAGCAGCTTGGGAAAACTGGCCTCGTTCTTCGATCTGGAGGTTAGGGAAAGTTGGCCTGGGATAATAATTTCGAGAAGAAGTTGGTTCTAAAGTATTGACGTGTTGGTTCTGGAAGACCTCAGTAATTTCATCAATTTCAGTATCAGTACCAATTTCTTGGTCAAGAGTATTGATGGCTCTAAGAGGTTTTTCAGGCGTATCAGGAATCATAGTTGTGGAGGTCATAAGGGATTCGATACGCTTAATCCTGTCCTGTGCTTCTTTAATGGCACTACGTTTTGATAGTTGTTTAGACAAGTGTAAGGGGATTTCATGGGGTATGAAAGGGGGAGCATTATCAGATTGAATGGGGATAATTTGTTCTTTCTGAAGCAAGGTTTCCATACGAGAAAGTTGATCGCCAAGTGTCTGGAGGTGTTGGTTTGTGTAGTTATTTTGTTCCATGATGCTTCGGACATCACGGGTCGTGGATGTGGTATTGTCATTGGTGACTGCCTTTGTCTTGAAAGGAGAAGCAGTAAGTGTGACTGTCCCTGATACCTTTGTCTTGAATTCGATTGCCTCGGCTGGGAGATGGATGGCTTCAAGAGCCTCACCACGTGATGTTTGCCAGGTGATGGTGGATTTGGTTGTGACATTTAAGGATTTGATTGTGGAGAAAGAAAAATCAATATTGTTGTCGAGACAATATTTTTCAAACCATGTGAAGAAAGGGGCTGAGAACTTATGTTGTATGCAGAAAGTATACCACTGTTCTCTAATAAGGATGGTTTTTTGAGCTGAAAAGGTTTGGAATACCATTGTCTTTTGGAATCATTGATCGCAGAGTAGAAATCTTTGCGTAAGAAGTCTTTATCGATCTCATAAACCTTTTCTATCATGTAGAGCTGATGAACCTGATGATCGGGATCTTCAAATTGAGAATCATTTGGGGATGGAGGGGAATCATGATGATCTTCGTTTAGGGGAGGGTTTTGCAGACCTTTGTTTTGAGAACTAATTTGTGTAGGTAAAGGAGTGCTGCGAAGAGGATGGATGTCTTTTTTCTCAGTCTGTATGCTAACATTGTCCTGGTAAACTGGGTTAGCAACTTCTTTGTTTTTGACACCAACGAGGTTTGGATACCTTGTAGGCATTCCTGAAAATGATTTTCGGGAAGGGGCTTTTGAATAGTTTGAGGAAGTAGCATGAGAAAAAGAGGATCTAGAAGTTTCTATTTCTTAGATAGAAGGTCTAGATCTTTCTATTTCTTGGATAGTAAGTTTATTGGGCCTGTTAGAATTAAATCTAACATTTACCGTGCCATTAGAAAATTGAGATATTTGTTCTAACCTTTTATGCTTGATCTTTGAAGGAGGAGCTGCATGCTCGAGAATTCACTCTGCCGGGAAGGTGACTTCATTCCAAGTGATGGTCCTCGGAACATAAGTTTGTGAATTTTTGTCACTAGTATGAAGAAGAAGGGTTTCTCCTTTGGGAGACTCACGAAGAGCATGGGGGCTGACTTGGGTTGTATAGACTTTGTAGTGGATTCTATAGACGACATTGAAGGGTATGGCTCCATCCATCATTTTATAACCACTACTTGAAACATTGAGGGTTAAGGTATGGAGGATTATTAGATCATCAAGAGCTATTGAATAATTTGGAAAACAATTGAAGTATTGTGGGCCATCAAAAAGACTAGTTTGGCAAACTCTTAACAAAGAGGTTTCAAAATCGAGATGCCTACAATCCCTTAGAGTAAGCATGATAGCAGTGTTAAGTCCCCTTGAGGTAAGAGGTTTAAACAGATTGATGAACGACTCAGTCAAAAAAATAACTGATAATGAGCTATGAGAGAAACAGAATATTGAAAAGGTTAAATAATCAACGAAATAATGAAATAAAATATGGAAATATGCAAGTTAACATTAAACAACAGAACATGAATAACTTTAAAGAACTTTTGATTAAAATATGGAACTTACAACTTTGATCTTTGAATACAACACTTTTGTTCTGAGCCGAGCTCCTTGGATGAAGTAAAACTAAAAACTTAAACTTAAAAATTACAATTTGAACTGAGAACTTTTGAAATGGAAACTAAAATCTAAACTTGAAAATGAGCCTGCCTACAATGTCTTGAGGAGCTGTTATTTATAGGGCCTCGAAGGAGCCTTGGGGAGCTTTGGATTCCTTGGAGATAAGGATGCAGCAGGAGGCCATGTGCAAAGCCTGAAAGGCTGATTTGAGGTGATGTCTTCTGAATGATGCTGGAGGCCATGTGCAAAGCCTGAAAGGCTGAATTGAGGTGATGGCCACTGACTTGCCTTGGATTCCTTTTTTGAAAAGCTTGTTTGTCATGAACACCGAAAGGTGCTAAAAGCCTGAAAATTTTAAATTGTAGATTTTCCCTTCTTTTTTTTTTAAATGAAATGATGATTTTTGAGAATATTGTTTACTGGAGCTGTTGGGTAAAAATACCAAAACAGTCATCTTGATTGGGTTGGGCCAGATCTGTTTGGGAACCATGGAAAGAACCTGAGCCTTCACTTCTGTTGGAGCCCAATTTTGAGAAGGCTATGGGATTGACTTGGGCTAAAGCTTCCATGAGGAAGGCTTCATACTCATCTTGGGATTTTGCTGAAGAAAGCTTTGCTTGGGCCTGGCTTTTGGATAGGAGGAAAGCCGAAGACTCTCCTAAGCCAGAACATGATATTGCAGGGTGCTTTGAGAACCATTCAGAAATTGCTTCTGGAGTAACATCTTTGATAGAGAATTGGTCCCACCATTTGACTTTGAAAATCCTTCCTAGAAGAGGAAGATTAGAAAAAGTTTTGAGGATTTGGAATTGCCATAGAACTATCCATGACAATGCGAAATTTGCAAAAAATAAGAATGATTTGGGAAATTCGGAAAGCTCAGGAGGAGCTTGGAATTTTTCATTGAAAATTGAAAATCCCTTAGATACCGTTTTAGGGATGATTTCTTGGCAGGGACCAAACATATGCCACCAGTTAATGAACCATCTGGGGACATTTAGATTGAAATTCTTTTGGAAAAGGATAAGCCAGGAATGGCTATAATCCTGATTTTGGAAATAAAAGGTATTGTACCAGGGATCTTGATAGTTCCAGCAATTGAAAGTTTGAGGGTTGCGAGGCTGAGAAAATTGCCTCGGAGCATTGATGTTTTTACCCCAGGCTGCCGGAGTAAGGACTTTTTGAATGGTACATGTGGTGTGAGAAATGAAAGACTCATCACCTGGTTTTGAATAAGTTTGAATTTTGATGGAATCAGTGTCCACTAAAATAAACTCATAAAAATTTTGTGTTTTCCAAAAATCTGATGTTGGATAATGAAAACCTTTGACAAAATGATTTTGAGAAAGTAAAACTGGGTTTTGGTTAAAAAGTTCTTTTTCAACCACACAAATGGTTGATGAATTTGGTTTTTGAAAATAACGAGATTTTTTTAGAGTGGGATTGTTAACCACCACTTGCTGTGAAACAGATCTTGAGGAAATTTGTTTATCTAATGCTGAAGAAATTGCAGCATAAGTTTTTTGAAGGGGAGGAAAAACTGGTTGTTGGGACTGTAAGTATGCTTGGATAGGGTCATACTGGATTGGGGACATGTCTATGACATGTTGTGGAATTGTGGTTAGGGCTGAAAATTGGTTTGTAAATAATGGAGATGGACTAGCACACAAAGCTTCTTCATCTTCCTCGACTTTATCGTACCAGGTTTTTTTGGAAGGGTTCTGAGAAGAAGATGATTGTGCATATGCATCTTTTGTTTTGTGGGGTTTTGTGCTTGCAACTGAGGCTCCTCTACCTGTCTTGGGAGGCATAGTAACCGCCCTAAAGCTCCTACTTTTTCCTGCAAAAATTCCCTGGTGAGAAAATCAGGAAGAGAATTGTTTTCTCCTTTTATATATTCAATATCAAAGTCAAATACAGAAAGAATAGCTTGCCATCTGGCGAAAATTTCTTTTGAGGCTATGTTATGAACATCTTTCTTTAAAATAATTTTTGCAGATTGGCAATTAACACGAACTAAAAATTTTTGATTTAGTAAGTCACTTTGAAATTTTGAAATGCATAAAACTATAGATAAAATTTCCTTTTTGACTATAGAGTAATTTTGTTGTGCTTGGTTGCATGTGCCAGAGGCGAACTGAACTAGTTGTTCCTTGTCACCTATTTTTTGTTTTAGGATACCTCCATATCCTAATTCAGATGCATCAGTTTCCACAATTTTGAAGGCTTCTGGATCAGCAATAGATAGGCAATGAAGGTTTTTTGCTTTGCTTTTAAGGATTCTGACTATTTTTGTATGCTCATCGGACCATGGGGGAGGGGACTTTTTTAATCTTTGGCGTAGTGGAGCACAAAGAAGAAAAAGATCCTTGAAAAACTCATAGAGATAATTTAGGCACCCTAAAAATCTTTGAAGCTGGGTTTTGTCTTTAATTTCATCAAGGAATTTATCAGCAAATTGGATAGATTTGTTGATTGGGATGACAGTTCCTTGGTGGATCTGAAAACCTAAGAACCTAATCTTGGTCTGAAACAAAGTTAACTTTGATAAAGAAAGGACTAATCCATTATGCTTGATGGTTTGAGCAAATACATTGAGATGTTTCCAATGAGCATTTATAGAAGAAGAAAATATTAGTATATCATCAATATAAACAATTGAAAAATTCGTAAGATGAATAAAAATATCATTCATAATTTTTTGGAATTCTGAAGGGGCATTTTTTAATCCGAAAGGCATCACATTCCATTCGTAATGACCAAAAGGAACCGTGAAAGCTGTTTTGTATCTATCTTTTTCAGCAATTTGGATTTGCCAAAATCCTGACTTGAGATCAAACTTTAAAAAAACGGTAGCATGAACGAGACATTGGATTAGGTCCTTTTTATTGGGTAGGGGGTACCTGATCCATTGAAGAACTTCATTGAGGAGTTGTCATTGATAACTAATCTGGGAACACCTCTTTCTATTTCAGCATTCTTTTGGACATAGAAAGCGGCACAGCTCCATGGGGAACGGCTTTTTCGGATGAGGGATTTGTTTAATAATTCCTGTACTTCTTTCATACAGTAATCAAGAAGTTCTTGACTCATTTGGCTAGGACGGGCTTTGGTAGGGATATCCTTTTCATTGAAAGATTTTTCATAAGGTAATTCAACAATGTGTTGTCTTCTGTGCCAAAAAGCATTTGCGAGATCAGAGCAAACCTGACTTTTAAGTCTTAATCTGAACCTTTGAATAGAGTCTTAGAGACTTTTTTGACTGAGTCGTTCATCAATCTGTTTGAAGATTAGTTCTTGTTTGAGAAAGTCTAAATGCTTTATTTTGCTTTCAATCCTTATGACACCAGGGACTTGAGTAACATAAGAATCCTTAATGGTATTGAGATCCTTGGTGTCTGTAGGATGAGCAAAAGGAAAGCAAATTTCTTGCCCAACTAGACTTGTTGAAATGCCTTGGCTATCAACTTTGAACGGGTAAAGAATAGAAATAAATGGAGTTCCCAAAATAACAGGGTTATTGAGGTCTTTGATAAAGATGAAAGGTGTTTTAATACAAAGACCCTGATTACAAACATGGGCTTTGGTTAACTTGTGCTGAACAGTGAGTCATGAACCATTAGCACCTTGAAGCCGTTCTTTGGTTTTCTCAAAGTATTTCGTAAGGACAGGTCCTTCATTAATACAATTGAGATCAGCACCGGAGTCAGTGAGAGCCACTGTATGAATGGTATTGTCTTTGTTGATGACAATTTTTAGATTAACATGCCATTTCTGAAATGTTATCTGGGTCAGAAGGTTGATGTAAGTTTCATTGTCCTTAGTGGGATTTTCAGAAACTTGTTGTTTAAGTTTTGCAGAGGACTTAGGTAGTAAGGTATCTATCTGGGATTGTTGAAAAAGGTTTTGGCTTCTGAGGGTAAGAATATCATGAGCAGTGGAATCTTTTAAAGCCTTGCCCTCTTGTTTTAGGAGTGAAATCTCTTGCTTGGTTTGTTTGATTTCTTTATGGAGATCTTGAATCGTAATTGGCATCTGGGGTTGTGTACCAAATCTTTCAAAGATATCAGTAAGGTTGTAAGTATTTTGTATAACAACGGGAGCTTTGTCATTTCTTTGGCCAATGCTGTTGGTGAATTTAATCAAGCATTCCTTACGTTGATCAAGATCTTCTATTTTGTCAATGAGTTCCAACATGAATTCTTGGTCCTTAGTAATCATACAGATGCATTTGGTTTTGATAGGTTGGTCATCCAAAGATGGGTTAGAAGAATCAGAATCATAATCTATATCAGCATGATAATCATCTTCTTGAATACCATTGATATCATGTTCGGATTCTTCATCTGAAGAGTTTAAAAGAATTTGCATCAGTTGGCTCCTGACGGTTTCAGGGAGATCGAGCTCATTGATCTTCTGTTTGGCTCTACAATCGCGTTTGTAGTCACCCATCTTGCCACACTTGAAGCATTTTATATCTGCTTTTGAGGTTGCAGGTTTCTTTTGAAAATGTTTTGGAGGAGGGGCATTTTTCTGTCTATTTTTCTCAAAGGAGAGATATTTATCTACAAATGAGGGTTTGCTCTTGTTATACCGTGACCTATTTTCGTATCTCTTGGGAAAAGGCTTGTGGTAGCGGGTGTGACTGTCCCTGACGCCTTTGTCTTGAATTCGATTGCCTCGGCTGGGGGATGGATGGCTTCAAAAGGGTTTTTGAGAGAAATAGTTTGTTCAACAGTTTTGATGGAGTATCCTATTTTGAGATTGAAAGTTGAAGATTTGTAAATATCCCTAATGGGAACCTTGGGTATATTCCAAGTATCCCACTGATCAGTCTGACCACTATCAATATGTTGTTCTTCCTGGTTAACTATCACTCTTCCTCCAAGAGGAGCTGACGATGTCGAAGACATGCTACGGTTGAAAAAACTCATTGAACCTTACCTAAATGACCGTCCGTCCGACCAACCCAAAGCGGCACACCTAGCCTAAATGGGATCCAGGTCTGGAAACAGAAATGAAGAAAGGTTAAATGGGCTTAATCACCACCCGATCACCTCAAATCATTATACCATTCAGGTTAAATGGGCTTATATATATATATATATATATGTTTTAATCAATGAAATTTTTAGTTTCTCTTTTGTATGTGGACTCGATACAACTTTGCTTTTTTTAAAAGTGGATTCATCTATCCTATGACATAAGAAATTGTGACACGTCTCTCTAAATAGAATTGAATGCTTGGTTAACAATGGAACTGTTTGACCACTGGACTTTTCAGATTTTGAACATACTTTCTATTTGATAAGGGTATTCAGAACTCAAATAGAAAATCATTTCAGAAGTAAGATAGATTATTGGTTCAATTAAAAATTTATGAGAGGAATTTATTTTAAATGTATATAAGAAAAGTAGGATTGAGTGGTAATTATTATTATTATTGTTAGGGTTAAGTGTAAAATATATTCTCATTATATTCAAGATGGGCATGAAATCCCTATTGTTTCAATTTGTGCAAATAAAGACATTGTCATCAATTTAACAATTAAAATGTCTAAAATACCCCCATAAAAGATATAAAAAATGTTCTCTTTCCTCTATTTCTCTCCATGTATCCCTCACTTTTCGGGAACAATTTTTCGGATCACTTTCATATTTGCTGACAACTATCACCACCAGAGAGAGAAAGTGGAGCAACCTGAACCGCGTGAAGCCTTGAGCAAACGAGATCCACTTCAAAAAAAAAAAAATAATAAAATAAAAAATAAAAAAAAACCTAGACCCATTTCAGTTCCAACTCCGAACTATTTATCAATCACCATTTCGGAAGTCAACCAACAGTGAGCTTCTAAGCTCTACATGAGCCCATGCCACTGGCGGATTGAGCCCACCCAATTTATATATATTTTTTTTACTCTATCTAATTTTAACCCTGCCAAATAAAAAAAATAATATTACTACTATTAATTTACTCAAAGAAATATTAGTCCACTCCATTGATAATTCTTGGTTTCACCCTAGCCTCTGCCCACCTAGCTGATCCAAACCACGGAGACAACCAACAACAACTCCAATCTTCAAGCTAGAAGCTTTGGCAACTACAAGCTCACACGCTTGCGTTGACACTCCAAGTTCCGGTGACACCCATATCCACATAAATGATCCAAATGGCGAAGAAAAACCAACGGCACCTAAGAAAACATCAGAGTCCCATTTCTGTGAGCTCTTAGCTTTGGTTATACCCGCCAGCACCATTTCAAAAAATTACAGTACTGCTCCGGTGAGAATATGGAATGTTCTTACCGGCGAGCTTGGAGGACGGAGAGCTCAAACTTGTGACAGGGTGTAACGGCTAGGTGAAGCTGCGGTGATGATGAGCTTGGTGATTATTTTCCGAATCAACCAGAAAACTCGAGATATTCCGGCAATGAATGGCGGCTAATCCGATGATGGCAAATCGGTGTTGCAATTCTGGCTAGTCCGATGATGGTCGAGTTCTGAACTCCAACTGCAAGCTTCACCGCCGATAGAGTTCTCCTTTTTTGAGTGAACATAGATGGTTTTGAAGAGAGAGAAATGTTAGAAAGAAAAAATAAAATAAAATTTATTATGAATCTAAAAGAAAATATAGAACATAAAATTATATCTTCAATATAGAGAGAAGAATGTAGAGAAGGGGGAGAGATCTTATTATTTTCTCTTAAATCCGAGTACATTAATATAACAATAAACAATCCGTATTTATAGCCAAACTTCGGTCAACATCCTTAATACACCATTAACCAAGTGCATTTACCTCTTATTTTATTGCACTGCATTTAACTCTTATTTATTGCACCATTAATTCAACACTATACAATTAGTGGACACCATATATATAACACTCCCCCTTGGGGTCCACTGCACAACGCTAAGAATATGCCTTGTTAAAACCTTGCTAAGAAAAACCCAGTGGGATAAAAACTTAGCGAAGGAAAAAAAAAGTACAATATTTTTGTGTATATGAAAATGGTATTGTATAGGTTAAAACTGCCTCATTAAAACCTTGTCAGAAAAACCCAGTGGGACAAAACCTGAGCGAAGGAAAAAGAGTACAGTATGCCAATATCTTTTCAATTTAAAGCTCTCCCTTATTGCTGCATTAGTTCAACACTAAAGATCCTTGAGTTGACACATTCTAATATTGTGTACCAACCTTTTGAACGTCGTAGTTGGTAGTGCTTTAGTGAACATGTCTGCTAAATTTTCATTTGAACGTATCTGCTGAATATCAATATCACCATTCTCTGACGTTCATATGCATAAAAGAATTTTGGTGAGATGTGTTTGGTCCTGTCACTTTTGATATAATTCTCTTTCATCTGTGCAATGCATGTAGCATTATCTTTATATAATACTATTGGGTTATTTTTTATTGATGAGAGACCACGTGTTGTTCGAATATGCTGGATCATAGATCTCAACCAAATGCATTTTCTACTTACCTCATGAATTGCGAGTATCTCTGAATTATTTGAAGAAATTGCAATCATTGTCTGTTTTATAGATCGCCGTGATATAGCAGTGCCACCACAGGTAAATACATATCCTGTTTGTGAATGAGTTTTGTGTGGATCAGAGAAATAGCCAGCATCTATATGTTCAATTAACTGGGGGTTTGATTCTTTTGAATAAAACAATCACATATCAATTGTACTACGAAGATATCGTAATATATGCTTGATTCCATTCCAATGTTTACGGGTTGGCGCAAAACCGTATCTTGCTAATAAATTGACTGAAAATGCTATGTCCGGCCATGTGCAATTTGCAAGATACATAAGAGCACCAATTGCACTGAGATGTAGCACTTCAGGACCAAGGAGTGCTTCATCATCCTCTCGAGGACGAAAATGATCTCTTTTGATGTCAAGTGATCGGACAACCATTGAGGAGCTCAATGGGTGCGCTTTGTCTATATAGAATCACTTCAAAATCTTTTCTGTCTATGTTGACTGGTGGACGAGGATTCCACTTGATAACTGTTCAATCTGTAGACCAAGACAAAATTTTGTTTTTTCGAGATCTTTCATCTCAAATTCTTTCTTTAAATAAGTGATTGTCTTTTCAATGTCATCCAATGTTCCCATAATATTCAGATCATCAACATATACTGCAATAATAGCAGAACCATATCTTGACTTGTTAATAAAAATTCATGGACAAATATGATTATTCACAAACCCTTCTTTTATCAAGTACTCACTAAGACGATTGTACCACATGCACCCAGATTGTTTCAATCCATATAAGGATCGTTGTAATTTGATCGAGTGCATTATATGTGGTTTTATTTCAGGCATTCGAAATCTTTTTGGGATTTTCATGTAAATTTCACTATCCAGTGATCCATTGGGCTGCAAGTTGGGTTGGCCCAACCCAGCCCAGTCCCAACCCAATCTTAACCCGAGTCGGGTTGGGTTGGGCCAACCCGAATTGTATTTAATATGGGTTATGATAATAACCCAGCCCGAATATTTTGGACGGGTTGGGTCGGATTGACGGGTCAAATTTTTTTTAAAATTTTTTTTTTTTAGAAATTTATATATATATATATATATATTTAGGGCAATTCACTTTACCTCCCCTATCCGTTTCTGATTCTCTGAACTCATCCTCCTCCTCTCTCTCTCTCTCTACAACAACTGCAAAGTAAGCAATCTACAAAATCTACAAGAATCAGAACTTCAAAACCCATATATTTCAGTTTCATCTATCTGTCTGCAACAATCAAAAGTCCAAACCCATATCGGCATATCATTTCAGATTGTTCAAAAAACCAAAACCCAGATCTTTCAGTTTCCATCGCTGGCTGTTCCAGATCGGGTTCGCCGTTCGCAAGCTTCAACGGCCGTCTCTCAACTCTCAACCATTTCAGATTGTTCAAAAAATCGACCCAGATCTTTCAGTCCATTATATCTCTGACGCACTGCTGGAATGTATGGGTAGAGAGAGAAAGGAATCGACCCAGATCTTTCAGTCCATTATATCTCTGACCCAGATTGTTCAAAAAATCGACCCAGATCTTTCAGTTCAACGGCCTCTCTCTCTGGAATGTATGGGTAGAGAGAGAAAGAAGAGAGAGAGAGAGAAAGGAGAGAGAAAAAAAAAAAATTGGCCCCTCGCTCTCTGGAATGTATGGGTAGAGAGAGAAAGAAGAGAGAGAGAGAGAAAAAAAAAAAAATATATATATATATATATATATATATATTTTTTTTTTTTTCGGGTTCGAGACCAACCCTAATTTGTCTGGGTTATGATAAAACCCAACCCGAACATGAACCCGATTTGTAAACTTAAAGTCCAAATTTCAAATTTTCAGGTTGGGCTTGGGTTGGACTGGGTTAACCCGCCCAAATTGCACCCCTAGTGATCCATATAAATATGCCATTACCACGTCCATTAGATGCCTATGCAATCTTTCTGTGATTGCTAAATGTATTATGAATTGAAATGTAGTTGCATCCATCACCGGAGAATATGTTTCATTATAATCAATACCAAGTCTCTGTGAGAAACCTTGATAGGCTTTATATCTTATAATTTCATTTTTCTCATTATATTTTCGTACAAATACCCATTTGTACTCAACAGGCTCTACACCCTCAGGTGTTTGGACTACAGGTCCAAATACTTCACGTTTAGCTAATTAATTTAACTCTGCCTGTTTTACTTCTTTCCATTTTGGCCAATCATTTCTTAGTCAACTTTCTTCGACATTTTCATTTTTAGGTTCCGGATCCTCATTGTTTATATGAAGAGTAATTGTATATGAGAATATGTTGTCCATGACAACTTCATTTCTGTTCCATCTCTTCTTATAATTTATTGAGATCTCATTGATTTTCAAGAACCTTTGCAATATTATCATAGTTAGCTAACTTGACCTCGTCAGGTCCTTGGGCATCGTCAGGTCCCTTTGCCACATCATGGGCATGTGTTTTATCAACGACAACTTATCATTGTTAGCTAATTGGGTCTCTTCAAGAGTACCTTTTTAATCATTCATCATGCTCTTTGACATTTGCCTCATTGTATCACTTTTAGCTAACTGGGTCTCTATAAGAGCACCCATTTCATCATACTCCTTTGCATATACCACATTAAGTGTCTCTGCCTCATCAAGGGCTACTTTAGCATTGTTAGCTAACTGGCCTCATCAGGAACGCCTATTTTATTATGCACTCTTTCTAGTACTTTTCACTTTCGTAGAATAGAATCTTTTGCACCGACTAGTATGTCACGCATACTTTTGATGCATTGCAATACTGACAATATGTCCCATCACAACTTTAATTCTTTCTAACATTTTATTAACTGGCACACATGATGATATTTCTCTATGTCAGTGAGCATTTGCAACATTTTTTAAAATGATCCTTTGAACCTCTTGTTCATATTTCTTTGTACAATGATCAAATATATAATTTCAAAGAATTACAAGTAATATCATTTGGCATTTCTGATCTTATCCTTTCTCCCCCTCAAGGTGAGAAAATAATCTTATTTAAATGATAATCAACAAATCGTGCAATAAAGGCAACTTATGTCTGGGGATCTATATATTTCATAAGCAACTAATAGAAGAAATTACTGTGAATATAAAATAAATAAACATGCTTTTGATGATATAATAATATGCATAAGAAAATAAAGTTTTTCTAATATATATTTCTCAATGGAAGTGAGACAGATATATTTTATATTACCTTTATTTTGTTACGGAAAATATTTTCAATAACGAAGAATTGATGGTCTTACTGTCCACACGACATATATCTTTACCTTGAGTTAATCTAATTTTGTGTAGGTCCTTACCTGCAAACTTCATTTTAAATTTGACATAAAAATAAAACATGCTTCATAAAATAGATGATAAAAAGAAGTATAAATAAGCAGTATGAATATTAGTAATCAAAATATTAGTTACCTCATAAAAGCTGAAATATCCACAAGCATCATATAAAATTCATTTTTATCTTTATTCCATTTTCTTAGATTATGACTTGGTAAAGATCAATTAAATACTTTAAAGCATATGATAAGAATCAAATAAATACTTTAGACGCAGATTGTGCAACCTTTTCCTTTTCGATGTTACACTGATAATAAGTAATTTCACGTTGATCAAAATTGCTTCGATACACTGATCAATTTCACATTGATAACAAGCAACACGTGTTAGAGAGGTTGAGGCAAATTATCCCCCTTTCATATTAGTGTGGTCCTACCTTTAGGGATACAATATGAAATTATAGTGATAACCTCCATGACATTGGTAGTTAATTCTACCATGATTATACCCTCGACCATGGACATCGTGAAATGAGCAGATTTCGCTTTAGAAATCGTTTTTGATCTTGTTGTACTAGTAATATTTAAATAAAAGCTCATTATTTTACTCTATCACAATGATATCAGTTTTACATAAATCCATGAATTCAACGTGATCAGTGGAGTATCTCTTTGTCAATATATGACTTTCAGTAATATTTACTCCACATCAAGTATTTCATAAATCTACGCCCTTGGCGTGATAAGTGGATGATATATTTGAGTAATTATTTCTCCACATTATCTCAATATAGCTGATTATCAACAAGGCCGAATTATATTCGCCAATAATTTCATAATCCTGTAACCATAGTTGTATCCATTCATACTGAGCTTTTTAGAAAGATCACAATACTCTGTGATTTTTACCATAAGATAAGTGGGTCTTATACCATGAGATATTCAATTTTCAAGTTATGATTTCTTAATTTATTTATAATCTCAATATCATAAAATGTATATCATCATAAATAATTATGCCCACAATATTATTAAGCCTTTGTCATGTAACAAAACATTTTCTAAATTTGAATGAATCATAAAAAACATTCAATAAATTATTAAACAAAATGTGGTAAAACCTTACCTGAATTAATGAAATAGTAATGATAGTAAAACCGGTCATAGAGCAAAAAGACAGTAAAAACCAACCTTATTGATTATGTACACAAATAATATATATATATATATATATATATATATATGCTTAATTGATTACTATATTATATAAGTAATCTGTTAATAATAAAAACGTTATAATTGATCAAACAATATATGAATCATTAGGGATAACTAAAATATTATCCATTAAAGATCAATATATAAACGAATTGTCTGAGTAAACACCACTTGCAATATACGCATATTGATCTATATATATATATAATAAGGTGGGTCTTTATATTAGCCACTTAGATTACTTTATATATCATATTTGAAACGTATACTTATATAATTCATGCCCAGTAATAATAACTCTACTTATACATGCTTCATAAAATTATATGGACAATGCACTAAACATAGTAATAGGGAGTGAATCCCATATATATCTATAACAACTATAACATAAAGTTGGATTTAATTTATTTTCGTGGGAGAGAAAAATGGGATTTAAATTCAAAGGTTTAATTTGTCCATTCTGGGAGAGAGGACTACAATGGTTTGGGTCATTAATGGCACATTATTTTTGTTACCATCACCAATCAGACAAGGCTACTAAATTCATGAACAACCCAGTTGCACTTTCAACTCTTTTAGACCAATCACTCCATTTATCTGTCTTTCTCTCAACTATACATATACATCCCTTCATAACAATATAATAATATATACATATATCTGTGTGTGCGAGAATAAGAATTGATTCAATATCAACAAATCCTTCAAATTATGAAAATTTGGTGAATCCAATATGTAAAGATAAAAGCACAATTATTGATATATTTTATCTTAATATATACTATCAATTGTTGTTATTAATGAGAAACAATTAATACCAGATGGAGTAATGGTAGTCCATATTGAAGAAGTTTCATGATCAACCATGGCACTAAATACTTTTGACTTCCGATCTCTGTTGACCTCTCTCATCTCTACTCTATTGGATATTCTTTGAGGTAAGGAAGAAAATAAAATTTTCTCTATTGTGTTTAGAGAAGCAAACAAACCCAATAATTTATCAAAATTATTTAGGAACAAAAAAATTTATCAAAATTAATAGCACAAGTGAGATATATGAGTTAAGATAAAGAGAGGGAGCGAGAGCTTCTCGTTCAAGTCTCAGTTGGTTAGAGACTCGTACTGATAACGTGTTGTGAATCTAAAAGAAAATATACAACATAAAATTATATCTTCAATATAGAGAGAAGAATGTAGAGAAGGGAGAGAGATCTTATTATTTTCTCTTAAATCCGAGTACATCAATATAACAATGAACAATCCGTATTTATAGCCAAACTTCAGTCAACATCCTTAATACACCATTAACCAAGTGCATTTACCTCTTATTTTATTGCACTGCATTTAACTCTTATTTATTGCACCATTAATTCAACACTATACAATTAGTGGACACCATATATATAACAAAATTCTTGTTTAAGGATATTTTGATCAAAATTGATGATCAGGGATAATTTGTTCAAAAGATAAATAATAGAGAATTTTTTGCACATATTAAGGGTATTTTTTACACTTAACTCTTATTGTTATTATTAATATTAATTTTACCATTCAACACAAAAAATTAAAAACCATCATCTTCCTGTCTACAGTTTGGATGTTACACTTTAAGAACATGACAAAGAGTTTTTTATTTTATTTATTTATTGGGTGGAAATTCAAGCAATTTGTTTAGAATAGTGGATATTTACAATGTACATAGGCTCATGAGCAAAAGGGACCAACATGCCATACCAGCAAAACTATGAGTAGCCCAAGAGATTGGCTCTTATAAAACTAATCTAGGTAAATACAAAGGAAAGCCCAAACAAGGTGGTACACTTAAAAAGGCCCAAATAAATGATATTAACAATCTAAATGGCCCACACTTGGCTAATACCATTTCCCGTGGGGACAGTCATCAAATTAATCTTTGGGCCAAAACCTAAATAAGGCAAACTAAATGATATTAACAATCCAGTGAAGCAGTAAATAAGAAAACCTGTAAATGAAGGTTAGAATTAAATTCCATGTCTTTAACACAAATTTCGTTCTACTGTGTACTGAATTTTTTTTTTGTGCAGATCATTTTGATGACGTAGTTTGCACAAAAAAATAAGTACTCAAGAGTGGTTATTTCATGTACAAAATTGGTATATGAAAATAATAAGGGTAGATTCGGCACATTTTCTTATGTCCACGTCACCATTTTGGTGAAATTCATTTTTCTCGAACTTTGACTCTATACAATAATAAATAAAAATCTAAAATAGTATATATATATATATACACATACACACACACACACACACACACAGGCGCACGTAATAATTCATTTTTTTATAACCTCACAAACTTGAGTGAGAAGCATGGAAAAGAAAAGAAAAGAAAAGAAAATGAGGTCTCTTGCTCTAGTTTTGCTCTCTCTTTTCTCCATGTTAGCTTCCTCTTTTTCTTTTTTTTTTCTTTTTTTTTTTTGGAAAAGTAAAGCAACTGAATATATTTATGAATAAAATAATTACCAAAGTAGGCCTTTGGCCAGAAACCAACCCCAATGGAGGGGAAAACAAAGCCCAACAAAAGCAAGCCAATCAAGAGAACTGATAAGCCTAACCTAGCCCAGCCCAAACAAGTACAACAACAAGCATTAACGGATCAGACCATTAATGGTGGTTCTAATGAAACAATTCCGGTGAAGCAATGATGACGAGTTGCATCTGCAACTCAAGGAGGAAGATTAGGTGGACGAGGTGGCGGACGGCAACAAGATGGAGACAGGTTCCACTCACAGAGGATTTTCCGAGAGCTTGAACAATCATGTAGGAATCCTAACTTTAGAATCGATTTTATGGTGTAACAGATTTTGTTTGAGACCACTCTGGTGGAAGAATTTTTCCTGTTGAAGGTCTTTCGTTTCTCTCTTCCCATGTGTGGTAGATCAAAGCTAAGAGACATACCTTCCGAAGAAAATTCAGAGCTTAATTCCTCTTCTACTGTGAGGAGAGCCATCTAATTAGGTTTTCCCAATTCACATTTGGTGTAATTAGATTACATCTATCACGAATGAATCGCCAGATAGGGGAAACAAAAGGACACTTGAAGAAAAGATGATCATGAGATTCTTGGCTGCTGTTGCAAAGAACACACAAGTTGTGATGAAGTGCCATAGCTTTAGAGTCCAGGTAATCTTGATTGCACAGCTAACCACATATTGAATTTCATGCGAGGAATTATAGGAGCCTTCATACCAACTTAAACCAATGGACCGCTGGGGATTGGCCTGCAAGAAATAAGGTGGTTTCCTTCAAGTTGTACTCACCCGAATTGGAAGCTACCCAGGAGAGTTTGTCATTTCTAGTGGAGCATGGTGGAGGCAATGAAAGTAGCTCAGGGATTGCAGTTGATAGACATTCAGGAAAGGACCAAGTAGAATTGACAATGAAGGTATTGACTTTGATGTTGACATTAAATTCAGCCTCTGTGAGTATGGATAGTGGAAATCTTGTGCATAGTGGACCATCAATGCTCCAGTTATCCCACCAAAAGAATGTGTCATTGCCATTACCAACTCTATGCTTGATCAGCTGCCTTGCATAGTGCCTTTGCTGCAGTATCTTACTTTAATTCCAAGAATATGATTGTGGGATATTGGTGGACCAAATATTGCCGAATTTAATTAAGTGTGTGTTGCACCAAGATATCTAAAGCATGTCCCTGTCTTCAGTTTTCAAATCCCAAATGTGGTGAAGAATGCCAGCTTTGTTAGCCAATTCAAGGTTAGGGATGCCCAGACCACCACTTTCCTTTAGTGTGCAAACTTTGTCCTAAGAAACCTTAGCTCCAGATGACTTCATTTCAGGCCCTAACCATAAAAAGGATCTAAGTATCTTGTTCAATTCATTGATAACTGCCTTTGGGAGAAGGAAAATGATGGACCAGTAAATTTGGGATGATACAAGGACAGATTTGATGAGTTCCAACCTCCCAGCATAAGAAAGGCTTCTAGAGGTCCAGTGGGATATTCTACTTGTCAACTTATCAATGAGTAAGCTGCAATGGACAGACTTTAGGTTTGTAGATATCAAAGGGACCCCAAGATACTTCACTGGAAGAGCCCCAACCCTAATACCAAGTAGCTCAGAAATTGTAGCTTCTGTGTGACAATCCACTCCAGAGCAAAAGAGATTGCTTTTTGAAAGATTGATTTGCAAACCTGACATGGTGCAAAAATGGTCAAGGGTACACTTCAAAACTAAAACAGAAGAGACATCTCCATGGCAAAGCAGCAACAAATCATCAGCATAAGAAAGATGAGTGATCTTAAGGGCATCACATCTCCAATGATATTTAAAGGTACGGACCCTTGCCACATACTCTTTGATTATGGATGATAAAACATCAATTGCAATGATAAATAGGAAGGGTGAGATGGGGCTTCCTTGTCTCAACCCTCTCTTCCGTTTGAAGTAACCTTGAAATTCCCCATTGAGGGCAATTGTCAATGAAGGAGAAGAGATACATGCCTGAATTAGGTTAATAATTTTTTCTGGAAAATTGAACAACTTGAGGCTATTAAGGATGAAATCCCATTTAAAAAAGTCAAAAGCTTTCTTCAAATCAATTTTGATGGCACACCTTGCAGGTTTTGAATCCTTGTGGTAACCCCTTAGTAACTCATGAGCTAGAAGGATAGGGTCAGTTATTTTCCTCCTTTTGATGAATGCTGCCTGTGATTGGTGTATGAAATGAGGTAGGGTAGATTGTAGCTTGAGGGCCAGAAGCTTTGCTATGCATTTGTAAACAGTATTGCAGCAAGAGATTGGTCTATAGTCATGCAATGAGGTGGGGTTTTGACACTTGGGAACTAGGGATATATAGGTGTTGTTGACTTCAGAAAAAAGCTTGCCATTCTGGAAAAATTCAAGGATGGCTTTAGTAACTGATCTTCCCATAATACCCCAAGTTTTTTGGAAGAAATTAGAGTTGTAACCATCGGACCAAGAGCCTTATTCTTACTAAGGCTAAACATACATGTTTGAATATCTAGTGGAGAAGGAATTTTAAGTAGGTAGCTCTGTAAGTGATCAGGGATGAGGTTAGTGATGAATGGAAGAAGGTCAGTGAGAAGCTGAGTTGTTGGAGGTGAATTTCCAAGAATGCTTTGAAAATGTGAAACCACTTCTTGTTTGATGAGGTCCACATCATGTAAAACTTGACCAGAATCTATAAAGAGTGAGATAATTTTCCTACAGTTATTCCTTGATGCCACTGATTTATAGAAGAAAGATAAGTTACAATCACCAAGTTTGAGCCAGGTCATTTTAGACTTTTGTTTGAGCATATCTTCTTAGATTCTCCTTAGCCTTAGATACTCATGAATGAGTGATTTTCTAACTGTCTAAGGTGGATATCAGATGGAGAGTGGTCAAGATCCAGTTGACAAGCTTCTAGCTCTACTGATACAACTTTAAGCTTTAAGTCCACTACAGTAAACTCTTTTTTGCAATTGGCTCTAAAAGAATGCTTAAAGAGTTTGAGTTTCTGAACTACTTGGAACATTGAAGTTCCTCTAATGAAGGTACACCAAACATCATGAACAGTTGGCAAGAACTTAGGATAAGAAATCCATGCATTGAAGAATCTAAAGGGGATACACCTTTTGGGAGAATTGAGATCAATGTTGACAAGGATGGGGCTGTGATTCGAGATGCCAGGAGGTAAGAAGGAGCATTCTGAGAGTGGGAAAGATGAAGTCCAGCTTAGATTAACAAGAGCTCTGTCCAGTTTCTTTGCAAATCAAGCATTCCCTATACTCTTATTACACCAAGAAAAGATGATACCACTGAATTTGAGATCTTCAAGTTCATTTTGATGTAGACATTCTTTGAAATCAGAAATAGCTAGACACAATCTCATGGAACCACCAAAGGTCTCAGCAGCATTGTGTATAACATTAAAATCTCCCATGAGTAACCATGGAGAGAGAAAGAATAGACCTGCCTGCATTGAGAGATCATCCCATAGAGCTTGCCTTTCAAGTGCGTTGTTAGCAGCATATATAAAGGAAGAGAAAAAGTTGATATTTAAGCCTATGATAGAAATCTTGCAATAAATGGCCTGCTTACTAGAAGACAAAACTGACAATCCAATGGTAGATGAATTCCATAGGATCCAAATTCTACCCAAATCTGAGTGAGAATAATTATGAGTGATAGACCATGAGGGGCCCAAAAACCTGTGGACTGGTTCCACATTATGTAAGGACACCTTTGTTTCAACCAAAGAGACTAGATCAAGCTTATTTCAGAGATTAGTCTCTTAATCTCTGATTGCTTAGAGGGTTGATTTAACCCTCTATTGTTCTATGTGAGAAAAGAAATCATTTAAAAGGAGGATTGAAAGAACCTCCAGGATGTGCTTGGCCTGCTGGAGAGCCAATGAACATCAAATCCTTGCTGCAGAGAGGCATCTTCCCTACCTTCTTCTCCAAAATACTGAAAGATCTCCTATTATTATGCACTCTTGTGTGATTGTTAGAGGTGTCAGAATCACTTAATGAGGATTGAACCAGGCTGGGGTAAGCTGTATGCTTGATGTTTTTGCCATGATATGCTCTTTGTTTCTTGTACTTGGGAGGGAAGGTGATAGGGCAGGACCTGGTGATTGGTTGGTTAGGTGGAAGATGGAGTGGACTTGTAATGGAGAAATTGAGTTTTTTAATGCAAAGTGGAGAGTGGATAGGTGTATGCGAATTTGTGGGAGAGGTGTTATGGTCAATGAGAGGAGAGGATGAGGGAAATGATGGAGAAGGATTAGGAGTGGAAGAGGATGGGGAGTTGGCTCAAGGGCAAGATATAGGTTCTCTTATCGGCAAGAACCTGTTTAATCATATATTGAAGCACCACAAGGATGGCGTCTGCCAAGGATTTTTACACTTACGAGGCTTTCATAGCTGCTGCCAAGTCCTTTAGAGCGTTCGGAACAATGGGAGACACCACTACACGTAAAAGAGAGCTTGCAGCCTTCTTGGACCAAACTTCACATGAAATGTGATACCCCTCGGATCCGAGACACGGGTTGATCAGGCCCAGGCCCAAACCCGAGGGAATATCAAACAATTAAAGTATTTTAAAACGAACACAGATGACAAAAAGAACAATAAAGATAGAATAAAACTGAAAGAAACATTAATTATAAAATCCTCCATGTATAACTGAAAATTGAAACTCCAATCCTCCAAAACTTCAAAGTTACAACTTGGGAATCCACTGATGGACCCCTAACTAAAAGTTCAACTGAGAATGAAACTGAAAATAGATAATACTAGAAACATCGAGAGAAGTCCTACGAAATCAGATGAAAGTGAGACTGTCCTCGACAAGCACGATCAAGCTCTAAGGCTAGAACCGTCCTATACCTGAAAAGAATAATAAAGGAGTGGGTCAGACCCACGAGCAAGTTCTAATCTAACTGCAATCCATACAGTGACCCGATACGCAGATACACCGTAGACACCTCACAATATCTATCTAGTCCATACGTATAAATATATCCACACTAAGGGACATTCACTAGTCTATAATAGGGGTCTCAACCTGAATAGAAGGCAACATGCGAATACGCACCCAAAGGTGGGCATGAGTACCTAGACCTAACAGGGTACACTTCAACCTATTATAACCAGTTACGCATCCACTGCATATACGCACCCTAACCAACAAGTCTGAGACTCAAGCTCAACTCGTGGTACCATAAACATATATATAAAATCCGTCCAAATCCAGAGTAAGCAGTTTAACAATTTATTAAACTGACCTACAATAAACCAACTAGTTAGTCACTCAACTTATTCAGTGGATATGACTTAACTACCATCCGTTAATCCAGGAAGTCATCCAACTTGGTTACAGCTGATCTGACTTAGTCACAATTAGGATTCGATATCTTACAATCCATTCCATTAATCCATTAGGTTAGGTCTTAGTGTTTTGAAGTTAAACCATCCCTAGTATGCCACCGTCCCATACCGGTGCATATAATCCTCCATATCAATGCCAATTACAATATAGAAATCATAATTTAGTAAATTACATTCCAAAACATTATCCAAATAATTGCAGGAAGATATTTGATGTTCTAGCAATTAAAAATCCAAACGATAATCCATATCATTGCAGAAAGTATTTACTATTTCAACAATTAGCCTCCAAAGTATGCATAGGTCAACTTCAATACGTCAATGACCCTATAATGTATTTAGAACAATTTATAAACATATTAGATCCCACTGGAATGCTCAAAAATAAGCTTGAGCAATTAAGTCTTCTTCCATCCCTTAATCGTGTACAATGTGCATAAATTTTATACAGTTTGTTCCGTTAATTTAGAGGTAAACTTTAATCAATTAAAAGACCTCTTAATACCCAAAGTTAACTTCTTAATCACTATGGCAAGTCCCAATATTTTTTTTTAAACAGTTCCCACACACAACAGCTTCAAACAGTGCATTAAACACCTTCTGGAAGCAAACTGAACGAGAACAGGTTATGAACAAAAGGGGAGCCGGCTCCAATTTTTATTGGAGCCTGCTCTACTTGGGTAGAGCCGGCTCTACACTTCCTAGAGCCGGCTCTACACTAGGGGGGAGCCGGCTCCCTCCTCCATGGAGCCGGCTCTCTTCCTCTCTGAGAGCCGTCTGTCCGTCTGTGACTTCTGCGACCTTCTTCTTCAACGCCGGCCGCTTCCCATCCATTTTATTTAGTTTTAGACTGTTCCTAAGGGTCCTAACTATGTCCAATATAATCCCCATGGAGTGCTTATAATAGTTGAAATCAAAAACAAAAACTACAAATTCCACAGATAAATCACGCTTAGGAAAACAACTACTGTAATGAACTTAAAAAACCATCACCGAATTCATTCAAGGCAAAGATAAGGTTAAATTGACATATAAAAACATGCTTAATTCAATTATTGATCCATTAGAACCCTAGAGCATGTCTAGGTGCACAGAACACAGGCCAACGGGAAGGAGGAAGAAAAGAACTTGCCTGAAGTTTTGGACTCAAAACTTGTCGTCGTCTTCCCAACGTCTGGTAACCACTGCAACACTGTCTAGCCTCCTAATACCTCCTTGGTCCTCTCTGTACACTTCCTCTTAAGCCTCACTCTGTTTTCCCCACAACTGCTCTCTGTTTCCCTCTCTGTATCTTTGGTACGTGAATAGGGTTTTTTTTTCCCAACCCTTGATACAGAGTAACCATATATATATAGGTGTAAAAACATAAACCCTAATCTGTGTTTAATCCGAGACAGAGCCCTAATTCTAAACCTAGTCGGCCCATGAAACTACCTTTGCTACGGCTTACCTAAATGTGAAATTTCCAACCCCAAAGTTAATTGTAACTTAACACCGCATTAAATAAAAACAATTAAATAATTAAATCCGCTTAACTAATTAATTCCAATTAAAAACCCAATTAAATAATTAAAACACTTAATTCAATTTAAAACACATGACACATAGGTAAACAACAATTAAACCAAATAATCACATAAAACAATTTAATTCAAATTTCAAATAACCAATTAAATAAAAATGCGATAAAAATAATAAAATAAATTAAAAGGCAATACAATAAATATGTTGAAAATGCCGAGACTATCCTTTTTAAAATTAGGGGTATTACATGAAACTACAGGCAACCTTTTTTTGCTCTTGTTAGGAAACGTGCTAGTTTTAAAAACTTTTTGAGGGATTTTGATTCATAGATCTTGATTCATCACATAGAGACAAGTTTTATGCAAAAATAAAAATATGATGTATCATTCAATTAATGGATTAAATACTTACATCAAAGGTCTGAGTAAACCTTTAAAACTTTCCTCTAAAGTGAATGTTCTCACTTATTGTAGATCCCTTAGCAAGATGCCTTCTCCTTGGATCTCCATCTTCTTGGTAATTATTTTGCCTTTAGAAATCACTCATAAGCCTCTATGAATGACCTTGGAAAACTAGACTTGTGGGAGCCTCTATTAGATGAGAACATAAACCTTAATTTTCTAGAGAGAGGATATATATTTCTTTTTTTTTATACTAAAAATCACCCACCAAAATATACATAGACCATGTATATTTATAGTCAACATAAAAATAAAGAAAAGGAAACAACAAATCCTTCTCAATCTCTAATTCATATGTCTTAAATCTAATATGATTCCAATATCAAGTTGGGCTATGAGTGAGAATCCATTGGGCCTATTATTTTATTGGTTACAATGAATTAATAATTGGCCCGGTCCATGGACCCAATTCAATTAATTCATAAATTAATTTCTACTCCACTAAAAAAAATTAATTGAACTCCAATTAAATAATAAATAACCTTTAAGTCAATATTGCACTTTGACCCCTCTATGCTTAATTAGTTATCGGATAAATAAAGCCATCAATCCGACTACTTAATTAATATATTTATTTTGGTACCATTGATTATTTCTGGTTCGATCACAATAAAACATTTGTTTGACAAAAATAATAATTTAAATAAATAAATATATAATAAATCATTTTGTCTAAAAACATACGAATGCCTTCGAATTTATTTTGTAATCAACCATAATCAATACAAAATAAATACAAGTAGCAATGATGTAAATATTGAAAATATAACCCTCTAACTATTAATTACATAACTACCCAAAGTGTCGGTCTAAGGATCCCAAAGAATCCGCCGAACAAATCAAAGTAATTATTAATTAATAAAAGAGTCTATACTTTTCTCATGCTTAAGAGTCAAATGCTATGACTGTGATAGGGAGCAATTGCATATGACGGCTCTCGCAATATATCTCAACTTAACGCGGATCCAGTTCAAGTCTTAATTAATTATGAGTCCATCCATAATTACCGACTATATCATGCATTGATTGCCATCACATACATATATATAAATATTTCTTGTAATTACAGGAACACTATCAATTTCACAGTGAATCGAAACATAATTCATTGAATTCACCAATTGTATAAAACATAAATATTTCAGAAACGTCAGGAACATATGTCACTTTAATCGAAACAGGAATTTGCTATGCCAGGGCATATAAATCCCAACAGCTCTATCTATCTATCTATATAGATATATATATATATATATATATATATATATATATATATATATTATAATAGCATTTACATTAATCTTTTCTATAATTGAAAACTCTCGTACTCTTAGCAATAAGTGTCATAAATATGAGTTATACTAGCTAACCACAATGTAAAGATTGAAAAATGCATCATATGACTTGCTTATTGTATAGTTCAAGTGGTATCTTTTGGACCTTCTCTATGAAATTAAGAATTCAGTCCCAATACTGGTATAATAAGTGTTAGTGTGGTGCTAGAGTAGGCTTCAGTCCCAATCAGTTGTTTTTCTTCTTTTTTTCAATGCAAATATTATAATTTCAAAAAAATTAGAGTAGGCTTCAGCTTTAACAATTGTCAGAGTTTACGACTCGCGACCCCTTATCCATTGAGGCACCCGTGCAGGATTTGTCGATGTGAATTTGCTTAACAGATGTGGTCAAGGCTTGTTGATATTCTAAAGGGGAGGCATGGGATGAGACCATTTCAATGGATTAATTAATTAGTTGATCAAATGGTTTTGCTTAAACGTTAATCAACAAAAATCTGATTTTGCACGACGGTTTATCCAAAAATGATATTCAACTTGCTAGATTTTGTTATTTGGGTACTGGAGCTCTTGTTGGGGTTTCATGTTTAGCTTGTGGTGGTGTAGTAGTTTTGCCTAGTGTTAATGGTATTTTGTTTCTTTCTATTCCTTTTAAAATTGTTGGATTATGAAAAATTGTTTTTTTTGCTTGTATCTGTTTGCTAGAGGCTTGGCTTGTTTTGTTTGTTGTGTTTATCAATCAAAAAATTAAATAAATTAAGAGTTGAAGTCATTGTAGGATTAATATTATAACGAATTTGTTTCTGCCGAGCTTTTGTCTCATGTTGTGTAAGTCTGAAAAGTGTGGACCTCGCTTGTTGGATATGTTGAATTACGTATGTACGTGTATGTGTATATATATTTCTATATAAAGTAATGCTCGCTGCTTAGGTAACATAAAGTAATATATCATATATCTGTATATATGTTTATATATATAGTAATGATCTCTTTCTTACGAGTAAGATAAATTGTCCCATTAAAAAGTAAGAACTGTCAAAGGCATATCCTTACAATGTGTTTTTTTTTTCTTCTGTTTCCACATTCCGTCTAACTTAAATTTTGCGTTTTAGTACTTCTGCTCTCAATTTATGTGACTTAGGTTAAATCATCTAACAGTTGAAAACATAAATTTACGAAAGAATATAAGTTAAGAATGACTTAAATATCATTTTCCTTTTCATATATATACAGGTGGGTGGGCAAGTGCACCAGATGGTCCTTATGCATGGGGATACTGTTTCCTCCAGGAACTAGGCAATCCATCATATTATTGTGTTCCAAATCAACAATGGCCATGCGCTGCTGGTAAAAAATATTATGGCTGTGGTCCTATCCAAATTTCATAGTAATTACTCTCTTTTTTTCTCACTTATTTTCTATTCATTATTTATTTAATGGGCACAAAATATGTTGATTCAAAATTTCAAGTAAAATGTTTTAATGGTTATAATATTGATTCTAATCATGACCACTTTATCAGCAACTACAACTATGGACCAGCAGAAAAAGCCATAGGGTGTAATTTGTTAAACAATCCGGAGTTAGTTGCAACCAACCCGACCATATCTTTCAAAACCGCACTTTGGTTCTGGATGACACCACAGTCGCCAAAACTGTCGTGCCACGATGTCGTCATTGAAAAATGGAAGCCCACTGCTGCAGACAATGCCGCGGGTAGGGTACCAGGCTATGGAGTCTTCACCAACATCATCAATGGTGGAATTGAATGCGGAAACCTCAGGCACCTTCTCCAGAGATATGAGCTATTATCAGGGCAGTTAGTAAACTTCCACAAATCTGGGGTCTTTTTTAGCACTAACACGCGACCATCTCGTCGAAGGAAGATTCTCAGACTCCTTCATATGCAGGAGCAAGGATGGAATAATAAATACCTGGGTCTTCCCGCAATGCTTGAAGGTTTTAAACTGGTCTCTTTTAAATTCCTTGAGGATAAACTAAGCTCCAAAATCAAAGTCCTAAAAGGTCTATTTCTTTGCAAAGCAGGTTGAGAGGTCCTTCTTAAATCAGTCTTTGCTGCTTTTCCATCCTACTCCATGTCATGTTACAAAATCCCATTCAAGACTTGTGACATCCTTCAACAGAAAATGTTGAGATTTTGGTGGTCCGGCTTTGAAGACCTCACTCACTCTCACTGGATCAAATGAGACTCCCTCTGTCAACAGAAAAAAGATGGTGGTCTTGGTTTTAAGGATGTCCGCTCCTTTAATATGGCTCTCCTCTCTAAACTTGCTTGGCGATTATTCAAAGGAGATAACTCCCTTCTCTTCCAGTCCCTTAAAGCTAAATATTTCCACAACTGCTCTTTTCTGGACTCTCTTTACAAAACCACAGTGTCTTGGTTTTGGCGTGGCATCCATGCGTTCATCCCTATCATTCTCAAAGGCTCTAAATGGTCAATTTCTGATGGTTCCATTATAAAATGTTGGGAGGATCCGTGGCTCCCCGACCCAAATAACCACTATATTTCTACCCCAGCCCCCCACATTGCTCCATCTTCACTGTTGCTGATCTTACTCTCCCCCATCCCACCCGTTGGAATCTTCCCCTGATTAAAAACACTTTCAATAGCAGAGGCTACAATCTCATTCTCCAAATTCCTCTCCAAGAAACGGGTGGAGTTGACTCCCTTACACTACAACAAAAGGTAGTTTTTGGGACGCCACTCTTTTCCGACGCCCAAAATTTAGTCAGAAAAACCCCCTTTTAGTGGCTCTAAAATTTTGGAATCGGAAATAAGGGGGTCAATTCTGACGCCCACTAGTAGGGGTCGGAAATACACCATTCCCTCCATTTTTTATTCACCTGCCCGCCTTATTTTTTGGGTCCCCGAGTTTTTTTGGGGGCAAAATGGTAAAATTGGTTTTTTCCGACGCTGAGGGGGGTTGGAAAAGTCTAAACGACACCGTATATTCCCCAGATCTATTATTACTTTTAATTTTTTTTCAGATAATTTGTTAGACTCGATCTGTGCCTTTGGGTCGCCGATAACCACACCATGCATTTTCCCCAAAATTCTTTAACTCCATTTCAGCTCGAATCGCAATTTGTTCATCGTCAATCGTTTGCCTTCTGATCATCAAGCATTTCATCAACGATCGTTTGCACTCTTCGTCCTCGAGTTTGTACTATCGTTTGAGATTTGAAGAACAGAATAAGAGTTTGTGAATTTTTTTGCTTCAATTTTGGTCTTCAAGGCTTTTAGATGTGATGGTTAATCTGTATGGTTTCCAGATCTTATCTCCCGTCAATTTTCTTAAACGCGAGTTGCGAGAATGTTTCCTAAGTGTATGCCCTAACCCGTCGAGGTAACGAAGAGTTCCACAAATCTCACTCACTCACTCTTCTCTGGTACGATCTCTATTGAACTTCTTCACTTGCCGTAATTTTACTCTACCTTTTTTTTTTCTTGCATTTTCATTTTTTTTAGGTTCTATATACCTATATGTGTGCGTGTCTATGACTATGTGTGTAGGCAGGAAGTTTAGAAATGAAAGTTTAATATATATATATATATATATATATATAGACACACACACACATATAGATATATATTTGTATAAATTTGAATGCTTAGGCAAACCTGAGAAAACGATGATTAGCTTATATAAAATTCAAATATATTATTGAAGAATCGCCAACATCAAATTGAAATTTGAACCAACTGATTGTAGTTTTAATGATGTGAATCTGCACATCAAATTGAGTTTGTGAATTTTTTCTAAATGGTTGCTTGATAATACCTTTGAAGCACAGAGTATGGAATGTACAAACAATACACCACAAATAATTTGATAATCAACATGGTTGGTTTGCAAAATAATTTTTGGAGTTTTGATTTGATTATGTTCTTTATTTCATTGTCTTTTACAAATCGTTTGATTTTTTTTTTTTTCTTTTGACTGTGGCTTTCTTTCAGCTAGCTTGCTGTTCATTGAACTGATATTGCTGCCTGCTACCTTGGAAGGTAAAACACATACTTTGTTTTGTATTTCGCTTGTCCATATTATAGAGAATAGAAATGAATTTGCTGCTGCTACATTTTAATTATATTTTGCTGTTGTTGGACTGTTTAACATCTTTCTTTTTAAAATTGTATTCTCTTTGTTCTTGTATGCCCTGTTTTTGTTAGCAGGGTTGTGAACTGTAGTAGCTAGTATTATTAGGAATAAAATAGAGCACTTTCAATAGTCACATGAAACATAGTTACATTTGTGTTTATGGCAATGGGTACAATCTCAACAGCAAGAGATAAACACTATGCAATTGGTTCCTTCTGGACAAACCACAAAAGCACCTTCACGAAGCAGGGTCTATGAACTTTTTATGCTTATAAATACCAATTCCATGCTACTTTAGGGTTTATCTACTCTTTTTTCACTGAAATTAAGATTATTCACTTTAGCACATTTCTGTTTTATCCAGTATATATACACACACACACACACACAGTTTGCCAGTTTTAAATCTTACCAAGCAAACACATTTTGAGGCAATTTGTCTGTTGTTTTATGTCTTGATTAATTAATATATTGTTCTATGTGTATTTAGATGGATAAGAGTTGGATGCAAATTCCAACTAGGTTCATCCACTGTATTTGCAAGGAATAGAAGATTTCATTCAGTTTGCGAGTGGTCATGTGGATGGTTTAAATAGAGCGCACTGTCCATGTCGTAGTTGTAAAAACAAGCTAGTAAGGCAACTAAAAGAAGTGGAGGATCATTTATACAAGTATGGAATGTATAAACAATACACGACTTGGATATATCATGGAGAGAGTGTTCAAAACTCAAATAATGATCAAGTTGAGCTTGGTGTTAATGATATAGAAGACCAAGTGGAAATACTGATGAGGTGCATGAATACGTGGAAGACATACGGATTGGAGAATACATGAATATTGAACAAGAAGATATTCAACATAATAGTAGTCCACTTAATATCCCTGAGGGTGAGGGGGAAGGGGGTGCAGATAGGTTTGCGAGATTGTTGCAAGATTCACAATGTGAGGTGTATCCAGGTTGTCAGAAATTCACAAAGTTGTCTTGTATTCTTAGGTTACTCCATCTAAAAGTTATGAATTGATGGACTAACAAGTCGTTCACTATGTTACTTGAGTTTCTTAAAGAGTTGTTGCCAAAAGATGAGACATTTCCAAAATCCCATTACGAGCTTAAAAGAATATTGCGTGATTTAGGACATGGCTATGAGACGATTCATGCCTGTAAACATGATTGTGTACTCTTTTGGAAGGAATATGAGCATAATGAGGAGTGTCCTAAATGTGGCGCACCTCAGTATAAATTCCATGAAGGCAAAAGGAAAAAAGTTCCTCAGAAGGTTCTTCAATATTTTCCCTTGAAACCAAGGTTTCAAAGATTGTATATGTCAAGAAAGACTGCGAAAGATATGAGGTGGCATAAGGAAAAGCGTGTTAAGGAGACGAATGTTTTAAAACATCCGGCAGATTCTAGAGCTTGGGAGGAATTTGATAATCAATATAGTTGGTTTGCAAAAGACCCTCGAAACATGCGATTAGGGTTAGGAGCTGATGGATTTAATCCATTTGGTAACATGAACAATGCATATAGCGTGTGGCCTGTCTTTATTGTAGCATACAATGCGACACCTTAGAAATTGATGAGGGATCCATATGTGTTCATGCCGTTGCTTATTCCCGGTCTAAAATCATTTAAAAAGGACATTGACGTGTATTTGAGACTGTTGATAGATGAGTTAAAAGAATTGTGGGTGGATGGTGTCTCAACTTTTGATGCATGTACTAGAAGAAAATTTAAATTACATGCGGCATGTCTATGGACTTTAAATGACCTTCCTGCTTTAGCGGATTTGTCCAGTTGGTGTACGAAGGGGTACATGGCATGTCCAAGGTGCATGGACAACACAGAATCGGTGTGGTTGAAAAATGGTAAAAAGATTAGTTACCATGGTCATCGACGCTGGTTGGATTTAGATCATGACTGGCGGAATCGTTCAAAGCAATTTGATGGTTATAAGTAGCACAGATTACCACCTAAGGAGTTGTCTGGGGATAAGATTCTAGAAAAATTAGAACAATTAGATCATATAAGGGATGTCAATTTCGGGAAGGTACCAAATATTAAAAAGAGGAAACGTACTACAATCGAGCTTAATTGGACAAAAATGAGCATTTTTTTTTAATTACCAAATTGGAGATTGCTCAAGTTGCGGCACAACCTTGATATCATACACATCGAGAAAAATATCTATGACAATGTGTTGGGGACCTTGATAAATATTGAAGGGAAAACAAAAGATAGTTTGAAGGCTCATCTGGATTTACAAGAGATGGGAATAAGAAAAGAATTGCATCTTATCTCTACTGGTGCAAAATATGTGATGCCACCTGCACGTTACACACTGTCAACAAAAGAAAAAAAGGAGTTTTGTGAATGGTTGAAGACGATTAAATTTCCAGATGGATATGCATCTAACATATCTTGGTGTGTTAATGTTGCAGAATGCAAAATATACGGGATGAAAAGTCATGACTCGCATGTTCTTCTGCAGCGACTCTTACCCGTCGGCATTCGTGGTTGCTTAGATCATGATATTTGTAATGCATTGGCTGAACTTGGCATTTTCTTTAAGGAGTTGTGTTGTAGGACGTTAAAGGTTGAAGTGCTAGAAGCTCTTGAGAGGGATATTGCTCTTATACTTTGCAAGTTAGAGATGATCTTCCCTCCAACATTTTTTGATATCATGGTTCATTTTGCTGTGCATTTGCCTCGGGAGGCACTCATAGCTGGTCCTGTACAATATCGATGGATGTACCCTGTTGAAAGATTTTTGTGCACTCTTAAGTCATACGTGCGCAACAAAGCACGCCCGGAGGGTTCAATTGCTGAAGCTTACGTGGATAGTGAATGCATAACTTTTTGTTCTTTGTATCTCAGTGGAGTTGAGACACAGTTTAACCGTGAGGAACGGAATTATGAAGGAGATCAAACTGTGCAAGGAGCTTCCTTGTATGTATTTAGACAAGTCCTTCGTCCATTAGGTTCCTCAAGTTATGATACATTGGATTTGATGGACATTGATAGGGCTCATTTATATGTTTTGAACAACTGCGATGAAATCCAGCCGATATTGAGGTTAGTTAATTTTATTTGATTTTTCATTTTCAATAATTTTACATCTTCATATATTTTTTATAATCAGTTGCATGTAACATTTTAAAATATATATGTATGTAGCGAATATATGGAACTTTTACCACAACCAGCACAATCCATGGTAGAACGAAGGCATGCACTGAAATTTCCAATTTGGTTTGAACAACGTGTAAGTGTTTATTGCTTTTCTCTATTGTTTCTAATTATATAATTTATTGTATTTGGAAGTAATTATTTGTTAATATGTATTGTGTTTATAGATCAAGCAAATGAGACAACTAAAGGACTCATCAATAAATGATGATACTTTTTCATTGGCATGTGGACCTGAACGATGAGTCAAACGATACTCCGGTTGCATGGTAAATGGATCAAGATTTCACACAAAGGATAGGGAGCAAAATACAAAAACTCAACATAGTGGTATATCTGTTAAATGTGAAGGCACTGAATATTATGGTGTTTTAACAGATGTAATTGAGTTGAAATACATTCTAGGTAGAAAGGTTTTCATTTTCAAGTGTGATTGGAGGGATGTTACTACAAAGCTAGGTATACACAAAGATCCCCACTTCACTAACGTTAATGTATCACGTCAATCGTACGAGGATCAGCCGTTTGTTCTACCTCAACAAGACCAACAAGTCTTTTATGTGAAGGACACCAAATTATGGGGTTCATGGGAGGTGGTTCAGAAAATAACTTGTAGAAGAATATTTGATGTTTCAGTGGTGGAAGATGGAAAGAGAGAAGAAGAGGAAGATGAAAGTAACACTGAGAATGATGCATATCAAGAGTCTGAGCCTTGCATTATTGATGGGGTTGTACAAGATTGCCCAAATATAGATCAATTGTCATTGAATAGGGATGACATCCCCAGTGATCAGATTGATGTAGAAGTTGTTCACAAGTGTAGGCAAAACACCCATGTGGTTGACAATGAAGATGTTGAACTATTTGATTCCACCACTGATGAGGAATATACTTTGCTTACTGATGATGATACTGATGAGAGTGATTGGGAAGAGGGATAGTTTTTCAATTTTTTATTTTATTGTTTTCCGTTAGTGCTTTCTCCCTTTGGTTAAATTAAAACAAAATATGGTGAGATTTTACCATTTAGTTGCAGTTTATGTATGTTGAGGTCTGTATTCTTACATATCATCTCTGGCTCACATGAACCAATGATACCATGTTTTATTTTATTGTTTTCCTTTACTGAGTTTACTTTTTCCTTGGAATTGATTTTTTAAATTTTGCTTCTTTTTGTTTTTGCCTCTATTCACTTTTTAAAGGATATCTGAAAAGAGTTAGATCTGCTAACAAGTGCTGCTGGATCAGGTATCCTACAATTTTTTGTTTTCCTGCACATAAATCATGAGGTCTGTATTCCTTGACACCGTTTTTTCAAATATCTAGCATTCGAGTGTTTCCTCCTCTTATTTACATGATACATACATACAAACCTACTCACACATGCAAATAGAATAAACTTTGTACTTTAGTTCAATATATATATATATCTTACTTTCAAGAGCTGTTTTCCAGGTATTCTTATGGCTTCAACCAATGGTTCATCAGGTATCATTATTTTTTGAAATTAAATATTATTTTACCTGTTCCATCAATTTTCTTTCTGAAAACTGCTTTGCATGTAGATCATTAACACTTTTTAAATATTATTTTACCTGTTTGAGGAATGAGATCAGTACTAAATTTAGTCTCCAATTTGAAGCAATTCTCTGTTGTTTGCTTTGTTGACTTTGTAGTACCTGTTATTAAGCCCCATTGTGCTGGATTAAGAGTTTCTACATTTAATTTTTGCTTTCAACAAAACATCTAGTTTAGCTTTTAAATATTCTGTTTAAAAGTGCACTCACAGCAACTAGCCATATTTTTTCTCTACTTTTTTTGAATTGCAGTACACTGATAATATATGTTGGCCAAGATGGTTCCTCTTATGCATAAAATTTGGGATGTATCATCTATTTGTATTCATACATTGATAATATATGTTGGCTAAGATGGTTCCTCTTATGCAATTTGTATTCATAGAAAGGAATGTTATTCCCAGTTGATGCCGCCTGTTTGAGAGACAATTATATTATATATACACCTTTTTTGGCAAAACATATATTAGAACTTAATCCTTGAATTGGTATTGCAATTTCATCATCCCGCTGTTGTTTGTTTTGTATATTATTGTAAGGGTTCAATTTGTAGTTTGTGTTCTCTTATTCATCTTGAAATGAAAAAGAGTACAAGTCTTAGGATGTGATAACTATATTTTCATTGAGAAAGGTTCACATTGGTTGTTATAATGAAAATTGCCTAAAAATTCTTCTAATGTCTTTAAAGAATTTCTGGATTCTAGTTTGAAACTTGATGCTTAATCACAAATATTTCTTATATCAGCTTCCTCGGGAACCTCATCGTAATAGTAAACTATATACTAATCTTCAAGTTTATTCTACAATGCACATAAAACTTTCATTATGCTTCTTCTATACAGAATATAGAATCATTAATTAGATTATGGCTGTCATCAGTAGAGAATATGCCTATGAATTCTTCTACTTAGTATTTATTTAGAGTATGACAATTGCCAAGTTTTACTTAATTAATTGTAGAGATGTAATGTTCTACTGAGTTTGTGAAAACTAATTTTCTGGTTGCATCAATTTATCATTGGTAGTTGGGTTCAATATATCAAAGATGCTTTCATTTTTTATCCAGATGTTTCTATCATTCTATGTCATAGTTGGGTTTTATCTGGTGAGGGTGCTTTTCTTATT
Source organism: Cornus florida (assembly GCF_030987335.1). Taxonomy (NCBI): domain Eukaryota; kingdom Viridiplantae; phylum Streptophyta; class Magnoliopsida; order Cornales; family Cornaceae; genus Cornus; species Cornus florida. Next base: position 14,899,564 of record NW_026775577.1, read on the forward strand.
CTTCTGTTTTTCTTTTTGTTTTTTTTAGAATTCATAGAATTCAGAATGTATACAAAACAAATAAAAAGTGCAAAGCAAAATCAGAAAAGATTAACAAGCACATTAAAAAGTTCCAAAAAAATAAAAAGCCCTAAATTTCACATAGGCCAATATAATGAATGTCAAAGTATGTACTCCTTGATGGATTTGAACGTATCTCTATCTTAAATGAGATTGTGGAGCCTCCAATTCTCAGATAATAATAAAATTAAAAGGTTCCTTAATGCATACCCAACCTAAATACTAAATCAGGAAGAAAGTAACCCAATGGATGTATTCATCTTGAGAATGCAACAGGTTTAAGCACCAATATAATATCCTAAGCATATTGTCAAATAAACAGAAGAATAACTTATCTAAAAAAAAAAAACAGAAGAATAAGAAAATCAAAGAATTCAGAATGTATTATCGAAAAGTGAGAAGAATCTCTCTCTACCTACATGTCAATATATCACCATTGAAGTGGGCGACCGCGATTGGCAATATTTCAACCTGAGATTGTGTCCGTGTATAGTGAAATAAATGGAAATTGCTTTATATCATCTTATGTTCATCATTTTTTCATTATATGTTCATATATTTTTTATTGACTGTTGTACCAATCATGTGCAGCTTCGACTAGGGTGAAACGACGTGGAATTGCAAAAAATGAAAAGAAGTTGCAACTTTAAGATTTTTACGGAGGACCTATTCCAGTTGAAATCAAACCAGAATACATGAAGGTCACTGGGGATAATGCTGGTGTATTTACAGCTGAACTCGGCATTATAGTGCGTGGTAGTGGAAAACTCTTAATTTATGAATCGTGGCTTGATGTTCCAGAAATTGAAAAACAAATTATGTATAATGAAATAAAGGTGAAGTGTTATAGTTATTTACTTGTGACTTCTTTACTTTTTAAATTGAAGTTGGTTTTCTAAAGTTAGATGTATTATAGGAACATTTTCAAGTTGATTTCAACGATCCACACTACAAAGAAGTTGTGGATTTACAACTTCATACCTGACTCAAGGATTACCGACATGAGGTAAAAAGTCATTGGAATTTGTTTGACCCTGATGAGGCACCTCGAAATCCATATAAAAGTGTTCGGTCTAAAGTTTGGTCAGTATTGTGCAATCGTTTCATGTCAGAAAAGCATAAGGTAATCTCACATTCCACTTCAAATAATAGGCTAATTGTACCTTCTTTAGTTGAAGATTTTGTTATTATTTTGAGCAATAGTAGTAACATAATTAACCATAAACTTTTCATGATTTGATACCTTCTTTGTGTAGGAAATTAGTGAGCAAAATCAAAGGAACCGGGCTGCACTACAAGTTCACCATTGTGGCTGAAGCAAGTCCTTTGTGCGGTATATTGAGGAGAAGGTAATAGTTATTGAACCAAATATTCTTTTTAAACACTTGCTTTTATATGTTTCTATAATTGACATATAATAATTCCTTGAACTTTGCAGAAAATGTCTCAGAATGGAGTTCAACCTCGTTTGGTTGATGTTTATGAAAAAACACATCACCATCCAGAAAAGGGTTAGACATGTGAGAAAGCTCGGGAATTGCATGTAAGAATACCTTTCCTCTTCATGTATTTTAAAAAAAGGAACAATGATACAAGATTAAATTTTCATTTGGTCCACTGCACAAAAATGTTAAAAAGAATAAAGTGTTCTGCCAAAAAGAGGATAAATGAAGCACAGTTCATCAAACCTACTTATTTATAAGAAGCTTCTGTTGTTGTCACTTCAGTTCCCCTCATTTACTCGTGACCAAGATCCTATTAGGTAACTTTTGGCAGAAAGTTCAGTAGTTACTCAATCAAATGCAAAACTCTAATTTACAGCTTCGGACAAATTAACACATTATCTGTATAATATGATAGAGAAAAACCTAGAAATTGAATTTTCTTTTTAATGCCGCATGCTAAATCAAGGTTTAAATTAGTGCATAATTTAAGCAATTTCAAAACTCCTACCGAACAGTTTGCTTAGCTAATTAAAATAAATACAGAAAGAAAACAAAATATTTGAAATACTTTAGTAATTAATTGTCTCATAAACCAATTTTTCTTTCCTATTAGTATCTAGAACAAGTTTCTTTGAAACATCAGGAGCTTGATTAATGACAATCAAAATTTAAAATCTTAGATAGACTTTAAAGACAGACTCTGGAGATGCAAAGGTATTTTAGAAGGGCAATGAGGGGTTTCAATTGAAAATCAATGATGTTTTCATTCTTGCTGTCTGCCAAGCCATTTAAGTAGAAACATTTAAACTACACTTCTATAAGATAGACAGATTACTTTTTTTCACAAGATACACAACCTTATTAAGAATGAATAAAAATCACTAAAGAAATATATAGAAGCCTCAAATGCTAGAAAATCTGCATTCATTTGGATTTAGATAAGCAGTCATCATCTAGCTGATGTGCTTATAAGCTTATTAAGAATGAAAAAAAGCACTAAAGAATATATAGAAGCTTCAAATGCTATAAAGTCTGCATTCGTTTGGATTTAGATAAACACTCATCATCAATATAATTCATTTGTGTATGCTATGTATGGATGTTTCATTGAAGAATAATTATTTGATTCTTGGTAATATAGAATTGAACACTTAGTACAGAAAATCCAAATCTTTTCTTCCACCTATTGTCTGCCACATGTATAATGTTATTGCGCTTTTAGTTTCTTTGTTGATTGCATATATTTGATTTTGTTTCCTATGTAGGGGGAGCTGGTTGTAACAGTACAGGCTTTAGATCCTACAGATGGAGATAGACTTGAAAAGGAGAAGCAAGTCTTCGTCAAAGTTCTTGGGATAAGGCCCAAATATATTTGTGGCTTGGGGTATGGAGTGAAACCCCCACCAGCCCGTCCTAATGCGGAGCTAGAGAATGAAAGAAGACTTAGGATTGCAGCTGAAAAGAAATATGCTAATGCTATTGAAGTAATCAAGGATATGAAAACCAATATGGAGCAAAGATTAGAAGCTAAGATGAGTATGATTCTAAAGGGGTTGCTCTCTTAAAGCAATGTTCCACCACCAAGCTCTCCATAGGAAACAATTGTGACTGAATATATGGAAACAATATTTGTGGCTTGGGTGATCATTATTTTTGTTGAACATGTGTTGATTATAAGCTTTGGTGATCATTAGAACATATGTTACTGAATTGTATTTTTGTTATAAATATCGGTTTGGTTATGATCCATTTTTGTTGTTATAAATATCGGTTTGGTGATGATCCATTTTTGTTGGTATTGAATCTCAGGGACCAATTTTTGTTGAATTATGATTGATATGGAATATATGCTACTCCTTTGCATCTAGATTATTTAAAATATAATTTTTAGCCCTTTTACGACACCAAAGAGAGTCAGTAATAAGTTGTTTTGAGTTACAATAGCCACTGTATCTTCGACAGAACTTGGTGTTAGAACTGTGTAGGCTTTTGTGACTCCATCTAAGGAGTCGCAAATAAGAGGCTATTTTCGACGTCCTATTGTGTCATAAATACCAACATATTAGCGATGCCAACTTGGCGTCAATAATAGGGTTATTTCCTACCCCTTTGGGGGGTTGGAAATTATTATGGCTTTTGCGACTCCAGCATTCACGACGCTAAATAGACGTCAATAATAGCGTTATTTCCGACCCCCATAAGGAGTTGGAAATTCATATGGCATTTGCGATCCAACCATTGCCGACACAAGATGCAACCCCTATTTGGGATCGTTAATACCCTTTTCCGACACTATTTTTTGGCTTTTACGACGCCATTTGGGGTCGGAAATAACACCATTTGTTGTAGTGTTATTTGGGGAGCCTCTCCCTCAGGGCGATTCACTGTCAGCAGTGCCTACCTTATTGCTCTACTATTAAATTCCCCCAAACCCAAACCTCCTCCATCAATTAACTCTAGCAATGCTCATATCCACTTTCCTAATTGGGCTGAAATTTTGAAACTGAAAACCAGCAGAAAAATTCAATTTTTCATATGGCAATGTGCTCACAATCGCCTCCCAGTTCTTCAAACTCTCAAAGACAGGCACATCGTGAGATGTAGCATATGTCCAGTTTATGGTATTGAAGAAGAATCTCTTATCCATTTTCTTTTTCGATGTCACATCTCGATCACAGCTTGGCGCATCAGCCCTCTCCACTTGGATTTCTCTTCCATTCCTTGCATCTCATGGCCTCAAGTTTGGAAAATTCTTTCTTCTCTCTGGCGCCTTCACCCCGATGGAGACTTTTTTAAGAGTTTCTTCCCCTTTCTTTGCTGGTATCTTTGGCTGAACAGGAACAGTTGGCACTTCAATCGAAAGCGCGGCAATCCCAAATCAGTTGTTGATTGTGCTCTTTTCAGTTTTAATGAATTCTGGGAAGCTAAAACTCAAGACAGTCGTCTGACCTCCCCTCACTTCTCTTCTCCTCCTCATCCTTCTCACTGGCTCCCGCCGACTTTTGGTCGTCTCAAACTCAATGTGGATGCAGCAATTCCGAATCATATTAACAGCATGGGCAGTGGCTTCATTCTCCGCAATCACCAAGGCATTACTCTTCGTGTTGCAACCTATTTTCTTGAAGGTTCTTATCCTCCTGAAGCTGCCGAAGCTAGATCGATTAGACATTCCATTCATCTTCTTGCAAATTAGGGTTTCTTCAACGTTGACATCGAACCTGATTGTGCAAATCTTGTTAATTAACGCCTCTCCTTCCAGTGAACTCGCTGCTGTCATTTATGAGGATATTAGATCCCTTATCAGCGCCTCACCAGGCCTCACTCTCTGCTGGGCCCCTAGATCTACCAACAAACTGCCCATCTCCTAAGCCAATGGGCTGCTAGGAATTCTTCTTCTACTTTTTCTTGGGCCTTTCTCCCATCTTGGCTCTCTTCAGTCTTGTCCTCTGATGTTTCTTTTTCTGCTTAGTCTCTTCATTGTCAGGAAAAAAAAAAAAGGGGGGGGGATGGACCGTGCTACATTTGTAACTCTATCCAAATAAAGAGAATTTTAGAAGAAGTACTTATTGTATTCTCAGTTTGAGAATTTGTAATTTTTCTGTAATTTTGTTTATCATCATGGTGAAATTTCGATTACGTAAATTTGTCTATTTACTTGTGTTTTTATATATTTATTTATTTATTTTTTACTTTCCCAACAACAACTAACTATATAATTTTATATTCCCAACAAATCCAGCTTGGAGATTAATATTGTAGTGTTTATGTGAATGATTTTTTTTTTTTTTTTCTTTTTTAATAGTTGTGCCATGGCGATGTGAATGATTCTTGTACATGTATCTTACTTTCGTCGACATATATATACACACACACACACACACACATAAATTAACTAGATAAAAATAATTCTAGAGTGTTAAAGTTTGAGAGAAGACCAAATATAATAATGAGGCCATACCTTTTGTCCAATATCCCCACATCATCAACTAGAAAACCAGAATTAATTGTGGAAACAAATAAGGAGTTCCTTTTTTGTATTAAACTTTAAGTAAACTAGGTTCAGAAACAAAAACCCAGATTTAAAAAGATAATTCCTAATAAATAGGGTGTTAAATCCATTTTGGATGTAAATAACTCAATTCAACACTTAATTGAAGAACGAATTAAGCATTTATCAAATTTATTACTAAATGTTGAGCACTTAATTTTTATTTTTTATTTTTATTGCAAGAACAATTCAAATTCAGCTCTTAAAATCAATTTTTATTGTCAAATAACTTACCTCTTAAAAATTTCAGTACTTAATTTTCAAATTGCCTTAATTTAGAATTCAGAATGGTTAAAAATGGGAAAAACTAAGCCTAACTTAAAGTCGGAATGGGCTCATCCAAATGGGCCAAAACTAAAACAAACTGGAGCTTCAAAGGGTCTTTGGGTCAGGGTATCCATATTGTACATGTTGTCTAATTGAGTTGTTGTTCTCAACTTGAGTCAAAATCCAGAGTAGTGTTCAACAAGATGGGCCAGAGAGTCCAAATATTTGTTGTCCACTGGGTTGTTAGGCCTGTTTTAGATAACCCAGTTCAGATGGGCCATCTGAATAAGAGAATTATAGTATTCTATAAAAACTTTGGGCCTGAACTTAACTCCATATACTTATATTAAGCTGGGATAGGCTTTGTTTTACAATAATGCTAGTTTTGTTACATAAAATCATGGGTTAATTTCACAAACATCTCTTTAGATTAGCCAAATATCACTCTCAAACATTTTTCGAAAATAACTATCACTTAAGTTTATTTCTATTTTTCTATTAAAATCTCCGTTAAAAATACAAAAAGATAACTTTACCCCTTATTTTTTAATCCTGTTTATTTCAAAATATTCATTATACCTTCAGGTGTATATATTTATATATTAATCACAAATATATATCCCAAGCGGCGACATCTCTGTGCGATGACGGGGAAGGGCTATAAACTGCAGTGTTAGCTCCATCTGCGGTTAAGGGGGATTTGGTTATGACTGGGTTGAGTCTCGGTGTAGATGATGGCAATTTGGTTTTTGCAGTGGTGGGGTTTGGTTTTGGTTTAGATGCTTAGGTATTTGGTTTATGTGTGGGGAAACAGTAAATTGATGGTTTAGGTTGGTGTTTTAGAACTGAAATTGGGGCTGGTCTTTTGTGCTTTCAGCTTGAAAAAATTGATTATGGGGTTATTCAATAAATATGGTGAACTTTGTTGTAATTAATTTGTATAGGCGGTAATGAGTGGCAGCAATTAGGAGTCGTTTGGATGGTGGTCTGTGGCTATGATTTTGAGTGGTGTCGGGTTTGTGGGTTTTGTGGTTCTTTGGTTAGATTTAAGTGATGTAGACTTTGGTAGCGTGGGGTTTGCGAACGGGGGTGGAGCTGGGTGGTGGGTGATGGAGGGATGGGTAGTGTACGTTCATGGTGGTGAGGGAGGTGGCGGCGGCATGTTTGAGGGAGAAAATGATTGAACAGTAGTAATAAGGGTATTTTTGAATATATATATATATATATATATATATATTTAAACTAATTTGGAAACAAATTTAAAAATAGAACTATATATATATTCAAACAAAATGGGTATGTATATATATATGTTATGAGCGCTGAATGGATGCATATTCGAGACCTTAAGTATGTATATATTAGGGCCTAAAGTGATACTTCTATCCATTATTAGACTAATTTATGTTTAATGTATGTTTGTATGTACTTTCCCAGATAAATGGTTAAAACCGGGACTTTATGATGATATCGAACCTTACAGAGTCGTTGTTGGTCATTCAGAGTTAGTCGAAAGCTAGATTAGTGAAGTTTGAAGCAATTTAAGCCTTAGAGCTCGAGCCCAAGTGCTGAGGCTCGAGCCCAAGTGTTGAGGCTCGAGCATTACAACAAAGAAGAGAAGAAAAGTCAACAAGGCTCAAATGCTCGAGCATCGTACCTTGATGCTCGAGCTTTACTTCAAGGAGCTCGAGCATTAACCAAGGGTGCTCGAGCCTTGACCCTGAAGCTTGAGCATAAGGCGTCAGAAATAAGAAAAGTTGATTTAATTAAAAGGCTATGCTCCCAGGTCTCGTGCCTCACCTCCAAGATCGAGCACCATCCACAAAAGATCAAGCATCATCCACTGATGCTCGAGCATTGAGCCTCAGATGCTCGAGCCTGGTACCTAGTGCTCGAGCCTATAAAGCTTGGATCGAGCAATGTTAAAAGAGTTTAACTCCAAAAATATTCGAAGTGTTGAAGAAAAAGACGCTTCGAAAAATAGTTGAACAAAATTGGCTAAGTGTCAATGTGATGATCGAGCACTATTTATTGAAACTCGAGCATCTATCCAAAGAAGCTCAAGCATTGTTCCTTATGCTCAAGCATGACCCCTAAAGCTCGAGCATCCGTTCCTGAAGCTCGAGCCTTCCATGACATGTCAGATTAAAAGTTACGGATTACTCTCTTTACCAACCGTATCTCATCCCAGTTAGGCCAGAAGACCTAAAAGCCCACCAAATACATATTTTCTTCTATAAAAGAAGGCGTAAGCCTTGATAGAATAGGTCCAAAATTTCAATCTCTTTTACGGTGTTATTTAGAAGGTTGAAGGTGTGGTGGCTTTTAGGGTTCCTACAACCTTAGAAGTGCAGATCCTGAGAAGAGAAGTGCAGCCCATAACAATGGAGATGAACTCAACACAGATACTAGCCAGTCTCGTCATGAGTAGCTAAACCCTTTCTTAGGGCACTGATGTAACCCAACCTAAATACTATGGTTTGATTGTTTTAACTCTGGGATTAATTTTAATATATGTATTTTCTTGATTATATGACTATAAGCACTTGAGACAACTCGAGTGGTTTCCATACTTTAATAGCTTATAAACTTTTACTACCTTGTCTTAGATGTAATAGTCATTTTTGCTATTCTCAACCTACGCCTTGCCGGCTATAAGACTAGAGGTCATATAATGGTACTTTAATGTTTTTTACAAAAGAACGTCTTCATAATCTATACTTAGAAAAGGTGGTTCAATCACAAAGTAGTTAAAGTAGGTAGAGTAGGTAGGCGGATAGTCCATGCTAACTGCAGATAGGTTATAGTTAGCTAAATTTGTAAAACATCTTTCTTTAAAACCCAAATTGAACAAATGTTATTGAGTTCAATTCATTTGAAAAAATATAATTGTTAAATTCCCCAGAGTTAGTATAATTAACTGTAGTATGATGGTTGTGGTGAAGTCAAAACCCTAAGATTCCTCTCTCTCTGATCGCTCAATTTATTTACTTTGCTTTTATTTGATATTTTACTTTTAATTCTAGTTTGTTAAACTGTAACAACCAACAAACTTTCCAACCAGTTACCTGTAAACCAATAAAACTAAATTGAAAACTAAGTACAAATCTCATCTCCCTATGAGTTCGACATCTTCTCTATGTAGAACTATCCTACACGATATCATTCGATTGCGAAAGACACATCAATATGTATATATAGTTTTAGGGATATTTTAGTCTTTTTATCTGATTCTTTTGACTAAAGAGTTGTTTTGACAAAATCATAAGGTATTTAAGTCATTTTACATTGTGTCATAACGGTGCAAGTAATGGTTGGGGTGTGAGTGAAAAATGAAGCAAAAGTTTATAATGTAAGTGATAGTTATGTTCAAAAAATGTTTGAGGGTGATATTTGGCCAAACCTGAGGGAGTGTCAGTGAAATTAACCCTAAAATCATTACAATTTTCTTACTTACACATATAATATAATGAATAAAGATTAGAAAAGAAGAAAATAGCGGGATCCATGCAAATTATTATTATTATTATTATTTTCGGTAAGTAAGGAAATCAAATTATTACAGGTTATTGTTACTCTCATTTGTATATAATCAATTTGTGAGATATATTAATAAAGAGTAATGATAAGCTAGTCAAAATGGCCAGCGGAAGAGATCGAGTTCAAGGTCTCTCAATATCCACTTTGATTATTGATGTGGGGGCTCATATAATTTTTCATTAAATAAAAATTTAGGATGTGAAAAGGTAGGGGAATTTGAATTCGAGGTCAATTACTTTGCATATAATAACAAAAGTTAGGTATATGTAAAGAAAATCATTGCTCAGTGCACATGGTTTATGGAGGGTGTTACGTGCGTCCTAAGTTAGACTAGTCTCACCTATAAAGATACGAGGATACTTCTATTAAAAATAAAAAAGAGGAAACTATAGCTAATAATGAGACCTACCTAAAAAGAATTGAAATATACATCCATGTAAACTATGAGTTATGCAAGGCTTGAAGCTTTCCTTTTTATAATTCTTTACTTAAAAGGCTATCATTATTAAAATCAATTGTCTTGATAAAGATATATATAACTGAATAGGCTTAGGGAGGTTGAGTGTTCAAGTCCTACTAAGAATATGTGGATAATGAGAGTGTTTATTTTATCGTACTTTAAAAAATAAAAAAAAATAAAAATAAAGGATTAAATGCTCTTACATCCCCTGAGGTTTCAGTTTATTGCTGTCATATTAAACATCAGCTAATTTTGCTAATACACCCCCACGAGGTTTGGTTTATCTTGCTGTGACACCCCTTTCTTTCAAATTGATAAAATATAATGCCTAAATTACGCTCCATAATTTTATGTAAATATAATGCTAATTTAATGGACCAAAATAACCCTAACAATTCTTCCATGGCGAACCCAAACACCACCACAACCACAATACCAATGGAAGAGCAGAAAACAAACCATGGTCACCCCAACCACCGCCACCACACCAAAACCGCCTGGGAGGAAAAAAAAAAAAAAAAAAAGAAGCCATTGTGGCCATCACTATTTCTGCAAAGTCATTTCTATACAAAAAAAAAAAAAAAAAAAAAAAAAAAAATAGAAACATAGGTTAGTTTACCAAAAAAAAAACATGATATAGAATTTATTTTTAAAAAAAATCCATTTTAGAACTACCTGGGAGGAAAAAAAAAAAAAAATAGAAGCCATGGCCATCACTATTTCTGCAAAGTCATTCCTATAGAATTTACCAAAAAAAAAATTAGAAACAAGTTTAGTTTACCAAAACCAAAAAAAAAAAAACATGATATAGAATTTTTTTTTTTTTTTTTTTTAAATCCATTTTAGTTTCCAAATAAAAAAAATTCCATTTTATTTTCCTTTCATTTCTCGTCAACCAAACAAAGAGTTGGTTTACCCAAAAAAAAAAAAAAAATTCTTTTGTTAACCACTCTACCTCTTGACATATATATATTTATATGTGTGTGTGTGGAAATTAAGAAATAACCCTCCCTCTTCCCTGGCCTCACCGTCAAGATCCGCCCTCCCTCTTCCTTTGCCTCATCAGTTGTGTGCGTCGCCATAGATACTGGCGAGCTTTTCACCCTTGGTCCTCTTCCTCTTGTTTTTTATTTTTTTTATTTTTTTATTTTTTATGGAGAGAAATACAATGAACAATGATAACGATTTAGGAAGAGGGAGAATTAAGTGTAGGGTAATATTGTCATTTCACGTTTTATCTATTTACATAAGTTTAAAGTTAAATAAAGGTAAGGGTATTATAGTGAAATCACTTATTTCTTACTTTTCATAAGGGGTTTGAGAGCAAAAATAGCTGAGGTTTAATACGAGGGCAATAAACCCAAACCCGATGGAGTGTCAGAGCATTTAACCCAAAAAAAAAATCATAGCTGAAGTGTATTGGGGATACGATCCATATAGGGTACAACAAGTTCATTTTCTTGGATTTCTTCCAACACTAATCCAAAATAGACATGCCACTGAGGGTTTTAGTTAAGTTTTATGGAGGATAATGTAGAATTAACTACTACACCAGGCTTGGCACTTACGTTTATAGTCATGTTATATGAGGAATCACAAAGCTCCACTTGGAAGGTCGTAAATTTTTTCTTATGTGCTGTTTGATAAAACTGAAAATTAAGCACTGAAAATTTCAAGTACTAAATTTTAAGCGCTGAAACTTTAAGCACTGAATGTATTAATTTGAAAACCTATTTGATTACATTTTAATTTTAAGTACTGAATTCATTAAGATTGTTTGTTATATACAAAAGCTGAAGTCTGAAAGTTATACATATTACATTTTTACCCTCAATATCTGATACTCATAACAGTTTTATATTTATAATACAAAAATATTAATAAAACAACCATATTCACTCAATGAAATAAATAAATATGAAATTATATAAATATATGGATTTTGTATTACATAATATTTAAAATATATGAGTTTTGGATTGAATAATATTTAGGTAGGGTATTGAAAAGGGTGTTACAAAGATTAAGGAAAATACTTGAAAAATAATTATTATTTAGGAATAAAATTCTATTATATAAATATTTGATGAAAATTTTAAATCTATTGGTTTTGGATTACATAATATTTATGTAGGTATAGTGTTACAGAAATTAAAGAAAGTAAAATTTAAAATATATGTGTTTTGAATTACATAATATTTATGTAAGGTATTAAAAAATGTGCTACAAAAATTAAGGAAAGTGAAAAAGAATTCTTATCTAGGAAAATAATTCTATTATATATTTTCAGGGCCTCATCGGATTAGTCGAGGTGTGCGCAAGCTGGCTCGGACATCCACGACTAACAAAAAATAAAAATAAAAAATTAATTCTATTATATAAATAATTAATAAAAATTTAAAGTATATAGGTTTGGATATCAAAAAGAATATTACAAAAGATTAAAGAAAGTAAAATTTAAAATATATGGGTTTTGGATTACATGGTAAAGTATTGAAAAGAGTGTCAAAAAAGTATGTGAAAGATAATTCTTCTCTGATAATAGAATTATATTATATAAATAATTACATAATATTTTTGTAGGGTATAAAAATGGTGTTGGTATTAAAATAGTGTTAAAAATATTAAAGAAAGTACGTGAAATTGAATAGAATTCTATTATATAAATAATTGTTTTCTAGAGTGAATCAATATAAATGGTAACCAAAAGGCTATATACGTATTTAAAAATTAAAATATATTAGGTAGAATTACGTTTTTTTTTTTTTTTTTTTTTTGGAATTTGTTACATGTAATTCATTTTCATTAGAAAAATCGTAGAGAGAAACCCTTAAAGAGATAACACAATTATATGAGGGTAGAGTTTTATTAAAAAGTTATTTTTTAAACCCAACCACTTACCGTGTTCTGCGATACGATAAGTAACCTTCCCCACGTTTAAAATTTTGGCTTCTGGGAGGGAGGGAGTTGGAAGTTGGGCTAAAAACCCCGTGTTTTTGGCCTCAGTACTTATCATATTAAGCGGTGTCCTAAAATTTTATCAAACAAACTTATTTTTAAAAATAACTTACCATATTATGCATTTAGTGTTGAATTAGGAAATCAAACAGTCCCTTAGTCTTCTTTCAAACACTTATCCCAAATAGATAGGTAATCCAAAATTTATATAGAATAAAAGTAAGGATGGTAATGACAAAACAGATAGGACCGATATTGTTTGTCTAAGTGTTACGAAGATTTCACAAATCAAAAACTACGTTCACATACATGTTTTAATGTGTTCATTGATTTAGTACAATTTTAAATGTTCAATTTTTTTTTTTGGTGACAAACATAATGTGTAACTGCAAAGTCCACTAAACATAAAATGATAGAGAAACTTACATTGACATATATAGTTTAACATATCCCTTGATCTAAGTAAAATTTGATGCAATCCTTTGTTAATATACATTTTGACTTGTAGTCAAGTCACCGCAATTACAGAGAGATAATTACTCCCCCACTAGTCTATGTATATATTTAGGTAGGTATTCTCCCACTAGTCATATTTTTCTTCAACATGCATGTACTCTTTTCGTACGTGCTTATCATTTCTAGGCCAAAATGATAGAATTCCCCAAAGGTGACCCCGGAGATGAATGTTGCCTTATTGCAGGAGGGTTCTGAAGAAGAACTTCAAGCAGAGCATGGGTCCATATAAGGCCCCGGGGGCCTGATGGTTTCACTCCTCTTTTCTTCCAAGCCAATTGGGATATGGTTAAAGCTGATCTCTTACTGGGGTTTAATTCATTTCTTCATGGTGGTCTTTTGCCTCGCGGTCTTAATTCTACCAACATCGTCCTCATTCCTAAAGTTAACCATCCAACCCTTATGTCTAATTTTCGCCCTATATCTCTTTGCAATGTGTCCTATAAAATTTGTTCGAAGGTTCTAGCTAACCGTCTTAAACCTTTTCTTTCTCTTCTTATTCATGAATCTCAAAGTGCTTTTGTCCTACAGCGGCTCATTCATGATAATATTGTTTTTGCTCACGACCTTCTTCATGTGCTTAAAGGCAAAAAGAATGGTGACGTCTGTTTTCTGGCTCTCAAATTGGATATGGCCAAAGCTTATGACAGGGTGAGCTGGTCCTTCCTGTGTAAATTTATGAGTGACTTGGGCTTCGATAAGCGTTGGATTGATTTGATGATGGAGTGCATTAGTTCGGTTTCTTTCTCTGTTCTCATTAATGGGGAACGTGGCGACACATTCAACCCTTTTCGAGGACTCCGCCAAGGTGATCCTCTGTCTCCGTACTTATTTCTCTTTTGTTTCGAGGGTTTATCTCTCCTTTTTAGCACTTATGAGAACAAAAGGCAAATTTCAGGTCTCAAAATGGGCCGAGGATGCCATCCGATTTCTCACCTTCTGTTTGCTGACGATGCTCTAATCTTTTGTCGGGCCAATGATCCGAAGGTGAGGCGGGTTAAAGTCATTCTGGAGTGTTATGAAATTCTCACGGGTCAACTTATTAATCTTGACAAATCTTGTCTATATTTTCGCCAAATACTCTTTATGCGTAGAAGTCTTTTTGTATGCAAAGGCTGGGGATCTCTAATGTGGATTGGCTTAACCAGTATTTGGGTCTGCCTTCCTTTTTGGGCAGATCCAAAATTGCTGCTTTGAGCTTTATTTCTGAAAGAGTGGCTGCGAAGACTAGGAATCTCAAAGGCCAAATGTTATCTAAAGCGGGCAGGGAGGTGATGATAAAGGCAGTTCTCTCAGCCCTTCTCACATACTCAATGCAATGTTTCGAGCTTCCGAAGAGTAATTGCAAGGTGCTTTCCAGCTATTTCATGAATTTCTGGTGGGGCGGGGTTGAGAAGTCTTCTAAACTCAAGTGGATTAGCTGGGAGAATTTATGTTTGCCAAAAGTGGATGGCGGCTTAGGTTTAAGAATGTGGAAGCCTTCAATTTGGCCCTCCTTGCTAAACTAGCTTGGAGAATGGAGAAGGGCGACAATTCCTTGTTATACAAATGCTTCAAAAGGAAATATTTTCAGAAGTGTAATTTTGTGGACTCGGCAAAAAAGCTCTCGAGACTCCAGCGTCTGGAAAAGTATTCTCTCCGCTCGCAATGTTATTAAGCGGGGTACGAAATGGAGCATTGGCGATGGTTTAAGTGTGAATTGCTGGATGGATAATTGGTTGCCCGATGTTTCTCGTTTTTCAGTTTCATCCAACAGGCGTGGAGCTTCTTTTTCCTCGGTTGCTGACTTAATTAATCATTCTTCTCACACATGAAAGGTTTCTCTGGTGGATCATCACTTTAATCTGCGAGATAGCAAGCTTATTAAACAAATATCCATTAGTTCAGCAAGTAGGGGTGACTGTAAGGTCTGGGGTGCGTTGAAGAATGGTTCTTTTTCGGTGAAAAGTGCGTACCATGTGGCATTATTTATTCTCTCTGATGCACATCCTTCCCCGTTGGGGGTGGGGTGTAGTTTTGATGCAGGTAAAGGTTCCATGTGGTGCAATGTTTGGAAAATTAAAGCTCATCGTAAAGTTATTTTGTTTTTATGGCAATGTTTACATGAACGTATCCCAGTGAATCAGCTGTTTCACCTGCAGGGAGTGTCTGCGGTGTCATGTTGTCCTGTTTGCGAAGTTGGGGTTGAAACGGTGGACCATCTATTATGTACATGCCCTTTCTCATTGCTAGTTTGGAAGCTCTGTCCGCTTCGCATTGATTTCAATGCTCATCAATCTTCCTTTTGGCCTAAGAGGTGGGTAGAGATGCGAGAAAATTGGTCTTTCTCTGCTGTTTCATCGGATTGCATTGGGTTGGCAGCGTTCACATGTTGGACGATTTGGAAATGCCGCAATGACCTGGTTTTTGGGAGGAAGAGGTGTGAGGCGGCTCAAGTTGTTTTCATGCCTTTCAAGAATTCCTTGAAGTGTCTCGTCAGTCTTCCCTCCTCTCATTCCCTTCGACCTCTGTTCCAGTTCCGTTGGGGTCTTGGACTCCGCCTTCCACTGGATGTTTGAAACTTAATTTTGATGCAGCTTTTGATGCTTCTTTCTTGCGGTGTGGAGGTGGCCTGATTCTTCCAAACCATTTGGGACAGCCTATTAAGGTGGCGTCGGTGTTCTTCAAGCATGTTTGCCATTCGTCATTGGCGGAGAGTCTTGTTTTGCGGGAAGCGTTTCATCTCCTTAAACAGTGGGGTTATCATAATGTGACTGTTGAAGGCGATTGTCAGCCGGTTATGCAGTTAAAGGTCTCGGTGGCTGCCCAGTTGGTGGTGTTCAGCGATGTCTCTTCTCTTCTTTTAGAGTGTGTGGGCTCGTCTCTCTCCTGGGTTCCTCGTAGTGGTAATGTTGTAACTCATATCCTGAGCAAGAAGGCTCCTGAAACTGGTTGTGGTGACTTGGAGTAGTGCATCTAGCCCTTGTGGCTATTGCAGTTACTTCTTTCTTATTGTAATTCGGGTTCTTATCAATGATATTTGGTTTGTTTGGTAAAAATAAAAAATAAAAAAATAAAATCTAATAAAGAGTCCTACAAGGTCATTACTCGGTAATCTAATTGAAAGAGCGTAACTTCAAAAATAAATAATAAAAATAAAAATAAAAATAAAAGATGCCTCTGTTGACCATTCTACGTCAATCTGATTTGATGGAAGCCACCATACATGATGACCACATCTTATCGCAAGAGCAATCTTCATTCACTCCCCATAAATACCCATCTCTTTTCCTCTATAACCTCACAAACTTTGGGTGAAAATAAAAGTAAAGAAAATGAGGTCTCTTGGAGTACTAGTTTTGTTCTCTCTTTTCTTCATGGTAATGTCCTTGGCACAAGGACAGAATGTTGGATCTCTTGTTAGCAAAGCGCTGTTTGATCAGATGTTGAAGCACCGCAACGACGCCAACTGCCCTGGCAAGGGTTTCTACACCTACGAGGCTTTCATAGCTGCTGCCAATTCCTTTGGAGGTTTCGGGACATCCGGAGACACCGATACTCGTAAGAGAGAGATTGCAGCCTTCTTGGCTCAAACTTCACATGAAACTACAGGTATAATCTTTCTTTGCTCTATAAAATGTCTTGTAATCTTAAAAATTATCCATCATTATAAGTGGCAGCTAGTATTATCATAAATATGACTAATACTAATCTACCGAGAATGTAAAGCAAAAAAAAGTACTATGTGTGGTGCTTATTGTCTAATTCGTGTGGTATGTTCTCGTACCTCCTCTTTATGATGTTGAGAGTTGGAGTTGGGATCCTCACTCATACAACATGCACATTGTACTGCATCGGATGGAGCACAGTTCAGTTGAGATCCATCCGACACAGTACAATACGCATATTATACCGCAAAGGATCCATAAGAAAAGTGTCTCACCCTTGGATATGTTCAAGTGTATATATGTGTGTACATAATGAGAAGAAAAGAAAAAAGATTATGAGTGAGATGATAATGTACACATATATATGCACCAACAGTGTATGCTCCATTGACAACCGGAAAAGCTTAAACGAAGACAAGAGAGGATCAAAACCAGAGCAGAGCAACACCGGACCTAATTTCAACTGACCCAACCGCGTAGCTCGAAGCAACCACGATTAAGCTCAATCCGACGAGCCCTCAAGCAACGGCGAGCTCTCAAGCCTCAGTAAAACCCAAATCTGTCCGGCAATCTACGTATTCACACCGGACCCGTGTTAAAATGTTGAAATGAAAAATAAAAAGTCTACGATGAATAATGGCTGTCATTGTGCAAAATTTGAAGTTCAAAGTCCATGTTTGAGTTGTCAATGTTAGAACAGAGGACTTTGTGGGCTAAATGTTGAATAAATCATGTGTTGTACATCAGACCATTAATGATGATTTGATGGTCTTTGTATGTTTAGAGCCCTAGTGCTAGACCTCATTAGTGTCGTGCTTGAGCTGTCAATGTTAGAACAGTAAAGGTGACTTTGAAAACCGGAAGACAAGTCATTGTATGAATAAAGGAAAGTGGGTTGTAGTCCATGTATACAACCCACTTCTTATCAATTAAAATCATCTTATCTTTTCACACAATACATATAATTGGTTGAATCTCCAGCCAACAACCCGTCCTTGTTTTCATCAGCTCCCCAACCGGCGGCCCTCTTCTGCTCCGACGACTTCTACAGAGTACACAACCCGTACTCGTTGGTGCCGACGGACTAGTTGGATCGTTCACTTCTAAGGCGACACTTCTTGCTCGGATCCAGCTCCCGCGACACTAGCTTTTTTACCCGTCCGATGCCGTTCGCTTTTCTCGGATCCGTTCACCACTTTTTGCCTGTTTCCCTCTCCAATTCCACTTTGCCCTTCTTTGCTTTTTACGGAAAAATAGGTCTTCATCTTGTGAGAAAGAGAAAGAGACTAAGAGAGAGAGGAGACACAAATTGAACTCTCCTACCGCTGGCAACACCAACCAGATCGTTCACCACTTCTTACGTTCAGGAACAAGGCAATCCACCTGATTACTGCATTGCAAATAATGAATGGCCATGCGCTCCCGGTAAAAAATACTTTGGTCGTGGCCCCATCCAAATTTCATAGTAAGAACTCCTCTCTCCATTTATTTATTTGCAAAAACCATGAATTTTTTATTTAATTTGTTCTAAATATGTTGATTCAAAATTTTAAGTATCATATTTAAAAATAAAATTCTAATTGGAAAATGATTTTAAGTAAAATACATGCTTTTGGTGAGTCAAATAAGCCCAATAACCCGACCAAATCACATAACTTATAATTTAAGTTGATATTTGGTGAGTCAAACAGTCCACGTGATTAATTAGCATTGCCCAATTCAATATAATTGGAAGTTCATTTAATCACCTACTTAATTGGTAGAATAAGATACTTAGCATGAAAGAAAAAAGAATACTTGTTCAGTTACCATGAAAAAAAAAAGAGAAGCGGGGGCAATCGCCAATTGCCGCCCCTGAATATTCTTTTTTAGTAATGTATCCTTTTTATTTTACCTTTTTTAATTATATATACTATAAAATATTATTATTGTCCTTCTGAAAATATTTAAAAATTCATTATTGCCCCTCTTCACATGATATTTTGAGTCCTTCGAAAAGTATTTAATTTATGTTGACAAGTTATTGACTTTAATCACGACTTGGCAGCAACTACAACTATGGTGCAGCAGGAAAAGTTATAGGGTCTGATCTATTAAACAATCCAGATTTGGTTACAACAAACTCGACCATATCATTTCAGACTGCACTTTGGTTCTGGATGGCACCACAGTCACCAAAGCCGTCGTGCCACGATGTCATCATCGGAAAATGGACGCCTTCTGTTATAGACAGTGCAGCGGGTAGGGTACCCGGCTATGGAGTCATCACCAACATCATTAATGGTGAAATCGAATGCGGAAAAGGCGCGAATGCCCTGGTGCAGGACCGTATTGGATTCTACAAGAGGTATTGCGACATATTAGGAGTGGGATACGACAACAACCTAGATTGCTACAACCAGAGGCCTTTCGGTTCACTGGCGGATCCAGGTGAGGGCTTGAACCCACGCAAGCCCACCCACTATTTTTTTTGCCATATCTAAATTTGGCCCAGTAAAAAAAAAAAAAATATTACTATTAGTATTAGACCATCCAAAAAAATATTAATCCACACTCCATTGATAATTCTTGAATCCACCTTTACTTTTTTACTTAGACATTTGATCGTTAACATTTTCAGTTAACTAGTCACTTTATATAATAATAATAATAATAATAATAATAATAAATTAAAGTTGATTAGTGAAAGTATGTTGTATGTAGCTTGAAGAATAATCAATCAATTCTTTTCCATCTATATCAATTAGATTTTTAGTTTCTTGTTTTTACATGGACTTGGGGTTTGTTTGGATTGAGGGATTTAGAGAGAGAAGAAAGGGAAGGATAAGGATAGATGTGTTTGGACGAAAGGAATTGAAGAAAAAAGAAAGAATTGAAAAGGATTTGGAGGGATAGCCTATCCCTCTAATACAGTAAAACCAAATTCCTCCAAAATTGATAAAATTGATAAGAGTTGGAGGAATTTGGAGAGAAAGGGAGCAAATTACACAAGGGGCAAGAGAGTTGAGAGACAGCCGGATATGGGTTTTGATTACAGTTGCAGAGAGAGAGAGAGAGAGAGAGAGGGGGAATGGTTCAATTGGAAGCATAAATCAGTAACGACAAGTTTAGATCTCAAGAATGGAGAGAAATTGAAGGACAAAAGGAGATGAGAAGGGAGGACACGAACCTGCATAGCTGTTGGTGACATCGACGGCGCCTTTGAAGGAACTGCGGAGATATGGGTTTGATTTTTGGAACAATCTGAAATGATATGCGGAGATATGGGTTTTGATGTTCTGATTCTTGTAGATTTTGTAGGAGAGAGAGAGAGAGAGAGAGAGCGATTCTTTGGAAATTTAACAAGCTCTCAAGAATTCAAAGCCTGCCCAGTTCAGTTCAGGAAAAACTGCTTTCTTGATGAAGAAAAACCAAAACGGAAAACCAAGCTCCAAATATCTAGATTTCGGCAAACCGACACAGTGGGGAAAAACTGCTTTATTGATGAAGAAAAACCAAAACCAACCTCCAAAAAACCAAATTTGGGCAAACCCAGAAAATCAAAGTCGGTTCTTTTCCTCCAAAATGGATCGATTTCTGAAGAACCAAGAAATGACCAAGTTCAGGAACCAAAAAAAAAACAAAAACTTGAAAAGAAAAAATAAAGTAAAATCCAAGTTATGATATTGATAACAACCTGAAAGCATGAATTGTACGAATTTGCTGCTGAAATCTATGGAATAGCAAGTGAATTTAGCTTGATATAAACAGCAAAGCTAGAACTAGTAGAGATTCGGAAGGCAAAAAGGGAAAGTAAGAAAAACTGCTAGACTTAGGGGCCAATTGGATAGAGATAGATCACATAAAGGGATAAAATATTAGATTCTAGGTTCTACACCTTTCTTGGCCAACACAAGGAGTACACATATTACCATGTGAAGGGATAAAATAAGGAGGCGATTGGGAGGCTGAAATGATTTTGCCCTACTAATTCCATTATTATTCTTTTTCTTCTTTTCTTTTTTGTTTTTTAAATAATAATATTGTCAATTTTTTTTTTCTTCTCTTCTATCTATTCAAACATAAATATAAACTACAGCTATCCTTTCCTTTTTTTGCTTTTCTTTTCTCTTATAATATTTTTCTTTCTTTTCCCTCCTGTATAACGAAGCCTTAGAGTTTAAAACTGTATCTGTTTATTTTTTTTCTTTTCAAGAGAGGATTCATGTATACCATGACATAAGAGATTGATACAAGTATTTCTAAAATCTAAATAGACTTGAATGCTTGGTTAATGATGGAATCGACCACGAGACTTTTCATATTTTGAAACTTTACTTTCTATTTGATAAGGGTGTAATAAATGAAAATTTAAAAATTGTTTAAAACTTAAAATAGAAAAATGGTTTCAAAAGTAGGATTAATTTATTGGTTCAATTGAAAATTTATAGGAGATTTTTTTAAAAAAATTTATATTAGAAAAGTAGATTAAGTGGTAATTATTATTATTATTACCAAAACGTCATAGGATGTTACCATTCAACACACAAAATTAAAAACCATTATCTTCCTGCCGACTGTCTGGATGTTACAGTTTAAGAACATAACAAAGAGATTTTTATTTTTTATTATTATTTTTTTGGGTGGAAATTCAAGCAATTTGTTTAGATAGTGAATATTTACAATGTAAATATTCCCATGAACAAAAGGACCAAAATACCATACTGGCAAAACTATGAGCAGCCCAAGAGAGTGGCTCATATAAAACTAATCTAGGCAACACAAAGGAAAGCCCAAACAAGGTCGTACACTACAAAAAGGCCCAACTAACATGTTACAGGGGTGTGCAAAAAAATCATCAATCCAAAAACCTAAGCCAGATCAGACCGAATCGGGTGATTTGGCCTGTTCCATTGCGGTTCGGTCTAGTCACGGTTCTAAAATAATGAAATTGTGAATTTTTGGTTCGGTCCCGGATTAGGATCCTACAGGATTGGACCGGCGCAGATCGAACCATTATAATGTGTGTGTGTGTATATATATATAGTATGCTTATAGTACATATTGCACCCCTCTAGTGCAAAAAATATTCCTAAATTATGATATTTGTACAAATTGGTCCTATTTATAAAAATTAGACTAAAATACCCTTAGCAACATATTTTATAATATATATAAAAAAATATATTTTGTGAAATGACTAAAAAGGATTTGGCCCTTCTTCTTCTTCCTTATCTTGGTGGTTGCCGCCCTGGGCTTTTCCCTCCATAAAGTAATAGCAATGACACTGACACCATTACACTGCAAAAAAAACAAAGGTTTTTCTATGGGTTTTGTTTATGTTTGACAGATTGTGTTTGGATGCTCAGAAACTGCGAGGTTAGTTCTATAAAAAAAATTTGTTCCATTTCGACCCAAAAATGGGTTCCGCAAGTTTGAAAGTTCAAGCTCTTCTACTTTGCAAGGAAAGGAGGAAATTCATCAAACAAGCTATTGATTCGAGGTACGCTTTACCAGCTGCTCATGTTGCTTATCTTCAATCTCTTCGTAACATTGACATTTTACTTCGGCAATTCATGGAGGCCCAAGTGTTCATAGGGTCGTCTCTGTCCCCTCCGGCCACTGAAATTGACAAAAACCCCAATTCATCCGTCCTACCCATCAACACTGTTTCGCCGGAATCGTGATCTTACAGTCGCCACCATCGCCGTCAACCGTTTTAGTCATCTGTTACCACCGGTAAGATCAGAGCACCGCAAGGGAAGAGAAGACCCGTCATCATCCGAAGCTGCAGTTCACAGCCCATCGCCAGAATCACGACTTCACTAGTCGTTGTTTGCTACCATCGCAACCACCCGCCAAGTCTCCCTCTTGCTCGCCGACCGTTGTTCCAAGCTCACTGCCCTTGCGAACCGCCATCAGTTCCGTCTGAATTCTCCTTGATCCATCCGATGGAGTACAGTTCAGTTGAGATCCATACGACATGGTACAACACGCATATTGCACCTCAGAGGATCCATAAGAAAAGTGTCTCACCCTTGCTTGTTGGATATGTTCAACTGTAATTTTTTTTTTTTATTCCTCGCAAACAAAACCCACTACATGCCTTGGGATACATCATTCCAAAGTCCTGACTATACATGAAAAGAAAAAAAATAATAAATCAACATTCTCACCAACACGGCTTTTGGAGATTTTTGCCACTGCATGGGCGACCATTACCATGCTCATGCACATGGCTAATTTGAACCGAGGAAAAACTCTGAAACTTTGCCTTGATATCAAAAACCAAAGCTTGAATTTCAATAGGGCAATTCTCCTCCTTCATTATAGCTGAGTATACTACCATCAAATCCGCATCCAACCATACATTTGAAAATTGGATATGTTCAAGTGTATATATGTGTACATAATGAGAAGAAAAGAAAAAAGATTATGAATGAGATGATATATATATATATATATATACACATATATATTCATGATGGATCTATATATATACTAATAGGTGGCTGGGCAAGTGCACCAGATGATCCTTATGCATGGGGATACTGCTTCATTCAGGAACAAGGCAATCCACCAGATTATTGCGTTGCAAACAATCAATGGCCATGTGCTCCTGGTAAAAAATACTTTGGTCGTGGCCCCATCCAAATTTCATAGTAAGAACTCCTCTCTCCATTTATTTATTTGCAGAAAGCATGAATTTTTTATTTAATTGGTTCTAAATATGTTGATTCAAAATTTTAAGTATCATATTTAAAAATAAAATTCAATTGGAAAATGATTTTCAAAATTAATAGTATTAGCCCAATAGCCTGACCAAATCATAACTTATAATTTGAGGAGATATTGAGTGAGTCAAGCATTCCACATAATTAATTGGCATTGCCCAATTCAATCTTGTTCTAATTGGAAGTTCATATAATCACCTAGTTAATTGGTAGAATATGAAACTTGGCATGAGAGAAAAAAGAATACTTGTTCATTTTTTGAGTAATAGAGAAGTAGGGACAGACCTACATGTATGTGAGGGGGGCAATTGCGGTACCTGAATTTCCTTTTTAGTAATTTACCCATGTTAATTTGCCTTTATATACTCATAAAATATTACTATTGTCTTTCTAAAAATACTAAAAATTTTCATTATTGCCCTTCTTGCGTAATTTTTTAAATCCTTCAAGAAGCATTTAATTTATGTTGACCAAGTTATTGACTCTGATCACGACTTGGCAACAACTACAACTATGGTCTAGCAAGAAAAGCCATAGGGTCTGATTTGTTAAACAATCCGAACTTAGTTGCAACAAACCCAACCATATCATTCAAGACTGCACTCTGATTCTGGATGACACCACAGTTACCAAAGCCGTCGTGCCATGATGTCATCACCGGAAAATGGACACCTTCTGCTACAGACAATGCCGCGGGTAGGGTACCGGGCTATGAAGTCATCACCAACATCATCAATGGTGGAATCGAATACGGAAAAGGCACGAATGCACAAGTGCAGGACCGTATTCTACAAGAGGTACTGCGACCTATTGGGAGTGGGCTATGGACTGCTACAACCACCTTTTGCTTAGGCATTTGATCATTAACAGTTCCAGTTAATTACTAGTCACTTTATATATATATATATAATAATAATAATAATAAATCAAAGTTGATTACTGAATGTATGTTGTGGCTTGAAGAATAATCAATCAACTTTTTTGCATCTCTATGATAGGGAGTTAATATATATGTTTTAATCAATGATATTTTTAGTTTCTTGTTTTTACGTGGATTGGATACTTACTGATTAAAACTGTGTATTTTTTTTTATTTTTATTTTTATCATAAATTGGATTAATCTATCCTATGGCATAATAGATTGGGACATCCGGACATATCTCTCTTAATAGACTTGAATGCTTGGTTAACGATGGAATCGTTTGACCACTAGAACTTTTCGGATTTTGAAACTTTACGTGTTGTATTTGATAAGTGTTAATAAATGAAAGGATAAAGTTCAAAAAACTCCCTAAATTATTGTCTTTTTATAAATAACTCTCAGAACTAAAAACTACTCTCTCAATTATTAATTTATTACAATTAAGGATAAATTCATCATAAAAGATTATTTTGCTTTTTCTCATTAAAAATTTTATTTCTTATTAAATTATTTTTATTATTTTTTGTCTTATGTAAATATTAATTATACTATATACCTTAATTTTATTATTAGTATCAATTTATCATTAAAAAAAAATAGATAAATAGGTTTGTAACTACCATTTTCTAAATTGATTAACTTATTAACGTATTATAACAAATTT
This sequence comes from Cornus florida, assembly GCF_030987335.1. Classification (NCBI taxonomy): domain Eukaryota; kingdom Viridiplantae; phylum Streptophyta; class Magnoliopsida; order Cornales; family Cornaceae; genus Cornus; species Cornus florida. The sequence continues at coordinate 14,924,802 of NW_026775577.1, forward strand.
AAATATTTTTATCTTAAAAATATATCTTTTTTTCATATAATATATTAATGATAAATTAATAAAATACTTTTTAAAAAATACCTTCTTTTTATGTAATATATTCATTAAATATTTTACAATTTTAAAAGTAAATTTATGCAAATTTAATAAAAAAAATATCATCAAATTAGTATAAAAATTTAATGAAAAATATCCCAGCTTAATAGAAGTCTATGAAGTTAAGTTCAGGCCCAAAGTTTAGTATTAGAATATGGGTACTAGAATCCTCTTACTCAACTGGCACATCTCTCCGGGTTAGCTTGTTGTCTGCGGCATTCTAAAACAGACCTAACAATAGCCCAGAGGACCACATATATTTTGACTCTCTAGCCCATCTTATTGAACAGTACTCTTGATTTTAACTCAAGTGAAGCCCAACTCAATTAGTCAACATGTACAATATGGATATCTCGACTCTGGCCCATCTTATTGAACACTGATCTGGATAATTGACTTAAGTTAAGGACCAACTCAATTACACAACAAATAAAAGGACAACGTTCATGAAATTGCCGAGATTTCATTAGGAGGAAGAGCAAAATAAAATTACACAAAAATTTTAAATTTCTGGATTTGAAAATACAATAAGTGGTTGAAAGTGCAATAAATTACTCTCTATATTAAGAAAGCAAATCTGTTACACTTCAATTGAATCTCCTTATATTTTTTTATCCTCTTTCTATTTATAGAGGTCTATCCTTACCCTAATAAGTTCTTGGCCTTTCTATTCCCCAAGATAATAATGGGCCTAGTCCTTCTTTGATGGGCTCCACTCTATTTGGGTTGTTCCCTAGGTCAAAGCAAGCCTTGCACTAGAATGAATAGACTGGGAAGTCGCTCGGCCCCTTACTTAATAAATGGGCTGGGCTGAAAGTAGCCCAATGGAATTTTATGCCCTTTTATCTCTCTCATTTATGAGAGCGATATTAACGATGGAGCGTCATGATTGATGTGATGGCTCAAAACAATGACGTGGTGTATACGGATGATTTGCACAGATGATGAAGAAGAAGATCGGTTTAGAGGTTCTCATGATCTCATTCCAAAAACGAAAAGAAAAGAAAGAATAGTGCTAATATTAAGAAAAGAAGAAATAGGGGATTCATGCAAATAAATGCATGTGATTGGTACTCCATTGTGTCTATAAATTAGAAAGTGTAACCCCACTCAATCGATCATTGCTGAGCCAACATGAAACCATGCTCAAATAGCATTCTTCTTCTCCTTTTATTTATTTATTTATTTATTTTTCTTATTTTTATTTGAGGCCATTATTCAATTCTTGCCAATATCTCTTACAAACTATGACGTCACAATTGTTTGAACAACATTTCTGTGTGCTTTTATATATCAATATTAAAACAAGTGTCTTCGTAAATAACTAAAGAGTGTATTGGGGATAAGATATAAAGCTAAATCAAGGTCACAAGTTTTTCTTAGATATCTATCTAAAATAGACATGGCACTGCGGTTTTTAGTCAAGTTTAATTTATGGAGGAGATTTACAAACTCCACTTTTAATATAAAATTATACCAGAGTTGTAAGCTTTTGGTAAATTTCTTTCAATATTTAGGCTTTGTTTGTTTGAATGTAAAAAAATATTATTTATTTTTTGGTATTTTGTTGTTGTAAAATATTTATGAAGAAAAAAAAATATTAAAATTTCACAAAAATAACTTATTCATTAATTTTTAGCAAGTTATATTTTATATGTCCCTCTCGATTAACTTGACCTTAACCTTGATATAAACCTTTGCAAAATATCGAAAAAGTAAAAACAAAATAATATTTTACTTAAAAAAGTAAAATATTATATCAAAACAAACAGAGCCTTATTCCAAATCGACCAAGTGAATTTTTTAGTTATGTAACACCAAATTTTAATAGAATAAAGACAAAATGGTACTTAGTATTGAAAATTTTGAACACACAAACTTATGAGGTGCCGAACATCAATGATTCTCAACCCTAATGATCGTTCGGTAGGAAGAAAAAAAATTAAATGGAAGGGATGACGGAGACGTTCTTAGGAAAGAGATCAAGTGTTTTCCTATTTTTGTTCGGTTGAATCGAAGAAAACGAAAAAAACTAAAAATTTAATTTGATAGGTATAATAAAAGAAAAGATAAATTTTTAAGTTATTTTTATTATTAAATCCATCACTACTTTATTTATGAAATTTATTAAATATTTATGAAAAGTGATATAGTAATTTAAAATTTCTATAATAAACTCATTTGTATTTTTTCTCATCTTCAACCCATATATAAACGAATAAAAATTTATCATTTCTACAAAATAACAAAAATTTTTATTCCCTTCTTATTTTTTTCTTTACCTCTTCTTCTTTTCTTCCGACCCAACATAGCAAAAGGATTGTTTGGGTAGGACTTAAGGACTTTGAGTTAGACAATTAGCTCAGAAATTCCGAATAAAGAGACACCACTGTTGACAATTCTACATCAATCAAAGCATTGAGACGCAGCTTCTAGACATTGTCTTCCTTATCAATTTGGCCCTTTAATACACGCGTCACTAAAATGACGAGGGGTTTTACCATTCAACACACACACACACGGTGACACAACACACAAAAACATTATCTTCCAGCTGCCTACAGTTTCAAAAGTACCACACCTTTGAGTTGTCCACTAATATCACTACAAAACATTCTGGTCATCATCCAAAACTCACTTTTCTCTCCTGTTTTTTTTCTTTCTTATCATTCAAAAATTCAAAATCAAAATACTTTTTAACACTTGAGGTTCTGAGACACAAAACTGGACACAGTATGTATTACCACATGGTTACATGCACACATAGACAAAGAATTGTAAAAGCCGCCATGCACACACAAAAAACTGGACACAGTATGTATTACCACAACATGGTTACACGTACACAAAGAATTGTAAATTAAAGCCGCCATACATGACCACGTACATCCCTACTTCATTTTTCTGAGAGTTATCACAACAGCAATGTTCTTCGTTCACTGCTTATAAATACCAATCTATCCTTCTCTATAAGCTCACAAGCTTGAGTGAGAAAATAAGACAGAAAAGAAAAGAAAAGAAAATGAGGTATTTTGCAGTACTAGTTGTGTTCTCTCTTTTCTTCATGGTAATGTCCTTGCAGGCACAAGGACAGCGTGTTGGTTCTATTGTTAGCAAAGCACTGTTTGATCAGATGTTGAAGCACCGCAACGACGGCAACTGCCCCGCCAAGGGTTTCTACACCTACGAGGCTTTCATAGCTGCTGCCAATTCCTTTGAAGGTTTTGGAACAACCGGAGACGCCGCTAGAGAGATTGCAGCCTTCTTGGCTCAAACTTCACATGAAATTACAGGTATTAATCTTCTTAATTTGCTTTGTAAAAAAGTCTAGTATTCAGGATAATTAGTTTAAATCACAACCCTTAATTAGTTGTTTAATATCATTAAGATCACTAAGGTCTCGTACATTTTTTTTGTTTGTTTGTTACATACACGTACATATATAGAGCCTAGCTAATTGCTTTTTCTGCAGGTGGAAGTGGGTGGCCTGGTGCACCAGATGGTCCATATGCGTGGGGATATTGCTTCGTCCGGGAAAGAAACGAACCGGACTATCACTGTGACTCGAGGAAGGGGCCATGCCCTCCCGGTAAAAAGTACTTTGGCCGAGGACCCATCCAACTCACTCAGTAAGTTTTTGATTTCTCTAGCCTGCATGAACCTAGTTCCACAATGATGGTCATTTTGTTTTGATTCTGAACTCGACCTCAGCTCGTTTATTTAATGAACAAGTCTGAACCAAATCAATCTGAACTGTTTTTTACATCTCAGTTCATTTCTATCCCTACTTGTGAAGATTGACTTTGACCATTGCTTTCTTGATTTTTGTTTCAGCAACTACAACTATGACAAAGCTGGTAAAGCCATCAAGGCGGATCTCATAAACAACCCGGATCTGGTAGCCACAGACCCGATTATATCATTCAAGACTGCCATTTGGTATTGGATGACTCCACAGTATAACAAGCCCTCGAGTCACGATGTCATCACCGGAATATGGAAACCGTCGGATGCGGATAGGTCAGCTAGTCGGGTCCCGGGTTACGGTGTGATCACTAACATAATCAATGGTGGGTTGGAGTGTGGCAAAGGTCCAAATGATGAGGTGGCGGATCGGATTGGATTTTACAAGAGGTACTGTGACATACTGAGCTTGACCCATGGCAACAACTTGGATTGCTACAATCAAAAGCCTTTTGGGCCATAAATAGCTCATATGTAAAAGAATTAGATTACAAGAATATTAGTTATGTCTAGCTAAGTAAAATAAAGGGATAGATAGACCATGCTATGTAACTCTATCCAAATAAAGAGAATTTTAGAAGTACTTATTGTATTCTCAGTTTGAGAATTTGTAGTTATTGTATTCTCAGTTTGAGAATTTTTAGTTTTTCTGTATAATTTTGTTTCTCTTCATCAGGGTGAAATTTAGATTACTTAAATTTGTCTATTTACTTTGTTTCTATTTATTTATTTATTTTTGTTACTTTCTCCCAACAACAACTAACTATAGAATTTTATATTCCCAACAAATCCAGCTTGGAGGTTAATATTGTGGTGCTTGTGTGAATGATTCTTGTATCTTACTTTCCTCATTTGTATCTGAACTATTGGTGCTCTAAGCGGACACCACTTTCGTGGACAAATATATATGCATAAATTAACTAGATAAAAATTCATGAGTGTTAAGATTGAGAGAAGACCAAATATAATAATGAGGCCATACCTTTTGTCCAATATCCCCACATCATGAACTAGAAAACCAGAATTAATTATGGAAACAAATAAGGAGTTCCTTTTTGTATTGAACTTTAAGTAAACTAGGTTCAGAAACAAAAACCAGATTTGAAAAGATAATTCCTAATATATAGGGTGTTAAATCCATTTTGGATGTAAATAACTCAATTCAACATTTAATTGAAGAACAAATTAAGCATTTATCAAATTTATTACTAAATGTTGAGCACTTAATTTTTATTTTTTAATTTTTAAAATATTAAAAAATATTTAAGAACTTGAGCACTTAATTTTTATTTTTTATTTTTATTGCAAGAACACTTCAAATTCAGCTCTCAAAATCAATAATTATTGTTAAATGATTTACTTCTTAAAAATTTCAGTACTTAACTTTCAGATTACCTAAATTTATAATTCAGAATGGTTAAAAATGAGAAAAACTAAGCCAAACTTAAAGTCAGAATGGGCTCATCCAAATGGGACAAAACTAAATCAAACTGGAGCTTCAAAGGTCTTCGGGTCAGGGCATCCATATTGTACATGTTGTCTAATTGAGTTGTGCTTAACATGAGTCAAAATCCAGAGTAGTGTTCAACAAGATGGGCCATGGAGTCAAATATTTGTGGTCCACTGGGTTGTTAGGCCGGTTTTGGATAACCCAGTTCAGATGGGCCACCATGAGAGAATTATAGTATATACCCATATTCTATAATAAACTTTGTGCCTGAACTTAACTGCATATAGTATATTAAGTTGGGATAGCTTTGTTTTATAATAATGCTAGTTTTGTTACATAAAATCATTACAATTTTCTTACTTACACATATAATATAGTGAATAGAGATTAGAAAAGAAGAAAATAGTGGGATCCATGCAAATTATTATTATTATTATTATTATTATTATTTTCGGTAAGTAAAAAAATCAAATTATTACAGGTGATTGTTACTCTCTTCCGTATCTAATAAATTTGTGAGATTTATTAGTAAAGAGTAATGATAAGCTAGTCGAAATGGCCAGCGGAGGAGATCGAGTCGAAGGTCTCTTTATATCCACTTTTATTATTGATGTGGGGGGCTCATTATGCTCATATCATTTTTCATTAAATAAAAATTTGGGATGTGAAGAGTTAGGGAAGATGAATTCGAATTTGAGTCAATTACTTTACATATAATAACAAAAGTTATGTATATGTAAAGGAACTTATTGCCTGGTGCACCTTGTTTGTTTTTGGGGAGCTGTGTGTCTTGAAGTAGATTAGTCTACAAAGATACTTCTCTGAAAAAACAAAAGAAAAAGTAAATTATAGCTAATAATGAGACTTACAAAGAATTGAAATATACATGCTTGTAAACTATGAGTTATGTAAGGCTTAAAGCTTTCCTTTTTATAATTTTTTAATTAAAGGTGTGCATTATCATTATTAAAACCAATTGTCTTGATAAAGATATGTATAACAGAATAGGCTTAAGGAGGCTGAGTGTTCAAGTTCTACTAAGAATATGTGGATAATGAGTGTGCATTTGCTTTAGCTGTACTTTATATAAAAAAAAAAATAAAAAAAATAACAGAAAAAAAAAAAGGAAAGAAAGATCACAACTGAAGTGTATTGGGGATACGATCGATATAGGGTCATTTTCTTGGATTTCTTCCAACACTAATCCAAAATAGTCACGCCACTGAGGGTTTTAGTCAAGTTTTATTGAGGATATCCACAAAATGCTCCACTTGGAAGGACGCAAATTTCCAAAATAGACACGCCACTGAGGGTTTTAGTCAAGTTTTATGGAGGATATCCACAAACTGCTCCACTTGGAAGGACGCATATTTTTTCTTAGTCTTCTTTCAAACACTTATACCACATAGATAAATAATACAAAATTTATATGGGATAAAAGTAAGGATGGTAATGATAGATGGGACCGAGACTGTTAGTCAAGTGTTATGAAGATTTCACAAACCAAAAACTATGTTCACATACATGTTTTAACGTGTTCATTGATTTAGTACAATTTGAAATATTCAATTTTTTTAAATTTTATTTTTGGTGACAAACATAACGTGTAATTGCAAATTCCACCAAGTATAAAATGACAGAGAAAATTACATTGACATACATAGTTTAACATATCCCTTCATCTAGTAAAATTTACTGCAACCCTTTGTTAATATGACTTGTAGTAAAGTCACCGCAATTACGGAAAAATAATTACACCCACCCTATGTATATATTTGGGTAGGTATTCTCCCATTAGTCATATTTTTCTTCAACATGCATATATATATATATATATATATATATATATAATTAGTACTCACATACATATACCTATTAAGTTTAAACATTTAACTTTCTTTTGAGAAATAAAGATTTAATATTGCTCCACTACTCACTCACTCATGCATATATTTTTTCGGTATGTGCACACTTATCATTTCTAGGCCAAAATGAAAGGATTCTCCATCTAATAAAGGGTCCTGCATATACTTTTTCGGTATGTGCACAGATTATTCCGCAGTAATCTAATTGAAAGAGTGCAACTTCAAAAAAATAAAATAAAAATAAAAAAATAAAAGATGGCCTCTGTTGACCATTCTACGTCAATCTGATTTGATGGAAGTCTTGAGACGCAGCCTCTGGACATTGTTTTCCATACCATTTTGGCCTCTCATACAGGTGTCACTAAAATGTGATGGGGTTTTACCATTCAACCCCCCCACCCCCAAAAAAAACAACCTTATCTTCCTGGTATTCACGTCGAGCTCCCGCAATTATCTCCTCTAATGTCACTAGAAGCAATGCAGTCAAGATCAAAAGTCACTTCTCTCTCCTCTTTTTTCTTATGATTCAAGCAAATCACACGACTTGTAAAAGCCACCATGCATGATGACCACATCCTAGTTGATTTTTTCTCAGAATTATCACCAGAGCAATCTTCATTCACTCCCCATAAATACCCATCTCTCTTCCACCATAACCTCACAAACTTTGAGTGAAAAGAAAAGTAAAGAAAATGAGGTCTCTTGGAGTACTAGTTTTGTTCTCTCTTTTCTTCATGGTAATGTCCTTGGCACAAGGACAGAATGTTGGATCTCTTGTTAGCAAAGCGCTGTTTGATCAGATGTTGAAGCACCGCAACGACGCCAACTGCCCCGGCAAGGGTTTCTACACCTACGAGGCTTTCATAGCTGCTGCCAATTCCTTTGGAGGTTTCGGGACAACCGGAGACACCCCTACTCGTAAAAGAGAGATTGCAGCCTTCTTGGCTCAAACTTCACATGAAACTACAGGTATAATCTTTCTTTGCTCTATAAAATGTCTTGTACTCTTAACAATTATCCATCATTATAAGTGGCAGTATTATCATAAATATGACTAATACTAGCTACCGATAATGTAAAGCAAAAAAAAGTACCATGTGTGGTGCTTATTGTCTAGTTCGTGTGGTATGTTCTCGTCCCTCCTCTTTATGATGTTGAGAGTTGGAGTTGGGATCCTCACTGATACAACATACACACTGTACTGCATCGGATGGAGTACAATTGAGATCCATGGGATGTAGTACAACACGCATATTGTAATGCAAAGGATCCATAAGAAAAATGTCTCACCCTTGCTTCTTGAATATGTTCAAGTATATATATATATGTGTGTACAGAATGAGAAGAAAAGAAAAAAAATTATGAGTGAGATGATATATATATATATTCATGATGGATCTATATATATACTATATAGGTGGGTGGGCAAGTGCACCAGATGGTCCTTATGCATGGGGATACTGCTTTGTTCGGGAACAAGGCAATCCACCTGATTACTGCGTTGCAAATAATCAATGGCCGTGCGCTCCTGGTAAAAAATACTTTGGTCGTGGCCCCATCCAAATTTCATAGTAAGAACTCCTCTCTCTTTGCAGAAAACATGAATTTTTTATTTAATTGGTTCTAAATATGTTGATTCAAAATTTGAAGTATCATATTTAAAAATAAAATTTAATTGGAAAATGATTTTCAAAATTAATAGTCTAAGCCCAATAGCCTAACCAAATCATAGCTTATAATATTCCGTGAGTCCAACATTCCACATGATTAATTGGCATTGCCCAATTCAATCTGGTTCTAATTGAATGTTCATTTAATCACCCACTTAATTGGTAGAGAAGAGGGATGGACCTACATGTATGTGAGGGGCCAATTGTGGCCCTTGAATTTTTTTTTTTTTTTTAGTAATATACCCTTGTTATTTTGTTTTTTTTTTAAATTATATACCTATAAAAGATTATTTTTGTCCTTCTAAAAATATAAAAAAATTTCATTATTACCCTCCTCACATCATTTTTGACTCTTTCCCTATAAAGAAGTATTTAATTTATGCTGACCAAGTTATTGACTTTGATCACAACTGGCAGCAACTACAACTATGGTCCAGCAGGAAAAGCCATAGGGTCTGATCTGTTAAACAATCCAGACTTAGTTGCAACCAACCCAACCATATCATTCAAGACTGCACTCTGGTTCTGGATGACACCACAGTCACCAAAGCCGTCGTGCCACAATGTCATCACCGGAAAATGGACGCCTTCTGCTGCAGACAATGCAGCGGGTAGGGTACCGGGCTATGGAGTCATCACCAACATCATAAATGGTGGAATCGAATGCGGAAAAGGCGCGAATGCTCAGGTGCAGGACCGTATTGGATTTTACAAGAGGTACTGCGACATATTGGGAGTGGGATATGGCAACAACCTGGACTGCTACAACCAGAGGCCTTTTGCTTAGGCATTTGATCATTAACAGTTCCAGTTAACTGGTCACTTTTTATAATAAAATAAATCAAAGTTGATTACTGAATGTATGCAGTATGCTGTAGCTTCAAGAATAATCAATCAACTTTTTTGTATCCAGATGATAGGGTGCTAATATATATATATATATATATATATTTTAATCAATGAAATTTTTAGTTTCTCTTTTTTACGTGGACTCGATACAACTGTGCTTTTTTAAAAAGTGGATTCATCTATCCTATGACATTAGAAATTGGGACACGTCTCTCTAAATAGACTTGAATGCTTGGTTAACAACAGAACCGTTTGACTACTGGACTTTTTAGATTTTGAACATTCTTTCTATTTGATAAGGGTATTCAGAACTTAAATAGAAAATGATTTATAAAGTAAGATAGATTATTGGTTCAATTAAAAATTTATGAGAGGAATTTATTTTAAATGTATACAAGAACAGTTGGATTGAGTGGTAATTATTATTATTATTGTTAGGGTTAAGTGTAAAAAATATTCTCAGTATATTCAAAATGGGCAAGAAATCTCTGTTGTTTCAATTTGTGCAAATAAAGACATTGCCATCAATTTAACAATTAAAATGTCTAAAATACCCCAATAAAAGAAATAAAAAAATGTTTTCTCTCTTCTCTATTTCTCTCCATGCATCCCTCCCTTTTCGGGAACAATTTTTCGGATCACTTTCATATTTGTTGACAACTATCACCACCAGAGAGAGAAAGTGGAGCAACCTAAACCCCGTGAAGCCTTGAGCAAATGAGATCCACTTCAAAGGAAAAAAAAAAAACCTAAACCCATTTCAGTTCCAACTTATCAATCACCATTTTGAAAGTCAACCAACAGTGAGCTTCTAAGCTCTACATGAACGGATCTAGGAGTGGGCTCAAGCCCACCAAAAAAAAAAAAAATTTCTTTTTTACTGTACCTAATTTTAGCCCCGCCAAATAAAAAATAATAATATTATTATTATTAGCTTATCCAAAAAAATATTAATCCATTCCATTAATAATTCCTGGATTCATCCTTGGCCTATGCCCACCTAGCTGATCCAAACGATGAAGACAACCAACAACTCCAATCTTCAAGCTAGAAGCTTCGGCAACTACAAGCTCACACGCTTGCGTTGACACTCCAAGTTCCGGTGACAGCCATATCCACATAGGTGATCCAAATGGCGAAGAAAAACCAACGGCACCGAATAAAACATCAGAGCAAAATGATACAAAAAAGGATTGCTTGGGTAGGACTTAAGGACTTTGAGTTAGACAATTAGCTCAGAAATTCCGAATAAAGAGACACCACTGTTGACCATTCTACATCAATCAAAGCATTGAGACGCAGCTTCTAGACATTGTCTTCCTTATCATTTTGGCCCTTTAATACACGCGTCACTAAAATGACGAGGGGTTTTACCATTCAACACACACACACACAGTGACACAACACACAAAAACATTATCTTCCAGCTGCCTAAAGTTTCTAAAGTACACGTATACCTTTAAGTTTTTTTTTTTTTTTTTGAAAGATAAAATTGCATTAATAAAGGAAAGATACACTGTCCCAAAGAAAGTTAGCCAAAAGCTAACAGGACCAATGATACAGAGGCCCAAAAGACTAGCAGCCCCAGTTGGCCAAACAAAACATAAGAATGTTAACAAAGCCGTTGCAGGCAAAACAAATTTTCCGGTGAAAATTTCACTAATATCACTACAAAAACATTCTGGTCATCATCAAAACTCACTTTTCTCTCCTGGTTTTTTTTTTTTTTTTTTTTTTTTTTTTTTTTCAAAAATTCAAAATCAAAATACCTTTGAACACTTGAGGTTCTGAGACACAAAACTGGACACAGTATGATCACATGGTTACATGCACACATAGACAAAGAATTGTAAAAGCCGCCATGCATGACCTGATGGCTACATCCCTAGTTCACAACAGCATTCTTCATTCACTGCTTATAAATACCAATCTATCCTCTCTATAAGCTCACAAGCTTGAGTGAGAAAATAAGATAGAAAAGAAAAGAAAAGAAAATGAGGTATTTTGCAGTACTAGTTGTGTTCTCTCTTTTCTTCATGGTAACGTCCTTGCAGGCACAAGGACAAGATGTTGGTTCTCTCGTTAGCAAAGCACTGTTTGATCAGATGTTGAAGCACCGCAACGACGGCAACTGCCCCGCCAAGGGTTTCTGCACCTACGAGGCTTTCATAGCTGCTGCCAATTCCTTTGGAGGTTTTGGAACAACCGGAGACGCCACTACACGTAAAAGAGAGATTGCAGCCTTCTTGGCTCAAACTTCACATGAAACTACAGGTAATCTTCTTAATTTGCTTTGTAAAAAATTAAGTCTAGTATTCAGGAAATTAGTTTAAATCATAACCCTTAATTAGTTGTTTAATAAGTATCATTAAGATCGATCACTAAGGTCTTGTACATTTTTTTTTTGTTTCTTACATAGACGTACATATATAGAGCCTAATTGTTTTTTCTGCAGGTGGAAGTGGGTGGCCTGGTGCACCAGATGGTCCATATGCATGGGGATATTGCTTCGTCCGGGAAAGAAACGAACCGGACTATCCCTGTGACTCGAGCAAGGGGCCATGCCCTCTCGGTAAAAAGTACTTTGGCCGAGGACCCATCCAACTCACTCAGTAAGTTTTTGATTTCTCTTGCCAGCATCGACATTTTGTTTGGACTCGTTTCGAAATTGAACTCAAACTCAGCTGGTTTGTTTAGTTTAACGAACAAGTCTTAACCAAATCAATCCGAACATTTTTTGTTCCATCCGAATTCATTTGTAGCCTTACTTGTGAAATTGACTTTGACCATTGCTTTCTTGATATTTTTTCAGCAACTACAACTATGACAAAGCAGGTAAAGCTATTAAGGCGGATCTCATAAACAACCCGGATCTGATAGCCACAGACCCAATCATATCATTCAAGACTGCCATTTGGTACTGGATGACCCCACAGTATAACAAGCCCTCGAGCCACAATGTCATCACCGGAACATGGAAACCGTCCGATGCGGATAGGTTAGCTGGCCGGGTCCCGGGTTACGGTGTGATCACCAACATAATCAATGGCGGGTTAGAGTGTGGCAAAGGTCCAAATGATGAGGTGGCTGATCGGATTGGATTCTACAAGAGGTATTGTGACATACTTGACCCATGGCAACAACTTGGATTGCTACAATCAAAAGCCTTTTGGGCCATAAATAGCTCATATGTAAAAGAATTGGATTACAAGAATATTAGTTATGTCTAGCTAAGTAAAATAAATGGATGGATAGACCACGCTATGTAACTCTATCCAAATAAAGAGAATTTTAGAAGAAGTACTTATTGTATTCTCAGTTTGAGAATTTGTAGTTTTTCTGTAATTTTGTTTCTCTTCATCATGGTGAAATTTTGATTACGTAAATTTGTCTATTTACTTTGTTTTTATTTATTTATTTATTTTTGTTACTTTTTCTCGACAACATTTCAGTATAGAATTTTATATTCCCAACAAATCCAGCTTGGAGGTTAATATTGTAGTGTTTGTGTGAATGATTCTTGTATCTTACTTTCCTCATTTGTATCTGAACTATTGGTGCTCTAAGAGGACACCACTTTCGTGGACAAAAATATATGTATAAATTAACTAGATAAAAATTCATGAGTGTTAAAGTTTGAGAGAAGAGCAAATATAATAATGAGGCCATACCTTTTGTCGAATATCCCCACATCATCAACTAGAAAACCAGAATTAATTATGGAAACCAATAAGGAGTTCGTTTTTGTATTGATCTTTAAGTAAACTAGGTTCAGAAACAAAAACCCAGATTTAAAAAGATAATTCCTAATATATAGGGTGTTAAATCCATTTTGGATGTAAATAACTCAATTCAACGTTTAATTGAAGAACAAATTAAGCATTTATCAAATTTATTACTAAATGTTGAGCACTTAATTTTTATTTTTTAAATTTTAAAATATTAAAAAATATTTAAGAACTTGAGCACTTAATTTTTATTTTTTATTTTTATTGCAAGAACACTTCAAATTCAACTCTTAAAATCAATAATTATTGTTAAATAATTTACTTCTTAAAAATTTCAGTACTTAATTTTCAGATTATCTTAATTTAGAATTCAGGATGGTTAAAAATGGGAAAAACTAAGCCGAACTTAAAGTCATAATGGGCTCATCCAAATGAGCCCAAACTAAATTAAACTGGAGCTTCAAAGGGTCTTCGGGTCAGGGTATCCATATTGTACATGTTGTGTAATTAAGTTGTGCTTAACATGAGTCAAAATCCAGGGTAGTGTTCAACAAGATGGGTCATAGAGTCAAATATTTGTGGTCCACTGGGTTGTTAGGCCTGTTTTAGATAACCCAGTTCAGATGGGCCACCATAAGAGAATTATAGTATATACCCATATTCTATAATAAACTTTGTGCCTGAACTTAACTCCATATACAATATTAAGCTGGGATAGCTTTTTTTTACAATAATGCTAGTTTTGTTACATAAAATCATTACAATTTTCTTACTTACGCATATAATATGGTGAATAGAGATTAGAAAATAAGAAAATAGTGGGATCCATGCAAATTATTACAGGTGATTGTTACTCTCATCGGTATTTAATAAATTTGTGAGATGTATTAGTAACGAATAATGATAAGCTAGTCGAAATGGCCAGCGGAGGAGATTGAGTCGGGGGGGGGGGGGGGCGCTCTCATCTCATTTTTCATTAAATAAAAATTTGGGTTGTGAAGAGTTAGGAAAGATGAATTTGACTTCGAGGTCAATTACTTTGCATATAATAACAAAAGTCAGGTATATGTAAAGGAAATTATTGCTTGGTGCACGTGGTTTGTGGGGAGCTGTGTGTCTTGAAGTAGATTAGTTTCATCCGTAAAGATATAAGGATACCTCTCTGAAAAAAAAACAAAAGAAAAAGCAAATTATAGCTAATAATGAGACCTCTCTACAAAGAATTGAAATATACATGCATGTAAACTATGAGTTGCTTAAAGCTTTCCTTTTTATAATTTTTTAATTAAAGGTGTGCATTATCATTATTAAAACCAATTGTATATATAACTGAATAGGCTTAGGGAGATTGAATGTTCAAATCCTACTAAGAATATGTGGATAATGAGTGTATATTTACTTTAACAGACTTCATATAAAATAAAAAAATAACAGAAAGAAAAAGAAAGATCACAACTGAAGTGTATTGGGGATACGAACGATATAGGGTCATTTTCTTGGATTTCTTCCAACACTAATCCAAAATAGACACGCCACTGAGGATTTTAGTCAAGTTTTATGGAGGATAGCCACAAACTGCTCCACTTGGAAGGACGCAAATTTTTTCTTAGTCTTCTTTCAAACACTTATCCCAAATAGATAGATAATACAAAATTTATATGGGATAAAAATGAGGATGGTAATGACAGATAGGACCAAAATTGTTGTTCACATACATGCTTTAATGTGTTCATTGATTTAGTACAATCTGAAATCTTCAATTTTTAAATATTTTTTTTTTTGAGACAAATATAACGTGTAACTGCAAATTCTAATAAACATAAACTGATAGAGAAAATTACATTGACATACATAGTTTAACATATCCCTTGATCTAGTAAAATTTGCTGCAACCCTTTGTTAATATGACTTGTAGTAAAGTCACCGCAATTACAGTAAGATAATTACTCTCCCACTAGCGTATATATTTGGGTAGATATTCTTCCAAATATATATCTATATATATATAATTTATACTCACACACATATACCTTTTAAGCTTGAATATTTGGCTTTCTTTTAAAAAGTAAAAATCGTTACATTACTGGTTCATTGGTACATGTACTCTTTTCGTATGCGCACACTTATCATTTCTAGGTCAGAATGATAGGATTCTCCATCTAATAAAGAGTCCTGCAAGATTATTACTCACTAATCTAACTGAATGAGCGCAACTTCAAAAATAAAAAAATAAAAGATGGCCTCTGTTGACCATTCTACGTCAATCTGATTTGATGGAAGTCTTGAGACGCAGCCTCTGGACATTGTTTTCCATACCATTTTGGCCTCTCATACAGGTGTCACTAAAATGACATGGGGTTTTACCATTCAACACCCCCCTCCCCCCGGAGATCCCGCAATTATGTTCCCGCAATTATCTCCTCTAATGTCACTAGCTAGAAGCAATGGAGTCAAGCTCAAAAGTCGCTTCTCTCTCCTCTTTTTTCTTATGATTCAAGCAAACCACACAACTAATAAAAGCCACCATGCATGATGACCACATCCTAGTTGATTTTTCTGAGAATTATCACAAGAGCAATCTTCATTCACTCCCTATAAATACCCATCTCTCTTCCTCTATAACCTCACAAACTTTGAGCGAAAAGAAAAGTAAAGAAAATGAGGTCTCTTGGAGTACTAGTTTTGTTCTCTCTTTTCTTCATGGTAATGTCCTTGGCACAAGGACAAAATGTTGGTTCTCTTGTTAGCCAAGCGCTGTTTGATCAGATGTTGAAGCACCGCAACGACGACAACTGTCCCGGCAAGGGTTTCTACACCTACGAGGCTTTCATAGCTGCTGCCAATTCCTTTGGAGGTTTCGGGACAGAAGGAGACACCGATACTCGTAAAAGAGAGATTGCAGCCTTCTTGGCTCAAACTTCACATGAAACTACAGGTAATCTTTCTTTGATCTATAAAATGTCTTGTACTCTTAACAATTATCCATCATTATAAGTGGCAGTATTATCATAAATACTAGCTACCGATAATGTAAGGCTAAAAAAAGTACCATGTGCGGTGCTTATTGTCTAGTTCGTGTGGTATGTTCTCGCCCCTCGTCTTTTATGAGGTTGAGAGTTGGAGTTGGGATCCTCACTTGTATATTGTATGGAGTATAGTTCACTTGTGATCTATCCGAAGCAGTACAACACGCATATTATACCGCAGAGGATTCATAAGAAAAGTGTCTCACCCTTGCTTGTTGGATATGTTCAGGTGTATATATGTGTGTACATAACGAGAAGAAAGAAAAAAAGATTATGAGTGAGATGATATGCAAATATATATATTTTCATGATGGATCTATATATATACTATATACAGGGGCGGCTAAAGTTTTAGGCGAGTTAGGCGGTTGCCTAAGGCCCCCTTCAATTAGAAGGCCTATAATTTTTTATTTCTTTATATATTATAACCTTCCTAAAACAATTTTAGTATTTCCTTTAATTATTAAACTTTAAAGTATAGAAAAATTAGGCGGTTGACCTAAAAGATTTTTATTCTTTAAATTTTTTTTGAGGGGCCCCCAAAATTTTTTTCTTTATCTTACCTAAATATTTTATTTTCTTATATTATTAAACCTCAACATTCTTATATTATTAAACCTCAACAAATAAGTGTGCCCAAAATATTTCAATCCTTGTATTATTTTAATTTTTTTTTTTTTTTTTGCTCCCTCTCATCCTCATTACATCAGCATATATACACACACTAAATATTAAATATATATTTAAGTGAAAATTGGTGAAACTTTCTATATTTTTCTAAGACTCCTATTAGTTTTTATTTTCTCTCTCTTTTTTCTTACTCTTTATATATTTTTTCTCCTCTCTCATTATATATATTTATCTTCTCCACTGTTATACTTTACAATCTCACTCTGTAATAAGATTTTGAATACACTAATATTCTATTAAAGAATTTATTAGAGTATTATACCAAATTATTCGAAATCAGTTTCTATTATTCTATAACTTAAATTAGTTTATAGTTTTATTAATTTTTGTTATCATAAAATTATATATTTTGTTTATAATTTTTATTTATATTGTTAAATATGATTATTAGAAAGTACATGGCCAATTAATTAACAATAGAATTAGAGTTTGAAAAAAATTTAGTGATAGGTTTAAAAATCACAAAACAAATAAATAGCATAATACTGACATAAATATATAGGTAAATTTAATTAGAAGGTCACTTTATTTTTTTCGCCTAAGACCTCAAATAATATTGAGCCGCCCCTGACTATATAGGTGGGTGGGCAAGTGCACCAGATGGTCCTTATGCATGGGGATATTGCTTCGTTCAGGAACAAGGCAATCCATCTGATTACTGCGTTGCAAATAATGAATGGCCATGCGCTCCTGGTAAAAAATACTTTGGTCGTGGCCCCATCCAAATTTCATAGTAAGAACTCCTCTCTCCATTTATTTATTTGCAAAAAGCATGAATTTTTTATTTAATTGGTTCTAAATATGTTGATTCAAAATTTGAAGTATCATATTTAAAAATAAAATTCAATTGGAAAATAATTTTCAAAATTAATAGTCTAAGCTCAATAACCTGACCAAATCATAACTTATAATATTCGATGAGTACAACATTCTACATGATTAATTGGCCTTGCCGAATTCAATCTTGTTCTAATTGGATGTTCATTTAATCACCTACTTAATTGGTAGAGAAGAGGGAGGGACCTACATGTATGTGAGGGGCCAATTGCGGCCTTGAATTTTTTTTTTTTTTTTTTTAAATAATATACCCTTGTTATTTTGTCTTTTTCAATTATGTACCTATAAAGAATTATTATTGTCCTCCTGAAAAGATTAAAAAATTTCATTATTACCCTCCTCACGTAATTTTTGACTCTTTCCTTATAAAGAAGTATTTAATTTATGTCGACCAAGTTATTGACTTTGATCACGACTTGGCAGCAACTATAATTATGGTCCAGCAGGAAAAGTCATTGGGTCTGATTTATTAAACAATCCGGATTTAGTTGCAACTGACCCAACCATATCATTCAAGACTGCACTTTGGTTCTGGATGACACCACAGTCACCAAAGCCGTCGTGCCACGATGTCATCACCGGAAAATGGACGCCTTCTGCTGCAGACAATGCAGCTGGTAGGGTACCGGGCTATGGAGTCATCACCAACATCATCAATGGTGGAATCGAATGCGGAAAAGGCGAGAATGCTCAGGTGCAGGACCGTATTGGATTCTACAAGAGATATTGCGACATATTGGGAGTGGGATATGGCAACAACCTGGACTGCTACAACCAGAGGCCTTTTGCTTAGGCATTTTGATCATTAACAGTTCCAGTTAACTAGTCACTTTTTATAATAAAATAAATCAAAGTTGATTACTGAATGTATGCTGTAGCTTCAAGAATAATCAATCAACTTTTTGTATCCAGATGATAGGTTGCTAATATATATATATATATATATATATATATATATATATATGTTTTAATCAATGAAATTTTTAGTTTCTCCTTTTTACGAAGACTCGATACAATGTACTGTGCTTTTTAAAAAAGTGGATTCATCTATCCTATGACATCAGAAATTAGGACAGTCTCTCTAAATAGGCTTGAATGC
The DNA here is from genome assembly GCF_030987335.1 of Cornus florida. Lineage (NCBI taxonomy): Eukaryota > Viridiplantae > Streptophyta > Magnoliopsida > Cornales > Cornaceae > Cornus > Cornus florida. The sequence goes on from NW_026775577.1 coordinate 14,943,856, forward strand.
TTGGTTAACAACGGAACCATTTGATGACTGGACTTTTCAGATTTTGAAACTATACTTTCTATTTGATAAGGGTATTCAGAACTTAAATAGAAAATGATTTCAAAAGTAAGATTGTTGGTTCAATTAAAAATTTATGAGAGGAATTTATTTTAAATGTATATAAGAAAAGTAGGATTGAGTGGTAATTATTATTATTATTGTTAGGGTTAAGTGTAAAAAATATTCTCATTATATTCCAGATGAGCAAGAAAACCTATTGTTTCAATTTGTGCAAATAAAGACATTGCCATCAATTTAACAATTAAAATGTCTAAAATACCCCCATAAAAAAAATAAAAAAATATTTTCTCTCTCCTCTATTTCTCTCCATATATCCCTCACTTTTTCGGAACAATTTTTGGGATCACTTTCATATATGCCAACAATTATCACCACCACAGAGAGAGTGGAGCAACCTGAACCGGTGAAGCCTTAAGCAAACGAGATCCACTTCAAAGATAAAAAAAAAAAAAAGCCCTAGACCCATTTCAGTTCCAACTCCAATCTACTTATCAATCACCATTTCGAAAGTCAACCAACAGTGAACTTCTAAGCTCTACATGAACCCATGCCACTGACGGATCCAGGGGTGGGCTCAAGCCCACCCAAAAAAAAAATTATTTTTTATTGTACGTAATTTTAGCCTTGCCAAATAAAAAAAATAATAATATTACTACTATTAGCTTACTAAAGAAATATTAGCCCACTCCATTAACAATTTTTAAATTTTCCCTTGACCTATGCCCACCTGGCTGACCCAAGTGACGAAGACAACCAACAACAACTCCAATCTTCAAGCTAAAAGCTTCGGCAACTACTAGCTCACACGCTTGCGTTGACACTCCAAGTTCCGGCGACACCCATATCCACATAGATGATCCAAATGGCGAAGAAAAACGAACGGCACCGAAGAAAACATCAGTGTCCCATTTCTGTGAGCTCTTAGCTTTGGCAGAACTAGCTTACACCCGCGAGCATCATTTCGGAAAATTATAGTACTGCTCCGGCGAGAATACAGAATGTTCTTACCGGTCCAAGCACGGAGAGCTCAAAGCTGTGACAGGGTGTGACGACTTGGTGAAGCTGCGGTGATGATGAGCTTGGTGATTGTTTTCTGGATCGACCAGAAAACTCGGGATATTCCAGCGGTGAATGGCGGCTAATCCGATGATGGCAAACCGGTGTCACAATTCTGGCTAGTCCGATGATGGTCGAGTTCTGAACTCCAACCGCAAGCTTCAACGCCGGCAAAGTTCTCCTTTTTTGAGTCGACATAGATGGTTTTGAAGAGAGAGAAATGATAAAGAGAAAAAATAAAATAAAATTCTTGTTTAAGGATATTTTGAAATTTTTATAAAAAAAATATTTGATCAAAATTAATGATTAGAGAGTAATTTATTTAAAAGATAAATTTTTTTTGTGCATCTTATATATATTGAGGGAGTTTTTTTACACTTAACTTTTATTGTTATTATTAATACTATTTTTATCAAAACGTCAAAGAATTTTAGCATTCAACACATAAAATTAAAAACCATCGTCTTCCTATCTTCTGTTTGGATGTTACACTTTAAGAACATGACAAAGAGTTTATTGATTTATTTATTTATTGGGTGGAAATTCAAGCAATTTGTTTAGAATAGTGGATATTTACAATGTACATATAGGCTCATGAACAAAAGGGACCAACATGCCATACCAGCAAAACTACGAGTAGCCCAAGAGATTGGCTCTTATAAAACTAATCTAGGTAAATACAAAGGAAAGCCCAAACAAGGCGGTACACTTAAAAAGACCCAAATAAATGATATTAACAATCTAAAAGGCCCACACTTGGCTAATACTATTACCCCTGGGGAGAGTCATCAAATTAATCTTTGGGCCTGAACCTACTAAATAAGGCCCAACTAAATGATATTAACAATCCAGTGAAGCTGTAAATAAGAAAACCTCTAAATGAAGGTTAGAATTGAATTCTATGTCTTTAACACAAATTTGTTCCACTATGTATTGAAATATTTTTGTGTAGATTATTGTGATGACATAGTTTGCACAATTTCATGTACAAAATTGATATATGAAGATAATAAGGGTAGATTTGGCACAATAATTTTTTTTTTGTTTATGTCCTCGTCACCATTTTGGTGAAATTTATTTTTCTCGAAATATCTTGAATTTAACTCTAAAATAATAAATAAAGATCCAAAACAGCATATATATATATATATATATACACACACACACACACACATACACGCGCGCATAATAATCCCTTTTTTATAACCACACAAACTTGAGTGAGAAAACAAGCATAGAAAAGAAAATGAGGTCTCTTGCTCTAGTTTTGCTATCTCTTTTCTCCATGTTAGCTTCCTTGGCTCAAGGGCAAGATATAGGTTCTCGTATCAGCAAGAACCTGTTTAATCAGATATTGAAGCACCGCAACGATGGCGTCTGCCCGGGCAAGGATTTTTGCACTTACGAGGCTTTCATAGCTGTTGCCAAGTCCTTTAGAGCGTTCGGAACAACAGGAGACACCACTACACGTAAAAGAGAGGTTGCAGCCTTCTTGGCCCAAACTTCACATGAAACTACAGGCAACCTTTCTTTGCTCTATATATATTATATAGTATATACGTTCTTTTCTATAAATGAAAACTCGAGTAGTACGTACTCTTTAACAATAAGTGGCTGTATTTTGATAAATATGAGTAATACTAGCTAATCATATAGAATGCACAGAAAAATTCATCACGTGACATGCTTGTTGTCTAGTTCAAGTGATATTTTCTCGCCTTTCTCTATAAAATTAAGAATTCAATCCCCTAAACAATATTAGTACACTAAGTGTTGGTGTGGTGCTAGACCATCAGTTTAATTTTTTTTTATTTTTTTATAACTACTATAATTTCGAAAAAATTACAGTGGGCTTCAGCTTTAACAATTGTCAGAGTTTACGATTCGCCCCAAAAAACTCCTTATCCATTGGGCCACCCGGGCAGGATTTGTCAATTTGCTCAACATATGAGGTCATGGCTTGTTGATATGCTAAAGTGGAGGCATGAGATGAGATCATTTCAATGGATTAATTAGTTGATCAAATGGTTTTGCTTAAACGTTAATCAACAAAAATCAGATTTTGCATGATGGTTTATCCAAGAATGATATTCAACTAGCTAGATTTTGTTATATGGGTACTGGAGCTCTTGTTGGGGTTTCATGTTTAGCTTGTGGTGGTGTAGTAGTTTTGCCTAGTGTTGTTGGTATTTTGTTTCTTTCTATTCCTTTTAAAATTGCTGGATTATGAAATGTTGTTTTTTTGCTTGTATCTGTTTGCTAGAGGCTTGGCTTGTTTTGTTCGTTGTGTTTATCAATCAAAAAATTAATAAATTAAGAGTTGAAGTCCTTGTTGGATTGATATTATAACGAATCTGTTGTGTCGAGCTTTTGTCTCATGTTGTGTAAGCCTGAAAAGCGTGGACCTCGCTTGTTGGATATGTTGAATTACTTCTTGCCTACTCCACCGGTAAGATAAAGTAATGTATGTGTATATATATTTATATATAAAGTAATGATCTCTTACTTACCGTAAGATAAATTGTCTTATTAAGAATTATCAAAGCTATATAATTACAATGTGTGTTTTCGCTTTTGTTTTCACATTCTTGTTTAACTTAAATTTTGCGTACTTCTACTCCCGATTTGTGTGACTTAGGTTAAACCATTTAACAGCTGAACATATATATTTACGAAAGAATATAAGTTAAGAATTTCGACTTAAATATCATTTTCCGTTTCGTATACATATAGGTGGGTGGGCAAGTGCACCAGATGGTCCTTATGCATGGGGATACTGCTTCCTCCGGGAACTAGGCAATCCTTCAGATTATTGTGTTCCAAATCAACAATAGCCATGCGTTGCTGGTAAAAAATATTATGGTCGTGGTCCCATCCAAATTTCATAGTAATAATTCTCTTTTTGTTTCCACTTAATTTTTATTCATTAGAGCATTTATTTATTTATTTAATGGGTACAAAATATGTTGATTCAAAATTTTAAGTAAAATGTTTTAATGGTTATAATATTGACTCTGATCATGATCACTTTGTCAGCAATTACAACTATGGACCAGTAGGAAAAGCTATAGGGTCTAATCTGTTAAATAATCCGGACTTAGTTGTAACCAATCCGACCATATCTTTCAAGACTGCACTCCGGTTTTGGATGACACCACAGTCGCCAAAACCGTCGTGCCACGATGTCGTCATTGGAAAATGGAAGCCCTCTGTTGCAGACACTGCCGCGGGTAGGATACCAGGCTATGGAGTCCTCACCAACATCATCAATGGTGGAATTGAATGTGGAAAAGGCGCGAATGCTCAGGTGCAGGACCGTATTGGATTCTACAAGAGGTACTGTGACATATTGGGAGTGGAATATGGCAACAACCTGGACTGTTACAACCAGAAGCCTTTTGCTTAGGCATTTTGATCATTAACAGTTCCAAATAGCAAATCACTACTTACAATTATAAAGTTGATTCCTGAATGTATGTTATAGCTTGAAGAATAAGCAATCAACTAATATATATGTTCTAGTCAATAATTAAGATTTACTTTATCCAAATGGAATTTAGTTGATGGTTTATATCAATTATTGTGTGATGATTTTCACACGTGCACATACGTAAATATTAAAATGTGCTTTTCTTAGAAAAGATTCATCTATGCTATGATATAAGAAATCTAAGCAAGTAGGGCCGGAGACAGCATGTGCCCAGGGGGGCAGCTACGCCCCCTGCCCATGCCCACTATAATTTTTTTATACATAAATTTATAAGCCCCCCCCCCCCCCCCCCCCCCCCCCCAAATTAATAAAATGGTCCCTCTACCCCTAAACCCACTAAAATTTATTTTATTTTATGCGTATAATTTGTAAATATTTATAAAAACACCCTCATAAAATTTATGAATTATCTCCATAAAATAATCTATTTCTAAAAATGTCTTTAATTCTTTATTCCTTTTCCTTCTTATACTTCAAATTTCTTTTTGTCAACTTAAAAAACTTTTGTATTCTCTTTCTACAATTAAAAACCTATTTTTTCCTTCAAAATTCTCTCATCTTTTTTTTCTTTTTATTTCATTTTCTTCTTAAAAATTTCTTTTTTCTTGCCCTCAAGCATAATTTATATGTAATAACCTTCTTTTTCTATCTTCTATTTTATTCATTTTTTATTCATTATTCTAATGCACTGTTGTTATATTTATATTTTCGACTTACTTGAAAAAAAATTATTTTATCAGTATTAACATGCCCCGAACCAAATTCCTGACTTCGCCCTTAGGAGCAAGGATGAGATCATTTAACCACTGCACTTTTTTGATTTTGAAACTTACTTCTAAGTGGAAAATTGAGTTGTTTAGAAATTAAATGAAAAATGGTTTCAAAAGTAGAATTTAATGGTTCAATTGAAAATTTATAGGACTTATTTATTTTTTAATTTGTATAAGAAAAATGTAGGATTGAGTGGTAATTTTTTCTTACCAAAACGTCTATTTTACCATTAACACACAAAATAAGACCACCATCTTCCTGCCGACAGTTTCTAAAGTACACACACTCACTGTTAGGAACGACTCTTTGATCTGGGCTTTGCCCTAGGGCCACTTTTATTTGGGCAACTATTTTGTTTAGTTTTATTGGGCCAGATGCCTTGTTGATTGTAACTACTTGGGCTTAGTTCTTATAGGTCCAAACTCTTTAATATTAATTTTGTTTAGTTTTATTGGGCCAGATGCCTTGTTGATTGTAACTACTTGGGCTTAGTTCTTATAGGTCCAAACTCTTGAATATTAATGCATTTGTTTGACTTTCCGAGAGATTAAAAAAATAAAGTTTGAATGTTTACTTAACAATAGAACTATACATGACATTTTTAAAAAGTAAAATATTAAATTTAAAGAAAGAGGTTAGAATTGAATTCTATGTAGATTTAAGCTTACCTTAAGATCCGGGTAAGTGCATTTTTAAACATAATCATATAAGTGTTTTGAATTCAATTTCTCATTTCTCATAATTATTTTTTTAATAAATAAATATACTAAATTCATCTCCTCACACATTCTAATTTTGATCCGCAATAACTTGGTCAAATATCCCAAATTTCCAACCTTACGATAGGGTTACACATGAATTGTAAAAGATGCCATACATGACCACATTGATAGTTGATTTTTTTCTGAGAATTATCTGAAGAGCAATCTTCATTCACTGTCTATATAATACCGATCTCTCCTTCTCTATATCCTCACAAACTTGAGTGAGAAAAGAAAAGAAAATGAAGTCTCTTGCACTGGTTTTGTTCTCTCTTTTCTCCGTGTTAGCTTCCTTGGCTCAAGGGCAAGATATAAGTTCTCTCATCAGCAAGAACCTGTTTAATCAGATGTTGAAGCACCGCAACGATGGCAACTGCCCTGGCAACGGTTTCTACACGTATGAGGCGTTCATAGCTGCTGCCAACTCCTTCGGAGCGTTCGGAACAACCGGAGACACCACTGGTCGTAAAAGAGAGGTTGCAGCCTTCTTGGCCCAAACTTCACATGAAACTACAGGTAACCTTTCTTTGCTCCATATACATATATTATATTATATAGTATATACATACGTTCTTTTCTATAATTGAAAACTCTAGAGTAATTATGATAAACATGATTAATATTTACTATCTAAAAATAATGTAAAGCAGAAAAAAAGTATTATTTGATAGTCTAGTTCAAGTGATATCTTCTCGACCTTCTTTGTGTGGTTTTAGAACAAAAAAAAAAGATCATGGCGTGTTGATATTCTAAAGTGGAGGTGGTATATGATTATTTAAATGAATTAATTAGTTGATCAATGTTTTTTTTTTTTGAAAAGATTAAGCAAACTCACACACTCACGCCTCCCTATTAAGGCTCGAATCCCCGCCCTCTCCTTTGAAGAGGTGGATTGCCCATTTGATTGATCAAATGTTTTTGCTCAAACTCGAATCATAAAATCAGAAGAGAGAGAATTTGTACTCAGATTTTCTCCTTGGCCGTATGGAGAATTTGGTTCAACAAAAATCAGATATCACATGATGGTTTTTCTAAGAAATCTATTCAACTTGTTTAGTTTTTTTGTAGGGATGTTTTTTGAGTATCAGTAAATGGTGGTTGAACCACTGGAGCTCTTTGTAGTGTTTTTTTTTCTTGCTAGGGATAATTACATACACGACTGTAGGGGCACTATTGCATTTACTATTTCATGAAGTCAAAGCCATCATTTTTGGAAAAATGAATTTGATCAAGATATTAATGTGGACATGAAAAAAATACTTATTTTATTCAAATGACTAAACTACCCTTATTATTTCGATGACTAGTAATAAGAAAATGACTTAAAATTTGAAAAAACAGTGGTCTAAATGGTCTGTACAAAAAATAGTGCCTCCATATACCTACATGCACAAGAGTGTTGTCATGACTTTGATGATGTATAAGTGGTATTACTTTGTGCATAGAGGTACCAATTTTTGTACACGCATGTATCAATTTTGTGAGACCATTTTGATGATCGATTATCAAAATTAGTTCATTTTTTTGAATATATATATCGTTAAAATAGAAAGGATAGTTTGGACACTTGAATAAAATAAATAATAATTTTTCATATCCATCCATATTTTGGTCTAATTCATTATTTTAAAACATCTTCATTTTGATTTCATGAAATAGTTAATAACGCTTCAAAGGTTCATGAAATAGTAAATAATGGTTGCAAGTATGAAAATGGTGTTTTTTTTTTTTGCTTTTATTTGTTTGGCAGGGTTGGCCTCTTTTCTTTGTTCTGTTTTGCTGGTAGCTTGACAAAAGTTTGCATAGCAACAAATAAAAAAATAAATTAAGAGTTGAAGTCCTTGCTGTGACAATAAATAAAGAATGTAGTTACCCAATATATATATATATATATATATATATATATATAACGAATGTGTTTCTGTCAAACTTTTGTCACATGTAGTGCCGTAAAGAGTGGACCCTCGGCCGGCTTGACGCTTCTGGAAGCACGAAGAAAATTAGTTAAATTTGACTTTCTAAATTAACTATATTAATTAATACAATATTATTAGTTTTTATTATCAACCAGTAATTAACTTCAAAGAAATATAAAAATATTATTAAAAATTAATAAATTACAAAGTCCAAAAGAAATATAATATTGTAAGAACAAGTATTGAGATGAACAAGAAAAGAAGAAGTCTAAAAGGTAGGAAATTATTGAGAAAAAAATAATGTAATCATAAGATAAAACTTTTCGATTAAAAGGTATTGGATAATTAATACAATAAACAAAACATAATACATTAATACATTAAAAGAAATATATAAGTAATACGGAGTATAATGAGATCATGGCTTGTATGGGAGGATAAAAATTCTCTCAAATTATTCTCCTATTGGATTATATTCATTTAGCATCTAACGCCATCTTTTTAACATACCTTTGTCATCGCCAAGTCAGCAAGTTAAATAAAAAAAATTACTAATGTACACTTCATTTTATCATATATATGAATACTATACTTTATGCAATATATTGTACTACTAAAAAAATAAATCATTCAACTTTACCTTTTTATTTAAATTAAAATACCTTCTTACTTCTTCTTTTTTGTATCGGGAATCTTTTTCTTCGTTATCCTGTTCGTATATCGTTTATTCTTCTTCCCCCAAATCTTCTATGGTTTTCTTTTGTTTTTACTGGGTTATTCTTCTTTGTTGTTATTCCTCTCACTAATTTGTTTTTTTATTTGGGGAAGTTTAATTTTTACCTTTTTTGCCACTTATTTTGTCAATGGAATCCATAAAATGAAAATTAAATACATTAAATATTACAATATATATATGTTTTATACCGAAGCTATATGTATAAATTGTGGGATTCATAAATTGAAAATTAAATTAATTAAATATTACAATATATATATGTTTTATATGGAAACTATATGTAAAAATTGATAGCTGGGTAAATACAAATTTAACTCAAGTGTCAAGTCAACTTTTTTACCCTTCCTGGACCAATCCAGTGAGAGAATAAATGGAGAGGATTTTTTTTCTTGCATGGAACTTGTTTTCTAATTCAGTTAAATATATATGTATACCGATCGAATAAAAAGAAAAGAAAAATAATTATGAGTAAAATGACTTATATATTAATAATTGGATGTGCATATATATGAATCATGCTATACTAACGAAGCTCGAGGCCTATTAATGGTTGAAAATATGTAGGTTTACAAAATAGACTAGAAATTTCGGCTTAAATATAATTTTTCTTTATATATAAATTATATAGGTGGGTGGGCAAGCGCACCAGATGGTCCATATGCATGGGGATACTGTTACGTTCGAGAACAAGGCAATCCACCGGATTATTGCGTTGCAAATAATCAATGGCCATGCGCTCCTGGTAAAAAATACTATGGTCGTGGTCCCATCCAAATTTCATAGTAATTACTCCTTTCTCTCTTTTTTTCCCACATTTTATACATTAGATAGAGCACTATTATTATTATTATTATTTTTTTTTTTTTCATTTAATGGGTTCTAAATATGTTGATTCCAAATTTTAAGTATTATGTTTTATTGATTATAAATTAAATTCAGAGGTAGAATAAAACTTAATTTCATGAAAGAAAAAGAATACTAATTCAGTTTATAATCAATTCTCTCAAAATAGAGTAACTATCTCATGGTTCTATCTGGTGGGTGAAGCTGATTACTGGTAAATTTTGTTATTATAATAGTGTGAAATGACGTGAAACTTCACTTGTTTGAATTTTATTACTATTTGGATGAAGTGTTATTTCACACCATTGTAGTAACGAGATTTACTATTAACTTTATCCAATGAATCTCGAATTTCTCTCATAGGAGATGATTTGGATTCATGGAGAAGTGCTTAGGGTATGCTTGATTTAGTTTTTGAGAAATGTATAGAAATCGATCTGAATAGTTGATAGTTTCTAAGAACAATTTTTTTTAGGGGAAAAAAAAAGAGTATGTTTTTAGAGAACTTGTCTTTTCATAGTTTTTTTTTTTTTTTTAGGTAACTGTCTTTTCATAGTTGTTTTAAAACAGTTTTCGTTTTCTTGAGAACAATTTTTGTAAGTGACAACCCAAACAGATCCTTAATTTTTCTTGAACAAAATTTTAACTTTAATCATGATTTGTCACTTTGCCAGCAATTACAACTATGGACCAGCAGGAAAAGCCATAGGGTCTAATCTGTTAAACAATCCGGACTTAGTTGCAACCAACCCAACCATATCTTTCAAGACTGCACTCTGGTTCTGGATGACACCACAGTCACCAAAGCCGTCGTGCCACGATGTCATCACTGGAAAATGGAAGCCTTCTGTTGCAGACAATGCAGCTGGTAGGGTACCCGGCTATGGAGTCATCACTAACATCATCAATGGTGGAATCGAATGCGGAAAAGGCGCGAATGCTCAGGTGCAGGACCGTATTGGATTCTACAAGAGGTATTGCGACATATTAGGTGTGGGATATGGCAAAAACCTTGACTGCTACAACCAGAAGCCTTTTGCTTAGGCATTTGATTATTCCAGTTTTTATATAAGAATAAATCAAAGTTGATTCATGAATGTCCGATGTTGCTTGAAGAATAAGCAATCAACTTTGTTGCATCCAGATGATTGTAGTTTTTATTTTTTTACCTGTGTTCAAGCTTGTTCTTACAGGGAATTGTGCTTAAACTTACAAAGGTCCTCTAGTATCTCTCCTCCTTTAAAAAGAAGGTTGAGAGTTCGAGTCATACTAGGGACATTTTGTTAATAATGAGTTCGAATCTTAGTATGAACTAATTGGCGGCCTTGTTATCACCAAGACATTTTTTTTTTTTTTTTGTTTCTTGTTTGTGTTGTATATCAATAAAGTTGGTTAAGTTCTAAACTGTTTAGCTCTTTCTAAAAGTAGGGGAGGATCCATTTGAGGGTCATTTCTTTGGTATTGTATATGAATGATTCTCAACCTTTAGAGAGTAAGAAAATATAATTTTTGTTTTTTGTTCACATTTTTCACTTTCTTGATCTTCACAACTTTTTTGTGCATCACCAAATGAGTAATAGTCCAACTCGTACAAACTTTACCTTTTCAAAGGGTTCAAGTTTCAGTGGAGGTATGTGTGTATGAGTTTGCTTTACCATCCAAAGAACTCTGGAATATATTCGTCACATGTTTGATTGATTCTCAAATACACAATAAAATTAAAAAAAAAAATTAAGATTTTTATTTTTATTTTTAACAAAATTCATTTTGGTGAACAATGACAAATATACTATCTTTACATTGCTGTAACATTACATGGCATGTGATTGAAAATGTAGGTATGAGAGACAAGAAAATCAAGGCCTCCTGGGGGAATATATTGAGCATGTGATTGCAAAATGTAGGCATTCCCTTATATACTGCCAAAAAGCTAAGGCTCTGCCTCTTCCATGTCTAATTCTATGCTTATTTTTTTTATTTTTTATTTTTAAAAAGGATTTCTAAATGCTTTCTTTGTCTCCCCAAACCATGAACTTTTCTTCCACCTCATGTCATCTTGTGAAAATAATTTATACTGTCTAGGAATTAGTTTTTCAATATCAGTTGTTCCCCATTGCTGTCCTAGAATATTCTTAATTAGGCCTATGGTTTATAATGATTTTTGTGGTAAATATTCTCTCTCTCTCTCTCTCTCACACACACAGTCCTAAAAATGCATGCATTGTCATCCATATTAATGAAACATAGCAAAATATACTTCTAGATGTAAACTATATAAAAGATAGAATTCTGGTTGAGAGCATGGTGCTACTAATGATTGGGGAGGCAACTAGGTATATAGCTCTTCTGGCCTGTACCACTTGTTTAGTATCCAAGAATCATAACTGAAAAAAATTAATCAAAGCTAAATATTGCCTGTTTCTGTATTTCATGACAATAAATTCAAAGAGAGAATAAGAAATTGCACATTGTTGTCCAAAAATGAGACAAGTGATCATAAAAATAGGTAGGATGGTTTACATTGACATGAAGAGGCTCTTCTTATAAATGGATTGAACCATCATTGCCATCCAAGCTTCACTTTGAACACTTGATCAATTTTCATCACTTGCCAAGAAAAAAATGAATATGGCAGATTCATCCGCGAATCTTGTTTTGCAATATCATGTCCGGTCCATTAGTTTGCCTTCCCGGTTGCCCCCTCATTCTATCAAAATTGAAGCTGAGTTAAACAAGCTAAAGAGTTGGGAAACATCACTAGTTTCAACAACAAATTCTGTAAGTGCAGAGACAATTAAAATTGGTCTGCTTGGGCTTGCAGAGTTGTACAATTGTGTTGAGGAACTCATTCACTCTCCACTCACGCAGCAAGCTATTCTCCTACCTCAGAATGGAGGGCTAGTGGAAGAGGCACTTGAGGGGTCAGTTGGATTGCTGGATTCGTGTGGCTCTGCGCGAGACTTGTTTGGGATGATGAAGGAATGTGTCCGAGACCTTCAATCAGCATTACGTAGGAAAGGTGGAGATTCAAGCATTGAAAGCAACATTGGTGCTTATATGTGCTTCAGGAAAAAAATGAAGAAGGATGTAACCAAATGCCTTAGAGCATTAAAGCGAAAGGAAAGCAAAACCGGATCATCTACTCTCTTAGATATAGAACACTATCCAATGATGGTCATGAGAGTGCTAAGAGAAGTAACTTCCATTACCATCTCTGTCTTTCGATCCCTTTTGTTGTTCTTGTCTGCCTCATCTTCGAACACAAAGTCCGGAGGGTGGTCACTAATTTCAAAATTGATGCTCACAAGGTCAGAAGCTTCGGAAAGAGGCCAGAAGACTTTCAATGAAGTAGGGAGCGTTGATTTCGCTCTGCAGTCCCTTCATGGAAGCATTCAGAGAAATGATGCCAAGGTTGATCTCCAAATGGCCCAAAGGAGATTGCAGACACTTGATGCTAGCATTGGAAGTCTTGAGGCCGGATTGGATTGTGTGTTTAGGCGCCTTATTCAAAATAGAGTCTCCCTTCTTAACATCCTCACTCATTAAAGAAACAGACAATTGGATCATGTCATCCACATTTTATGTTGTAAATCAAGTTTTGTACAAGTATTGTAACATGCATACCAAAGTATATTACAATGAAATCAGAGTTTATTTCATTCTTTCGATTCTCATTTTTGGAGAGTATAATGAAAATTGGAAGAAATTTAATGCCTTATTGCTTCATGCCTCTTCATTGATGTAGATCGAGGACTTGTCATATTACAGAACCAGGAAAAAAAAAAAAAAAAAAAAAAAAATGATGGAAGGCTTGGTAGATGATGAAGGGAAAAAAAAAATAGTAAATAACATAATTAGGCTCTTTTCATCCAGGATTGATGTGAATGGTTACTAGTATAGTAAATATTGGAAAGAAAGATTAGCCTATAAAGAACGAAGTGCATCCCCTTCTTCACCCATTTTCAATGCTGATGGAGAAGGTGACATCAGTTTATGGGGGTGCTTCAATTAATCATTTGAAACAGGAATATATAATTTACGTCGATTTATGCAGCCTCAATGATTAGAATTTTAATAATCCAAGATAGTATTGAATGGAAATCTAACTTTATCTCAAATGAATTGTTTTAAGTATAGACATGTTCGTGTCTGATAAAGTCAGAGCCAACAATTCTTCTTGATCTAGAAATTAAATTTGTAGTAATAGAGACAAGACAGTGATCATAAAATATATATTCAAATATGCATACACCAATTGCCAATTCATTCATGTTTAAAATTGTACAATGATAGGACTATGGACTACCGGCCTGTACGATCACATGGAAGCCAAGAATCTAGCTGAAAATGTGCCTCTATTGCATAATTTTATATATATATATTTCGAAGGTCATAATATTACATGTCCCATACAATATATCATCTTCTATTGTGAGAGTGTCTCTCTCTTTCTCCTACTCTTCTGGCAAAGTAGGTGTCTACTTAGTAGGTTATTGCAGTCACATGGTGCAATTAGAGACAAGGAAACAGGATGCCCCCTCTTGGATACTTATCTCTCTCTGTCTCTCTCTCTCTCACACACACACACACTCATTTAGAATTGATAAATACTATGTAGATATTTGTTACAGCAAGTGAAGATTTTCTAAGGGTTTCATATTTACTCTTGCAGGTGGTCTTGTACATTTGAAAGCTGTAATTCAATTGGCTTTAGGCTTAGAGGTTACACAGAAATGAAGCACGAAAGCTTAAAGATGTACCCTAATATTCCAAATGCTAAATAATTGGTGAAAAATCATGCGATAAGAAAATGAGTTCTTGGAACCATGAGAAAAAAAAAAAATTTAAAAATTAAAATTTGAAATGAAAGTAAAATGAGTTCTTGTTCTTGGCTAATAAACTATTTTTTCTTTTCCATTGAATCATTAAATTCAAAAAACTTATGCATAAAAAAATGTTACTCTGTCTCACCCCAGAATCTTAGAACTTGATCAACATCAAACCATCCAGAGTTGGTTCATGTTACTCTGTAGTTATACAAAAAATAGTATATAACTTCCAATGTCATATTAAATTCAACAGCTATGCACATGAACCAACTCTTTTTGTTTCGGCTGAAAATATAATGTGTTTCAATTGTGTCCGTGTTTGTCCACGATGTTGAAAAATTGAGTAGAACTAATGTTACTAAAGAAATAGTGTTACATCAATTGATTGGACTTCAACAAATGCATTTTACTCAACTTTTATTATGCATGATACACTAAACTTGCAGATACGTCCTTCCAACAATTCATGGTACTCTGCAATCAATTGAACCAATTTCTTGACTTGAAGGTAAATATTTTGAAAACCTTTTAAATGCATATGCACTCATTTTCACGTGTCCTCTACACACACTTATCTTACTAACCTGTCGTTCTTATCAAATCAATGTATAGACATGATCCATATCTTTAATCCCGCATTTGAACTCGAGTCTTGAAAATCAAACAGACAATTATAACTCAATCGAACTTGTTTTGACACCAAAATTTGTCAATATATAATATTATATCTCACAACTTGTACCAGTGAATTCATATGTGTAGTATATTTATAGGTAGGTTCTTAGTAACTGGAAGACAGGTCCTTCCAACAATTCAAAGTACTGTGCAATCAATTGAACTATTAAAAATCAGGAAAGGATGGAGGCAGAGAGGCAGAGTTGGCAGCTAGATAGTGATTAGTATTTTGGAGTGGCTTGTTCACATGAAAAATAGTAAAAATGTGAAAATGGTTGTAATGTTGTGTCTTTCACATTTTTTGTACTCTTCCCAGTTTACTCTGCCTTACTTTATTAATGCTCTTTTTTGTTTTCTTTTTCACATATGATATGCATGATCCAATATTGTGAAGCCAGTCCATCATTCTTGACTTGACAATAAATACTTTGAAAACAATTTTAAGGAATATTCTCTTAACCTCTCGTGTCCTTTTACACACATTTACTTTACTAATGTATGGTTATTATGGTATCAAAGTATAGATACGATTTGTATCTTTAATTTTACATTCGATTTTGAATCTTGAAAATCAAATCAACAATTACAACTCAAACGAACTTATTTTAATACCAAAATTTGTTAATAAATAATATTATATCTTACAACTTAGACCAATCAATTAACATGTGCAGTACAATTATAAGTAGGTTCTTTTTTTACTTTTTATCTTGGCAATACGAAAAACAGGCATACGGCATCTACAAACGCTGCCAAAAATGGCCAAACAGAGACAAACAAATCATGAAGTAACAAAAGAAAAAAAATGAAGAACAGGCTCCAGATTTGTTGAGAAACAAGCCAACACGCAACAGCAGAAACTAGGGCTGTAACTCGGGCGGATTGGGCGGATTAGAGACTAAACTCGGGCTTAGCCCATTGTATAAATATTCAGCCCAAGCCCAACCCAAGCCCAAGGGTAATTCCAACCTAGTAAGCCCAAGCCCAGCCCATACTTAATTTTTAAAACGTGGGCTCAACTCAGGTTCTTAATTCAGGTAATATCTTTGGTTTTTCTTGGGCTTTTAAGTTAGGCTTTCAATTTGGGTCACATTTCTAACGTTATTAGTGCTTGTTCGCTTCTATTGAACCTGTTTTGCTGTATCAGTTTCAAACTTTCAATAATAATATTACTGCATTAATTTAAATATCAATCAAAATCATAGAAGTTCAACATGTCATAAACCAACATTAATAATAAATTAGTCCAAAGTTAACCAAAATAACAAGCCCTCGTAACGAACATTAATAATAACGTTACAAAACAACAACAAAATTGTTGGTCTTTATTGTTCAAGGCTAAGCAGTAAACAAAAGTCATCCTCCACGTTCCTCATTCATACAAAAGGGATATGACAATATCAAATTAGAGATAATTTGTATATATATATATATAAATTGTTTGTCAAAACTATCTCATATACACAGTGTGTGTGTCACTTATTAAAAGATGACATGGCACATTGACAAGTCAAACACAAGCCTAACCAAGGCCCTCGTGGCAAATTGAAAAGTCAAGCCTCGAGGAACCAACCCTCGAGCACCCCCAAATCCTGGTATCGCACCAGGACCATCAAGCCCCGAGGAACCAACCCTCGAGTACCCCAAGCCTTGGTATCGCACCAGGCTTATTAAGCTTCGAGGAACCAACCCTCGAGCACCCTAAGCCCCGGTATCGCACTAGACCCGTCAAGCCTCGAGGAACCAACCCTTGAGCACCCCAAGGCCTGGTATCGCACCAGGCCCATTAAGCCTCGAGGAACCAACCCTCGAGCACCTCAAGCCCTGGTATCACACTAGGCCCATTAAGCCTCGAGGAATCAACCATCGAGCACCTCAAGCCCTGGTATCACACTAGGCCCATTAAGCCTCGGGAAACCAACCCTTGAGCACCCCAAGCCCTAGTATTTCGCCAAGCTCGTCAAGCCTTGAGAAACTAACCCTCGAGCCTTCAAGCCCTGGTATCGCACCAGGCCTACCAAATCTCGAGGAACCAACCCGCGAGCACCTCAAGCCTTGATGCCACAACAAACAATAATGTGTCAAGAGAGTAAAGCCCCAGAGAGCTCGCCGTCAGCATATTATGGGTTCATACATAACACAAAATGAAGGTAAGGCCTTCGAAGAACCCAAAATTGGGAAACTTAGGAGGATTTTGGATTGGTGGATGAGAAGTCAAGAAGTGCCTTTCGCTCTTAGCAAAACCTAGTTAACAAGATGATGGGATTATACACATTATATCAGCAACCCTTACAATCACATTCAATGCCGTGTCAGGCTCGACTAACCGATAGTCAATCAGCATTTAATGCCCCAAGTGGGAGAAAGGAAGTTTGGCGACGTGGTGTAAGGCTCAAGGGAAGGATTAGACTCTTTAGACTCCTAAACCCTCAGAGTTGCCCACGTGATCCTAACGGGGAGTCATGATGAAAGAAACCATTGGACAATGACCAATAGGATCTGAGCCTATAAATAATCTTATCCCATGAAGGAATAGGCAGGGGAAAAAAAGGAGCTATGATAAAAGAAATTATATACTTGCCCTACTACCATCTTAATCTTGCAGACTGGTTTTTCTTCTCCTCCTCCTGTACTAAGCACTTTATCTGTTTCCTTCACAGTTGTATTAATGATATCACCATTATACACTTGTTTATTGTTTTGATAAAAAAGAACCCCTACATTTTGGCGACTCTACTGGAGATATCAGTACAAGCAGATGGACTCACAGAATGTGCAGACTCACCACTCTGAACCCTCCGTCGGGGGAGGTGGTGACGTTCCTCTCCAGTCTCAGGCCTTAAATGCTCATGCACCTCGCATCACACTACCAGAGAGCTCAGCAGCCCCTTCCATTTAGGAGGAACTATTACAATCTAACCGTTACCTCAATGATCGCCTGGATAGATTGGAGGACATGATCATGGAAAACACATAGACTAGAACTGTCTCTCGCGCTAGAACAAATGTGATACCCATCGGATCCGAGACATAGGTTAATTAGGCCCAGGCCCAAACCCGAGGGAAATATCAAACAATTAAAATATTTTAAAGCGAACACAGAATATAAAATAAAATAAGAAATAGAATAAAGCTGAAAGAAATATCCAATATCAAATCCTCCAAACAATATTGAATAACAATACTCCAATTCTCCAAAACCTCCAAGAGTACAACTCGGGAATCCATCTAGTGGACCCCTAAACAAAATCTCAACTGAACTGAAATAACTGAAAATAAATTAAACTAAAACATCGAGGGAAGTCCTATGTAAGCAGATGAATGAGAGTCTGTCCTCGACAAGCACGATCAAGCTCTAAGGCTGGAACCGTCCTATACCTGGAAAGAATAAAAGAGTGGGTCAGGCCCACGAATAAGTTCTAATCTAACTGCAATCCATACAGTGACCCGATACGCAGATATACCCTAGATACCTCACAATATCTATTTAGTCCATACATATATATATCCACACTAAGGGACATTCACTGGACCATAATAGGGGTCCAAAGGTGGGCATGAATACCTAGACCTAACAGGGTACACCTCAACCTATTATAGTCGGCTACGCATCCACTGCATATATGCACCCTAATTAATGAGCCTAAGACTCAAGCTCATCTCATGGTACCATAATCATATATTTAAACTCCGTCCGAAACCAGAGTATGCCATTCAATTATTCATTGAGGTGACATACAAAATACAGTCAAATTAGTCACTCAACTTATTCAGCTGATATGACTTAACTACAACCAACTAATCCATAAAGTCACTCAACTTAGTTAGTTGATCTGACTTAAACACAAATAGGATTCAATATTTTACAATCTATTCCTTAAATCCGGTAGGTTAAGTTAGCATTTTGAGCTAAACTATCCCTGGTATGCCACCATCCCATACCGGTGCATACAATCCTCCATATCCATGTAAATTGTAATACATATATAATAGTTAAGTAATTTACAATCCAAACCATTATCCAAATAATTGCAGAAAGATGTTTAATATTTTAGTAATTGAAATCCAAACAATAATCCATGTAATTGCAAAAAAAAGATTTGGTATTTCAACAATTAGAATCCAGAGCATGCATAGATCAAAAATAATAAATGAATGATTCTATCATGCATTTAAAATAAGTTTTATAAACATACAGAATCCCATTAAATTGCTAAAATTTAATTAAGCAATTAATCTGTCTTCCGTCCGTTAACAACATAGAAAGTTCATTAATTTTATACTGTTTGTCCCACTGACTCAGAGGTCAACTTTAATCAATTTAAGGTCTTAATAACACCTAAAACCAACTTCCTAATCCCTCCGTGAAAACCTCAGAAGTAATCCAAACAGTCCGAACCCTCTACAGTCTCAAAACAGTACGTAAAAACAATTCAGAAAGTGCAAATTGAAGAGAGCCTGCTCCAAGACTTTAGGAGTAGGCTCTTTATACTTGGGAGCCAGTTCCAAGGACCTTGGAGCCTGCTCTGTGAGTGTGGGAGCCGGCTCCCACTTCCATGGAGCCGGCTCTCACCTCCTCTGAGAGTTTTCAGACCCGTTTCGCTTCGTTTCAGCCCAACTACTCCGTCTCCGGCCATTCCAACCTTACTGTTCTTCCTCTAAATTGAACTTAAAGGTCTTAAATCTCATCTAGTATTAATTCAAACCTTGATTTAATACAGTAAAATGCAATACAAGATTAAAACAGTGGCGATTCTTTATGCTAACACAGAGACGATAAAAAACCCTACATGATAGAATTATTTCAGATAAATTTCACAGATAACAGATAATCAAATATAACATATAATAATCATCCATGGTTCAATTAATGTCCAATTAATCTCCTAGAGGCTATCTAGGTGCACAGAACACAAGCCAACGGGAAAGAGTAAGAAAAGAACTTACCTGTGATTTCAGTTATGAAATCTTGGCGTCGTTTCTAAAGTTCCGGCAACCACTGAATCCCTGCAAGCCTCCTATGGTTTTGGTTTAATCCACCACAACCCTTCCTTGGTCCTCTCTCTTTCCTCCTTGATAGCCCTTACGGTGCTTTATTCTCTCTACCCTCTGTTTTTACCGAACTAACTTTACGTTTATGTGCTATGTGTTATGATCATAAACCCTAGGCTAAAACATAAGGATGTATTTATGAGCTTAACACTAAAACTGTGGTGACCTGGTCCTAGAGGTCTGAACCATTAGCCGGGTCCTTACTCAGACCCGAGGTCATCTACGTCAAACTTAACATTTCAAGTGTCAAAACATCACCCTTAGGACCATCCCTATATTGTCACATGGTTTCAACACAATATCCAGAGGTTACAAGTGGGATACCGAAGAGGAAAGAGCAAAGAACCCAAAGCAGGTGCACTTCGATTGACCGAAGTGGAGCTTCGGTTGGCCGAAGTAGACTTTCAAGAACCGGTCGACTGAAATAACCCTTTGGTTGACCAAAGGTAAGATACTGAGAACATGTGAAAGGTTCGGTCAACCGAACCCTATTTTGGTCGACCAAAATGGAGATCCCAAGAGCAACAAGAGGGGTTCGGTCAACCGATGCACCATTTCGGTCGACCAAAATGGCTTCTTCGAGCCCTGCATCCTGAAACTGACCTGCTATGCTTAGAAATGAACTAATATGGCTGATGAGACTTTTAAAACAACTCAAACCTGGACAAAACCATCAAATATGAGACATTCAACAATCGTAAACTAATAGGCCATCAATTAATCATTTTACAAAATCATTTATTACAATTACATGATGTTAAATACAATGCTTACATTAGTTTCATTTGCATCAAATAAAAGCTAAGTCTCATACTTGAGTTACAAGGCCATGTATGTCAACTTAGTTACAATTTCCAAAACAACAAATATACATTGAATGGCCTAAGTACAAAATAGCAAAATGAAGGCTTCCAATACCCCATCAGTTTTGTGGTGGATTATCATCTGCCAACTCTTTGCCGTGACCTGAAAAATGTTAGATATCATGGGGTAAGCGAATCGCTCAGTAGGTAGCACTTAAGACACGCCTCTTGTGTCCCCGTAAATCCATACAAATAATAGAGCAATAGGAAATGGGGTCATATCATGTCGGGAATACACAATATAATAACAAATCTCAATGTAACCAATGCAATGCAATGCATGCCAATGTCGCTCCCCATTTTCATTCCAAAACCATCATTTTCAAATGGTTAATATAACCCGCCCTTTGGTGACCTCGCAGCGACACGAGAGAAGGATTGGCTAGTGTCCCTGACCCTTGGTACCGCCGCGGCGTCATTTTGGGCCCAGCTAGCTCAACCACACTAGGGCAATCTCTCTAGTTCCCTCTAGGCTATATTAACCCTCTGGCCCTTTGGTACCCCCGCGGCGACCGGATTTTCACAAAACCAATTCATCAAAACATTTTCCCCAAAATTCCCCATTTTTGTTTCAAAACAATTCTCCCTATTCATGTCCCATGATATACATGTACATCTCATGTTCTTAATGTCATGGATATGAGGGCTTTCATACTACACAATAAAGCATACTCTACAAGTACACTAGGGAAATTACACATGCCATCACATATTATTTCTAGCAAGTTCTATAACAATATAGACATGGGAGATCAACTATTAAACAAAGGAATTAACCAAACAAGCATGTTCTCATACAATTCATATAGCAACTAATTCACATGTAACATTTACATCAACTTTAGAACAATTAATTCAAAACCAACATGCTTTACCACAATTTATGAGATATAATTCACCAAGGAGCAAGAAAAACATGAATTAAGGACCCCTACCTCAAATTGATGCAAAACCCTTCAAATGGGTCTCCAAATTTATAATACCCCTAATTTTAAAAGGATAGTCTCGGTATTTAATTATTTATTTTAATTGTATTTTTAATTATTTAATTGATTATTTGACTAATTGCTTATGTGTTTAATTGAATTAGGTATTACTTGATTATTTGATTATGTGTATGTATTATTTGTATTTGTCTATGTGTTAATTGTTTAATTAGATTATGTGCTTAAATGGTGTTTTGATTAATTGTAAATTAAATATTTTCTTTTCTTTTATTATTTATTTTATTTTTCTTTTATGGTTATAGTTAGTAGTAATGAGCCAACCAATTGGATCCCATGGACTACTTAGATGGGAGGTTGGATAGGTATGGATTATTACCTATGAATAGTTATGTGTATATATATATATATATATAGTAATTTATTAATTACTTTTATGGTAACTTGGGTAGTAATATTTAATCTGATGTATATGTTTTATATTTAAATAATAAAAATATATATAGATTTGATACGTGTTATGTTTTAGGTTACCTTATAATATTATGGTAACTTAAGTATTATTAGATAATCCGTTAATAAATAATGGGATGTATATAATTTATTTATTTAATAAGGATATACATAAATTATATACGTATCATGTTTTAGGTTACCTTATAATATTATGGTAACTTAAGTATTATTAGATAATCTGCTAATAAACAATGGGATGCATATAATTTATTTATTTAATAAGGATATACATAAATTATATACGTATCATGTTTTAGGTTACCTTTTTATATTTTAATTTTAATTTTTCCTTATTAAATTGACTTGGAATGAAATTAGGATTAGGGTTAATTTTCTTTAGCCTATATATACATAAGTATAAGTCTGTAGAAGGCTTCAAAAATATACTACGTGATTTTATATTATAGAGAGAGAGTCAGAGAGAGAAGGAGGAAGAGGAAGGAATGAGGAGAAAACCCTTTAGAGAAGAGGATCTAGGAAGAAGAAGTTTAACTTTCGATCTGAAAGTTTAAGGCAAGTTCTTTTTCTATCTCTTTCCCTTTGATTTGTGTTTTTGTACATGCCTAGGAAATTCCAGGATCTATTAAACGCATAAAATTAAATAATTATGCATGTTTAATTGGATTAGAACATAGGTTTTATGAAATTGGTTCATATCTGTTCTTGTGTTATGAATTGATAAATGCATGATTTTGATTTAATTTCTGGTGTGAATTTTTACATGTTTAAATTATGTATTTTTCATATTTGTGAAATGATGGAACGTAGAAACATGCCTAAGATTCCTGAACATTAAATAAGGACTAAGTTTGGGTTTAAATAAATTTAAATAGACTTTATCATAATGATGCTTGCTATTTGAATGTTTTAAACAATCGAATGGATTTAATCTTTTAAAATGCTTTTACAATTGAGATTAAATGTGCAGGATGAATTGGATATGGAAAATGCTTATTTGACGGTATAATAAAATATCATCATGTATAAGATTCAGTTTGTGTAGGACATATGATATAGGAAGCTTAAATAAATAATAAGTCATTCGTATTTTGTGATAACTTGATATCATATTATCATAGTTATTTGTAGATTGTTTGATGTATTTCCTTAATTGTTACATAAATTGCTAGATTGTGTGGTTTAATGCACCGGTATGGGATGGTGGCATTATAGGGACGGATTAACTTATCAGTTAAGTCCTACCTATTTTATATAAGGGAATGGATTAACTAAAATGTTAAGTTCTACTTATATTCAAGTCAGGTCAGCTGAACAAGTTGAATGACTTATGGAGGATTAATTTATTATATAAAGGAATGGATTAACTAAAATGTTAAGTCCTACTTATATTCAAGTCAGGTCAGCTGAACAAGTTGAATGACTTATGGAGGATTAATTTATACTGGATAGGATGGTTAGTAGATTATATATATATAAGTATGGTGCCATGATATGAGCTTGAGTCTCAGGATCAGTGGTTAGGGCGCGTATATCGCTAGAGATGTGTAGCTAGATATAGTGTAGTTGTGTACCCTGGTAGGTCTAGGTACTCATACCCACTATATGTGCGTTTTGCATGTTGCCTACTATTTAAGTTGAGACAACCCTATAGTCTAGTGAGGTTCCTTTAGTGTGTGTATACATATATACGGACTACTAGTTATTGTTGGATTGATGAGGATGTATACGTGTATCGAATCTCTGCTTGGACTGTAGTAGAGTAGAACTTGTTTGTGGGCCTGACCCACCATTATTTTTCAGGTGTTCGTCAGGACTAGAGGTTATTTATACTGAGTAGGGTTCAGTCTACTTCAATCTTCCGAATTTTCTACATAGGAATTTCTTTTACGTTTCAGTTTTTTTATGTAGACAATTATTGCTGTCATTTGTTCTATTTTGGATTTTTTTTCTATGGGTCCACATAGTATGGATTCCCAAGTTATATTAATGGAGGATTAATTATATCAGAATGTTTTTATTATTAATAAGAATTTATTCTGAGGAGTTTTTGGATTGTTATTTTAGTTTTCTTTCAACAAATTATTTATTTATATTTATTCTTTTGTACTCTGTTTTCATTTATTGCCGATTTGTTTTTGATATCCTCGGGCGTTTTGGCGTGGGCCTGGCCAATTCGCATTAGCAAATCCGAGTGTATCACAATTGGTATCAGAGCACTCCAGGTTCAAGTGTCCTTAGAAGTGTTTTTCGTTATGTGACTTCCGCATTGCGTTTCTTAAAACTTAGAGCCCGTATTAGGATTCGTTGTACTTTATTTACGGTTTGTTAGGAGGAGCTGATGCCAATTATATTCTGTAGTCATAAAATGGTTGGCACTAGGAAAAGGATGGGTTCAAGGAGAAAACGATAAAGACCCAAAGGAGTAAAGGAGTACGTTATCGATTTCGTTGCCAAAGGCAGAGTTAGGGATCGATGGTTTTGGTTCATTTGGCGTCACTTTAAAAGTATAAGTTAAGGAATGATTTAGGTCTACGTGAAAGGTCACTGCATATCGGGGCCAACACGACTTCAGTTGATCTCAAAAAGGAGACAAGCGAGGAGTAGGAGTCGAAGAGGATCCTAATGGAGGAGATTTATGTGTATCCAATAGAGAGGGTACTAAATCTTGAAGATGGATGATCGCGCGAGGTGATCTGAATTGCTAGTAGTATAGCGAATGTTATTAGTAGAATTGGGGCTGATCAATCTACAAATAATTAAGCTTTCTTATCATCTCAAAAAGAGGTATATAAGAAGTATTGTTCAGGAGTTTGGGGATCGGATATGTTCTTACCAGAACGAAATACATAATTTTTAAATCACATACAAGAAGGCATTGGTATTATGTTGTGACGTTCTAATTCGCTTTATAAAGCCAAGTTAGACAGTTTACATTCTGCATATAAGAAGGATAAGGGTTAAGCCCTTGGTATTTGCTTAGGCAAACATTTGTGTTTTTAAGCTATGTTTTAAAGGATATGTTTCGAGGTTGGATGATTATTTATGAAACTATAAAAGGAAATTTTGAAACAATCTATTAAGGTTGATTTCAAAGGAAATTTTCTTTTCTAGAAAGAACGATGTCCTAAGTAGGAGTATATTTTGTTTTATTGTGTTTATCATACGTGTTTTATTTTATTTTTTTTTTTGTTAATTACTCGGGATTTGGTATGTCGTTTAGTTGGGGACACAAGTGTGTGATCACCCTATTATTGTTTTAATAACATAGAGTAATAGCGCTATTTACGCTAGATTTGTGAGCGTACGGTCATAGTATTTGGTAGATACACATAAATCTAGTCAATCTATTGGACCTGGACATGTGTCATTATGGTATGTTTTGGGATGGGATAGTTAAATCATCACTACGAGTCAAACAATCTAGAACGATTAGTTTGATATATTTTACGTTAGGTATAGATTCGTATCATATTACAACGCCATGATATTGGTGTTTGTTAATGTTTCGGTATGCGTGAGGTGGTGGTAAATAAAGATTACTGTAACGCCATGATGATTTATCAGAGGTGCTGGATTTACTAAACATCTTCTTGAAAATTTTAGAAGTTGTTACCAAGTTGGAAGGAGGATTTAGTACTAGATTAAGTACTTATTGGAATGACACCGAGTGAGGATAGGAGACTGAATAAATATTCATCAGTAAATTCTTAATTAAGAATTTATTCACGAGGGTGTGTCATTAGGAGGAATTTGCCGGTGTTGCACATGGAGGAGGAAACTAAGTCTCTTTATTTTCGTAAATAATATGGGATTATTTTTTTTGTCACAATTTGCAACAATTAGCTGTTGCTAGGAAATTGATAACTTATGTAGAGGATGGAAAGATTTCATATTCTTTTGAAGTTAGACAAAGAAGTCAGACTGTCATTAACTTGTCTTAAAGAAGCAGGGTGTGTCAAAGACAAGATGGTGAGACCAAACACCTATATAAAGACGAGGTGCATGGTATGTATGGAAAGGTCATAGGTTATTGACTTTTGTTGAGTTAAAGTCATAGTTGACTATTGATAAATGAAATTATCGATTGACTTTCAATATCAGTAAGTTTATCACAGATTAGTGGTGGATAGATTTAGTTGCAGAATTCGCTTTTGAAGATGCTCCAATTTAAACAATGGGTATAGATGAAAGCTGGTGGTACCGGATTAACGGTACTTTCTGCAGACAAATTTGATGGAGGATGCAAGGATTGAGTTTCACAACTCTTAGTACTTTATTTATCCTAGTGGAAACATGATGTTTCTCGGTATGAAACAGACGTTTGGAGGACAGGCAGGAGGGGGGCCATAGTGATTTTGTCTCCTAGTGTAATATTTATTAGATAGTCGAGATGGACCATTAGAGATCACTAGATCATTTATAGCCATTCCCTATATTGAAGTGGAAATGAGAGAGCATTTTCCACAGATTTAGTTGAGGGATTGCTGACTTCGCACAAGGGTCATGATTCTGGATGGGATATTGGTTGACTGATAAATTAGGTTAGCTTAGTTCTTATCTATTTGGAACTGGTAGGACTTCAGTTCATACAAATAGAACGGATTACGAGACAGTTTAGATGGATAGAAGTGGTGATTCACACTTTATATCAAGTTCCGTCTGGTGGAAGCAATTATAGAAGTGGATGCTCTCAACAACCGATAAGATATTTAAATCTTTCGGTTAGTTGATGAGTCATTAGTTGAATTTATAGCATGTGTAATAATGACACTTGTTATTATCAAGGTAATTTAGGAGGTCAACTTTGAATATCAAAGCTGACCCTGGAGAAGGTGTTACCTTACTCAGATGGAGTTTAAGGTACTGGAGAAAGATTAAATAGTTTCTGTAAATAGTGTTATGACAGTCAGGCGACTGAGATGGAAAACTTATACTTTTTCTCAATGCACTCAGACGGTTAGAAGATACAACATGACATCAAATGTCGATTTTGGTGAACAAGTACGAATAGGGATGTGTATAGAATTGACCTAAGTGTAACACCTGTTAGAAAGGTGGAAAGTGATCATCGGATATCATAGGAATCTTTAGCCACTTCCTATAACGAATATGGAAGTAGGACTAAACAGAAGTAGACGGTCGGTGGGAATTATCGACATTGATTTGGAATTTCAATTTTCTATATGGAATAAGAGTGGTGGATTGAGAAAGTTCGCTTGAGGACATTAATTGGAGTGATGTTCATTTTAGAGCTTCATAGTAGTTCTATAGTACAGTGATAGTGGTGTTATAGCATGTGGATGTCCTTTATAGTGGATGCAAAGTGCTATTTCGAAGGAGCTTTATAACGATTTTGGAGCAACAGTTTTGCTTCATATCTATAGACAGAGGAATTAATCGAGAGATTAAATTAGACCATAAAGGATATGTTTGAGGCATATATCCTATGTTTTCATGGACAATTGGAAGCATTTACTTCACTTTTCAGTTTTTGTCTGTGGTATTATTGGCACAAGGAGGTTGGGGTGATAACGTTTGAGGTTTTGTATATTGCCTCGTGCATACCTCTCATTAGTTGGTTTGAAATGGAAACAAGGGTTGTACAATCAGACCATGACTTCATTTAAAAATACGTCGGAGAGAAATACTCCCCTTTGTAATGGACTGCGCACAATTTGGAGGCAGCAGTGGGATGTTGTAAATAGTCAACCTCGTATACTAGATTTTTCTATCAGGGACTAGTTTTCTCGTTATGTCTTCCATGTAGGAAGAAAGGAGATTTTTGGAGAAAGGTCAATTTTACTTATTACATTAACTTTTAGAGGATTGTGTTTCACAATTGAGGCAGTCGCCTCTGGATTAGCATTACCAAATTAGTAGCGCTGGGTGCATAGGAGTTTGTATGTATATTCTATGGCACTTGGAGGTGTGTAGATCATTCCCTTGTCGGTATGGGAGGATTACGTTGTTATTTGATACAACCTATGCATTGTATGATTATTGTGTTTCTTAAAATATAAGAACCCTGTATACCACTTGGTATATTGGAGTTAAGTGGAGCCCTCATAGTGAGGTTTTTCGCTCACAGTTTCCAAGCATAATGGAAGAAGTAAGGGCAAATTCCGAGGACGGAATTCCTTTTGTTAGGGGGGAAGAATATAATACCCCTAATTTTAAAAGGATAGTCTCGGTATTTAATTATTTATTTTAATTGTATTTTTAATTATTTAATTGATTATTTGACTAATTGCTTATGTGTTTAATTGAATTAGGTATTACTTGATTATTTGATTATGTGTATGTATTATTTGTATTTGTCTATGTGTTAATTGTTTAATTAGATTGTGTGCTTAAATGGTGTTTTGATTAATTGTAAATTAAATGTTTTCTTTTCTTTTATTCTTTATTTTATTTTTCTTTTATGGTTATGGTTAATAGTAATGAGCCAACCAATTGGGTCCCATAGATTACTTAGATGGGAGGTTGGATGGGTATGGATTATTACCCATGGATAGTTGTGTGTGTATATATATATATATATATATATATATATATATGTATATTATATACATATATAAAAGAGAAAGTAATTTATTAATTACTTTTATGGTAACTTGGGTAGTAATATTTAATCTGATGTATACGTTTTATATTTAAATAATAAAAATATACATAGATTTGATACGTGTTATGTTTTAGGTTACCTTACAATATTATGGTAACTTAAGTATTATTAGATAATCCGCTAATAAATAATGGGATGTATATAATTTATTTATTTGATAAGGATATACATAAATTATATACGCATCATGTTTTAGGTTATCTTATAATATTATGGTAACTTAAGTATTATTAGATAATTTGCTAATAAATAATGGGATATATATAATTTATTTATTTAATAAGGATATACATAAATTGTATACGTATCATGTTTTAGGTTACCTTTTTATATTTTAATTTTAATTTTTCTTTATTAAGTTGACTTGGAATGAAATTAGGATTAGGGTTAATTTTCTTTAGCCTATATATACATAAGTATAAGTCAGTAGGAGACTTCAAAAATATACTACGTGATTTTATATTATAGAGAGAGAGTCAGAGAGAGAAGGAGGAAGAGGAAGGAAGGAGGAGAAAACCCTTTAGAGAAGAGGATCTAGGAAGAAGAAGTTTAACTTTCGATGTAAAAGTTTAAGGCAAGTTCTTTTTCTATCTCTTTCCCTTTGATTCGTGTTTCTGTACATGCCTAGGAAATTCCAGGATCTATTAAACACATAAAATTAAATAATTATGTATGTTTAATTGGATTAAAACATAGGTTTTATGAAATTAGTTCATATCTGTTCTTGTGTTATGAATTGATAAATGCATGATTTTGATTTAATTTCTGGTGTGAATTTTTACATGTTTAAACTATGTATTTTTCATATCTGTGGAATGATGGAACGTAGAAACATGTCTAGGATTCATGAACATTAAATAGGGACTAAGTTTGGGTTTAAATAAATTTAAATAGACTTTATCATAATGATGCTTGCTATTTAAATGTTTTAAACAATCGAATGGATTTAATCTTTTAAAATGTTTTTGCAATTGAGATTAAATGTGCAGGATGAATTGGATATGGAGAATGCTTATTGGACGGTATAATAAAATATCATCATGTATAAGATTCAGTTTGTGTAGGACATATGATATAGGAAGCTTAAATAAATAATAAGTCATTCGTATTTTGTGATAACTTGATATCATATTATCATAGTTATTTGTAGATTGTTTGATGTATTTCCTTAATTGTTACATCAATTGCTGGATTGTGTGGTTTAATGCACCGGTATGGGACGGTGGCATTATAGGGACAGATTAACTTATCAGTTAAGTCCTACCTATTTTATATAAGGGAATGGATTAACTAAAATGTTTAGTCCTACTTATATTCAAGTCAGGTCAGCTGAACAAGTTGAATGACTTATGCAAGATTAATTTATTATATAAAGGAATGGATTAACTAAAATGTTAAGTCCTACTTATATTCAAGTCAGGTCAGTTGAACAAGTTGAATGACTTATGGAGGATTAATTTATACTGGATAGGATGGTTAGTAGATTATATATATATAAGTATGGTGCCATGATATGAGCTTGAGTCTCAGGATCAGTGGTTAGGGCGCGTATATCACTAGAGATGTGTAGCTAGATATAGTGTAGTTGTGTACCCTGGTAGGTCTAGGTACTCATGCCCATTATATGTGCGTTTTGCATGTTGCCTACTATTCAGGTTGAGACAACCCTATAGTCTAGTGAGGTTCCTTTAGTATGTGTATATATATATATAGACTACTAGTTATTGTTGGATTGATGAGGATGTATACGTGTATCGAATCTCTGCTTGGACTGTAGTTGAGTAGAACTTGTTTGTGGGCTTGACCCACCATTATTTTTCAGGTGTTCGCCAAGAGTAGAGGTTATTCGTGCTGAACAGGGATCAGTCGACTTCACTCTTCCGAATTTTCTACATAGGAGTTTCTTTTACGTTTTAGTTTTCTGATGTAGACAATTATTGCTGTCACTTGTTCTATTTTGGATTTTTATCCATGGGTCCACACAGTATAGATTCCCAAGTTGTATTAATGGTGGATTAATTATATCAGAATGTTTTTATTCTTAATAAGAATTTATTCTGAGGAGTTATTGGATTGTTATTTTAGTTTTCTTTCAGTAAATTATTTATTTCTATTTATTCTTTTGTACTCTGTTTTCGTTTATTGCCGATTTGTTTTTGATATCCTCGGGCGTTTGGGTGTGGGTCTGGCCAACTCGCATTCAGAAATTCGAGGGTATCAGAAAATTCGAAATCCCTAGGGAGGTTCAAAGCTGAAATTGTTGGTACCCACGCGTAGAGCTCGTCGTGCTCTCCGTTTTACCTCAAACGGCACTCCAAAATTCCAAGTATTGAGAGAGAAATCTTGTTTCAAAGTTTGATGCAAGATAAAAAGAAAATGAAGAAGAAAATGAGGAGGAAAGAAAAAGTAATGAGGAAAGAGAAAATAAGAAGCAAGAGTGGTCTCTAGATTACAAAAACATGAGTGGTGGGTCCCGTCACCAACATTTCTTTTCTCTTTTTCTTTTGCCTTAAACTTACACCATACAACACATAAAATGCACCACCATGCAAATGCTACATAAGTCACATAAATTAAAATGCACCAAATGAAAGTGGACCCAACTAAAATCCCGTATGCAAAGCGTGAAAAGATGAAAATGCCCTTGCGACACAAAAATGCCGAAAAAAATGAAAAAAAAATTGAAAATTGGAAACGTCACAATCTCCCCAATTTAAAAAGATTTCATCCCGGAAATCAAGCCATACCTGGGGAAGAAAACAACTCTGGGTACTTGGAGAGAACCTGCTATTCAAGCTCCTAAGTAGCCTCCTCAACTTCGTGGTGCCTCCAAAGAACTTTCACTAATTGGACTGTTTTACCCCTTAACACATTCTGTCGTGTGTCCAAGATCTGCACTGGTCCCTCTTCATAGGAAACATCTTCGTTAATAATCACGTCAACCCAATCCAAAACATAAGATGGATCCGGTTCATACTTCTGTAGCAGTGACACATGAAAAACATTGTGAACCTTGTCCATATGTGGTGGCAAAGCAAGTTTGTAGGCAACTTCTCTTACACAGTCCAGAATCTCAAACGGTCCAATGAAATGTGGCGCCAACTTACCACTTTTCCCGAACCTCATTAAACCCTTCCGTGGAGAAACCCGCAGAAAAATATGGTCTCCTACCTCAAAAGATAGCGGTCGTCTCTGCCTATCTGCATAGCTCTTTTGTCGGCTCTGAGTTGTAAGCAATCTCTGTCTGATCAATTTAATCTTCTCGGTAGTTTCGAGTACAATGTCGGGTCCTAAGGCGGTTGTTTTGCCTACCTCAGTCCAACAAACTGGAGACCTACAAGGTCTGCCGTACAACGCCTCAAATGGAGCCATCTCGATGCTCGCCTGATAACTGTTGTTGTATGCAAACTCAATGAGTGGAAGATGGTCCTCCCAACTGCCACCCAAGTCAAACACACATGCCCGAAGCATATTCTCCAAGATCTGGATAGTACGCTCCGACTGGCCGTCTATCTCTGGATGGAATGCCGTACTAAGATGCAACGCTGAACCGAACGCTGCTTGAAGTCCTTCCCAGAACTTTGAAGTGAACTTGGTATCCCTATCTGACACAATGGTTACTGGGACTCCATGTAACCTTACAATCTCCTTTACGTAAAAAACACCAAGTCTCTTTGCATCATCTGTTACCTTAATAGGCAAAAAGTGAGCCGTCTTGGTCAGTCTATCAATGATGACCCATACGGCTTCGTTGCCTCTCCGTGACCTTGGAAGACCTATTACAAAATCCATAACAATATGTTCCCATTTCCATTGCGCTATAGGGAACGGTTGTAACAATCCAGCCGGTTTCTGATGCTCGGCCTTCACCTGTTGACAGGTAAGGCATCTAGCCACAAACTGTGCAACATCCTTCTTCATCCCGTTCCACCAATACTGGCATCTCAAATTGTGATACATATTTGGCATACAATTGGTGTTCCCGTAAAATCTGTAGAACAGTACTCAAATGGACCTCGTGCTCCTCCCGAGTCCATGAGTACACAAGAATGTCATCTACGAAAATTACCATAAACTGGTCCAAGTAATTGTGAAAGACGCGGTTCATCAAGTTCATGAATGCCGCTGGCGCATTAGTCAAGCCAAAAGGCATAACAAGGAACTCATAGTGTTCATACCGTGTACAAAACGCTGTCTTTGGGATATCCCTATCCCTAACCCGCAACTGATAATAGTCAGACCTCAAATCAATCTTCGAGAAGTAACTAGCTCCCCTCAACTGGTCAAACAAATCGTCTATCCTTGGTAAAGGATACTTGTTTTTGATGGTGGCATGATTCAATTTCCGGTAATCAATGCACAACCTCAAAGAACTATCTTTCTTTTTAGTGAATAAGACCGGTGAGCCCCACGGCGACACACTCAGTCGGATGAAACCTTTCATTCTCAAATCATCAAGCTGCTTCTTCAACTCTTTTAACTTAACTGGTGCCATACGATATGGTGCCATAGAAATTGGCGCGGTACCAGGCATCAGGTCAATAGTAAACTCCATTTCTTGGTGTGGAGGTAACTCTGTCAAATCCTCTGGAAACACGTCCAGAAAATCACGAACAACTTCCGGATAGTCTTCTCCCATAACATCATCTTCTTCGTCTAGAAGACTAGCCAAGAAATAATCTCCACGACTTCGTTCTCGAATTCCATACAATAATGAAGACTGGGAATCACTCCGATCTCCCATGAAAAAGAAATAATCTCCCTCAGGAGTGCAAATTGTAACTCTCCCTCTGAAACAATCAATCGTGGCACGAATGAAAGCTAACCAATCCATCCCAAGAATGACATCAAAGTTGGTCATCTCTAGGAGGATAAGGTCAAACACAAAGGTTCGTTCGACTATCACAATGGAACAATCCCGAACAACTCGGCTCAAAAACACTGAAACCCCAACTGGCGTATCAACACATAATGCCTGATCCATGAAACTAACCTCTAACCCCGATGCAAGTGCAAATGATGACGAAATGAAGGAATGAGATGCACCAGAGTCAAAGAGAATACGAGCCCAAGAACCAAACACTGGAAAGATACCTCGAAGAACTGACGGTCTAAAAGATGCATCAGTCGGTGCGAGTGCAAAGACACAGCCCTGCGATGCATGTGCCGGAGGACTGCCACCCTGAATACCGGACTACTGTGCTGGCATAGTGGGATCATTCCTCCTAATGGATCATGAACCCTGAGAAGACATTGCAGACAATGGTGGTGGTGGTCAAAAACTGACTGAACTGTAGCCGACTGTGACGGCCTCTGTCGTAACCCTCTGCCACTACCAGTACCTGCTCCCTGACTAGGACAATCTCGAATCAAGTGACCTTACTGGTCACACCGATATCAAGCCCTTGGAGCTGAAGAAACTGAAGACGATCTTATGGGACAACTGAACTTGTAATGCCCAGGCTGCTGACACTGAAAACATACGACTCCACTCTTGTCAGACCCAATTGGCATAGGAGTGGTAGGAGCGGATCGTGCAGACTATTGCCCCTAAAACTGAAATGAACCACCCTTGTTCTTTTTCCAAGAAGATCCTTCTAAAGATGGCCCTGCACCTCTCTTTTGCTTCCACTGTTCCCTTCTTGTATCCTTGTCTTTGATATCAACCTCAAGCATCAAAGCCCTCTCTACTACTTTAGAATAAACCTTAATGAAATATGCCATTATCGACGGCCTTATTTTGTTATGAAGACCGGAAACAAACTTCCGAGTCTTGTCAACTTCATCTCTTACCATTTCTGGAGCAAAGCGAGAAAGTGAAGTGAACTTGTTCTCATACTCTACCATTGACATGTTACTTTGGATAAGGCCAAGAAACTGATCTTTTAGTTCCCATCTTTTAGAAATCAGAAAATACTTTTCATACAATAGTTCCTTGAACTTATCCCAACACATTTCCTCCACTTTATGCCGATTCGTAACCGATTTCCACCAGAGCTTAATGTCTTTAGCAAACTTGTAAGTAGCTAAGATGATCTTTAAGTGATCCTTTGTCACATCCATTGAGGTCAACTGAGTCTCAACTTGATCCATGTAGTCGTCTGCTACCATTGGATCCGCACTGCCCTCAAATATAACTGGCATTAACTGAGAATACCCCTTAATGATCTTAATACGTTTTTGAGCTGGCATTTCCTCAACTTGAACTGTAGGTTATGGTACCGGTGGCTGCGACTGAGTAGCAATTGTTGCCCTCAAGGCACTTTGCAATAAACGATTCAACTCTAGTGCCGCAGAACCTTCACCCACTTCTACGGGTGCTTCAACATTATCCCTCCTTGTGGGGACAACTCTTGGGGGAATCAAGTCCTTACGAAGTATGTCCTCATCATTTAGCTCATTCAGATTGGAGCTGGAGCTCTCGCCAACAACACCCTTAGTCGGCCTAGGGCTAAGTTCCCTGGGTTCCTCACGTCGTGACATTGTGCTATAAAACGAGAAAATGGTTCAATGACAAGACACTAAGGTCCACCTTGGATGACTCAACATGAAATGATGCCGTAACAACACTTAGCATGTAAAACTAGGCAAGAAACATTTTAACATAAACATTTAAGCACGTAAGCACATAAGCAATTAAGCATGCTTCTTCAAGTAATAAGTAAGTAGCAAATAGTCAAATAAACAATGCAATCAACATCTCATGCAATCCTATGTAGACCTTTACCCATCGTCCTAAAGGTTTTCGAACCATCGGCTCTGATACCATTCCTGTGGTGACCCGGACCCGGAGGTCCGAACCGTTAGCTGGGTCCTTACTCGGACCCAAGGTCATCTACGTCAAACCTAACATTTCAAGTGTCAAAACATCACCCTTAGGACCATCCCTATGTTGTCACATGGTTTCAACATAATAACCAGAGGTTACAAGTGGGATACCGAAGAGAAAAGAGTAAAAAACCCCAAAGCAAATGCATTTCGCTCGGCCGAAACAGACCATCAAGAACTAGTCGACCGAAATAACCCTTCGGTCGACTAAAGGTAAGATACTGAGAACATGTGAAAGGTTCGGTCGACTGAACCCTATTTCGGTCAACCGAAATGGAGATCCCGAAAACAACAAGAGGGGTTCGGTCGACCGATGCACCATTTCGGTCGACTAAA
Organism: Cornus florida; assembly: GCF_030987335.1. Taxonomy (NCBI): domain Eukaryota; kingdom Viridiplantae; phylum Streptophyta; class Magnoliopsida; order Cornales; family Cornaceae; genus Cornus; species Cornus florida. The sequence continues at coordinate 14,980,118 of NW_026775577.1, forward strand.
ATGGCTTCTTCGAGCCCTGCATCCTGAAACTGACTTGCTATACTTAGAAATGAACTAATATAGCTGATGAGACTTTTAAAACAACTCAAACCCGGACAAAACCATTAAATATGAGACATTCAACAATCGTAAACTAATAAGCCATCAATTAATCATTTTACAAGATCATTTATTACAATTACATGACGTTAAATACAATGCTTACATTAGTTCCATTTACATCAAATAAAAGCTAGGTTTCATACTTGAGTTACAAGGCCATGTATGTCAACTTAGTTACAATCTCCAAAACAACAAACATACATTGAATGGCCTAAGTACAAAACAGTAAAATGAAGGCTTCTAATACCCCGTCAGTTTTGTGGTGGATTATCATCCGCTAACTCTTTGCCGTGACCTAAAAAATGTTAGATATGAGATAATACAAGCCTTAAGCCCCTTATCTAGCCAAAAATATCCTCATTTTCCCTCAATTTTTGTGCTCAACAACCCTAAGAGAATTCAGGACCACACAAAGGGTCAAGGGGACAACCTTGAAGGAAACAATGCAGACCTATACCCATTTGTCTGCAGATCGGCGGGAGCCCGTATGTGCAGGGTGGGCGCCCGCGGAAGCTTGAAAATTCTATCCAAAACGGCCGGCGCTCGCGGGTTTCTGACTAGAGCCCGCCGGTGTATGAGGTTACTGGCTTGATTGGCGGGCACTCGCGGGTTTTCGGCAGGCGCCCACGAGTCTTGAAGATTTTGCCCGAATGGGCGGGCGCCCACTGGTCTTGGACGGGAGCCCGCGAGTCTTGGGCTTCTGCTCTGAAATTCTCGCCTTTGAACCCTCTTTGCGCGGACTGATGGTGAAACTCTTTTTCTTAAAACATTGTGCGAAGAGTATCATGGATTCCATGGATCACTTGACTTGGCCAAAATGACAGTCCCTGGCAGTGGTGTACTTTGATCTTCAAAAACTTATCAAAGCATCACTTTTAACTTCCTTTGGGGAACCAACCTGAAAATAGACAAAAGCATGCAAATAAAACTAATATATGCAGTATAACGAACTAATGGACTTAACTAATGCAAATAAAGGCGCTTGAATATGCAATATTTGGCGTTTATCAAGTTTATCCACCCACGTACCGCCACTATGGTACCCACCGACGCAGGCCAAGCAGCCCTAGCTCCTACCCCAGTGTAGGTCACACCTCTAGCCAATCCCTCTTCAGAATACATCACTGAGCCCATGCTGCATGAATTCTTCATGAAGCATGCTCCATCTACCACGCACACGTTGGTACTGCGCACTGAGCCACCATACCCGAAAAGTCTCGCTCAGACCCCGTACCCTCAAAGGTACATCATTCCGAAGTTCCCCAAGTACGACGGGGTGAAAGGAGATGTTGACGAGCATTTGCAGAGGTTTATAGAATCTTTAGGCCAGCACAGCCACAACGAGGTTCTACGCCTACGAGAGTTCTCCAAGTCCCTCACGGGGCTCGCTTACAAATGGTTTTGGAGCCTTGAGTCGGACTCAATTACTACGTGGCAACAGCTCTCCCAGAAGTTCCATGCCAGTTTGGCCAAGCCATCGAGCGAGTTACCACTCTCTCCCTTACTAAGGAAATGCAGGAGCCTCATAAAGAACCCCTCAAATTCATCTCCCATTTCTAAGTACGTGTAAGGGAGTGTTTTGAGGGTAGCAGCATAAGAGATCTGGTTGACATCTGCATATAGGGCATGGGCAGAACTTATAGGGTACACTTGGTCAATTTGGGACTCAACAGCTTCAGCAATCTTACCACTGTTGTTCGAAATGTCTCCAAGGATCTTGCCCCCCCCCCCCCCCCCTAAAAGTAGAAGTCGCCAGATAAGCCACTCACAAAGAAGCCTCAGTCCTTTCTTACAATTACAAGGCCAAGAAGCGTCGCGAAGCAGATCCCAAGGCCAAGGCGCCTCGCATAGAGCGCACTAATGAGCCACCTCCATTCCCAGTGCGTATGGAGGAAGTCTCCACTACTCTCGAGTAGTGGGTCAAGTATGGTATCGTCGCACTACCCATCCCTCACAAGGAGCTAACCCCACAGGATCGCACTAGCCCCAACTTTTGTATTTTCCATCAGGCCACCACACACCCAACCAGTGCCTGCCGAACCTTGAGACAGATTTTTCAGCAGTGCCTTGAAGGTGGTGACCTCGAGGTGACCACCCCGAAAGACGTACGGCGTAATCCTTATCCTCGCCACCACGGCATGGCCGCAGTCACCTACTATAATGAGATCGAAGAAACCAATCCCATGCGGGCCTAGGTGCATGCAGCCCCAGGCGAAAGGGAATACTATACCACAGCTTCATCAAGTCAGCCCACTCCGCGGCAAACTCAGTTAACCATTTCCTTCTCCGAAACCGATAAGCGAATGTCGACCCCTCATAATCGCCCTCTTTATGTCACGGCTTACGTCAATGGTATGGAGTTCCGACATGCATTTCTAGACAATGGGTCTTTCATTAATGTCATGCCCTGGGCGACTTTTTAAAAGGCCGGCCTGCCTCAGGAGCACCTCATCAAGGAGGCCATTGAAGTTTTTGGATTTGGCAGTGAATCCTACCAAACACAGGGGTATGTAAACGTCGACCTGGCAGTTGGTAAGTGTAATACCCCTAATTTTCAAAGGATAGTCCTGGTAATTTTCAAAAGGATAATCCTGGTATTTCATTAATTGTTTAATTGCATTTTTTTTTTTACTTTATTTAAACTGGATTTTTGTTTTACTTTAATTGATTAATTAGTTAATTATTTTCTTTTAGTTGATTAATTGTTTTGATTTCATTGGTTTGTTTGTAGTTAATTATTTAATTGCTTTAGTTGAGTTGGTTTAATTAAATTTATTTAGTTTTTAATGTGACTATATGGTTGGTTGCATATATATTATACACATAAGTAACCGACATAGTTTTAACCTAGTTTTCTTTATGGGCTGAGTAGGTTATGTTTAGGGTTTAATTGAACCTAAGGTTAGTGGCCTATAAATATTCAAGTAATATTCTGACTAGGGTTTTAGAAAACTATTACGATATAGTAAGGGCTGAGGGACTTGGAAAAGGCTGGGAAGGAGAATAGAGAGCAAACAAAGAGAGTTTCGACGGCAAATTGAGCCGAACGTCGGCGTAAGGCAAGTTCTATCCTTACTCTCTCCCTTAGGCTTCATGTTCTTTGCATTCCTAAACTGTTCTAGGATTAATTGTAACTTAAAACGTTTCTCTGTTCGTGCTTACGTTTGATACACACCAGTATGTGTTGCATGGTTATTAAACTGTTAAAACTTGATAGTTGTGTGCATAATTCTTGATTTAAGTTCATGATTAATAATGGTATAAGGACTTAAACATGGACTGGGAACATACTAGGGTTAGGTTACAGGATTTGGAAGTCAGAACAGTAAGGCGTAGAGGCTGTAGAGTCCATCGGAGGAGGGAACGACGAAGTAGAGAGGGAGGTAGCCGGCTCTCCTTTGGAGGGAGCCGGCTTCCCTTAGTGTGGAGGCGGCTCCAAGAAACTGGAGCCGGCTCTAATGTTTAAAGGAGGCGGCTCCAATTTTTGGAGATGTCTCCTTGCTCAGTTTTTCAATTTTTCTTCGTTTCTAGTTGGTTTTTCATGCAGTGGATGATTCTGGAACTTTTCAGATGAGGTTAGAACTGAATATGTAATGTTTATAAGAGCCTCATGTCTGGGTTAAGGTTCCAGAAGGAGTGTTAATTAATCTGTCCACTTGGAATAGCTTGGACAGTAAAGAACTTGAACAAATAATTATACTATGATTGGGGTTGATAGACTTACAGTGGTTAGTTCTCTGTAATAGTTTTTCTGAGATGAACAATGGTTTTAGAACATGTTCCACCATATACCATGATCTTGTATTTGAATTATTTATGGGTAGGATGCATTGGTGTTGAATGGAACTAAGTTTTAAATTTAGCATCAATTGGATTTTGTGAAACAACCAAAACTAAGCATGTATATACACATACTGTAATTCTATCTTGATGCTTGCACTATTACTGCTAGTATCAACTGTTGGAGGAAATAAACTTGTTGATGGTTATATTAAATGTTTGTGATATCAATTGCTGGATGTGGACTCTACTGAGTCTGTGAAACATTAGAGATTAAGCATGCCTATGTATATGCTAAAGTTTTGTTTTGATGCTTTCATTAGTACTGCTAGTATCAATTTTTTGGAGCATGGACTTTGTTGATATTTACCCCAAATGTCTGTGATATCAACTACTGGATGTGGAATACTATTAATATTTAAACTTAGTATTATATCGGATTTTGTGTAACAGTATGTAATGACTATGTTTACTCTACTTATTGATGCTCACATCACTACTGTTGTTATCAATTATTGGATGTATGGAATTAGTTGATAATCGCTTCAGTTGCCGATATTATCAACTGCTGAATGGTTGGATAGTATACACCGGTATGGGACGGTGGTATACTAGGGACGGTTTGGTTTCAAAAGACCAAAACCTACCTATTCTGGATTAATGAATGGATTAACTAAAAGTTAAATCCTATGGATTTGTAGTGTCATGGCAACAACTAGTTGAGCAGCACTACTATGGATTTTGAATGGATTTTAAATATATTACTATTATGGTACCTCGATATGAGCTTGAGTCTCAGGATCGATGGTTAGGGAGCATATATGCATTGGGATGCATAGCTGGATGCGATGGTTAGAGGTGTACCCTGTTTAGGTTTAAGTACACATGCCCACTTCGTGTGCGTTTTAGCATGTTACCTCTATTCAGGTTGAGACCGGCCTGTAGTCCAGTGAGAGTCCTTTAGTGTGACTATACATATATAATTACGGACTATTAGCTATTGTTGAATTATTTAGGATGTACATGCGTATCGGGCCTCTGTTTGGATTGTAGTAGTATAGAACTTGCGCGTGGGCCTGACCCACTTCTATTTTTCAGGTACACGATAGTTCCAGGCTTAGACGTGTTCGTGCTGAGCAGAGGTCTCTATTCACTCTTCCGACGATGTAGGGCTCTCTCCATAGTTTTATTTCTGGACGTTTATTACAGTTGTTTTATCTTCTATTTGGATGTTTAATAGGGGTCCACTAGAGATGGATTCCCGAGTTGTAAACTTATGGAGGTTTTGGATTACCGAATTTAAGTATTTATTGTTAAAGGATTTAATTTAGTTTCCGTCAGCTATTAAACTTTATTTCTTAAATTCAATTTTGCATTCTGTGTTTGTTATAACATATTAATTGTTTGATATCCCTCGGGTTTGGGCCTGGGCCTGATCAACCCGTGTCTCGGATCCGAGGGGTATCACAGTTGGTATTAGAGCACTCCAGGTTTAAGTGTCTCTAGGATTCTATCGTATAAGACTTCCGCGTAGCGTTTTCTCTTGAGTAGAGCTTAAGTTAGGATTCATTGTATTCCTTATGGTTCGTATAGAAATGGTACTGATGTCTGCCTTTTCGTGTTAACAGATGGTTAACGCTAGAAATGGACAGAACATGCAAGGAACTAGGAAGGAAAGGAGAGCGGCACGTAGGCAACAATATCTCTTACGGCATCAGCAAATGGAGGAAGAGCAGCAAAGGCTTGGGTTTCAAGATGACATGGATCAGTTTCAGGAGGAACAGGAGAATGTTCAAAAGACTCTGGACCAGGTCAAAGATCCAGAGATTCCTCCTCACCTCAATGGCCTCGTTGGTCGGGCTATAGAAGCTGGGGTAATAGCTGCACTTCGGAATCAGCCTCAGATACAGCCGGCACCGCTACCGGCACCGCTACCGGCACCGGTACCAGCACCGGTTGTTCAGACGGATTCTTAGGGAAAGGCTAGGAGCTCTTTCACAAAGGGGAGTCCACCAGTTTTCTCAGGCTCAACTGATGCAAGAGCAGCTCACCAGTGGAAACAGGACATTAAGCGTCATCTTTATTTGGTTCAGTGCACGGAGGTTTAGAAGCAGATGCTTGCTACTTTCAAACTAGTTGGGGATGCACTATAGTGGTGGGAGTCAGTTACCACCTCAGAGGAGAGGATGACATTGTCTTATGATGAGTTCAGTGCTCGCTTTGATGAGAAATATTTTCCCTATGTAGTCAGGGCAGCTATGAAGACCGAGTTTCTAAGTCTGCAGCAGGGAAACATGAAAGTGGCGGAGTATGAGCAGTAGTTCACATGTTTGTCTCTCTTTGCACCGAAGGAAGTGGATACAGAGGAGAAAAAGCGCAACAGTTTTGTCAAGGGACTGATGTGGTCTATCAAGAGAGCTATTACAGGTAGTCCAGCCTATACTACCTATGCTCAGGTGGTAGACGCCGCTCTACAACAGTATCAGTTGACTGTGGACATCAGACAGGCTCGTGGTGAGAAGCAGGGAGATAAAGACTCTACTAATCAGTCAGCTGAAAAGGGGAATGGCAATGGTCACCGGCAGAATAACAAAGGCAAGTTCCAGGGACAACAACCTTAGAAGAAGCACAAGGGTGGTTCAGATGCTCATCGGAATGGGGCACCTATTCAGAGGCAATAGAATGGGGGACCACAGGCAGGACAGGGTCAGCAATAGGCTAACCGACAGATGAGGCCATTTGGTACTTTCCAGGGTAGTTGTTACACTTGTGGAGAGTATGGTCATACCACCAGGCAGTGTCCTAAAGCAGGACAGGGACAGGGACAGTATGTGTAGCTGGGACAGAGAGCGCCAGTGCCTCTACCGGCTCCACAGGTTCCACGGATTCAGGGATAGACACATCTGGCTTTACCGGCATCGCCGCAGACTCAGGGACAGGCACCACAGCAGTTGCACTATGGCAGGGTGTATAACCCCATGCCACAGGATGTTCAGGCACCTCAGACTATTGAGGGTAAGTTTCCTATTCATGGTTTGCATGAACGTGTTTTATTTGATACAGGTGCTACACACTCATTTGTAGCTAGGATTTTTGTTGCTTTATCTGGGATGAGGACGAGGGTATGCACTAGACCTCAGGGTATTTCTACACCATTGGGTGATACAGCTATTTTACATGAAAGTGATGGGCCTGTGACACTAGATATTGGCAGACTCAGATTTCTAGCTAATCTATTGGTCCTGGACATGCACACTTATGATGTGATACTTGGGATAGATTGGTTGTCTCACTACCATGCCCAAGTTGATTGTTATGATAGATCTATTATTTTTACCATACCTGGTCGGGATATGTATGTAGTAGCTATGCCACGTTCTAAAGGGGGCGGTAGCACCTATTTGTTTCATATGAAGGAGGAAAATGAGGAGGGGATTACTGTGCCATTGGAAAATATATCGATTGTACAGGATTTCCCGGATGTATTTCAGGAGATTCCAGGGTTGCCACCTAGTTGCGAGATCGATTTTGTGATAGACTTAGCTCCAGGCACTGCGCCTATTGCTAGGGCACCCTATAGGATGGCACCGGTAGAGATGAGAGAGCTGAGGGATCAGATTCAGCAGTTACTCAGCCAGGGTTTTATTCGTAGGAGTACATCACCTTGGAGAGCACCGGTTCTATTTGTGAAGAAGAAGGATGGTTCGCTTCGTCTGTGTATAGATTACAGGGAGTTGAACAAGGTTACGATTCGTAACAAGTACCCTTTGCCCAGGATTGATGATTGTTTGATCAGTTAAGGGGAGCCACATACTTCTCCAAGATTGATCTGCGTTCTGGGTATCATCAGCTGAGGGTTAGGGAGCAGGATGTTCCTAAGACATCATTTCTCACGAGATATGGTTCTTATGAGTTTCGTGTTATGCCGTTTGGGACGACTAATGCACCTGCAGTATTCATGGACTTAATGAATAGAGTCTTCCGGGCTTATTTGGATCAGTTTGTTATTGTCTTTATTGATGATATCTTGATCTATTCTCGGTCGGAGGACGATCATGCTAGACATCTTCGCATAGTCTTGCAGACGCTTCGTGAGCACCAGTTATATGCCAAGTTTGAGAAGTGTGAATTTTGGCAGCGGGAGGTGAAATTTCTGGGTCACGTGGTGTTAGAAAATGGGATAGCAGTGGATCCGGCCAAGGTTTCAGCGGTGGTTGAGTGGGGACAACCTACATCACCTACTGAGATTCGGAGTTTTCTCGGTCTGGTAGGATATTACAGGAGATTCATCTAGGGATTCTCCAAGATAGCAGGACCATTCACTTATCTGACCAAGAAGGGTGTACAGTTCGTGTGGGATGAACACTGTCAACGAGTTTTTGATGAGCTGAAAAGGAAGCTGACTTCTGCACCCGTTCTAGCTACTCCGCAAAGCGGGATAGAGTATCTTGTTTACACGGATGCTTCGTTGCAGGGTCTTGGATGTGTACTGATGCAGGAGGAGTGACCGATTTCTTATGGATCTCGGAAACTTAAGCCTCATGAGCTTAATTATCCAACACATGATTTGGAGTTGGCAGCAGTGGTTTTTGCCTTGCGTATTTGGAGGCATTATCTGTTGGGTGAGTCCTTTAGATTATTCAGTGATCACAAGAGTCTGCAGTACTTGTTCACTTAGCGGGAGCTGAATATGAGACAGCGCAGGTGGTTGGAGTTTGTAAAAGACTATCATTTTTCTATACAGTACCATCCAGGGAAAGCGAATGTAGTGGCGGATGCACTCAATCGCCGACCTGTTGGTAGTCTTTCTGCTCTATGCACTACTGAGCGGAATGTTTTGAAGAATGTAGATGAGTTGTTAGAAGCTTTTATGGCTTGCATGGTGGTTACACCTTCCATCATTCGCAAAGTTTTACAAGCACAACTCACCGATCAGCAGTGTGTCGACAAGGTCGCAGAGATAGCTTTCGGAGAGGTTCCATTCTACTATGTTGGGGCTGATGGGGGTTTAAGGTATAAGGGACGGTTAGTGGTACCTTCTGCTGATAATTTGAGGAAGGATGTGATGACTGAGACTCACCACTCTGAGTTCTCTGTTCATCCAGGAGGCAATAAGATGTATCAAGATATGAAGCGGTAGTTTTGGTGGACAGGTATGAAGAGGGACATTACTCTTTTTGTTTCTTAGTGTAGTACTTGTCAGATGGTTAAGATTGATCATCAGAGGCCGCCAGGAGCTCTACAACCACTACCGATGCCGGAGTGGAAATGGGAGAGCATATCTATGGATTTTGTGGAAGGGTTGCCAAATTCTTTCAAGGGGCATAATTCTATATGGGTCATTGTGGATAGGTTGACCAAGGTAGCTCATTTCTTGCCTATTTGCACTGACTACACTTCGGAGCAGTTGGCGAGGCTTTACATTTCAGAGATTGTGAAACTACATGGCATTCCATTGTCTATTATATCGGACAGGGATTCGAGCTTTGTGTCTGGATTTTGGAAGAGTTTTCAGCAGGCTTTAGGTACGGAGTTACACCTTAGTACTGCTTATCATCCTCAGACTGACGGACAGACTGAGAGGGTGAATCAGATTATGGAAGATATGCTTCGGTCGTGTGTTCTGGATTTCAAGGGCCACTGGGAGGAATATTTGCCACTTGTGGAGTTTGCTTATAACAATAGTTTCCAGAAGACTATTGGTATGGCACTATTTGAGGCATTGTACGGTCGACCGTATCGATCACCTGTTTGTTGGATGGAGGTTGGAGAGAATCGATTCTTAGGTCTTGAGTTCATCAAGGATACCTCTGAAAAGATTGCTCTTATTCGAGATCGCATGCGTACTGCCCAAAGTAGGCAGAAGAGCTATGCTGATCGTCGTACTCGGGCATTGGAGTTTCAGGTTGGGGATCAGGTTCTACTCAAAGTGTCTCCTATGAAGGGTGTTATGCGCTTTGGGAAGAAAGGGAAGTTGTCACCGCGATTTGTCAGTCCATTCATGATTACGGATCACATTGGAGCTGTTGCTTATCGGTTGGCACTTCCGGATACTTTGGATCGCGTTCACAACGTGTTTCATGTTTCCATGTTGCGAAAATTTCTGCGCGATGAGGATCGGTATCAGCATATCGATGTTGGGGAGATTGAGTTACAGCCGGATGCAACTTATTTAGAGCTACCGTGTCGTATTGTCGACCGACGAGATCAGATTCTTCGTAATAAGGTTATTCCTTTGGTTCGTGTTCAGTGGAGTCATCACAATGAGGCTGAGTCTACTTGGGAACGGGAGGATGTCATTCGCTCGCAATTTCCTGAAATTTTGGAAGAAGGTAAGAGCGAATTCTGAGGACGGAATTCCTTTTGTTAGGGGGGAAGAATGTAATACCCCTAATTTTCAAAAGGATAGTCCTGGTAATTTTCAAAAGGATAGTCCTGGTATTTCATTAATTGTTTAATTGCATTTTTTTTTTACTTTATTTAATTGGTTATTTATTTAAACTGGATTTTTGTTTTACTTTAATTGATTAATTGGTTAATTATTTTCTTTTAGTTGATTAATTGTTTTGATTTCATTGGTTTGTTTGTAGTTAATTATTTAATTGCTTTAGTTGAGTTGGTTTAATTAAATTTATTTAGTTTTTAATGTGACTATATGGTTGGTTGCATATATTGTATACACATAAGTAACCGACATAGTTTTAACCTAGTTTTCTTTATGGGCTGAGTAGGTTATGTTTAGGGTTTAATTGAACCTAAGGTTAGTGGCCTATAAATATTCAAGTAATATTCTGACTAGGGTTTTAGAAAACTATTACGATATAGTAAGGGCTGAGGGACTTGGAGAAGGCTGGGAAGGAGAATAGAGAGCAAACAAAGAGAGTTTCGACGGCAAATTGAGGCGAACGTCGGCGTAAGGCAAGTTGATTTAAGTTCATGATTAATAATGGTATAAGGACTTAAACATGGACTGGGAACACACTAGGGTTAGGTTACAGGATTTGGAAGTCAGAACAGTGAGGCGTAGAGGCTGTAGAGTCCATAGGAGGAGGGAACGACGAAGCAGAGAGGGAGGTAGCCGGCTCTCCTTTGGAGGGAGCCGGCTCCCCTTAGTGTGGAGGCGGCTCCAAGAAACTGGAGCCGGCTCCAATGTTTAAAGGAGGCGGCTCCAATTTTTGGAGACGTCTCCTTGCTCAGTTTTATAATTTTTCTTCGTTTCTAGTTGGTTTTTCATGCAGTGGATGATTCTGGAACTTTTCAGATGAGGTTAGAACTGAATATGTAATGTTTATAAGAGCCTCATGTCTGGGTTAAGGTTCCAGAAGGAGTGTTAATTAATCTGTCCACTTGTAATAGCTTGGACAGTAAAGAACTTGAACAAATAATTATACTATGATTGGGGTTGATAGACTTGCAGTGTTTAGTTCTCTGTAATAGTTTTTCTGAGATGAACAATGGTTTTAGAACATGTTCCACCATATACCATGATCTTGTATTTGAATTATTTATGGGTAGGATGCATTAGTGTTGAATGGAACTAAGTTTTAAATTTAGCATCAATTGGATTTTGTGAAACAACCAAAACTAAGCATGTATTTATACATACTGTAATTCTATCTTGATGCTTGCACTATTACTGCTAGTATCAACTGTTGGAGGAAATGAACTTGTTGATGGTTATATTAAATGTTTGTGATATCAACTGCTGGATGTGGACTCTACTGAGTCTGTGAAACATTAGAGATTAAGCATGCCTATGTATATGCTAAAGTTTTGTTTTGATGCTTTCATTAGTACTGCTAGTATCAATTTTTGGAGCATGGACTTTGTTGATATTTACCCCAAATGTCTGTGATATCAACTACTGGATGTGGAATACTATTAATATTTAAACTTAGTATTATATCAGATTTTGTGTAACAGTATGTACTGACTATGTTTACTCTACTTATTGATGCTCACATCACTACTGTTGTTATCAATTATTGGATGTATGGAATTAGTTGATAATCGCTTCAGTTGCCGATATTATCAACTGCTGGATGGTTAGATGGTATACACCGGTATAGGACGGTGGTATACTAGGGACGGTTTGGTTTCAAAATACCAAAACCTACCTATTCTGGATTAATGAATGGATTAACTAAAAGTTAAATCCTATGGATTTGTAGTGTCATGGCAACAACTAGTTGAGCAGCACTACTATGGATTTTGAATGGATTTTAAATATATTACTATTATGGTACCTCGATATGAGCTTGAGTCTCAGGATCGATGGTTAGGGAGCATATATGCATTGGGATGCATAGCTGGATGCGATGGTTAGAGGTGTACCCTGTTTAGGTTTAGGTACACATGCCCACTTCGTGTGCGTTTTAACATGTTACCTCTATTCAGGTTGAGACCGGCCTGTAGTCCAGTGAGAGTCCTTTAGTGTGACTATACATATATAATTACGGACTATTAGCTATTGTTGAATTGTTTAGGATGTACATGCGTATCGGGCCTCTGTTTGGATTGTAGTAGTATAGAACTTGCGCGTGGGCTTGACCCACTTCTATTTTTCAAGTACACGACAGTTCCAGGCTTAGACGTGTTCGTGCTGAGCAGAGGTTTCTATTCACTCTTCCGACGATGTAGGGCTCTCTCCATAGTTTTATTTCTGGACGTTTATTACAGTTGTTTTATCTTCCGTTTGGATGTATAATAGGGGTCCACTAGAGATGGATTCCCGAGTTGTAAACTTATGGAGGTTTTGGATTACCAAATTTAAGTATTTATTGTTAAAGGATTTAATTTAGTTTCCGTCAGCTATTAAACTTTATTTCTTAAATTCAATTTTGCATTTTGTGTTCGTTATAACATATTAATTGTTTGATATCTCTCGGGTTTGGGCCTGGGCCTGATCAACCCGTGTCTCGGATCTGAGGGGTATCAGAGTAAGTTTAGAGCTCCCATAAAGTTCCACGTCATCCAGGCTGAAACCTCCTACCATGTCCTCCTTGGACGGGCATGATGCACCACTTCGGCATTGTAACTTTAACCTATCATCAGTGTTTCAAGGGAATTTTGGGCCACAAAGTGATCAATGTCCCATGTTCAGATAAGCCTTTTGCTAAGCATAAGGCCCACTTTGCTGAAGCCCTCTTCTTTGATGAACTCGACGATGAGGACGAAGACGGAGAAGTCCACATCATTCGCACTCCGCTGCCTAAATAGAAAGAAGTCCGATAAGGGATTTTTCATCCCCCCTAGCCATACGTACCTCGCGTGATTGCAAGCGGGCCTGACTGCCAGATGGGCGATATGTTTACCGCTTGTGCCATGGCCCCTTGTCTCCTCCTGGATGAACTAGAAAACTCAGAATGATGAGTCTCAGTCATCACATCATTCTTCAAATCGTCAGCAGAAGGTATCACTAAATGTCCCTTGTACTGTAAGCCTCCATCAGTCCCAACATAATAAAATAGAACTATAATACCCCTAATTTTAAAAGGATAGTCTCGACATTTTAATATTTATTTTATTGCCTTTTTATTTGTTTAACTGTAACGTTGGTATGTTTAATTGTTTACTTGCATTTGTTATTTGATATTTGATTTATTTGAATTAATTGTTATTATGTGCATTATTTGACTTATTTAAATTATTTAATGATTGTGTGTTATTTTCTTTAATTGTTTAATTGTATTATTTTTATTTGGAATTCGCTTGTTTTAATGAGATTAAATTAGTGTAATTATTTTAATTTTAAAATTAGGTTTGTTAAATTATTGAGCCGGCTTAAATATATCATTACGGTGGTTTAAGGTTTTACAAAACATAAACATAATTCTGTTCACATAAATAAGAGGGTTGATAGAACAAAGGCACTGTAAGTGCTGTCAAGGAGAAAAATAGAGAGGACCAAGGGAGTGTTGTTGTGGATTGAACCAAAACCATAGGAGGCTTGAAGGTATTCAGTGGTTGCCGGAAACGCAGATACGACGCCAAGATTTCATAACTGAAATCACATGCAAGTTCTTCTCTTTCTCTCTCTCGTTGGCCTGTGTTCTGTGCACACCTAGATGATCTCTAGGACTTTTATTGAACATTAAATAAATCTTGCATGTTTAATATATGATAGATTATTAGCCTGTATGCATTTAGTTTTGACTGGAACTGTTGTTGCAAAATTGTATCTCAGTGTTTGATCGTAATGCATGTTAAATCAGTAGTTGTTTTTATTGTTTCTTCTAATGTAAACTATTGTAAACAAATGATGGGGATGCTACTGGGTATAAATTAGACTCTTAGGTTCAGTATTAAAGAAGAACAGAAGGGTTGGAAGTGGCCGGAGACGAAGCAAATGGTCGAAAACGGATCAGAAATGAAGTAGGGCTCTCAGAGAGGAAGAAAGCCGGCTTCATGGAAGAGGGAGCTGGCTCCCCCCAAGTGTAGAGCCGACTCTAGGGGATGTAGAGCCGGCTCCAAGAAATATTGGAGCCTGCTCCATTGTTGTTTGGAGCCTGCTCTACAAGTTTAAGAGCAGGCTCTCTTATTTTCGTAAAATCTGGACTTTTAGGCACTGTTTGGGACTAGTTGGGTATTCTGAAATGTTTTTGGAAATGTACTGAGGGTTTTAAATGTAATTTCATGAATTATTAAAACCTCATATGGCATAAATTATACCTATAGGCTAACGGATGGAATAGTAGAAAGTATTAAATTTAGCATGCTGTTAACGGATGGAAGGAGTTTAATTGTTTAATTTAATTTTAGCAATTTATCGGAATATAGTAGGATTATAATTCTTATTTTGGATGTACAATAGGGTCATTTGTGTATCAGATTTGATCCGTGCATATTCTGGATTTTAATTGTTGAAATACTAAATTCTTTTATGCAATTACATGGGTTAAGGTTTGGATATAAATTGCTGAAATATTAAACACTATTTTGCAATTACTTGGATTGTGGTTTTGGATTTAAATTGTTGTACTATTATTTATGGTCTGTAATTTACATGGTTTTGGACTTTAATTGCTGAATTATGATATTAAATTCTACCAATTATCTGGATGTTCTGGAATATATGCACCGGTATGGGACGGTGGCATACTAGGGATGGTTTAGCTCAAAATGCTAAGACCTACCCTATTGGATTAAAGGAAAGGATTGTAAAATATTGAATCCTAATTTTATTTAAGTCAGATCGACCGAGTAAGTTGAGTGACTATCTGGATTAATTGTTATTTGTGGTTAAGTCAGATCGACTGAGTAAGTTGAATGACTACCTGGATTTATTGTTATTCACGGTTAAGTCAGATCGACTGAGTAAGTTGAGTGGCTAATCGAATTAGGAGTCTTATGTCAGATCAACAAAGAATTGAATGACATACTCTGGTTTTGGACGGACTTTATATATATGTTTATGGTATCACAATATGAGCTTGAGTCTCAGAGTCGATGGTTAGGGCGCGTATATGCAGTGGATGCGTAGCTAGCTATGATAGGTTGAGGTATACCCTGTTAGGCTTAGGTACTCATGCCCACTTAGGTGTGTTTTGCATGTTACCTTCTATTCAGGTTGAAACCCCCTATATAGTCCAATGAATATCCCTTAGTTTGAATTTTTAAATGTATAGACTAGATAGTTATTGTTGAGATATTTAGGGTGTATCTGTGTATCGGGTCATTGTATGGATTGTAGTTAGATTAGAACTTGTTCGTGGGCCTGACCCACTCTTATATTTTTTAGATTTCAGACGGTTCCAGTCTTAGGCTTGATCGTGCTGAGCAGAGACTATCATTCATTCTACCGACGACGTATGATTTTATTCCATGTTTTAGTTTTGGTTTTATTTCTTGTTATTTTTTGATCAGTTGGGATCTGATTGAGGGGTCCACTAGATGGATTCCTGAGTTGTACTCTTAGAGGTTTTAGGGAGTTAGATTTTTTAAATCTTTGACTTTGGAGGATTTTATATTTAGTATTTATTTCAGCTTTATTCTATTTCTTATTTTATTTTTATATTCTATGTTCATTTTAAAATATTAATTGTCTGATATTGCTTCGGGTTTGGGCTTGGGCCTGATTAACCCCTGTGTCGGATCCGAGGGATATCACAGTTAGTATCAGAGCACTCCAGGTTCAAGTGTCTCTAGGGTATTTCGTATTAAGACTTCCGCATAGCGTTTTCTCTTGATTAGAACTTAAATTTAGGATTCATCGTATTCCTTTACGGTTCATTTAGAAAGTACTGATGTCAAGTTTATTTTGTAATTTCAGAATGTTTGGCACAAGGAAAAGGACGTGGTCTGCGATGAAAGCAAAGAAGGACCCAAGGAAGAAGAAGGTTACTCCGACGATTCCCCTGCGAAGGTCGACCAAGAAGGCAGATTTAGAGACCAAGGAATTGGATTCAATAGGTGTTGCTACGGAGTACAAGTCAAGGAAGGGTTCTGGTGTGCAAGATTGGCCACTATATAACACAAGTTCGGTGGTGCTCGAAGCTGAGCCAAGCGAAGAGGAAGACCCCGAAGAAGATCAGGACGGAAGAGATACCGGAGCATCCAAGATGGAGGGCACTAGTGTTCAAGGATGAATGCTCTTTTGAGAGTAATTTTAATTACTAATAGTAGTGGAGATATTACTAAAAATGTAGTATGGATTTAATTACGTATGCTAGTATTATGTTAACGAAGATTTTACGATTATTCGTTTGACAGTTTATGGTTTGAAAAAGTTCTTAATAATGTGAACTAGCGGTTTTGGCTATCTTTATTGTGTTTTGGTGATAGCATTTTTGTGATATATACACATATGGTTTTATTAGACTATATTGGAATGTGTATGTTGCGATAATAGATAATTATCACAGTGGAGTGAATGGGTATTTTTGAATAGGCAAGCAAATATTTGCTTGTAAGTACATTGTGAATGGGAAGATTGCCGAACATTTTGTTTACTTTACGTGTTTTTGCTCTATGGTATATTCAGACATCTTAGTTTATAGTTTAGTTAGCGACACAAGTGTGTGGTCAACCACAGGGTATTTTTACATTGATTGGTGGTACTGCCATTTTACATTAGAGTGATGGGCCTGAGACACTAGATATTGGTGGACTCAGATTTCTAGCCAATCTATTGGTCCTGGATATGCACACTCATGCTGTATTACTTGGGATGGATTGGTTATCGCATTATCATGCTCAAGTTGATGGTTGTGATAGGTTTGTTGTTTTCACCATACCTGGTCAGGATATGTACGTCGTTGCTATGCCACGTTCTAATAGGGTCACTAGCACTTATTTGTTCCATATGGAGGAGGAAACGGAGAAGGAGAGTACTATAGCATTGGATAGCATACCAATCGTACAAGACTTTCCAGATGTTTTTCAGGAGATTCCAGGGTTGCCACCTAGTCGCGAGATCAACTTTGTGATTAACTTAGCTCCAGGCACGACGCCTATTGCTAGGGTACTATATAGGATGGCACCAGTAGAGATGTGAAAGCTGAGGGATCAGATTCAGCAATTACTTAGCCAGGGTTTTATTCGTTAGGGTACATCACCCTAGGGAGCACTGGTTTTGTTTGTGAAGAAGAAGGATGGTTCACTTCGCCTGTGTATAGATTACAGGGAGTTGAACAAGGTTACTATTCGTAACAAGTACCCTTTGCCTAGAATTAATGATTTTTTTATTATTTATTATTTTTTTTTATCAGTTGAAGGGAGCTACATACTTCTCGAAGATTGATCTACGTTCTGGATATCATCAACTTTGGGTTAAGGAGCAGGATGTTCCGAGGATAGCGTTTCTCACTAGATATGGGTTTTATGAGTTTCGTGTCATGCCGTTTGGGTTGACAAATGCACTAGCGGTTTTCATGGACTTAATGAACAGAGTCTTCAAGGCTTATTTAGATCAGTTTGTTATTGTCTTTATTGATGATATCTTGATCTATTCTAAGTCAGAGGATGATCATACTAGACATCTTCGGATTGTCTTGGACGCTTCGTAAGCACTAGTTATACGCCAAGTTCGAGAAGTGTGAATTTTGGCAGCGGGAAGTGAAGTTTCTGGGTCACGTGGTGTCAGAAAAGGGAATAGCAGTAGATACAGCCAAGGTTTCGACAATGGTTGAGTAGGGACAGCCTACTTCACCTACCGAGATTCGGAGTTTTCTCGGATTGGTCGGATATTATCATAGGTTCATCTAGGGGTTCTCAAAGATAGCAGGACCACTCACTCATTTGACTAAGAAAGGTGTACAGTTCTTGTGTGATGAGCACTGTCAGAAAGCTTTTGATGAGCTGAAGACTAAATTGACTTCTGCACCAGTTTTGTCTACCTTACAAAGCGGGATAGAGTATCTTATCTACACAGATGCTTCCTTGCAGGGTCTTGGATGTGTTTTGATATAGGAGGAGCGACCAATTTCGTATGGATCTCGTAAGCTTAAGCCTCACGAGCTTAATTATCCAACACATGATTTAGAGTTGGCAGCTGTGGCCTTTGCCTAACGTATTTGGAGGCATTATCTGTTGGACAAGTCCTTCAGATTATTTAGCGATCACAAGAGTATGCAATATCTGTTCACTCAGCGGGAGCTAAATATGAGATAGTGCAGATGGTTAAAGTTTGTGAAGGATTATTACTTTTCTATACAGTACCATCCAGGGAAAGCGAATGTGGTGGCAAATGCACTCAGTCGCCGACCTGTTGGTAGTCTTTCTGCTTTATTCACCACTGAGTGGAACGCTTTGAAGACGGTGGATGAGTTGTCGGATGCTTTCATGGCTTACATGGTAGTTACACCTTCTATTATTCACAAGGTTTTGAAAGCACAACTCACGGACCAACAGTGCATTGATAAAATTGCAGAGATAGCTTCTGGGGAGGTTCCATTTTATTATGTTGGGACTGACGAAGGTTTGAGGTACAAGGGCCGTTTAGTGGTACCTTCTGCTGATGATTTGAAGAATGATGTGATGACTGAGACTCACTACTCTGAGTTTTCTATTCATCCAGGAGGAGATAAGATGTGTCAGGATATGAAGCGGCAGTTATGGTGGGCAGGTATGAAAAATGACATTTCTATTTTTGACTCTCGATGTGGTACTTGTCAGATGGTTAAGATTGATCATCAGAGGCCGCCAGGAGCTCTATAGCCACTACCTATACTGGAGTGGAAATATGAGAGCATTTCTATGGATTTTGTGGAGGGATTGCCTAATTCTTTTAAGGACCACAATTCCATTTGGGTTACCGTGGATAGGTTGACTAAAATAGCTTATTTCTTGCCTATTCGCATTGACTTTACTTCGGAGCAGTTGGTAAGACTTTACATTTCAGATATTGTAAAATTACACGGCATTCCATTGTCTATTGTATCGGACAAGGATTCAAGCTTTGTGTCAGGATTTTGGAAGAGTTTTCAGCAAGCTTTGGGTACAGAATTGCATCTTAGCACTGCTTATCATCCTCAGACTGATAGACAGACTGAGAGGGTGAATCCGATAATGGAGTATATGCTTCGGTCGTGTCTTTTTAATTTCAAAGGCCACTGGGAGGATTATTTGCCACTTGTGGAGTTTGCATATAATAATAGTTTCCAGAACACTATTGGGATGGCACCGTTTGAGGCATTATATGGCCGACCCTGTCGATCGCCTGTTTGTTGGATGGGGGTTGGTAAGAGCAGATTCTTGGGTCCTGAGTTCATCAAGGATACTTCTAAGAAGTTTGCTCTTATTAGGGATCGTGTGCGCATTGCCCAGAGTAGGCAGAAGAGTTATGCAGATCGTCGTACTCGTGCATTGGAGTTTCAGGTTGGGGATCAGGTTCTACTCAAAGTGTCGCCTATGAAAGGTGTCATGCGCTTTCGGAAGAAAGTAAAGTTGTCACCGCTGCTTGTTGGTCCATTCATGATTACGGATCGAGTTGGAGTTGTAGCATATCGGTTGGCCCTTCCGGATAATTTGGATCGCGTACACAATGTATTTAATGTTTCCATGTTACGAAAATTTTTGCGAGATGAGGATCGGTATCAACATATCGATGTTGGGGAGATTGAGTTGTAGCCGGATGCAACATATTTGGAGCCACCATGTTGTATTATTGATCGTCAGGATCAAATCCTTCGTAATAAGGTTATCCTTTTGGTGCATATTCAGTGGAGTCATCACAATGAGGCTGAGTCTACTTGGGAACGGGAGGATGTCATTCGCTCGCAATTTCCTAAAATATTAGAAGAAGGTAAGAGAGAATTCTGAGGACGGAATTCCTTTTGTTAGGGGGGAAGAATGTAATATCCCTAATTTTAAAAGGATAGTCTCGGCATTTTAATATTTATTTTATTGCCTTTTTATTTGTTTAACTGTAAACTTGGTTTGTTTAATTATTTACTTGCATTTATTATTTAATATTTGATTTATTTGAATTAATTGTTATTATGTGCATTATTTGACTTATTTAAATTGTTTAATGATTGTGTGTTATTTTCTTTAATTGTTTAATTGTATTATTTTTTATTTGGAATTCACTTGTTTTAATGAGATTAAATTAGTGTAATTATTATAATGTTAAAATTAGGTTTGTTAAGCCTATAAATATATCATTACGGTGGTTTAGAGTTTTACAAAACATAAACATAATTCTGTTCACATAAAAAAGAGGGTTGAGAGAACAGAGGCACCGTAAGGGTTGTCAAAGAGGAAAACAGAGAGGACCAAGGGAGTGTTGTTGTAGATTAAACCAAAACAATAGGAGGCTTAAAGGTATTCAGTGGTTGCCGGAAACGTAGATACGACGCCGAGATTTCATAACTGAAATCACAGGCAAGTTCTTTTCTTTCTCTCTCCCGTTAGCCTGTGTTCTGTACACACCTAGATGATCTCTAGGACTTTTATTGAACATTAAATAAATCTTACATGTTTAATATATGATAGATTATTAGCTTGTATGTGTTTAGTTTTGATTGGAACTGTTTGTAATACCCATAATTTTAAAAGGAAAATTCTGGCATTTTGTTTAAATTATTTAATTGCAATTGTTGTTAATTTAATTGATTTCTTGCTTGTTTCTTTTTATTTAAATTACTTGTGGATTTGATTATTTAAATTTTATTGTGGTTTAATTATTTATATGCTTGTATGGAATTGTATTGTTTTTTAAAATTATTTTAATTTGTTCTTTAAATTGTATTGTGTTTTAATTATTTATGTGCTTATGTGGCTTTGTGAATTAAATGTAATTTAACTGTTTAATTATTAGGGTTTTGTGTTATACATCGTGTCTAGGTTTTGAGCCGACTTGTAGTTGGTTTAGGATTTAACTTAGGGTTTCAAGTAAAGTCTATAAATATATAAACATACGTCTGCCAAGGGTTGTTAACCCTATTCATGTAACAAAGTCATACAAAGAGTTGTGAGGGCAGAAAAATAGAGAGGGAGTTTAAGTAATTTACAGAGAGGCTTAAGGTGGAAGGAGTGGAGTGCTTCTGGGTTGAACCAAGAGCACCGGAGGAGTGGAACGATAGTCTAGGACGTTTTCGGAAACTTTAGAGACGGTGGATTACAGTTTCAAAATCTAAAACTGCAGGCAAGTCTCTGTTCTTCTCTTTCCCGCTAATTCGTGTTCTGTGCATGCCTGGTTAAGACTCCAGGGATTAATCAAAGATTAAAATAGATAAAACGAATGTTATGAATCATCTTATATGCATGTTTAATCATTTTTTAATTCCATTGAATTAATCTGTTTTAATGTTGCCTAAAAGTTTTAAATGAGATCTTGTTGCCGATTGTTGTAAATCTTGTGTAAAATTCTTGTTGTGAATATATATATTTATGCTTGAGGATTAGTCTGAGATATTAAACGAACCCTAGAATAAGTGATTAACACAGTATTTAATTTCACCAAATTAATCTGTTGTGGGTTGCTTAAAAATTTCAGACTAAGGTTCTGTGATCGTTGATTCTAAAACTATGTTCCATGCATGCTATCATTGAATATCAGTGATTTAATATGTACCTAGGATTGAGTTTGAACCTAGATCAAAGATTTAACAACAGCACAGAGGCTCCGTTAATTACCGAAGTTAGAGAAGAAGACACAGAAACGGATGACGGCGCTTAAGGGAGTAAGAGCAAGTTCCAAGAATGGACAGAGCCAGCTCTAAAACCCTTAGAGCCAGATCTTGGTGGACTAGACTAGGATCTAAAGAGTCTAGAGCTGTCTTTAGATGGAAAAGAGCAGGCTCCTATTTTTCTAGAGCCTGCTCTCTTTTAAAACGCACTGAAACTGAGTTTTAGGGACTTTTTGGCTGAAATTGGATTTTCTAAAATTATTTAAAGGCTATTGGATGTTGTAATTTAATGTTTAAGACTTATAAAAATGTTGGGAAGCATGATTACAAGTAGGATTTGAGAACGGAATTAATCTAAGATTAAACAGTGAACCCGTAAGTAGATGATTTGAAAATTAATTTCTATTGTCTACTATTTTTGGAATTTTATTTCTCTGCAAAATCTTAAATTGCGAGACATGTTTTTAGCTGTGATATAAGCATATGGTAGTTAAATATGTGTATTCTTAGTTGGAATTAACTGATGTTTAAAATCTGTCATACAATGCATCAGTTATGGTACTATATTGAGAAGTAAATTGTATAATCTTAATTTATCAATTCAAAGGATTGGAACTGGGATTCTAAAATTGTTATTAGATGCATAATTTAGTTATACACGTGTTAAACTGTATTTATGCAAATTTTGGAGTATGGTTGATTAGTATCTAATACTGTTTTCATCAACTATGTTAACTGGAGGAGCTAAATGTACAGTCTTTTCATTTATATAAAGAACTGTAATGAAATATCTAAATGTTATATTGGATGCATAAATTGGTTGTATATATGCTAAACTATATTTATGCTTATTCTGGGATGTGGTTAATAAATAATTATATTGTGTTATTAACTACGTAAACTGGAGGATGGTATGCACCGGTATGGGACGGTGTCATACTAGGTACGGATTAGTTCAGACACTAAGCCCTACCTAAATTTGGATTAAGGTATGGATTAATCATAAAGGTTAAGTCCATCACCTACATGTGTCATATCAATTATGAATTGAATGACCTACTATGGTTTCAGGCTGGAGTGTTTACACATATCAAACCATAACACGGATGACTGATATTTTGTGATAGGAGTACGGACTTTATATATTTATTTTATGTGCCATGGTTTGGGCTTGAGTCTCAGGACCATGGTTAGGGCGCGTATATCTCCTAGGATGGATAACTGGACATAGGTGTTGTTCCCTAGTAGATCTAGGTACTTATGCCCACCCTTGGGTGCGTTTTCGCATGTTGCCTTCTATTCAGGCTGAAACAGACCTATTGGACTAGCGAGTGTCCTATAGTGTGTATCTATACATATATGGACTACTCTAGATATTATTGAGTCTTCCTAGGATGTATCTGTATATCGGATTTCTGTTTGGATTGTAGTAGAATAGGACTTGCATGTGGGCCTGACCCACTCCTTTATTTTTCAGGTGTTCGTCAGTTCCAGAGTTAGAGCTTGGATGTGCAGCGCAGATACAGACATTCATTCCTCCGACTACGTAGGAATCTTCTCTATGTTAGCTTTAGACTTTATTTCAGTCATTTCAGTTTCGGATTGAGAATTTTAATAAGGGGTCCACTGGATGGATTCCCGAGTTGTATGGATTGGAGGTTTTGGATTATCGAATTTGATTAATTATGATACAAAGATTTTCTTTTAGTTTCTTTCAGCTTATTATAATATTTCTTATTTCAATTTGTATTCTGTGTTCGTTATAAAATACTTTAATTGTTAGATATTCCCTCGGGCTCTGGCCGGACCTGATCAACTCGTGTCTCGGATCTGAGGGGTATCATAGTTGGTATCAGAGCACTCCAGGTTCAAGTGTCTCTAGGGTGTTTCGTATTAAGACTTCTGCGTGGCATTTTCTCTTGCTTAGAGCTTCAGTTTAGGATTCGTTGAATTCCTTTACGGTTCATTTAGAAAGTACTGATGTCAATCTTATTCTGTCATTTCAGAATGTTTGGCACTAGGTGAAGGATGTGGTCCACGATGAAAGCAAAAAGGGACCAAAAGAAGAGGAAGGTTACTCCGATGATTCCACTGCGAAAGCAGACCCAAACGGCAGAATTGGAGACCAAGGAATTGGTTCTAATAGGTGCGGCTTCGGAGTATAAGTCAAGGAAAGTTTCTTGTGTGCTGGATTGGCCACCATACTGTGGACCCAACACAACTTCAGTGGTGCTCGAAGCTGAGCCAAGCAGAGAGGAAGACCCAGAAGAAGATCAGGATGGAGGACATACCGGAGCATCCAAGATGGAAGGCACCGGAGCTCATGGATGACTATTCTTGTGATGGCACAAGTTTTTCAACCCAATGCGTTAGTGATGAACCGAAAGTGATCCGATAACGGATCCAAAATGCGGAAGCTAAAGGTAAACCAAGGTCTTTAGAGATAGGAGTCACTCCTAAGATACAAATATGATCCTCCATGAGGTCACGGAACTTAAAGAGGATAAAAACGGAAACAAAGATAAAAAAGGACAAAATTTGCTATCCAAGGGGCAAAAAGGTCAATTCACTATTAAAAGGAGAAACTTGACTCTAAATAAGTCAAACAAGGTTAATAAAACCTAATCTAATCATTTGGAAACATTCCAAGTGGTTCCATGAATATTGGCTAAGACTCCCACAAAATGCCCCGTCCCGGTTGAAGAGAAAACTGACACTGCTTCACTAAAATATACATAACTCCCACCATGTTTGGAATTTAAGGATAGGATTGGTATAATTGGAAATCTAACTCAAAATCCTTTAGTTTAGGCTCAAGAATCACCCCATTTGGATTATAAATGAAGAAGTTCTGACCCGTTGAAGTTGGATGATCAGTGTTGGAACTTCACAGAGACTAGGCTCGGGATCAAGCTATTTTGGTCGACCGAAATGGACTTTTGGATGACCAAAATGAAAGTTTTGAGACCTGAAATCATGAAAAAAAAGGTTCGTGTTGCTTCGGTAGACCGAAATAAGGGTTCGGTCGACCGAAATGACCCTTGAACAGTGTATTTGGCTACTGGAATGCGATATTACTGTGCAAATACAAAACCATTTGACATTGGTCGACCGAAATAGAGTTTTGGTCGACCAAAACACTTCAAAAACTTGCTACTGAACCTACTATAAGTCCAATATGCTAAGGTCTAAGCTCTACTTTGAATCCCTTCATGAATTGGTTCAAAATGCATGTGTAAAACTAATTTTTTCATGAAGTTTGAGTGTGTGAACATACTAACATCTTTGATATGAGTAAATGAATATAAAACAATGGCCCATGGCCCCATACACATCATTTACAAGATTTTGACCTCTCAAACGTCAAATTTTCTTTAAAAGACAATTAAAGCAAAAATGTTATACCAAAAGTGTCTAAGTACCAAGGTAGACATGCTTGGCCCTTGGCCTCTTTTCATACATGCTTCTAACGTCAAAAGTGATTACTTAAGCATCTTACACATCAAAGAGGTTACATAATCTTCAAAAGTACCATACATACATGGTATTCAAAATATGATATCAATAGAAAGGCATGCTAAACACTTGCAAGTCAATACACAAAAATGCTTTATTTAGCTCAAAGGCATGCTAAATACTTGCATGTCAATATACAAAAATGCTTCATTTAGCTCAAAAGCTTCTAAGGATGATGAGCCTCTAAGAACATAGTCTCTTTACTTGAAAAACAACCCAAACCACTAGGGTGAGTAATTAAGTTACTCGTAGGATGTGGTGCATGCGCATACCCTATAGTTTTAAGTATAATGTGAACCAAACATAGACCATCACAAGGGTGCATTCCACCTAACGTCTATGTTCCCATGGTGCTCTAAGGGATCATCTCAAGCTATACAAATGTTGAAACGGTAAACACGTAACATCCAAGTATACATAAGCGAGTACACTAACCACATTAAAACTAAGATTTACCAAATCACAAGCTACAAGAAATCCATGATTTACAACTTGGAAAGTAATGCGAAATCAAGTAATGGAAAGACTAGGATATGTGGCCACGAGACCATACAAGTTATTTTGGGTAATTGTGACCCACAAGGTACTATCTAGTGCGCACTATGACTTAGGAGAATTCCTATCCTCCGTACTAGAGCCAAACTCTAGCCATCAAACATTTCATATCCTTACAAGCTTCCAAAAATTAATAAGTTCATGACATTTATACAATCTCAATACATGAACTACCTACCAAGCACAAGTAGGGTAAAACCACACAAACCATGCCCTAAGGTTTCATGTCTAAAGTGGCAAGCTAATGATACTACACATTATGCCACATGGATTTAATCTTAATGTAGGCCACCATTAGTAATTATGCAATATAGCAATTTACCTACAAGTAATTTCAAATGATACTTACAAGACTTTCAATAAAATCTATATTACTTAACAACACAAGAGTAATTTCAAGATATTCATCATAAATCCTCAATGAAATCACAAGTATTAGGCAAATCATTAAACAATAACCTACCTATACAATTTAATAGTCATATACATGCTTTAATCCACAAATCCTAAGTCAAGCATACAAAATCTCTATTCATATGCAAATACAAGAATTTTAAAGCATGTAATCAATATATATCAAGCCCCAATATATATAAAACCCAAAGAGGATAAACATACAACCACCCCTACCTCAATAGAGAATTGAATCTCTATAATCCAAGCAACCAAACCCTAAATGTAAAACAAGTTTAGGGTTATTGAAGAGGATAGTGAGAGGAATCTTTTCTCTCCTAAGGTTTTTACTCTAAGGTGCAAGGAAGTGAGCCAAATTAAAGGGAGAAGCTATGAATTAAGCTTTCCTCCAATGGTGGATTTGCTAGGGTTCAAGAGAGATAATGAAATGAAGAAGGTAAAGTGTAAAATGGTGAGTGGAAGGGCTAGAAATCCTCTACTCACTATGTGCACTTGCACTACCTCTCTCACACACACAATGCAAGACTAAACCTTGATCCTACACTTGTCACTAATCCAATGCCTCTTCCAAGACTAAATCCCAAGCCCACACTTGTCACAAATCAAAGGCTACATGTGCACTAATCTAAGGCTAACACATGGATGAATCTCCACCCACCAAATGCCAAGAAGTCATGGTCCCAAGTCTCTTCACCTAAATGCCAACAATGGCTCCATGAGAGTGTGACACTTGTCACACTTTCCAAAAATTGCAAAATGGTCCTTTTTCAAAGTATCTTCTAAAATAAATTGTAAAAAGGTCCCTAAAACAAAAAATAATTATTTTACATAATTACACCAAAACCCCAAAAGTTATAAATAATTACACATTCATGCCATTTTACAAGGAAAGTACTAATCTAGCATGCTTTTCAAGAAAAGTAAAAATACCAATGTCATGGAAATCAAATACCTGAATGCATGCAAAACCGGAATCAAATCCGAGCACAACAAGTGAGGTTATGCAAGGAAAAATGAAAAACGGGAAAAAGATGAAATAGGGAAAAAAACAAAATCGGAAAAAGACGAATAAAGAAAATCGCCGAAAATGGAAAAGGAGGAATAAAATCGGGTCATTACAACCTACCCCCTTAAAAGGATTTCGACCTCGAAATCAAGTCGTACCTGAAAGGAAGAACAAATGGGGATACCGAGAGCGAACCTCCTATTCGAGCTCCCAGGTGGCCTCCTCAACCCCGTGATGTCTCCACAAGACCTTAATTAATGGAATGGTCTTGGTCCACAAAATATGCTCCCATGAATCAAGAATTTGGACCGGACCTTCCTCGTAGGTCACGTCCTTATCAACAACAACATCTGTCCACCGTAAAACATGCAATGGATCCGGCTCGTACTTCCTCGATATAGATACATGAAAAATGTCATGAACCCTATCCAGGTTTGGCAGCAATGCCAAACGATAAGCAACTTCACCGACGCGCTCCAAAATCTGAAATGGTCCAATGAACCTAGGAGACAACTTGCCCGTCTGCCGAAATCTCAGAAGTCCCTTCCGTGGAGAAATCTTGAGAAAGACGTGGTCCCCTACCTCAAAAGACAAGGATCTCCTCCTCTTGTCAGCTTAACTCTTCTGCTTGCTCTGAGCTGTAGCCAACCGCTGCCGAATCAACTTGATCTTCTCTGTGGTCTCAAAGACAATATTGGGACCTAAGGCGACTGTATCACCTACCTCGGTCCAACAAACTGGAGATCTGCAGGGTCTGCCATACAACGCCTCAAAAGGTGCCATGCCAATACTGGTCTGGTAACTGTTGTTGTAGGCAAACTCAACCAAGGGTAAGTAGTCTTCCTAACTACCCCTAAAATCCAAAATGCAAGCCTGTAGCATATCTTCCAATATCTGAATGGTGCGCTCCGACTGACCATCAGTCTGAGGATGGAATGCTGTGCTGAAATGAAGCCCCGTGTCAAGAGCTTCCTGAAAACTCTGCCAAAAGTGAGACGTGAACCTGGGATCCCTATCTGAAACAATGGATACCGGAACCCTGTGAAGCCTGACAATCTGCCCCACATACAGTCCACTAAGCCTTTTCGCGTCATCTATCACTGTCATAGGCAAAAAGTGAGCCGTCTTTGTCAATCTGTCAACAATAACCCAAACGGCATCATTCCCTGCCTTGGATCTCGGAAGTCCAGTCACGAAATCCATAGTGATGTGCTCCCACTTCCACTCTGCCACTGGTAGTGGTTGTAACTACCTTGCTGGTCTCTGATGCTCTGTCTTCACTTGCTGACAAGTAAGGTATTTAGCCACGAACTGAAAAACATCCCGTTTCATGCCTTTCTACCAAAACTGTCTTTGCAAATTGTGATACATCTTCGTACCATCAGGATGAACTGCAAGTCGAGAATGGTGAAAATCCTAAAGAACAACATCACGACAAGATAACGGAACAACCATCTTCCCTTTGTACCTGAGACCACCGTCTGAATGCAAGGTCCAACCCTCAACATTCTCGCCACCTGAAATTCGATCGTGGATGGACTTCATTTCCCCATCCTCCTGCTGTGCCTCAATAACTCTGCTGACAAGAGCTGGTTGAGCCACAAGGCTAAACAAAATAGCCGGTGAAACATCCTCATACAACTGCAAACCAAGATCTGCAAGCTCTTCTAGCATCTTCCATCTGTGAATGGAAATGCTAGCAAGAGTACTCTGTGATTTCCTACTCAATGCATCGGCCACCACATTGGCCTTCCCCGGATGATACTGCAACATAAAGTTATAGTCCTCTATGAACTCAACCCATCTGCACTATCTCAAATTCAAATCCTTCTGAGAGAAGAGATATTTGAGACTCTTGTGATTGGAGAAAACTTCAAACTTCTCCCCATACAAATAGTGTCTCCACCCTTTAAGGGCAAAGATAACTGCTGCCAACTCCAAATCATGTGTCGGATAGTTCAACTCGTGAGTCTTCAACTGTCGAGACCCATAAGCTACCACTCGTTCAGTCTGCATCAGAACACAACCCAAACCTTTTCGCGAAGCATCACAATAGACCACGTAACCCAAACCACGTTCAGGTATGATCAAAACTGGAGCTGATGTCAACCTGACCTTCAACTCCTGAAAAGCAAAATCATAAGCCTCATTCCATATGAACTTGACTCCCTTGCGAGTAAGTCGAGTCATAGGTGCCGCTAGGCGAGAGAAATCCCAAATAAATCTCCTGTAATAGCCGGCTAGGCCAAGAAAGCTCCGAATCTCAAACACTGTCTTCGGACGCCCCCAATCCATCACAGACTCAATCTTCGATGGATCCACTGCAACACCGCCCCCTGACACAACATGTCCAAGGAACTTCACCTCTGCTAGCCAAAATTCGCATTTCTCGAACTTAGTATACAATCGGTTATCCCTGAGGATCTGCAAAACTACTCTTAAGTGAAACTTATGCTCTTCCCTCGAAGTTGAGTACACGAGAATGTCGTCAACGAACACCACCATAAACTTGTCAAGATAGTTACTGAATACACGGTTCATCAAATCCATAAAAAGCTGCTGGAGTATTGGTCAAACCAAATGGCATCACCAGAAACTCATAATGGCCATACCATGTACGAAAAGTGGTCTTAGATATATCCTCATCCTTAACCCTTAACTGATAGTAACCTGATCTCAAATCAATCTTCGAAAAGCATGTCGCTCCTTTCAACTGATCAAACATGTCATCAATCATAGGCAAAGGATACATGTTCTTGATCGTAGCTCGATTCAACTTGTGATAATCGATGCAAAGTCTCAAAGACCCATCGTTCTTCTTCGTAAAAAGAACTAGTGCTCCCCATGGTGAAGCACTAGAACGAATAAAGCCCTTAGATTTCAAATCATCCAACTGACTTTTCAGCTCATCAAGCTCTGCCGGTGCCATATGGTACGGTGCCATAGAGATGGGTGCTGTATCGGGAATGACGTCAATGGCAAAAACAACTCCCTTAAAGGAAGTAACTCTGTCAGTTCCTCTGGAAAGACATCAACAAACTCTTCAACAACTGCCGGAAGAATATGGCCCAAATTGCTATCTTCGTCAACTAGCAAACTAGCCAAGTAGGATCTGTAGTGACTCCAGTCACCAATGCTGAAAACCATAGCCTGGTGGGAATCACTCCGATCTCCCACAAAATGGAAACAGTCTATCTCGATAATGACGTCAAAGCCCATCATGTCAAGAACAATAAAATCGAACTCTAAGGTCCGCCCAGCTATCTTAATAGCACAACCCCAACAAACACGATCCAAAGACACTAGACCCCCAACTGGTGTGTCAACACAAATAAGGCTATTCTGAAGTGTGACCTCTAGACCCATTTAATGTGCAAATGATGCTGAAATGAAAGAATGCGATGCACCTATGTCAACAAGAACTCTAGCCCAAGAACTGAAAAATGGAAAGATACCTTGAACTGTAGAAGTCCCTGCGGAGGTATCGGCCTGCGGTAATGCGTAAGCCCGTCTCTGAGCCCCCGACTGCTGAGAACTGCCCTGGTGGCCAAACTGATGTCTGGAAGCAGTAAGTGTAGAACCTCTGACCAGATAAGAACCAACTGGCGGCGCCACCGGCTGTGGTGCTTGAGGCACCCCAAAACCTGACTGCACAACTGCTGACTGTGTCAGTGCGACCTGTGAACCTATGCCACTCTGAGCCCCGCCTTGCAATTTTGAACACTCTCTCCTGAAGTGACCTGGTTGCTTGCAATAATGACAAGCTCTGCGAACCCCCTTCGTCGAAGCTGTAGGCTTACTAGCCTGTGACTGACTGGCCTGTGGCTGAAGCTGTGGGTAGCGAGGCTTGATATGCCCCGGTTGCTGACAATGGTGACAAATCACTCATCGGGCTGACCCCGAAGATAGTGGAACTGTAGATACAGACCGGGCCTGCTGTGACTGTCCTTAAGTGAGTGAACTGTCCTCGGCCTTAGCCTTCTTCCACTGGCACCCGGAAGATGATGGAGTGTCGTCGCGAGGCTGCTTGTATGAACCCCTGATCCGTAACTGATCCCATTCCTCTGCTTCAGCTAGCATAGCCCCCTGGACCACTTCCCTGTAGGTCCTCAAATCAAGAATGGAGACCCGTGGCCTGATGTCAAGATGTAGCCCATCCTGAAACTTCATTGTCCTAGCCTCGTCTGTCACTACCATATCCTCAGCATAATGAGAGAGAAAAGTAAACCGTGTCTCATACTCAATGACACTCATAGTGCCCTGATAAAGACCTACGAACTGTGTCCTCATCTCCCGCCTCATAGCCCTAGGAAAGAAGCGCTCGAAGAATAAACCCCTGAACTCATTCCAAGTCATCAACTCAACATTGTGGACATTGGTCATAGACCTCCACCAGATATCTGCATCCCCCATGAACAAAGAAGCAGTCAAGGAAACCCTCAACCTATCTGTGGGTACCGCCATACTGTCTAACTTGCGAACCATAAGGTCTAACCAAGCTTCCGAGACTAGCGGATCTGAACTCCCCTCAAATGGATCAATCTTGACCCTCTGTAGTCGCATAAAGTACAACAGTGCCTCATTAACTATCGGTACCGGTGCCGGTGCCGGAATTTGTACCCTTGCCACCTGCCTGCGTATCAACTCCTGTAGAGATTCAACGATCCCCTGATTGATTCCCTGAGTCACTCGCTCCTCATAAGTCGGTGCCCATGGCGGATTAGCGTCCATGCCACGAACTGGAATCCTGGGCCTCCCCGGACCCTGTGTGAACTCGGTGTCAGCCACCTACTCCTCAGTGCCCTGACGCAAAGACTCTCCACACGTGACAACCATGACGCTAAACGCATGAAAGAAATGAGGTCAATAATAACACAAGTTATTATGACCAAGTGCAATTCACACTATGAATACACAAGACATGAAGCAAGACGAGATATTCAACATACTATCATGCTAAAGCAATTAATGAAAGCTTTTAAACAATTAAGCAATTAAGCATACATGTCAAATAAGGATGCTCTTAACTATATATGCATATAAGCATAAAGACATGTCATACTACTAAGCATGTTATCACGAAGCACCTAAACATGTTATAAAGACAAAACATGTTATCAGAAGCATGTGAATGCATCAAAGTACATTAACAAAAACATGATATGCACCCAAAACCCATCATCCTAAGGTGTTCAAGCCTAGGAGCTCTGATACCACTTGTGACGGCCCAAGTTTTTCAACCCGGTGCGTCAGTGATAAACCGAAAGTGATCCGATAACGGATCCGAAATGCAGAAGCTAAAGGTAAACCAAGG
This sequence comes from Cornus florida, assembly GCF_030987335.1. Lineage (NCBI taxonomy): Eukaryota > Viridiplantae > Streptophyta > Magnoliopsida > Cornales > Cornaceae > Cornus > Cornus florida. Next base: position 15,012,876 of record NW_026775577.1, read on the forward strand.
TCTCTAGAGATAGGAGTCACTCCTAAGACACAAATGTGACCCTCCATGAGGTCACGGAACTTAAAGAGGACAAAAATGGAAACAAAGATAAAAAAAGGACAAAATTTGCTATCTAAGGGGCAAAAAGGTCAATTCACTATTAAAAGGAGAAACTTGACTCTAAACAACTCAAAAAAGGTTAATACAATCTAATCTAATCATTTTGAAACATTCCAAGTGGTTCCATGAATATTGGCTAAGACTCCCACAAAATGCCCCGTCCCGGTTGAAGAGAAAACTGACACTGCTTCACTAAAATATACATAACTCCCACCATGTTTGGAATTTAAGGATGGGATTGGTATCATTGGAAATCTAACTCAAAATCCTTTAGTTTAGGCTCAAGAATCACCCCATTTGGATTATAAATGAAGAAGTTCTGACCCGTTGAAGTTGGATGATCAGTGTTGGAACTCCACAGAAACTGGGCTCGGGATCAAGCTATTTCGGTCAACCGAAATGGACTTTCGGACGACTGAAATGAAAGTGCTGAGACCTGAAATCATGAAGAAAAGGTTCGTGTTACTTCGGTGGACCAAAATAAGGGTTCGGTCGACCGAAATGACCCTTGAATAGTGTATTTGGCTACTGGAATGCGATATTACTGTGCAAATACAAAACCATTTGACATCGGTCGACCGAAATGGAGTTTCGGTCGACTAAAACACTTCAAAAACCTGTTGCTGATCCTACTATGAGTCCAAGATGCTAAGGTCTAAGCTTTACTTTGAATCCCTTCATGAATTAGTTCAAAATGCATGTGTAAAACTAAATTTTTCATGAAGTTTGAGTGTGTGAACATACTAACATCTTTGATATAAGTAAATGAATATAAAATAATGGCCCATGGCCCCATACACATCATTTACAAGATTTTGACCTCTCAAACCTCAAATTTTGTTTAAAAGACAATTGAAGCAAAAATGTTATACCAAAAGTGTCTAAGTACCAAGGTAGACATGCTTGGCCCTTGGCCTCTTTTCATACATGCTTCTAAAGTCAAAAGTGATTACTTAAGCATCTTACACATCAAAGAGGTTACATAATCTTCAAAAGTACCATACATACATGGTATTCAAAATATGATATCAATAGAAAGGCATGCTAAACACTTGCAAGTCAATACACAAAAATGCTTTATTTAGCTCAAAAGCTTCTAAGGATGATGAGCCTCCAAGAACATAGTTTCTTTACTTGAAAAATAACCCAAACCACCAGGGTGAGTAATTAAGTTACTCGTAGGATGTGGTGCATACGCATACCCTATAGTTTCAAGTATAATATGAACCAAACATAAACCATCACAAGGGTGCATTCCACCTAACGTCTATGTTCCCATGGTGCTCTAAGGGATCATCTCAAGCTATACAAATGTTGAAACGGTAAACACGTAACATCCAAGTATACATAAGCGAGTACACTAACCGCATTAAAACTAAGATTTACCAAATCTCAAGTTACAAGAAATCCATGATTTACAACTTGGAAAGTAATGCGAAATCAAGTAATGGAAAGACTAGGATATCTGGCCACGAGACCATACAATTTATTTTGGGTAATTATGACCCACAAGGTACTACCTAGTGCGCACTATGACTTAGGAGAATTCCAATCCTCCGTACTAGAGCCAAACTCTAGCAATCAAACATTTCGTATCTTTACAAGCTTCCAAAAATCAATAAGTTCATGACATTTATACAATCTTAATGCATGAACTACCTACCAAACACAAGTAGGGTAAAACCACATAAACCATGCCCTAAGGTCTCATGTCTAAAGTGGCAAGCTAATGATACTACACATTATGCCACATGGATTTAATATTAATGTAGGCCACAATTAGTAATTATTCAATATAGCAATTTACCTACAAGTAATTTCAAGTGATACTTACAAGACTTTCAATGAAATCTATATTACTTAACAACACAAGAGTAATTTCAAGATATTCATCATAAATCCTCAATAAAATCACAAGTATTAGGCAAATCATTAAACAATAACCTACCTATACAATTTAATAGTCATATACATACTTTGATCCATAAATCATAAGTCAAGCATACAAAATCTCTATTCATATGCAAATACAAGAATTTTAAAGCATGTAATCAATATATATCAAGCCCCAATATATATAAAACCCAAAGAGGATAAACATACAACCACCCCTACCTCAATAGATAATTGAATCTCTATAATCCAAGCAACCAAGCCCTAAATGTAAAACAAGTTTAGGGTTATTGAAGGGGATAGTGAGAGGAATCTTTTCTCTCCCAAGGTTTTTACTCTAAAGTGCAAGGAAGTGAGCCAAATTGAAGGGAAAGCTATGAACTAAGCTTTCCTCCAATGGTGGATTTGCTAGTGTTCAAGAGAGATAATGTAATGAAGAAGGTACAGTGTAAAATGGTAAGTGGAAGGGCTAGAAATCCTCCAATCACTATGTGCTCTTGCACTACCTCTCTCACACACACAATGCAAGACTATACTTTGATCCTACACTTATCACTAATCCAATGTCTCTTCCAAGACTAAATCCCAAGCCCACACTTGTCACAAATCAAAGGCTACATGTGCACTAATCTAAGGCCAACACATGGATGAATCTCCACCCACCAAATACCAAGAAGTCATGGTGCCAAGTCTCTTCACCTAAATGCCAACAATTGGCTCCATGAGAGTGTGACAATTGTCACACTTTTCAAAAATTGCAAAATGGTACTTTTTTAAAATATCTTGTAAAATAAATTTCAAAAAGGTCCTTAAAACGAAAAATAATTATTTTACATAATTACACCAAAATCCTAAAAGTTATAAATAATTACACATTCATGCCCTTTACAAGGAAAGTACTAATCTAGCATGCTTTTCAAGAAAAGTAAAAATACTAGTGTCATGGAAATCAAATACCATGAATGTATGCAAAACCGGAATCAAATCCGAGCACAACAAGTGAGGTTATGCAAGGAAAAACGAAAAACGGGAAAAAGATGAAATAGGGAAAAAAATAAAATAAGAAAAAGACGAAAAAAAAAAATCACCGAAAATGGAAAAGGAGGAAAAAGTCCGGGTCATTACAACCTACCCTCCTTAAAAGGATTTCGTCCTCTAAATCGAGTCGTACCTGAAAGGGAGAACAAATGGGGATACCGAGAGCGAACCTCTTGTTCGAGCTCCCAGGTAGCCTCCTCAACGCCGTGATGTCTCCACAAGACCTTAACCAATGGAATGGTCTTGGTCCACAAAACCTGCTCCCGTGAATGAAGAATCTGGACCGAACCTTCCTCGTAGGTTACATTCTCATCAACAACAACATCTATCCACCGTAAAACATGCGATGGATCCGGCTCGTACTTCCTCAACATAGATACATGGAAAATGTCGTGAACCCTATCCAGGTCTGGCGGCAATGCCAAACGATAAGCAACTTCACCGACGCTCTCCAAAATCTTAAATGGTCCAATGAACCTAGGAGACAACTTGCCTGTCTGCCGAAATCTCAGAAGTCCCTTCCATGGAGAAATCTTGAGAAAGACATGGTCCCCTACCTCAAAAGACAAGGATCTCTTCCTCTTGCCAGCATAACTCTTCTGCCTGCTCTGAGCTGTAGCCAACCGCTGCCGAATCAACTTGATCTTCTCTGTGGTCTCAAAGACAATATCAGGACCTAAGGCGACTGTATCACCTACCTCGGTCCAACAAACTGGAGATCTGCAAGGTCTGCCATACAACGCCTCAAAAGGTGCCATGCCAATACTGGACTGGTAACTATTGTTGTAGGCAAACTCAACTAAGGGTAAGTAGTCTTCCTAACTACCCCTAAAATCCAAAATGCAAGCCCGTAGCATATCCTCCAATATCTAAATGGTATGCTCCGACTGACCATCAGTCTGAGGGTGGAATGTTGTGCTGAAATGAAGCCCCGTGTCAAGTAACTGTTGTTAGTTGCTTTATTTTTATTTTTTTAGCCGATTGGATGGGTTGGATTACATGGGTACGGTTAATACTCATGATTTTATATTCGTGTATTTATGGGGATATATGTATGTTTGGGTTAATTTAATTATAAGGAATTATTAATAATTAAATTAGAAAATTATTATTAAATGAATATTATAATTTTAAGGTTTTGTTTAATCTCACGAGTTAGCTGACTTAGTATAAATTTATTTTTTCCTGTCTCCTCTCAGAATTGGAATTAGGTTTTCTTTAAGCCTATATAAATACAACAATAGGTCGTCTTAGGGTTGGAAAATAAACATAGACCCTATTCACGTATATAAGAGTTTATTTTACAGAGAGCTTTTAGAGTGAAAACAGAGAGAGGGTTTGAGGAAAATAGAGTAACCTAGGTGAGGGTTTCGGTTGTGGATTAGGGTTCGGACTTAGGAGAAGGGAAGGCTGAGTAGTAGAAGGTAGAGTTGACAGTACTCGGACGTTGTTGGAAAGCTTAGGAAACATGGTTTTTAATCCAAAACTGTAAAGGCAAGTTCTATTCTGTCTCTCTCCCCTTCGCCTGTGTTCTGTGCACTCTTAAATGGTCTCTAGGGTTTTAATTAAATATTAATTGAGTTTTTGCATGCCTATCATATGCCAATATAATCATCTGTATATGTTTACAATATGTCTAAAATTTTCCTCGCATCTCTGTTCTTCGTGGTTAGTTTTAAAGCATGAAACTGTTATGGTTTTAATTGTTGTTGTTGCACTTACTGTTGTAAACCAAGTACTGGGATGGCAATATATAAATATTAGACTGTTAAAGTTAGTCTTAAGGAAGAACAGAAGGGTAGGAAGAGGCCGGAGATGAACAGATGATGCAAAACGAAGCAGGAATGAGCAGCTCTCAGAGAAGGGAAGAGAGAGATGGCTCCAGAAGTGGGGGAGCTAGCTCCCCCTTTTGCAGAGCTGGCTCCAAGGGCTAGGGAGCCGGCTCTAGGATGCTTGAAGCCTGCTCCACTTGTTTTTTGAGCAGCCTCTATGATGGTTTTCATGTACAGGGTTGTTTGGATGGGTTCTGGAGTAGTTTTTAGGCTCTGTTTGGAACTGTGTGGACGATTCTTAAATTTGGAACTGTGTGGGAAGTAAACTAAAATGATTAACATGCAACCTAGGTCTTGTTATAAGCTCTCAGTGCATAAGAGATGTAATTATGCAAGTGGACTAGGAAGCAAAGGAGAAGGCTCAAAGGAAGAAAGAGAAGGCTCTAAAATGTGGAGCCTGCTTTAGGTGGTTTAGAGCCTTCTCCAGTTTTTTGGAGAAGGCTCTTTTCAATAGTGTTTTCAGAATTTTATTTTTACGAACTGTATTGTTACTGTTGGAGCATGGAAACTATTTTGTTGACTCTGGGGTTTTACAGAGGGATTATAAGGTTGGTTTAGGGTGTTATTAAATTTTTAAATTGAGTAAGGTTGACCTCTAAGTGAATGGAATTAACAGTGCGCTAATTAACAACTTTGCGTGCGGTTAACGGCGGGAAGGAAGTTTATTGTTTAGTTTTAATTTGACAATTTAGGGTGCTATATAATGATTCTAAATTAAGTTTAAAAGCACAGTGAAGTCTTTTAAATTAATAAATTGGACTTGAGCATAGTGCATGGCTCTGTGCTAAAAGATAAGATAGAATACAAGTATACAACTTAGTACTTTGTTATCGAATGGAAGGAATTAAATTGCTTAAATTAATGTACCGATTTATTGGACTATAATATGATTATAGAATTTATTTTAAATGCATGATAGAGTCATTAATATATTAGATTTGATCTATGCATGCTCTGGATGGTAGTTGCTGAATTATTAATTATTTCCTGTAACTATATGGTTTAACTCTTGGATTTAAATTGCTGAAATACTAAATACTCTTTTGCAATTATTTGGAATGGTTTTGGACTATAAACTGCTAAACTATTATGTATATGTTGTAATTTAAATAGGTATGGAGGATTGTATGCACCGGTATGGGACGGTGACATACTAGGTATGGTTTAGCTCAAAACGCTAATTCCTAGCTTATGGATTTTAATTGGTGAACAGTTTTACCTGTTCAATCAATTATATAGATTTTGTGGATTTTATGCATCGGTATAGGACGGTGGCATACTAAGGACAAACTGATTCAAAATACTCAGTCCTACCTATTTTGGAATAAGGATACGGGTTGTTAAATAAAATCCTCCTTATATATATGAGTCGGTGCGGTTGAATACGCCGAACGACTTACTGGATTTCTTATGGATGAATGTGAACAGATTTTATATATATTGTTATGGTATCGTGACATGAGCTTGAGTCTCATAGTCGACGGTTAGGGAGTGTATATGCAGTAGGATGCGTAACTAGCTATGTTGGTTGAGGTATACCCTGTTAGGCTTACGTAGTCATGCCCACTCAGGTGCGTATTGCATGTTGCCTTCTATTCAGGTTAAGACCCTCAGCATAGTTTAGTGAGAGTCATGTAGTGTGGATATATATTTATCTATTACGGACTATATAGATATGGTTGGGACATCTAGGATGTATCTGTGTATCGGGTCTCTGTTTTGATTGTAGTTAGGATAGAACTTGTTCGTGGGTCTGACCGATTATTATTTTCAGGTAACGGACAGTTCCAGGTCTTAGAGCTTGTTCGTGCTGAGCAGAGACGACTACTTATTCTACTGACGACGTATGAGGTTTCTTCATGGTTTAGCAGTGGACTTATTTTTAGTTGTTCGCTTTCCAGTGTTGGTTTTGATTAGGGGTCCACCAGATGGATTCCCTAGTTGTATTGGAATTGGAAAAGTTCGATGTATCAGATTAATACTTTATTTATAAAATTTTATTTTGAGGTTTTCAGTTTTGGATTATCATTTAAGTTTCTTTTCAGCATTTTTATTTATTCTTGTTTATCTTATCTGTATTCTGTGTTCGTTTATTACTAATTTGTTTGATATCCTCGGATAATCGGGCGTGGGCCTGGCCAACCCGCATCTGGAAATTTAGGGGTATCACACTAGATATTGGCAAACTCAGATATCTAGCCAATCTTTTGGTTCTGGACATGCACACTTACGATGTGATACATGGGATGGATTGGTTATTGCATTACCATGCTCAAGTTAGCTATTATAATAGGTCTTTTGTGTTGGCTATACATAGTCAGGTTATGTATGTCGTCGCTATGCCACGGTCTAACGTGGTCATTAGCATTTATTTATTCCATGTGGAAGAGGAAACGGAGGAAGAGGTTACTGTGTCATTGGATCGTATATCGATTGTACAGGACTTCCCGGATATTTTTTAGTAGATTCCAAGGTTGCCACCTAGTTGCGAGATTGACTTTGTTATTGACTTAGCTCCGGGCATTACGCCTATTGCTAGGGCACCAAACAAGATGGCACCAGTGGAAATGCGTGAGTTGAGGGATCAGATTCAACAATTACTCAGCCAGGGTTTTATCTGTAGAAGTACTTCACCTTGGGGAGCACCGGTTCTATTTGTGAAGAAGAAGGATGGTTCACTTCGTCTGTGTATAAATTATAGGGAGTTTAACAAGGTTACTATTCGTAACAAGTACCTTTTACCTAGGATCGATGATTTGTTTGATCAGTTGAGGGGAGCCACGTACTTCTCCAAGATTGATCTGCATTCTGGGTATCATCAACTGAAAGTTAGGGAGCAGGATGTCCCTAAGACAGCGTTTCTCACGCGATATGGTTCTTATGAGTTTCGTGTCATGCCATTCAGGATGACGAATGCACCAGCAGTTTTTATGAACTTAATGAACAGAGTCTTCAGGGCTTATTTGGATCAGTTTGTCATTATTTTCATTGATGATATCTTGATCTACTCTAAGTCTGAGGACGACCATGCTAGACATCTTCGGATAGTGTTGCAGAAGCTTCGTGAGCACCAGCTGTATGCCAAGTTCGAGAAGTGTGAATTTTGGCAACGGGAGGTGAAGTTTTTGGGTCACATAGTGTTAGAGAGGGGGATAGCAGTAGATCCAGCCAAGGTTTCAGCCGTGGTCGAGTGGGGACAGCCTACTTCACCTACCAAGATTCGGAGTTTCCTCGGTTTGGCAGGATATTATTGGAGGATTATCCAGGGGTTCTCTAAGATTGCTGGACCACTCACATACCTAACTAAAAAGGGTGTACAGTTTGTATGGGATGAGCACTGTCAGCGAGCTTTTAGGGAGCTTAAAAGGAAGTTGACTTCTGCACCGGTTCTTGCTACTCCACAGAGCGAGATCGAGTATCTTGTTTACACAGATGCTTCGTTGCAGGGTCTTGGATGTGTTTTGATGCAGGAGGAACGACCGATATCCTATGGATCTTAGAAGCTTAAGCCTCATGAGCTTAACTATCTAACGCATGATCTAGAATTGGCAGCAGTGGTTTTTGCCTTACCTATTTGGAGGCATTATCTGTTGGGTGAGTCCTTCAAATTATTTAGTGATCACAAGAGTCTGCAATATTTGTTCACTCAGCGGGAGCTGAATATGAGACAGCGCAGATGGTTGGAATTTGTTAAGGACTATCCTTTTTTTTTTATACAGTATCATCCAAGGAAAGCGAATGCGGTGGCAGATGCACTTAGTCGCCGACCTGTTGATAGTCTTTCTGCTTTATTCACCACTGAGTGGAATGCTCTGAAGAATATGGATGAGTTATCGGATGCTTTCATGGCTTGCATAGTAGTTACACCTTCTATCTTTCGCAAGGTTTTGCAAGCATAACTCACAGATCAGCAGTGCATTGACAAGGTTGTAGAAATAGCTTCTGGGGAGGTTCCATTTTACCATGTTGGGACTGACGGAGGCTTGAGGTACAAGGGACACTTAGTGGTACCTTCTGCCGACGATTTGAGGAATGACGTGATGATTGAGACTCATCATTCTGAGTTCTCTGTTCATCCAGGAAGAGAGAAGATGTATCAGGATATGAAGCTGCAGTTTTGGTAGGCAAGTATGAAGAGGGACATTGTTTTATTTTTTATTTTTTATTTTATTTTATTTTTTTTGTTTCTAAGTGTAGTACATGTCAAATAGTTAAGATTGATCATCAAAGGCCGCCAGGAGCTCTACAACCACTATCGATGCCAGAGTGGAAATGGGAGAGCATTTCTATGGACTTTGTGGAAGGATTGGCCATTTCTTTCAAGGGGCATAATTCCATTTGGGTCATCGTGGACAGATTGACCAAATCAGCTCATTTCCTGGCTATTCGCACTGATTACACTACGGAGCAGTTGGCGAGGCTTTACATTACAGAGATTGTGAAGCTACATGGCATTCCATTGTCCATCATATTGGATAGGGATTCGAGCCTTATGTCTGGATTTTGGAAGAATTTTCAGTAGACTTTGGGTACAGAGTTGTATCTTAGTACTGCTTATCATCCTCGGACTAATAGATAGACTGAAAGGGTGAATCAGATCATGGAAGATATGCTTCGATCGTGTGTTCTTGATTTCAAGGGCCACTGGGAGGATTACTTGCCACTCGTGGAATTTGCGTACAATAAAAGTTTCCAAAAGACTATTGGTATGGCACCATTTGAGGCATTGTACAGTCGACCGTGTCGATCACCTGTTTGTTGGATGGAAGTTAGAGAGAACAGGTTCTTGGGTCCTGAGTTTATTAAGGATACTTCTGAAAAGATTGTTCTTATTAGGGATCAGATGCGCACTGCTCAGAATAGGCAAAAGAGTTATGCTGATCGGCGTATTCGTGCTTTAGAGTTTGAGGTTAGAGATCAGGTTCTACTTAAAGTGTCACCTATGAAAGGTGTTATGCGCTTTGGGAAGAAAGGGAAGTTGTCACCGCGGTTTGTGGGTCTATTTATGATTACGGATCGTGTTGGAGCTGTTGCTTATCAGTTGGCACTTCCGGATACTTTGGATCGCGTACACAACGTATTCTACGTTTCCATGTTGCGGAAATTTTTGTGCGATGGGGATCGGTATCAGCATATCGATGTTGAAGAGATTAAGTTTTAGCCGAATGCAACCTATTTGGAGTCACCGTGTCGTATTGTTAACTGTCGGGATCAAATCCTTCGTAATAAGGTTATCCCTTTAGTTCGTGTTCAGTGGAGTCACCACAATACGGCTGAGTCCACTTGGGAACGGAAGGATGTTACTCACTCGCAGTTTCCTGAATTATGGGAAGAAGATAAGAGCGAATTCCGAGGACGGAATTCCTTTTATTAGGGGGAAAGAATGTAATACCCCTAATTTTAAAAGGATAATTCTGCCATTTTGTTTAAATTATTTAATTGCAATTGTTGTTAGTTTAATTGATTTCTTGCTTGTTTATTTTTATTTAAATTACTTGTGGATTTGGTTATTTAAATTTTATTGCGGTTTAATTATTTATGTGCTTATGTGGAATTGTATTGTGTTTTAAAATTATTTTAATTGGTTATTTAAATTGTATTGTGTTTTAATTATTTATGTGCTTCTGTGGCTTTGTGAATTAAATGTAATTTAACAATTTAATTATTAGGGTTTTGTGTTATACATCATGTCTAGGTTTTGAGCCGACTTATAGTTAGTTTAGGATTTAACTTAGGGTTTCAAGTAAAGTCTATAAATATATAAACATACGTCTGCCAAGGGTTATTAACCCTATTCACGTAACAGAGTCATACAGAGAGTTGTGAGGGTAGAGAAACAGAGAGGGAGTTTGAGTAATTTACAGAGAGGCTTAAGGTGGAAGGAGTGGAGTGCTTTTGGGTTGAACCAAGAGCACCGGAGGAGTGGAACGATAGTTTAAGACGTTGTCGGAAACTTTAGAGACGGTGGATTACAGTTTCAAAATCTGAAACTGCAAGCAAGTCTCTGTTCTTCTCTTTCCCGCTAATTCGTGTTCTGTGCATGCCTAGTTAAGACTCCAGGGATTAATCAAAGATTAAAATAGATGAAACAAATGTTATGAATCATCTTATATGTATGTTTAATCAGTTTTCAGTTCCATTGAATTAATCTATTTTTATGTTGCTTAAAAGTTTTAAATGTGATCTTGTTGCCGATTGTTTTAAATCTTGTGTTAAATTCTTGTTGTGAATATATATATTTATACTTGAGGATTAGTTTGAGAGATTAACAAACCCTAGAATAAGTGATTAACACAGTATTTAATTTCACCAAATTAATCTGTTGTGGGTTGCTTAAAAATTTCAGACTAAGGTTCTGTAATCGTTGCTTCTAAAACTATGTTCCATGCATGATATCATTGAATATCAGTGGTTTAATATGTACCTAGGACTGAGTTTGAACCTAGAACAAAGATTTAACACCACAGAGGCTCCATTAATTACCGGAGTTGGAAAAGAAGACACAGAAACGGATGACGGCGCCTAAAGGAGCAAGAGCAAGTTCCAAGAATGGACAGAGCCAGCTCTAAAACCCTTGGAGTTGGCTCTTGGTGGACTAGAGTAGGCTCTAAAGAGTCTAGAGCCGGCTCTAGATGGAAAAGAGTAGGCTCCTATTTTTCTAAAGCCTGCTCTATTTTAAAACGCACTGAAACTGAGTTTTAGGGACTTTTTGGCTGAAATTGGATTTTCTAAAATTATTTAAAGGCTATTGGATGTTGTAATTTAATGTTTAAGACTTAAAAAAATGTTGGGAAGCATGATTACAAGTAGGAATTGAGAACGGAATTAATCTAAGATTAAACAGTGAACCCGTAAGTGGATGATTTGAAAATTAATTTCTATTGTCTATTATTTTTGGAATTTTATTTCTCTGCAAAATCTTAAATTGTGAGACATGTTTTTAGCTATGATATAAGTATATAGTAGTTAAATATGTGTATGCTTAGTTGGAATTAACAGATGTTTAAAATCTGTCATACAATGCATCAGTTATGGTACTATATGGAGAAATAAATTGTATAATCTTAATTTATCAATTTAAAGGACTGGAACTGGGATTCTAAAATTGTTATTAGATGCATAATTTAGTTATACACATGTTAAACTGTATTTATGCAAATTTTGGAGTATGGTTGATTAGTATTTAATACTGTTTTCATCAACTATGTTAACTGGAGGAGCTAAATGTACAGTCTTTTCATTTATATAAAGAACTGTAATGAGATATCTAAATGTTATATTGGATGCATAAATTGGTTGTATACATGCTAAACTATATTTATACTTATTCTGGGATGTGATTAATAAATAATTATACTGTGTTATTAACTACGTAAACTAAAGGATGGTATGCACCGGTATGGGACGGTGTCATACTAGGTACGGATTAGTTCAGACACTAAGTCCTACCTAAATTTGGATTAAGGTATGGATTAATCATAAAGGTTAAGTCCATCACCTACACGTGTCATATCAATTGTGAATTGAATGACCTACTATGGTTTCAAGATGGAGTGTTTACACATATCAGACCATAACACGGATAACTGATATTTTGTGATAGGAGTACGGACTTTAAATATTTATTTTATGTGCCATGGTTTGGGCTTGAGTCTCAGGACCATGGTTAGGGTGCGTATATTGCCTAGGATGGATAACTGGATATAGGTGTTGTTCCCTTGTAGGTCTAGGTACTCATGCCCACCCTTGGGTGCGTTTTCGCATGTTGCCTTCTCTTCAGGCTGAGACAGACCTATTAGACTAGCGAGCATCCTATAGTGTGTATCTATACATATATGGACTACTCTAGATATTGTTGAGTCTTCCTAGGATGTATCTGCGTATCGGATTTCTGTTTGGATTGTAGTAGAATAGGACTTGCATGTGGACCTGACCCACTCTTTTAGTTTTCAGGTGTTCGTCAGTTCCAAAGTTAGAGCTTGGACATGCAGTGTAGATACAGATATTCATTCCTCCGACTACGTAGGAATCTTCTCTATGTTAGCTTTAGACTTTATTTCAGCCATTTCAATTTCGGATTGAAAATTTTAATAAGGGGTCCACTGGATGGATTCCCGAGTTGTATGGATTGGAGGTTTTGGATTATCGGATTTGATTAATTATGATACACAGATTTTCTTTTAGTTTCTTTCAGTTTATTATAATAATTCTTATTTCAATTTGTATTCTGTGTTCGTTATAAAATACTTTAATTGTTAGATATTCCCTCGGGCTCGGGCCGGACCTGATCAACTCGTGTCTCGGATCCGAGGGGTATCACACTATTGTTGCAAAATTGTATCTTAGTGTTTGGTCGTAAAGCTTGTTAAATCGGTAGTTGTTTTTATTGTTTCTTCTAATGTAAACTATTATAAACAAATGATGGGGATGCAACAGGGTATAAATTAGACTCTGAGGTTCAGTATTAAAGAAGAACAGAAGGGTTGGTGGTGGCCGGAGACGAAGCAGACGGTCGGAAACAGATCAGAAACGAAGTAGGGCTCTCAGAGAGGGAGAGAGCCGGCTTCATGGAAGAGGGAGCCGGCTCCCCCCAAGTGTAGAGCCGGCTCTAGGGGATGTAGAGCCGGCTCCACCCCTCTAGAGCCGGCTCTAAGAGAAATTGGAGCTTGCTCCATTGTTGTTTGGAGCCTACTCTATAAGTTTAAGAGCATGCTCTCTTATTTTCGTAAATCTGGACTTTTGGGCACTGTTTGGAACTAGTTGGGTATTCTAAAATGTTTTGGGAAATGTACTGAGGGTTTTAAATGTAATTTCGTGAATTATTAAAACCTCATATGGAATAAATTATACCTATAGGCTAACGGATGGAACAGTAGAAAAGTATTAAACTTAGCATGCTGTTAACGGATGGAATGAGTTTAATTGCTTAATTTAATTTTAGCAATTTATCGGAATATAGTAGGATTATAATTCTTATTTTGGATGTACAATAGGGTCATTTGTGTATCAGATTTGATCTGTGCATATTCTGGATTTTAATTATTGAAATACTAAATTCTTTTCTGCGATTACATAGGTTTAAGGTTTGGATATGAATTGCTGAAATATTAAACACTATTCTGCAATTACCTGGATTATGGTTTTGGATTTAAATTGTTGTACTGTTATTTATGGTGTATAATTTACATGGTTTTGGACTTTAATTGCTGAATTATTATATTAAATCCTACTAATTATCTGGATGTTGTGGATTATATGCACCGGTATGGGACGGTGGCATATTAGGGATAGTTTAGCTCAAAATGCTAAGACCTACCCTATTGGATTAAAGGAAAGGATTGTAAAATATTGAATCCTAATTTTATTTAAGTCAAATCGACTGAGTAAGTTGAGTGACTATCTGAATTAATTATTGTTTGTGGTTAAGTTAGATCGACTGAGTAAGTTGAATGACTACCTGGATTTATTGTTATTTGCGGTTAAATCAGATCGACTGAGTAAGTTGAGTGGCTAACCGGATTAGGAGTCTTATGTCAGATCAACAAAGAATTGAATGACATACTCTGGTTTTGGACGGACTTTATATATATGTTTATAGTACCACGATATGAGCTTGAGTCGATGGTTAGGGCGCGTATATACAATGGATGTGTAGCTGGCTATGATAGGTTGAGGTATACCCTGTTAGGCTTAAGTACTCATGCCCACTTAGGTGCATTTTGCATGTTGCCTTCTATTCAGGTTGAAACCCCCTATATAGTCCAGTGAATGTCCCTTAGTGTGGATATATATATGTATGGACTAGATAGCTATTATTGAGATATCTAGGGTGTATCTCCGTATCAGGTCACTGTATGGATTGTAGTTAGATTAGAACTTGTTCGTGGGCCTAACCCACTCTTATATTTTTCAGGTATCAGACGGTTCCAGTCTTAGGCTTGATCGTGCTGAGCAGAGACTATCATTCATTCTACCGACAACGTAGGATTTTATTCCATGTTTTAGTTTTGGTTTTATTTCCTGTTATTTTATGATCAGTTGGGATCTGATTTAGGGGTCCACTAGATGGATTCCCGAGTTGTACTCTTGGAGGTTTTGAGGAGTTGGATTTTTTAAATCTTTGACTTTGGAGGATTTTATATTTAGTATTTCTTTCAACTTTATTCTATTTCTTATTTTATTTTTATATTATGTGTTCATTTTAAAATATTAATTATTTGATATTCCTTCGGGTTTGGGCTTGCGCCTAATCAACCTGTGTCTCGAATCCGAGGGGTATCACAGGAACCTCCCCAAAAGCTATCTCTGCAACCTTTTTAATGCACTGTTGATCTGTGAGTTGTGCCTTCAGAACCTTGTGAATGATAGAAGGTTTAACTACCATGCAAGCCATAAAAGCATCAGACAACTCATCAACTGTCTTCAAAGCATTCCACTCAGTGGTGAATAAAGCAAAAAGACTTACATAGGGTCGGCGACTGAGTGTATCTGCCACCACATTCATTTTCCCTGGATGGTACTGTATAGAAAAATGATAGTCCTTCATAAACTCTAACCATCGACGCTGTCTCATATTCAGCTCCCGCTAAGTGAAAAAATACTACAAACTCTTGTGATCGCTAAATAATCTGAAGGACTCACCCAACAGATAATGCCTCCAAATACTTAAGGCAAAGACCACAGCTGCCAACTCTAAATCATGTGTTGGATAATTAAGATCATAAGACTTAAGTTTACGAGATCCATACGAAATTAGTTGTTCCTCTTGCATCAAAACACACCCAAGACCTTGCAAAGAAGCATCTGTGTAGACAAAATACTATATCCCGCTCTGTGGTGTAGACAAAACCGATGCAGAAGTCAATTTGCTCTTTAGCTCATCAAAAGCTTTCTGACAGTGTTCATCCCATACGAACTGTACACCCTTCTTAGTCAAATGAGTGAGTGGTCCTGCTGTCTTGGAGAACCCCTGAATGAACCTACGATAATATCCTGTCAATCCGAAGAAAATTCAAATCTCGATAGGTGTAGTAGGCTGTCCCCACTCCACCACTGCTGAAACCTTGGCTGGATCAATTGTTATTCCCCTTTCTGACACTACGTGACCCAAAAACTTCACTTCCCGCTGCCAAAATTTACACTTCTCGAACTTGGTATATAACTGGTGTTCACGAAATGTCTACAACACTATAAGAAAATGTCTAACATGATCATCCTCCGACTTAGAATAAATCAAAATATTATCAATAAAGACGATGACAAATTAATCTAAGTAAGCCCTGAAGACTCTGTTCATTAAATCCATGAAGAGTGCTGGTGCGTTCGTTAATCCGAACGGCATGTCATGAAACTCATAAAATCCATACCTAATGAGAAATACTGTCCTAGGAACATTCTGCTCCCGAACCCAAAGTTAATGATATCCAAAACACAGATTAATTTTAGAGAAGTATGTAGCTCCCTTTAACTGATCAAAAAGATCATTAATCCTGGGTAAAGGGTACTTGTTCCGAATAGTCACCTTGTCCAACTCCCTGTAATCTATATATAGGCGAAGTAAACCATCCTTCTTCTTCATAAACAAAACTGGTGTTCCCTAGGGTAAAGTACTCATACGAATGAAACCTTGGCTGAGTAATTACTGAATCTGATCTCTCAGCTCTCGTATCTCCACTGGTGGCAACCTGTATGGTGCTTTAGCAATAGGCGTAGTGCCTGGAGCTAAGTCAATCACAAAGTCTATGTCTCGACTAGGTGGCAACCCTGGAATCTCTTGAAAAACATCCAAAAATTCCTGTACAATCAGTATGCTATCTAATGACACAGTAATCTCCTCCTCCGTTTCCTCCTTCACATAGAGCATAAGTGCTAGTGACCCTGTTAGAATGTGGCATAGCGACGACGTACATATCCTGACCAGGTATGGTAAAAATAATAGACCTATCATAATAATTAACTTAGGCATGGTAATGAGATAACCAATCCATCCCAAGTATCATATCATAAGTGTGTATGTCCAGCACCAATACATTGGCTAAAAATTTGAGTTTACCAATGGCTAGTGTCACAGGCCTATCACTCTCATGTAAAATAGCAGTATTACCTAAAGGTGTAGAAATACCTTGAGGTCTATCACAAACTCGCGTCGTCATCCCAGATAATACAACAAAATATTTTGACACAAATGAATAAGTAGCACCCGTATCAAATAAAACACGTTCTTGTGAACCATGAATAATAAATATATCCTCAACAGCCTGAGATACCTGAACATCCTGTGGCATGGGGTTATACATCCTGCCATAATGCAACTGCTGCAGTGCCTATCCCTGAGGCTGTGGCGGTGCTGGTAAAGCTGGATATGTCTGTCCCTAAATCTGTGGAACTTGTGGAACGGGTAAAGGTACTGGTGCCCTCTGTCCCCATTACACATGCTGTCTCTGTCCCTATCTTGCTTTAGGATACTTCTTGGAAGTAAAACCAAACTCTCCACAACTATAGCAACTACCCTAGAAAGTGCCAAATGGCCTCCTCTGTTAGTTAACCTGTGGCTGACCCTGTCTTGCCTGTGGTCCCCCATCTGCTGCCTCTGAATAGGTGCCTCATTCTTATGAACATCTGAACCACCCTTGTGCTTCTTCCAAGACTGTTGTCCCTGGAATTTGCCTTTGTTATTCTGTCAGTGTCCATTGACATTCCCTTTCTCAGCTGACTGATTAGCAGAGTCTCTGTCACCCCACTTCTCACCCCTAGCCTGTCTGAAGTCCACGGTCAATTGATACTACTGTAAAGCGGTGTTTACCACTTGAGCATATGTAGTGTAGGCTGGACTACCGGTAATATATTACTTAATAGACCACATCAGTTTCTTAACGAAACTATTACATTTCTTCTCCTCTGTATCCATCTCCTCTAGTGCAGAAAGAGACAAATGCATGAACTACTACTCATACTCTGCCACTGTCATAGTCCCCTACTGTAGATTAAGGAACTCTGTCTTCATAGCTGTCCTGATTGTATATGGAAAGTACTTCTCGTTGAAGCGGGCACGGAACTAATCATAAGTTAATGAAGTCCTCTCTTCTGCAGTGGTAACTGACTCCCACCACTGTAGTGCATCTCCGACTAGTTTGAAGGTAGCAAGCATCTGCTTCTGAACCTCCATGCACTGAACTATTTGAAGATGTCGCTCAATGTCTTTCTTCCACTAATAAGCTGCTTTCGCATCGGTGGAGCTTGAAAACTCAGGTGGGCTCCCCTTTGTAAAAGAACTCCTAGCCTTTTCCCAAGGATCAGTCGGAACCACTGGTGCTAGTATAAGTGCCTACTAAACCTGTGGTTGATTCCGAAGTGCAGCTGTTACCCCTATTTCTATAGCCCAAACAATGAGGTCATTAAAATGAGGAGGATACTCTGGATCTCCTCCTTGACCTTGAGTTTGCTGAACTGCCTCCTGTTCTTCGTGCAACTGACCATTATTATCCTGAAACCCAGGCAATTGTTGCTCCTCCTCTATTTGCTGACATTGTAGGAGATACTGCCGCTCTTCTCTGTCGTTTGTTTCCTTGCATGTTCTGTCTTCTAGTAGCGTTATCCATTCTGTTAACACAGAAAGATATACATCAACACGATTTTTAAACGGACCGTAAAAGAAAACAATGAGTCCTAAACTTAAGTTCTAAATAAGAGAATACGCTACGTGGAAGTCTTATATGATAGAATCCTAAAGACACTGAACCTGGAGTGCTCTAATACCAACTATGATACCCCTCAATTCTAGAGCCAGGGGTGATCAAGTCCGAGCACAGATCCAAGGGATACCAAACAATTAAGTATGTAAATGAAAACAGAATACAAAAGAAATAACTAAGAATAAATAAAATAGCAGAAAAGAAACTACATAATAAAATCTCCAAATGAAATATCCAAAACCTTAAATCATCATTACAACTCAGGAATCCATTTAGTGGACCCCTAATGATAATCCAACTGAAAACAACCATAGTCAGAAACTAAAACATAGATAGAGTCCTATATAGAACCGGAGGAATGATGTGGACTGTTTTTGCTTAGAACGAACCAACTCTAGGTCTGGAACTGACGAGCTCCTAAAAAATATAAAAGTGGGTTAGGCCCACGAACAAGTTCTTTCTACGACAACCCAAACAGAGACCGAAAAACTATACATCTATAGCTAACCCATGCAATAACTATATAATTCATAAATATATATATATCCATACTAAAGGACTTTCACTAGATTACAAGCCGGTCTCAACCTGAATAAAGGCAATATGCAAAATGCACCTGAAGTGGGCATGAATACCTAAACCTAATAAGGTACACCTCCAACCATTATAGCCAACTATGCATCCCAATGCATATATGCTCCCTAACCATCGATCCTGAGACTCAAGCTCATCTCGAGGTATCATAACTATATATTTAAACTCCATCCAAACCAAAGTAGTGCCGCTCAACTGTTTGTTGCCTTAACACAACATAAATATAAGTATCCATTAATCTAATTAGTCATTCAACTTGTTTTGTTGACCTGACACAAATATAAGTAGGACTCAACATTTTAGTTAATCCGTTCCCTTATATAATAGGTAGGACTTAACTGATAAGTTAATCCATCCCTAGAGTGCCACCATGCCATACTGGTGCACTTAATCCGCACAATCTAACGATTGATGTAATAATTTCAAGAGTACATCAAATAATCCAAAGTTAAACATAATAATAATATTATATCATTCTAACACAAAATAGGACAACTTATAATTTATTTAAGTTTCCTATGTCACATATCCTACACATACTGAATCTTAAACAGATTGTTATATTTTGCTATACCATCACTTAAGCATTCTCCATACTTTGTTTAAAATTTATTTAAATCATTCCTAGTTCTTATTTGATGTTTAAGACTCCACAAATCCAATCTAAAAATAAAACAACGCTGTGTCCGTGACTTCACCAGGTAAGGCTTGAGCTTCTGTCTCAATTGCTCGAGCACCCTGTCCAAGGCTCGAGTATCTTACATCAAGCTCGAGCTCTTTATCCCAATTGCTCAAGCTTTCCTTCTCAGGCTCGAGCTTTACAGCCAATTACTCGAGCTTACAGCCAGTTGCTCGAGCTTCACAACCAATTGCTCGAGTTTTTCATCCCAAGGCTCGAGCTTTGTCCCCAAGGCTCGAGCACTGTAACAGCGATCTGAACACTGTTATACGAATCAACCCAGAATTTCAACTGTTCATTAAATCTTTATTTGTTTCAGAAATCCTAGGCATGTTTCTACGTTCCATCCATATACAGAAAAAACAAAACATCATATGAAGCATGCAACAAATTCACAAAATAATCAAATCAAATCATGAATTTATCAATTTACACAAGAACAACCATGAACAAATAAGATGTATAAAACCTAGTTCTAAATCAATTAAAACATGGATTCCAATTTTAATTAATCTTTTAAACATTCCTAAAATTATACTAGAGACATATATGTTACAGATCAAAGGAGAAGTATAGAACAAAGAACTTGCCTTTAGGATTTGATAAAACCCAAGCATCCTTCTTTTTCTTCTTCTTCTTCCTCTTCCTCCTTCCTCCTTTTTCCCTCTCTCTTTAAAATAATATACGTAGTATATTTTCTAGCCCCTTTTCCAACTCTATAGAGACATATATATATAGGTTACATATAAATCCTATTCCTTTTCCCAATCCACATCCAACTAATAAAGAAAAATAAAAAAAAAAAAAACTAAAAAGGTAACTAAAAATATAAGTTACGTAAAATCTATGTATATTATTCTTATCTAAATAAAATAAAAACACTAGATTATCTCCAAAGGACTTTTTCTAAATATATATATATATATATATATATATATATATATATATATATATATATATATATATCCATTATCCATGGGTCATTATCTGTACCCATTAAACCCCTTATCCAAGTAGTCCATGGAACCCAATTGGTGGCCCATGACTACTATCCATAACCCTAAAATAAAATGAATTAAAAGAAAATAAAATAAAATAGGCAACCATTTAAAACATTTAAATTCCTAAGTATTTATTATAAGAAAACCCAACACATAAGTAATTAAATAATATAAACAATTAACAAATAGCTAAAAAAAATCAACTAAAAAATCAAGAACACCATTTAAAACAATTAATAAAAATACCAAGACTATCCTTTTAAAATTGGGAGTATTACAGATGTGTAGCTTGCGACACAACTGTATACAGGGTAACAGACCTATTGTAGTTAAAATTGTCTTATACCCCGGATTGGCAAGAATCGCATCAGTCCATGCTTCCTAACAATGCCTCGGGCTAATATGATTTATGAAGTTCACAAATGACCAAGGGTATCTCCCTTGTTCAACACTAAACCTCACAATCATGTCTGCAGGAACATATACAGCCATCGATATGTCCACCTCCTCCTCCATCAACTCCACCACTTCCAACGGTTCGCCGGGGGCCACCGCCCTATCTGCCCGGTGCCAAAACACAACATTTTTCCCAAAATATGGCGCCCGGCGCCATTCTGAGTCCACTGGCACCTTTGGGGGTGGATTATCTTTCTTGCTTAACTCTTGCTTCTTGGTCACCGTACTGCAACTTCCACAACCGGAACACACAAACAAAGGCAACCTTAGCAACTTTTTGCTCACCGGAGAAAATGAAGGCACAAAACACTATAGGCTAAGTTCTCTCAAACGCGTCTGTTCACTAAACGTACTCATGTCCTTCCCTTCCCCCCTCTTTTTAAATAAATCCCTCATCTCAGGAACACGCCCAACCAAAACGCCAATAGGTGGCGCATTAATGACCTGCGGCGCCCTTTCAATCTCGTGTCCTTTCAGTCTCCTCGAACGCATCAATGCCCTAGCTATTTAGGTTTACACACGCAACAATGCATTCCAAATCGCCGCACGTGCAAGGGGATAAAATGTGGGTGTCACTTATTAAAAGATGACATGGCACGTTGACAAGTCAAACACAAGCCTAACCAAGGCCCTCGTGGCAAATTGAAAAGTCAAGCCTCGAGGAACCAACTCTCGAGCACCCCCAAATCCTAGTATCGCACTAGGCCCATCAAACCTCGAGGAACCAACCCTTGAGCACCCCAAGCCCTGGTATCATACCAGGGCTATCAAGCCTCGAGGAACCAACCCTCGAGCACCCCAAGCCCTGGTATAGCACCAGGCCTGTTAAGCCTCGAGGAACCAACCCTCGAGCACCCCAAGCCCTAGTATCACACCAGGCCCATTAAGCCTCGAGGAACCAACCCTCGAGTACCTCAAGCCCTAGTATTGCACCAGGCCTACTAAGCCTCGAGGAACCAACCCTCGAACACCCCAAGCCTTAGTATCGTGCCAGGCTTGCCAAGCCTCGAGAAACTAACCCTCGAGCCCTCAAGCCCTGGTATCGCACCAGGCCTACCAAATCTCGAGGAACCAACCCGCGAGCACCTCAAGCCCTGATGCCACAATAAGCAATAATGCGTCAAGAGAGTAGAGCCCCAGAGAGCTCGCCGTCAGCATACTATAGGTTCATACATAACATGAAATGAAGGTAGGGCCTTTGAAGAACCCAAAATTGGGAAACTTAGAAGGATCTTGGATTGGTGGATGAGAAATCAAGAAGTGCCTTTCGCTCTTAGCAAGGCCCAGTTAACAAAATGATAGGATTATACACATTATAGCAGTAACCCTTACAATCACATTCAATGATATGTCAGGCTCGACCAACCGGCAGTCAATCAGCATTTAATGCCCCAAGTGGGAAAAAGAAAGTTTGGCGACGTGGTGCAAGGCTCAAGGGAAGGATTGGACTCTTTAGACTCTTAAACCCTCAAAGTTGCCCATGTGAAACTTTGACTCTGGCTTATACCCTATCGTTCTACACCACACCAATCGCTGACGATCCTTTAGCTTTGCGACTCCCCGTCCAACAGCAACTTGACCTCAGGCTTACACTTGATATTTGTAAAAGATTAGCAGGTAGATCAGACAGCACTCCACGAATGCTCTAACCCTTTCAAAGTGTGATTGCGTTTACTTCTTTTCTTCAAGATCTGAACTCAATTGTAGAAGAATTAAATCCTGCTCTTTATTCAGAATATCTGAATCTTCAATAAAGCTCCAATTCTAATGAGATAGAGAACAACACCACTAAATCACTCATGAATATATGTGTATGCTCTCATAAATAAATTCAGAATAATCAAATTTGATTTTCTGAATTTTCTCTCCCTAAAAGGCTTTCTCAAAGTATAGAATTGATTTTCCCTAAAGCCATGAATAAACCAATGTATATGACAAGGTTTATATAGAGTTTTGAAAGTCCTAATCTCTCATAAAATATGATAAATTTCGTGCATAGGATTTGGTACAATTTTAGAACAACTAGGAGAGAAATCTGAAACAGGGAACTAAACTTTCCATAGGCTATCAGGACTCTTGAACCTGTTCAAAGAATTAGGAATAGGTTCAAGAATGGCAGAATGTTTTTCGAGGCCAATGTTGGACTCTTGAACCTGTTCAAAGAATTGGGAACAGGTTTAAGGATGACAGAATGATTTCTAGGCCAAATTCAAATGGCTTGAACCTGTTCCAAGAATCATGAACAGGTTTAAATTTGCCAGACTTGATTCCTAAGGTTCTAGGCACTGTTTTTGGTATATTCTGAAACTTACCAAATATGAAATATGTCCTAACCTTTTTAGATTTCTTCCTAACATGTTGTTCTTCCTTTTCTGTGATGATCGCAGATATAGCATCTTTGAACAACGTTTCAGTTCCGCAGTCGTTGTTGATCCCAATATAGTAGCTTGAAATTACAACTCGACTAGGACTTGTTTTGACATCGAAAGTTGCCAATTACAGAATACATATATTTTTTACAATCTTCCCAAAATATATATATCTCACAATCTCCCCCTTTGGCAATTTCGTGACAAAATCCTAAAAACAATTCAGCAATCTACCAAAGCAGAAAAGAAAATTACAATGATTGTTAAAGGAAATAAACTGCAGAAATTTTATTGAACCTCATGAAACTTCAACATATGTATCAACCTGTAATCTGCACATTAGCTCAAACACAACTACCCGTGAAGCTTAATCAAGAAGATCAACACAAGCATAAAATAACATTAAAATTAGCAGCTAAACTTTTAACATATACAACATTTTTTAATTCCCCAATTCCTAGAAATTTGATCTTACCTTTACCACTTACAGTAGAAGCTTTACCATCACCAAAAATAACAGTACCAATTGAATATTCCTTAAAAGTAGTAAATAATGTTCTATCCCCTGTCATATGCCTAGAGCAACCACTATCAAAGTACCAACCACATGGACCAAGTGCTTTAAGTGCTATGCGCATGGCAAGACATTTAAAATTCTTTTTCTTCACCCAAACAATTTTAGATTCATTATGCAATGATTTCTTTATTATTCTAGGCAAAGTGTCACAAGGCTTAACAGTCCTAATCCTCTTCTTCCTCAATTTTGAACTCTCTAGATTTTTCAATTTCTTTCCTAGTTCAAATTTTCTTTTCTAACACTTATATTTGATATGCCCTTTTTCACCAAAAAAATGACATGTTGAAATAAGTTTAGGAGAATTAGAAATAACACAAGGCTTGGTTTCAACTTTCACAAAAACATCTTTTGATTTTTTAAAATACAAATCTTTTGAAGTTGATGCCAAATCTTTGTTACTCCTTACATTCTCAACCACTCCTTTCAACTTATCAATTTTGCAAGTGTCAATATCAAGTCTCTGAAAAGACTGTTTTGATTTAACAAATTCACTACTCAAATTATCAATTTTAAGTTCTAGTGATTTATTAAAAAAAATTACCATCTTAGGTTCTTTTTCCAGAAAATCAATTTTATGAAGAAGATACAAATTCTTATGGCCAATTTCTTCCAAATTCTTATTAGAGACAGAAACTTCTAACTTATAAATATCTCTATCAAGTTCCGCAAGATTCAATTTCTCTAACAAATTTTCAAAATCCTTTTTAAACTTTGACCACTCAATTTGCATGTTTGTGACAGAATCAAAAATAGGAGTTAAAGGTAAAACATCAACAGATGAATTTTCAGACATGATGCAAAAATCAACAATAAGTCAACAAATATGATATACTCTGTATATCGAGTAACCCGCTCAGATACCAAATTGTGAAACAAGAGTTACGCGAGGTGCGGAAACAGTTAGTTGATTTCAATTGTGATTAACTCCTTTATGACCTAAATATGATTATTAGGTCAACTTGCTCAATTTATGATTGATTAAATTATATGATCAATTTAAACATCCACAATCACAAATATATGAAAAGTAAAACAAGTTAGAGTTAGAGAGATTACATCAGGATTTTTAGCGAGGAAACCTCAGTTGATAAAATACATCAACTGTTATGGGAAAAACCTCATGGACTGTTCAGTCCAAAGTAAACCAATCCACTATGCTTGAAACAAAGTATACCAAACTTTGACTCTGGCTCACACCCTATCATTCTACACCACACCAACCGCTGACGATCCTCTAGCTTTGCGACTCCCCGTCCAACATCAACTTGACCTCAGGCTTACACTTGATATTTGTAAAAGATTAGCAGGTAGATCAGACAGCACTCCACGAATGCTCCAACCCTTTCAAAGTGTGATTGTGTTTACTTCTTTTCTTCAAGATCTGAACTCAATTGTAGAAGAATTAAATCCTGCTCTTCATTCGGAATATCTGAATCTTCAATAAAGCTCCAATTCTGATGAGATAGAGAACAGCACCACTAAATCACTCATGAATATATGTGTATACTCTCATAAATAAATTCAGAATAATCAAATTTGATTTTTTGAATTTTCTCTCTCTAAAAGGCTTTCTCAAAATATAGAATTGATTTTCCCTAAAGTCATGAATAAACCAATGTATATGACAAGATTTATATAGAGTTTTGAAAGTCCTAATCCCTCATAAAATATGATAAATTTCGTGCATAGGATTTGGTACAATTCTAGACCAACCAGGAGAGAAATCTGAAACAGGAAACTAAACTTTCCATAGGCTATCAGGACTCTTGTACCTGTTCAAAGAATTGGGAACAGGTTCAAGAATGGCAGAATGTTTTTCAAGGCCAATGTTGGACTCTTGAACCTGTTCAAAGAATTGGGAACAGGTTTAAGGATGACAGAATGATTTCTAGGCCAAATTCAAATGGTTTGAACCTGTTCCAAGAATCATGAACAAATTCAAATCTACCAGACTTGATTCCTAAGGTTGTAGGCACTGTTTTTGGTATATTCTGAAACTTACCAAATATGAAATGTGTCCTAACCTTTTTAGATTTCTTCCTAATATGTTGTTCTTCCTTTTCTATGATGATTGCAGTTATAGCATATTTGAATAACCTTCCAGGTCCGCAGTCGCTGTTGATCCCGATATAGTAACTTGAAATTACAACTCGACTAGGACTTGTTTTGACATCGAAAGTTGCCAATCACAGAATATATATATTTTTTACAATCTTCCCAAAATATATATATCTCACAATCAACAGTTAACATGCAAAGTTTATCAATTCCCTACTCCAACAAACAACCTTCAACAGCTTGTGCAATAATGACACCATTGTGTGGAGTTGGAACCACACGAAAATTAATAATCTTTTTTTGTAACCTCCAATCTTTATCAATAAAATGTGTTGTAAGACACATAAAGCCAAGATTTTGGATGGAAGTCCACAAATCAATGGTAAGACAAATTCGTGAATCCGATGAATTGAAAATCCATCTAAGTTTGCATTTCTCAGTTTCATATATATCAATGCAATCTTTTGTCATAGTAGTTCGAGAAACCAACTTAAATTTTGGCTGCAATACACTTAAAAACCTTTTAAAGCCCACTTTCTCCACAAAACTAAAAGGAAGTTCTTCAGCAATAATCATTCTTGCAAGCTCATTGCGACAGTCTTCTTGGTCAAACTTCCAATTACTAACACTGGAACCATCACCTCCAAAAATTAGGAGTTTTTGGGTAGGGTCTTTATTACCATCATACTTGGAACATTTTGTTAAGTGTCGACTAAGAGTGCTAGTTCCATTCTTAGAAGGACAATTAAATAAGACCCCACAATAATTGCAATTAGCCTCATCAGAAGGCTCCCCGTTTTCTTTCGGAACTTTTGTGAAATGATTCCACACTTTAGATTTTGGTGGATAACTCCTTTTCCGCTTACTTATAGAAGCTGGTGTGGATTTCATTGTGGCTTCATTTGCCTTTGTCTCCTTGTTTTTCACCATCCTAATACTATAAAAACTATAAAAAATAAATAAATAAATAAATAAATAAAAATAAAAATAAAAATTAGGAGGTTAGGAGCTTATATTTGAATCCACCACATTAGTTTCTACTTTCAATACCATGTACAGAATTTGCAAACTACTAATTCTTTCCTCTTTCTAAAGTAATATTCCAGATAAATTTATATTTAAGTAAATTACTAATCAAATATATAACATAAAAAATATAAAAAATAAATAGTCAGGCAATCATAAATCTATTTCAAACAAAGAAAAATGTTATTAATTCCAATAGCAATATTCCATTTTAAAAATATAAAAAAAATGTGAAATAGAGCATTCTAGAGATCGACTGAGAGAGTAGCATGTAGAAGAAGAAAAAAAAGAGAGACTTAGAAAGGGAAAGAAAGATAACTAACCGTGAGGTTGATGGAGGTCGACAATTGAGTTATAGTGATGGTGATGGTGAGGAATTTAGGGCAACAAAGTTATATTTATATATATAATAATGGTGGACGGTGGAGATTGAAGTACAAGAATGGTGGACGGTGGAGATTGAAACACAAAATGGTAGATGGGTAATTGGTTGATAATTATAGAATATATGGTATTTCCATACATTTTTAAAAATAAATACAAAATAACTATAATATATTTTTAATTAAATATAGTAGTGTATAATATATTTGTAAGTAATATACAATATATAAATGATGAAGAAAACATATATTTTTTTATATTTAATATATATCACCAATTAATCACATATATTTTGTCTATACTAGTATTAAAATTATCTATTTATCTATCTATATTATTTTATTATTAAAGATACAAAATATTTTAAATCATTTAAACTATACACCTCAACATCAATAAAATTAATATATCACATCAATAAAATTAATACACTCATACTAAATTAATAAACTCTTATTTCAGCTATATAGTATATACCTATATCAACATTTTCATACTTCAATTAATAAACTTCTATAACAATAGTGGAGATTTGATTTTTGCGACTAATTGTGATTTATCTTGTGGCTACGAAGAATTGAGAGATTTCTAAAAGTGTAATTAGAGTGGTATGTGCTTAAGTCATACAATCATTTTGTATTTTAATTAGGGTAAAGTGAGAAAAATATCTTTAATGTTTTAATTTTGGGTAAATAATACATCTATCATTTATTTTGGGTATATGACTCCATTAAGTTAAAAAAATTAGCAAGGAATGGCTTATGTTGTGTATATAAGTCCGTTAAGAACTTAAGATTGAAAAATGAGCAAAAAATGGCTTGAAGTCACTATCAAAATGTAAAATTTCAAAAACACCCTTATCTCTTCCGATAATACTCTTATAAGGGCAAAGTGAGAACGTATTCAGGGAAGTTTTAGTCTTTTCAACATTCACTCATTGTTTGCACCAAAATTGAATGTTAAGAAGGTTTTAGAATGTATAGGGGGGGTTATATACTCTATATGCATACTATAAGGGTATTTTTTTTGTCCGCAATCCCATATTAATTAAATATACAAAAAGAGGGACAATTTAGTTATTTCACATTTAATTTTTTTTTTTTCAGTTATTGAATGACACTTTAATCTTTTCAACATTCAGGTCCTTATTTTTTTCTCTCGACCCTTTTAATTATTAATAATATTTGTATATCAGGAAAGAAGGTTGCTAACTCAAGGTCTCAAACACATTTTCAAGTTCTTATGAAATTAAATTTTTATTATTCCACAATTATATTATAGCCTTTTGTATTTTATAATAGCTAATGAAATCCTTTTAATTTTATTTGTCTTATAGGATTTAATTTATAAATTACTCTTTTAAAAAAAAATACCCTTTTAAAACATGTAATATAATTTTCAAATAAATGCATAAATAATATGTTTATAAGTAAAACTAATTGTGCATAATATATATGACAACAATTCACTACCATATCATCTTTTAATTTTTCATTCGAATAGAAATCATCTTTTTTGTATTCAATATTTAACCATATGTGTCACACGTGATTATTTTTAATATTAATATAAATATATAATATAAATTTTATAATACTTATTTTATTTTATTAAATATTAGTATTTTATTGCATTTAAAGTTGGGTTCGATAATCTATTTAGTATATCCATGTATATATAAATCAATGTTGAAGGTCTTGGGTTCGAGTAAAGTTATGAAAACATGACTTTAGTCTTTATGTCTTGAATGAGTTTTTATTTTGACTTTAGTCTTTTATGTCTTGAATGAGTTTATGATTTTTTTAATATTAATATAAATATATAATATAAAATTTATAATACTTATTTTATTATATTAATTTATTAAATATTAGTATTTTATTGCATTTAAAATTGTTTGTGATATATATATATATATATATATATATATATATATATATATAAAACAATGTTGTACTTTAAAGACACAAGGAGCATTTGTGGCGGCTTAGCAGGAGTTCCTCCCTCTCCTTTATGTTGAAGGTCTTGGGTTCCTGTTGTAATGAAGTCATGTTTTAATTTATATTTTATGTGTCACTTATACAGTTTGACAGGTACACTTAGGTTGTGCGGGCTGATCGGGCTTAATATTTCAGTCCGGGTTCGGACTGGGTTTTGGGCTACATGACACATCAATCCAAGCCCAGCCAAAATTAAATTTGAGCTCAATAAACCTAGCCCAGGATCGGACCGGAAACAAAAAAACATTGTCCAAGCCCGTAAAAATTCGGACTTGGCTCGAGTAAATTCGGATTCAGCCCGTCAGAATTGCAGCTCTAGCAGGGTCAGGCCATCATCAAGGCAACAACTCCTAAACTACTGCGGTGAACAAGGTTATTGTGGCTCCACATCTGACTACTGCGCAGATGGTTGCCAGAGCCAATGCACTGGTGGTCCAACTCCAAGTTCCCCCCTCCAACCCCCCCTTCCCCCTGTGGTGGCGATGACGACATTAGCTGCCTCATCACCCCATCTCTTTTTGACCAAATACTTCCAATACCGGAATGATCCTAGATGTTCCAATAATGGATTATACCAATACGATGCTTTCATCACTGCTGCGAAATCCTTTAATGGATTTGGCACAACCGGAGATGTTGCTACACGAAAAAGGGAGCTTGTAGCATTCTTGGGCCAAACATATCATGAAACATCAGGTTCATTAGTTTAAATCACCACCCTTAAGTTGTTTAATATGATTAAGATTACTACGCTCTTGTACAATTTTTTATTTATTTATTTATTTTTGTTACTTACACATAGACCCTAATTGTTTTTGGTGCAGGTGGGTGGGATGCTGCACCAGGTGGTCGATATGGATGGGGATATTGCTTCATTGAGGAATTAGGGACACCGCACTATCCCTGTGCTGAGAGTTGGCCATGCAATCCCAATAAAGAGTACTATGGTCGAGGACCCATCCAACTCACTCAGTATGTCTTCGAGCTCTAGCGTAGCGTGGCACATTATTTCAATAATGATGATCATTTTATTTTGAGACAAAAAAAAAAAAAAAAAAAAAAAACCACACCCAATAATTTTTAATTTTATTTAATTTAATTTTAAGAAAATATTGTATAAAAGAAAGTTTATGAAAACAATTCTTATAGTATATTACTTTATATCTACTAATAGGTCGGTAATTATATATATATATATATATATATATATATATATATATATATATATATATATATCCACGCCAACGGCAGTACGGCAACTTCAAGGAAAGTTGAGACGTGGAATCAATTCCTAGTTTATCAGACACAAGTATATGTGAAGATTAAGTTTGGAGATGAGTTTAACCTTGGTTTCTTGAACTTTTTTTTTCAGCAACTACAACTATGCACACGCGGGTGAAGGCATTGGTGAGGATCTCATAAACAACCCGGAACTAGTAGCCAAGCCAACAATGCAATCATATCATTCAAGACTGTCATCTGGTTTTGGATGACGCCACAGTATAACAAACCCTCAAGCCACGATGTCATCACCGGAATGTGGATACCGTCGAATGCAGACATATCAGCAAATCGGGTCCCGGGTTACGGTGTGATCACCAACATAATCAATGGTGGGCCGGAGTGTGGCCATGGTCCAGATGATAGGGTGGAACATCGGATTGGACACTACAAGAGGTACTGTTTTGGGGTATGGAATTGATTACAAGAGTATTAGTAAATATCTGAGTGCTTAAAATGATGGGATAGACCATCCTATGCAACTATCTAAATAAAGATAAAATATTTTTTTAAAAAAAAATATATATTTTTTTAGGTAAAATATTCTTTTATTTTTATTTTATCGGTGTTTGACAAATGTTTACATTGAGGTTGAGGTTGAGGTTGAGATCGAGTCTATAGGGCGGGACATGTAAAATAACTTGTCGAAAATTGATGAATAAATTATTTTTGTTAAATTTTAATTTTTTTTTTCTTCGTAAATATTTTACAACAACCAAATACAAAAAAATAAAAAAAAATATTTTTTGAAAAATATTTTACGTCCAAACAAACAGCGCCTATTTATTTATTTTATGTTAATTTTTTTGCAACAACAACTAACTATAAAATTCGGGAAATGCTTAATTTTAATTCAACTTGAATCCTATAGTTTGTCTTTAATAACCAATGAGCCATTAGCGAGTAATGGGATAACATCTACTCGATCCCTCAAATGGGTGGTGATAGGTTCGAACAACCTATAAACTTCTTTTTAATATACATAATTTCTTAATGCAAGACAGAATGATGAACAGTTTGACAAGTCTATTTTTAACCTAGAAGGAGCATTTTTTGGGGTGGAAAAGGCCAACTAGCTTTAGCTTGTAAGCCATGAGAAAGACGGACAAGCTTTACCTTGTGAGCCATGTTAGTTTTCGGTTGAAAACTTTTGTTTAGGATTCGAAATTGCGTTTTATGTTTAGTAATTTTATTAGTTCTTTATTTTTTCAGAATTTTTAGATATGACTTATTTTTAGACTTATTTCTAATAATGTAGCTGATGGCTTTTAAGAAAACGAGTGACTATACTTATCAGAAAGGGGAAAAAAAAACAGTGACTATAGGAAAGTTGAAGCATTAATGATTGGAGTTGATCAATCTTTCATGTCGTCGAAGATTGATAAAGAATGTTAGGGTGTGGGAATGGACGTTTCACATGAAGCTACATGTGCAAAAATGCGATGTTCTGAAATATATTTTAGAGCATCTTTAATGTAAAATGTTATATTTTCATGTCAAATTTATAATTTGAGATGAGCTACAGTATCAAAATGCTATAATTTTGCAATTCTGCTCAAATGGTTCATTTCATCCAAAATATTATTTTTTTATATAACAATCATTTCATATTTTGAGAGCCCATTGAAGTACCTTATTTTCATTTTAGCAACTTTTGACAATCTCAAAATATGAGAGGTTTTTTTGAGAGAAACCATTGGATTGCCTATTTTCATACATTTGCTATATTTGAGAATCTCAAAATATGAGAGGTCTTTTGAGAGTCTATTAGAGTGCCTTATTTTTATTCATCTATTATATTTTGAGTTTGAGAGCTCATTTGAGAGGCCATTGAAGATGCTCTAAGTTGAAAAAATAAGGAAATTGATTGTATCATTAATTAATTTTTTAAATGCATAAATAACTTGTAATTATAGAATCGGGAAATTGATAAATAAGAAAATTGAAGTTATAGTTCTTGATATCATTATTTACATTGTATAAAATTTATAGATTATATCAATTTAATTATATAAATAAATAAATAAATAAAAATAAAAAAAAAAATAAAAAAAGGAGGACAAGGAGGCACGGGTACACTCATCTATTAACAACATACGTATGGATTGTAAAATTAAAACCAGTTGCAGGTATGAGAAGGGTATGAATTTGTTCATAATTAAACGGGACGAATACAAATTTAGACAAACTTCTTCCATATCGACCCCGTTGCCATCCCTAGCGATCTCCCTTATGTTGTTGTTGAGCATTTGAACTGCTGTATGGACTGGACCCTTGTTGTGGTTTTTGTGTTATGCTTTTCGCCTTGGACCTTACCTATTATGGCCACGCTGTATATGTTGTGTCCTCTTTTGTTTTGGGTCACTCCTGTTTCCAATGGGCTGGTTCCTTTGTTTTATGTTTTGGGCCTGGGAATGCTCCTTTTAATACTGTACAGTTTTTCCTTTTCAATTAAATTCTTACTTACCCAAAAAAAAAATATATATATATATATATATATATATATTTACTTTCTCATGTGGATATCGTTGACATAAATGTGCAAGAAACTTGACAATGTGAGAAAATAAAACTCGACCACGCACATGCGACCTCGTTTTTATCACTGTTATGAAACTTGGACCATGAACAAAAAGACAGGTCCTTCCAATAATTGTAGGGTTGTCTTTCACAACTTTTGTACTCTTCCCACTTACTCTCCCTCACTTTATTAATGCTCTTTTATTTTCTTTTTCTGTCTTTTACACATGAAATGCATGGTCCACTATTGTACCTTACTGACTTGTCGTTTTACCGAATCAAAATATAAAAATGATCCATATCTTCAATTCCAATCTTTAATTTCGCATTTGATCTTGAGTTTTAAAATTAAATTGATAATTATAACTCTATGTTAAAAAAATACATCAAAATACTTTTCAAAAATTATTATTATTTAAGTCCAAAATGATTTTTCCGTCATGCATGAAACAAATCATTTGGAATTATTTATATAACCTGGATATTGGTTTTTCATGGACTATGCACGTGAACTGTTAACTGGATGTAAATTATTATGTCAAATTAAAATTGAAGAAAAAGTTTCCCAAAAAATAAGTTGAAGAAAAAGTATTAATTAGTCAATTGATTATTTCATTCTTTAAATGTAGTTTAGGTGGAAAAACTGAAAGTAAATTTTTTATTTTATTTTATTTTTTTTTGGGTGATTTATGCTCTTTTATAGAATCGTATAATATTTTTATTGTTCATGAACTCAATTTTTACCAAGCACATGAACAACTCTGTTTAACTAAAGTGAATATTATTGAAAAATCCACTCAAAAAATTAACGTTTTCCTTCTGCTTTACTAGTTGGGGATGTTCCTAAATTTTCATCTCATTAGTAGAAAATTGCATACGATAATTACGATCTTATCATTTAATTAACATCTTGTGTAGTTAGAAATAAACTGTGATCAAGTATTTAATTATTCCGCTCAAGATGGTAATCTATATTGCAGAATCAGCTGATGTTTTGTTGATGATTATTGCTTATACCACTGTTGCCATTGCGAATGGGTTATCTAGTTTCCCCATCACTCGGCTCTCTTTTCTCCTCTGTTCTAATTCCATGTACATATGCATGTGCATATACTTATATATATATATATATATATATATATAATCACTTCACTCATTTTTTTAATTATGTCATATATATATATATATATGAATGTGTGTGTTATGTACCGTTTATAATTCTCCACCCATTTTTGCTTTGATTTATGTGTGTGTGTGTATATATATATATATAAACCCAAAAGATTTGCAACTCTCTCGTAATCCATGTGCGATTGATTTTCTTTGCATTCAATTTCATTTGGCTGATATACGTGTATAACTGTGTATATATATATATGTGTGTGATTGGTGGTGGTCGTGGCCATGGTAATGATGGTGAAAATGGTGATTGATTAGTGCAAACGAGTGTGAGACCAGGGGCAATGGATATTTTGGTCACTTCACATGGGTTTTATAGAAAGTTAAGTCATGTTATACACTAATTTTTTGTTTTTTTTAATAAGTTATAAACAAAATCAAAGGAATAACAAATGTCTTTTAACATGTAAAAAATGATCTGACACATTCGTAAAGTAACTCTTGAGATGTAAATGAAAAACGAAATAAACGTTTGTAATGTGACTGATATTAATTTTTAATACGACTGATACTAATTTTTGAATGATATTTCTGTGAGTCGTACGCAGCGAAATGTATATAGAAAAATTTTTGTTTATTTTTATAAAACAGATCTGTGTCCTTACTTTACTTATTTTATGTTTTAGCAATTAAACAGTTAATCACATGTAAATAAAATAAAATAAAGTATAAAGTTAGAGATGACACCAGGATTTAGTAAGGAAACCCCAGTTGATAAAATACGTCAACGGTAGGAAAAACCTCGTGGACTTGTGCAGTCTAAAGTAAGCCAATCCACTATGCTTGGAACAAAATATACTAAACTTTGACTTTGGTTCACACCCTATCGTTCTACACCACACCAACCGCTGATGATCCTCTGGCTTTGCGACTATTCGTCCAACAACAACTTGATCTCAGACTGACACTTGATATTTGTAGAAGAGTAGCAGGTAGATCAGTTCTTCAATTGTCTGAATGATGTAGAAGAATATCTACTTCGTCTGATCGATGTTGATACAACTGTATGATCACGATCAGGATATGAACACCACAACTCTAACCTATCTAAGAGAATATGTGTATGTGTTCTAGAAAGATATCAGAAAAATCAACTCTGATTTTCTACACAAATAATCTTCATAAGGCTTTGAATAAGATCTGAATTAGAATGTAAAAGCCGTTTATAAAGCAATGTATATGACATGGTTTATATAGATTCTAGAATGAACTAATCCTTATGAAAATAAGGTAAATTTCGTGCATAGGATTTGGTATAATTATAGACCAACTGAGAAATAAATCAGAATAAAGAAACTACAGTTGTATTGCATATAGGACATCTTGAACCGGTTCAAGGAAAGCTGAACCGGTTCCTTGAACCGGTTCAAGTTTGGCAGTGTGTCAAACTTGAACATTTTGAACCGGTTCAAGGAAGCTAAATCGGTTCAAAGTTGGCAGACTTGTGGATTTCAAATTCCTTCAACCTTGGTTCATTTTACGGAAATTAGTCTAACATGGAAAGTGTAGAATGTCCAACATCGTTCATATTCCTTCCTAATGTAGTGTCCTTACATTTTTCATCACAAACTTTTCAAGTATGGTAAGTCTGAACTCCTTCCCAGTTATGTAATTTCTGTTGACCTCGATGACTTGTAGGATAAGTAATATAAATTACAACTTAACTTGAACTTGTTATGTCTACGATAATTATCAATACATAAATAATATTTCACAATTTCAATGTTACATTTGACCAAACTTGATGTCAGTGTAATTAACGCTATATAATATTATATTTCACAAATCACAACTTGGACCACTAGCTCAATTAACATGTGTAGTACATTTATAGATGGGTTATAACTTGATGACCCCTTTAAACAATTCTTGGTTCCGTGCAATCAAATTGCATCATGTGAATAACCTCGAAAATCATATCATCCACTATTGTGAAGCCAGCCGCCATTTTTGACTCCAAGATAAGTTTTTTGAAAACTTTTTAAATATCAACTACCTGTTGTTTTTATTCTGTTAGAGTATAGATACGATTGATATCTTTAATTCTGTATTCAATCTTGTGTCTTGAAAATTAAATTAACAATTATAACTCGATCAAATTTATTTTAACACAAATATTTATCAATATATAATATTATATCTCACAAGTTGGACCAATGAATTAATATGTGTAGACATTTATAGGTATGTTGTTAGTAACTTGAAGACAGGTCCTTCCAGCAATTCACAGCAGTGTGCAATCAATTGCATCATCAGAATGATCTCCCACTTGTTATGTTGCATACAATACTGACAACTCTTTGGTGTAGTTGCTTTAATTTTGTGAATAACCAAATGGGTGCATTTTTTTTTTTTTTTTGTGTTTGTTTGGATTGTGAATCTGAAGATTTCCCATTTTTGGTTTTTCTTTTCTATGTTTATAGTTTAATTTGTTCATTGAGGGGGACACAATTTTGATGGGTGGTGTTATACAAGACATGTATTTGTAACTTGTAATTTTTTCAATTTAGTTTCTAATTTGACAATCTGGTTAAAGAATGTGGAATATCAATGGTTGATGCATTTGTTAAAATCAAATTGTTTGGTGTAAGTTATTGTAATATTTTAAAAATGAAATAGAAGTAGATAACTAGATATATAGTCATTTTATTTTATTTATTTATTTTCATTTTTTGGAATATTACCCAAATTTTTTTTGGGTATTTTGGAATATTTGGGGAATTGTAGTTTTGTTTCTTTCACATCTTTTGTACGTACTCTTCCCATTTACTCTGGCTTACTTTTTTTTGTCTTTTACACATGAAATGAATGAT
Source organism: Cornus florida (assembly GCF_030987335.1). NCBI lineage: Eukaryota > Viridiplantae > Streptophyta > Magnoliopsida > Cornales > Cornaceae > Cornus > Cornus florida. The sequence continues at coordinate 15,050,366 of NW_026775577.1, forward strand.
CGTGAAACCAGCCAACCATTCTTGTCTTGAAGCTAAATACTTTGAAAACGTTTTAAATGCATATTCTCTCAACGTTTGGTTTCCTCCACTCGTATTTATCTTACTAACAACTCGTTTTTATTGAATCAAAATATAGATATGAGTCTTATCTTCAATTCCGTATTTGATCTTGTATCTTAAAAATTAAACTAACAAGTACAACTCGATTGAATTTGTTTTAACACCTAAATTTATTAATATATACATTTTCTTATATTTGGCCAAATATCACATTAAAACACTTTTTAAAAATTACTATTACTTAGGTCCAAAAATGTCTTTTCCATTAATGAAACCATTAAAAAAATGATTAAAAAAAAATATACTGCGCAATCAATTGCATCACCTCTAAAATCATATAATCCACTATTGTGAAGCCAACCAATTAAGCAGTCTTGACTTGAAAAGACTAAATACATGTCGAAAGATTTATATATTTAAATTATAATTTTATGTTTTTAGAGTAGATGGGTAGTAAATACGGTAAGAGAGTCGAATGTGTTGGAGTTCAAAAATTTCACCATCACACTTATTAAAAAATTGAAAAACACGCAAATTGCACCCAATCTAACAGTTTAAACTTTTAGAGTAGACGGTTATTAACAATGCATATCCTTAAATATACTCTTCTAGTCTGATCTGCTTGACACAGTAAAACAAGATGAGGTTTTGGACTCTCATTCTCTTTGCCTTCATGATAAATATTTTGAAAACATTTTTAATGTATAATCTCTCAACCTCTCGTGTCCTCTACACACATTTATCTTATTAATGTGTTGCTTTTATCGAATCAAAGTATTAACACGATTGGTAATTTCAATTTCACATTCGATCTTGAGCCTTGAAAATCAAATCGACAATTACAACTCGATCAAATTTGTTTTGACACCAAAATTTGTCGATATATAATATTATATCTTACTATAAGATTATTAATTAATTGTTCGGAATTGCGGCTTAGTTCGTTATTAAAGGATCTCGACATTGAACTTGATCTCAACAAAATTTACTATCATGAATCGAAATATTTGTATCTAACTATATTTATTTATACATTATAAGTATGTGAGAATAATGAAATTCTAAGATTTGAAATTCATATTTATTTGTGATGAATACTTGACTCTAATTATTAGAGCTTACACTTGCAACTCAGACCAATCAATTAATACAATGATAAGTATGTTCTTAGTAATTTGAAGATAGGTCCTTCCAACAATACCTCTAAAATCATATGATCCACTATTGTGAAGCCAGCCAACCATTATTGACTAGAAGACAAATATTTTGAAAACATTTTAAATGCATATGTTCTCAGTGAGACACAATACATGCCTTTATATATACCCTTCTAGTCTCATTGCCTTGACACATACTAAAAATTAAAGATGAGGTTTTGGACTCTCATTCTCTTTGCCTTAGCCTCATTATTAGCTATATCAGCTCAACAATGTGGTACACAGGCAGGGGGTGCTCTATGCCCAAATGGGCTATGCTGCAGTCAATGGGGTTATTGTGGCACCACACTGCCTTACTGCGGAGATGGTTGCCAGAGCCAATGCACTGGTGGTCCAACTCCAAGTCCTCCCTCTCCCCCTCCAACTCCAAGTCCCCCCACTCCAACCCCTACCCCCACCCCCTGTGGTGGGGATGACGACATTAGCTGCATCATCACCCCATCTCTTTTTGACGAAATGCTTCCATACCGGAACGATGCTAGATGTCCAAGTAATGGATTCTACCAATACGATGCTTTCATCACTGCTGCGAAATCTTTTGATGGATTTGGCACAACCGGAGATGTTGATACTCGAAAAAGGGAGCTTGTAGCATTCTTGGCTCAAACATCTCATGAAACAACAGGTTAATTAGTTTAAATCTTAACCCTCGAGTTCTTTACTACGATTATGTTTACTAAGGTCTTGTACAATTTTTTTTGTTGGTTACACATAGAGCCTAATTGTTTTTGGTGCAGGTGGGTGGCCTACTGCACCAGGTGGTCCATATGCATGGGGATATTGCTTCATTGAGGAAGTAGGGACACCGCACTATCCCTGTGCTGAGAGCTATCCATGCAATCCCAATAAAGAGTACTATGGTCGAGGACCCATCCAACTCACTCAGTATGTTTCTGAGAGTTCTCTAACCAGCCTGGCACATTAATTCGATAATGATGATCATTTTATTTTGACACCAAAAAAAAAAACAATATTTTTTAATTTTATTAGATTTAACTTTCAGAAAACATTGTTTTATGAAAACAAACTTCTTGTACGTTCATTAGTATATTACTTTATACTTACAAATAGGTCAGTTATTATACACTTTATTTATTTATTTTTTCAGCAACTACAACTATGCCCAAGCGGGTGAAGCCATTGGTGAGGATCTCATAAACAACCCGGAACTGGTAGCCAACAACGCAATCCTATCATTCAGGACTGCCATCTGGTTTTGGATGACGCCACAGTATAACAAACCCTCATGCCATGATGTCATCACCGGAATATGGATACCGTCAAATGCAGACATATCAGCAAATCGGGTCCCAGGTTACGGTGTGATCACCAACATAATCAATGGTGGGCTGGAGTGTGGCCGTGGTCCAGATAGTAGGGTGGAAAATCGGATTGGATTCTACAAAAGGTACTGTGACATAGTTGGGTTGAGCTATGGGGACAACTTGGATTGCAACAATCAATTGCCTTTTAGTTTGGGGTATGGAATTGATTACAAGAGTGTTAGTAATATCTGAATGCGTAAAATGATGGGATAGACCATCCTATGCAACTATCTAAATAAAGAGAACAACTACTTATCGTGTTCTCTAGTCTGTAATGAAATATACGTACTCTATGAAGCATTTGTATGTATTTATTTTAATCTATGAACTTAATCGTCTTCAAAATACATACCTTCTTAATGTCACTGTGCATGGTATCATCTAGCTCACTTATGTTCCCAACAAATCCAGAATACAGATTAATTTGAACTATAATATTTGGAGCTAATTTTGGTGATCAAAACAAGTCGGGATGAGTTGTAATTATTGTTCATCATCAAGCCTTGGTCTAGGAAGCAGAAGATTCAAGTGAAGTGACTTATGACATTTTTGGTTCCATAATGAACAACTATTAGTCATGGTAAGTGTGTGAGAATTACTTAAAATATGTTTACAAGTTGGTTTTCTAAAATTAGAATTTTTCAGCACTCCAACCGGTTGGTTCTCATTATGGAACCGGTTGCTTTTTCCGTGAAAAACATGCCTGGGAATGCCCCTTTTAATACTGTACAGTTTTTGCCTTTTCAATTAAATTCTTACTAACCCCAAAAAATAAATAAATAAATAAATAAAACCTTTCTCATGTGGTTGACATAAATGTGCAAGAAACTTGACAATGTGAGAAAATAAAACTCACGCACATGCGACAAAAAAATAAAAAATAAAAAATAAAAATAATAAAAAAATTCTCATGTGGTTGACATTAATGCGCAAGAAACTTGAAATTGTGAGAAAATAAAACTCGACCACGCACATGCGACCTTGGTTTTGTCACTGTTTTGAAACTTGGACCATGAACATAAATACATAATTAATATGGAAGACAGGTCCTTCCAACTATTCATAGTACTGCACAATCAATTGCATCTCTAAAATCATATAATCAACTAATTGAAGATAAATATATAAAAAATGTTTTAAACACATATACTCTTAATTTCAAGTAACATTCACACACTTATTTTTTTTTATCGAATCAAAGTATAGACACGATCCATATCTTCAATCTTGCATTCGATTTTGAGTTTTGAAAATTAAATCGACTATTACACCTTGATCAAACTTGTTTTGACATCAAAATTTGTCAATATATAATATTATATCTCACAACTTAGTCCACTAAATTAATATGTGTAGTACATTTATAGGTAGGGTCTTAGGAACTTTTTTATTATTATTATTATTTATTTATTTTGTTAAAGGGTTCTTAGGAACTTGAAGACAGGTCCTTTCAACCATTCATAGTACTGTGCAATCAGATGCAGCATCAGTATGATCTCCCACTAGTTATGTTGCTTTACAATACTGACAACTCTTTGGTGTAGTTGCTTTAATTTTGTGAATAACTACAACCAAATGGGTGCATGTTATTTATTTATTTATTTATTTATTTTGATTGGGAATTTGAAGATTTCCTATTTTTGGTTTTTGTTTTCTATGTTTGTAGTCTATTTTGTATACTTTGATGGGTGGTGTTACATAAGAGATGTATTTGTAACTTGTAATTTTTGCAAATTAGGTTCTAATTTGACAATCTGGTTAAAGAATGTACAATATCATCAATGTTTGATGCATTTTTTAAAACCAAATTTTTCATAATTATAATATTTACTTAAAATTCCAAAAAAAAAAAAAAAAAAAAAAAAAAAAAAAAATTCACATTTTTTACAACTAGCTCCCTCTACTCTGTTTTATATATATATATATATATATATATATATATATGTATAGTCATCTGATTATATGACATATAATCTCTCATTAGTTCAAGCAAACGCAGTAACACTGAGACTCAATATTGTTCTTAACAAAGCTTAAAACCTGGTTTTTTTTTTTTTTTTTTTCCGGCAAACAAAGGTACATTAAGAAGGATTACAATCCACGTAAGTTGCATGGAGCACTACATCAGGCAAACAATCTAAATCAAGTCCTGCCCAAAACATTTATGGGACAACGATGCAAGCCCATGAGCAACTCGATTCCCTTAACGATGAACATGGGAAAATTTCACAGAAGAAAATTTAGAGAACTCCAAAATGATATCTAAGAGGATGGGAGATAAATTTAGAGGCTTGAAACACTTGACTTTTAATTGATTGCGCTCGATCGCTCTCTATTTCTCTTTCCCTTCTAGAACAGGGTCTGCCCTGAGTATAACGGCCAATACGATTTCGCCAAGGGCTTCAAATTTGGAAGGATCTCAAAATTTTAAAGTTGTATATATAAGTTAAATTATAATTATTTCCTATAAATGTTTTTTTTTTTTTTGGGTAAAGTATTTCCTATTAATGTTATTAAAAACTAATCAATATAAAAATTTAGTACTGGACCTCAAACCTTTTCAAATATTCTCTTTTCTTTTTTATTACCTTTTCATATCATAAAAAATAACTTTTAATTTTCTCTTTTTTCTTCCTCCTCCCACGGTTTTTTTTTAGCTAAACTCTAACAAATAGAGATATATTAGGCCCACTCAGTTCTTTAAAAATGGGAAAGAATGGAGGCCGGAGAGGAAGAGTCGGCAGCTAAGTAGTGATGAGTACTCCAAAAACTAATCACAATAAAAAGTAGTGAAATGGTTGTAAGGTTGTGTCTTTCACATCTTTTGTACTCTTCCCAGTTTACTCTGTCTTAGTTATTAATGCTCTTTTATCTTTTTTTTTTTAATTTAATTTTTTTTTTTTTTTTTTTTTTTACACATGGTATGCATGGTCCGGTATTGTCAAGCTAGCCAACCATGCATTCTTGAAGACAAATACTTTGAAAACTATTTAAAGGCATATTATCTCAACTTTCACATGACATATATTCTCTCAACTTTCACACTTGAGTCGAGGAGGTGCATTATCCATTAAACATCTTGTGTTGATACTCCTCAACAAAATAGAGTTTTTGAGCGGAAGAATGGCCCACTCCTACCTATCGCTTGTGTCTTAATAATTCAAATGCATGTTTCAAAACATTTTTGGACAGATGCAATTCTAGTTGCTGTTTATCCTTTAAACCGCAAGCCTTCTAGGTTCGTTCTTATTGAAGCAAAATATAGATATCATCCATATTTTCAACCTGAAAGAGAGGTAGAGTTGGCAGCTAGGTATTAATGCGATCGAATCAATCAAAATATACTGTAGGCCAGAGAGGTGTAGTTGGCAGCTAGTATTGATGCTCTTTTATTTATTTATTTTTTTTGTCTTTTACACTTGATGATATGCATGGTCCCCTACTGTGAAGCCGGCCAACCATTCTTGAAGATAAAATATCAAACCATTCTTCACTTGAAGACAAATATTTTGAAAACGTTTTAAATACGTATCCCCTGAACTTGTCCTGTTCTTCACAAATATTTAATTCTGTCGTTTTTATGCAATCAAAAAATATAGGTAAAAGTGTAAAAAAAATTCTTTAAATTATCCACTTTGTTATAAATTCTTTCCTAAACTACAAAAGACTGTAAATATCCACTTGAGACTCATCGGATCAGCTTTCCAGCGTTTTTTGACTTAAAATGACTGAAATAATCTTATTAAATTATATTTATATATATATATAAAAGCCTAATTGTGAAATACCAATTTAACTTATATATACCAATATAACGTAGATTTCAATTAAATTCTTTCTTACCAAAAAAAAAAAAAAAAAAAAATTATTTACTTTCTCACGTGGATGTGGTTGACAATGACATAAATATGCAAGAAACTTGACAATGTGAGAAGATAAAACTCGACCACGCACATGCGACCTCGTTTTTATCACTGTTATGAAACTTGGACCATGAACATAAGTACATAATTAATACGAAGACAGGTCCTTCCAATAATTGTAGGGTTGTCTTTCACAACTTTTGTACTCTCCCCACTTACTCTGCTTTACTTTATTAATGCTCTTTTCTTTTCTTTTTCTGTCCTTTACACATGAAATGCATGGTCCACTATTGTACCTTACTGACTTGTCGTTTTACCGAATCAAAATATAAAATGATCCACATCTTCAATTCCAATCTTTAATTTCACATTTGATCTCGAGTCTTGAAATTAAATTGATAATTATAACTCTAATTTAAAAATATACATTGAAATACTTTTCAAAAATTATTATTATTTAAGTCCAAAATGATTTTTCGGTGCACGTGAAGTGTTAACCGGATGTTATCAGGTAGCCACGGATATATAATTATTATGTCTAATTAAAATTGAAGAAAAAGTTTCCCAAAAAATAAGTTGAAGAAAAAGTATTAATTAGTCAATTGATTATTTCATTCTTTAAATGTAGTTTAGGTGGAAAAACTGAAAGTAAATTTTTTATTTTATTTTATTTTTTTTTGGGTGATTTATGCTCTTTTATAGAATCGTATTATATTTTTATTGTTCATGAACTCAATTTTTACCAAGCACATGAACAACTCTGTTTAACTAAAGTGAATATTATTGAAAAATCCACTCAAAAAATTAACGTTTTCCTTCTGCTTTACTAGTTGGGGATGTTCCTAAATTTTCATCTCATTAGTAGAAAATTGCATACGATAATTACGATCTTATCATTTAATTAACATCTTGTGTAGTTAGAAATAAACTGTGATCAAGTATTTAATTATTCCGCTCAAGATGGTAATCTATATTGCAGAATCAGCTGATGTTTTGTTGATGATTATTGCTTATACCACTGTTGCCATTGCGAATGGGTTATCTAGTTTCCCCATCACTCGGCTCTCTTTTCTCCTCTGTTCTAATTCCATGTACATATGCATGTGCATATACTTATATATATATATATATATAATCACTTCACTCATTTTTTTAATTATGTCATATATATATATATATACGAATGTGTGTGTTATATACTGTTTATAATTCTCCACCCATTTTTGCTTTGATTTATGTGTGTGTGTGTGTATATATATATATAAACCCAAAAGATTTGCAACTCTCTCGTAATCCATGTGCGATTGATTTTCTTTGCATTCAATTTCATTTGGTTGATATACGTGTATAACTGTGTATATATATATATATATGTGTGTGATTGGTGGTGGTCGTGGCCATGGTAATGATGGTGAAAATGATGATTGATTAGTGCAAACGAGTGTGAGACCAGGGGCAATGGATATTTTGGTCACTTAACATGGGTTTTATAGAAAGTTAAGTCATTTTATACACTAATTTTTTTTTTTTTTAATAAGTCATAAACAAAATCAAAGGAATAACAATGTCTTTTAACATGTAAAAAATGGTTTGACACATTTGTAAAGTAACTCTTGGGATGTAAATGAAAAACGGAATAAAGTTTGTAATGTGACTGATATTAATTTTTAATGTGACTGATACTAATTTTTGAATGATATTTTTGTGAGTCGTGCGTAGCGGAATGTATATAGAAAAGTTTTTGTTTGTTTTTATAAAAAAGATCTGTGTCTTTACTTTACTTATTTTATGTTTTAGCAATTAAACAGTTAATCACATGCAGATAAAATAAAATAAAGTATAAAGTTAGAGATGACACCAGGATTTAGCGAGGAAACCCCAGTTGATAAAATACGTCAACGGTAAGAAAAACCTCGTGGACTTGTGCAGTCCAAAGTAAACCAATCCACTATACTTGGAACAAAGTATACTCAACTTTGACTTTGGCTCACACCCTATCGTTCTACACCACACCAACCGCTGACGATCCTCTGGCTTTGCGACTCCTCGTCCAACAGCAACTTGATCTCAGACTGACACTTGATATTTGTAGAAGAGTAGCAGGTAGATCAGACAGCACTCCACGAATGCTCCAATCCTTCCAAAGTATGACTGCGTTTACTTCTGTTCTTCAATTGTCTGAATGATGTAGAAGAAAATCTACTTCGTCTGATCGATATTGATACAACTGTATGATCACGATCAGGATACGAACACCACAACTCTAACCTATCTAGGAGAATATGTATATGTGTTCTAGAAAGATATCAGAAAAATCAACTCTGATTTTCTGCACAAATAATCTTCATAAGGCTTTGAATAATATCGGAATTAGAATGTAAAAGCCGTGTATAAAACAATATATATGACATGGTTTATATAGATTCTAGAATGACCTAATCCTTCTGAACATAAGGTAAATTTCGTGCATAGGATTTGGTATAATTTTAGACCAACTGGAAAATAAATCAGAATAAAGAAACTGCAGTTGTATTGCATATAGGACATCTTGAACCAGTTCAAGGAAAGCTGAACCGGTTCAAGTTTGGCAGTGTGTCAAACTTGAACATCTTGAACCGGTTCAAGGAAGCTGAACTGGTTCAAAGTTGGCAGACTTGTGGATTTCGAATTCCTTCAGCCTTGGTTCATTCTACGGAAATTGTAGTCTAACATGGAAAGTGTAAAATGTCCAACTTTATTCATATTCCTTCCTAATGTAGTGTCCTTACCCTTTTCATCACAAACTCTTCAAGTATGGTAAGTCTGAACTCCTTGCTAGTTGTGTAATTCTTATTGACCTCGATGACTTATAAGATAAGTAATATAAATTATAACTCAACTTAGACTTGTTGTGTTTACGATAATTGTCAATACATAAATAATATCTCATAATTTCAATTTCAATGTTACATTTGACCAAACTTGATGTCAGTGTGATTAACGCTATATAATATTATATTTCACAAATCACAACTTGGACCACTAGCTCAATTAACATGTGTAGTACATTTATAGATGGGTTATAACTTGATGACCCCTTTAAACAATTCTTGGTTCCGTGCAATCAAATTGCATCATGTGAATAACCTCGAAAATCATATAATCCACTATTGTGAAGCCAGCCACCATTTTTGACTCCAAGATAAGTTTTTTGAAAACTTTTTAAATATCAACTACCTGTTGTTTTTATTCTGTCACAGTATAGATACGATTGATATCTTTAATTCTGTATTTAATCTTGTGTCTTGAAAATTAAATCAACAATTACAACTTGATCAAATTTATTTTAACACAGATATTTATCAATATATAATATTATATCTCACAAGTTGGACTACTGAATTAATATGTGTAGACATTTATAGGTATGGTGTTAGTAACTTGAAGACAGGTCCTTCCAACAATTCACAGCAGTGTGCAATCAATTGCATCATCAGAATGATCTCCCACTAGTTATATTGCATACAATACTGACAACTCTTTGGTGTAGTTGCTTTAATTTTGTGAATAACCAAATGGGTGCATTTTTTTTTTTTTTTTGTGTTTGTTTGGATTGTGAATCTGAAGATTTCCTATTTTTGATTTTTCTTTCTATGTTTATAGTTTAATTTGTTCATTGAGGGGGACACAATTTTGATGGGTGGTGTTATACAAGACATTTATTTGTAACTTGTAATTTTTTCAAATTAGTTTCTAATTTGACAATCTGGTTAAAGAATGTGGAATATCAATGGTTGATGCATTTGTTAAAATCAAATTGTTTGGTGTAAGTTATTGTAATATTTTAAAAATGAAATAGAAGTAGATAACTAGATATATAGTCATTTTATTTTATTTATTTATTTTCATATTTTGAAATATTACCCAAATTTTTTTTGGGTATTTTCGAATATTTGGGGAATTGTAGTTTTGTTTCTTTCACATCTTTTGTACGTACTCTTCCCATTTACTCTGGCCTACTTGTTTTTTTTTTGTCTTTTACACATGATATGAATGATCGTGAAACCATCCAACCATTCTTGTCTTGAAGCTAAATACTTTGAAAACGTTTTAAATGCATATTCTCTCAACGTTTGGTTTCCTCCACTCGTATTTATCTTACTAACAACTCGTTTTTATTGAATCAAAATATAGATATGAGTCTTATCTTCAATTCCGTATTTGATCTTGTATCTTAAAAATTAAACCAATAAGTATAACTCGATTAAATTTGTTTTAACACCTAAATTTATTAATATATAATAAGGTTAATTTCACTGACATTTTCTTATATTTGGCCAAATATTACATTAAAGCACTTTTTAAAAATTACTAATACTTAGGTCCAAAAATGTCTTTTCCATTAATGAAACCATTAAAAAAAAATATACTGTGCAATCAATTGCATCACCTCTAAAATCGTATAATCCACTATTGTGAAGCCAACCAATTAAGCAGTCTTGACTTGAAAAGACTAAATACATGTCGAAAGATTTATATATATAAATTATAATTTTATGTTTTTAGAGTAGATGGGTAATAAATACGGTAAGAGAGTCAAATGTGTTGGAGTTCAAAAATTTCACCATCACACTTATTAAAAAATTGAAAAACACGCAAATTGCACCCAAACTAACAGTTTAAGCTTTTGGAGTAGACGGTTATTAACAATGTATATCCTTAAATATACTCTACTAGTCTGATCTGCTTGACACAGTAAAAAAAGATGAGGTTTTGGACTCTCATTCTCTTTGCCTTCATGATAAATATTTTGAAAACATTTTTAATGTATAATCTCTCAACCTCTCGTGTCCTCTACACACATTTATCTTATTAATGTGTTGCTTTTATCATATCAAAGTATTAACACGATTGGTATTTTCAATTTCACATTCGATCTTGAGTCTTGAAAATCAAATCGACAATTACAACTCGATCAAATTTGTTTTGACACTAAAATTTGTCGATATATAATATTATATCTTACTGTAAGATTATTAATTAATTGTTCGGAGTTACGGCTTAGTTCGTTATTAAAGAATCTCGACATTGAACTTGATCTCAACAAAATTTACTATCATGAATCGAAATATTTATATCTAACTATATTTATTTATGCATTATAGGTATGTGAAAATAATGAAATTCTAAGATTTGAAATTCATATTTATTTGTGATGAATACTTGACTCTAATTATTAGAGCTTACACTTGCAACTTAGACCAATCAATTCATACAATGATAAGTATGTTCTTAGTAATTTGAAGATAGGTCCTTCCCACAATACCTCTAAAATCATATGATCCACTATTGAGAAGCCAGCCAACCATTATTGACTAGAAGACAAATATTTTGAAAACATTTTAAATGCATATGTTCTCAGTGAGACACAATACATGCCTTTATATATACCCTTATAGTCTCATTGCCTTGACACATAGTAAAAATTAAAGATGAGGTTTTGGACTCTCATTCTCTTTGCCTTAGCCTCATTATTAGCTATATCAGCTCAACAATGTGGTACACAAGCAGGGGGTGCTCTATGCCCAAATGGGCTATGCTGCAGTCAATGGGGTTATTGTGGCACCACACTGCCTTACTGCAGAGATGGTTGCCAGAGCCAATGCACTGGTGGTCCAACTCCAAGTCCTCCCCCTCCCCCTCCCCCTCCAACTCCAAGTCCCCCCACTCCAACCCCTACCCCCTGTGGTAGCGATGTCGACATTAGCTGCATCATCACCCCATCTCTTTTTGACGAAATGCTTGCATACCGGAACGATGCTAGATGTCCAAGTAATGGTTTCTACCAATACGATGCTTTCATCACTGCTGCGAAATCTTTTGATGGATTTGGCACAACCGGAGATGTTGATACTCGAAAAAGGGAGCTTGTAGCATTCTTGGCTCAAACATCTCATGAAACAACAGGTTAATTAGTTTAAATCTTAACCCTCAAGTTCTTTACTATGATTATAATTACTAAGGTCTTGTACATTTTTTTTTGTTGGTTACACAGAGCCTAATTGTTTTTGGTGCAGGTGGGTGGGCTACTGCACCAGGTGGTCCATATGCATGGGGATATTGCTTCATTGAGGAAGTAGGGACACCGCACTATCCCTGTGCTGAGAGCTATCCATGCAATCCCAATAAAGAGTATTATGGTCGAGGACCCATCCAACTCACTCAGTATGTCTCTGAGAGTTCTCTACCCAGCCTGGCACATTAATTCGATAATGATGATCATTTTATTTTGACACCAAAAAAAAAACAATATTTTTTAATTTTATTAGATTTAATTTTCAGAAAACATTGTTTTATGAAAACAAACTTCTTGTACGTTCATTAGTATGTTACTTTATACTTACAAATAGGTCAGTTATTATACACTTTATTTATTTATTTTTTCAGCAACTACAACTATGCCCAAGCGGGTGAAGCCATTGGTGAGGATCTCATAAACAACCCGGAACTGGTAGCCAACAACGCAATCCTATCATTCAGGACTGCCATCTGGTTTTGGTCTGATTTACTGATTCCTCATCCTAATGGTTGGTTTTAGTTTTCTGGGACTGAGGATGATGATTTCCAATTAACAAACACTTGTTCTTTTTGTTTTCATATTCAGCATATATCAAATGACCTTAATAAAATAAAAAAATCGCAAAATAATATAATTTTCGAATTTGACACAAGAAATTATGTATGATTGATAATTGTTACCTGGTTCTAGTGATATTTATATCCAACTATCAATTTTTTTTTTTTTTTGGAATGGTAAGGCTGATGAAGTTAAGGATGAAGTGAATACATGGGCGGAAAACGCAACCAAAGGGCTCATCAAGGATCTTGTAAGCAATCTTGCTGAAGATACAATAATTGTGCTAGCAAATGCGCTCTACTTCAAAGGAAATTGGGAGAAAAAGTTTAATGCATCACAGACGAGACAGAGATTTTCACCTACTCAATGGAGAAAAAGTTTCAACCCCTTTTATGACCTCTATGAATTACCAATTTTTCGGATCCTTTGATGGTTTCAAACTTGTCAAGATCCCGTATCAAAAGGGCGAAGATGGAAGGCAGTTCTCAATGTCAATATTTCTTCCCAACGAGAGAGATGGGCTGCAGAGTTTGATACAACAGTTTGAGTCTAATAATTGGTTCTTGCATCATCTTTCCGAGCTACGAAAAGTTGAACTTGATGCTTTCTGGATTCCAAAATTTAAGTTCCCACACAAAATGGATGCTAAAAAAACCATCAAAGAATTGGGATTGACAAGGCCTTTCAAATATCATGAGGAGCTCACAGTAATCTCCAACACCAAGGGACTTGTTTTCTCAGAGATTTTTCAAACATGTTACATAGAAGTCAACGAGGAAGGTACAGAGGCTGCAGCTGCTGCATATATGGGTAAATTGTTGTGCCGTTCTGGTTATATGGCTCCAAAGCCAACCTTTGTGGCCGATCATCCTTTCATCTTCATGAGTAGGGAAGAATCATTTGGGGTTGTGTTATTCACTGGAGCTGTCATCAATCCTCTCTTGAAAGGCTGATTCACTCATCGCAGAATGGTGAAATTGATGCTGCATACTGGAGGATTTCAAAGTTTTCTTCTTCTTCTTTGGTAAATAAGATTTCAAAAAAGTTAGCAAGTTGCAGATTCATACACTCATAATATTGTTCTTAACAAGGCTGCTGCTTTTTTTTTTTTTGGTTATTGTTGTTGTTGTTGTTGTTGTCAAACAAAGGTACATTAAGAAGGATTACAATCCACATAAACTGCCCGGAGCATGTTGACTTTTGCTTTGATACCACTTTCTGACTTTACTCTGATACCACTTTGTTAGAAATAGTGGCGTAGAAACACATACAACACTATAATATTTGGAAGAGAATGATATGGAGGAATACTTGGAAAATTATTTTTATTCCACTTCTAATTCATATTCTAAAATGACTAAAGTACATGATTATATAGGTCTCACATATGTATGCATAACCATGACATTTAAAAGCCTAATTACATCCATTATTCCTACTAACATAACCATTAGTTGCATAACTCCCACTAACATAGTATTTAGGAGACTTAATTTACATACCTCTTAGTCTTACATAACCTTCTCCATCAAGACCATTTACTACCCCACTAACATGAAATGCACACATGCATCATGTATACCAAATACTTGAAAATACTAATTACAACTAAAATTCTAAAATCAAGTTTATTTTCAACACCCCCCTTTAAACTTGATTTTGTGACTTGAAAGTAAACTTCTTATTGATCTTGGAGGTTCGATCAAAAGTTTGTTACTTTGTCTTGATTTCCACCTCCTTCAATTGCAACAATCTTCTTGGCCATTTTTATTGATGTATATGGTTTGTAAAAAATCTTCAAATGCTTGTTTGATGTCTTCACATAATTATATATTATCCTCTTTATATAAACGCACCATCTATCTTTTTTCTTTTTGAATCTTTTATGACTCTTCAACTTCACATATGCTTCTTTTTTAGAGTCAAAAAATAACTCCATATTCACCCAACCTGTGTCAATTACAAAACTCTCCAAACCATTTTTCAAAAAATAATTTGAGAAATTATTATCATCTTGAGCTTCAATCTCATACTTCGTTGGAATAACTTTCTCCAAGAAAAGTTCATCATTCTCCACAATATGAATACAATTATCATAATATTTGATTTTGCTTTCCAATTGAGATGAATATGAAAAAATTAAAATTTTATCAAATAAGTTATATCTAACTTCTTTAAAATTGAAATTTGGAACTATACTTGAAATTGTTAACTCACCAATTTCATCAACTTTTGCCTCTTCTTTAGCACTTTCTTCTTCTTTAATTTCTCTTTTCACTTCAATCTCATCCACTTTTTCAATCTCTTCCTTATTCTCTATTTCACTTTGGCCATCAACTTTTAAATCTTCAATTTCTTCAACTTCATTTGTGTTGTACGCCTCTTCATTCTCCACAAATTTCTCCTCAAGACTTTTATAATCAGCCTTCGTAAACTCATCATCCTCAATGCATTATACCCAATACTCCATGGGTCGTGATTCACTTCTATGATTGGAAACGATGGTCTCGATCATCTTCCAAACACAACTTGGAGTTTTGGACTCTCCAAAATACCCCCAAATTTCTTGATGTATTGCTTTCTGCAACACTACCAATACCTTTTCTTCTTTATTTTCTCGAAGCTTGTTAGACATGCCATTCTTTAGCTTTAATCCAACAACATCTCACAAATCACATGTTTTGAGGTATGAAGTTATGATGATTCTCATTCTTCTGTAATTAGAGAACATCATCTTCTCACTATGAAAATACATTTTCTCCCTTTCATCATCATCAAGGAGAAACATGTTTTTCTCAAATGTTAAACCTTTTAGGATCAACTTCGTCAGGCCTTCAGGATCATCTAGGCTCTGAATATGAAATCTGGCTCTGATATGTTGAAACCTAGCTCTAATACCACTTTGTTGGCTTTTGCTCTGATACCACTTTATGACTTTACTCTAATACTATTTTGTTGGAAATAGTGGCGTAGATACACACATAACACTATAATATTTTGGAAGAGAATGATATGGAGGAATACTTGAAAAATTATTTTTATTCCACTTCTAATTCATATTCTAAAATGACTAAAGTACATGATTATATAAGCCTCACATATGTATGCATAACCATGACATTTAAAAGCCTAATTACATCCATTATTCCCACTAACATAACCATTAGTAGCATAACTCCCACTAACATAGTATTTAGGAGACTTAATTCCCATACCTCTTAGTCTTACATAACTTTCTCCATCAAGACCATTTACTACCCCACTAACATGAAATGCACACATGCATCATGTATACCAAATACTTGAAAATACTAATTACAACTAAAATTCTAAAATCAAGTTTATTTTCAATAGAGCACTGCATCAGGCAAACAATCTAAAACAAGTCCTGCCCAAAACATTTGTGGGACAACGATGCAAGCCCATGAGCAACCCGATTTCCTTAACGATGTACATGGAAAAATTTCACAAGAAAAAAATTTAGAGGGCTCCGAAATGATATCAAAGAGGATGGGAGATAAATTTAGAGGCTTAAAACACTTAGACCTTTAATTGGTTGCGCTTGGTCATTCTCTATTTCTCTTTCCCTTCTAAAATAAGGTATGATGCACATCTTCAATCTCCCATTTAAAATTCAGAAAAGGATGGAAGCAAGAGAGGTACAGTTGGCAGCTAGGTATTAATGCTCTTTTATTTATTTATTTAGTTGTCTTTTACACTTTACATGCATGGTCCGCTACTGTGAAGCCGGCCAACCATTCTTGAAGATAAATATCGAACCATTCTTCAATTGACGACAACAAATATTTTGAAAACGTTTTAAATACGTGTAATACCCCATAAATTATTATTATTAGATATATATATATATATATATATATATATTTATGGACGCATATTGTTATATAGGAGTTATCTTTTAAAACAAAAAAAAAAGAAGATAAATAGGTGATTGCATTTAAAAGGGGATAACAGAGTTATCATTGAATTTATTTTGAAAATTAAAAGAGGTCTTATTGAACTCAACTATTGGATATATATATGGATATATCTAGACTTAGTTGTGTATTCAGTTTTTTTTTATCTACGTTGCTATCCCGAGGATTATTCGTTGTGGTGGAACAAAGAAAAGCTCAAGTGGTGATTGCAATTCAGGCAAGTTAATTCTTGCTTATAACTCTGTATTTATTTATGTTTTAATGGTTAGATTATTAAATATGATTTAATTGTAGAACTCATGATAATTATTTCTAATTGGAGATATGTAGATTATACAAGGAGTTATTGAATGATTAGGAATTTTATTTGATTCATTATTTCTTTTTGTTTAATTGGAGTTGCAGAGTGACATAGATTTATACTGATGGATTGTGGGGTTATATAAAGGAAATTTAGTAATTGGGGTTAATGATAGTTTTTGTTTTTAGTGTTAATTTAGTAAAGGAGATATGAAAGAATAAGACAAGGAATCCGTAGAAGCCTGGAAGGTGGAGAAAAGAATTGGAATAAATAATGGTAATGATGATGTGGTGGGATCCAGTAAAGTTTAGCAAAAAATCCAAACCTTTGGCTTTGGCTGCATGAGAGTTTTTTTATTAGGTAATCAGATGCAATACTGGCTACGGTGACTAGAATCATAAATTCAAAACAGAAGAACTGGCTTACGAAGTAGGGACTTCTTTGGGAATACGAAAAAGATCCAGAACAATGAAATCGATTAGTAACAGTAATTTAATACAAAACAATAAGAAATAGGTTGTTACAGTTGACGTTATGTTTGACTGGGATTCATGGATTTGGTTTCAATTGTTTATTTATGGAGTATTATATATAATTAATGGCAGAATAATTTTGAATGATATTGAGGTTGAAATTTAGAGTATAGTTTTGTAATTTATTCTAATTAGGACTATGCGTTGGTATTAATTAATTAATTAATTAATTAGTGAATGATTAATTAAGGTGTTGGATAAACTCATGATATTATGAGTAAAAGTTGATTAAGTATATTTAGTGTTTAATTAAAGAGATTAAACTAGTTGGAGCGGTAGTCTGGGACTTACCCAATGATAAGTTTGTTGAGTGCAGTTAGGGACTGTCTCCAGGAGTGAAATACTCTTTTGTTATGGCCATTGGGCTAAAGGTACCCTTATTATGTGGACGTGGTCAGGGGCCATCTAGGTGAGTAGACGTACAACCCAGTCACATGTGTGTATTTGGTAGTCAGGGACTATGCAATTCACACCATTTATTCGGAGTGGAGCCAGGGGCTCATGTGAGGTATTGGCATTAGAACGCCAACTGGTTGAGGGGAGCCAGGGGCTCATGTGAGGTAAGTGAAATTTTAGTAATTTAAATTCTAGATGTGTTACAGGTTCATAGTTTGAGTTAAAGTTATAGAATGACAATAACTAGTAAATCTTTTCGAGGTCACTTATTTAAGTACATATATACGGATTATAAGTAAGGATTGACTTGCTGAACGATGATAGTATTTAGCAATTTCTTGCTGAGCTTGTGAGCTCACCCCTTTATTACTTTCAGGTGCACATAGATTTAGCTTGCAAAGGAGGCTCAAGGGGAGATGGAGATTTTCGAATTTCTACATTATGATTTTATTATTGTTTCCGAGCAAACATTTTGTAATAAGATTCATTTTGTTGTTGAAATTTTTATTAGTTGGGGATGTGATAAATTTCCTTTGGATTTATGAATTTTTAAATAAAATGTATTCTTACGGATTTAATCATGGTTTTGGTGGATGTATGATGTGAGTCACGCACCAGATCTTAGTATAAGACAATAGTTCTTGTATTAGAATTTTTTGGGGCGTGACAATACGTATTCCCTGAACTTGCCCTGTTCTCTACAAATATTTATCCCTGTCGTTTTCATGCATTTAAAAAATATATATGATTCATATCTTCAATTTGGTATTTCATCTTGAGTCTTAAAAATTAAACTGACAATTCTAATTCGATCGAATTTGTTTTAATATCAAAATTTGTCAATATATAATAAGATTAATTTTACTGATATCTGCTTAAATTTTGTTAAATATCACAGTAAAATACTGTCAGTGACAATATTAAAAAAGTAAGAAAAGACAAATTTATCTCTAATTTTTTAATATATTTTATTCAAAAATACCAACCATCTAAAACGACTATTTTACCTTCATTCAATCCTCTAACCTACCCACTCCCCCTCTCTCATGCATGCAACAATCATTTGGAACTATTAGGCAGTGTTTTGTATATAACCGGGATATTGCTTTTTCACGCACTATGCATGTGAACTGTTAGGTGGATATTATCAGGTTGCCACGAATATATAAGTATTATTGTTAATCAAAAATAATAAATAATGTATCATATACTATAGTATAATTTTTTTAAATATTATTTGTAAATATAATATTTATTATAATAATCTATATAATATCAAGAAAATAAAACTATAAAAGAACCTGATAAAGTCGAGGCTAGAATTTAATTCTATAGCCTTAAGACAGATACGCCCCGCTACGGTGCTAACGGACTCTTCGGCGTCTATCTCCCAGGATACAACGACTTTTCTTCCTTTGGTAGTAGCACTTCAAACCAATGGAATAGGCGAACCGACTCGGTGTAGCACTCTCTGTTGAACTCAGACTCGGAGACCAGGATTGAATCCTAACTCGGAGACCAAGATTGAACCTAAACTTGGAAACCAAGGTTCGAACCCAATCCAAACCAGTTTAGGTTGAACCCAAACCAGTGGCTGAACCGAACAAAGAAGAATTAGAAGAAGAAATTCAGAAGAAGAGAAGAAGATTTCTGAATTTGGTGTGAATTGAAATGAACCCAATGATGGGTATTTATAGGCTTGTTGGTGCCTATTCTGAATGGGTGCACCCATAGTCCGAATGGGTGCAACCATTGTTGACCAATGGTTTTTAATTTGTAAAGGGTGCAACCCTTGGTTCAAAAAAACAGTTTTTTATTTGAATTTAAACCCAAAACAGATTAAGCCCAGCAAGCAAGCTTCGGCAGCCCAGCCCAGCGTGCTCCACCCGCAAGCCCACTTAAATAAGTCCAGTAAATAGGCCCATTTTGATAAGTCCAGCAACAAAATAAAATTACCACACAGGCCCATCCTAACTTTGGGTAAAAAAGTTAAACCCATTTCACAATCAAGCCCCGCCCCGCCCTAGCCCGGACCGGACCGGGCGGGCGGCGCGCGCGTGTGGTAGTTGGTTCGGATCCAGGCTAGCCTAGGTCCTCCCCCTCTTAAAAACTTGGGTGCCCTTGGGCCCAAACCCAAATCCCATACTAGACATATATATACTCAAGGTTGCTTTGCTACTTTTCCGATGTGGGACAAGCATTTCCCACTTTATTCACACCCATTTAGGCTTTATAAATCACTTACTTTGGAGCCAATTTCTCATTCACCCGGAAACGGATTTGAGAAAATAAATATACCATGTTCATCTCCTCGCAGAGAGGAACGCGCTCATCAATAGATTCGCAAAAAATTCTTAGCGGAATCTTTTTAAAAATCCTTCCAAAGTTTGTGTTTTCTAATGCCGTTTCCAACAATCCCCCACATGAATGAAAATTTTCGCAGATTACAAAGGAGAAGATACAGACACTATAGAGAGTACTATTGGAAAGTTACTGCATCGGGATAGGTAGCTTTTGGCCTTGAACCTTCCCTAGTGTATTACTATCGGATTTACTAGCTAACCAGTGAACATTATGTCTTGAACTGTTCAGCCGTTGATGTAAACCAAGACAATAGCAAACACACAATTCCTTCCCACACAAAGTCGGTTCTCACGGTTGTGTTCATATGGCCCTGAACAACGCCTGGTATTTCATGAGCGCTCTAGAAAACTTAGCCTTAGAAGTTCTCATAGAAGCGGCCCCACTTCACACTCATATAGGTGACTTCTTATTAAGAGTATCCTACCATACCCCACTTGAATTTTCAAGGTATAAGAGTCATTAAAAGCATAGCTTATCCTATTCATCGCTGTAGGTAACACTGTCTCATCATAGAAATGGGTAGAAGATTGAATCTTCCCAGTGCTTCTGGTGAGCCATTCAGAATTTCTGTTGTCCCTTTGAACCTAAATCTTGGGATCTCCAGTCAATTAGGTTGGGTTTCCATTAAGATGACTCGTTAGCTTTCGGCTTTAATCCCATTCCCCTCGATGAACTATATACTTGCTCTCTTGTCAAACCTTTTGTAAACGGATCCGCTAAATTATCTTTTGACCTGATATAATCTATTGAGATTATCCCACTTGAGAGCAATTGTCTAACGGTATTATGTCGTCGACGTATATGTCGAGACTTACCGTTGTACATATTACTTTGTGCCCTTCCAATTGCTGATTGACTATCACAATGTATACATATAGCGGGCACCGGTTTAGGCCAATTTGGAATATCTTCTAAGAAATTACGAAGCCACTCAGCTTCTTCACCTGCTTTATCCAAAGCAATAAATTCAGATTCCATAGTGGATCTGGCAATACAAGTTTGTTTTGAAGATTTCCAAGATATGGCACCTCCTCCAATAGTAAAGACATAGCCACTTGTGGATTTAGAATCCTTAGTATCTGATATCCAATTAGCATCACTGTATCCTTCAAGTACTGCTGGATATCTAGAATAATGTAATCCATAACTTATAGTATATTTTAAATACCTTAGAACCCTAATTATTGCAGTCCAATGGTTCTTTCCTGGATTACTAGTATATCTACTCAATTTATTAACTGAGTATGCTATGTCTGGGCGTGTGCAATTCGTCAAATACATTAAGCTTCCTATAATGCGAGAATACTCAAGTTGTGATATGCTAGGACCAGTATTTTTCGATAAATGAAGATTTACATCAACAGGAGTCTTTACAAGACTACTATCCCCTTTATTAAACTTTTCTAATATTTTCTCAATATAGTGAGATTGAGATAATACTAGACCATCTGATGTTCTAGAAATCTTAATTCCTAGTATGACATCTGCTATGCCTAAATCTTTCATATCAAAATTTTTGGTCAACATCTTTTTAGTAGTTTTGATTATAACATCATTACTACCCATTATAAGCATATCATCCACATATAGGCACACAATGACATATCCATTTTGAGTGTTTTTCACATACACACATTTATCACACTCATTAATTTTAAAACCATTTGACAACATCACTTTGTCAAATTTTTCATGCCATTGTTTAGGTGCTTGTTTTAATCCATATAAGGATTTTACAAGTTTGCACACCTTCTTTTCTTTCCCTGGAACTATAAACCCTTCAGGTTGTTCCATATAGATTTCTTCCTCTAATTCACCATTTAAAAAGGCAGTCTTAACATCCATTTGATGTATTTCTAAGTTTTGCAGTGCTGCAATAGCTAGTAACAATCTAATGGATGTTATTCTTGTGACTGGTGAATATGTATCAAAATAATCCAGGCCTTCTTTTTGCCTATATCCCTTAGCAACAAGTCGGGCTTTATATTTTTCAATTGAACCATCAGGCTTCATCTTCCTCTTGAAAATCCACTTATACCCTAAAGGTTTAGTACCAGGAGGAAGATCCACCAACTCCCAAGTATGATTTTGCATGATGGATTCAATTTCACTATTTATGGCTTCTTTCCATAAATTAGCTTCAGGAGAAGACATAGCTTCCTTGTAGCTTTGTGGCTCATTCTCCAATATATATGTCAGAAAGTCAGGACCGAATGACTTAGACGTTCTAGCTCTTTTGCTACGTCTAGGTTCTTCCTCATTTTCATCATCTATAGACTCTTGGTCTATATTCTCTTGTATATTGCTATTAGCAGTATCATAATTTCTTTTAAGAGGATTTTTGCAAGGAAATATATCCTCAAAGAAATAAGCATTCCTTGACTCAATAATTGTATTGACATGGATATCAGGAATGTCTGATTTATGCACAAGAAAACGATATGCACTACTATTCTGTGCATAGCCTATGAAAATACCATCAAAGGTTTTTGGTCCTATCTTAACTTTCTTAGGAGTAGGAACCGCAACCTTAGCTAAACACCCCCATACTTTTAAGAATTTATAGGAAGGTTTTTGACCTTTCCATAATTCATAAGGTGTCACCTTTGATTTCTTTTGAGGTACCTTGTTGAGAACATAATTAGCAGAGAGCAAAGCTTCCCCCCACAAATTCTGGGTTAAACCAGAACTTATCAACATAGCATTCATCATTTCTTTTAAGGTACGATTTTTGCGTTCAGCAACACCGTTCTGTTGAGGTGAATAAGGAGCGGTAGTTTGGTGAATAATACCATGTTCTGAACAAATGTCAGCGAATGGTATTTCGTATTCACCACCTCTATCACTTCTAAACATCTTTATCTTTTTTCCAAGTTGATTCTCAACCTCATTCTTGTAATGTTTAAACATTTCCAAGGCTTCATCTTTACTTCTTAACAAGTATACATAACAATATCTTGTGCAGTCATCAATAAAAGTAACGAAATACTTTTTCCCACCTCTAGTTGGCACAGATTTAAAGTCACAGATATCACTGTGAATTAATGCTAGAGGTTCAGTACTTCGTTCTATGGAGTGAAATGAGGTTCTAGTCAATTTTGCTTCTACACATGTTTGGCATTTTTGATTTAAATCAATATTAAATTTAGGTATAGATTCCATGTTAATCAATCTACGAATAGTATCATAATTAACATGTCCTAACCTACCATGCCATACATCAGATGAGTCAATAATATAAGCAGAAGAAGCACTAGCTTTATTATTATCATTAATAGCTTTGGGTACAACAGTCATTACATTGAACTTAAATAGTCCATTACTTAGATACCCTTTGCCCACATACACCCCATTCTTAGTCAGCACAAACTTATCAGATACAAAGACCAGCTTGAACCCATTCTTGCTTAGTAGTGACCCAGAGACCAAGTTCTTCCTGATGTCTGGTACATGCAGCACATTATTAAGAGTGAGCTCTTTTCCTGAGGTCATTAGTAGCTTGATCTTTCCTTGTCCTTCAACCTTTGCAGTAGAAGAATTCCCCATGTAGAGTTGTTCTTCATTATTTATAGTTTCATAGGTAGTGAACATCCTCTTTTCAGAGCAAACATGACGAGTAGCTCCTGTGTCCACCCACCATTCTCTGTTGTTGCTTACCAGGTTGATTTCAGAAACCACAGCTGAAAGATTTAACTCTGATACATCAGCTGTCAACTTATCTTCTTCAGCTATGTGCACCTCAGTGGTCTTCTTCTTGGGGTTATGATGTGTTTTGCGGCTACGACAATCTTTAGCTCGGTGTCCTAGCTTGCCGCATATGAAACACTTCCCGGTGAACTTCTTGTAGTTTCCTTGGCTAGGACCTTCTCCAGAGTGCTTCCTCTTCTTATTTTTCTGTCCTGCTTCTACTACATTTGCCTTTGACACTATTGAAGAATTTCCGGCTCTCTTTTCAGATGTACGGTTATCTTCTTCAATTCTCAGCCTGACAATTAAGTCTTCGAGCCCCATTTCCTTGCGCTTATGCTTCAAGTAATTTTTGAAATCTTTCCAAGTAGGTGGCAGCTTTTCAATGATTGAAGCTACTTGAAAGGATTCACTCAATGTCATCTTCTCAGCATGTATCTCATGTAGGATTAGCTGGAGCTCCTGCACTTGGCTCACGACTGTCTTGGAGTCTATCATTTTGAAGTCCAGAAATCGTCCAACCACGAATTTCTTCAATCCAGCATCCTCTGTTTTATACTTTTTGTCTAACGACTCCCAAAGCTCTTTAG
Source organism: Cornus florida (assembly GCF_030987335.1). Classification (NCBI taxonomy): domain Eukaryota; kingdom Viridiplantae; phylum Streptophyta; class Magnoliopsida; order Cornales; family Cornaceae; genus Cornus; species Cornus florida. The sequence goes on from NW_026775577.1 coordinate 15,075,256, forward strand.
CAGTATTTATTGGACTGTACACATTATATAAGGTGTTGTCCAATCCATTGAGGATGTAGTTCTTGCATAGGAAGTCTCCATGCTTCCATGTATCAACAGCTCCAAGCTTGGTAATGTCTGTATCACCCTCATCTAACACTGGAGCAGTCTCAGTCAGATACTTGCTTAGATTCAGAGTTGTAAGGTAGAACATCATTTTCTGTTGCCACCTTTTAAATTCTGTCCCGTTGAATTTTTCGGGCTTCTCCCCATGACTGACGGGAACATTAGGCACGGTAATACTCGTACTTGCCATTTGTCTGTTATATATTGATATACAGACCACGAGTCAAATTATAATTAATTATAAGAAGAATAATAATTAAATAATTATTACTATAGTATAAAGGTATCTGTCTTAAGATTGTTAATCAAAAATAATAAATAATGTATCATATACTATAGTATAATTTTTTTAAATATTATTTGTAAATATAATATTTATTATAATAATCTATATAATATCAAGAAAATAAAACTATAAAAGAACCTGATAAAGTCGAGGCTAGAATTTAATTCTATAGCCTTAAGACAGATACGCCCCGCTACGGTGCTAACGGACTCTTCGGCGTCTATCTCCCAGGATACAACGACTTTTCTTCCTTTGGTAGTAGCACTTCACACCAATGGAATAGGCGAACCGACTCGGTGTAGCACTCTCTGTTGAACTCAGACTCGGAGACCAGGATTGAATCCTAACTCGGAGACCAAGATTGAACCTAAACTTGGAAACCAAGGTTCGAACCCAATCCAAACCAGTTTAGGTTGAACCCAAACCAGTAGCTGAACCGAACAAAGAAGAATTAGAAGAAGAAATTCAGAAGAAGAGAAGAAGATTTCTGAATTTGGTGTGAATTGAAATGAACCCAATGATGGGTATTTATAGGCTTGTTGGTGCCTATTCTGAATGGGTGCACCCATAGTCCGAATGGGTGCAACCATTGTTGACCAATGGTTTTTAATTTGTAAAGGGTGCAACCCTTGGTTCAAAAAAACAGTTTTTTATTTGAATTTAAACCCAAAACAGATTAAGCCCAGCAAGCAAGCTTCGGCAGCCCAGCCCAGCGTGCTCCACCCGCAAGCCCACTTAAATAGGCCCATTTTGATAAGTCCAGCAACAAAATAAAATTACCACACAGGCCCATCCTAACTTTGGGTAAAAAAGTTAAACCCATTTCACAATCAAGCCCCGCCCCGCCCTAGCCCGGACCGGGCGGGCGGCGCGCGCGTGTGGTAGTTGGTTCGGATCCAGGCTAGCCTAGGTCCTCCCCCTCTTAAAAACTTGGGTGCCCTTGGGCCCAAACCCAAATCCCATACTAGACATATATATACTCAAGGTTGCTTTGCTACTTTTCCGATGTGGGACAAGCATTTCCCACTTTATTCACACCCATTTAGGCTTTATAAATCACTTACTTTGGAGCCAATTTCTCATTCACCCGGAAACGGATTTGAGAAAATAAATATACCATGTTCATCTCCTCGCAGAGAGGAACGCGCTCATCAATAGATTCGCAAAAAATTCTTAGCGGAATCTTTTTAAAAATCCTTCCAAAGTTTGTGTTTTCTAATGCCGTTTCCAACAATTATGTCTAATTAAAATTGAAGAAAAGTTCCCTCAAAAAAAAAAAAATTGAAGAAAAAGTATTAATTAATTGATCGAACTTATTTTAACTTCGAAATTTGTCAATATATAAATGTTATATCTCACAACTTGGACCACTGAATTAATATGTATAGTACATTTATAGGTAGGTTTTTAGTAACTTGATGACAGGTCCTTCTAACAATTCATAGTACTGTGCAATGAATTGCATCACCAGAATGACCTCTAAAATCATATAATCCATTATTGAGAAGCCAATGAAGCATTCTTGACTTGAAGAGATTAAATACATGTCCAAAGATTTGTATACTTAAGTTATAGCTTAAGTTCTTAGATTAGATGGATAATTAAGATGGTATCAGAGCCAAATGTCTTGAGTTCAAAATTCACCATCACACTAATTAAAAAATTAAAAAATATACGTTAGACAAAAAAAAAAGCAACACGTGGAGGGACGTGTTGAAAGATATAAATATTAAAATTGTACTCTGTCAAACAGTTTAAGCTTTTGCACTATTGCACAAATGGTTGCCAGAGCCAATGCACTGGTCCCCCCACCCCCCGAGGCGGTGGTGGCGATGACGACATCATCCAAATCAATGGCGACACGCAGATAACAAATCATTCTTGGATGCATATAATATTAACTTTCTTTTTGTTTATATGCCTTTGATCCTAAGCATGCTTTGAAAATTCGTGCATGAATATAAAATTCACTTTTTTTCTTGTTCAAAATGAGATACCTTAAACAGGCCACGTCTATGGAGATGAAACAGCTTCAATTTTTTAGTAGTAGCAGAGGGTAATGTGGCAGTTGTGGAGCAATGCAGGTGAGGCAAAAAGCTAGGGTGGTGACTTATTGACAATTTGTATAACAAATATATAATATAATAATAATAATATTTGTTTATTCACTGGTAAGTAGGTCAACTCTACTGACCGTGGACCAATTATCAATGCATAAATAATTTTGTTCTTAACAAGACCTAAAACGCTTGACCTTTAATTGATTGGGTTCGGTGGCTCTCTATTTTTCTCTCCCTTCTAGAGTCTCTGGGCATAGCGACCTAGACAGTCGCTCGGGCTTCCAAATTAAAAGGACCTCAAAATGTTATATAAATTATATAGTAATTATTTTCTAATATTATTAAAAACTAATCAATTTAGAAATTTAATACTAAGCCTCAAAAAATTTATATCTTAAAATAATTTTTTATTTTCTCTTTTTTTCTCTCTCCTCCTATTTATGTTTTTCAGTTAAACTCTAACAAATACACAATTATTGAGCCCACTCTAGTTTTTTTTAAATACGAAAGAATGGAGGCCGGAGAGGAAGAGTTGGAAGCTAGGTAGTGAGGAGTATTTTGGAATGGGGGGTTCAAATAAAAAAAATAGTAAAATGGTTGTAGTTTTGTGTCTATCACATCTTTTGTACTCTTCCCATTTACTCTGCCTTACTTTATTAATGCTCTTCTATTTTTTGGTCTTTTACACATGATATGCAAGGTCGACTATTGTGAAGCCCAGCCAACGATTCTTAAAATACTTGGAAAACGTTTTAAACAAATATTCTCTTGATTTCGCTTGTACCTTACTAACGTGTCGTTTATATATATATATATATATATATATATATATATATATAAACCCAAAAGATTTGCAACTCTCTCTTGTAATCCATGTTGGATTGATTTTCTTTGCATTCAATTTCATTTGGTTGATATACGTGTGTAACTGTGTATATATATGTGTATATATGTGTGATTGGTGGTGGCCGTGGCCATGGTAATGATGGTGAAAATGGTGATTGATGAGTGCATATGGGTGTGAGACTAGTGGCAATGGATATTTTGGTCACTTAACATGAGTTCTAAGGTAAGTTAAGTCATTTTATACACTAGACAGTTTTTTAACAAGTCAAACAAAAAATCAAAGGAATAACAATGTATTTTTACATATAAAAAGTAGTCTGACACATTTGAAAAGTTATTTTTGAGATATAAATAAAAAACGAAACAAACATTTGTAATATAAGTTATATTAATTTTAAAGAGATATTTTAATATGATATTTAGTCAAATTAAAAATCCCATATAACATTATATTTCACTCACTTGGACCACTCAATTAACATGTGCAGTACATTTGTGGGTAGGTTCATTCATAGTAACTTGAAGACAGGTCCTTTGCATCACGTGAATAACCTCGAAATCAATTGCATCACGTGAATAACCTCGAAATCAATTGCATCACGTGAATAACCTCGAAAATCGTATAATCTATTGTGAAGAAGCCAGCCAACCATTATTGACTTGAAGACAAATATTTTGAAAACCTTTTAAATGCATATGCTGTCAGTGAGACTCAATACATGCCCTTATATAAACCCTTCTAGTCTCATTCCCTTGACACATAGTAAAAAATAAAGATGAGGTTTTGGACTCTCATTCTCTTTGCCTTAGCCTCATTATTAGCTATATCAGCTCAACAATGTGGTAGCCAAGCTGGGGGTGCTCTATGCCCAAATGGGCTATGCTGCAGTGAACATGGTTTTTGTGGCACCACAGATGACTACTGCGGAGATGGTTGCCAGAGCCAATGCACTGGTGGTCCAACTCCAAGTCCACCCCCTCCAACCCCCCCTACCCCCTGTGGTGGTGATGACGACATTAGCTGCATCATCACCCAATCTCTTTTTGACGAAATGCTTGCATACCGGAACGATGCTAGATGTCCGAGTAATGGATTCTACCAATACGATGCTTTCATCACTGCTGCGAAATCTTTTGATGGATTTGGCACAACCGGAGATGTTGATACACGAAAAAGGGAGCTTGTAGCTTTCTTGGGTCAAACATCTCATGAAACATCAGGTTAATTAGTTTAAATCACAACCCTTAAGTTGTTTAATATGATTAAGATTACTAAGCTCTTGTACATTTTTTTTTTCTCGTTACTTACACATAGAGCCTAATTGTTTCTTGTGCAGGTGGGTGGGATGATGCACCAGGTGGTCGATATGCATGGGGATATTGCTTCATTGAGGAAGTAGGGACACCGCACTATCCCTGTGATCCGAGCTGGCCATGCAATCCCAATAAAGAGTACTATGGTCGAGGACCCATCCAACTCACTCAGTACGTCTCCGAGTTCTCTAGCCAGCCTGGCACATTAATTCGACAATGATGATCATTTTCTTTTGACACTAAAAACAAAAAAAAAAACACAATATTTTTTACTTTATTTGATTTAATTTTCAGAAAACATTGTTCTATGAAAACAAACTTCTTGTACTTCCATACAAATAGGTCAGTTATTATATACTTTCTTATTTTTTATTTTTAATTTCAGCAACTACAACTATGCACAAGCGGGTGAAGCCATTGGTGAGGATCTCATAAACAACCCGGAACTTGTAGCCAACAACGCAATCATATCATTCACGACTGCCATCTGGTTTTGGATGACACCACAGTATAACAAACCCTCAAGCCACGATGTCATCACCGGAATATGGATACCGTCGAACGCAGACATAGCAGCAAATCGGGTCCCGGGTTACGGTGTGATCACCAACATAATCAATGGTGGGCTGGAGTGTGGCCATGGTCCAGATGATAGGGTGGAAAATCGGATTGGATTCTACAAGAGGTACTGTGACATAGTTGGGTTGAGCTATGGGGACAACTTGGATTGCAACAATCAAACGCCTTTTAGTTTGGGGTATGGAATTGATTACAAGAGTATTAGTAATATTTGAGTGCGTAAAATGATGGGATAGACCATCCTATGCAACTATCTAAATAAAGAGAACGACTGCTTATTGTGTTCTCGTAATGAAATCTATGTACTCTATGGAGCATTTGTATATTTTTATTTTAATCTATGAACTTGTAAAAATACATACCTTCTTGATGTCACTGTTGTATCATCTAGTTCACTTATCTTCCCAACAAATCCAAAATATAGATTAATTTGAACTATAATATGCGGAGCTAATTTTGGTGATCAAAACGAGACGGGATCGAGTTGTAATTATTGTTCATCATCAAGCCTCGGTCTAGGAAGTGGAAGTTTCAAGTAAAGTGACTTGCCACATTTTTGGTTTGACAATGAACAACTATTAGACACGGTAAGTGTGTGAGAATCACTTAAAATACGGTTACAAGTTGGTATTCTACTATTAGGATTTTTCAGCACTCCAACCGGTTGGTAGTTATTATGGAACCGGTTGCTTTTTCTGTGAAGACCATGCCTGGAATGCCCCTTGTAATACTGTACAGTTATTCTGTACAATTTTTTCCTTTTCAATTAAATTCTTACTTACCCAAAAAAACAAAAAAAAAAAAAAAAACTTTCTCATGTGGTTGACAGAAATGTGCAAGAAACTTGACAATGTGAGAAAATAAAACTCGACCACGCACATGCGACAAAAAAAAAAAAAAAATTCTCATGTGGTTGACATTAATGTGCAAGAAACTTGACAATGTGAGAAAATAAAACTCGACCACGCATCTGCGACCTTGGTTTTGTCACTGTTTTGAAACTTGGACCATGAACATAAATACATAATTAATATGGAAGACAGGTCCTTCCAACAATTCATAGTACTGCACAATCAATTGCATCTCTAAAATAATATAATCCACTAATTGAAGATAAATATATAAACAATATTTTAAACACATATACTCTTAATTTCAAGTAACATTCACACATTTATTTTTCTTGAGTCTTAAAAATTAAATGGACAATTACATCTTGATCAAACTTGTTTTGACACCAAAATTAGTCAATATATAATATTATATCTCACAACTAGGTCCACTAAATTAATATGTGTAGTACATTTATAGGTAGGTTCTTAGGAACTTTTTTATTTATTATTATTATTATTTTTTTTTATTAAAGGGTTCTTAGGAACTTGAAGACAGGTCCTTCCAACCATTCATAGTAGTGTGCAATCAGATGCAGCATGAGTATTATCTCGCACTAGTTATGTTGCTTTACAATACTGACAACTCTTTGGTGTAGTTGCTTTAATTTTGTGAATAACTACAACCAAATGGGTGCAGGTTGTTGTTGTTGGTTTTTTTTGTTTTTTTTTGTTTTTTTTTTGATTGGGAATTTGAAGATTTCCTATTTTTGGTTTTTGTTTTCTATGTTTGTAGTTTATTTTGTATACTTTGATGGGTGGTGTTAAATAAGAGATGTATTTGTAACTTGTAATTTTTGCAAATTAGGTTATAATTTGACAATCTGGTTAAAGAATGTACAATATCATCAATGTTTGATGCATTTTTTAAAACCAAATTTTTCACAATTATAATATTTGCTTAAAATTCCAAAAAAAATAAAAAAAATTCACATTTTTTACAACTAGTTCACTCTACTCTGTTATATATATATGTATAGTCATCTGATTACGTAACATATAATCTCTCATTAGTTCAAGCAAACGCACTTACACTTACACTCAATATTGTTCTTAACAAGGCTAAAAACCATTCTTTTTTTTTTTTTTTTTTTTTCCGGCAAACATAGGTACATTAAGAAGGATTACAATCCACATAAGCTGTCTGGAGCGCTGCAGCAGGCAAACAATCTAAAACAAGTCCTGCCCAAAACTTTTATGGGACAACGATGCAAGCCCATGAGCAACTCAATTTCCTTGACAATGAACATGGAAAAATTTCACTGGAGAATATTTAGAGAGCTCCAAAATGATATCAAAGAGGATGGGAGATAAATTTAGAGGCTTGAAACACTTGACCTTTAATTGATTGCACTTGATTGTCCTCTATTTCTCTTTCCCTTTGCTCTCTATTTCTCTTTCCCTTCTTGAGCAAGCTCTGCCCTGAGTATAGAGACCAAGACTATCTCGCCTAAGGCCTCCAATTTGAAAGGATTTCAAAATGTTAAAGTTGTATATATAAATTAAATTATAATTATTTCCTATTAATGTTATTAAAAACTAATCAATATAAAAATTTCGTACTGGACCTCAAACCTTTTCAAATATCCTCTTTTCTTTTTTACTACCTTTTCATATAATAAAAAGTAACTTTTTATTTTCTCTTTTTTCTTCCTCCTCCATCGTTTTTTTAAGCTAAACCCTAACAAATACAGAAATATTGGGCCCACTCACGTTTTTTAAAAATGGGAAAGAATGAAGGCCGGAGAGGAAGAGTCGGCAGCTAGGTAATGATGGTTACTCCAAAAACTAATCACTATAAAAAGTAGTGAAATGGTTGTAGCGTTGTGTCTTTCACATCTATCTTTTGTACTCTTCCCAGTTTACTCTGTCTTAGTTATTAATGCTCTTTTATTTTATTTTATTTTTGTCTTTTACACATGGTATGCATGGTCCGGTATTGTCAAGCTAGCCAACCATGCATTATAAATACTTTGAAAACGATTTAAAGGCATATTCTCTCAACTTTCACATCGTTCATTCTTATTGGAGCAAAATATAGATATCATCCATATTTTCAACCTGAAAGAGAGGTAGAGTTGGCAGCTAGGTATTAATGCTATCGAATCAATCAAAATATAATGTGGGCCAGAGAGGTAGAGTTGGCAGCTAGGTATTGATGCTCTTTTATTTATTTATTTATTTATTTATTTTTGTCTTTTACACTTGATGATATGCATGGTCCCCTATACTGTGAAGCCGGCCAACCATTCTTGAAGATAAAATATCAAACCATTCTTCACTTAATGACAAATATTTTGAAAACGTTTTAAATACGTATCCTCTGAACTTGTCCTGTTTTCCACAAATATTTAATCTGTCATTTTCTCTGAACTATTCACTTTGTTATAAATTCTTTTCTAAACTACAAAAGGTTGTAAATATCCTCTTGAGAGGATCAGCTTTCCAGCTTTTGTTGACTTGAAATAATTGATATAATCTTACTTATTAAATTATATAAAAAAATAAAAAAAATAAAAAATAAACCTAATTGTGAAATACCAATTTTACTCTAACTAACTTAAGTTGCCATAAATTCTGAATTTGTTAATTAATCAGATAGAGGTAGGGATTAATGATTGATCCATATGAACTATGAATAATGAACCATATCAATCACTTTCTCTTTCTAAATTATTCAGATCATCTCTGATTACACTGCTTTGTTATGCTAAATCAAATAGTCTTAAAAACGCTCTTTTGACAATTATTCAAAAACTAAAACACAGATATGTGTATATATACATATCCTCAATCATGTATCTGTTTGTGTATGCAAATAATTAAAGTTTGAGGGAAAGACACATTTATGTATATTTTTTTTTATGCATCAAATAAATTTAAATTTGAGAGTGTAACAAACATCGAATATTTATATGATAAACAAACATTCATTCAATTAGGAAGATAAAGACGGATAAATAATTATTCAAAATTCAAACCCTAGAACCCACAGATGAAGTAAATATACAATATTAACATAATCACATGAATCAATTCGCTTTCTGTCGTTTTGTCGTCTTGTCGTCTGATGATTCGTTAATTATTCTTATTCAATGTTCGGTTATATATATATATATATATATATATATATATATATTGATGATCATGTTGATGGAGAAGACGATCCAGGGGGGCTTCGTTCGGATCACGCCGTGCCGGAGGGTCCCTGGAGTTGGGTTCGCCGCATTGCGGTGGGAGGAGTCGGTGACGATGTAGATCCTGCCACCCTTGCTGCCGAGCGCGACCTTTCTGAACCCTATTGGCCCTTTCCGAACCCTTTCTGAACCCTATTGACAGTCAGCAAGGCGTTATTGGTTGTTGGCCCAGTTTGGGTCGCATTTCTAGTAGTCATCGATGGGCTTCCAGTGAGGCCATATCCAATTTATCATCGCTGAAGACCGCATAGTATTTGACGTGTGTATATATATATTGGATATAAAATTTGTAATTACATAAATATGATGCTTATCAGATCAGATCATACCATAATTCAAGTTTCCATTAACAAATAGAACGATTTAGATAATAAATATAGATTCTATAAATTAAGAGATAAAGAGAAAAATTATTTTTTTTTAAAGGAAATTAAACGAATTTAAAGAATAAAAAAGTGAAAAAATATAAAATTTAAGAGATAATTTTAGAAAATAAAAATGTTAGGGAGGAAATTAAGGGTGTGTTTGGATAGATAGGAGAGAAAAGAAAAGAAATGATAGTATAAGTTAAGAAAGGAAAGAAAAAAAGGATAATAATAATTTCTATTTATATTTGGATAGATAGGGAAGAAAAGAAATGAAATAATAGTTACTCTTATTTGGATTGGATAGAGGGGAGCAAAGAAAAGAAAGGATAGTGACTAAATTACTGTCTTACACTCTCATAACCACTCCGCAGGATATTTTGGAATGTTTCCTTGTGTTAGTTCAATGCAATGGATAAAAACAAAAGTAAAAAAAATAAAAATAAAAAAGAAAAAAATAAAAATAATGAGTGAAAACAAATTTGCTTCCACCTGCAGCTCGCTCCCTCTGTTCAATACCAAGCTACTTGACGAAGCTAATTGTTCTGTAAGAATATTTCTTAAATATATTTCTTAAATATTTCTTTTTGGAAAATCAGGTTTATTTTTCTTTTGTAAGAAGAATATTTCTTTAAATAATTGGGACATAAATGGAATAATTTTTTTTGTATGTTGATTTGTAGAAAATATTTTTAGTATTAACTTTTCATCACTTACTCCACTATCATTTCTCTCCCTATTTTTTCAAATTAAGAGAGAAAGCAAACGAGGGATAGGGAGGGACAACTATCTCTCCCTATCTTCTCTTTTCTCCCCACTTAACCCACTTAAACACACTCTCATCCTTTTTTTTCTTTTCTTTTCTCTCCCTATCCTTCCAAATCAACTCTACCATACACACCCTATATGAATTTTTTCATATATATACATTGACAGACCTCCAACCAGCAGTTAAAACCCTAGAAGTAGTCTTCAGTAAAAGAGAAGAGAAGATGGAGTTCTGCTTAAGGGTAGCAAACCGATTCCTGCAGAAGGAAGCCAAAACTAATGGCAATAACAGTGCCTGCTCTCCATTCTCATTCAACGCTATTCTCAACATGGCTGCTGCGGGATCGACTGGCCGTACCCTAGACCAATTTCTTCACTATCTTGGATCAGAAAGCGTGGAGGATCTCAACTCCAAGACTTCGGCATTAATTCGTCTGGTAGGATCTTCTTCAGAGATTAGTAGTACAAGTGGAGGTCTTATTCTATCTTTTGTTAGTGGGGTTTGGGTGGATCAATCTTTTCCTCTCAATTCTTCTTATCAACATCTTGTTCAACGTCTTTACAATGCTCAAGCCAAAACTGTTGATTTTCAAAACAAAGTAAGCCTTCTCCCTCTCTATATTATATATGTGAGTAATTAGTTAGATTAATTGGTTTCGTAAACCAAATTGGATTTTTCTTTTTTCTTTTTTTTTTTTTTCAGCTTTTAGAGAGAGAAATTGCCGGTTCATAATGGTGTATTAGTTGATAGCAAGTTGTCCCTAAGAGACGGGGGACAAAAATTGGAAAATCAATTCAGTATATTTTATAAAATTTGTATACATAAAAATAAATAAATAACCACTTATATAGCTTTGAGTCTGATTTACTGATTCCTCATCCTAATGGTTGGTTTTAGTTTTCTGGGACTGAGGGTGATGATTTCCAATTAACAAACACTAGTTCTTTTTGTTTTCATATTCACCGTATATCAAATGATTTTAATAAAATAAAAAAATTGCAAAATAATATAAATTTCGAATTTGACATTTTTAGTGACAAGAAATTATGTATGATTGATAATTGTTACCTGGTTCTAGTGATATTTATTTCCAACTATTAATTTTTTTTTTGGAATGGCAAGGCTGATGAAGTTAAGGATGAAGTGAATACATGGGCGGAAAACAAAACCAAAGGGCTCATTAAGGATCTTGTAAGCAATCTTGCTGAAGATACAATAATTGTGCTAGCAAATGCGCTCTACTTCAAAGGAAATTGGGAGAAAAAGTTTAATGCATCACAGACAAGAGACAGAGATTTTCACCTACTCAATGGAGAAAAAGTTTCAGCCCCTTTTATGACCTCTATGAATTACCAATTTTTCGGATCCTTTGATGGTTTCAAACTTGTCAAGATCCCGTATCAAAAGGGCGAAGATGGAAGGCAGTTCTCAATGTCAATATTTCTTCCCAACGAGAGAGATGGGCTGCAGAGTTTGATACAACAGTTTGAGTCTAATAATTGGTTCTTGCATCATCTTTCCGAGCTACGAAAGGTTGAACTTGATGCTTTCTGGATTCCAAAATTTAAGTTCTCACACAAAATGGATGCTAAAAAAACCATCAAAGAATTGGGATTGACAAGGCCTTTCGAATATCATGAGGAGCTCACAGAAATCTCCAACACCAAGGGACTTGTTTTCTCGGAGATTTTTCAAAAATGTTACATAGAAGTCAACGAGGAAGGTACAGAGGCTGCAGCTGCTACATATATGGGTAAATTGAAGTGCCGTTCTGGTTATACGCCTCCAAAGCCAACCTTTGTGGCCGATCATCCTTTCATCTTCATGATTAGGGAAGAATCATTTGGGGTTGTGTTATTCACTGGAGCTGTCATCAATCCTCTCTTGAAAGGCTGATTCCCTCATTGCGGAATGGTGAAATTGATGCTGCATACTGGAGGATTTCAAAATTTACTTCTTCTTTGGTAAATAAGATTTCAAAGTTGTTAGCAAGTTGCAGATTCATACACGCGTAATATTGTTCTTAACAAGCCTTAAAATTCTTTCCTTTTTTTTTTTTTTTTTCCCGGCAAACAAAGGCACATTAAGAAGGATTACAATCCACATAAACTTCGTGGAGCACTGCATCAGGCAAACAATTGAGAAGGATTACAATCCACATAAACTTCGTGGAGCACTGCATCAGGCAAACAATCTAAAACAAGTCCTGCCCAAAACATTTGTGGGACAACGATGCAAGCCCATGAGCAACTTGATTCCCTTGACGATGAACATGGGAAAATTTCACAGAAGAAAATTTAAAGAGCTCCAAAATGATATCAAAGAGGATGGGAGATAAATTTAGAGACTTAAAACATTTGATCTTTAATTGGTTGCGCTTGGTAGCTCTCTATTTCTCTTTCCCTTCTAGAGCAAGGTCTACCTTGGGTATAACGACCAACACGATTTCGCCTAGGGCCTCCAATTTTGAAGGATCTCAAAATCTTAAAGTTGCTTATATAAGTCAAATTATAATTATTTCTTATTAATATTATTCAAAACTAATCAATATAAAAATTTAGTTCTGAACCTCAAAAATACATATCACCTTTTCAAATATTCTCTTTTCTTTTTTATTACCTTTTCATATCATAAAAAGTGACTTTTTATTTTCTCTTTTTTCTTCCTCCCACGTTTTTTTAGCCAAACTCTAACAAATAGAGAAATATTGGGCCCACTCACGTTTTTTTGAAATGGGAAAGAATGGAGGCCGGATAGGAAGAGTTGGCAGCTAGGTAATGTTGAGTACTCCAAAAACTAATCAATATAAAAAGTAGTGAAATGGTTGTAGGGTTGTGTCTTTCATTTACTCTGTCTTAGATATATATATATATATATATATATATATATTGTTTGCATTTAAAATTAGGAAAAAGATGGAGGCAAGAGAGGTAGAGTTGGCAGCTAGGTATTAATGCTATCGAATCAATCAAAATATAGATATGATGCATATCTTCAATCTGGCATTTAAAATTCAGGAGAGGATGGAGGCAAGAGAGGTAGAGTTGGCAGCTAGGTATTAATGCTCTTTTATTTGGTTTTTTTTTTGTCTGGCATTTAAAATTCAGGAGAGGATGGAGGCAAGAGAGGTAGAGTTGGCAGCTAGGTATTAATGCTCTTTTATTTGTTTTTTTTTTTTTTTTGTCTCTTGCACTTGATGTGCATGGCCCCATACTGTGAAGCCGGCCAACTATTCTTGAAGATAGATATCAAACCATTCCTCATTTGAAGACAAATATTTTGAAAACGTTTTAAATACCTGTTATCTGAACTTCCAGTGTTCTCCACAAATATTTAATTATGTCGTCCTTATCCAATCAAAATATGTATATGATTCATATCTTTAATTCGATATTTGATCTTGAGTTTTAAAAATTAAATCGACAATTATAACTCGATCGAATTTGTTTTAACATCAAAATTTGTTTAGGATCAATTTCACTAATACCTTCTAAAATTTTGCTAAATATCACATTGAAACACCGATTCGGTATGTCCGATCCGATTATAAACAATAGCCTTTTGTAGTTTACACTAACTCAAGCAAATTGATCAAAAGAAAGGTTAAAAACAGAGAGAGATTCAAATGGTTTCTAAAACAAATAACTAAGATTTTGACAACGTTGAACTTGTTTTAACACCAAAATTTGCCTAGGATCAATTCCGCTAACACCCTCTCAAATTTTGTCAAATTGCCGTGAATGACACCACTAAAAAAAGTGTGAAAAGACAAATTTACCTCCAATTTTTTTATACTTTTTATTTTAAAATATTGGCAATTTAAAATGACTATTTTACCCTTATTCATTCCTCTAACCTCCCCCCTCCCCCCTCTCTCATGCAAGCAACGAATCATTTGGAATTATTAGGCATTGTTTTGTATACAACCAAGATATTGCTTTTTCATGGACCATGCATGTGAACTGTTAGGTGGCTATTATCAGGTTACCACGATTATCCCCCCCCCCCCCCCCCCCGCCCCCCCAAAAGTTGAAGAAAAAGTATTAATTAATTTATCGAACTTATTTTAACATCGAAATTTGTCTATATATAAATATTATATCTCACAACTTGGACCATTGAATTAATATGTATAGTACATTTATAGGTAGGTTTTTAGTAACTTGAACACAGTCCTTCTAACAATTTATAGTACCGTGCAATGAATTGCATTACCAGAATGACCTCCAGTATTGTGAAGCCAACCAAGCATTCTTGACCTAAAGAGATTAAATACATGTCGAAAGATTTATATATTTAAGTTATAGCTTAAGTTTTTAGACTGGATGAGTAGTGAATATGGTATCAGAGTCAAATGTCTTGAGTTCAATTCTCACCATCACCCTAATTAAAAATTTGAAAAACACGGTTTGGACAAAAAAAAAGAAAGCAACATGTGAAGGGACGTGTTGAAATATATAAATATTAAAGTTGCACCATGTCCAACAACTTAAACTTTTGTAGTAAGTGGTTGTTAACAATACACGCCCTTATATATACCCTTCTAGTCTCATTGCCTTGACACATAGTAAAAAAAAATGAGGTTTTGGACTCTCATTCTGTGTGTCTTAGCCCCATTATTAGCTGTATCAGCTGAATAATGTGACACCACATCTGACTATTGCACAAATGGTTGCCAGAGCTAACAAAAAAAATAAAATAAAAAATAAAAATGGTTGCTAGAGCCAATGCACCGGTGGTCCAACTCCAAGCCCCCCCTCTAATGTTGGTGTACTCTTGGAATATAAAGACTCCATCAAAGTAGAAGCACTTTCACACTTCCATAACATTTTGGGTAGCAATTCCCATCTATATCCTGGCATACACATGCTCCAACCTTTCCTATCTGTGACAGTCCCACATTCCACTTAGTTATCCCCACTGACATTGAAATTTATCAATGTATGTTCTCCCTGCATAGTGACAAAGCACCTGGTCCAGATGGCTTCAATGCATCATTTTTCAAGCAGACTTGGCACATTATTGGTAGTGAGGTTACAAAAGCTGTCAAGAACTTTTTTACCTCTGGCAAATTACTCAAAGAAATCAATTGTTGTTCCATTTCCCTTGTGCCTAAATCATCCAATCCATCCAACTTTAAAGAGTACAGACCAATATCATATTGTACAACCTTTTACAAATGTGTTGCGAAGCTCCTGGCCAATAAGCTTAAACCCATCTTATCTCTCATCATTGATCCTGCTCAATCAGCTTTTATAAGTGGTAGAAGGATTGATGACAATATACTACTCTCTCAAGAGCTTTTACAGGGCTACCATTGTTTCTCTAGCTCACCTAGATGTGCACTTAAGGTTGATATTAGGAAAGCATTTGATTCTATTTCTTGGCCCTTTCTATTTGATTGTCTGTCCCTTATTGGTTTCACAGCAACAACCCCCCCCCCCCCCCCCCCCCCCCAGTTCACTATCCCTTCTTTTACAATCTCTCTCAATGGTGAACATCATGGATTCTTTAGAGGGGTCGAGGGGTTGAGGCAGGGTGACCCACTTTCCCCCTTTCTCTTTGTTATAGTGATGCAAGCCTTCTCATCCATCCTTAAAACTTTCATCTCAGCAGCCCCCTCTTTCAAATATCATTGGAGATGTTAAACCCTTGCTCTTTCTCATCTCATCTTTGCAGATGATCTTCTCAATTTTTCACAAGCTAATATGATTTCAGTGCAGGTTATTAAAAATGCTATTGATTAATTCAGTTTGCTGTCAGGAATCTCCATCAATAATTCCAAAAGTAACATCATCTTCTATGGTGTTACTCCTGGCCTTGAAGCTAAAATACTTTCCTCCCTTGGGATCTCAAAGGGAACTCTTCCAATTTGTTATCTTGGAGTTCCTCTCATCTCCACAAGGCTCAAGCCAGCGGATTGTAAAGTTCTCATAGAAAAAATCACAGCAAATACAAGCTCTTGGACAAGTAGGTTCCTATCATTTGCTTGTAGAGTTCAAGTTATCAAGTCTCTCCTATGTAGTATGTTGATGTTTTAGACAACCAAGTTCATTATTCCCATCAGCACACTAGAGGACATCAATTGCATCCCCAGGAAATTCTTATGGACAGGGCAAAAACTCAAAAAGGGTGGTGCTAGGGTGGCTTGGTCAACTGTCTGTAAACTAATTTCTGCAAGTGGTTTGGGGATACCACACTTCCAAACTTGGAATAGAGCAGCCATCATGAAACAATTATGGTATATCCTTTCTCCAAACTGCTCTTCTTTATGGACCCAATGGATTAGGGCTCATTTGATCAAGCATAGATGCATTTAGACACTCAAAATTCCACAACCATGTTTTTGGAGTTGGCGCAAGATTCTACAGCTCAGATTTGCCTTCAAACCCTTTGTCAAATCAGAAATTGGCAATGGTCACAATACTAATTTCTGGTTTGATAATTGGTGCCCCTTAGGCCCTATTTTTCACTATGTATCATCTGCTCAAATCCAAAGCACACAAATTGATCTTCATACTAAGGTGAGCTCCTTTATTAATGGAACCTCACGGTTTTTTCCTCCTACCATCATAGCCTTTCTACCACAGCTCCTCTCTCTTAATGTCCTTCCATTACCTTCCCCTAACCAACAGGATTCCATCATTTGGTTACCTTCTCCTAACAGGTAGTTCTCCATTTCACAAACCATTATATCCCTTTCTCCATTTCCAATAGTCCCATGGTTCCATCTTACATCCTTTACACATAGCATCCCTAAACACAATTTCATCTTGTGGGTTGCTATCCTTCAAAAGCTTCCCACTTATGATAGGAAGCCAGTTGCTTATTGGAATACACCAAATCTGTGTAGTCTCTGCTCAGCTCAGCCTGAATCCCATGAGCACCTTTTCTTCAAGTGCTCTTTCATTGCCCCCTTTTGGTCATTTTTACAAACACATTATGCTTTCTATACTCAGCTTTCTTCATGGCATGCTTTCATTATTTGGACAAGTCAAATTTGGAAAGATAGAAGCGATCCCAGGAATATGGTTCGTAAACTATGTCTTTCAGCCCTAGTCTACAACATATGGATAGAGCAAAATAGAAGATACTTCAAGGGAACCTCCATCTCTGCTAATGCTTTACTCAATCGCATTCTTACTACTATTAGGCAAAAGCTATCAACATTCTCTGTTAAAGACTCGCACAATGCAAGACTCATTTTAGATGAATGGGTTCTCCCTGGGTCTTTCATCCAACCTCCTCCTATGCCGCCGGATTAGCTTTGTTAGGCCACCAAATGAGGATCAAAATCCCCAGTGGTGGTCTATTTCCTGAGCCTAACCGGAGTTGTAATTCTGTTTTTTTGTTCAACAGATGTTTTTTGTATATCTTTGGGCCACTTATATGGGTTTCTCTGTAACATGCTTGGGCCGAAGGCCATGTTTCCCTGTTTTGGGGTTTTTTCAATTGAATTTACCATTCAAAAAATATATATTAACTTTCTTTTTGTTTATGTGCCTTCGATCCTAAGCATGCTTTGAAAATTCGTGCATGTATATAAAACTCACTTTTTTTCCTTGTTCAAAATGAGATACCCTAAACAGGCCACGTCTATAGAGATGAAACAGCTTAAATTTTTTAGTAGTAACAGAAGGTAATGTGGCAGTAGTGGAGCAATGCAGGTGAGGCAAAAAGCTTGGGCGGTGACTCATTGACAATTTGTATAACAAATACATAATATAATAAAGACAATTCTTATTTATTCACCAGGAGTAGGTCAGCCCTACAAATCGCTGATTTAGTCTAATCATCAGTGCATAAATAATTTTGTTCTTAACAAGACTTAAAACACTTGACCTTTAATTGGTTGTGCTTGGTGGCTTTCTATTTCTCTCTCCCTTCTAGAGCCTCTGGGCATAGCGACCCAGACAGTCGCTAGCTCGGGCTTCCAAATTGGAAGGACCACAAAATTTAAAAAATTTTTTATATAAATTATATAGTAATTATTTTTTAATATTATTAAAAACTAATTAATATAGAAATTTAACAATGAGCCTCAAAAAATTTATATCTTAAAATAACTTTTTTTTTCTTTTTTTTTTTTTTTTTCTCTCTCCTCCCATTTATGTTTTTCAGTTAACTCTAACAAACACAGAAATATTGAGCACACTCTAGTTTTTTTTTAAATAGGAAAGAATGGATGCCGGAGAGGAAGAGTTGGAAGCTAGGTAGTGATGAGTGTTTTGGAATGGGGGGTTCGCATAAAAAATAGTGAAATGGTTGTAGTTTTGTGTCTTTCACATCTTTTGTACTCTTCCCATTTACTCTGCCTTACTTTATTAATGCCCTTCTCTTTTTCTTTGTCTTTTACACATGATATGCAAGGTCGACTATTGTGAAGCCAGCCAACCATTCTTAAAATACTTTGAAAACGTTTTAAACGAATATTCTCTTGATTTCACTTGTACCTTGCTAACGCATCGTTCTTATCGAATCAAAATATAGATATGATCTAATTTTCAATTCCATATTTGATTTTGAGTCTTAAAAATCAAACAACAATTATAATTCGAACTTGTTTTGATATCAAAATTTATCAATATATAATAGGGTTAATTTCATTTAAACCCTTACAGGTTTCGCCAAATATCAAATTGAAATATTTTTCGAAAATTACTATCACTTAAGTTCAAAATGACTTTTTCATCAATAAAACCATTAAAAAATTGTAAAAAGACAAATTTACCCCTAAATTTTAATACATTTATTTCAAAATATAAACAATCTAAAATGACAAGTTTACCCTCATTCGTTCCTTTAACCTACCACTCCCCCTCTCTCATGCATGAAACAAATCATTTGGAATTATTAGGCCGTGTTTTGTATATAACCTGGATATTACTTTTTCATGGACTATGCACGTGAACTGTTTGGTGGATGATGCTATCATGTCGCCATGAGTATATAATTATTATGTCTAATTAAAATTGAAGAAAAAGTTTCCCGAAAAATAAATAAAAGAAAAAGTATTAATGAGTCAGTTGATTAATTCATTCTTTAAATGTAGTTTAGGTGGAAAAGACTGAAAGTAAATTTTTTTTTTTTTGGTTGGGGGGGTGTTGGTTCATTTATACTCTTTTATAGAATCATGTTATATTTTTATTGTTTATAAACTCAATTTTTACCAAGCACGTGAACAACTCTGTTTAACTAAAGTTATTATTATTGAAAAATCTACTCAAAAAATTAACGTTTTCCTTCTACTTTACTAGTTGGGGATGTTCCTAAATTATCATCTCATTAGTAGAAAATTTTCGTCTTATCATTTAATTAGCATCTTGTGTCGTTAGAAATAAACTGGGATCAAGTATTTAATTATTCCGTTCAAGATGGTAATCTATATTGCAAGTTAATTAGAGCTCATTCCACTTGTCGTGTAACAACTAATACACTGGAAACAGAGGCCCAAAGAAGTAGTGAAATGAATGGAGCTCAAAGTAACTAGGAGAGGAGCAAGGAAGATGAGAACACTAATACAGTTCCATTTTTCAAGCTATTCTCATTTGCAAAATCAGCTGATGTTTTGTTGACGATTATTGCTTATACCACTGTTGCCATTGCGAATGGGTTATCTAGGTTCCCCCATCACTCTGATCTCTTTTCTCCTCTATTCTAATTCCATGTACATATGCATATGCATATATATATAAAATCACCACTTCACCCATTTTTATAATTATGTTACATATATATGAATGCGTGTGTTATATATGGTTCATAATTCTCTATTGGAGTTGCACTACACAATTAACAAAATTTGATTTTAGTTATTGTAGTGGAAACGCAAAATAACAACGCACGCTGTTCGAGAAATAATCAAGCAATCACAAAGAAAAAAAAATCATACACAAGAACACAAGATATACATGGTTCACCAAAATCTAAGAGTTATGTCCATGAAGCATACCGAACAAATTCACTATGAAAAAAAATAAAGAATTACAAGGAGAATTCTCTCTCAATCTCTCTAAATTGTTCTATCTTGTATTGGCACAAATTTTACACATTTTAAAATCTTAGTAGAATTAATATTTATAGAGTCCCCAAACTTGTCCAACAAGAACTTGCCTTTTGTAGTATCCAAAACCAATAAGGAAGTTAAATCAGATCAGGAAATTGAACTTTCCCTAAACCAATAAGGAAGTTAAATCAGATCAAGAAACTAAATTTTTCCTAAACCAATAAAGAAGTTCAATCAGATCAGGAAACTGAATTTTTCCTAAAATTCAGCAGTGTTGAAGTTTCCATATAATTAAACATTCCTAAAAATTAATTAGACTCCACAAAACCATAACAATCTCCCACTTAGAGGCTGGAGCACTTGTAAACCCATTCTATCTTCTTCTCATGCATGTCCCTTGCGTGTCGGTGCGTTTCTCTCTGTCTTCAAGCTAGAAGACCGACTGAAGCTACACACAGCTTCAGTTTCTCCATGGTCACTATCTTGGTTAACATGTCAGCCAGATTCTTAGTGCCAAGTATTTTCTTAAGTGTCAATACCCTATCTTCTAACAAAGATCTGATAAAGTGATACCGAAGTTTTATATGCTTGGTCCTTGAATGAAATGCTGAATTCTTTGCCAGATGTATCACACTCTGACTATCACTATGCAAAACATTATTCACCTGTTCGAATCCCAACTCTGTCAACAAACCTTGTGACCAAATCATCTCCTTACTAGCCTGTGTCATCGCCACATACTCTGCCTCTATAGTAGATAACGTTACAATTCTCTGTATTTGCAAAACCCAGCTAACTGCAGTTGTACCCACCATAAACACATACCCGATAGTACTTCTTATGTGGTTCACCTCACCAGCAAAGTCTGAATCTACATAACCATGTAGCTTCACTTCGCCCCTTCTGAAAAACAAACATTTTTCTGTGGTACCCCATAGATATCTCAATATCTACTTTACTGCTTCCCAGTGTACCTTGCCCGGATCCTTCATGAACCTGCTTACTGCTCCCATTCCATATGCAATGTCCAGTCTTGTGCACACCATGGCATACATCAAACTTCCAATGGCTGAGGCATATGGAATTTTAGCTATAAAGTTTTTCTCATCCTCTGTCTTCAGACACTGATCTTGAGATAATCGGAAGTGATTAGCTAAGGGAGTACTCACTGCCTTAGCATTATTCATGTTAAACCTCTTCAGAACCCATTCAACGTACTCAGCCTGAGACAACTGCAAAGTACATTTCTGTTTGTCTCTGCTAATCCTCATCCCAAGAATCTGCTTCGTTGCACCAAGATCCTTCATCTCGAATTCAATAGATAACTGCTTCTTCAGTTTGCTAATTTCTTCAAAATCGGAACCTGCCACTAACTTGTTATCAACATAAAGTTGAAGGATAATGAAACTTGACTGAAACCTCTTAAAGTAGCAGCAATGGTCAGTGTTGCACTTGTTGTAGCAATGTCACTTCATAAAACTATCAAACTTCTTGTACCACTGCCTCGGGCTTGCTTCAAACCATATAAGCTTTCTTCAACTTACACACTAGTTTCTCTTTCCCTTTGACTGAGAAACCCCCCGGTTGTTATATGTAAATCTCCTCCTCTAGGTCACCATGGAGGAAAGCAGTTTTGATATCTAACTACTCAATGTGCAACCCCTTTGCTGCAACGATGCTAAGAACTGAGCGAATGGTACTCAGTTTCACAACCGGGAAAAAAATATATGTGTAGTTAAAGCCTTGCTTTTGCTGAAAGCCTTTGACCACCATTCTAGCCTTGTATCTCTTGAAACTATTATGTTCCTCTTTCACCCTATACACCCATTTGTTGTGAAGAGCTTTCTTCCCCATGGACAACTTGGCTAGTTCTTATGTTTTGTTAGAGATAAGGGACTTCATCTCATCTTCCATTACAAGCTCCCACTTGCTAGCATCTTCAACTTGACATGCTTCATCATAGCATCCAGGCTCATCATTATCTGTGAGTAATATATAATCCAAATATTTCTGATTCGGTACATGAGGTCGCGTAGACCTTTTGGGTGCAGGCATAGGAGTTGGAATCTGCGGTGAACTATGAGTTCTGGCCAAGAACCCTCATCTGTCTACTCTGTGTCAATGCTCTCTAGATTATCATCCAATTCAATAAACTCAGGCTTACTCTGTATAGGACTAGTTAACTGTGCTGCATCTCTATCTTTGTACATCACCTTCTCGTTGAAAATTATATCTCTACTTCTGATAATTTTCTTGTTCTGATTATCCCAGAGTCGATAACTAAACTCATCTCTTCCATACCCAACGAAGATGCATTTTAGTGACTTAGGGTCGAGCTTTCCCCTAGCATGGTCACTAATATGCATATATGCAATACAACCAAAAACTTTCAACCATGAAAGATTTACCTCTTTGCCATTCCATACCTCTTCTGGTATTCGATGCTCCAAAGGCACCGACGGTCTACGATTAATTAGGTAGGATGTTGTATTGACTACTTCTGCCCAAAACTGTTTGAGTAAACCCGAATGTATGCGCATGCTTTTGGCTCTCTCTGTCAATGTTCGGTTCATCCGTTCTGCCACCCCATTCTGTTATGGGGTTCCTTGCACAGTCCTCTCTAATCTGATCCCATTATCAAAATAAAACTTCTTGAACCCAGTGTCTTCATACTCACCACCATTGTCTAACCTCAACCTCTTGATCTTTAAACCTGTCTCATTTTTAATCATGGCCTTCCATTTCTTGAACACATTAAATACCTCAGATTTGTGCTTCAAAAAATAAACCCATACCTTCCTCGTGTGATCATCAATGAAAGTCACGAAGTAGGATTTTTCGCCAATGAATGAGACAGTGGCTGGCCTCCAAACATCTATGTGAACTAGCTTAAGTTTTTCCTTTCTGAGATCTCTATCACTCTTCTTGAAACTGACCCTCTTTTGCTTGCCCATCACGCAACTCTCACAAAAGTCAATATCAATTGCCTGTATGCCTGGTAATTTTCCTTTTAAGTGCATAATTTTGAGCCCCCTTTTACTCATATGACCTAGTCTCTAGTGCCAAAGGTTGTGATTTTCTCTGTTTTTTGCAACTGTTATAGACCCACAAGCATTGGTAGTTGTGTAGAGAGTGCCAAATTTTTTACCATATGCAATGGTCATAGCGCATCTGGAAACTTTCTATGAGGCTCCATTGAAAGTTTGTAACAAAACCTTCATCTGACAACTGTCCCACTGAAATAAGATTCTTCCTCAAGTCAGGGATGTGTACACATCCTTTAACTTCCAAGCTGACCCATTCAACTTGATTTGCACTTCACCCTTGCCAATGATGCTACAAGGCTGATCATCACCAAGATATACCTTGCCAAGGTTACTCGGTTCATAACTATTAAATAGCTCTTTGTTTGAGGTGCCATGAAATGATGCGCCGGAATCTAAAACCCATGACTCTATCTTGCTCTCCAAATATCATATTAATGCATCATCTAATTCTCCTGAAATAACATTTGCTTCAGTTTTTCTTTAGGGTCCCTTCTTTGGAAGTCTGCAATTAACACAGTAATGCCCCTTCTATCCAAAATTCCAACACTCAACTTCACTGAGATCTATGGAATTCTTGAAATTTTGAGATTGTGTCCTTCTATTCCTTGACTTGGATCTGCCTCTGTTTTTATTACTGTTGCCCTTCTTCTTATTTGAACCCTTGCATTTGCTTTCAACATTCAATGCCGAACCACTGGTGGAAACCCCTGCTGTTTGCCTTCTGATTTCTTCAGAATCATGCTCACAACTTCATCAAACTTCAACTTGGTCTTCCCTGCAGAGCTAATGATCCTTGTAACTATGCCACTCCAACTCTCTGGTAACTGCCCTAGAATTAGCAATGCTCGGACCTCGTCTTTGAAGTTGATATCAACAGACTCTAATTGCCCAACTATCTCGTTGAACACATTTAGATGTTTGTTGAATTTACCACCTTCGACCATCTTCATGTTGAACAACTTCTTAATCATGTGCACCTTGTTCGCTGTAGAAGGTTGTTCATACATACTAGAAAGGTGTAATACCCCTAATTTTACAAAGGATAGTCCTGGTATTTCATTAATTGTTTAATTGCTTGTTTCTGTGAATTAATTGTTATTATTTGACTTATTTGCATTATTTGAATTAGATTGTGATTATGTGAATTACGTGGATTAAATTGTCTTCATTTATTTTTATTTTTTTAATGGAATTATTTGGATTGGTTTATTTAAATTACTAGTTGTATTAATTGTTTTTTTTTTTTTTTTTCTGTTTTAACTTAGGTAGTAATTACTATAATTCTGGTGGTGTTAAAGTTAAGTTAGTATTCTTTTTAAGTTACAGTTATACTTTTGGATTACAATTCACATATAGTTTCATGGGCCGACTAGGTTAGACTTAGGGCTTAGTTTCTAATTGCACATGAACTAAGGTTATGGTTTTCACCTATAAATATACGCAGTACTGTGGTCTAGGGTTTTAGAAATATAAACGTAAATTCTGTAGAACAGAGATACAGAGAGGTACTGAGAGGAGGGCTAGGTTTTGGTCTAGACCAAGGTTGGACCAAGAAGGAGGAAGGAGAGGTTGTTCGTGGGTGAAACCAAGAGTAACAAAAGGGGAACAACAGTCGGGAATCTCGTCAGAAAATTTAGAGACGACAGTTTAAAGTTTCAAACTGAAACTCAAATGCAAGTTTCTGTTCTTCTCTTTCCCTTAAACTTGTGATCTGTGCATGCTTAGATGGACTCCAGGAGTTTAATGAATGCTTAAAAAATCTGTTATGCATGTTTAAATTGATAATTAATCTCATTGAATGAAACTGATATACCAAAATTCTTTAGGTTTCTGTTAGTTGGTTTCTTCTGTAAACATGTTTAATTCTTGCTTATTTGAGATCAACGATTCATATGGTTGCCTAGTAATTAATTTAGAATGTTAAACGTACACTGGAACAAGAATTTAAATCCATTACAGAGGCTTGGAGATCACCGAAGTCGAAGGAGACAAGGTGAAAACAGACGATGGTTGCCAAGAAAGGGAGAGCAAGCTCCCAAAACCCTTGGAGCCGGCTCCCAAAGAAGTTGAACAGTCTCTTGGTGCCTTGGAGCCAGCTCTCAAGGTTCAAGAGCCGGCTCTAGGTGAATTAGAGCAGGCTCCAATTTTTAAAAGAGTCTGCTTTCACTTAAATGGTCCAGTTTTTTATCCTTAGGGGTTGTTTGGGCTATTCAGTGTATCTGTGCTCCGTTTTAAATTATTTAAGTAATGCCTAGGACTATAACAGATTGGTATGATGATGTAAAAACATTATTTCATAATTGGACTAAGGTTTGGAACAAGTGGAAGTTAGGGAAAAACTATAGATTTCTCACTGTGTTGGAGATTTCAATTACTTGCGGATAGTTGAAGCTTTTCATATATATAATTTATTTTTGTTTAACTATAATTAAACAGCGTTACTGGTATAGCAAATCAGTGAAAACATCTATGCTTGGTTTGGAACAAAATTGATATGTATGTTGTATTAATTGTATCAATTTATGGAGTTTGTGGAGGATTTAAATGCTATGTCTGGTGGTAGCAATTTAGATAGTTGGAATGTGATTTTTAGAATCTATAATGATTGTCTAATATCATGATATATGTATTAAACTGTATGATGCATATTCTGGATAGTAGAGATAAATAACAAAATATTGTTTTAACAATTATGTTATGTGGAGGTTTGTATGCACCGGTATGAAACGGTGGCATACTAGGGATGGATTAGTAAAATACTAAATCCTACCTAACTTGGAATGAGTTGGATTAACTATAAAAAGTTAAGTCCTACTCACACGGATGGATATGCACCGGTCTGGGACGGTGGCATAATATGGACGGTTTAGTTCAAAACAGTGAGACCTACCTATTTTAGGGACGGATTAGTCTAATACTAAGTCCTACCTATATGGAAATAAGATGGATTAACTACACAAGTTAAGTCTTACTTATAATTAGGTGTCAGGTTAATAAACCTTTTGAATGACACATCTGGAATAGATTTTATATATCTATATTATGGTGCCATGGTATGAGTTTGAGTCTCAGGACTACGGTTAGGGTGCCTATATCGCCTAGGATGGATAGCTGGACAGAGGTGTTGTTCCCTGGTAGGTCTAGGTATACATGACCACATTATGTGCGATTTGCATGGTATATCTACTCAGGCTGAGACAGACCTATTGGACTAGTGAGCGTCATATAGTGTGTACTTATACATATATGGACTACTCTAGATTTTGTTATGTCTATCTAGGATGTATCTGCGTATCGGGTTTATGTATAGATCGTAGTAGAATAGGACTTGCATGTGGGCCTGACCCACTCCCTTATTTTTCAGGTGTTCGTCAGTTCCAGGGTTAGAGCTTGGACATGCAAAGCATATACAGACATTCACTCCTCCGATTATGTAGGATTACTTTCTTTATTTAGCTTTGGACTTGTTTCAGTTCTTTTCTCTATGGTTTGGGATTTTATTAGGGGTCCATGAGATGGATTTTCGAGTTGTAAATAAATGGATATTTTGGATTATGGGTTTTACAATAATAACCTTTAAGGATTTTGTAATTAGATTTCTTTTCAGCTATATTATTTATTTTTATTTTTATTTTTTAAATTCAGTTTTGTATTCCGTGTTTGTTTTACATATTAATTGTTTGGTATCCCTCGAATCTTTGCTCGGACTTGATCACCCGTGACTCTAGAATCGAGGGATATCACAGTTGGTATCAGAGCACTCCAGGTTCAGTATCTCTAGGATTCTATCATATAAGACTTCCGAGTAGCGTACTCTATTGTTTAGAGCTTAAGTTTAGGATTCGTTGTTTTCCGTTACAGTTTGGTTTAACGCATACTGATGTCTGTCTTTCTATGTTGACAGTATGGTTAACGCTGGAAGAGGACAGAACATGAACAGTCGACAAAAAAGAGTGGCACGTAGGTGACAAGATCGCCTGCAGCGTCAGCAAAGTGAGGAAGAGCAGCAACTGCCTAAGTTTCAGAACAAGGAGCCGGGGGAAGGAAGTCAGTTGCGTACCGAGCAGGAAGATGTACAGCAGACTTAGGGGTCTCAGGATCGGGGCTACAGTCACGGTAGTAATCCAACGTTTTCTCCTCAGTTAGTGTACATCATTGCTCAGGCTGTAGCTACAGGTGTAGCAACTGCATTTCAGAATCAATCACCCGTGTAGTGGACACTCGAAGCAGAACCAGTGGTGCAGAATGCGGCTCAAGTTCATTGTTTTGGCTGCGGAGATAATGGGCATACATCCAATCAGTGTCCTGGGTTAGCTCAGCGACAACAGAATGGGGAACCACCTGCAGGACGAGATCAGCCACAGGCTAACCAGCAGAGGAGGCCATTTGGTACTTTTAGGGGTACTTGTTATGCTTGTGGAGAGTGCGGCCACACTACCAGGCAGTGCCCTAGACGAGGAGATGTCGGGTCATCCAAGCAAGAGGGTACCGAATCACAAGGATGAAGACTCTTTTAAGAGTAATAATTATTGCTAATAGTAGTGGAGATTTTAATAAAAGTGGTACGGATTTAATCACGTACATTATTTTTTTTATTAAATGATATTTTACAAATATGTTTTCTTTGGAGGTATATGATCCAAACAACGTTCTTAGTATAGTGAACTAGCGGTTTTGGCTATCTTTACTATGTTGTGTGATGGCATTCTTATGTTATATACAGATACGGTTTTATTAGACTGTATTGGAATGTGAATGTGTGATAATCAATGATTGATCACAGTGGAGTGGTTGATTTTTGAACAGGCGAACAGATAATTGCTTGTAAGTACATGGTGTTGAGACAGGATGATTTCGAAGGAGGTTATAAGAAAACTTGTGTAAATCATTATGGTAGGTTTGGTTTGGAATGGGGATGTCTCAGGATAGAATGATAAACTAAAATGGGACGATTGCGGGCAATTCGTTTTACCTTGAGTGTTTTTTTTTTTTGCTTTACGGAGTATTCGAAACAGAGGATTTTCATGGATTGGGTGGTGACACACGTATGCAATAAACCTTAGGATATTTTGACACCGTTAGGTAATACTGCTATATTTTAGGGGAGTGATGGGCCTGTGACACTTGATATGGATAGACTCAGATTTCTAGCCAATCTTTTGGTCCTGGACATGCACATGTATGACGTAATACTTGGGATGGGTTGGTTATCACTACCATGCTCAAGTTATTAGTATTGGATAGGTCTATTGTGTTCACCCCACCTGGTTAGGATATATATGTTGTTGATATGCCACGTTTGGACAGGGACACTAGCACTTATGTGTTTCGTATAGAGTAGGAGACGGAGGAGGGGGTTACTATATCATTGGATAGCATACCAATTGTATAGGATTTTCCGGATGTATTTCCGGGGATTCCAGGGTTGTCGCCTAGTCGCGAGATCGACTTGGTGATAGACTTAGCTTCAGGCACTACACCTATTGCTAGGGCACCTTATAGGATGGCACCAGTGGAGATGCAAGAGCTGAGGGATTAGATTCAGCAGCTACTCAGCCAAGGTTTTATTCGCCGGAGTACTTTAACTTGGGGAGAACCAGTTTTATTTGTGAAGAAGAATGATGGTTTGTTTCGCCTGTGTATAGATTACAGGAAGTTAAACAAGGTTACTACTCGTAACAAGTATCCTTTGCCTAGGATTGATGATCTTTTTGATCAATTGAAGGGAGCTACATACTTCTCTAAGATTGATCTGTGGTCTGGATATCATCAACTTCGGGTTAGGGCGTAGGATGTTCCAAGTACAGCGTTTCTCACTAGATATATCTTATGAGTTTCGTGTGATACCGTTTGGGTTGACAAATGCACCAACGGTTTTCATGGATTTAATAAACAGAGTCTTCAGGGCTTACTTGGATCAATCTATCATTGTCTTCATAGATAACATTTTGAATTACTCGAGGTCAGAGGACGATCATGCTTGAAATCTTTGGATTGGGTTACAGACGCTTTGTGAACACTAGTTAAATACTAGGTTCAAGAAATGTGAATTTTGGCAACGGGAGGTAAAGTTTCTGGGTCACGTGGTGTCAGAAAGAGGAATAGCAGTGGATCCAGCCAAAGTTTCAGCAGTGGTTGAGTGGGGACAGCCTACTTCACCTACTGAGATTCAGAGTTTCCTTGGTTTGGCAGGAAATTATCAGAGGTTCATTCAGGGGTTCTCTAAGATAGCTGGACCGCTCACGCACCTAACTAAAAAGGGTGTACAGTTTGTGTGGGATGAGCATTGTCAGCGAGCTTTCGATGAGCTTAAAAGGAAGTTGACTTCTGCACCGGTTCTGTCTACACCACAGAGCGGGATAGAGTATCTTATTTACACAGATGCTTCTTCGTAGGGTCTTGGATGTGTTTTGATGTAGAAAGAGCGACCGATTTCGTATGGATCTCGAAAGCTTAAGCCTCATGAGCTTAATTATCCAACACATGATTTAGAATTGGCAGCAGTGGTTGTTGCATTACGTATTTGGAGGCATTATCTGTTGGGTAAGTCCTTCAGATTATTCAGTGATCATAAGAGTCTGCAGTATTTGTTCACTCAGCGAGAGCTGAATATGAGACAGCGCAGGTGGTTGGAGTTTGTAAAAAACTATCACTTTTTCTATACAGTATCATCCAGGGAAAGCGAATGTGGTGGCAGATGCACTCAGTCGCCGACATGTTGGTAGTCTTTCTGCTTTATTCACCACTAAGTGGAATGCTTTGAGAAATGTGGATGAGTTGTCGAATGCTTTTATGGCTTGGTTGGTGGTTACACCTTCCATCATTCGCAAGGTTCTGTAAGTACAACTCACGGATCAGCAGTGCATTGACAAGGTTACAGAGATAGTTTCTGGGGAGGTTCCATTTTACTATGTTGGAACTGATGGAGGTTTAGGGTACAAGGGACGGTTAGTGGTACCTTCTGCTGATGATTTGAGGAAGGATGTGATGACTGAGACTCACCAATGTGAGTTTTCTGTTCATCCAGGAGGCGCCAAGATGTATCAGGATGTGAAGCGGCAGCTTTGGTGGGCAAGTATGAAAAAGGACATGTCAAGATTGGTCATCAAAGGCCGCCACGAGCTCTACAGCCACTGCCGATACCGGAGTGGAAATGAGAGAGCATTTCTATGGATTTTGTGGAAGGGTTGCCACATTCCTTCAAGGATCACAATTCCATTTGGGTCATCAGGGACAGATTGACGAAATCAACTCATTCCTTGCCTATTCACATTGACTTCACTTCCGAGCAGTTGGCAAGACTTTACATTACTGAGATTGTGAAGTTGCGTGGCATTCCATTGTCTATTATATCGGATAAGGATTTGAGCTTTGTGTCAGGATTCTGGAAGAGTTTTCAGTAGGCTTTGGGTACAGAATTACATCTTAGTACTGCCTATCATCCTCAGACTGATGGAAAGACTGAGAGGGTGGATCAGATCATGGAGGATATGCTTCGGTTGTGTGTTTTTGATTTCAAAGGCCATTAGGAGGATTTTTTATTGTTTGTGGAGTTTGCTTATAACAATAATTTCTAGAAGACTATTGGGATGACACCATTTGAGGCGTTGTACGACCGACCGTGTCAATCGCCTGTTTGTTGGATGGAGGTTGGCGAGAGCAGATTCTTGGGTCCTGAATTCATTAAGGATACTTCTGAGAAGATAGCTCTTATTAGGGATCGCAGGCGTACTGCCAGAGTAGGCAGAAGAGTTATGCGAATCATGGTACACATGCGCTGGAGTTTCAAGTTGAGGATCAGGTTCTCCTTAAAGTGTCTCCTATAAAAGGGGTAATACGCTTTGGGAAGAAAAGGAAGTTGTCTCCGCGATTTGTCAATCCTTTCATGATGACGGATCGAGTTGGAGCTGTAGCTTGTTAGTTAGCACTTCCGGATAATTTGGACCGCGTACACAATGTATTTCATGTTCCCATGTTGCAGAAATTTCTACGGGATCAGGATCGGTATCAGCGTATCGATATTAGGGGAGATTGAGTTGCAGCCGGATGCAACTTATTTGTAGCCACCGTGTCGTATTATCGACCATCGGGATCAAGTCCTTAGTAATAAGGTTATCCTTTTGGTACGTGTTCAGTGGAGTCATCACAATGAGGCTGAGTCTACTTGGGAATGGGAGGATGTTGTTCGCTCGCAGTTTCCAGAAATCTTGAAAGAAGGTAAGAGCGAATTCCGAGAACGGAATTCCTTTTGTTAGGGTGGAAGAATGTAATGCCCCTAATTTTACAAAGGATAGTCCTGGTATTTCATTAATTGTTTAATTGTTTGTTTGTGTGAATTAATTGTTATTATTTGACTTATTTACATTATTTGAATTAGATTGTGATTATGTGAATTAGGTGGATTAAATTGCCTGCTTTTATTTTTATTTTTTTTAATGGAATTATTTGCATTGGTTTATTTAAATTATTAGTTGTATTAATTATTTTTTTTTCTGTTTTAACTTAGGTAGCATGGATTAAATTGTCTTCTTTTATTTTTATTTTTTTTAATGGAATTATTGGCATTGGTTTATTTAAATTACTAGTTGTATTAATTGTTTTTTTTTTTTTCTGTTTTAACTTAGGTAGTAATTACTATAATTCTAGTGGTGTTAAAGTTAAGTTAGTATTCTTTTTAGGTTACAGCTATACTTTTGGATTACAATTCATGTATAGTTTCACGGGCCGACTAGGTTTGGACTTAAGGCTTAGTTTCTAATTGCACATGAACTAGGGTTATGGTTTTCACCTATAAATATACGCAGTACTGTGGTCTAGGGTTTTAGAAATATAAACGTAAATTCTGTAAAACAGAGATACAGAGAGGTACTGAGAAAAACAGAGGAAGATAAAGAGAGGAGGGCTAGGTTTTGGTCTAGACCAAGGTTGGACCAAGAAGGAGGAAGGAGAGGTTGTTCGTGGGTGAAACCAAGAGCAACAGAGGGGGAACAATAGTTCGGAATCTTGTCGGAAAATTCAGAGACGACAGTTTAGAGTTTCAAACTGAAACTCAAAAGCAAGTCTTTGTTCTTCTCTTTCCCTTAAACTTGTGATATGTGCATGCTTAGATGGACTCCAGGAGTTTAATGAATGCTTAAACAATCTATTATGCATGTTTAAATTGATAATTAATCTCGTTGAATGAAACTGATATACCAAAATTCTTTAGGTTTCTGTTAGTTGATTTCTTCTATAAACATTTTTAATTCTTGCTTATTTGAGATCAACAATTCATATGGTTGCCTAGTAATTAATTTAGAATGTTAAATGTACACTGGAATAAGAATTTAAACCCATTACAGAGGCTTGGAGATCACCGGAGTCGAAGGAGACAAGGTGAAAACAGACGACGGCTGCCAATGGAGGGAGAGCAGGCCCCAAAACCCTTGGAGCCAGCTCCCAAAGAAGTCCAGCTGGCTCTTGGTGCCTTGGAGCCAGCTCTTAAGGTCCTAGAGCCGGCTCTAGGTGAATTAGAGCAGGCTCCAATTTTTAAAAGAGCCTACTCTCACTTAAATGGTCCAGTTTTTTATTCTTAGGGGCTGTTTGGGCTATTCAGTATATCTGCGCTTCGTTTTAAATTGTTTAAGTAATGCCTAGGATTGTAATAGACTGGTATGATGATGTAAAAACATTATTTCATAATTGGACTAAGGTTTGGAACAAGTGGAAGTTAGGAAAAACTGTAAATTTCTCACTGTGTCAGAGATTTTAATTACTTGCGGATAGTTGAAGCTTTTGATATATATAATTTATTTCTGTTTAACTATAATTAAACAGCGTTACAGGTATAGTAAATTAGTGAAACCATCTATGCTTGGTTTGGAACAAAATTGATATGTATGTTGTATTAATTGTATCAATTTATGGAGTTTGTGGAGGATTTAAATGCTATATCTGGTGGTAGCAATTTAGATAGTTGGAATGTGATTTTTAGAATCTATAATGATTGTCTAATATCATGATATATGTATTAAACTGTATGATGCATATTCTGGATAGTAGAGATAAATAACAAATATTGTTTTAACAATTATGTTATGTGGAGGTTTGTACGCACCGGTATGGGATGGTGGCATACTAGGGATGGATTAGTAAAATACTAAATCCTACCTAACTTGGAGTAAGTTGGATTAATTATAAAAAGTTAAGTCCTACTTACATGGATGGATATGCACCGGTCTGGGACGGTGGCATAATAGGGACGGCTCAGTTCAAAACACTGAGACCTACCTATTTTAGAAACGGATTAGTCTAATACTAAGTCCTACCTATATGGAAATAAGATGGATTAATTACACAAGTTAAGTCCTACTTATAATTAGGTGTCAGGTCAATAAACCTTTTGAATGACACATCTGGAACGGATTTTATATATCTATATTATGGTGCCATGGTATGAGCTTGAGTCTCAGGACCATGGTTAGGGTGCGTATATCACCTAGGATGGATATCTGGACAGAGGTGTTGTTCCCTGATAGGTCTAGGTACACATGACCACATTATGTGCGATTTGTATGGTATCTCTACTCAGGCTGAGACAGACCTATTGGACTAGTGAGCATCATATAGTGTGTACTTATACATATGTGGACAACTCTAGATATTGTTGAGTCTATCTAATATGTATTTGCGTATAAGGTTTATGTATGGATCGTAGTATAATAGGACTTGCAGGTGGGCCTGACCCACTCTCTTATTTTTCAGGTGTTCGTCAATTTCAGGGTTAGAGCTTAGATGTGTAGAGCAGATACAGACATTCACTCCTCCGATTATCTAGGATTTCTTTCTTTATTTAGCTTTGGACTTGTTTCAGTTCTTTTCTCTATGGTTTGGGATTTTATTAGGAGTCCATGAGATGGATTTTTGAGTTGTAAATAAATGGAGGTTTTGGATTATGGGTTTTATAATAATAACCTTTAAGGATTTTGTAATTAGATTTCTTTTCAGCTATATTATTTATTTTTATTTTATTTTATTTTTTTTAAATTCAATTTTGTATTCCGTATTCGTTTTACATATTAATTGTTTGGTATCCCTCGAATCTGTACTCGAACTTGATCACCCGTGGCTCTAGAATCGAGGGGTATCACAAAAGGGCTGCCATGAGAGACATCATCGTTTTCTCATTCTTAATGTTGAAGGCGACTGATTTTGACAACGTCAATCTGACGATGCCAAGAGTCTTCCTATTAAGTAATTCATATTCTGCATCCTTTGTATCCTCAGGCTTCTCTCCCAAAAGTTGATACAGATTTTTTTGAAATAAGAGGTCTTCAATTTGTATCTTCCAGAAACTGAAGTTTGTGCCATCGAACTTCTCAATCATAGATGTGGATGTCTTATCTTATAATGCCATTACACCCTCTCGAACGGACAGATCTGATCGAAAGATTTTCGAAATTTCATCAAACATCTTTTTTGCCCTAGGTTCTCAACCAAAGGCTCTGATACCAGTTGTTGGAGTTGCATTGCACAATCAACCAAATTTGATTCCTGTTGTTGTGGCGGAAACGTAAAATAATAATGCACGCTGTTCGAGGAATAATTAAACAATCACAAAGAAAAAAAAAATCACACACAAGAACACAAGATATACGTGGCTCACCCAAATCTTAAGGCTACATCCATGGAGCACACCGAACAAATGAAGAATTACAAGGAGAATTATCTCTCAATTGCTCTCTCTTGTATGGCACAAATTTTTCTCTAATTTTCACACACTCTAAAATCTTATTAGAATTGATATTTATAGAGTCCCCAAACTTGTCCAACAAGAATTTGCCTTTTGTAGAATCCAAAACAATAAAAAAAGTTAAATCAGATTAGGAAACTGAATTTTCCCTAAACCAATAAGGAAGTTAAATCAGATTAGGAAACTGAATTTTTCCTAAACCAATAAGAAAGTTAAACCAGATCAAGAAACTGAATTTTCTCTAAAATTCAGCAGTGTTGAAGTTTCCATATAATTAAACATTCCTAAAAATTAATCAGACTCCACAAAACCATAACATTCTCCATCCATTTTCGCTTTGATTTATGTATATATATAAACCCAAAAGATTTGCAACTCTCTCTTGTAATCCATGTTTGATTGATTTTCTTTGCATTCAATTTCATTTGGTTGATATATGTGTGTAACTGTGTGTATATATGTGTAATTGGTGGTGGCCGTGGCCATGGTAATGATGGTGAAAATGGTTATTAATGAGTGCATATGGGTGTGAGACTAATGGCAATGGGTATTTTGGTCACTTAACATGGGTATTATGGGAAGTTAAGTCATTTTATACATTAAACAATTTTTTATTAAGTCAAATACAAAATCAAAGAGATAACAATATATTTTTATATGTAAAAAGTGATCTGACACATTTGTAAAGTAACTTTGAGATATAAATAATAAACGGAACAAATATTTATAACGTGATTGATACAAATTTTTAAAATATGTTTTAATGTTATATTTGATCAAATCTAATGTTAATGTGATTAATCTCATATAATATTTTATTTCACTAATTTGGACCACTCAATTAACATGTGTAGTACATTTATAGGTAGATTCTTAGTGACTTGAAGACAGGTCGACTTTTGCATCACGTGAATAACCTCGAAATCAATTGCATCACGTGAATAACCTCGAAAATCGTTAAACTATTGTGAAGCCAGCCAACCATTATTTACTTGAAGACAAATATTTTGAAAACCTTTTAAATGCATATGCTCTCAGTGAGACTCAGTACATGCCCTTATATATACCCTTCTAGTCTCATTGCCTAGACACATAGCAAAAATTAAAGATGAGGTTTTGGACTCCCATTCTCTTTGCCTTTGCCTCATTACTAGCTATATCAGCTGAACAATGTGGGAGCCAAGCTGGGGGTGCTCTATGCCCAAATGGGCTATGCTGCAGTAAACATGGTTATTGTGGCACCACAGATGACTACTGCGGAGATGGTTGCCAGAGCCAATGCACTGGTGGTCCAACTCCAAGTCCCCCCCCTCCAACCCCCCCTACCCCCTGTGGTGGCGATGACGACATTAGCTGCATCATCACCCCATCTCTTTTTGACGAAATGCTTGCATACCGGAATGATGCTAGATGTCCGAGTAATGGATTCTACCAATATGATGCTTTCATCACTGCTGCGAAATCTTTTGATGGATTTGGCACAACCGGAGATGCTGATACACGAAAAAGGGAGCTTGTAGCATTCTTGGGTCAAACATCTCATGAAACAACAGGTTAATTAGTTTAAATCACAACCCTTAAGTTGTTTACTGTGATTAAGATTAGTAAGGTCTTGTACATTTTTTTTTTTTTGGTAACTTACACATAGAGCCTAATTGTTTTTGGTGCAGGTGGGTGGGATGATGCACCAGGTGGTCGATATGCATGGGGATATTGCTACATTGAGGAAAGAGAGAAACCGCACATTCCCTGTGATGCGAGCTGGCCATGCAATCCCGATAAAGAGTACTATGGTCGAGGACCCATCCAGCTCACTCAGTATGTCTCCGAGAGTTCTCTAGCCAGCCTGGCACATTAATTCGACAACGATGATCATTTTATTTTGACACAAATATTACTTTATATTTACAAATAGGTCAGTTATTATATACTTTCTTGATTATATTTTTTTCCAGCAATTATAACTATGCACAAGCGGGTGAAGCCATTGGTGAGGATCTCATAAACAACCCGGAACTTGTAGCCAACAACTCAATCATATCATTCAGGACTGCCATCTGGTTTTGGATGACGCCACAGTATAACAAACCCTCAAGCCACAGTGTCATCACCGGAATATGGATACCGTCGAATGCAGACATAGCAGCAAATCGGGTCCCGGGTTACGGTGTGATCACCAACATAATCAATGGTGGGCTGGAGTGTGGCCATGGTCCTGATGATAGGGTGGAAAATCGGATTGGATTCTACAAGAGGTACTGTGACATAGTTGGGTTGAGCTATGGGGACAACTTGGATTGCAACAATCAAACGCCTTTTAGTTTGGGGTATGGAATTGATTACAAGAGTATTAGTAATATCTGAGTGCGTAAAATGATGGGATAGAGCATCCTATGCAACTATATAAATAAAGAGAATTTGAGAACAACTACTTATTGTGTTCTCTACTCTAGTATTAGAATTTGAAGTTTCTCTGTAAGTTTGTTTAACTCTTTATTGTAGTGAATCTCACGGACTCTATGGAGCATTTGTGTGTTATTACTTGTATTTTTATTTTAATATTTATTTATTTTTTTGTTAATTTTTTTGCAACAACAACTAACTATAAAATTCCAGAAATGCTTCGTTTCAATTCAGCTTGATTCCTAGAACTTGTCTTTAATAACCAATGAGCCATTAGCATAATGGGATAACATCTACTCGATCCCTCAAATGGGTGGTGATAGGTTCGAGCAATCTATGAACTTGTCTTCAATACACACTTTCTTGATGCAGAGCAAAATTCTAGACAGTGGTGAACAGATTGACAAGTCTGTTTTCAACCTAGAAGGAGTGTTTTTTGGGTGGAAAAAACCCACTAGCTTTAGCTTGTAGGCCATGAGAAAGACCGACTAAACTTCCATTTAGAACTCCGAAATCGCGTTTTATATTTATTAGTTTTATTCTTTCTCTATTTTTTCACAATTTTTAGATATGACTTATTTTTAGGCTTATTTCTAATACTGCTGCAGGTGCATTTAAGAAAACGATTGATTATACTTATCGGAAAGGGGAAAAAAACAGTGACTATAGGAGGCATTGGTCGTGTAGGTTCTAAAAAAACATGGAAATAGGGTCACTTTTTGTGAGATTGAGAAGGTGAGATGAGGGGGGCCTATAGGGGTTTCAGCTGCTTGGATTTGAATTAAACTTGAGAAGTTTTATGTGTGATGTGATTTGAATCTTTCTCTTCTTTTTTATTTTATTTTTATTTTTTTTCTGTTTTTCAAAATCCCTATTGACTAAGTTCTTGGTTAATAACCTAATTTTCTTCTCTGTTTGAATCATTAATAATAATAATAAAAACGATGCATAAAATAATGTTACTCTGGTTTACCCCAAGAAAAGGAATCTTAGAACTTGATCAACATCAAAGGGTTTATAAGCATTAACTATGGTAAAATTCTATCCACAAGCTGAAAATTCAATGACTCATCCAAATCAATGTGTGTTACAATAATGACGACACGCAGATAACAAATCATTCTTGGATGCATATAATATTAACTTTCTTTTTGTTTATGTGCCTTCGATCCTAAGCATGCTTTGAAAATTCGTGCATTCATATAATATTCACTTTTTTCTTGTACAAAATGAGATACCCTAAACAGGCCACGTCTATGGAGATGAAACAGCTTCAATTTTTTAAGTAGCAGCAGAGGGTAATGTGGCAGTAGTGGAGTAATGCAGGTGAGGCAAAAAGCTAGGGAGGTGACTCATTGACAATTTGTATAACAAATATATAATACTTGTTAGGTTGTCAGCCCTAGTCACAACTGATGTAGTTTAATTATAAATGCATAAATAATTTGTAATTATAAAATAAAGAAATTAATAAATAAGAAAATCATAAAGGGTGATTGAATTTATTTCAAAATAAGTTATTGTCCTTGATATCATTATTTACATTGTATGAAATTTATAGATTATATCAATTTATTTATATAGAAAAAAAAAACCGGGAGGACATCATCTCTAAATAAGTTATTGTCCTTGATATCATTATTTACATTATATGAAATTTATAGATTATATCAATTTATATATATATATATATATATATATATATATATATATAATAAAATAAAAAATAAAAATAAAAATCTGGGAGGACATCATCTCTTAACAGGGCGGGTATGGATTGTGAAATTAAAACCAATCATAGGTATGGAACAGGTATGAATTTGTCCATAATTAAACGGAACGAGTATGAATTTAGACAAACTCGCTCCATACCCTCCCCATTAACATCTGATGCTCCCTATGTTGTTGTTTAGCATTTGAACTTCTGTATGGACTGGACCCTTGTTGTGGTTTTTGTGTTAAGCTTTTCGCCTTGGGCCTTACCTTTTATGGGCAGACCGTATAGGTTGTGTCCTCTTTTGTATTCGGTCACTCCTATGTAAGCTCTGTGTTGGTGCATGCTCTGTCCAATGGGCTGGTTCCTTTGTTTTATGTTTTGGGCCTGGGAAAGCCCCTTGTAATACTCTACAGTTTTTCCTTTTCAATTAAATTCTTACTTACCCAAAGGAATATATATTTACTTTCTCATGTGGTTGATACAAGAAACTTGACAATGTGAGAAAATAAAACTCGACCACGCACATGCGACTTTGGTTTTATCACTGTTATGAAATTTGGAGCATGAACATAAATACATTATTAATATGGAAGACAGGTCCTTCCAACAATTCTTGGTACTGGACAATCAATTGCGTAGCCACAATCGCCCCTAAAATCATATAATCCACAATTTGAAGATAAATATTTTAAACACTTGTACTCTTAATCTCATATATTATTCATATATACACTTGCGTTATTACCGTGTCGTTCTTATCAAATCAAAGTATAGACACGATTCATATCTTCAATCCAAAAAAACTGACAATTATAACTCGATCAAACTTGTTCTGACACCAAAATTTGTCAATATATAATATTATATCTCACAACTTGGACCACTAAATTAATATGTGTACTACATTTATGGGTAGGTTCTTAGGAACTTGAAGACAATCAATTGCATCATCAGTATGATCTTCCACTAGTTTGTAACTTTGTTGCTTACAATACTGACAACTCTTTGGAGTAGTTGCTTTAATTTTGTGAATAACTACAACCAAATCGGTGCAGTTTTTTTTTTTTTTTTGGATTGGGAATCTGAAGATGTCCTATTTTTGGTTTTTGTTTTCTATTTTTGTAGTTTAATTTGTTCATTGAGAGGGAGGCTATTTTGTATATTTTGATGGGTGGTGTTATATAAGACATTTATTTGTAACTTAATTTTTGCAAATTAGGTTCTAATTTGACAATCTGGTAAAAGAATGTACACAATCAATGTTTGTTGCATTTGTTAAAACCAATTTTTTTCACAATTATAATATTTGCTTAAAATTCCCCAAAAAAGAAAAAAACATTTTTTACAACTAGCTTCCACTCCTCTATTATATATATAGTCAACTAATTACGTATCATATAATCTCTCTTTAGTTCAAACAAACGCACTTACGCTTGTAATATTGTTCTTAACAAGGCTTAAAATATTTGACCTTTAATTGGTTGCGCTCGGTCACTCTCTATTTCTCTTTCCCTTCTAGAGCAGGGCCGACTCTGGGCATAGCGACCCAGACGGTCGCTAGGGCCTCCAATTTGGAAGGATCTCAAAATTTTAAATTTATTTATATAAATTATATTATAATTATTTTATAATATTATTAAAAACTAATCAGTATACAAATTTAATACTGAGCCTCAAAGGATTTTATATCCTAAAATAAATTTTTTTTTTCTTCTTTTTTTTCACTCTCCTTCCAATTTTTTTTTTTTAATTAGGAAAGATTGAGGTCGAAGAGGAAGAATTGGCAACTAGGTAGTGATGACAATGCTTGCATCCTGCGGGCGGAGGATAAGATTCATTCTCTACACTGACGTGGCCCAATGAGATGATGACAGGTGTCCAATATTAAAAATAATAATAAAACGTGGGCAATGCCCATTTTGTCCGGGTTCAACCCATTTCTCTTTTCTTTCTCATCACTCTTAATACCTAATATCTTCTCTCTCAGACCGCCTCAAACCCATTTTTACTTTCTTCTCTATCGCCACCACTAGATCTGACTCTCTCTCTCTCTCAAAATGGCAGGAAGAGGCAAGGGTAGAAAGGGTTAAACCCGTTTCTTACTCTCTTCTCTCTCTTTCTATCTCTCCTTCTATGGCCTCCCATCTGTCTCTGCAAATCTCCCAATTTTTCTACCACGCGTAAGCTCTCTCTCTCTCTCTTTATATATATATATATGTATGTATATATATAAACACACACAGATACACGCAATGATTCAGTGAAGTATATGTGATGCTATAATGTGTATATTTGTACTAAATTTGGACCTGCAACGTTTAAAATTTGAATCTACTGATATCTGATGAATGATCTGCAATTAGAATGATTTTTGAAAAAAATATGGTTTGAATTTTGATTTCTCATTAATTGATACTGGTTTGAATTTTGATTTCTCATGAAATTATGGTTCGAGGCCGGAGACGAGTTGCCTGATCAGCTCGTCCGAATTCTCCGTATCGTAGGCGACCAGGAGTCACCGGCTCTGAGACGAAGCATATAAGTTGAAGCTTGATTGACAATTCACAAATCCTTAAAAGCTCGTTGAGAACTCGCCAAATGGTTGAAGCTGGACTGACAATTCGATTCAAAGTGATTTGAGGTCTGTGAACAGAGTGATTCATATACAGAGCTCGAAAGAACAAATTTAGCACTATTGGTCCACTCCTGAGTTTCGTCATGTGTCACCATTATCAAAGTTTTCAATAACAAATGTAGAGAGAGAAATAGTGGAGTAAGTTGTAGAGTGAAGCTGAATTGTTCCGAAATATAGTGAGAGAAAACAGATGAAGAGATCTAGAGATAGAGTTTGAAATTGGAGAGGTGATATTGAAAACAACCCCACGCTTGACTTGAAAACTCTTTTACAATGAAAGAGAACACCTGGTTTGATATTACGTGTTTTGAATTGCTATAATTGTGATTCTGTCACTGTGATACCCCTCGATTCTATAGCCACGGGTGATCAAGTCCGAGCACAGATCAGAGGGATACCAGACAATCAATATGTAAACAAACAGGAATAAAAAAAACTGAATTAAGAATACATTAATAATACACTGAAAGAAATCTAAAAATAAGAATCCTCAAACTTTAAATAATAAATTAATATCATTTAAATCCTTCAAATCTGTACAACTCAGAAATCCATCTAATGGATCCCTAATAATTCCAACTAGTAAAACATTTACAGAATTAAAATCCAAAACCAAAATAAGAAAAAAAATCCTATGTAGTCGGAAGAGTGAGTGACTGTATCTACATCACCACGATCAAGCCCTAAGCCTGGTACTCATGAACACCTGGAAAAAAAAAAAAGGTGGGTTAGACCCACATGCAAGTTCCATCCTACTACAATCCGTACATAAACCCGATACGTAGATACATCCAAGATAGCTGGGTAATATCTAAAATAGTCCATATATATATATACACACTATAGGATGCTCACTAGCCTATAACATAGTTCAACCTGGGTAGAAGGTGACATAAAAACATGCTTTCCAGCGACCAAGTACCTAGACCTACTAGGGAACATCAGCTATATCTAGCTACCCAACCTTTGCGATATACGCACCCTAACCCTGATCAGGAGACTCAAGCTCGTAACACGGTATCATAAGTATATATATAAATTCCTTCCTAGTGCAGAAAGATAAAACAAATATCCATTATGTCGTTCAACTGTTTTAGTTGACAAGACATGCATCCATGTAGGATTTAACTATTTTAGTTAATCCATTCCTTATGTATGAAGGGGTAGGACTTAACTTTTTGATCTAATCCATCCCTGATATGTTACCGTCCTATACCGGTACATATAATGCAAATGATTCTTGAATGATGCAATATTTTAAGTAGTTCATCAAATCATATCCACGTAATCCAAATAGTTGATATACAGAATTTAAACAGTTCATCAACTACCAATCTAGAATCCATCCACGTAGCTAACGAGATAAGGTTTACTAGTTCACCAAGTTAAAATCCAGAATCCTTCTATGTAATTGACAGAAAATATATATAGTTATTTCTTCAATTAATTCCAGGCTAACATCCAATTAAATTAACAGAACCTAAATATTAGTTCAAAAATTTAGGTCCAAACTATAACCCAAGTAATTGTAGAAGAGTGCTTAATATCACAGCAATTACTATCCAAGCTTAAATCCATATATCGCAGAACAGAATTTGTATTTCATCAATTAATATCCAAGGTATGCATAGATCAAACATGATATATAAATGATCCTAGCATGCTACCATAATAAAATTTATAAAGATATATATACTCCGTTAAACTGCTGAAATTAAACTGGGCAATTAAACCCATTCTTTCCGTTAACAGCCTGCACCGTTGAACTTTCCTACGGTTAAATCCATGGGTACTAAGACCTTAATTTATTATGTGTGACTCTAATATAGCATGGTAATATTATTTAGAATCCTCATTCCAACCCTTTTTAATTTCTAGACACAGTTTGCACAATTAAATCCTTCCAGTCCGTTAAGTCCGTAAACAGCCTGCGACTCGCTTTAGATTTTCCTACGGTTTAAAACATTAGCATATAAATAAATTAATGCATCCTAGGGCTTTAATACTTCATGAATTAATATTTAAAACCATCACAATAACCCAACCATAGTGGAAAAATAACCCAGTTAACCAAACAAGGCGTAATTTAAACTATTATAATCCACAAAACCACAAAGCCTTCTCTAAAAAAAACTAGAGAAGGCTCTAA
Organism: Cornus florida; assembly: GCF_030987335.1. Lineage (NCBI taxonomy): Eukaryota > Viridiplantae > Streptophyta > Magnoliopsida > Cornales > Cornaceae > Cornus > Cornus florida. The sequence continues at coordinate 15,119,355 of NW_026775577.1, forward strand.
ACACCTAGAGCCTTCTCTAAAAAAACTGGAGAAGGCTCTAAACCACCTAGAGCAGGCTCCCACATTCTAGAGCCTTCTCTTTCTTCCTTTGAGCCTTCTCATTTGCTCCAACTCATTTCTGCTTCGTCCGGTGAACTCCAAGCTTCAGTTCTGAATTTTTTAAAAGTTTCATGGTTCAATCAGAGTCTAAATAGCCCTAGGAACCCCTCATATTCCAGTGTAAACCAATTGACAAAAAATGAAACCAAACACAACATTGTTTATGTAAGAAACAGGTTTCAGTTTTTTAGACACAACAAAACTTACAGTCTGATAATCTTGCATCAAATTTCCGTTTTTAAGTTTCCAGTGTTAAATTATAGTCCAAACCATCCTAGAAACTCCTTGGATTCCTTTACAAATTAATTTACAGAAGTATAAAACCATAATCAACACAGTTTTATGCAAGAACCAATTTCAGTGATTTAAACCATAAACAAATTACTGTCTGGTATAATATGCATCATCCACCATATTTTAATAGTTTAAATTAACCCCTGGAGACTAAAAAGAATGCACAGAACACAAGTTTACAGGAAATGAATAGAATGAAACTTGCCTTAAGATTCCAGTTTGAAACCTTCAACGTCATCTCTAAGTTTCAGAATTCACCAAGACTGTTTCGCCTCTGATCACAATTTCATTCCACTGTTGCTTCTTAATTCCATCCCGAAGCAACCCCTTTAATTAGTCTCTCAAGACCCTCACCGTGTATCTCTCTTCATATTCCAGAGCCTCTGTTTTCCTTCTCACAAATATCCCGTGAATAGGGTTTTTTTTTTCACAACCCTAGCAGACGTCTAAGAATATATATATATATATCCATCCCAAATCCTAAGTCTGCTTAAACTTATCTCTACAAGTTTTTAATTAAAACCTAATATAAGTCGGCGTCCCAAATTATACAAACAATAAAACCCTACGACACAAATAAATACTATAAGCTACCAAATACAAGTTACCAAAAATACATCACTTAAATAATCAAATAAAGTTTAACTTAAATAAATTCAAGTAACATGTAAATTAAATACACCCAAATATTAATTAAATCAATTAAGCAAACACATAAACAAATTCACCAAATAAAACAAATAATTTAAACAACTAAGTCATATAATTAATATTTAAAATTAAACAAAAAAAATGAAATAAAAATCAAAATTTAAAATTAAATTCCCATTTTATCCTTTTGAAAATTAGGGGGTATTACAGTCACGGGATTGCAAATATCTGGTTTTCAATGAAATTGCCATGTTTTTACCTCAAATCGTGGTTTCAGTTTAATATTTATTAAAATCCCAATCTCTGTTGATTTGATTTTGAGTTAAGCTTGCTTTATTTTATTAAAAGTGGTTGATGTGTTTTCATAAAACACAAGAGCTTCTTCATGGTGTTAGTAGTTATATCTAAACTGTTGGATTTGTAGTTTTGAATTGAGTGAATTGTGAGTACATATGAAGGTCTTATGTGAAAACTAAAATGAATCAATTTTGTGGAAGTATTTGCAATGAAGCTAAAAGTCACTGGAACACAAAGAGAATGAGCTCAGTTCAAAGAGATTCTTTGTACTTCATCTGATCTTTTGAACTTTTCTTATGGCACAAAACGAAAACTCAAAGAACATAGGTGAACAGAGCACCTCGTTCCTGCATTTCTGTCATTGATTCAAAATTCCTATCTATAGGGTGACTTATGAAAGTAGCTAGCTTTCAACCACTTGATCTATCAGTAGGAATTTGACAAGCAATACAAACAATTGTAATTCAGTGAAAGCTCTGAGTGATTAAAAACATACAATCCCAAACAGGATACAAAATATTCAATCTATAACATCCCAAAAATAGGATTAATTAGGCAGTGAAAGCTCTGAGTGATTAATCAAAATAAGATACAAAATATTCAATCCATAGCATCCCAAAAACTCCACCAAACAAGCCTCGAATTGACTAACAAGTTTTTTTTAGTTATAAAAACAAAAAGTAACACAATCCCCCTGCCGAAAAACTCAACCAGGCCTCAAAAAGTAACAATCCCAGTATTCCCCAAAAGCTCCACCAAACAGGCCTTAGATTGGAGGAAAATTTTCAAACAGGTTGCCTTCTTGTGTAGTTTGTGAGAGTTTGCCTTCTTGTGCAGTTTGTGAGAGGTTTCCTTCTTGTGCAATTTGTAAGAGGTTGCCATAATACGACTCCTACAAGATTGAAAAACTAAAATCATAAGAAAGTTAAAATAAATAAATCTACATCATTAATTTGTAACATTATTAATTATTTTGTTAGGATAATATAATTACCTGAAGTAATCGTGTGTAAAACATATTGGGTTGCCGATTTGTGATTGCCTCAAAATTTTCATGATCATAGTTCATTATTGAATGGGATGTGGAAGGTGTCTCTACTCCAAGGCCAATTTAAGATTCTTGTCAAATATAAATTAAGCAATAATTACAAAATTGTAAAATAAAACATAAGCTAGGGTAAAGAAATATAATACAAAAAGAAATGAATTACCTGGGTAAAAATATCATGTCTAGCTTGTTGCTCTTGTGAGTTCCAACTACTAAAAATAGGCTCCTATAATATCAATAAATAAATAAATAAAAAGTTAAGTACAACACTGATCACACTTTAATTTATTTATAAAGTTTCATATAATACCTCAGGGGTCTTTTGTTGTCTTGTTGAATCTTTGGCATGTGAGTTTTTTCTTCACTTTTCAAGTGCACCTTTTAATCGATTACGTGGACGCCCGATTGTGACTTTTCTTTTAACCCCTATTGGCACACAATTCTTTGGTGGAGCTATCGTATCAACTTCCTCATTTCGACCAACTGAACTTTTGCCACCACTAACATTATTTGAGTAAAGTTCTTTTTTCAATTCCTCCAAGTCATTAAGCAACACAAGAGCACGATCATTTGCATATACGTATAACTTATCATGTTTCGATGCTAAAGTTGAAATCTCACGGAAATTTTAACATAAATGACTATAACGTTTTACCATAAACACTTCAGGATTGACATTGGCTTCAATTCCATGATAATTGGTGAAAGTCTTTGCCTTCGCATCTTTTATCCATCTTTTCATGATATATTGGGGCGGAATCCTTTTTATATTCTTTTTATCCAACACTTTTAAAGCATGAACACATAAAATCCCAATAAAAGTGAACTTCGTACAACTACACATGACTGTTTCTGTTGAAGGTTCGAAATTGACTGCATGCCCTTGAGATTTTCCAATACAAGATAGTATGTATTCAACTTTTGTCCCATCCTTTGCCACTTTATACACATTGTAATCACCCAACCTCATGTACTCTTTTAAAAACAATTCAAACACTTCCGGGGTATAGATTTCTACAGCATGACGTAACATTTCCACATTAGTTAATAACACAGGCTTATTTTGCATCATGTTAAAATCTGCACGTAGTTCTTCATACCGCCGATCATTCAAAGCCCTCTCATAATGCTTAAAGAAATGCAAAATATTATGACTCGGCTTCAAGTAATTCTTTAACACATTGTTCATACTTTCACTACGTTGGGTAGTTTTCATGTCCGCGGTGAAAGTGTGCCGTCCATAAACCATTGCCCATTTTTTTTTCTTATTTCAAATAACTCTTTCAACCATTTATTATGTTCGAGACTGTATTTTTCCAGCATCCTATTCCATGCCAATAGCCACTCACTTTCATCTTCATAATCGTACACACAATTACTAAGGTCATAAGTAAAGTGGTTTGATTTATTAAATACATGACTCAAATTCTTGGTTGCATTTTGATAAATATGCCAAACACATAATCGATGTTGAGATTCAGAAAAGACAAATGATATTGCTTTTGCCATTGCAGCAGATTGATCTGTCAAAATTGTCTTAGGCTGCTTTTCGGACATTACACCAAGAAAAGTTTGAAACAACCACTTAAATGAATCAATGGTTTCATTGTAAAGTAAGGCTGCACCAAACACGATTGTTTGTTTATGATGATTCACCCCAATAAATGGTGCAAAAGGTCAACCATATTCATTTGTTCGATAAGTACTATCGAAGCACACAACATCTTCGAATAGGCCATAATCATTAATTGAACGTGCATCAGCCCAAAAAAATTAGTGATCATATCATCCTCATCCACTTGCATTGAACAAAAATATGATGAATCCTTCAGCTGCATTTTTTCAAAATATTCTAAAATTGCACCTGTATTTCCTTTTACCATTGCCATCTTTCGCTTTCTATGTATGTAATTTTGGTAATCCTTATCTAGAAAACCAAGATGTTCCTTACCGCCAACTTCTCTACTCATCAACTCCATAGTTCCTTTTAGTGGCAATCCCGACTTCTCTGCATCTTCAGTATGTTCTTTTTGAGCCTTTGAAATATTTCGATTAATTCTCATTATATGTTTCATTGGAGTTCTAATTAAGTCATGATTATGGATTTTGTTCAGCGATACAACTTTGAATTTGCCATTGTTTTGAAGTCTATATTTCTTATGAGCCAAACAACCAACTCTTGTAATAGGTTGATGGTACAAAGGAGTTTTGGTCTTTTTCCTTTTACCTTCTTTTGAACAACAAAAGGTAACCCCCGTGATGAGCCCCGCTATATTTTTTCTCCGATGATTTCTCCTTACATCGAAACCAAGTTTGCGACCATAGTTAAGGTACAACTTATATGTTTCGTCACATGAACTAAACTCCATTCCAAGTTCTGGTTCATCTCCTTCTTCTTGATTTTCTTTTTTTTGAGGAAAATTCATTAGTAGGAAAAGAATAATCATTATCAATTTCACAACTATTTGATGGTTCACTACTTAAGCTTACATAATCTATCTCCTCCATAATTCTGCATATAAATGATTGTGACTATTAAAAGCTGCCAATTAAATGTAAGGAAATCTTTTAATCTGAGATGGAGTATTCTATATACAACAAGAAACCAAAAAGAAAAACAAATTAATGAAGCAAAGTGGTATAAATTCTTAGCACAATTTGTACATTTTCTCGATATATAATAGATGAATTTTATTGAACATAAAAGTGTTGCTATTTTTTTTTTTTTTTTTTTTTTTGGCCTTTAATTATGTTTATAAATTATGTGTCTCCTTAGGATGGAGTATGGTGCCTAGTCGTAGCGCCTACAATTTTACTGTAAGTTAAATATCATTATATTTTTTAATTTCTTATAAAATTCAAATTATTCTTTTAACAAATATATTGTTTGATCATTTAACAACAGGAATTTGAACATGATTTTATTGAACAGAAGCACAGCATAATGTTAGAAAATTATGGGTTGTACAAAAATGGTAACACTGAATGGCACCTGGATAGAATTTCCAGGTCGAGATATATATCGATTCAAGACTTCATGATGTGGTTCATGCGGACTTATAATCACAATGAAAAAATGATTTATAATTACATGTTTAATCATCAACACAAAAAAAATAAAATTAAAAAAAATTACCAGAGGAAATAGAAAGAAGCAAACACCAACTTGAAATCACAACAATAATTCTATAATTTCCGTTCAGAATCATTTTATTCTTCAAAATAATTAAAGAAAGTAAAACATTTTTTATATATACGAAGAAAAAAAAACATCTTTTATATATAAAAAAAAAAAAAAAAAAAAAATATTGGAATGAAACATTAACTTGATGCTCTGTGATGGCAAAATGCAAAACGTCCTTTAGATCTCTTCTTAAAAGTCCTCAGAGATGGAAACACAGAGATGAAGAGAAAGAGATGGGAAGGTTAGAATGGGGGCACAATTTAGGTATTGAGAGAAAGAGAGAGAAGAGAGTAAGAAACGGGTTTAACCCTTTCCGCCCTTGCCCTTTCCTGACATTTTTAGAGAGAGAGTCAGATCTAGTGGTGGCGATGGAGAGGAAAGTGAAAATGGGTTTGAGGCGGTCTGAGAGAGAAGATATTAGATAAGTGATGAGAGAGAGAAGAGAAATGGGTTGAACCAGACAAAATGCGCATTGCCCATGCTTTATTATTATTTTTAATATTGGACACCTGTCATCATCTCATTGGGCCACGTCAGTGCGGAGGATGAACCTCATCCTCCGCCCGCAAGATGCAAGCATTGTCCACATAAAAAATCGTGAAAAGGTTGTAGTGTTGTGTCTTTTCACATCTTTTGTACTCTTCCTACTTCCTTACTTTATTAATGCTCATTTCTATTTTTGTCTTTTACACAAGATATGCATGGACATGATATGCATGGTCTATTCTCGAAACAAAATATAAATATGATCCATATCTTCAATCCCACATTTGATCTTGACTTTTAAAAATTAAATTAATAATTATAACTTGATTGAACTTGTTTTGATACAAAAATTTCCCAATATATAATAGGATTAATTTCACTAATATCTCTTTAAGTTCGACCAAATGTTACATTAAAACACCTTTCAAAAATTAGTATCACTTAAATCCAAAATGACTTTTGACATCGTTAAAAAGTGCTAAAAAACAAATTTACTTCTAAATTTTATAGCTTTTTATTCCAATATATCAGCGATGGGTTATCTAGTTTTCCCATCACTCTGCTCTCTTTTCTCCTATGTTCTAAGTCCACGTACATATGCATGTGCACACACACACACACATACACACACACACACACATATATATATATAATCACTTCACTTATTTTTTTAAGGATAAATTACACTCAGACCCCTTGAGGTTAGGTCATTTCTCACCTAGATGAAAATTTTGGTTTTAATTTTCACTTATATTTGAAAGAGTGATTTCGTATTTCACTTACACCCCAAATGTCAATTTGTAGTAATGTCATAGTACTTTTAGGTACAAAATGACTATATTACTCTCTGACCTCCTTATTGACTATTTTATTTTTTATTTTTTTTATTTTTTTATTTTATTTTTATTTTTTATCAAACTACCCCCAAAGCATGGTCTTCTCTTTCCTCTCATCTTCTTCCTCAACTCTACCCATCAATCCTACTCATCCCTCACCCAAATCCCACTTCAATCTCCGATAGCCCTTCCGCCTGAGTACCGTGACTCATTGTATTCCATTGATGGCCACCAAGAACCCATCACCGAACCACTACAGACGTCGTCAACGGCAGAATTGGTAGAATCGTGGCACTGATCTTTTCCATTGTTCACCGTGTCTCTTCCCAATTAGAGGAATATTCATAGATATTCAAGGTACGATTACAACATATATATATATATATATATATATATATATATATATATTAATAAATAATTTCCTCATTGTTATCCTTTTTTCTATTTGAAATTGTTTGAGCTTCTAAATTTATACCTGCGATAATATTTTATAAACCCAAAATTGATCTTATCAAGTTGTTATATTTATTTATATTAATCTTATTTACTATCCAAACAATATATATATCACACACATAACTTCTTCTTTTTTTCTTCTGAATTCTCATAATAATATTTTCAAGAATCTTCATATGATAGTTGATTTTGATTTTCATTAATTTTATCTTCTTATTAATTTACGGGGTTTATTAAGTTATATATATATATATTTTTTCTATCTTGGCAATTAATACTTTTGCAATTTTTTTGCTAATGCATACTTATCATACAAACACACATACATAAATGTGTGTATATATCTGTACAACAATGGTGTATTTGCAATAGTACCCTTATGGCAGTATTATCTCTTCTCATCATCCCCAAATAATAATAACAACAATTAAAATAATCAGTAAACAAATAATGAAAAAAAAAAACAAAAACAAAAGCAAAAAAAACATTTGAAAAGTCTCGGGTAGGAGGAAGTTGATTTTGGGAATCATTTTTTCATTCATTGATATGGATATAAACAAGTTTTTCAGTAATATGATGATTCCAGTAGGAAATTCTTATCTGTTGAGCTTCGACACAATCAGGTAACGAAATCCTTAGCCCTCTTATGAGGTGGATCAGGAAGACATATGATGAATGAATGCCTAAATTGGTGGGATCACCAAGCCCTATATCTAGTCTATTGAATTATGTCAGAGCTTGATGGGGACATGAAGGCGGATTAGATCTTAGAGTGCTTGAATATATATATATATATATATATATATATATATATATATATATATATATATACATATATATATATATATGGGTTTTTTTGTCATTTAAGATTACATATATTTTGTATTAAAAAATTGAGAGTAAAATGGTCAATTCGCATGTATTAGAGGCCAAAAAGTAAATTGGGGTGTAAGTGAAAATTAAAACTAAAATCTTCATCTAGTTGAAAAATGATCTAACCTCATGGGGTCTGAGTGTAATTTACTTTTTTTTTTAATTATGTTTTATTTATAGGGCAAATTACAGAAACCCACCCCGAGGTTTCTATATTGTGCATATAGATAGAAGTTATAGCAATATTACAAGAAGGTCTATATTGACCGTTTGACCACAAAAAATCAATATAAATTTACAAATCTGACCTTAAAATTAAAGTATTTATTTTAAATGAAAAAAATAAAAGATACTGTATATTTGGGAAGTTTCATTTTTGCCCCTGGGTACACCCCATTGCTTCCCTACCACACATCATTCCTATTTTCTCTCTCTAAACACATCATTCCACCATCTCTTCACTGTAACATCCACCACCTCCCTCTGCTTCCACAATCTCACGGCCTCTTTCCTCCACCTTTACCACCGCCCCCACCTCCCTCAGCCCTTTAACACCACCACGTCAACACCACAAGATCAAAGCTTTAATCTCATTTTTCTCGTCTGCAGGAAGAATAGCGGCGGCGACGAGGCCTTCATCCTCTCTCCTGGCGAATCTTACAACACACATATTACAATCCCATCATCGTTGTCCTCACCCAACCAAACCCTAATTGTCAAATTGCAAACCCGTAACCAAAACCAATTCACAAAACCCAACACACATATTCATCCTCTCTCCCGGTGACTCCTACAACACACATATTACAATCCCATCATCGTTGTCCTCACCTAACCAAACCCTAATTGTCAAATTGCAAACCCGTAACCAAAACCAATTCACAAAACCCAAACGCAAAACCCAAACCACAAAACCCCAACACAGATCAAAACCAAACCAACCCAACCTAAAACCGTCACCACCACCAAAAATTGTCTTAGTGTGGTCAGAATATCAAGGTCGTCACCAAGCCTGTTAGTCATAACCGGAGTCGCGTCTCGCCACCATGAAATACAATAAAGGAATTGCCGATTCGCTCCCCGATCTAAAGCATCAGTGCGTCGAAAACGTCTCGATCGCCACTATCATCGAAGAGAAGAAATCATTGCCCTTGGATAAGCATCGCGATGCTACTGATTCACTCAATTTAGTCACCGGAATCGATGGCGTTAAGCGACGGCGGTTACGGTTGTAGATGAACTGCGGCAGTGCAAGGCGAGATGAATCCGGCTTTGGCAACGGACGCTTGTGCATGTTGAGGTAGATATGGGTTGGCTATGACGGCGATGGGCTGGTTGCGACTTCGGTTGTGAGCTCAAGGATGATGGCGGCGAGCTCAGCTTTAATGAAGGCGGCAACGAGCTCGGCTTGATGGGCTCGGCCGTAGAGGATGTCGGTTGTGATAAAGGGGGTGGCGAGCTCGAATAGGATGAGCTTGGTTGTGGCGGATGTCAGTTGTGATGGAGGCGGCAGCGAACTCGGATGCGGTGAGCGAGGTTGAGCTTGGACGGTGGAGAACTATGTGGTGATGGCAGTGACGGAGCGGCGAGCTTCGAACAGAAGACTAGGCTATTGTAATACCCCTAATTTTAAAAGGATAGTCCTGATATTTTAATAAATTATTTAATTGCATTTTTTGTTTGTTTACGTGCGTTTTATTTATTTAATTGTTTATTTGCCTGTTGAGTTGAATTAATTAAATGAATTGTGTTATTTGTTTTATTTAATGAAATTACATGTTTAATTTGAGTATTGGTTTAATTGTATATTTTATTTTATTTAAATGAATTAAATGTTTTAATTAATTAACTTTGTTTTATTAATTGGTAGCAGACATAGTTTATATATTAGGTTTTATTTTTTGGGTCGATTAAGTTTCAGTTTAGGGTTTAATTGGACTTAGGTAGGATAGTTGTCTATAAATACATACTATATGTTTGCCTAAGGTTTTAGAACCCTATTCACGGCATGGTGAAGGTAGAGAGACGTTTAGAGAAGTTTGGGAGAAAACAGAACGTTTGCCAGAAACCTTAGGAAGATGATGCTGACATTTTGAACCTAAATCTCAAATGCAAGTTCTATTCCTAACTCTCTCCCTTTGGCTTGTGTTCTTTACATGTCTAACCCAATTTCAGGAATAGATAAAGATTAAAAGCAATCTGGTTCGCATGTTTGCATTGTTTTAATCAATACGTGTTTACGGACTGTTATTGCTTGTTTTACTTTCCTTCTTGTATAATTAATGATTTAATTGATGACAATTGAGGAATGCAAAATTTATTTTGTTCTAGAACACCTTGGAAGCATTAAAATTTAATTTGGTTTGCATAGTTGAGTTGCTTAAAATAGTAGGTGTTTAGGAATGGCGATTTGCTCGGTTAAAATTCTTTTACATAATGCATGTTTAAGTTGATGCCGGTAATTGTATAAAGAATTTAATTACCTCTTGAACATACTGGAACCTTGTTCAGACACCTAGGAACCTTAGGAATGGGGGACAGTCGTCTGAGAAGTCACCGGACTTGAAGACAAAGAGGGAACAAAAGGAGAGCCGGCTCCCGTTGGAAGGGAGCAGACTCCCCTAAGCAAAGAGCAGGCTCCCTCAAGGAGGGAGCTGGCTCTAGGGCTCTTGGAGCAGGCTTCCTCAAGGAGGGAGGCGGCTCCATGCACTAGGGAGGCGGCTCCCTCTTTAAGGGAGCATGCTCCCTTGAATGTTTTTTATTTTTCAGCTTTTCGGAGACTGTTTTAGCTAGGGTGCTTGGATTTTGGGATTTTCAGATTCTGGTAGAAACTATATTGGGGTGTTTAGAGATGTTCTAAGCTTGATTAAAATCTCTGAGAGTTTATTTGTACAAAATAAAACAACTTTGTTTTTGATACGACAGTGGACAATGTTTAAATAAATCAGTTTACTGTTTCTGGATGAAAGGATTTCAAATTGCTTAAATTTTTGGATAGCAGTTCTTAGCAATAAAATTCTCAGTTAATTCTGTTCCAGTGTTATAAAAATAAGCTTGTGGATTATATATTCTAGTATGCTTATTTGGAACTAAGTTGGTTTACGGTTTTCTGGGTGGAAAAGATTGCAAGTTGTTTAATTTTTGTATTGAAATTCTCAATGATGATTTTCAGTTAATCACGTTCCAGTATTATAAAAATAAACTTGTGAGCTTTTATACTCTGTTATGCTTACTTAGAATTAATTGGTTTACATGTATGACCTGTAATATCAATTATTGGACGTTGCGGAGTAGTATCGATTAAGCCTGTTAATTTACAACATTTTATCATGTTTAATATGGAACAATTGATGTTTATACTTAATGTTTTATTATCGATTGTGGAATGTATGAATTAGTTGATAGTTACATTTATTATTTATTATATCAACTGTTGGATGGATTGAATTGTATGCACCGGTATGGGACGGTGGCATACTAAGGATGGTTTAGCTCAAATTGCTAAGTCTTACCTAATTTGGAATAAGGGTACGGATTATAAAAATAGAATCCTCCTTATATATAAGTCTGTGCGGCTGAACAAGCTGAACGACTAACTGGATTTCTTATGGATGGATAAGATCGGATTTTAAATATATTTTTATGGTACCGCGATATGAGCTTGAGCCTTAGAATCGACGGTTAGGGAGCATATATGCAGTAAGATACGTAGCTGGCTATGTTGGTTGAGGTATACCCTATTAGGCTTAGGTAGTTATGCCCACTCACGGCGTTTTGCATGTTGCCTTCTACTCAGGTTGAGACCCTCATCATAGTCCAATGAGAGTCCCATAGTGTGCATATATATATATATATATATATATATATATATATATATATATAGATATATATATATGTATGGACTACATAGTTATTGTTGAGTTGGTTATGATGTACATGCGTATCAAGTCTCTGTTGGATTATAGTAGGATGGAACTTGTTCGTGAGCCTGACCCATTTCTATTTTTCAGGTATTCGCCAGTTCCAGTCCTAGACCCGATCGTGCTGAGTAGAGACTGTTACTCACTCTTCCGACGGCGTAGGACTTCTCTCCGTGGTTTAATTTTGGATTTTTTTTAGATATTTCCATTTCAGTTTGGATTTTATTATTAGAGGTCCACTCGAGGGATTCCCGAGTTGTTAAACTATTGGAGGTTTTGGATTTTAAGTATTTTTTTCTAAAGGATTATATTTTAGAATTCTTTCAGCTTTTTATTATTTATTTCTCATTTCATATTTGTATTCTGTGTTCATTTAAATACTTTAATTGTTTGATATTCCCTCGGGTTTGGGCTTGGGCCTGATCAACCCATGTCTCGGATTCGAGGGGTATCACAGCTGTGATGAGGTCGGAATGATTTGTGGCTCTGTGGTTGGATTTGGGTCTGTGATTGGTTTTGTTGCAGATAGTTTTGTGATTTTTGCAATTTGGACTGTATCGGCTGCGATGGAGTCTTAGGGGCAAAATTGTAACTTTAACATTACACAAATTTTTTTTTAGATTTTTTCATTAAACAAATAATTTAACTCTAAAGACAAAAATGTAAATTCTTATCAATTCACTAACCACAAACAGTTAATTTGGGTTTCTCTGTTATATTGTTGCCATTTTTTATTTACATGTATAAGTTAAAAAACTTAAAGGGTCCTTTGCATAATTTGCCCTTATATATATGAATGTATGTGCCATATACGGTTCATAATTCTCCACCCATTTTTGCTCTAATTTATGTATGTATGTATATATATATGTGTGTATGTGTGTATGTGTGTGTACCCAAAAGATTTACAACTCCCTCTTGTAATCCATGTCCGATTGATTTTCTTTGCATTCAATTTCATGCGGTTGATATACATGGGTAACTGTGTGTGTATTTGTGTGATTGGCGGTGGCCCGTCGCCACGGTAATGATGGTGAAAATGTGATTGATGAGTGTGCGTGGATGTCAGTCTAGTGGCGATGGATATTTTAGTTGGTTAACACGAGTTCTATTAGTAGTTAAGTTATTTTATACACTAAATAATTTTTTAATAACTCAATACATAGTTAAAGGGGGGTAACAATGACATTTTACATATAAAAAATGGTCTGACATATTTAAAAAGTAATTTTTGGGATATGAATAAAAAACAAAACAAATGTTAATAAGGTGAGTGATAGTATTTTTAAAAAAATATTTTTAATGTGTTATTTGACCAAACAAAGTATCAGTGTTATTAACCCTATACAATATTATATCTCACAACTTGCTGTGCAATCAATTGCATCACCCGAATAACCTCGAAAATCATATAGTCTACTATTTTGAAGCCAGCCAACCATTTTTCACTTGAAGATAAGTATTTTGAAAACCTTTTATATCTCTATACATAACCTTACTAACTTGTCGTTCTTATCGAATCAAAGTATAGACATCAATCTTGAGTCTTGAAATCAAATAGACAGTTAAAATTTAATCAAACTTGTTTTAACATCAAAATTTGCCAATATATAATATTATATCTCACAACATGGACCGTTGGAATTAATATGTGTAGTACATTTATAGATAGGTACTTGAAGAAAGATCCTTCCAACAATTCATAGTACTGTGGAATCAATTGCATCATCAGTATGATCTCCCACTTGTTGCATCATCAGTAAAATGGTTGTAGCGTTGTGTTTTTCACATCTTTTGTACTCTTGCCATTTCCTCTGCCTTACTTTATTAATGCTCTTTTCTTTTTTTGTGTTTTACACATGATATGCATGATCCACTATTGTGAAGCCAGCCAACCATTCTTGTGACTTGAAGATAAATAATTTGAAAACGTTTTAAATTCAAATTCTCTCAACTTCTCCTGTCCTCCCCCACACATTTACTTTATTAACATCTCGTTCTTATCGAATTAAAATATAGATATGATCTATATTTTCAATTCCGTATTTGATGTTGAGTCTTAAAAATCAAATCAACAATTATAACTCGATCGAACTTGTTTTGACACCGAAATTTGCCAACATATAATAGGCTTAATTTTATTGGCACCCCCTCAAATTTGGCTAAATATCACATTAAAATACTTTTTAAAAAATACTATCACTTAGGTCCAAAATGACTTTTTCGTCAATGATACCGTTAAAAAAGTGTGAAAAGAAAATTTTATCTCTAATTTTTTAGTACTTTTTATTCCAAATTATCAACAATCTAAAATAACTATTTTAACTTCATTCATTCCTCTAACCTACCTGCTCCCGCCTCTCTCATGCATGCAACAAATCATTTGGAATTATTAGGCAGTGTTTTGTATATAACCTGGATATTGCTTTTTCATGGACCATGCATGTGACTGTTAGGTGGATACTATCAGGTTGCCACGAATATATATTCTTATTATTTCTAATTAAAATTGAAGAAAAAGTTTCCAAAAAAAAAAAAAAAGTTGAAGAAAAAGTATTAATTAGTCAATCCAACTTATTTTGACACCAAAATTTATAAATATATAATATTATATCTCACAACTCGGACCACTTAATTAATATGTATAGTACATTTATTGGTAGATTCTTAGTAACTTGAAGACTGGTCCTTCTAACAATTCATAACACTGTGCAATCAATTGCATCACCTCTAAAATCATATAATCCACTATTGTGAAGCCAACCAAGCAGTCTTGACTTGAAAAGACTAAATACATGTTGAAAGATTTATACCTTTAAATTATAACTCAAGTTTTTAAAGAACACGGTAACAGAGTCAAATGTGTTGAGTTCAAATTTCATCATCATCTTAATTAAAAAATTGAAAAATAAGCGTTAAAAAAAAAAAAAAAAAAGAACCGTGAGGTGACGTGTTGAAAGATATAAATATTAAAGTTACACCCAGTCCAACAGCTTAAACTTTTGGAATAAATAGTTTTTTGTTTTTTTGAAAGGTTAAATTCAATTAAGTATAGGTAGAATACAAATATATAGGCTTATATATTAAGTAAAGGTAGATGGCTGTTAACAATGCATGCCCATATACATACCCTTCTAATCTCATCTGCTTGACACATACTAAAAAAGATGGGGTTTTGGACTCTCATTCTCTTTGCCTTGATGATAAATATTTTGAAAACGTTTTTAATGTATAATCTCTCAACCTCTTGTGTCTACACACATTTATCTTATTAATGTGTTATTTTTTATCGAATCAAAGTATTGACACGATTGGTATTTTCAATTTCCCATTCAATCTTAAGTCTTAAAAATCAAATCGTCAATTACAACTCAATTGAACTTATTTTAACATCAAAATTTATCAATATATAATATTATATCTTACAACTTAGACCAATCAATTAATACAATTATAAGTATGTTCTTAGTAACTTGAAGATAGGTCCTTCCAACAATACCTCTAAAATCATATAATCCACTATTGTGAAGCCAGCCGACCATTATTGACTTGAAGACAAATATTTTGAAAACCTTTTAAATGCATATGCTCTCAGTGAGACTCAATACATGCCCTTATATATACCCTTCTAGTCACTTTGCCTTGACACATAGTAAAAATTAAAGATGAGGTTTTGGACTCTCATTCTCTTTGCCTTAGCCTCATTATTAGCTATATGCGCTGAACAATGCGGTAGACAAGCTGGGGGTGCATTATGCCCAAATGGGCTATGCTGCAGTGAAAATGGTTATTGTGGCACCACACCACCTTACTGCGCAGATGGTTGCCAGAGCCAATGCACCGGTGGTCCAACTCCAAGTCCCCCTCCCCCCACTCCAACCCCTTCCCCCTGTGCTGGCGATGACGACGACATTAGCTGCATCATCACCCCATCTCTTTTTGACCAAATGCTTGCATTATTGCATACCAGAATGATGCTAGATGTCCCAGTAATGGATTCTACCAATACGATGCTTTTTTTCATCACTGCTGCGAAATCTTTCAATGGATTTGGCACGACCGGAAATGTTGCTACACGAAAAAGGGAGCTTGTAGCATTCTTGGCTCAAACATCTCACGAAACAACAGGTTAATTAGTTTAAATCTTAACCCTCAAGTTGTTTACTATGATTAAGATTCCTAAGGTCCTGTACTTTCTTTCTTTTTTTGTTGGTTACACGTAGAGCCTAATTGTTTTTGGTGCAGGTGGGTGGCCTACTGCCCCAGGTGGTCCATATGCATGGGGATATTGCTTCATTGAGGAAGTAGGGACACCGCACTATCCCTGTGATGAGAGCTGGCCATGCAATCCCAATACAGAGTACTATGGTCGAGGACCCATCCAACTCACTCAGTATGTTAATTCGACAATGATGATCATTTTATTTTGACACCAAAAAAACACAATATTTTTAACTTTTTTTGATTTTATTTAATTTAATTTTTTTTTTTATAAAAGTTCTATGAAAACAAACTTCTTGTACTTTAATTAGTATATTACTTTATATCTACAAATAGGTCAGTTATTATATATATATATATCCACGCCAAGGCAGTACGGCAACTTCAAGGAAGGTTGAGATGTGGAATCATTTCTACTGGAATTTTTCTGTGAAATAAAAGAATGGGTGCAATCAGCATAAGTATTTGTGAAGATTTGCTTTGGAGATGACTTTAACCTTGCTTTCTTGATTATTATTATTTTTTTTCAGTAACTACAACTATGTGCAAGCGGGTGAAGCCATTAGTGAGGATCTCATAAACAACCGTAACTGGTGCCATCTGGTTTTGAATGACGCCACAGTCTAACAAACCCTCAAGCCACAATGTCATCACCGGAATATGGATACCGTCGAATGCAGACATATGAGCAAATTAGGTCCCGGGTTACGGTGTGATCACCAACATAATCAATGGTGGGCTGGAGTGTGGCCATGGTCCAGATGATAGGGTGGAAAATCGGATTGGATTCTACAAGAGGTACTGTGACATAGTTGGGTTGAGCTATATATGGGGACAACTTGGATTGCAACAATCAAAAACCTTTTAGTTTGGGGTATGGAATTGATTACAAGAGTATTAGTAACGTCTGGTACGTAAAATGATGGGATAGACCATCCTATGCAACTCTCTAAATAAAGAGAATTTGAGAACAACTACTTAACATTGTGTTCTCTACTATTCGAATTTGAAGCTTCTGTGTGAGTTTGTTTTCTACTTATTGTGTTCTCTACAATAGTATATGAATTTGAGAACTACTTATTGTGTTTTCTAGTCTGTAATGAAATCTGAGTCACTCTATGGAGCATTTGTGTGTTTTTAATTGTATTTTTATTTTAATCTATGTTATATATATATGCGCTCGCACACACACATATATATATATGCACACACATGTGAAATGCCAATGATGCCCCTCACCTAAGATGAGAAAACTTAGATAAGTTCCCGAGTTTGAAAGTTGTCCCGACTTCAAAAAATTCTAAGATCAATTCTGTCACTTATAAATGACTTAATATAATTAAAATTACATTTCTAAAATTCTCGGCTCAAGAAAATGACCAAAACAATCCACAGGACCCGCGTGGCACACAAAATAAGGTGCAAAAAATAAATAAAATAAAAATTCGAAAAAATCTATAAAAAAACTGGGACATTACAATTGTATTGATAATTGAATAAATAAAAATTAAATTCTACTCTTTGCAGCACACATATTTATAATAAAATAAAACCTAATACTAAATAAAACTAAAAACATAAAATACCTAATAGCAAAAGAAAAATAATTCTTAAAAACTAACTAAAATTAAAATTCCTATAAAAAAAATAATAAAAATTACTAACTAGATATTTTTTAATGTGTTGTTTTTATCGAATCAAAGTATTGACACAAAAAAACAATATTTTTTAATTTTATTTGATTTAATTTTTAGAAAACATTGTTCTATGAAAGCAAACTTCTTGTACTTTCATTAGTATATTACTTTATATCTACAAATAGGTCAATTATTATATACTTTGTTGATTACAAATTTTTTTTTTTCAGCAACTTCAACTATGCAAAAGCGGGTGAAGCCATTGGTGAGGATCTCATAAACAACCTGGAACTGGTAGTCAACAACTTAATCATATCATTCAAGACTACCCTTTGATTTTGGATGATGCCACAGTATAACAAACCCTCAAGCCATGATGTCATCACCGGAATATGGATACCGTCGGTATTAGATATAATAGTAAATCGGGTCCCGACTCCCGAGTTACTGTGACTTTTGTTGGGTTGAGCTATGGGGACAACTTGGATTGCAACGATCAATTGCCTTTTAGTTTGGGGTATGGAATTGATCACAAGAGTATTAGTAATATCTGAGTGCATAAAATGATGGGATAGACCATCCTATATATGCAACTATCTAAATAAAGAGAACAACTATTTATTGTGTTCTCTAGTATTGGAATTTGAAGTTTCTCTGTAAGTAAGTTTGTTTTCTACTTCTCTACTCTAGTATGAGAATTTTTTTTTTAAATTTTTTTATTTATTTATTTATTATTTTTTTTTGTTGGAAACAGGAACTCCCCTGGGCAGGGCCCCTTAGGGACCCACCCCAAGTTACAAACCTGTGCCACGCGCACCGGCCCCTCAACAGGCACAGCAGTAAATCGAGAGGAATAGATGGCTTGGGAAGAGTCAAACACCGGCCATTTCAAACCTAGCGCCAAGCTCTAACCATCACAGCTACGCCCCCGGGGGCTACTCTAGTATGAGAATTTGAGAGCAACTACTTATTGTGTTCTCTAGTGTATAATGAAATCTACTCTATGGAGCATTTGTGTATTTTTATTTTAATCAATGAACTTGTCTTCAAAATACATACCTTCTTAATGTCACTATTGTATCATCTAGTTCACTTATGTTCCCAACAAATCCAGAATACTGATTACTTTGAACTATAATATGTGGAACTAATTCTGGTGATCAAAACGAGTCGGGATCGAATTGCAATTATTGTTCATCATCAAGCCTCGGTCTAGGAAGCAAAAGTTCGACATTTTTGATTTGATAATAAACAACTATTAGACATGGTAAGTGTGTGAGAATCACTTAAAATAAGGTTACAAATTGTTTTTCTAAAATTAGGGTTTTTTAGCAGTCCAACCAGTTGGTCCTCATTATGGAACCGGTTGCTTTTTCTGTGCAAAAACATGCCTTGGAATGGCCCTTGTAATATTGTACAGTTTTTTCCTTTTCAAATAAATTCTTACCTACCCTCAAAAAAATAAAATAAAATAAAATTCCTTTCTCATGTGGTTGACATAAATGTGCAAGAAACTTGACAATGTGAGAAAATAAAGCTCGACCACGCACATGTGACACCAAAAAAAAATAAAAAATAAAAACCTTTCTCAGGTGGTTGACATTAATGTGCAAGAAACTTGACAATGTGAGAAAATAAAACTCGACCGCGCACATGGTTTTTTTTTTTATTTAGATAAAGGGTAAGCTATAATAGAAGAAGGAAGAATGTACAGAGAGCCCCCAAGTATGGGGGAACAAAAAGAACCAAAACAATACATCAACAGTACAATGAGAAACCCAAGAAGCTTTAAACCAGAGGCCTAATTGTGACGATGCTCATACATACAAAATGAGGTAAACTAATTGTGACATAATCCCATCCTTGGAGATTCCCCGAACAACATCAAATGAGTTAAATTAATCTGGGAGGATCCAAGTGTGACACCCAACAAAAGCGCAGCCATCCAAGAATATCTTCTATAAATCCTCCATTGATCCTTTTTTATTTAGCTCAACTCCACTCTTCAAAACCAGTGATGCAATTCTTGCTCTGATGCAGCTCTTGATGAGATTAATGGTATGAGGGGCACTAGATGTTTTGTTCCTGAAAGCTCTAGCATTCCTTTCAAGCCAAATGTAACAAACAGCAGCAGAGAGCAAGAGTTTGTGAATTGTGTAACCTTCCTTGCTCCAAAGAGATGAACACCAAAGAATTAGTTCTTTCCAACAATCAGGCCTAATGTAGAATCCAGCAACATTTTGAATGAAATCCCATATTGCTCGACTAAACTTGCACTTGAAGAATAGGTGATCAATTGATTCCCAATTAGAAAGGCAAAGATAACATGCATTAGTGTAATGTTTGTGTAGCATTGGCTTTGCATCAAGAGTGTAAAATCTTTCTTTGACTGCCAACCAGAAAATGTGACTGTGTTTAGGGATGCAATGCTTGAACCAGACTAACTTATGCCAAGTAAAAGACAGTGAGGGTGGATAAAAGTATTCCATAATGAGATTCTGAGAAAATCCCAAAGGTAAACTTGGAAGCCATTCAGTTGAATCAAGAACTAGTGATGGTAGGGGGATGCTTTGGAGCTGTGTAGTGAAAGATTCAAAAAGGAAAAAGGGAAAAGACTGTAGGGAGGCTGGAATTGTCCATTGTGAGTTGGATATTAGACTATCAACTTTGACACTTGTGTCAAGTTGAAGAATATCCATCTCTGATAGGCCCAACTGATCACAAATTGGACCATTTGGCAGCCAAAAGTCAATCCACATCCTAGTGTCAGTGCCAGCTCCAATTCTGTGTATGATAACCCCCCTAGCCATATCCCTTTGCTTTAATAACTTTCTCCAGAACCTTGAACTGAGAGAGGATGGTTTAAGAGTCCAAAAACTTTTGTTTTTGATGAGGTATTTATAGGTCCAATCCACCCAAATGCTGTTCTTCCTAGAGCAAAACTTCCATACGTGTTTAAGGCAAGAAACTCTATTAGCAAGGTCAATACAATTGAAACCAAGACCACCATTTAATTTAGGCCTACAAATTGCAGCCCAAGCCACTTTAGCACCACTCTTCTTCAAACCAACTCCAGACCAATAGAAGCATCTTAAAATCTAATTAACCTGCTCAATGACTCTCATAAGGAGAATGAAAGCTTGAGACCAATAAGTTTGGATGGAGTGAAGAATGGATTTAATAAAAATAGCCCTTCCTGCATAGGAGAGGAATCTTGAGGTCCAAGTTGAGATTCTAGGTGTGATCGATTTTATGGACTAGAGATTGACAGTCTGTGGCATTGATTGCATAAGAGGTCAAAGGTAATCCTAGGTATGTGATTGGTAGAACCCCAGCACCAAATTGTAGAAGTGAGAGAATAGCTACTCTGGTATGGCTATTAACTCTAGAGAAGAAAACTTGACTCTTTGCACAATTAATAAAGAGACCAGAGAACTGAAGGAAATTAGTTAGGGCAGAATGTAACACATTGACAGAGGCAAGATTTCCTAAGGAGAAGAGAAGCAAATCATCAGCAAAAGCAAGGTGACTAATGTTCAACTTACTATACCTCCAATGGAACATAAAATAACAGCTTGATGAAATTACATTTTCAAGAGATAAGGATAAGACTTCCATAGCAAGAACAAACAACAATGGAGAGATGGGGTCACCTTGTCTAACCCCTCTCTTTCACTTGAAAAAACCAAAGAGCTCCCCATTGAGTGAGATAGAATAAGAAGGAGTGGAGATACATTGTGCAATCCAATTAATATATTGTAATGGAAAACCAAACTGGTGGAGAGTGTCAAGGATGAATTGCCAATGCAGTGAATCAAAGGCCTTCCTAAGGTCAATTTTCAATGTACAACAAGGTGGGTGGTTGGATCTATGGTACCCATTGAGAAGTTCATGGGCTAAAATGATATTGTCTGTAATATGCCTACCTTTTATGAATGCAGTGTGTGCAGGTTGATGATAGAAGGTAGGGCCAAGTTAAGTTTGTTTGCAATTAGCTTGGAAATGCATTTGTAGCTAAGATTGCAGCAAGAGATAGGCCTAAAGTCACTCACTGTGGAAGGGTTTTGAACTTTTGGCACAAGGGCAATATAGGAACAGTTGATTTCAGAAAGCATTCTCCCAGAGATGAAAAAATCCTTAATTGCATTAATGATGTCTTGACCAATAATTGGCCAAGCATGGATGAAGAAACATGAGTTAAAGCCATCAGGTCCGGGGCTTTTATAAGGGTTAAAAGAGAGAATGCAATCCCTGATTTCACATCTTTTGTACTCTTCCCAGTTTACTCTGTCTTACTTTATTAATGCTCTTTTCTTTTCTTTTCTTTTTTTGTCTTTTACACATGATATGCATGGTCCACTATTGTGAAGATAGCCAACCATAAACTGCTAGTTGTGTTTGTTTATCAGCCGTAAATTGCTTTTAGCTATATACAATATTGAATAAGATTCGAACTCATTTGTTTATACATATGTTTGGAAGGAGAATATAAAAGAGAGACTAAATTACATTGTTTTTTTACAGTGGCTCTCCCCAAAATTGCATCTTGTAAGTTTAAAATTCAGGAAAGGATGGAGGCAAAAGATGTAGAGCTTTTTTTATTATATATATATATATTTTTTTCTGACAAAACCACTTATAGAAAAGAGCAACACAATCACCACTAATTGATACAAAAGGAAGTGTATGGGAGACGCTTTACTACCCTGATCACATAATACAAAAAGTGCGTTACAAGCTCCACGTGAGTTCCAGCGCCAAAAAAATTAATAATGATTGAGGTCTGAAACAGATTTTGAAGCCACCTGTGCACATGGCCTACCATTTCGCACAAGGCGTGGACTTTTCTTAGTTTAGACCTATCAGCAAAATAAGTAACATTTATAAGGTCAACAAGAAAAAAATGAACTATCCTTAAGAGAACCCCATCTGTAAAGATAAGACTCCTGTCATTTTGAATAGGAGGGTTTATTAATATGAACACGCCCATACACCATCATCAGTCACGAAACGAAGCTAAGAGAGGTAGATTTGGCAGCTAGGTATTAGTGCTCTTTTATTTAATTTTTTTTGTCTTTTACACTTGATATGCATGGTCCTCTACTATGAATATTTGTCTTGACTTGAAGACAAATATTTTGAAAACGTTTTAAATACATGTTCTCTGAACTTCCCCTGTTCTCCACAAATATGTAATCGTGTCGTTCTTATGCAATCAAAATATATATATGATTCATATCTTCAATTCGAGAACCCATTCAACTCACTCAGTATGTCTCCAAGTTCTCTAGCTAGCCTGGCACATTAATTCGACAATGATGATCATTTTATTTTGACACAAAAAAAAAAAAAAAAAAAAAAACACAATATTTTTTGTACTTTCATTAATATATTACTTTATATCCACAAATAGGTCACTTATGCTAGAAATTTGGTGTGAATGAAAATTGTTAATCAAGGAGTTTGTAATTGAAGTGGTGCCACCATAACTTTTGCCACATTAATAACCCATGAATCTGATTATTCACGTAGAGTGTTTCTGTAATAAGAGTTTCCAAATTACAGCAAATTATTGACACGTGATTCAACGTAATTGAGAATGGGTTGGAAAGTAAGATAGCATGCATGATGACTATATTTGTGAGTTTGGATTATAAACGTTGACAAAACATAACATTTTGTGTATATTGTAGCAATGTGAATATAGTCGTACATTGAACCATTACAACCCCTTGAAACATTGCATCCAATAGACGTGTATGATGAATGAAATTCAGTTATTGATTAGTTAATCAGGTGCAATGGTTGGTGAACTGACACACCCAATAACCAAGAGACACCAGTTTGTTTTTAAATACCCACATTGGTTGCAGAATTCAATTGTTCAATTCTCTGATTCTTCTCTCTCTCCCTATACTTGAACCCAACCCAAGTGGGTTCAAATCACAAGTTAAGTGGTCCGAGCCACTTAGACTATAATATAATTTCACCGAGTGATTTTAAAATTGGTCCGAGCCATTTGGTTTGAGTTGCACCAATTTTATCTTTTTTATAGTATAGATGTATTTTTTAAGTCAGACGGAGGAGGTTCGTCGTATCCACGAGTTTGTAGTATATTACTAATGGATGTAGATCGTTATATCTGGGAGATAAGTGTCATAGAGTCCGTCAGCACCATGTGAGGTGTAAATTGTCTTAAGAACATAGTATTCAATACTAGCTTTGGTCCAAATTCTTTATTTATTATTTATTATTCTATTGTTTTAATTTACATATGTAATTAAATATCGAATTGCATATTTAATTTATTAATTTTTTAACATATTATTAATTATCTCATGACATATTAGTATAAAGGTTATTATATCTTAAATGTCACGAAGCATATATATTTTCCAACAAGTTTTTATATATTAGCCGGAAGGTTGGAGATGTGGAATCAATTCCTAGTAAATGACGTGAAATAGTCATTACTACTTGATTTTTTCTGTGAATTAAAAGAATGGATGGCAAGTATATGTGAAGATTAACTTTGGAGATGAGTTTAACCTTGCTTGATTTTTTTTTTTTCAGCAACTACAACTATGCACAAGCCACTGAAGGCATTGGTGAGGGTCTCATAAACAACCCGGAACCGGTAGCCAACAACGCAATCATATCATTCAAGACTGACATCTGGTTTTGGATGACGCCACAGTATAACAAACCCTCAAGCCACGATGTCATCACCGGAATATGGATACCGTCGAATACAGACATATCAGCAAATCAGGTCCCGGGTTACTGTGTGGATCACCAACATAATCAATGGTGGGCTGGAGTGTGGCCATGGTCCAGCTGATAGGGTGGAAAATCGGATTGGATTCTACAAGAGGTACTGTGACATAGTTGGCTTGAGCTATAGGGACAACTTGGATTGCAACAATCAAACGCCTTTTAGTTTGGGGTATGAAATTGATTACAAGAGTATTAGTAATGTCTGGTACGTAAAATGATGGGATAGACCATCCTATATATGCAACTATCTAAATAAAGAGATTTTGAGAACAACTACTTATATATTGTGTTCTCTAGTCTGTAATGAAATCTACTCTATATATGGAGCATTTGTGTATTTTTATTTTAATCTATGAACTTGTCTTCAAAATACATACCTTCTTAATGTCACTGTTGTATCATCTAGTTCACTTATGTTCCCAACGAATCCAGAATACAGATTCATTTGAACTACATGCTAATACGTGGAGCTAATTCTTCTTCCTTCACCAAATTTCTAAGGAAAGAATGATTGAACTGCTCTCTTTAACTTCTTGGACATTGCTTTCCTGATTTATATTTTGAACTATTGAGAAATAAAACACTCTCTCCCTCAACTTTATTGTGAAGGGAATATAGCATTGCAATTTCATAATACAAACAAAATAAAAATAAAAAATCATGAGTGTCAAAGGTTGGGGCAAGAACAAACAAGATGGGGGTTCCATATCCAACCATCTTCTTGGATTGAGTTAATCACGTGGGCCTCTCATCTCTGGAAGGGCAACTCTGAATTCCATAGCAACTCAGTTTCCAAAATAAGTTTGGTTACTCTGGTTTACAAAGTTTGGACGGAGCGTAATAGGAGGATTTTTCAGGAGAAGCATCTCTCAGCCAATTCGGTTTTACATCTCACTTTGGAATCCACTCGATCCAAACTACTGCATTCATCAATCACTGATTCATACAATGCTCGAAGAGTGGCTGTTGAATGGGAGCGCTCACTGAAGGGATTGCTAGACCTCCGGCCAAACCACCTGACCACAGGAATTGAAGCTTCAAGCTCGCACTAGGGTTTGAGCTCCATGTTCACCAGATTGCAAGGAAGCCTATAACGGTCATATAATGAACATTTGAATGCAGTCCTTGGGCTGGGTGTAATTGGGTTGTGGGCTTAATATACACTTGGTCCGGTTGCTGTTTGGGCCAGGCTGCACTTTCTGGGCTGTAATTTTGTTCATATATATCTATAAATTGAAATTTTAACTTCAAAAAAAAAAAAAAAATTAATAATAATAATAAAAGACCAAATATAACTTTCAAAAAAAATAATAATCATATTATTAACTTTCAAAAAAAAAAAAAAAAGAAAAAAAAGATCAAATATGATAGTGAGGCAAAACCATTTCTCCATATATCCCGGTTCACCTCATTAACTAGAAAATATGAGTTACTTGTAGAAGAGTAATGCTATTGTTTGACCACAAAAAATTAGTCCATTCCAAGTGGAAGTGCGGGCGTGCCAGGATTCGCGGAGAATCCAATTAAATTACACTGATCTTCTTTGTTGTAATACATTTCCATCCTTGTATAGATATTGCATTTTATGGCAATAACCATGTATTTTAGGACTAGAATTGGAATTTAAAAGTTGTAAAATTGCTAACATCAGTATTTTTCATCATTGATCATGTTAAACGTTATCGGGTTAAAAAATGTAACCTCATTTAATTGGTCAGTGGCAAGTCAACAAGATAATGTTTACCTTAAAACTGCCTTTTTCTTAAATTAGAAAATGTAACCTCATTTAAACATGTAACCTCATTTAAACGGACACGGGTATGACATGACACGGATACAGTGACATGACAAATTTTAAAAAAATAAAACACATACACGACCGGAGTACGCCTATAAAATTGTATATATATATATTCAAAATCCATAATATCATAAATCTAACCTCCCCCACAAAAATACTGCAATAAAATAAATACATTAATTAAGAACAAAACAAAGTTATCAACAACTTTACTGTTTACATTTTACGCACATCCACAAATATAATTGTTCTGATTTCTCTATTTTTCTTGCTACGATCTAAAAGTTTATTTAATTTCAGTACTGAAATGAATGAATCAAATAAAAAAAATAAACATAATGGAATCATAAAATTTAATAAAAGTAGAAGTTCAGAATTTCAGACAAAAGAGTCAAAAGAGTTAAACTTCTAAAATTATATTAGGTACCCCATTTTTCGTTTACAAAATTACAAAATATACCCCGCCGTATCTGGTACGTGTCCCCTGCGTGCCCCTGTCATGTCCTCCGCATATCCCCGCGTGTCCGTGCTGTGTCCACCCTGTGTCTAATAAAAAATAATTTCTGTACACTTCACAAAAGTGTCGAACACGTGTCCCAGCTTCCAGCTTCGGACACGCGTGTCCATGTCGAATACGTGTCCGACATTGGTACGAGATCTTAGGAGGGGTGTTCATGCTTCATGGCCTAACACTAAATAAAAATAAAAACATAAAATACCTAATAACAAAAGAAAAATAATTCCTAGAAACTAACTAAAATTAAAATTTGTATAAAAAAAAATATAATATATATATATATATATATAAGTAAAATTACTAGCTAGATAAAATTATCTTACATTACTTTCTCCTACTTTTCTGGCAAAGAGTTGGTGGCTACTTAGTGGGCTATTGGAGTCACATGGTGCAGTTTAAGACAAGGAAACGAGTTGCCACTCTTGGATGATATAATCTCTCTATCACACACATTTATTTAGAATACATAGATGTGTAGGAATTTTAGTTTATTTTTTTATTTTTTATGTGGAGGCATAATTGTTGGTACATAGCAATGACAAATGCATAAAAGATGCATATAAGACAGGACAAGTTGTGGGATTTCTAAATATATCTACGTGGAAACTAATTACCGCCAGCTGATATATCTACGTAGAAGGTAACAATTAATGCTATTTTTGAAATTCTAGGAATATAAAGAAATGATAAAAAAAAAACAAAAAAAAACAAAAAAAAAAATAGGAAAAACCCAGAAGAAACAATAGTGTATGTTTTTAACACTCACTCAATTAGAGATTTGGCAAGGGTAAAAGTAAATTTCTTTTTTAGAAGTTTTGAAAAGGTAGAATTAAAAAATCAAATAAAAAAAGTATGAAATAAAAACATAATTTATTAGTTTCAATTCAATTCATGTTCATGAACAAGTAATTGATTAGTGAAGTCAAATCCGTATACTGTTTGGCGGTTCTGTTTGTATAAACTATAATGAGATTACACAAGTTTGATTATATAAGATTGTGATCAAACAACTTGCCTTGAACACATTTTAAAAATAATTTTATAATTTTGACAAGTCCTTATTTTTAGATAATGGAGTAATGAAAATACTTCTTCAATTTTTCTTTTTTTGCTTTCATGGATAGATTTCTTTCTTGGCCTACCAAAATAAATTAAAAAAAAAAAAATCTTTCCACTCCGCTGTTTTGATGGATATTTCATTCTTTTGATACTATATATCATATATAACTTCATCCAATACACTAGGATCATAAGAGCTGTGTAATCATAGTTTCAAACTAAAATCACAAAAGAGAAAATCTGTCCTTTGATGAAATTTCCCATAAATTATTTGAAAACATATTCCTTTTTTTTTTTTCCCTGGGTAAAATTTGAAAACATATTCTTTAGATATCCTTAGAAATAATTTTGCTCAGATGTATATTTGTTCAAAATGTATTTCCATGAGTTGCATAGTTGTGAATCATGAATCACTTTTCAATTAAATATTCAAGAGTTCTATCTAATAATATTCTTAGAGATTTTTATATATTTATTCTCTTTGTAAATAAGCTCTTTTCTAACTGCAAAATCTCCAATTACGTCATAGAATGTTCTCTGTCACCTTAAGCTACAATTTTGTATCCACCTTCAACTATCCAACCATTTTAGCCAATCACATCACATAACACGGTTAAATTTGAATTAAGAGAAATTATTTAATGATCTTAACCATTTATATTTAGAGATCAATTCTAAATAATAAATTAAAATCAATCATCTACCAGCGCTTTTGTCTATCACCTTAAACTAAGTGCCAAATAGACATATTTTTAAAATACGTGCCCGCCTCAAAAGCACTTCAAAGTTCAAACCACCGCTCTATCAAAGTTGATCTATCTCTCCTAGTCGATCTTTCTCAGAAGCATAAGTGATAATGAAATAACGATACAACAGATGATGAAGTCTAAACAGAATCACAAGTTATAACAAAATTGTAACGCAATAGCTAATGAAATTGACAACAGAAACCTCACAGCCTTGCTGCAGCTGATGAAATCCAACAGAAACACAATTCACGGCAAAATGCAGTGTCAGCAACTTAGATTCTCACAACAAAAGACTACATTAATTGGGCTTGGTAGCGAGGTATAGATGGATTAACAAATTTATATTTAGTTAACAAGAAATACCAATCTATAATATACTAATCTACGAAAAATAATGTCAACCTAATAATATTCGATCTTGAAGACATTAATAATATTACAAGTTTAAGTTAAACAACAATTAAAGACGCTCAATCCCACCATTGATGATGCAGTAAGAATGAGGCTCTTTTCAATAAATAAAAAAATTGTTCATACCAATTTGCGAAGAAATAGCGTCTACCAACCTAACCAGATCCCTGCAATGAGCCTTTTTGTTGATGAGTTCCCGCCCAGGTCTAATGCGTTGGAGGAGTATGGTAAATGGTCGCCGCATTGGGCCTTATGACATAGACTTGTGCTGAAAAAAAAAAAAAAAATCATAATGGGTGACTAAATTAATGAAAACCATAATAATAGGAAGTAGGAAAAATACAATTCCATAAGAATGAAGGCTTCTCTTTTCTTCGAGATTTTGAAGAAGGTGAACGTTAATACTATTTTTGAATTAGGAAAAATTATTACGTAGTCCTCATCATTGATATTTGAAGATCAATTCTAAAAGATAAATCAAAACCAATCATTTATAAGATTTTTCGTCAATCACATTAAACTAAGTATACATGTCTAATCCACGTCTCAAAAGCAATTAATTGTCCTACGTCCTATCACATTTATTCCTCCGGTCTATCTCTTACAGAAGCACAATAATGAAATTATTGTAGTTGATGAAGGGTTAATAAAAGTACAAGTTACAACAAAATTATAACGCAATAACTGATAAAATCGACAACAGAAACTTACGATCACACTGTAACTGATAAAATCCCGACAGATACACAATTCACCACCAAATGTGCTGTCAGCGACTCAGATTCTCACAACAAAACACAAATCAGCTGGGCTTGGTAGCGTTGCATGGATGGAGTAATAAGACATTAATAATATTACAAGTTTAAATTGAGCAACAACAACAAAACACGCTCGATCCCACCATTGATGATGCAGTAAGAATGAGGTTTTTTTCAATCAAAAAATGGTCTACGCGTTGTAGGAGGATGGTAAATGGTTGCCACATTGGGCCTTTTGACGTGGACTTATGCTGGACAATGTGGAATATGTTTTTCTTCGGGTATGCCCAGATTTTACTTGTAAATTCTTCTTTTCTCTTTAATATTATTCTTACTTATTTATCCAAATATATATGTTTATATTGTTACATGACTCATGTAACTTATTTAATACATTTAAATTAAATATGTTACATGACTCGTGTAACTTATTTAATACATTTAAATTAAATAAGTGATGTATCCCATTAATTAATTTAAGTATAAAATACATATATAATGAAAAATAAAATAACATAATGAGTGACTAAATTAATGAAAACAATAATAATAGGAGCAATACAATTGAAGGGTTCTCTTTTCTTCAATTTTTTTTTTTTAAATTTTTTTTTATTTTTGAACTGTTACATGCATTTCACAATAATAATGTTTGGATACCAAGGTTTTGAAGGTGGTGAAGATTTATGTTATTTTTGAAATTCTAGGAACGGAAAGAAATGGAACTCCTTGAGAAAGGAAAAATCCAGAAGAAACAATAGTGTACGGTTTTAAGTTTTTAAGACTCACTCAGTTAGAGATTTGACAAGGGTCAAATGAAATTTCTTTTTTATTAGTTTTGAATAGGTAAAATTAAAAAATCAAATAAAAAAAAATATTAAAAAAAAAAAAAAAGTATGAAATAAAATCCGCGGTATATTGTTTGGCTCTGTCTGTATAAACTATAATGAGATTACTCAAGACTATGTAAGATTGTGATCAAGCAACTTGTCTTGAACACATTTTAAAAATAATTTTATAATTTTGACAAGTACTTATTTTAGATAAATGGAGTAATGAAAATACCTCTTCAATTTTTCTTTCTTTGCTTTCATTGATAGATTTCTCTCTTGGTCTACCAAAATAAATTAAAAAGAAAATCTTTCCACTCCTCCGTTTTGATGGATATTTCATTCTTTTGATACTATATAATATATATCATATATAACTTCATCCAATACACTCATAAGATAACTAGGAAAAAAAAAATACACTCATAAGATCATAAGAGAAAACACTTACAAAAATAAAACAGAGAAAGCAAATCTCTACGTTCTCAAATTGATGACCACCACGCTAACATTGTTTGAAGTATGTCTGGCCAACGCCAGGCTCGTAAGCAGGGCGGAGGCGCAAAAACATGCCCGGTCGGAATTTTCTTGGCCGAAACCAATTTCCGGCCAGTATAGACTGTTCGACTCTGCAGTTGCAGCTGCCCTCCCACGGAGGCACGTTCGAGCAAGGCGGCGGGCCTTCTCGTTCGTTACCACCTCCCAGAGGCCCTTGCTGGCGAGTATCAAAAACTCGTCACCCGCCGTCCGATCTATGACGGTGACCTCAGGTTGACAAATAACATAGGGCTTCAGGTAGTCATCACCTGCACAGACAACACTCTATAAATAAATAAATATATATATATATATATGACAGTATATGATTGTAATAACTAATGGTAGTAATTTCATTCCTACCAATTGCTCTTGACGTGTTTAGAACCCCTAGAACACGGGGGCAATCCCAGGTGATAACTTGTCCTCCGGCAGCTTGGATTCGGCTCAGCTCATCAGAACGATCGGGCTGTATTGCGAAATTAATAGTCAAAATTTCATTGACGACCAGACATACTATTTAAAAATGACGACCAACAAACCTTGTGATCGACAGAGAGAGGCACAGCTTTGCCTTTGCGGAATAGGACAGCTCGGGAGTCGCCACAGTTTGCGACAACGATCTTATCAGGCGAAACCATTGACACCACAGCCGTAGATCCAACGGCTTCGTACACCGGCATTCGAAGCTCACACGGGCAGTTTCCGTCGCCGTCCAGTTCAGCCACCTCTCTATCCATGCGAAAGAAGCTTCGCTCCATCGCGCTCTCCCAATCTGTTAATCCTTCGCTGCTTTCCAACTCTTCCTTCACTAACCCGTGTAATCGATCCATACACTTCACCGCCACCTAAAAAAAATAACACACAAATTTCTATTAGTACCAAAAAAAAAAAAAAAAAAAAAAAAAAAAAAACACCTAAATTGAAACTTCTAAACATAACATAAAATATCATAACGATTGACTTTAAATTATACACTTACATGAGAACATCCATGACCGTCGTAAACACCGAAGTAGTGTAATCCATCTTCTCTCATGCTAAGAGAGGGATAAACGGCCACCGCGTCCTCCATTTCCCTGCTCCTCCCGCACACCGAGGTGAAACCGAACTTTGGATCCATCTCCTTTGTCTTTGATTTTCCGTGAAATTAAGGTCTCAAATTCTAAACACTTTCAAAGGCTACTTAGTCTTGTATCGCACAAAATTGAAGATAAAATTGAGATGCAGAGAAATATATGAAATAGATTAATCACGAAAAGGTCCCATTTATAGAACATTCAAGACTGTTCGGGCAACGATCAGCTGCCCTTCCAATCACGGGCGGGCACTCTTAAAGATATGGATCCACCAGTAAATTAAGTCATGATTTATTATTATTATTATTATTATTATTATTTGGCATAATCAAGACATGAAACGCCAAACTAATTAAAATACACCACGAAATAAAATGTGTTCACTTATTTTTAAAACTATTCACAATAAGTTAGTATAATCCGTTTGCAATGGGGGAAGTGTGAACATAGCGATAACTATTACAAAAATATAATAAAATAAAGAAAAATTACATATAAATGAAGTCAAAGTTCCATGTTTATTTAGAGGCTAAGTTAAAGTTCTATATTTCTCTAAAATGGATTGCTGAGGTGGCACATGATTTTTTACTGTTTAGAAATTGTGGTGCCTAAAATACCCTTCCGCGAAGGTACTACTTTTTCTTCGAAGGTACTACTTTTTTGAACTGAAGGTATTACTTTTTGACGTCCAGGTACCATGTTTTTTAAACACCCGCGAAGGTACTACTTTTTCTCCGAAGGTACTACTTTTTTGAACTGAAGGTACTACTTTTTTGTTAGGGAAGGGCATTTTAGGCACCACAATTTTCTAAACAGTAAAAAACCATGTGCCACCTCAGCAATCCATTTTAGAGAAATATGAAACTTTGACTCAGTCTCTAAGTAAATATGAAACTTTGACTCCATTTATATGTAATTTTCCCATAAAATAATATCTTTATCCTTTAATTATCTACTAGATAACTTTGTTAAGAATACCCTAAAATTATTATGAAAGTAATGACAAATTGATAAAAATAGGCTACTGCAATATCTAAACAAAAATTTGATCTCACTCTTTTCCAAAACCCAAAAATCACTATCACTATCACTATTTTCTTGATTTTAAATGACTAGACTGTCATTTTTTTCTATGCAACTTTTTAATATCGCTAGATTTTAAATGACTTTATTTGAGTGTAATATATATATATATATAGTTAAAGGTTAAAAAGAATGTACAAAACAGCCCCAACGATAGAGGACAACAACCAACAAGAAGTAAATACAAAACCAAAACAAACAAATCAAAAGCTTTGATGGAAAACTACAACAATGTAGACCAATCTAATAGAGTAACAGCAAAAGCTCAGCAGATAGCAGCACCTCAAGTGAAAATGTATGCCAAAATTATGATACCCAGCAATGTAGACCTCGGCTCATAGCAGCACCATCGACAGCACCAGCAACAGGCAAAGCAAGACAGATTAATCATGAATAAGGGCCTGGTCATATGCCAAACTGCAACCTTCCATGAAAAGTTTCTGCAGGTCCTCAAGTCTATTCAGATTCCTTAGGTCTGATGATTTCTTCAGTTTGAATATTGAAGCCAGCCTCCCTCTGATGCTTTTCTTTATCTAGCAGATGATAGTGTTTGGGGATGAGGATGAGTTCTTGAAAGCTCTATTATTTCTCTCCATCCAAAGGAAATAAACAGCAACAGAAAGTAACAATTTGTGCACCAAGAATCCCTTAGAACTCCAATGTGAAGAACACCAAAGGATTAATCACTCCAAGAAGATGGTTCAATATAAATCCTAATTGTGTGCTGAATGAAAGACCAAATGACTTTTGAGAACTGGCATTGGAAAAATAGATGATCCAATGATTCATTATTGGCAAGACAAAGATAACAAGCATTGAAATGGTGTTTGTGTCTCATTGGTTTCCTATCCAGTGTATAAATTCTTCTTTTTATGGCCAACCAGGTGATGAAGCTGTGTTTTGGGATATGGTGTTTAAACCAAATGATCTTGTGCCATGGAAAAATGAAGGTAAGGGAAGGAGGTAGCTGATTGTATGAGCAAAGGGAAAAATTACAATTTGGAGAGGATAGCCATATTATTGAATCTGTTCCAGAGGGAGGGTCTGGTAACTCATTTAACTGAGTTTGAAAATTATGAAAGAATGGGATGTGGGCAAGTGAGTTGGGAACAATCCAATGATCTAAGGAAATTAGTCTGTCAACTTTGACCCTCAAGTCCAGTCGAAGAATTTCCCCATCCATTTAAGTGTAATTACACATTCTAACTGCAACATATCTTGTTAACCATAAATTATCTTATGTAGTCCTAATGGAAATGACCAAAGCTGAAAACATTTTAACAAAGGGAAAATTACATATAAATGGAGTCAAAGTTCCATATTTACTTAGAGGCTGAGTCAAAGTTCCATATTTCTCTAAAATGGATTGCTGAGGTGGCACATGGTTTTTTACTGTTTAGAAATTGTGATGCCTAAAATACCCTTCCGCGAAGGTACTACTTTTTCTTCGAAGGTACTACTTTTTTGAACTGAAGGTACTACTTTTTGGCGTCCAGGTACCATGTTTTTTAAACACCCGCGAAGATACTACTTTTTCTCCAAAGGTACTACTTTTTTGAACTGAAGGTACTACTTTTTTGCACTGAAGGTATTACTTTTTTGTTAGGGAAGGGCATTTTAGGCACCACAATTTTCTAAACAGTAAAAAATCATGTGCCACCTCAGCAATCCATTTTAGAGAAATATGAAACTTTGACTCAGTCTGTAAGTAAATATGGAACTTTGACTCCATTTATATGTAATTTTCCCCTGTTAAAACTTGCCTTCTTTTGTAATTGTCTCCCTACATGGCGCTTATGGGACTTTCTTTACACAAATTCTCGCCCATTTGCGTGCGCGTATTTTTAATTTTGTTTTCCGATTAAGATGATGATGGTACTACTTTTATTTTAAATTAAAAAATTTCAAGGGATTGAAATTTCAAAAATAATTTTCTTACATTAGCAAATTTCTAACTATTTAAGAACATTTTAGTTTTTATTATATATTGACTTTGTTGAAAAGTACACTTATTTTGTTAGAAATATAAATTATTTGAAAACACGTTCTAGGTATAAATTATTTTGCTAGATGTTTGTTTGTCCAAAATGTACATTCCATAAGTTGCATAGTTATAAATCATGAATCACTTCTCAATCAAACATTCAAGAGTTCTATAGATTTTTATATATTTATTCTACTAGTTTCTACATTTTTTGTGTGTTATTTTAAATTTTAAATAAGGCCTATAAATAAGCTATTTCCTAATCACAAAACCGCCAATTGAATCACAAAGTTGTTGGTCACCTTAAACCACAATTTTCTACCCAAAAAATTATTAAATGATTATCATCTATTATCAGTGTTTTCATCAATCATCTTAAACTAAGCGCTGCTTGCGAATCCACGCCTTTTCTTAAAGTACGTGCCAATCCACGCCTCGAGAAGCACTCTAGTATCCACATCCCACCGCCAATCTCTCCCACAAAAAGCTAATGAATTATAACGTCATACTTGATGAAATCAACGACAGTACAGTATTGATAAAATTCCAAACACAATTCTCAACGAAACGCAACGTGAGTGGTTCAGATTCTCATAACAAAGTACACATACGTAAGCGTTGCTTGAGTAAAATTAAATTTGAATGTTTGTAAGGGGTGATAATTTAGATTATTTTTGTTTTTTTAGATCATATCAAGAACAGTACGTTACACAAAAACAATTTGTTATTTAATAAATGGGATTCTATTTTATTTAATAGATTTAAATTAAATAGGTATTGTAAGTTGTAATCATTAATTAATTTAGGTATAAAATGTATATATAATGGAAAAAAATAACATAATGGGTGACTAAATTAATGAAAACAATAATAATTGGGACAATACAAGTCCACACCAAAGAAGAAAAAGAAGAAAAAAAGGCAAATACAATATCCATATTAAATTTATATTAATTAACTAATATAAATATTCATAATGATTAGGTTAAAATAGGTTATTAGTTAATTGGGTTGAACTCACATGATTAATTAACCATGTCTAATCACAGTTAAAGTCTATTCAAATCCAGTAACTTCGTATTTTTTTTTTTTTTTTTTAAATTTTTACTTATAGAGATGTCAACACAGTAGATTTGGATGAACAACTCTTTTCCAAGTCCATCCTATCAATAAAAATATTTTCTCAAACCTAATTCGGTGCATCTTGCATCGGAGTCAGAGCACCCTGATATACATATTATTTTAAGAAAAACAATTCAATCTTAAATAAAGTTAAGATTAATTTTGGATTTTTTCTATACAACTTTTTAATATGGCTAGATTTTAAATGACTTTCTTTGAGTCTAATTATCAAAACATGACATTCAAACTGCAACATATCTTTATGTAGTCCCAATGGAAATGACCAAAGCCGAAATTTTTTTAACCAAACTTGCCTTCAATTGTAATTGTCTCCCTCCATGGCGCTTATGGGACTTTCATTACACAAATTCACGCCCATTTTAGTGCACGTATTTTTTTAATTTGTTTTCAATTAAGATGATGATACTTAAAAAAAAAATAAAAAATAAAAAATAGATAAAAAAATTCATGGAATTGAAATTTCAAAAACAATCTT
Organism: Cornus florida; assembly: GCF_030987335.1. Lineage (NCBI taxonomy): Eukaryota > Viridiplantae > Streptophyta > Magnoliopsida > Cornales > Cornaceae > Cornus > Cornus florida. Next base: position 15,156,557 of record NW_026775577.1, read on the forward strand.
CTTACATTAGCAAATTTCTAACTATTTAAGAACATTTTAGTTTTTATTATATATTGACTTTGATGAAAAGTACACTTATTTTATTAAAAATATAAACTATTCGAAAACACGTTCTTTAAATATCCCTACATAGAGATTATTTTGCTAGATGTTTATTTGTGCAAAATGTACATTCCATGAGTTGCATAGTTGTGAATCACTTTTCAATCAAATATTCAAGAGTTTTATCAAATATTGTTCTTAGAAGTTTTTATATATTTATTCTACTAGCTTCCATAATTATTTTTTTTTTTATTATTTTTTTGTGTTATTTTAAATTTAAATAAGTTCTTTTCTAACATCGAAGCCTATAATTTGAATCACAAAGTATTGTAGTACAATTTTCTATCCACCTTAAACCATCTAATCATTTTAGTGATTTTAAATTATTCAATCACATCATATGGTGCAGGAAAAAATTATTAAATGATCATCATCTAGTGTTTTCGTCAATCCCCTTAAACTAGGTGCCTAATACATTTTTCCTTAAAGCACGTGCCAATCCACGCATTGAGAGGCGGGTTGCAATAGTTGATGAAATGGACAACAGTAGTTAATATCCGAACACAAGTATAATTCTCAACAAAGCGCAATGCTTGAATTCTCACCAAAAAAAACACGATTCTCATAACAAAAGTACAAATCAACATATCATGGTAACAAGCGTATATTTTTTTAACTAGAAACACTAATCTACAAATTAAATTTGAAAGTTGTTAAGGAGTGATAATTTATATTGTTTTTATTTATTTATTTATTTTTTACTGATCATAAAAATCTAAATCTAATAATATTATGTTACCATCTCAACTCAAAAACTCGACAAAATATACAACTTGTCTTCACCCAGGGGTTTTGTATCATTTTTTATAGATTTAAATTAAATAGATGATGTAAGTTGTAACCAATTAATTAATTGAAGTATAAAATGCATAAATAATAATTAAAAAAATGAACATAATGGGCGACCAAATTAATGAAAACAATAATAATTGATATATAAATGGGCCACCGGCCAGCGTGTCCTCCATTTCCCTCCTGCTTCCGCACACCGAGGTGAAGCCGAACTTTGGATCCATCTCCTTTGTCTTTGATTTCCCGTGAAAGAAATTTGAATTGCGCAAAAAATAAAAATAAGGTCTCAAACACAAAATTGAAGATGAAAATGAGATGCAAACAAATATCTAGAAGAGAATAATAGTGCAAAGGTCCCATTTATAGAACATTCAGGACGGATCGGGCATCGATCAGCTGCCCTTCCAATCACGGGCACCCTTAAATTGATACGGGTCCACCAGTAAATTAAGTCATGATTTATTATTATTATTATTATTTTTTTTTTGGGCATAATGGCATGAAATGGCAAACTAATTAAAATACACCACGAAATAAATTATCTTATGTAGAATGACAAAAGCTAACCAAACTTGCCTTCCTTTGTAATTGTCTCCTCCATGGCGCGCTTATGGGACTTTCTCTACATAAATTCACGCCCATTTTGCGTGCACGTATTTTTAAATTCTGTTTATACTACTTTTATTTTAAATTGAAAATTTTCAAGGGATTGAAATTTAAAAATTAATCTTCTTACATTAGCAAATTTCTAAACTATTTAAGAACTTTTTGTTTTTATTATATATTAACTTGATGAAAAGTACACTTATTTTATTAAAAATATAAACTATTTGGAAACACGTTCTTTAAATATCCCTACATAAAAATTATTTTGCTAGATGCTTATTTGTTCAAAATGTACATTCCATGAGTAGTTGTGAATCATGAATCAATTTTCAATCAAATATACAAGAGTTCTTTCAAATATTGTTCTTATAAATTTTTATATATTTATTCTACTAGTTTCTACAAAAAATTTTGTGTTCTTTCAAATTTTAAATAATGTCTATAACTATAAATAAGCTCTTTCCTAACCACAAACCCAATAATTGAATCACAAAGTATTGTTCAATCACATCATATAGTGCAGTTAAATCTGGAAAAAAAAAATTATTAAATGATCCTCATCATCGTCTAAACTAAATGTCCATAAATCTTTTCTTAAAGTATGTGTCAATCTACGCCTTGAGAAGCACATCGGACCACAATAGCTGATGAAATTGACAACAGTAATCCAACAATCACACAGTATCCGATAAAATAGGAACAGAAGTACAATTCTCAACAAAATATATCAGAATAACACAATTCTCAACAAACGTAGCTTCAGTGACCTCAGCAAAACGCAATGTCAATGACTCGAATTCTCACAAAAGGTATAATTCTCAACAAAATGCAGCGTATATAATGCATGGGTAACAAACGTATATTTTTTTACCTAGAAATTGTAATCTACCATATATAATACTTTAACTTAAAAAAATATCATAATGGGTGACTATATTAATAAAAACAATAATAATTGAGACAATAGTGCAGCTTCAAACTATTATCACCAAGTGAGAGAGAGTGTCTCACCCGAGCAACAATGCCAAACTTTTCCAACTTTTGAACTGAATCATCCACATCAAAGTTACAGCACTCACCAAACTCTTCTTGAATTAGTTCCTCACACCGCAGGTCAAGGTCCTATTTCAGATTATCTCAAAAATCAAAGACCAGTAATTCCGAAACAATTATATCCAATATGATGTAGGAATCAAGAAAACAATGACTGAAAATGGGGAAAAGGTAAAGTGATGCATACCTGTAGCGTAGCTTTGCCCTGTTCCATCAATATAAAGAATGAAATAATTACCTCACACGAAGACTCTCTCCTGAGAGTCTGAGACTACGTCTCTCTCTCTCTCTCTCTCATAAACGCCAACTATTAGAAACCCCGTTGCAATAGGAAAAGGGGATGGGGTAATTTCTAACAGCATCCATTGAGGTTGATGGACTTTTGATTGACTATCAATTAAGCCTTATGAATCATAATCTAGCAATTCCTTAAATGATTAACACAATCACTGGAATCTATTAACCTAATGGAGGTGGAAGTTTAACCTTAATTCTGCTTTATAGTTTATACTGCAGTGAACGTATTTGTTAGCAAATATGATAGTCTAATAGTCAAGAATAATGGGATGTGACTTACCTTCTTAGCCAAGGTATTATAGACTAAAATTATGAAATGTAACTTTATTTATGCATATGTCTAGGTTAGAATTAGCAAAATCTGCAGTGATTATATTTAGTTCTCTTTCTTGTAATATTAATATTAACATGTGTTTTTTTAGTACATAAATACCATAGGTTGGAAAGAGTGATTATTCTCAACAAAACGCGGTGTTAGTGACTCAAATTCTTAAAAAAAAAAAAAAAAACAATTCTCAACAAAACGCAACGGCAGTGACTCAGATTCTCACAAAAATTACCATTCTCAACAAAACGCAGGGCCAGTGACTCGGATTCTCACAAAAAAAAAAAACACAATTCTCAATTAAATGCAATGCCCATGACTCGAATTCTCGTAACAAAAGCACAAATCAATTAATAAAGTATAATGCATGGGTAACAAGCGTATATATTTTTTTTAACTAGAAATACTAATCTACAATATATAATACTTTGTGATGTACTCAAAAATAATAAACGTAACTTAAAAAAATTATCCTAGAAGAAATTTTTAATTTCACTATTTATAAAAATTAAAACTGAATGTTGTTAAGGAGTGATAATTCATATTGTTTTTATACTGATCATAAAAATCTCAATTTAATAATATTATGTTACCATCTAACTCTAAAACTTGACACAAATAACAACTTTTTTAAACCATTTAATAAGTCCATTTAATAAGTGGGTTTTTATCATATTTTATAGATTTAAATTAAATAGATGATGTAAGTTGTAACACATTAATTAATTAAAGGATAAAATACACATATAATAATAAAAAAAATAACATAATGGGTGACTAAATTAATGAAAACAATAATAATTGGGACAATACAAATTTAATAAGTGGATTTTTATCATATTTTATAGATTTAAATTAAATAGATGACGTAAGTTGTAACACATTAATTAATTAAAGGATAAAATACACATATAATAATAAAAAAATAACATAATGGGTGACTAAATTAATGAAAACAATAATAATTGGGACAATACAAAAGAGAGTGACGAGTGAGGTGGGGCTTCTTTTGGCGGCAGCTCAAAAAAGTCACCTTTGTTAATCATATTTTATCCTTGAAAAAAAAAAAAATCATATTTTATCCAATAGTATTTGCCTCTTTTCTTTTAGTACATCGTAATGGGTGTCACAAGTTGATATCATTTTTTCTCTCTTTTTATATTTTATTCTCTAATTTATTACCCAGGAAAGGAAAATGACTGACGCACGCCTTTCGGCTATTACAACTCCTCGCCTGTATTTCTTTCGTTGGAGTTAAGTCATATAAAATGGAGGAAGAATATGAAAATAATAAATTTAAGTTATAAATAATGAGAATTTAATTCAGAGTGTGCACGAAGCGTAAGAGTATGAACACACTCGGAGCGACACACATTAAGAAAGATTGTGTAATGTAGGTTTGAAGAGAATTAATACCAAAAGTTTTAATTATTTGATAAAATAAAAATAAAAATTAAAGGGAAAAGAAGAGAAGGTGAAAGCAAGGAGAGAAGAAACCGTCCGGACCAGCCCAGCGTTTTTTCATCTCTCTAAGATTGGGTGGAAGAGTTGAGGAAAACAAATAAAAATTGCTCCAAAAATATGAAATAATATTTTCTCCCTTCAATTATTCATAGAATTACTCTGTTAAAATATACTTTATAATTTTCTATCATTCATTCTATTCAACCAAACAATAAGTGAACGAGAAAACATTATTTTTCAAACAATACCTCATATGATTATAACCTTATATCTTCCATTCATTTTTTAATCACTCATATCGAATTGGAGCATTATGATGCTCCAGTCATATCTCCCTTCTACAACGTCGGCAAAATTTGACTAAAAAGGGATGAAACCGACTCTTATAGCCAAGATCCATAAAGAAAATAGAAGAAGAAAGGGAGAGGTATATTTGTCCAAAATATCTCCTGCGAAACCTTATCGATTTCAAAAAATCTTAAAAAATTTCAAAATCAAAATATCTCAGAAAATAATAATGTTGTAACGCTCTCAAAATAAAATATGATGTCCAATGTGTTCCAAATGAAATATATATGTCCAATATATCTCACAAATAATAAATGTAAATTGTTGAAAAAAGAATAACAAATGACCCGAAATCCGAAAATGTTGAAAAAAAAAATGAAAAAAATAAAAAAAATAGACAAGTCCTCATATCAATATTAAATTTCTGAACACTTTTTTTTTTTAAAGATAAATAAATTTTATAAAACCAAGAGAATTACAAGCTAGGAAGTTAGCCTAGCGTCACGAAGTGATTCCTAATGACGCCAGGAGTATGGAAGACACGCATGCTGGTTGGCAAAGAGCAAAGTTTGACTGGGAATGGTTCCACGGAAGGGGCGTGCAGGACCACGGGATGGTACCTCTTTAGAATTTAGGCAGGTCGACTCGGTTGAGTGCGAGGTGCTTGTCGCTGGTCGTGGACTTGACTATGAAGAAGGGAGTTGGCCATCCCTGCACAAATTGGTCGGGAGCTGGAGCCGTTCCCCTAATAAGACCAAGGCAGGTCGAAACCAGTCAGCATGTATCCTTGGGAAGGCAGGTCATGGTAGCTGACCAGGGCGCTTGCGCGAGCTGAAGCAATGTCTTGGTGCCGCATGGGCCGTGCCGCTACTCCAATTCTCTAGGCCCGTGACAAATGGTTTCAGAATAGGACTTGGGGTAAAGCACAGTGGGGTGCCCCCTTGTCGATCCGAGAGGGGTCTGAGAATGAAGACAGTGCACTGAAGTTGCGTCGATGAGGAGGAATCAATGCAGTTGGGGGGAGAGCCTCCATCTCCCCAGGAAGAGGCGTTCGTTGCAGTTGCGCACTGGAGGGCAGGAGGATCGCGAGCACCAAAGTTAATGCGAGCTCCTTGGGTGATGCAAACCATGGTGAAGGGCGGGCATCAAGTCGACAGGAGGCCCTTGTTTGCTCGGGATGTCACGGAGGCGGCATGATGGAGAAGAATCACGTCCTTAAGTAGTGGATGTCCCCTTGGTCCGAGGCCTATCATTAGGCGAGTACAGTGTAGGGAGCTGCACAAGGAAGCGATGGTAGGAAGGCGAGCTTACCGCTTGGAGGCAGACTTTGGAAGGGAATGGACGCAGTAGTGAAGCGCCGTATTGCGACGAGGGCGTCGCAGGATTTGGGTGGGAGAGAATGTCACAAAGTGATTCCTAATGATGCCCAGGAGTATGGAAGACACGCATGCTAGTTAGCAAAGAGCAGAGTTTGATTGGAAATGGTTCCAGGGAAAGGGCGTGCAGGACCACAGGATGGTACCTCTTCAGAATTCAGCCAGGTCGACTCGGTTGAGTGCGAGGTGTTTGTCACTAATCATGAACTTGACTATGAAGAAGGGAGTTGGTCATCCCTGCACAAACTGGTCGGGAGCTGGAGCCGTTCCCCTGATGAGACCAAGGCAGGTCGAAACCAGTCAGCATATATCTTTGGGAGTGCAGATCGTGGTGGCTGACCAGGGCGCTTGCGCGAGCTGAAGCAACGCCTTGGTGCCGCACGGGCCGTTCCGCTGCACTAAATCTCTAGGCCTGTGACACTAAGCTAACCAAACATTACAAGCCCAAAGTATAAGGACTCCACAAAGGCAACCCATACAAGAGCAGCATAAAATAAAAAGTTGCCCAAAGCTGGACACAACACACAACAGTGAGCATGGAGACTGATTCTCGCCCTTCAAGATTTAGTTGCTGTCAAGAGGCTTTGCCGGTGGTCGGATAACAAAAGCTGGGAGTTCCCATTCTTCAATAATATGCCTGGAGCTTAGGGAATTTGTGAGTTGAGATGACAATAGCTTTTGTCTAATTGTGTCTAATACTTGTTGCTGAAGTGCATTTTGGGACAAGAAATTCTTCTTGAAAATTCTCAATTTATGAACACTTCTTGCATTGTAAAAAAAAAAAAAAAAAAAAAAATTAAATTAAATTAAATTTATTAATTGATTAGAGTTTAATTATATATATATTTAACTTAAACTTCTGTATTGATTAGAGTATAATTAAAAAGAAACCGTAAATGAGGAAGAGAGATATAAATCTTTGGGCTCAATACAGAAGGATAATGCCCATAAAATATATATTCATATATGCAATTATGCATACATTGACTGTCAATTTATTCATATTGAAAAAATGTACAATAATAGGTCCATCACCATCCATATTCAAATCCGGAGCAAAAGTACTTGCTCACTTGATTGGGACTAAGGACTACCGGCCTGTACGATCACATGGTACTCAAGAATCTGCAGAAAAGATGCCTCTGTTGCCTCTCTTTTTCAAAGAATTGGTGTCTACTTCGTGGGCTATTGCAGTCACATGTGCAATTAAAGACAAGGAAACAGGTTGCGCTCTTGGATAATATAACATATATCTCTCTCTCTCTCTCACACACACACACATTCATTTAGAATAGATGTGGATTGTGGAGGCATAATTGTTGTTACATAACAATTGGCAATTGAGATAGGACTAAGTTGTGGGATTTATATATAAATATGTATAGATATTACAGCAAGTTAAGGTTTACTAGGGTTATATATTTACTCTTCCAAGTGGTCTTATAAATTAGAAAGTTATAATTCAATTGACTTTATGGCAGCAAGTAGGCTTTTGGGTTGAAAGTTTTGGTCACCAACTCTGAAATAAAGTAAGAAAGTTTAAAGATGCATCATAATATTCCAAATGCTACATAATTAGTGAAAAATCAAGTTTACAAAATATAAGATATAGCCGGTACCCATTATATATATATATATATATATATATATATATCAGAAAATGAGTTCTCGGAACCATAAAAACAATGTTCTTGCCTAATAAACTAATATATATATACACACACACACACAAGGTTGATTACATTCAGGTTGTTTTTAAACTATGCTAAAATTCTATCCACAACCTAAAAATTCTATGACTCATCCAAACCAGAAGAAGCAGTGCATAGAATGGTGACACGCGGATCACAAATAATTGTTGTATGCATATTTTTTTAACTTTCTTTTTTGTTTATGTGCCTTTGATCCTAAGCATATTTTGAAACTTTGTGCATGCATATAAAATTAATTTTCTTTTTAGGTCGTCATATCTCGACTTTCTTTTCTTTATTACAAAAATATATTCGGTTATTGTTGTTGATGACCTGAGGTTCTTCAGTATGAGACACCCTAGACAGCCAGCTTCAATTTTTTAGTAGCAGAGGGTAATGTGGCAATAATTGAGCAATTTGTACAACAAACACATTATAAAAAGACACTTTATTTGATCTTTGTTGGCCAAATGTGTGACAGATAATCAAATTCAAAGGAGAGATCACACTGGTACCACATGCTCATCACATTTTTTATGAATAGTCTACAACTATATGTCTAGGTATAAAAAGAGAAGCACAAAGCTCTTATTTAGCATCACAAATTCGAGCATTCTGTCGAAAAAAAGAGAGCAAATATGGCTGGTTCTTCAAAAGCCAACAAATGCTACAACATTCGATCAATTACTTTGCCTTGCAGATCGCATCCTAGCACCCTTAGAATCGAAGAGGAGCTGAACAAGCTCAAAGCATGGGAGGCATCACCTATGCCAACCGCGGAGAATGTCTGCAATGGTCTGTCCGGACTTGAAGAGTTGTACAAATGTATGGATGATCTCTACAACTTGCCGATGACTCAACAAGCTCTCTCTCAGCACCAACATGAGAAATGGATCAATGAGTTGTTGGATGGATCGTTGAGGCTCTTAGATGTTTGTGGTACTACAAGAGATGCCGTGTCACAAATGAAGGAACATGTCAGAGACCTTCAATCCTCTCTTCAAAGGAGAAAGGGAGACTCGAGAACTGAAAGCAGAATAGTCAAATACAATTGCTTTAGAAAGAAGATGGAGAAGGATGCTAGAAAGTTGATTGCAGCGTTGAAGCGATTTGATAACAAAATTGAGGCCTCGCTGCTGTTAGATGTAGACCACGACACATCATCTGTGATCAGAGTGCTAAGGGAAGTTAGTGTGTTGAGTAGTTGTGTCTTTCAATCCCTTCTCTTGTTCCTTTCTGTGCCTATCTTGAAAGCAAAGCCAACAAAGTGGTCATTGGTTTCAAAAATGTTGCGCAATGGGAAAGTAGCATGCGAAGAGCAACAGGACATTGTCATCAATGAGTTGAAAAGCGTAGATGTTGCATTGCAGACCCTGCGCGGATCTAAGTCAAGTGAAGGAGACGACAACATTCAAATTGCACAAAGCAGCCTGGAGGCTTTGGGAGCTAGAATTGAAGGTGTGGAGAATGGTTTGGAGGGCATGTTTAGGCGGTTGATCAAAACAAGAGCCTCTCTCCTAAATATTGTCTCCCAATAATTTGATCTCGATAGAGTCTTTCATCCCCAAATCCTGCACAGGCATCAAAGTTTTTAGAGGGCATGCTTAAGGATTTCAGTTTTCAATTCAACAGCTATGTACATGAACCAACTATGTAGTTATATAAAAAATAGAATATAACTTTTAGTGTCAAAATAAATATATATTCTCTCTCTCTTTCCCCATTTTTGTTTCAACTGAAAATATAATGTTTTTCAATGCACATAAGCCCTTATGCTTCTGCATAATGTTGCAACATGGAGTAGAAATAATGTTACTAAAGAAATAATTGGAGAAATTTCAGTCCTGGCACAGGAAGATGGGAAATGACGTTACATCAATCGATTGGACTTAAACAAATTCATTGTACTTAGCTTTTATGTTGCATGATTCACGGAAATTTTATCCGTGATCTTATCTACATATCTCTGATCAAAGAGCTAACCGGAGAATGAAGAAGGGCGTCATAAATTTGATACCAAATGAATCTCCAGAGGTCTTTGACTGCACCCAAAAAAAAAAAAAAAAACACAATTTGTTTTAAAAAAATAATTTATTTACTTTTAACTTGTCAAATATCATATATTTGGTTAATAAATTGCAAAATAAATCTCTGAAAACCAATTTGTAATAACTATCAACCAACAAACCCTTTGGAGGCTATTACAATGTGGAGGTGAATGCAACTACAGAACATATTAGCTGTATTTCATGATAATATAATCATATGACTACATATTTGTTAGTTACATGGGGAGGCTGCAAAGCTCAAGGGAGACATCGCGACTGCATGTCACTCGTGCACACATATATAAATTATATCTCCATTATTTTGTCTTACCTACCAATAACAATTTACATCTTGCAATCAATCAATAATATGGTTCTTGTCCTCTATAGATCTCAATCTACAGAATGGCATATTTATATAAGTTTTCATCTTTTATCTAGGTTCTTCATCTCTAGACAACTTCACAATTCCAATTATTTCTTCTTCTTTATCTGAAAGGCAAAGAGCCTTAATGAATATGATTTAATGCAATTTATATATATATATATATATATATCTATATATTCTGTACTTGCTCTCCATGCTTTTTTTGTTCATGAGATGCATACACTCCAATCCACTGGTAAATTTTATTTCAATAATATATCTTTAAAAAGATTGGATTCTTATTGATAAGATGGTACAAACAATGACTGGGGAGGCTAAAAAAGCATACAAACTTTGGCCTGCAGCAAGAAAAGTAATCATGAAAAGTGTTCATGAGCAGAGGAATACTTTATGTTTGATTTATGCAACCTCAATGATTAGAATTTTAATAATCCAAGATAATAATGAATGGAAATACTAGTATAAATTTTCCTCAAATGAATTGTTTATGTATAGACATGTTCTTGTCGAATTATAGAGTCAGAGCCAATAATTCTTTCTGATCTAGAAATTTGCAGTAATACAAACAGACAGTGCTCATAAAATTAATATATGTTCATCTACGCATACAATGATTGTCAATTCATTCATGTTTAAAAATGTACAATGATAGGTCCATCTCCATCCATATTCCACTCATGGAACAAAAGTACCCGTTGATTGGGACAAAGGACTACCGGTCTGTATGATCACATGGTACCCAAGAATCTAGCAGAAAATACATCTGCTGCATAATATATGAATTTTTTTCTTTTTTTTTAAGAGACAAGCAAACAAGTTGCCCCTCTTGGTTAATACAATCTCTGTCTCTGTCTCTGTCTCTCTCCATTCAGGTAGAATAGATGGATGTGGAGGCATGATTGTTGGTACAAGTTCTGAGATTTCTAGGTATATATAATATGTAGTGATTACATCAAGTGAAGGTTATATGCATGTTTACTCTTCCAAGTGGGCTTTGGGTTAAAAGGTTTGGTCAGGAATTCAGAAATGAAGCAAGAAATCTTAAAGATCTGTCCTACTATTCCAAATGCTACATAATTGGTGAAAAATAAAGTTCATAAAATGTAAGATAATTGTTGCATCCATGACTCATCCAAACCAATTGAAGCGTCACTGCATAGAATGGTGACACGCGGATCAAAAATAATTCTTGCATGCATATTTTTTAACTTTCTTTTTTGTTTATGTGCCTTTGATCCTAAGCATATTCTGAAAATTTGTGCAAGCATATAAAATTAACTATCTTTTTTGATCGTCATATCTTTATTACATAAATATATTCTGTTGTTGTACGTTCTTGATGACCTGAGGTTGTTCAGAATGAGACACCATAAACAGGCCACGTCTACGGAGATGAAGCAGCTTCAATTTTTTAGTAGCAGCAGAGGGTAATGTGGCAGCAATGGAGCAATGCAGGGGAGTCAAAAAGGGAGGCGAGTCATTGGCAATTTGTACAACAGACATATAATAAAAAGACACTTCATACCTATTTCATTACCAAGGGGACTAAAGAAATAACACATTATTTGATCTTTGTTGGCCAAATGTGTGACAAGATAATCAAATTCAAAGGAGATCGAGCCCACACTGGCAGTCTGGCACCACATGCTCATCACTTTTTTATGAATAGTCTATAAGTATATGCCTAGGTATAAAAAGAGAAGCATACAGCCCTTAGTTGCATCACAAATTTTAGCATTCTGTGAAAAAGAAAAAAAAAAAATTAATAATAATAATAATAATAATAATAATAATAAAGAAAAAAAGAAAAAGAAAAAAAAAGAAGCAAATATGTCTAGTTCTTCAAAAGCCAACAAATGCTACCACGTCCGTTCAATTACTTTACCTTGCAGATCACATTCTAGCATTGTTAGAATTGAAGAAGAGCTGAACAAGCTCAAAGTATGGGAAGTATCATCTGTGCCAACTGCAGAGACAGTTTGCAATGGTCTATCCGGGCTTGAAGAGTTATACAATTGTGTTGATGATCTCTACAATTTGCCAATGACTCAAAAAGCTCTCTCTCAGCACCAACATGAGAAATGGTTCAATGAGTTGTTGGATTGATCTTCGAGACTGTAACGACCTGAACCCGTGGGTCCGAATCGCTAACTGGGTCCTTATCCGAACCCGAGGTCAACTAAGGACACTACCGTCCTTTCCTACGTCAATATATAATATACGAGTCATACCATGGTTTTAAAGAAATTAGAAGATAACAATAATAATGAAATGAAATCATAGTTACGAAATATGTCAAAACAGTCTACTAACCCATCAAACCCTGTGGAGAAGCGTCGTCCGCCACCTGCCATCCATGTCCTGAAAAATGTTAAAATGATGGGGTGAGCTAAACGCTCAGTAAGAAGTGTCTAAGACACACCTCTTATGACTCCGTGAATCCACATAGAGAATAGAAAGCAAGAGAACGGAATTATATCTCGGGGGTCAAGTAAAGTCACTGTATCATTAACAAACATACCTATCTCAACCCATTACCAAATGCACCACGTATGCCAATTATGTGCCATGCTATGCAATATCACTCCCCATTTCCTAAACCATACCGTTTCAACTTCCAAACCGTTAGTGTAATCCGACCCAAGGTACCTCCAAGGCGTCACGAAAGGGGGATTGGCTAACCATCCACGACCACAAGGCACCTCCAAGGCGTCGCATCCGGCCTGGTTAGCTCAATCACACAGGGTCTCTCCCTAGTCCCCTCTCTAGACCACACTAACACCACGGACCACTAGGCGCCTCCTATGCGTTCGGGTTTTCACAAACACTTTTCAAAAAACTTTTCCCTGAAACAATTTCATTGGTTTTAAAAAATATACTTTTCCCCTTTTTCTTTCCCAATGGATGCATAAATGCTTTATGATTTCAAATGCTAAATTCAACAACTATATTTTATACATTTTACCCATATCATAATCACAAACTTGTAAAAGATTATTTTAAATATTTATTTCTACGATCATGACATCAAATTTCCATGGCAATTGAAATATATAAAGTAAACAACTTGTCATTTCTAAGCATACTTCTTCACTACAAGGATGTAACTAAATTTACAAACTCATTTATCACATAGCATACATCCACCACTTTACATATAATCTACCACAATCACATAGTCAAAATAATTGAAATTAAACATGCTTATACTCAATTTAAGAAGGAAAATTCACATAGAACCTAAGAAATTATGAATTAGAGCACCCCTACCTCAAAAGTAACCAAAATATATCCCCAGCCAGAAAAGTCAACGCCGGTCAACGCGGTCAATGCCGGTCAACAAAAGTCAACGCCGGTCAACAAAAGTCAACGCCGGTCAACGGCGGCGGAACGGAAAAAATGTTTGGTGGGAATGTAGCCGTCAACGAGGTGATTCTACTATTCCAAAGGGTGAGCTTCGGAATCCGACTTCAAGTGGCTCAAAACCTCATTCGAAGCCTTAGATCGGAAAATTTTCAAAAATTCATAAAATAATCACCCCTCCTCCAAAAATTAAATCCTTTGACTATGTGATAGAGAACGATGAGAGGAACGTTTTCTATCAAGGAATCAAAATCAGAAACCCTACCGTTTGGCCGAAAAATGGAAGAGAATAATAAAGCTCAAAGAAAAAAGAAAAAGAAGACAGAGGGAGAGAGATATTGCGCCAGAGAGAGAGATAGAAAATGTCTACAAAATGACCATTGGTCAATATAATGACAAGTCAAAGTGGGGCCAATCAGAAAAATAAATAAAAAAGAAATATTATAGAGGCCCTTAGATATATGTGGTATTACAAGAGATGTCATGTCACAAATGAAGGAAAATGTAAAAGAGATTGAATCTTCTCTTTGAAAGAGAAAGAGAGACTCGAGCACTGAAAGCAGCATAGTCAAATACACTTGCTTTAGAAAGAAGATGGAGAAGAATGCTAGAAAGTTGATTGCAGCATTGAAGCAAGTTGATAAGAAAATTGAGGCCTCACTGCTCTTAGATCCAAGGCACAACGCATCATCTGTGATCAGAGTTCTAAGGGAAGTTAGTATATTGAGTAGTTGTATCTTTCAATCCCTTCTCTTGTTCTTGTCTGTGCCAATTTTGAAACCAAAGCCAACAAAGTGGTCATTGGTTTCAATAATGTTGCACAATGGGAAAGTAGCATGCGAAGACCAACATGACATTGTCATCAATAAGTGGAAAAGTGTAGATGTCGTGCTGCAGATCCTGCGCAGATCTAACTCATGTAAAAGGGACAATATTCAAATTGCACAAAATAGCTTGGAGGTATTGGGAGCTAGAATTGAATCTGTGGAGAATGGTTTGGAGTGCATGTTTAGGCGGTTGATCAAAACAAGAGCCTGTCTCCTGAATATTGTCTCCTAATAATTTGATCTCTATGGAGTTTTTCATCCCTAAATCCTGCATAGGCATCCAAGTTTTTAGATGGCATGCTTAAGGATTTCAATTTTCAATTCAACAGCTATGTACATGAACCAATTCTATAGTTATACGAAGAATAGAACAGATTTTAGTGTCATACTAAATATATTTTCTCTCTCTCTCTCTCTCTTTCCCTATTTTTGTTTCGACTATAAATCTAATGTCTTTCAATGCACATAAGTCTTGTGCTTGTGCATAATGTTGAAACATGGAGTAGATTTCTAAAGAAATAAAGGGAGAAATTTCAGTCCTGGCACAAGAAGATGAGAAATGATATTACAGCAATCAATTGGACTTAAGCAAATGCATCTGTACTTAACTTATATATTGCATAATTCACAGAAATTTCAACCGTGATCCATGTATCTGATCAGAGGGCTAACTCATTCAATCCTTTGATGCTCCTGGAGAATGAAGGAGGCTGGTTGTTCACAATAATTTCTTTAATTCAAGGGCATCATAAACTTGATGCCATATTAATCTCCGGAGGTCCTAATCAAAGGTCTTTTTAACTTGTGGATATATATTGAGGAGGCCCGAAGTGACATGGGCCGGATATGACTTGCAAACGCGACATCCGGTCCGTACCGATGGGTCAGGCCCATAGAAAGACACTGCCATATGGGCCGAACGCGAATAAGCCCATCAAAGATGACCAGAACTCATAGAGGAACGGGCCTAGATCCAGCAGTCCATCGACATTTGTAAATATCTATAAATAGGAGAAGTAATGGATAGAGTAGGGAGAGATATTTTTTGATTGAAATGCAAGAATTCTAGAGAGAGAAAGGGAGGAGGAATTTCTTGCATCTTCAATTGGCGCCGTCTGTGGGAAACGTGGAAGATTGATTGGTCATTGATTAATATCGCGTGGATTCAGACCAATCCGGGGGGAACGAAACTCGATCTTTGGGAATTGGATCCAGATCTGAGCGATTGTGACCTACTCTGGAGGAATTTTAGTTCCTGTTACTTTGGCAGAAGTGGCTTCAGATCTACGCAACAACGAGTTGTTCGATTGTGGTAGGATCTGACGGATTTAGAATTCGAACAATTCAGATCTCGTCAACCGTGAGCATAATTCGGAGAATTCGAATCCAAATCTGAAAAATTCCCACTCACGAAGCTCGGATCTACTCACGAACTTGAGATTAATGCCTTTACTCCGTTCAGGAATAATGATAGGTGAAAGCTCCAATCCGATGGAGGCTGTCCAGCAAACGAAGCTTGAGCAGTTGATGAACTTGATCGAGGCTCTCAAAAAAGAGAATGCAGAATTGAAAGCTGGAATGCAACATCAGCAAATACCTGCGGTTTCGCGTCCACTTCCGGCCGGTGAAGGAGGTGTTCAATCTAATATCGCGCATCAAGGCGAGCAGGACAAGAACAATCAGTCAGCTTTCCACCGTGATGAAAGGAGGATGGATGATTTGCTGCCAAATGCTCGTCGAGTTGAGGATCACGAAGGATCGACTCACGTTGATCCGCGACATGAGCAGATCAGACAGAACAAAGCCATGACCTTCGATCCGCATCGGGAAAGGTTCAACCGAGAGGAGGTGATAGAGGTTGATCGTCGCCAAGTTGCGTCGCCCTGGCAAAGAGAGCTCATAGAGGAACGGTCGTTCGATCCGTCCTACCGGCCCTCCATGGCTACAATTACTCATCACGGTTCGGAGAGCAGAACCGTAGCTCACTGAGCTACCACTGGGCGCCAAAGAGAGAATGAAGCACTCCGATCCGCGGCTCGGAAGGTTGATTCACCATTCACTGACGAGATCCTGAATGCCCCGCATCCAAGGAAGTTTGCTATGCCAGTCTTTATTCTGTTTGACGGAACAACCGATCCGATCGATCATGTGTACCATATCCAGTTGAAGATGGCCCTGAATACGGAAAACGACGCTTTAATGTGCAAATGTTTCCCTACAAGCCTAGCTGGACCGGCGCTCAGCTGGTTCAAGAACTTGCCTAAGAGCTCCATTGGTAGCTTCTGAGACCTGTGTGATCGGTTCATAAGCCAGTACTATGGGAACAAGCGTCCGCCAAAGGACATCTCAAGCCTATTCACAATGAGACAGCACAAAGATGAACGTCTCCAGGCTTTTCTCACCAGGTTTAATCTCACTAAGAGTATGGTGATCGAATACCACCCTTCTACAGCGGTTCAAGCCTTTAAGTTAGCCATGACACGTGGCACTCCGTTCCATACCAATCTGGTAGTGAACACGCCGACGACTATGGATGAACTCAATGAAAGAGCCGACGGCTTTGTGCGCCTAGAAGAAGAGGAGGCAGCCAATGCTCGGACAGCGTCGCTCGTGTCGACCGACGAAAAGTCCAAGGCAAAGATCAGGCAGAAGCAGGCTCAGCCGCAGCGTCAGACCTCCTGGAAGGCAGAAAAGAGGTCCAGGGAGGAAGAGCTGATCACTCCGCTGAATGTCACTCTAGCGAGGCTATATCAGGAGAACAAAGATAAGTTTCATCCACCATTGCCAATTAGGCAACCCCTCGAACAGAGGGATCAGACTAAACATTGTGCTTTCCATTCCGATTTCGGTCATCAGACTAATGAATGCAGGAATTTGAGAAGGCAAGTGGAGATGTTGATAGCTAGAGGGGAGTTCGCGAGTTATGTTCAAGGCTCGGCGACAGAGCAGAATCGACCGATGGAACAAGTAAAAAGGAGTCATAAACAAAGCTCCCATAATTCATAACCAGGTCGTATAATCAATGCTATCCATGGTCGACCTGAGCCCAGCGAAGATTCAGATGAGCTACTCCGAGTGTGCTTACGGCAGGCGCAGATGAAGAAAAGGGTTAGCAGTGTGAATACTCTACACCAGCAGATCACATCGATACAGATAAAGTTCGACAGGACAGACCTGCAGCGTGTTCAAATCCCCCATGAAGACCCATTGGTAGTCAGTTTGACAGTGGCGGACTGCCTGGTGCGCAGAGTTCTGATCGATCCCGGGAGCAGTGCGAATGTCATGCCGAGGGACACATTTGATCATCACGAGATTAAACCAGAGAGGCTCAAGCCCACTGGAAATCCCCTGTTAGGATTCGATGGCAAGAGGGTGGAGCCCGTCGGAATGGTGGAAGTAGAAGTTCAAGCTGCAGAACGAGCTCTTATGGAAACTTTTGTGGTTGTAGAGATTCACCCCTCGTACAATCTCCTGATGGGAAGAGGATGGATTCACAGAGTCCAAGGTGTACCCTCAACTTTGCATCAGGTCATGAGGTGCCTCGGACCCGATGGAAATAAGGTGATAGACATTCGTGGGGATCAGGTTACAGCCAAAGAGTGTTATTCCGTCACACTAAAGTATGCTGGGAAAGGGAAGGCGCCCATTCTATCGGCAAGCCCCAGATAGCAATTACAGGAACCTCCGCCCAAGCAGAACAGGGTGGAGGAGTCAGTTGACTTGACCGAAGAGCCCCTTCTGGATGTGCAGATCGATCAGTCCAGGCCAGAGCGAACTACCAGAGTAGGAATAAGACTGGCCAGGGAAGAGCAGCAAGAGCTAGTTGACTTCTTGTCTCACAATGCCGATGTATTTGCATGGAGTCACCTAGACATGCCTGGAATTAATCCCTCCGTATCCTGTCATTCCTTGAATGTCAATCCCAATTTCAAACCAGTAAAATAGAAGCAACGAAGATTTGCTCCAGAACGCAACCAAATCATAGCCGAGGAAGTTGATAGGCTGCTTGATGCGGGATTTATCAGAGAAGTACACTACCCTGATTGGTTATCCAACGTTGTTGTCATGCAGAAGAAGAATGGGAAATGGCGAGTATGCATTGATTTCTCCAATTTGAACAAAGCCTGTCCGAAGGATAGCTTCCCGCTGCCAAAGATTGATCAAATGGTGGATGCCACCACCGGGTATGAGCGTTTAACCTTTCTGGACGCTTATTCAGGTTATAATCAGATCCCTATGGACCCGGCAGATGAAGAAAAAACTTCTTTTGTAACCGAGCGAGGGACATTCTGCTACAAAGTTATGCCTTTCGGACTAAAGAACGCGGGAGCAACTTATCAAAGACTTGTTAGCAAAATTTTCAAGGATCAAATAGGAAAGATTGTGGAAGCCTATATTGATGATATGGTGGTAAAGAGTAGGAAGAAGGATGATCATCTGAAACATCTGCAAGATATATTTGATGTGCTGAGGCGATATGAGATGAGGCTCAATCCAACCAAGTGCTCGTTCGGTGTGAGTTCCGGTCAGTTTTTGGGACACGTGGTCAACCGCAGAGGCATCGAAGTTAGCCCTGCTCAAGCAGAGGCTTTGATTAAGAATGCCGAGCCAAAGACGATCAGAGAGGTGCAATCCCTCACAGGACGAATAGCTGCATTAAGTCGATTCATTTCTAAGTTGTCAGACCGCTGCAAGCCGTTCTTTGACACGATTTGGAGTCATAGAAGACAGGTCTGGGGAGATGAGCAACGACAAGCATTGACCCATTTGAAGGAATATATGCAGAATCCACCAGTCCTGTCAGCCCCGGATCCAGAAGAAAAGTTATTTTTGTATCTTGGAGTATCTAGTGTTACGACAAGTGCCGTTCTGATTCGTTGCAAGGAAGGGGTGCAACACCCGGTATTTTATGTCAGTAAAACAATGACCGAGGCAGAACGAAAATACTCGAAGGCCGAACGGGTGATACTTGCACTTGTAAACGCAAAAAGAAAGTTGAGGCATTATTTCGAATCCCACCCTATAGCTGTTCTAACAACTTTTCCAATCAGAGTGCTTATGCACAAGCCAGAACTCTCGGGCAGAATGACAAAGTGGGCCATAGAGTTAAGTTCATTTGACATAACATATGAGCCGAGAACAGCTGTCAAAGGACAAGCGGTAGCCGATTTCCTGCTAGAATGTGACTCTGAGGATACGGAAGAAGACCTTAGGTGCGGCTCTTGGAAACTTTATGTAGATGGCTCCTCTAACCAGATGGGGGCTAGAATTGGGGTTAAACTGCAAACCCCAGAGGGTACTTCTTTGAGTCAAGCACTCAGACTTGAGTTTCGAGCCACCAATAATGAAGCGGAATACGAGGCGTTGCTGAATGGGTTAAAGTTGGCCAGAGAGCTACAGGTCAGAAGTTTGACTGTTTATAGTGACTCACAGTTGATTGTTCGGCAGGTAAATGGTGAGTACGCGACCAAGGATGACACGATGGAGGTATATCGTTCTGCCGTTCTGCATAAAGCCAAGGACTTTGCAAAGATTGAATTCATACAGTTACCGAGGGAACAGAACGCAGATGCGGACCGGTTAGCATGTAGTGCTTCGAGTTCTGGCGAGACATTGGCGAGGGTGATTCCAATAGGAATACTGACCCAGCCATCTATTTTTGAAAAACCTTTGGACTCTGACCCTTGGCAAGTCAATGTCATACCGTATGAACCGAGTTGGATTGACCCCATCATCACTTATATTCGAGATGGCGTTTTGCCTATGCAAAGGGATAAAGCTAGGAAAATAAAAAAGAATGCTGCAAAATATGCCATCGTGCATAACCAGCTGTACAGAAGGTCCTACTCTGGCCCATACTTGAAGTGTGTCACCCCCACAGAGTCGCAGCAGGTATTGCGAGCTATTCATGAAGGCGTATGTGGCAATCATTCTGGGGGAAGATCGTTAGCGCATAAAGCAATGACACAAGGGTATTTCTGGCCGAACATGTCAAGAGATGCGGAAGAGTTCTCTCGAAGGTGCGATAAATGCCAACGATATGGACCATTGATCCACCAACCACCTGAGGAATTGCACGTAATGGCCTCGCCATGGCCTTTCGCGCAATGGGGGATGGATGTGGTCGGTCCTCTGCCAACGGCAAGAGCTCAGAACAAGTATGTATTACTGGCCACGGATTACTTCACTAAGTGGGTGGAAGCAGAACCATATCCAAGCGTGACTCAGACTCATGTGAGACGATTTATTTGGAGCAATATTATCTGCCGTTTCGGCGTTCCAAGGTCAATAGTCATGGATAATGGCACGAACCTCGACAGCAAGCAAGTAAGAGAACTGCTGGAGGAGTATGGAATTAATCAGAAGTTGGCTGCAGTAAGTCATCCTCAGGCCAATGGACAAGCAGAAATTACAAACAGAACAATTTTCGCCTGCATTAAGAAGAAGCTGGAGGACCATAAAGGGAAGTGGTTGGATGAGCTCCCGAACGTCCTATGGGCTTACAGAACCACCCCAAGGCGGCCGACTGGGGAGAGCCCGTTTGCAATGGCATGTGGTACCGAGGCAGTTATACCTGTTGAGCACTTGGTCCCAACTATCAGAAGCTTAGCATGGAGTCGAGATCAGAACGACAGGATGTTAAGATTGAACCTCGATATGATAGACGAAAGGAAGGACGCTGCAGCAATAAGGTTAGCATCATACCAGCAAGTATTGACGAATAGTCACAACAAAAGAGTGAAACACAGAGATTTTGCCCCTGACGATCTGGTTCTGAAAAGAAAGGTGGGGATAGTCAAAAAAATGATGCCACCCTGGGAAGGCCCATACAGAATTGCAGAAGTCATAGGCAAGGGAGTATATACGTTAGAGACCATGACGGGAAGGTTGGTCAGCAAGCCCTGGAATGCCACGTCTCTAAAGAGGTACTACCAATAAAAGCTAAGTTTCGGCTTTATTGGGTGTTGTTTGTTGTCAATCAAGTACGTATGAATGTGCAAATTCCTAAAATTTATAAAAATAACTTTCTTCTTCAATGGGTTTTAAAAAAAAAAAATTGAAAAGCCAAGTGGCAAGTGGTATTCTAGCCGAGCGCCAGGCACTTAAGCAAGATAAGTGGCAGCTGGCACCATAAGCCGAACGCCAGACACTTGCTAAAAAAAATGAAAAGCCAAGTGGCAAGTGGCATTCTAGCCGAGCACCAGGCACTTAAGCAAGATAAATGGCAGCTGGCACCATAAGCCGAACGCCAGGCACTTGCTAAAAAAAAAAAAAATGAAAAACCAAGTGGCAAGTGGCATTCTAGCCGAGCGCCAGGCACTTAAGCAAGATAAGTGGCAGCTGGCACCAAAAGCCGAACGCCAGGCACTTGCTAAAAAAAAAAAATGAAAAGCCAAGTGGCAAGTGGCATTCTAGCCGAGCGCCAAGCACTTAAGCAAGATAAGTGGCAGCTGGCACCATAAGCCGAACGCAAGGCACTTGCTAAAAAAATGAAAAACCAAGTGGCAAGTGGCATTCTAGCCGAGCGCCAGGCACTTAAGCAAGATAAGTGGCAGCTGGCACCATAAGCCGAACGCCAGGCACTTGCTAAAAAAAAAGCCAAGTGGCAAGTGGCATTCTAGCCGAGCGCCAGGCACTTAAGCAAGATAAGTGGCAGCTGGCACCATAAGCCGAACGCCAGGCACTTACTAAAAAAAAAAAAATGAAAAGCCAAGTGGCAAGTGGCATTCTAGCCGAGCGCCAGGCACTTACCATAAACACGCACACGACAAAGTTAATATAAAAAAAAAAGGGGGAAGAAAAGGTATATATATATTGAAAATGGGTTTGAACAAAGCGTAACACAAAGGAAAAAGAGAAAAAAGATTTCTGTCATCTCATTCATGATAAGCATTGGAGTTACAAAAAATAAAGTATTCAAGTCACATTGTTACAAAAAAGTATGGAATCGAAGAGTCTGGAGGAGTCCTAGCTAGCTGCCCCAGTACCGACAGCCTCCTGGATGTGCCGATCCGCCTCCTCGGTCCCGTCAGCCATCTCATCCTCACGAGGTGGGGAATCAAGATGAATAACAGAGTCATTCTGCTGGGGGCCAACGTCAGCAGTGACTATAGGAGATACCACAGTTGACGAATGAGGAACAGTTAGAGGCTGAACGGTAGGAGGAGCTGTAGTGATCCTAGAGGAAGTAATATCCTGACATTCATCAAATATGTGCTCCGCTTCGGTGGGTTCTAGGTCAACATAGACCCCTAGAGGATCAATCCCTAAATCCTTATTGACCTCATCTGGAGTTGAGCTGGTTTGTCCCTCAGCCGGAACTCGGTCGGAGAAACCTTCTCGGAATCTCTGAGCATATCTAAGAGCTCCGACTCTTGAGAACCGAGCATAAAGAGCCAGCATCCCACCGTTCACTCTGCTGATGGTATCAATCAGAGCAGTACGCTCGTCCAGAGCTCTCTTCTCGAAAGCCATCCGAGCAGACTGTTCATCAGCCAGAAGGCGCTGGAGCTCTGCCTTTTCGTCTCTGATTGAATCACGTTCAGTCTGCCAGACACTCTTCTCAAGCTGGAGGGCATCCTTCTCATCCTGAAGAGAGTCGTTTTCCTTCTTCAAGACATCTCTTTCTTGTTCGGTTTTTTCAAGTCGAGCCAATACCTCAGTATTCTTGCTGGCGAGAAGGTCGTTTTCCTTATTGGCCACCTCCAGGCTATCAGAGAACTTACGGGCCCTGGCATTTCCTATTTTCACCTGCTTCTGCATAGCCATCATACCGAATAAAGTCTGCATAGATATACATTAATAATGGTTAAACCGATAGTCTGGTCGGACGAAGGCAAGACCAAATAGTATGAGAGGATTCATGAGTTGGAAAATAAAAGTCACCTCCATGGCAGATTGGGGAAAGCGGCTGAACACATCCTTTTGGGATAGGCCTTTCGCCGCCTCAAGGTCTTTCGGAGTCCACATGCTCCTATAATACGCCATGGCGGTCTGGCCATCCTTTAGCATGGTCTCGTTCGGCTTCACGAACGTCCCACCCGTTCGGGTGTACCGAGGAACCCATGGTGGTAAAGTGGGAAGAGAAGGGGAAGCTGAAGCAGAAGCAGAGGCACCAGCTGCAACGGGCCCGGAGGGGGCAGGAGCTCTGACTGGGCGATGCAAGAGAGCACTCGGCCCAGAGACCCGGGTCCTTCTTATAAGAGGTTCCTCCTCAGGGTCGACTCCACCGTCAGGATGAGGCCTTTTGCCTCGTTCTTTGTCCCGAGCGCCCCCAGCGGCAGCAGGGGCATTATTTATTTGTGGAGACGCGCTCGGGTTGGTAGCAGGGGTGCTGACAACAGAATCAATAGCCACCGTGCTCGGGATGGTGTCAGAGATGGTGGCTGAGGAAGAGGCTGATACAGGAGAGGAGGTTGCTCCAGCAGCAGAAGTGGTTGGGGGAGTATTCTTCTTCCTACCAAAGGATGGAATCTGAAGCCTGCTCATGGTATAGCCGAGGGATGAGAGCGCTAAAAGGTTGTCTGAAGTGAGGAGGTCTGAGCAAGAAGGAATATCGTTCAGAACGTATTTCTTCAAGTAATTACTCCTATCCCTGCAAACACTGTAGCTCAAGTCATCACAAGGTATGCCTAAGGAGCGACATAAGAAAGTACAAAAGCGAGAAACGCATGTTTCGCAGGGTCAATCGTTTTTATGAGATTTGAATTTCTTATATGAGGAAACAGAACAGACGCCAAAGGCGCTCAGGATTGGGTAATCCTCTGTAGCCGGCGAAGACCAGGCCCCACTAATGCCCACAATGTTATCCCTCCAACCCTTTTCAGATTTGATTGTGTCCGTACATATGGACATCTTGTCAATCGGGTAGAGGTGGTAGAAGGGCTCGTTAGTTCGAATCTTACTGACCTTATAACACAGAAGAAGATCTATGAGGTCAAGGTCCAGACTTCTGTCACGAATCAACAGTAGCATAACGGATATGATTATAAAGAAATTGGGGTTTACCTGCAGGGGGGATATCCCCAGTCTATTGAAGACATAATTAAAGAAGAGGTGCAGAGGGAACCTAACGACATTCAGTTGAAGGTTTGAAAATAAAACTTCGCCGGGAAGGAGGCCGGCACCGGTCATAATATTAACATCCTTAGGGCAAAACCTAACTTGGATGTTGTCAGGAAGTCTAAGTCTCATACGAAGAACATCTAGATCTACAACCATGGTGGAAGTGATTGAAGGATCTAAAAGGGTAAAAAGAAGCCTGCCGAAAGTAAAAAGGAACAAAACTAACCTCTGAGGTAGAAAGCAACAAAGAGCATTGCAAGACCGCTGGAAGAATGACTCTTGAAGGATTTCACCGGAAGAAATTTAGCACTGTTCTAAAAAGATAAACGAGAGATTTGACTGATGATGGAGACGGTAAAAAGGCATGAAGTGGTATTCTAGAGCCTTATAAAGGCGAGGGGGACCCGAGGGCCGAAGCGTCAGGAAGGCGAGAAATTCATCGAGCCCCGGAACATTGATTCTGGATCTGACCGTCCGTTCCCCCATGTGTGTTTCTCGAGCCGTCAACGTCATGATGAGACGCCTTCAATAATTACCCCCTTATTAAACAAGGGGTAATTATGGGGGCAGTTAAGGAGGCCCGAAGTGACATGGGCCGGATATGACTTGCAAACGCGACATCCGGTCCGTACCGATGGGTCAGGCCCATAGAAAGACACTGCCATATGGGCCGAACGCGAATAAGCTCATCAAATATGACCAGAACTCATAGAGGAACGGGCCTAGATCCAGCAGTCCATCGACATTTGTAAATATCTATAAATAGGAGAAGTAATGGATAGAGTAGGGAGAGATATTTTTTGGTTGAAATGCAAGAATTCTAGAGAGAGAAAGGGAGGAGGAATTTCTTGCATCTTCATATATATATATATATATATATATATATATATATTGTACCCCTGTAACGACCCAAATTCGGTGGGTCCGGATCGCTAATGGTCGATAATACACAACAAGGTCCTTAACCGAACCTAAGGAAAAAATGAGGGTAAAACGATTATTATGTGTCACTTCATTCGTAAATGGGCTCACTACGGTTATATGTCATTTATGGGATTATATCATGGTTGAAATGAAGATCAAGATCAATTATGCAAATATCCGCGTGTATGCAGGTATAAAGGCGACGACGGGTCGCTGGGCACTGGACGACCAATCGTCCAGTGTCCTGGGCACACTCACGCACGAAAAGTGATTGTGCAGGGGCACGCAGCGTGACAACCGCTGACCGATCGTAGGGGGCTATGACCAGATGTCCAAAACAAAACTCACTGGTCTACAGTGAACTGGCTAGGTAGTAGGGTTCCTACAACCGATAATCTTAACCCCTTTTGTAAATCAAAATTGCCAACGTGTATATATAATACTTGAAAAAAACTCTAAACATAGTTACGTAATATTCCTAAAATCCTCCAAAACATTCATTTGTATTTTATATGCAAAATATGTATTTTATATGCAAAATATGGTTAAGTTCATAAGTTATATGCCCAAAATACAAAATAATATTTGTATCACTATGAAAATGCCCCAAATGCAAAAGTGTAGCCCAAAAGAATACTGTTACAACATTTTTACAATAAATTACAAAAATTACAAGTTCATGGCCAAAGTCTTTACAAAAGCTATTGTTATTACAAAACGTGTCAATATTGCCCCAACTCCAATCCAAACTCACGTAACTCACACCGAAAATTGCTAACCAACTTTACCGAAACGAAGTTGACTAACTATCCCTAGGCTCAAAACAAACGACCTTTGGGGCTTAGCTAAATTCAACCATACACATCCTAAACCGGCATGTGCTCCCTCTAGGTTGAGTTAACACTGAATTCACGACTTTTGGCCTTCCTTTCTTAAAACCCTTTTTCATAAAACTTCTTGAAATTTAATCCATCATTGACAAACCAACACAATCCCCACAAGGGCCACAACCATGCCAATGACATGAATGCAACGAATATGGTAGTGTAATCTTTAAGTAAAACCATCCATCACAAGGTCAAATAATCATGCCATTTCATTAAACTAACTCATGCATTCATTAATGCATTTTATCAAACATTTAATAAGCATGATAAAAGAACCAGCACACTCAAACACCAATGGCATAGTATGGTATATTTATTTGGCAAAATTTGCATGCATTCATTACATTGTATAATAGCACAACAATTAAAATCATGGCTCTATTTCAACACATAAACATCTACTTGAGCAATTCAGGGCACCAAAATACACAACTTCAATTACTAATAACATAATAGTTTGAACCCAACCCTAAGCTATGGCAAGTACATCAAATATTAATCAAAATTACCATACTCAACATGAAATAAACATTATAAAACTCACAAAGAGGCAAAGATTAGTGGGTTAGACACCCCTACCTCTAATGGAAGCAAAAAAAACCCCAACTTCCTCAAATTTGAATTTGACCAAATGCCTTCAAGATGGACACCAAAATGAAACTCTTGACAAGTAGATCAACTCTTTCAACTAGCTCTAAGCTTCCATCTAACTTTAAATGGGTGAAATAGAGGGATATATATATGTGTGTGTGTGTGTGTGTGTGTGGATTTATATGTTGTAGAGAGAGAAAGTGATACATGTAGAGAGAGAGAATAGTGATATGGTGCAAAAAAAAATTGTAGAGAGAGAATGGTGATATGTAGCAAATAAATAAATAAATAAATTGTAGAGAGAGAAAGTGATACATGTAGAGAGAGAGAGAGAGAGAATGGTGATATGTTGCAAATCTATATATATATATATATATATATATATATATATATATATCTATATATATAATAATGATGAAAATAATAAAATGAAATTAAAAGGGGAAATTTTTCGGAGCTTCGGATCCCACACGGAATATTCTAGACTCAAAAATTTAAAAATGGCGAAACAAGTAACCAAACATTTTTAAGAGTTTTAAACTCTAAGACTTCTCCAAAATAACTCCCCCACTCACATAGCACGAGAAACGATACCCAAAAATAATAAATACAAAAATAAAGAAAATGCAAAAAAAATTCGGGACATTACAACCCAAATCCATAGAAATTCTAAATGTCACAAAATAACATATATTTAGTTACTAAATTGCAAAATATATCTCTGAAAATGACAATTTGTAACTTAATTTGGAGGCTATTACAAAGTGAAGGTCAATGCAACTACAGAACATATTATTTCATGATAATATAATCATATGACTAAAACCTTTGAGTTTGGTAGCTTTCTGTTGTTAGCCAGTCTATTATGAGGTCTTCGGTTGCACACTGATAATTGTAAAAGCCGAACTACATATATCAAGCCCAGTTATATAAATTTTTGTGTTATTTATGTATCCTATGTTTAAAATGTAACTAAAATTAAGGACTTGAGTCTGTCTTTTTAACCAAAGTTGATATGGGACAAAAACTTCTACCAATTAACGTCAAACTAAGATGAGCTCTCAAAGTTTTAGTATCTTCTATAATGGTTGAGGAGTAGCAATCCGAGCCGCTACCATCATTAATCACCTAATAATAGTAAAAACATCGCCCTCACGACAACGTTTTGCAAATCATATTGAGCAACCAATTGAAACGCATGCTAGAGAGACAAAGCTTCCGCCAAACAAGCATCCGATACATTGGGGAGAGAGAGAGAAAAAAAATAGCTATGTTGTATCGAAGTTGCCTTATTTTTTGTCATTTAAAGGCACAAAGGTCTAAAGTCAAGATGGTATTACAAAGACATAAAATCCAGTCAGAAAAAATATACAAATCTTAAAACAAAGCAAATAAATGAAGAAGAGGCTCCAGATTTGTGGATGAAACAGAGTGTTGTGCAAATGGAACCACCATGGGAGAACGTAGCAAACTGGAGAGACCGTAAGGTCTGGCCATCAATACGACAACCGCTCCAAAGTTATAACCACAAGGCGTTCCGACACATAAAATTTCGCACAAGATCCAATTAAGGAGATAAAGATCAAATCTAAGTGGAAAAAATCCAAACCGGCCTGAATCAGAGATCTATTCGGAGAAAAATAACAGATCTGCTTAAGTGAGCCGAAAACGAAACAAACAGGAGCAGATCTAGCTGAATAAAAATAAAAACAGTGTAAAAAACAACCAGCGCACTTATTCGTACACGCCTAGTTTATTGTAACTGTGAGAGACAAGCTAGCAACTCCCCACCCCCATGGAAGGGAGCAGGGAGTGCCGACTTGTTTAGAGAGAGAAAGGTAAAGAGGGGTGAGAGCGTTTTCTGTCGGTGGAAAAAAAAAATTTGTTTTGTTTCGAAGTTGCCTTTAAGACAATCTTTACTAATTACCAGATTCATTACTTGACAAAAAAAAAAAAAAAAATTACATAAACTATTACCACTCAGCAAGTAATTTAACTTAATTGTTATTGTTATTATTATTATTAATAATAAAATGTTATCAAATTTTTTAATTTATTATTATTTTTTAATATAACAAAAATGAAGATATGGGCTATTTTAAGTTGCCATTTGATCATCAGAGGGTAGGAGGAGTAGTTGGAAAAGATTCAGAGTGCAGCGATTCACTCTTTGTTCGCTACGTTCCCTTTTGGTGGTCAACACCACTCCATCATTACGCTCCTTTTTTAAGGCAAACAATGTTGCTAATGATACGCAAACATCATCTGTTATATCTAATTCTATATATTTTTTAGTGTCTATATCCACTCCGCTCTTGTTTATTCTTACTCTCATTATGTTATGCTCTTGCAAATAAAACTAGTCTTATATATATAGGCATTTTTGTCTATTATGAAAATCTAAAAATCTAAATTAGAGTACTTTTTACCCAAAAATCTTAGATATTTACAAACTTTATTGACTCCTTACTTTTATAGGAATGAAAGTATCTTACAATTAACTCTCAACAGAATGAAAGTATCTTACAATTAACCATGTGAGAATATATACAAATCTCTTCCACCCTTTTATTTTTTTTTTTTTGATACTCACACACACATATCTTCACTGAGACTCAAATTCATGACTTCATTTTAGGAAGTATAAACCTATTACCGCTAGACCGGCGTATTGGTGCCTTTTAAGTTTCTCATTTCCTTTTCTTTGTCTAGGCCTCCCTCCTCCTTTGTTTTTTTTGATAATCCACTTGTGATACTGTAATTATTTCTTGTTCTATATATTAAATTTTTTTTTTTACCTCAAAATTTGTAATAATAATATGGTTCTTTGTCTTTATAGATCTCACACTCCTGATGCCAAATTTTGTAAAGTTGTGGCCCAAATTTTGTTTTGGTCTCGATTACTACGCAATTCAATTTTAACCCGTTTTCTCTTGCGGGTGGTGATATGGTTCTAGAACTATTTTGTAGCCCAATAACATCCAGGATTTGAACTGAAATGAAAGAACACTAATAGTCACATGAAAGAGAGTGAGAGAGAGGGTTTTGAGGCTGAAATACGTAATTTTTAATCTTTCGTATGGTGAAAATTTTCACTAAATATTTATTGGGGACGTAAATTTTACACCGATCTATATAAATTCATATATTATTTGCAAAACGTTTTCATTTTTTTTATTAATTTTTTTTATTACATTCATGGTTGGCAATGTTTGTTGTCACATCTTTATGTACAGATGGAAACAATTCCCAACAATTCTAATTATATCTTTTGCTTTATATGAAAGGCAAAGTGCCTCATGAATATGGGTTTAGTGCAAAAATATGCACCATGTACTGAGATATGCAGTACCAATCAATACCGGGAGATTAATAGATTGATTATTTATTTTTATTTTTTTTCATCTAGAAATGCATGCACCGCAAGTCTGCAATCAATGTATTGGGAAATATTATTATTATATTTTTTTTCATCGATAAGAAACTCACATATTATTCACACATTCACTCTATTTTTTTTTAGAGATTTAAACTCTCACTATTCATTTTGGGATGTAGAAAAAATACCACTAAACCACAAGTTCTTGATAAAAAAAAAAAAAAAAAAAAAAAATTAAAAAATTAGATTATTATTTATTTACGCAAAAATTTCAATTTACCAAAAAAAAAAAAAAGAAAAAAGATTGGACTGTTGTTGATAGTATGGTACCAACAATGGAGTGTAGCGTATTTTTATCATAGCAAGAAAAGTAATCAAAGCTAAAATGTTCATATACTATTAAAGAAAGAATTGAAAATATAAATTATTGGCGGAAAAAGAAACAAGATCAATAAAAAAGTAAGAGTAACCCACATTGACACCATGAAAATGCTCTGTTCTTATAAATGGACTAAACCATTAGTGCCATTCAAGCTTCACATCAAATTAATTGAACCATTTTCAGCACTTGCAAAGAAAGTAAACATGGCAGGGTCATCTCCAAACCTTGGCAGTTTTGACGAATTTATAAAAATTTGACGACTTTATATGGTGTGAAATTTTGTATGCAATGTGTATAATTAGAATATTTGTTAAACTAATTGTCTTTTTTGGTATGGATTACAAGCCCATGCCAATTTTCCTCTTGGGCTATTTCACACTGGTTACATTCGGAAAAAACAATTGAAATGTGCATTTCAGCTTTTCCGGTAAAATGAAAACATAAAGGCAAACGCACAAAAATTACCAACTTAGGTCAAATTTGTAGAATCACAAGAAAAATCAATACAGTATTTATTTAAGGGATAAGTGCAAAAAACACCCTTAAGTATATTCCGCGTAACACTTTTACCACTATTTGAAAAAATGTACCAAAAACATCTTTAATCTTTTCACATTGTGCAAAAATACACCTCAATCAGAAATTTGACATAAATTAGGGGGTTAGTGCAAAAACCACCCCTCTACTTTCAAAAAGTTGCAAATAACACCCCTACTGTTCAAAATCGACCCCTCTAATTTCAAAAAGTTGTAAATAAGGGTTTCTAACCAACATTTTTAACATGTGCCGTGCATGTGAGCAAATGTTGGCCTGTAATACAAAAAATACCCTTTTGCACTACCCAAAATGCCCAAAGGGGGATATTTGCACACTTTTGAAAATACAGGGGTTTTTTGTAAATAATTAACAAAATTTTGAAATTTTGTTATTCTCTCCTCTTTAACGGCTCTCTCTCTCTAAATAATTAATTTTGTTATTTTCTTATTTGTATTAATTAATTTTCTTTCTATATATAATACACATATTTTATATATATAATATTCATTATATTCATATTTCTATTATTTCTCTCCTATTTATTTTATATCCTTCATTTCTATATATAATATTCATATTTATGTATTTTATTTATTTCTTCTTCCTCAGTAACGATTTTCTTTTCATATTTAAAGAACTTCTGTTAAGGTCACTCATGGAACAATTCCGAATTTTGTTACGATCAAGGTTCTTTCAAGAAGATGTGTATTGTTTGATATTCTTTTATAGTAATTTTTTTTTTGGCAAAAATATACTCACCATCTAGTTTTGTCCTTCCAAGCATTTAAACCATCAATATTCTCTTTTGAAAGATAAAAAAAAAACGCCAAATTACAAGATCCTTGATATATTATTCTATAGTTAGAATTATTTTTAATTTTTTCATCGATTTTTAATATGGTAACCAAATTTTATTACTCGTTACTTTATTCTTAAAATTAACGATCTTATGGAGTATTCTAAATTATTTTTTTTGTACTGAATATGAATATAATAGATTATACGAATGGGAGGGACCAGAGGGTTACTTCTCAAAATTTATAGTTTTTTCAATATCGTATACAAGCCTTTAATATTTATTAATTTGAAACTAGAACTATATATATATATATATATATATATATATATATATATATATATATATATTTGGCACTTATTATATAATTCTCGAAAAAAAAAAAAAGAAGCAAAGTTTTATTTAATAATATATGGTTGATTTAATATAACTTACCAAAATTAAATTTTTCTTTATATATATTAGGGAGAAATTGGTTATAGGGATTTAAATCTGAGCTTTTGGCATATCATACACTTGTAAAAAATATGCATTGAAACTAAAATTAGAGTAAACTCAGTTCTAAAATTGAAATAAATATATTATTTGCGCTAATTAAAAAATAAGTTTATAAAAAAAAATTAAATGAATGTGCTGATGTAGTTTAGTAAGAAATTTGTTAAAAATATTATTCAACCGTACAGTTTAATTTTATTTTATATAAAATTCGTAAATTGTTAAGGACAATATAGAGTCGTAGACATAGATCGGAGCGGCAGGGGTAAAAAATGGATCGCCAATAGCACTGCCGCAAACTGTTCCCTGAATAGTCATTTTCAGCGTATTATCCCATACTTCGCATGGATGGATGGAGAGTTTTAGGTATAAATCCAGACTCTGATCAATTCAAATGAGTCAGATTGAAAAAAATGCCGATTCAACTCATTTGTGATCAACCGCATTGCATAATACACCACGTTGACGACGATGTATGTGCAGTCCATCTTTTACTTTTACCAGATAGATTCAGTTGATAAACAATAATTAAATATACACAGGGCAGAAAAAAAAAAAAAAAAAAAAAGAAAAAGAAAAAGAAAAAAGAAAACAAAAGCAAACAAAACACTCCAATATCGTAAAGATTCTGCAATCTTGACGACTTCGGTGGTAAGAATGCAGCGAGGTGGTGTGAGGAGAGATTGGAGGTGGTGTAAGGAGAGATTGGATATTAGGGCTTTCATATATTATTGGTAAGAATTCTTACAAGCGGTCTGATCTGAGATTGATGATGCGGCGGTCAACGGCAAGGAGGACGATGAGGAGAACGGTGAGGCCGAGGGACAAAAACGGCTCGAGGGACAAAAACGGCTTGAATGAAAACCCTCGTTCACCATGAACACCGGCGAGTTAAGAGAAGAGAGAAAAATTCACCCAAAACAAAAAATTAAAGCCGAGAGAAATAAGATTTCATTACCCACATCACCCAAAACGACGTAGTTTAGGTCAATGTCTATTTGGGTAATTTCAACTTCTTCAATTTTTTTATTATTATTGAATAAAGAATATTGGGGGGTATTTTCGTATTTTTACCTACCCCTCTGACAAAAAGCCCTTATTTGCAACTTTTTAAAATTAGAGAGGTCAATTTTGAACAGTAGGAGTGTTATTTGTAACTTTTTAAAAGTAGAGGTGTGTTTTTTGCACTTACCCCCATAAATTAGTGTTGTAATACTCGTTTTGTCATTTTACTCTTCTGAAAATACCCAAGGAGGTATATATGCTACTAATCTCATAGTATATGGGTGTTATATGCACATTAACTTATATATATATATATATTTTGAAACTTTGTTCGCTATATATATCTTTAAACATTTTTTTTAAAAAAAACTTTGAGAATTTGTAAAATAGGATTTGAATTTGAAAATCAGTTTGCACTTTATTTTCTTTTTTTATTTTTAATTTTTTATTTTTATGTTTACTTTTCTTTTATACTTTTATTTTTATCTATCATTTTCAATCATTTTATTTATTTTTATATATTTTATAAAATGGTTCAATAGAGGTAATTTGGTTAGTTTAGGTTTTAAATTTGGCAGATGGACCTATTTGCACCAAATTGAAACTTTAAGGGTGTTTTTCGCACGTGAGGGGAGTGTCCTCCGATATGTTCTTTTTGATCATTTTACAAATTTATTTATTTTTATATATTTTATAAAATGGTTCATTGAGGGTAATTTAGTTGATTTAGGATTTAAATTTGTCAGAGATACTTATTTGCACCAAAATAAAACTTTATGTGTGTTTTCAAAATAAAAATTTATAGGTATTTTTTTGCACATGAAGGGTGTGATATGGACCGTAAACATACT
Organism: Cornus florida; assembly: GCF_030987335.1. NCBI lineage: Eukaryota > Viridiplantae > Streptophyta > Magnoliopsida > Cornales > Cornaceae > Cornus > Cornus florida. The sequence goes on from NW_026775577.1 coordinate 15,191,089, forward strand.
TTAGATATATTTTTTGCACTTGCACTTATTTAAGAACTGCAAAATCCCTTTGGTGGGTCCCCTGAAGAGTTGTGCTAATCGTTTCCGATGAAAGAAAAATTAGTACACACAAATTTTGTTCTTTGCAAATAAAGACAAAATATGGGTAAAATAATAATTTATTAAATCATAAATATTTGAAGTACAATCCTTTGTGATATCTTTTATAACAAGAATGATCATCTGATTCGATTTCCTTTTTGTTGTTGGTTGGATCCAAGGGCTGCACGAACTTGTTCTTGAATCACAGTGGAATTTGATGAAGAACGATACGTCTTTGGATGTGCTTGATATTCTTCGCTTTTGGGTTTGGATTCTGAATTTGTATTTCTAACTTCTGAGTCTCTGGATTTCTGAAAGACGAGTCTTTCAATTTCTGGACCTTCTTGATTTCTGAATCTCTGGAATTCTAGACTCTTGAATTTTGAATCACTGGATTTCTGAACTCTGAATTTGTGTACCCCTTTCTTCTTCCTCAAGGCCTCTATTTATAGACAAAAAATCATAACTGGCCGAGCCGGTTATATTATGATAATTATTCTTAAAATTAATTATTCCAAATATATTTTATTAGGAATAATTATATTTTCATTTAATCATCTGGGCTGGGCTAATTAAATAATTTAAGTGGACCAAGTCAAGACCAATTAAATAACTTAATTAAACATTAGGCCAATATTTAATGGGTCCATTTGTTAAAACCAAAACCACTAAATTTTAATGTCTACAATCCTATATTCATTTCATGTGTTGAATTTTTTAGGTTAGGTAATTAGAAGTTAGAGGGAAGGGGGATTGATTGGGTTGGGAATCGAACTCGAGTCATTGCAACCACTGAAAAAAACCCAAACCACTGGGCCAAGCCACACTCGCATAGCCGTAACTGATTCACCACGGTCTTTTTGGTAAAATGATACACCAAAAGGTCCAAAACTAATATTTATCTTAATAATTTTAAAATAAAAATATTTGTTTATTATTTCCAAATATTATATAAATTATGGGTCAAAAATGTTAAAATATGCTATATAATATATATATATATATATATATATATATATATAGTATGATTAATAATTTTATTTTATTATTATTATTATTTTCACCTGTTATATAGTATGAATTTTTATTTATTTCTTTCATTATTATTTATTAATTTTTATAAAAAAATTATAATCATTAAAAAAAAAAAAAATCATCAATATGTTCCGTTTTGGAAGTCAACAATGTTTGAACATTTTCTCTCTCATTTAAGCCTATTTCTTTCTATTTGTTTTGTAATTACATAAGAAACTCGCCTTATATATATGCACTAACTAAAATATAATATATAGAATTCTCCATCCAAATATCTTAAATATTTGCAAACATTATAGAACTCCTTAATCATCTACAAATCTCTACACTCAATAAATCTCTAATAAATCTCCAATGTTATAGAATGATCCAAATCTTTTAAACACTTCATAATTCTCTACACCACTGGGATCTATTATAGTGCTTGTTTTAGATTAATGGTTGGCGGTTCAATTATTATTAATTCCTACAGCCTTTAGTTTGGATTTTTTTTAAATGATCAAAAAAGTTTTTCATAAATACGTTTCAAAATAAATAAATAAATCTATTACAGCACTGGGAATATAGTGAAAATCAATCTGTGTGGTACTCTTTTCTTTTATGATGTAAGTTAAGTTTGAGTTAGATTTTATTGGTTGATTTAATTATTTTTGTGATCAATTCAGTTTTTTATTTGATGAAACCTGCTTGTTAAATGAATAAAAATAATTATTGCATAAGAACATCCAACATGAGAGAGAGCGAAATATATATATATATATATATAAGATTCATGTCTCTACATATTATATTCATTTGTTACATTGGTGGTAAATGGTATGTTTGGTTATGAGTGTATCATAAAAACAATACCATCTGCCTAGCTCCATATATTTTCAAAAGGTGTAAACTTACGGGATAATTCTAAAAAAAATGGTGTTTTGGTGGTCAAATGTCAAAAAAGTGGAGTCAAACTCAAGTTTTTCAAATTAATGAAATTTTATCAAATGCTACCTTGGACATGAAAGTTTACACTAGATTTTCTGTTAATTCCTAAACTGCCCTGAGGCGAATCTAAGTTTGACCTTGAAGGACTAGACTATCCCTTCCTCTATCTCAGAAACACTCTGTTCTCAAAGGATTTATTATCACGAGAAACTTAAAACATAATCACTCCACCAATATTGTTGCCACTCTACACTTTATCTCTATCTATCTTATCACCACCAGTCCCCCGCCCCGCCCTACCCCGCCCCGCCCCCGTCTCTATTTCTCTCCATCATCACCACCATCTAGTGTATACCACAAAAATCTTAACCCTAGGGTCGAATTAAAAAAATACACTAAAAAAATGATCAAAATTATTAATAAAAAAAAAAAGAAAAGAAAACACTAAAAATTGATCGAAAGAATATCACCACCACTGATTTGTTGGCCAACAAAACCACCACCTCTAATACCCAACACCACTACTAAATCATTTGCTGTCACCTTGCTGGCACCACCTCCTCTCTCGCTGCAGCCATCGGAGAATCATATGGTAGCGTGATAACCTCTTTGACAATTTTAGATAGGGGTTGAAATGCAACGCTGCTGAAAATTTTACAAAGGACTCTAGCTTTTAGGGACATGTGTGGGCTTTCAAGAAATGATGCAAATTGTTGTTGTTGTTGTTGCAATTGTGATATTGGGATTTGTGATGATGATTGGATGGTCTTAGTTATGGGTTTGACATTTTCAGCCAATCGCTCCATGGAAATTTCTTATTAAATGGGTAATTGGGTCATTTTGTAATAGGGCAGTTTAGGAATTAAAAAAAAATCAACACTAAATTTCTATGTCTAAGTCAGCAATTAATAAAGCTTTATTAATTTGGAAAACTTGAGTTTGGCTTCATTTTTTTGGCATTTGACCACCAAAACACCATTTTTTTATTTTTTAAATATCATCTACATGAACTTATTCCAAATTAATTAAAAAAAAAACATTGAAGCTTCATTTTTTTTTTTTTTTTTTGCTGAATTTGGAATTTGAAATTTAGCTGTCCTGTAAAATTTGGATGATATACCAAAATTTAAATTTGGAAAGAATTTACAAAAATTTGACTGACTTGAGAAAATTTTCATACCATATATATAATTTGAATATTTGTAAAAGAATTTTATCTTTATAACTTCACATCATACTGGTAATAAATAAAAATTCATAACTCATTTCTGATGTATTCTTCAAGATGTGGACAAATTTTCTTTTTTGATTTTCATATATATTTTTTTAAACATCAATATATTGTTTTAATGAAACAAGTTTAATTATTTAATCAAATAGATTTCACAAGAAAATCCAAAAACTTTAATGGTTTCAGTCAAATTGAATAATGGAAGTTTGAGTTTGTTTAGAGGCCAACAGTGAAACTAAGGATGATACTTACATTTACTTTTTATATGTATATTTTTGTTGAGTTTAACCATATTACGTAACGTTTTAGAGGCCAACAGTAAAGCTAATGATGATACATCAACATTTGCTTTTTTATGGTATTTTTTTAGGGTCTATCTTATCTATCTAGCATCTACCTACCTTCTTACTTTCACCTTGTTCTGCTTTGTAACTTCACCTGACAAATAAAAGTCTATAAGCATTTTCCTCTAATTTATAGAATTCTCAACCCAAATATCCTTAGTTACGAACTTTCTACTCTTCTAAAAATCTCTACACTATAAATTGTCCCATATAATTGGACTTTAAAGAACTTCTAAGACTCATGTCCCACATTTTACTATAAATTATTTTCAAAATGCCAAAATACTGTTCTAGTTCTTATGACACACAGACTTTAGTGGGCTGAGTTCTGGCAACTCTTCTGGAAGATTTTAGTAACTAGAATTAATGCAGTGAAACTGTCAACTATAATTATAGCTTGGTAGCTTAAATGTTTGTTGCACCACTCCTCTTATCAATAGTAAGTTTAGAGTCTCATATGGTAATTTTTTTTTTACCCTTAAAGGGTGATAATTTATGTCAAGATATATTAAATCGCAAATTTGTTCATTAAAATTAAATTATTTAGATAAATCTTCCAGAAGAGTTGCCAGAACTCAGCCCACTAGAGTCTGTGTGTGATAAGAACTAGAATTAATGCAGTGAAAATTAAATTATTTGGATATTCAAATTTAAGTGACTGTGTCAGGTATAAAGTACTTCTTGACTTGCATGCCCATAAATGTGAATCAGAACAATTGTAAGAGTTAAATTTTTTTTTTTAATTGTTCATTGCTAGAGTACCTGTTACTACAGTGATGAAACATGCAAAAACACCAAATTGGTACTTCGATTTTTTACCACTATTTACGAAACGTTTTAACACTGTGCAAAACAAAACATTGGTGACAATTAGGTGAGTTTGGATGAATTTTGGACTGATCATGAATGGACAAGTGAGTAATGGTTCAATAACCTATTATCAGCCCATTTATAATGGGTCACAAACAGGTTTGGTATAAAATGGGTAAGTTAACCCAAGCCATACCAAATATTTTCAGACACAATTTATCTAAGTTATTTTTATTGTTGAAAAAAAAAAAATTAATAAATATTTTTATTTCATGGGTTACAATTGTTTTTTTCATTTTTATTTACTTTGGTGTTTTTACGATTTCCATCAATGTAGTAACGGCTACTCTAACAATGAACAGTAAAAGTAAAAGTAAAAATAAAAATAAAAACTCTTAAAATTGTTGTGATTCACATTTATGGACATGCAAGTCAAGAAGTGCAACCATAAAAAAAAAAAAAAAAATTCTCACGGTCGATGAATATAATTTGGATGTGTATTATAATTTATAAGTATAATGTACCACCTTTTTTTATATTGGAGATACCAAGAAAAACATCAGAGACAAGGAGAATCATGGTCTCCTCATGGTTTTGATGAGCATGTGAAATACCAATGCTGTGTTTTCGTTTGTTTCACCTTCCTTTTTTCGCATTAGGCTAACATCAATTTCCAAGACAATAGAAGATAAGAATATCCATTACCTTGTTGCCCCTTGTCTCCTATGTACACCAATCTTTCTGCAACCATATATTGTTCCAAGTGATAATTTTCTTTTTTTATGATTTTTTTTTTTTTTTCACTGACATTGTGAGATAAATCAAATAGGAGTAGATATAAATCTTATGTCCACTAGACAAATAGCAATCTACTGCTAAAAATTAATATTTTGGTGGTATTCAACTATGGTTCTTTGAATCAAGAAATTCATGAATATGTCATCCTTAGTGTGCTGTTGTCTGATATGATTTCACTCTCTGAATTATTCTAAGAATATGTTAGAAATGTGGTCGAGAAAAAGAAGAACAAAGAAACGCACAAGCACTAATGGCATCTTGCTGCTGTTGTTTTTCATATTCATTGTAAAATGTTATCGAATTTCTACGTTGCTTATTTCATGACCACAACATTACACAAATAATTCAATCTTGCATGTTGTTGGCGGAAAATGTTACAATTTGAGTACATTATGGATGCCCACCTTGGCATCACATGCATATATGCTGCCTTGGCAGTTGGCACCAATAATTCAGTGTTTGCCTTCATTGTGCTCCTATATATAGATTGAAGATAATCATTGTTACTCAAAGCTTGACTGTGTGTACTGAGTTTTTTCAGCATTTGAAATACAACAACAATGGCAGGCTCATCTGCATTGCCTCCTGTGAGGTCCATCAGCTTGCCCTCCAGGTTGCAGCCCACTTCTGTCAAAATTGAAGACGAGTTAGACAAGCTCAAAGCATGGCAAGCATCATCAGTGTCTGCAACAGAGGCAATAGGAGCCGACACTATTCAAAAAGGTCTAGTTGGGCTCCCGGAGTTGTATACTCGTGTTGTGGAACTCATTAGTGCTCCACTCACTCAACAAGCTCTTATTCGTCATCAAGACGAAAAAGTAGTGGAAGAGGCACTAGATTGTTCAGTGACATTGCTGGACACATGTGGCACTGCACGGGACATGTTGTCGTTGATGAAGGAGCATTTGCAGCACCTTCAATCAGCTTTACGAAGGAGGGCTGCAGAATCAAGCATTGAATGTAGTATTGGTGCTTACATTACCTTCAAGAAGAAGGCTAAAAAAGACATCTCCAAGTGCATCAGAGCATTGAAGCAAATGGAAAGCAAAACAGGATCATTTCCTGTCTTAGTCTTGGATGATCACTTGTCAATGGTGGTCAGATTGCCAAGAGAAGTTAGCACTATAGCCATATGCGTTTTTCGATCTCTCTTGCTATTCTTGTCTATGCCAGTGATGAAGAGCAAGCTTGGTGGGTGGTCATTGATATCCAAACTGATGCCTACCGGATTGGCTGTTCACGAGAAACGACAGAAGATGATCAATGAGGTGGGGAGTGTAGATGTTGCTCTTTGTGCTCTATATGGGCATGTGCAAAACAATGGTGTGAAGGCAGAATTTCAACTGGTGCAGAGGAAGATGGAGATACTTGCTGCTGGCATGGATAGTCTTGAGGCCGGACTAGATTTCGTGTTTAGACGTCTAATCCAGTACAGAGTCTCTCTGCTTACTGTTCTCACTAACTAAATTGAGACGACAAAATTTTTTGTACAAAGCATATTGGTCATTGCTTCCAAATTTTAAAGGATTTGCAAATGTACCAGACTGCAATTGTATGCAAAAAGTGTACTAATACATTGAATTATAGTACTATCTGATTTCCTATACTTTTAGCTATCTTTCTATTTTCTTTTGCAATGCAATAGCAATAATTTGAACATTTTTACTTGATTTTCACCGCTTAATGCTCTCTGAGCCATTGTTTACAAAGAAACTTGATCAGTAACATAACATGCCACCTGAGTTTGCACTTGGAAATATCATCTATTTAGGAGATTAATTGTAGCTATCATAAGGTACTAACATTGTGAGATTTAGTACAACCAAGGTCACAACTGGATTTCCTAGGTCTGATTGGAGTGTGCATCAAAGACTGTTTCTATGGTTGTTCTTATGCATATTTCAGAAAGCACTATTTTTAATCTGATAGTGCAACTCCCTTGGAGTGTTTTTGTCTAGACTCGAGAAACTTCTATTAAAAAAATTTCCATTCTACTTCCAGTAAAATTCGAATTTTTATCTTCTTCTCCATTGCCTGAGCAATGAGCATCTCTCTTGATGGGTGATGAATCAAGCATTTCTTTCCAACAACAACCACAGATGCATCCCAAGCATCAAACACCACTTAATGGACTTGAATTCCATTGGTGGAATATAATTTGGCTTCAAATTACAGTCCCATGTATTATGTATATGAAATGGCCCCTTAACTTCGGAGTGAAGTAATTCTAAGACTGATATTCAAGTTCAATCCCAGAATAACGGAGTGGGGAGACTAAAAAATTTCATGAGTTTGAGAGAAAAAATTGAAATGTAGCCGAAGGTAGCATCTTGATTTCATTGCTTAGAGGCAGAAATCTGTACATGAGGACCACAGAAGCCTGTAAAAACTGGTCAAAACTGTGGTATGTGCTCTTAGCATGTCAGATATCCACAAGAACTTTCAAGCCATCATTGGAGATGTACTGATGAGTGTTATGTAGTTCCAACCCTATTTTAGTGCTGAACCTATTGAAAATAATGATTAAGCTATAATTGTTGTGCCGAAGGTGTGCATCATTAAGGTAGCATAATAAACTGACCACCATTATATATAGTATACTCAGCCCAATAAATCACTAAATCACTTATTGTGCCACTACAGTTCAGCTCAATGCCTAATTAATCAGATCAGCGACTATGTTAGATGTAGGGTCTAATCCCTCAAATTCAAGGATTCTACAGCAGCTAGGAGCTTAGCTGCACAATATTGTTTTGATTAAACATTGGGTGTATGTTTTATTGTTTTTTCAGTTCTCCGAAGCTGTCTCACACTGTCACACGCCACTTTTTGACCCTAACAGGACTTGAACCCTCGTCCTTCTACCTTAAAAGGTTCAGGAGATTCCACTAGTCTACAATCCTTGGTGGTGCTTTCAGTAGGTTTTAGCCTTGTGATGGAATGTTATTTTGTTCTCTGGGAAAGCTGCTGCAGTTTTGTTTGGGCTTCTGGAGAACTGTCATGGGCTGCTTATTTTGTAATTAGTAGCTATTAAAACCTTGAGCATTAAAACCTTAGCTATTATAAATGTTTGAACAACTCCTAAATGTTTAGGTGTGAAAATTTGCTTTAAATTGTGAAGTTGTAATTACTTAGCTATTGAAACCTTGGGCATGCCCCAAAACTGAGAATGAAGTGAGGCCACTATAACACTAGACTATCTGGTATTACAAATCTACATAAACAATCTTAAATATACCATTTTTTACTGCAATAACTAGGTTTTTTTTCCCCCCAATTTCCGGGGGAAGAAAAAAAAAAAACTATTTCCCTCAAATGCAGGGTTCTGCATTCAATTGACCTAGTTAGCCTCTTACAAGAATGCCATCTTGTGATTGCCCTCAGTTCAATAATAGGCTTAATAGCTCAAGACAAAAACATGGGAATGCACCGAACAATTTAAAGTTAAAAAAAGAAATCAAGAACAAGAAGAATCTATCCTTATAGATTTTGCATTCTATATATTGGCGATCAATCATCCGTACATCCCTCATTGTGTTTATATTGAACAGAGCCAATGTCGGATGCTGCAGTAGGATTCATGGATCAAGTAAAAACATAATAGCTGTACCATATGATAATTTAATTAAACTATGCCTTATTTAAATACATTGGCAGATTGAGAACCTCAAGGGAGACATTGTGACGACATCCCATTCGTGCACATATATATATAAATATACATCTGCATTATTCTGTCTTAACTACCATATCCATCTACATCTGTAATCAATTTATAATATGGTTCTTGATCTCTCAAGGTTCAAGGTTCATCACATTTAGACAACTTTGGAATGCACCATTTATTTCTTAATGTGACCGACTTTTATGGATTCATGGAACATTGGAAATGTAAGATGGCGGTGATGGATGTGTACGGGAGAAGATGAGCCTAACAAATCTAGTTTAGTACGAAAAAAATCCAGAAAATGAGATATATGGTACCCAAATTAATACAATTGAGACTAATAGAATAAGTTAGTGTTTTTGGATTTGTTGGTTGAAGATATGACAGATAACACATTGCAGAGAAAGCCCCACACTCCCTTCACATGCATATCATATTGACATTGGAATCAAATATTATTTTTTAGTCCCCTCATTTCTTCTTCCAAGGTGTTGGTATAAGTATACAAGTGAGGATTCATCAGAGAATTACACATTGAACCTATTTTGATATAACCATTCATACCATAAAAGTACAACTATGGCAGGTTTCTCCCCAAAGTCTATTACTCACTACCATGTCCGGTCTATTAGCTTTCCGGCTAGATCTCACCCTAGCACAATAAAAGCAGAAGAAGAGCTAAACAAGCTTAAAACTTGGGAAGCGTTTTCTTCGCCAAAGGCAGACACAATTTGCAATGGCTTGTCTGGCCTAGAAGAAGTCTTCGAATGCATAGAAGAGCTTCTTAGTTTGCCAGTAGTCCAACAAGCTCTCGCGCAACATCAACACGAAACATTGGTCAATGAGTTGCTTGAAGGGTCCATCAGATACATAGATATATGCAGCAACATAAGGGATACTGTTTTGCTAATGAAGGAAGGTGTCCGAGAGCTTCAATCTGCTCTCCGAAGAAGCAAGGCTGCCAATATGAGCATTGAAAGCAATGTCAATGCTTATGTATGCTCTAGGAAGAGGATGAGGAAGGAATTTGAAAAGTCTCTCGTGACACTGAAAAATATTGAAAACAAACTTGCAGCCTCTTCTCTCTTGGACATTGACAGCCACCTCTTGGCTGTGGTTAGAGTACTAAGAGAAGCAAGTTTGGTCACCATTTCTATCTTGCAGTCCCTTTTGTTATTCCTCTCTGTGCTGGTATTAAAGCCAAAGCCGAGTAGATGGTCATTGCTTTCAAAACTGGTGCAGAAAGGAGGAGCAGCATCTGTTGGTGAACAGAACAATATGAATGAGGTGGAGAGCGCGGACATTGCTCTACGCGTCTTATTGTTGCAGAGTTCAAGTGAAGATGGTGAGGAAGAAAGGATCCAAAGTGCACATAGGAGGTTGGAGGATTTGGATGCTGTTGTTGGACATTTTGAAAATGGATTGGAGGGCTTGTTTAGGTGCTTGATCCACACAAGAGTGTCTCTGCTAAACATACTCTCTTGTTAGGATGATCTAGACATCCATTTTTTTATCAGGAAGTCTTCATCCACAGTTCAAAAGAACTTAGTTGAGGTTTTCAATTTTTTTTTTTTTTTTTTTTTTTTTTTAAATGTACATTTATGATTCAAATTGTTTTGTAACATATAAGATTTGTAATTGAGTACAATTTTCAAAGTCAGTGAGCTCTGCCATTGTATATTATGTTCTTCTGAGTTTATTTAAGGGATTATTTGTCCATTGTGTTTGAGATCAAATCCATTTGTAAAATGAGATTTCAAAAAGGAAATAGAAAGGAAAGAATTTGAAATAAATCCCATTTCAATATTTATTATATTGGGTAGGTAAATCACACACACAACCATTTGCAGTTTTTTTGGGACTCAAATCTTCAAGCTTCCATTTGCTTAAATCACATAAAATCTGACCTTGAAATACAATCCAGTTTCGAGTTCTATCAATTCCAAACAATAAAAATTCATTTGAAAATCCAAAATCAATAAAATCCCATAATTCCAATAATATAATTTTGAAAAATACAGTTTATGGGAATAAAGTTACTAATCAGGTAAGGTTTTTTTCATTTGTGACCTCTTAGTATTGCTTTTCTCAGTCAAGCAAGGTTATGATAGTGGTTAAATTTACTTGAAAAAAAAAAAAAGGTTATGATGGTGAAAGTTCTCAGAGGCTGACTAAAATTTACATGAGTTTCTTAGACATTTTACAATACAATTTATCATTGAACCAGGAATTGAAATTCTAAACTGTAATGGGTCTGCTTAATTTGTAGGTCAGAAATAAGAAAATTGTTTTAAAAAATTCAGAAAATATTAATTTTTAGAAAACTATAAAAAATAATCATACGAAAACAAGTTCTTTTTTATTTTAATTTAATTTTCAAAAAATAATTCTCATAAATCATCAATTAAACAAAAAATTTACCATTTTATTCTTACCAAACTGCACCTAACAGATTGCATCTTGAAAGTACCAGCCATATACTATCCTCGGTCAATAAATGTTATTGTTTTTCTTAAATAATAAAAGATATATTGATAATTAATAAAAAATCCTACTACATTATCGATAGGGCATACCCAATATTTTAAAAGAAAATGATAGAGTTACCGAATGATTTTCCCGAATAAGTCCCGAATTTGACGAGTGTTTGTCCACTTCATCTACTTAAATCATTTTCAAAAAAATAATTATTTAACATGTGATAAGAATAACCAACCACATTAAATTCAATATTAATTCAAAAATTTCTTTTCGGTCCCATCATTACTCTACTTTAAATTAATTTCACGAGTCTAAGAAAATAGTGGGCTAGCATGTTTTGGGCCCAGCCCAACATCACACAAAAGACCACCAATTGTGCCACTCCCACCTTCTTCTTTCCACGTGTCAGATTATACAACGGCTCTTTTTTCTCTCCAAAACCGAAGCAGCTGTGGGGATCAAGTCGGTGCTTCATTGGGCCCACGTGAGCGAACATGCCATATACCCTTTCTTCTATTCTTTTCCATCTTTGCAGACCGTTATACTCAGCTTATTACCCTTCATTTCCGCTCTCTCTCTATACATATTTTATCTCTCTCTCTCTCAAAAGTTGGAAAGGGGAAACATGACTGTCGCAAGTGTAGCCACCAGACACTGTAAGAAGGCGATGAAGTTGGGAATCAAGATCTTCCGCAGAGGCTTCAATTCATCCAAATGGTTTGTGCTTAAATCTCTCTCCTCTTCCTCTTCCTTCTCAATTTCTCTTCTCACCCATTTACTGCAAATTTAAACCCTAAACAATTTCTCTCTCTCTTTAATTATATATGGAAACAGCAAGACAGGTGCGAAGATGGCAGTGGCGAGGATAAAGTTGCTGAGGAACAAGAGGGAGGCGGTGGTGAAGCAGATGAGGCGAGACATTGCTTTGCTTCTTCAGTCTGGTCAGGATTCCACTGCTCGCATCCGGGTATTTTTTTTTTTTTTTTTTTTTCTTACACCTACATTGATTGTTGATTTGATTTTCCTGCTTTTTCTTTAGTTGTTTGTTATGATCTCCAATGGGTATTGCCTTGTGAAATGAAAATTGAATTTCTCAGCTTGAAATTGGTTTGTGGGACTCTAAAAACAGTGATTTTGGCTACCCATCTTTTCTTACACCTACATTAATAATTGATTTGATTTTCGTGCTTTTTCTTTACTTGTTGTTATGATCTCCAATGGGTATTCCCTTATGAAATGAAAAACTCATGAAAATTGGATTTCTTTGCTTGAAATTGGGTTATGGGACTCTAAAAAATCCTGATTTTGGCTTATTGTTTAAACGACATATAATCTGATATGGGATTCGATTTCACTAAGGTTGCCACGACTAGCTCTGGGTCATTTAAGCCCGTGGTACAGGAATTTTTTATTTTTTTATATATATATTTTTTTGATACAGAAACCCTATGACATTAAATAAAATTCTGTTCTTGATGAAATAAGACTGCAGAACTGAACCTCTTAAAAAAAAAAAAAAACTGATGAAGCAATAATTAGAATGTCACTTTTTGAGTTTATTTTACACAGTATAAGATATCTTCCCGAATCACTCCTGTGTTTTTAGTTGAATGTAGATGAAACTTTTGCAATTATATCTCGTCAACTTGTCTAAATCTATATGAGGTCATTTTTAGGATTTAAAAGAATGGCCTTGATTCCATATTGATGTGATTATCATACTGATGTCTCTCTATTTACACCACCAAAATTAGTTTGCATGTTTAAAGGATTTTAAAAGAATGAGCTTGGTTTGACATAGATGTGATTATCATGCTAACTTCTCTATTTACACCACTAAAATAAGTTTACATGTTTAAAGGATTTATTTAAAAGAATTACCTTGGTTCCATGTTGGTGTGATTATCATAACCTTAAGGGACACAATAACCTTAAGCATCCCATTTACAAAAGAACAAAACATGTCTTGTCATTAAAATTAAACTCAGATTTAATCAGGAAAGAGCTCATCTGCTTTACTCAGTATCAGCATTCATCATGACTATCCGACCTTTGCTGTTGTTCATGTTTCTGAAATTGTAGAATGATAAATCCCACAGTCTTTTATTCAGACAAAGTTGTTTTGATCACTCCCCTTAAGGTAGCTTGACAATTTTCCCTGAATCGATCATTTGTGGAACAATTGGATCTGGCCAACCACACTGATAGAATATATAACCTTTTCTTCATTAAAATTTTACAGCAGTGATGGAAAGACCCCAACAAAAAGTGTTGGCACTCAGGGCGAACACTCTTCATGGTTGAGGATCACCATATGGTCATGTGACCCAATAAAGATTCGGATTCTCCCCCCTTTCGGAAGAATAGTCATGCTAGCAATCCCTTCTTATCTCATATCATGAATTTGAAGGCTAAATTTTTTGTTATCACACTCTATATGATAGAGGAAAATGATGTAAAGGAGTTTTTCATTTTGCATTTTTTTTTTCTCATGACACTTGCTTTAATAATTGTTGTTCCCCCCTTAAAATGACATAGTAGTTGCACCTTTTTGGCTCAACACAAAGCTGGACAAGTATCTTTGCATTGCTGTACTCGATGTTACTGCACACATTTTCTTTATGATCAATTATGGGGTTTGCATGCATGATTACGGCATAGTGGAAATTTTCTAGTTCTTCATGCAATTTTCGTTGCTCCTATATGCATGTGTGTCTTGAAACTGTTGCTTCTTTTGTTGGAGTTTTACCTCAAACTTGCCTACTTAATGTCATTTATAGAGTTCTTTCCAATCAGCTGCCAAAACAAAGGCTTATAAATGATTTAACTGTTCATAGGTTTTCAAATTAAAGTTTAATCTAGAAGTCAATTATCAATATAAACATTGTCCATACTTATTGAAATTTAGGCAAAATGTGGTCTTTGAACGAGTTCTTGTGATTTCTTAGGTGGAACATGTGATCAGAGAACAAAATATTATGGCTGCAAATGAGGTCATTGAGCTCTTCTGTGAACTAGTTGTGGCAAGACTTTCAATTATTTCAAAGCAAAGGTATTTAAAAACTGAGTGGTTTTACTGAATTGTATTGTGAGGCACACATCAACTCAAATTCTATCTGTAGTGATCTGGGTCCTTTCATTCTAGGGAATGCCCAGCTGATCTTAAAGAAGGGGTATCGAGTTTGATATTTGCAGCTCCTCGGTGCTCAGATATTCCAGAGCTGCAGGCAATCCGAGATATTTTTGAGAAGAAATATGGAAAAGATTTTGTATCTGCAGCTACTGATCTAAGACCCAATGCTGGTGTAAATAGAATGGTAAATGTGTTCCTAGTTCCTACCATGACTTCTATAAGGAAAGGTTCAATTTTTTTTTTTTTTTGGGTGCTTCATAGCTTTATAATTCAATTCGTTTCATCATTATAGACACCAAGTTGGATAAAGTGTTTGCCTTTTTCTTTTACAGCTCATTGAGAAGCTCTCTGTTAGAACCCCAAGTGGTGAAATAAAATTGAAGGTCATGAAGGAAATAGCCAAGGAATACCAGATTGAATGGGACACAACGGAGTCTGAGACGGAGCTTCTCAAGCCTCCAGAAGAGCGTATAGTGTGTTCCTCTTTGTGTGTGTGTGTGTGTGTTCTGTGCTTTTTGTCATTTTCTATATGGTGCAAAAATCAACTCATGTGGCCTGCTTACCAATCTGTGCTCTGCTTGATCAGGAAGGACCACGCACTTTTGTTAGTGCTTCCAGCATTCCAGTGAAATCTACACCAAGGCAGTCTATTGAGCCAAATGAGCCAATCACTAGGTAATTAGGCACTATTTGATTAGCATTAATTAGACGCTATTTTTTTTTTTAAACAAGAATTAGGCGCTATTGGGATAGCATTTTAGTAGTAATTCTACTTTCTTTTTTGCTTTAAAGAGCTGAAAGTTCTTGACTGTTACGCTAGAAGTAACAATTTCCGATGTCATTTAATTCAGGAGGTATTCAGGTAGTGAAGGAAGGGACACCACACAGTTTAAAGACACAACATCAGCAGCTGAAGCAGCTGCTCAGTCTGCAAAGGACGCTATTGCTGCTGCAGAAGCTGCTGCCTATCTGGCCAACAAAGACTCGAATCAGGTCAATCAAGCATGTTGTTTTAATAATACTAATTTGAATGGTTCATGCATTAATCATTCTGGCCATTCCACTAGAATTTTCAAGCGAAATGATCCTCCAATTGAGTCCCAATCTGCCGGTACTCAATCTAATGTGCTGGGGAGGATGTATGAGTCACGAAGCTTTACAGGCTCTCATTATTTAAGTGATGACGAGATGACAACGCAGCCTACCAATATGGACCCAAGAAAGGTTTATCGGAGACACAGCTACAATGTCCCATCTGCACATTCAGATATAAAGTTCGATGAATCAGACTGTGAAGAAGAATTTCAGATGGAAGAACCTTCTGGTGATGTTAATCCACCACCCAACCGGCTTGCACCACAAGTACCTTCGGTTCATGTTCAACAGAATTCAGTATCTCGTGTTCATCCCAAGTTGCCAGATTATGATGCACTTGCAGCTCGTTTTGAAGCCTTGAAGTATCGCAAATCACAGACCTAAAGGAATATAAGATTCGTTATTCATATATTGTTTTGCTTATACCCTTATACGTTGTATGCATTTTGTTATATCATACAGGTCCTATAATTTTGTGTACTGTCATTGACATAAATCATTTGTAATTTTGCCAGCTTTGTCTATTGTAATGCATAGTATGGAATAAATATAGAAAATCGATTGTGTTGTTACTGCAACCTAAAAAGCTACTCATCTTTCATATCTGAGCTTGTGATACTGAAATAGGGCCTTCATTACTCATTTTTCTGTGAACTTGCTATCTAACATTTACGTATTTGTCTCTGACTTTGGTAATTTTTACTTCAAGAATACTTCACTTTGTGTGTGTGTGTGTGTTTTGCAGGTAATTAAATCTGACTAGGTAATAATAAGAGGGTTACCATATGAGTGGCCTCTCTCTTTCGATCTCAATGGATGATGTTTATATTCTTGTAAAGTCTAATACTCATGTTTTGCAGTCTCTAATCTAAGCCCAAATTGGATAAGTATAAAATTTGTTTACAATTTCAGCTTGACGATGGCAATGTGGACATGATTTTGCAATTAAGATAAAGTCAAATGTACAGGGAAAATGTCTCATTCATATCGTCGATGTACCATCAGATCATGACAAAAGTAATCAATCACTGTTTGAAGTTTCTAGGAAACAAGTTCTTTCATATAGCTGGCCAAATGATTATGGTTGCTGCATTTTCGTTATCAGTTGGATTACCTAATGTGAAATGTTTGAATAACCCTCTTTAGTAAATAAACAATTCAAGGAATGAAACAGAGAAACTGTTCTGTGTTCAGATTGTTGAATTGAATTTTTTCATGTCTTGACTGATTAATTAAGTGCGTAACAAAAGAAATTATAAGAAAAACACGTGTTTGGAATCTTTGTTGATATCATTAGGGAATGACATTATAATAATGTCAGCTGATGCCACGATGATATCATCGCTCACTTACATAAAAAAAAAAAAAAAAAAGTGGGATATCTAATTATGTATTATTTTCATATTTACACAAACTAGTATTATTTTTAAAAACTTTAAAAATTAAGCTAATCGGCCGGCCACCGTTCGCGAAATTAATATAAAAATTAATGGTATTTAATCCCCAAAAAAAAAACTCCTTGTTGCTTCAAAGTAATTGGACCATATATTCTTGGGACCCAGACTATTAAAGCATTTCAAAGTAGATGATCATCAACATCACCCTTAACTCAAGGGCCCGTAGGCATTGACTCAGCATTCATTATTCAATCCGAGTACATGTCCTTTTGCTGGTCCACCCCAAAAGCAGAGTAATTTAAAAGGAGACGACCCTAAACATATACTACTGTTTACTGACTCCTATTATTCTGACTTGGTCCGCGTATCGCCCATTCTAACAAGGCACAAACGTAGTTCAATTTTTTATGGATTCAAGCACATGAGGTTAAATGAAAAAAGATAAGAATGGCAGCCAAAGTTGTCCGTCAAACCATACCTTTATTATTCTAACCACTCTACCACCAGTAGCTTACCAATGCAATCCAACTAATAACCAACTATTCCTACATTCCTATCTATCATCACACACACACACACATTGACCAAATTGATAAATTTGGAAGCTAAGGACTAACTAACTATATATATATATATATATATATCTCTTGTATGAGCTACATTGTGTGAGAAACAAAAAGGGCACCACCAAAAAGGCCTAAAGAGAGCAAGCAAGTAGCGCAAGTTTTGGGACACGACTCAAAAATGAGTGAAGAGGTGTCTGAAATAAGTTCAGCTCCCATAACGCCTAGGACGGGGACTGTGGTGCCCGTGCCATCACCACCGCCACCAGTGTCATGTTCGCCGGCTCAGTATAACTCGCCTTCGTTGTCTAGAGTGCCAATGCTTAACGCTGAGCAAGTGGAAGAACCTCTGCCACCTCCAAGCAAGTCGGCTAAGACTACTCCGAGGTTCTTGACTCCGCTGGGGAGTCCTGTAAGGAAGGCTTTGCATCTCACAAAGCTTGATCCTCAGGATGCTTGGCTGCCCATTACTGAGTCTCGAAATGGCAACGCCTACTATGCTGCCTTCCACGCCCTCTCCTCCGGGATTGGATTCCAAGCTCTTGTCCTTCCTGTGGCCTTCACCATCCTTGGCTGGTAAGACTACCAAACAACTCATTTCATTAGCTCCAGACTCATTCAAGCAAGAGAGTCAACTCTCCTAAGTTTTAGCTAATAAAAATTCACTAAGCCTAGTCTAATTCTCTTGTACTAGTGACCATAGTAACAATGCTCTAGAATTATATTCAAACACATCATAAATATGTGAACTAGTGACCATACACTTGCTTGCATAAGATTGAGTGACATTTTCATAAATATGTGAACTCAACCTTGGTGGGGTTGAATATTTTGTCAAATTTTTTGATAAGAATGCCTTTGTTTCCGTATGCATAAAATATATAGTTTCTTATCTAAAGAACAAAATTTGAAAGTTCAAATATTTTGTTTAATACACACACAGAATGAAAAACAAATGTACATATTTATTATTAACTTAACATTCGTAAGGTTTCTTGGTAAATAAAATTCCAAATTAGATTGTTTTGATGAGAAGTACTTCTATCTTGTATTTGATTTCAGGACATGGGGAATAATTTGCTTGACCCTCACATTCATATGGCAGCTCTACACCCTATGGGTGCTAGTCCAGCTCCATGAATCCACAGAAACCGGGATGCGTTACAGCAGATACCTCCAGCTCTTCTCTCTTACATTTGGTATATATATATATATATATATATATATGATACATTTGGTTGATCTTCTTCAAGTTCATACCATTTTTTCTTTTTTTTTTTCTTGGAAAAAGAAAAAAAAACTTCAAAACAATTAGACCATAGAAGTTCTTATTAGTATTATTGAATTTGATGCCTCAGGTGAAAAGGCAGGGAAGTTACTGGCCTTGTTTCCTATCATGTACCTATCCGGTGGCACTTGTGTCGCACTGATCATCATTGGTGGCTCAACCTCCAAGCTCTTCTACCAGATTTTATGTGGCACCACATGCAGCGCGAGGCCATTGACACCAGTGGAATGGTACCTCGTGTTCACATGCGTCGCTGTGGTGCTGTCTCAGCTGCCAAACTTGAACTCCATAGCCGGGGTGTCTCTGGTCGGAGCCCTCACTGCAATAGGGTACTGCACTGTCATATGGGTGGTGTCCGTCGCAGAGGGCAGACTCCCAAGGGTGTCCTATGATCCAATAGTGGTTAAAACCCAGCCTGCCAGAGTTTTTAGCATCCTTAATGCACTTGGGATCATTGTTTTCGCTTTTAGGGGTCACAATCTAATTCTTGAAATACAGGTACACAATTTTGTTACTTGATCAACTAATGCAGAAGATGATTATCACTTCTTTTATATATATATATATATATATATATATATAATAAGATATATTGAAATAAGTTTTATAATTTGAGATTGGTTTGAAATGGTGTAATTTGGTAATCTAGGAATAAGTTGCTAAACTACCAGATTCCATTCTTGACCTTAAGCATGACATATCAAGCTCTCTTTTTATTTATTTATTATTTTTTTTAGTATTCTATTAGAAAATGTTTCAAACAAGCACTTGTTCGGTTTAAGTTTTACCTTGTCAATTCTTAATTTTGAAAAATATATTTAATTGTTTTTTAAAATTTTAAAATTGGGAACCTTGACTTTTTTAACTCTAGGACTTCTCCATACGCAATAGCTTCTTGTTAGTATTATCAATTTGGAATCTCCAGAGCCTATCTTAAGGGCCTATATATATATATAGTCAACACGGAAAGGAAGGAATTTTTTTGTTTTTTTATTTTTTTTTATTGAATGGTCTTTAGTTATTTCATCTGTTAAAAAATCTGAAATTTGGGTTTTACCCAATTTTTTTTATCATTTTTTAATACTTGAATTTCAATGGTTTTTAATATAGTATATGTTATAAAAATGTTGCAGGCCACCATGCCTTCAAGTGAGAAGCATCCATCTCGAGTACCAATGTGGAGGGGAGTGAAGTTTGCATATGTAATTGTTGCAATGTGCTTGTTTCCACTTGCAATAGGTGGTTATTGGGCTTATGGTCAAATGGTATGTATCCAATATTGTGTCACTTGATAATATCGTGTCATCACTATTTTTACGAGCATTATTAAAGTGTTTTTCATTATATTGGCAGATACCAGCAAACGGTGGTATGTTTTCAGCCCTCTACGGATTCCATTCCCGTGATGTTTCACGGTCTTTGCTAGGACTCACAAGCATACTTGTCATAGTAAATGCAGTGAGCTCATTCCAAATTTATGCCATGCCAATGTTCGATTTCATGGAGGCTATGTTCGCGACGAAATTCAAGAAGCCATGCGCGTGGTGGGTGCGCTTAATTTTCGTCCGTGCTAACTTTGGGTTCGGATGCTTCTTTGTAGCAGTGGCAATCCCATTTCTGGGCAGCCTAGGTGGTCTGATCGGAGGGATTGCGTTGCCGGTAACCCTAGCTTACCCCTGTTTCATGTGGCTCAAGATCAAGAAACCAAAGGTGTATAGTGCAATGTGGTGCCTGAATTGGGGACTTGGAGTGTTGGGCATGGCTTTGAGTCTCATTTTGATTGCAGCTGGGATCTATGTTGTGGTTGACACTGGGATTACAGTGAACTTCTTCAAGCCTCATTAATAGACTAACCATTTTACAAAGAGAATTTCTATTTGGAGGAGTTCTTGTAAAATTTGGTTATTTCTGTCAAGTGTTTCTTTTTTGTTATGTTCTACATGTTTGATGTCCAATGTTGGATTTGTAATTTTAGAATGGAAAAGTAGCAAAAAATTGTATTGTATAATGTATGTATGTGGCATCTACATAGTGGCAAATTAAAGGACTGATATCAACTTTGAACAATCTCTCTTTAATTAATTTCTCATTAACATTCTCTCTCTCTTTTTTTTTTTTCAGAATTTAATACGAGTAAATGCATGTTCATTAAATATAGCATCATACCATTTTACCTAGGATATCTCTCTCTCTTTCTCTCTTTTCTTTTTCTTTTTCTTTTTTTAGAAAATTGAGATTATATTAAAGGGGAAATAGTACATAAGAGTCAAAGTTTGCCCGGTGTCACGATCCGATTCCTAACGACGCCATGAGCATAGAAGAAACGCATGCTGGTTGGCTAAGAACATTCATTGACTGGGAATGGTTCCAGGGAAGGGGCGTGCAGGACCACAAGATGGTATCTCTTCAGAGTTCAGGCAGGTCGACTCGGTTCAGTTCGAGGTGCTTGTCGCTGGTCGTGGACTTGACTATGAAGAAGGGAGTTGGCCATCCCTGCACAAACTGGTCGGGAGCTGGAGCCGTTCCCCTGACGAGGCCATGGCAGGCCGAAACCAGTCAGCATGTATCCTTGGGAGGGCAGGTCGTGGTGGCTGACCAGGGCGCTTGCGCGAGCTGAAGCAACGCCTTGGTGCCGCACGGGCCGTGCCGCTGCGCCAAATCTCTAGGCCCGTGACAAATGGTGTCAAAGCAGGACTTGGGGAAAAGCACAGAGGTGTGCCCCCTTGTCGATCCGTTGGTCTTGAGAATGAAGACGGTACACTGAAAAAACGTCGGTGGGCAATCAATGCTATTGGAGGAGAGCCTCCATCTCCCCATGTGGATGCGTCCTTTAAGCCGGAGGGCCGTGCGCATCGGATGGCCGGAGGGCCGCGCGCACCAAAGTTCTTGCAAGTTCAAGAGGCGTGTAAACCGTTGTGAAGGGCGGGTATCAAGTCAGCCGGAGGGCGCTTGTTTGCTCAGGGTGTCGCGGAGGCGGCATAACATGGGGTTGCGTCCCGAAGAAGTGGGCGTCCCTTTAGCCCGAAACCCTATCATTGGGCGAGTGCAGCCAGGGGTTGTACAAGGAAGCGATGGTGGGCAGGCAAGCATACCACTTGGAGGAGAGAGACTTTGGAATGTTGGACGCAGCGGAGTCAGCGCCGCACTGCGACGAGGGCGTCGCAGGATTTGGGTGGGGGAGAATGTCACGATCCGATTCCTAACGACGCCATGAGCATAGAAGGCACGCATGCTGGTTGGCTAAGAATATTCATTGACTGGGAATGGTTCCAGGGAAGGGGTGTGCAGGACCACAGGATGGTACCTCTTCAGAGTTCAAGCAGGTCGACTCGGTTCAGTTCGAGGTGCTTGTCGCTGGTCGTGGACTTGACTATGAAGAAGGGAGTTGGCCATCCCTGCACAAACTGGTCGGGAGCTGGAGCCGTTCCCTTGACGAGGCCATGGCAGGCCGAAACCAGTCAGCATGTATCCTTGGGAAGGCAGGTCGTGGTGGCTGACCAGGGCGCTTGCGTGAGCTGAAGCAACGCCTTGGTGCTGCACGGGCCGTGCCGTTGCGCCAAATCTCTAGGCCCGTGACACCAGGCTAACCAAAAGATATTCACAGCCCAAAAGTAACAACAGGCCCAAGAAGAAGCAACCCAACCCAGGCAAAGAAATGGAAAAACTGTTGCTAGCTCCACATTCATACCGAGATGACCATGGAAGAAATTCCTCAATCTTTTCAATCCGGTGGCTCTGGAGGAGGCCGTAAAATAGAGGGTGGTAGCTCCCATTCCACAATTAGTCTCCTAGTATGGATTGAGTCAATGAAAGATGAAGATAGCAGCTTCAAACGGACTGGTTCCAGTGTGAGATGGAGGAGGGAATTAACAGACAGTCTTTTCTTCTTGAACAACCTTCTGTTGCGTTCATTCCATACATTATATACCAGTGATGAAAGGGCTATTTTGGATAAAGTGTTGCAACCCTGATTGTTGCCTCTCCAATGATAAGCAGCCGATGAGATTAGATCAGTCCAGTTGGAAGGCATAATGTAGAGCCCACATCTTACATGCTTGTAGAAACGTCCACAAGGGTCTAACAAAGGGACATTTGAAGAAAAGGTGGTCATGTGATTCGAGATCATTACTGCAGAGGAGGCAAGTGGTGGTGTTAACGTAGGCGGTGCATCTTTTGTTAAGGGTTAGGAGTTTGTGTTGAATTGCAACCCAAAGGGTGAAAGCATGTTTTGGAATTAATGTTTTAGACCAAACTAAATTAGTCCAAGGAAGAGAGGGTAGGTTTTGGTTCAGGTGTTTCATAGTGACTGCAATTGTGAATTTCCCATTTTGGTGATGGTGTCCAAATGAACCTATCTTGCTTTTATGGGATTGGAATGGGAATCTGGATATAGGTAAAAGTTGTGGCAGGATATCTCTCTCTAAAAGTATCGTCAATACCTAAACATTCAACAGTAGAGGGTTACAAAGGAAGTGTTGTCCCGTATCAGTTCTGATCATAGAGAAAAAAAAATAATTAACTATATATGAATTGTGTGTTAATCCAACCTAATTACTTAAATTTTGACTAATCACAAAGCATTTCGTCTGTGTTAATTGGTATTAGAGACAAACACAATTCTTTAAAGCACATGTCACAATGAGCCTACCACAACAGTGGCTGGAGCCAAGGAATACACAGGATGCACAAAGTCTAGATTTGCTGGTGATTCTTTTATCTTTTCACTTGTCTATTTTTAGTAATAACTCCTAAAATTATGGGGTACATTATCTATACATCCAAAAATTGGGAAGAATTAACATAATATACCAAAAATAATAATAATAATTCTCTCTCTCTCTCTCTCTCTCTCTCTCTCTCTCACACACACACACACACACAAACACGTAAATAACATTATCTTTTCCAAGCCATCATCCGTTAAGCACGGCCCTCCATCCCTAAACAAGGGATGTGAAGCCAAACAAAACTTGCAGACAACCACCATCTCCTCCTCCTCCTCCTATCTATGGCCTTAACCCTCTATGACACCAACAAAGGAAAACAGAGAAATAGAGAGAGAAAGTGTTTCTTCTCTCAAGGGTTAAGGAAGAGAGGAGAGGAAGGGTACCTTTCTACTACCATCTTCTCCCTTTCCTTGCCTCTTCTTCAACATACATACATACATTCTTTGCTCAACCCACGTACTAATATAACCACATTTTTTTAAAATTTTATTGCCTTTTTCTTGTAAAAATGGACGCGACACGGCGTGTTGCGTGCCACGAGGATTTGTTCAACCCAGTCCTCACAATGGGCATGCAGGTTTCCTGCATTCTTGTTCTCTCTCATGTATTTCAACTTGTGCTCAAGCCCTTAGGCCAACCTGGACCCATTGCTCAAATTCTCGTAAGTATGTCATCTAAACACATACATTTCGGTATGTTCATACTTGCATATATATATATATATATATATATATATATATATATATATGTAACTCTGCGTATATCTAATCCTTCTCAGACTCTGCAATGATTGGGGTCTCGTGCACTAGGCTAACCCTTTTATACTTCCATAATCATAAACATTATATATTTGCATATGTACGTAGTTACGCATATCATGTGCACGAGCATATGCCACTGTGGAGTTTGAACCCTCCACTTCCCCCTTCGAGGGAGGATAGGTTATACCAGTTGTGCTAATGGCCTAATGGTTGCATGGGCATATCTCCTCAATTGATACATAATTTTTGTAAGTATATATACACACATTAGCCATAAGATGCATTGCTGTTTCATGATGGTATCTTATTAGAACACTTGATGAAAAAAACGTTGATGTACTGTCTTCTTTGGTTTCAAAGAATATGTTCAAATTTGGAAATGCCGTGACACAATCGAATGCACAGTTTTTAAACAGGTTGTAACACCTTATATTTTCTTTTTCCTTGACTATTCCTTCTGTAATTCCAACCCATTTAATCTTTATAGCATATGTAAATTAGCATAATCCAAATCAATGAGTTGTTTGGCTCAACAATGTCATTAGTGTTCCTTTTTTTTGGGTATGTAAATTGTTAGTACTTATGCTAAACACTCTATGGAGCTTGAACCCCTCACTTCCCCTTTGAGGGATCGAGGCCGGAGAGGTTATACCAGTAGAATGACCTTGTTGTGCCACGATCACATCTCTTCAATGTATCGAAACATAAGTTTATATACACACAGTAGTCATAAGATGCATTGGTCTTTCATGATTATATCTTATTATAACAATTAATAAATATTGACAAAATGAAATATTTTTGATGTACTATCTTCTTTGGTCTCAATTTTATTTTTTTATTTATTTTATTTTATTTTATTTTTTTTTAATTTGGAAATTCTGATGTACTTGATTGCACATTTTTTAAACAGGTTGTAATTAAAGCCCTCTATTTGCTTTTTCCTTGACTATTCCTTCTATAATTACAATCCATTTGATCTTTCATAGCATTATGTATATTTGCATTATCTAAATGAATCAGTTGTTGGGCTTAACAATGTCATTAGTGTTCCTTTTTTCTTTTCTTTTTTTCTTTGGATATGTAAATCGTTAGTACTTATTGTTGGTATATGCTTGTGCATTACTTATTTCAGGCTGGGTTGGTGCTAGGTCCTTCAGGACTATCACATATAGAATATATAAAAAAGATCTTCTTTCAGAATATGGCTGCAGATTACTATGAAACCTTGGCATTGTTTGCTCGAATAATTATTATGTTCCTATTTGGCCTTGAAATGGATGTTCCTTTTTTAATGCGCAACATTCGTCCAGCAAGCATCATCGCGTTTGGCGGATGCATAATATGTAGCATCTTTGCAGCAGCCATCACCCCCTTTGTGTACCAAGAAACTGCAGCCCATGGCCCCATGATCATAATGGCCTTAATGATCACGGTGATCTTAGCCAACACGGCTTCCCCAATTGTTATCCGTATGGCAGCTGAATTGAAGTTCACCACTTCAGATTTTGGGCGCCTTGCCATATCTTCTTCCTTGATCAGTGACATGTATTGTGTACTAATTGTGATCGTTATGTCAAGAGGCAGGGTTAAAGTTGGATTTTTTCTATGGACTTTAGAGGGCTTCTTTTCGCTCTTCATGGTTGTGGTTGTCATTGTTGTCAACATGTACTTAGCAAATTGGCTGAATAGACGGAACAGAAACTTGAAGAACCTTAAAAATGCTGAACTATTTGGCATTCTTTCACTCGTCGTGGCTACTGCATTGGTTCTTGAAACAATGGGATTCAACAGCATAATCGGATGTTTTCTCATGGGCTCAATGTTCCCTAGGGCAGGCCGGACAGCTAGAACATTGTTGCCCAAACTTAGCTATTCTGTCCACAGCTTTGTACTCCCAATTTACTTTGGCTACACTGGGTTTCAAGCAGATATAACTAACATAAACTCTCTCATTCATTTCGCCATTGTTGTCATTGTTTTCTTGTTGAGCCTCGGAGGCAAGATTAGTGGCACCCTTCTTGCTTGCCGTTACCTAAAGATTCCTCTGAATGAAGGTGTCATCCTTGCTCTCTTGATGAACTTGAAAGGCCATCTTGATCTCCTAGCCTTGACCACCGGATTGCAGAATAAAGTAAGTTTTTTTATCGACTTAATATGGTTTTGTTCACTACATCAATTAGAAGCCATACTTATGATTAGGAGTGTTCTACAAAGTTTAATTGCATTTTCATTTCCACCAAACAACTATTTTCAGTTGATGATAATCAAAATTCTTGTAAAGACGAGAAAACAGCCTCCAGTCCTCTTGATATTTTTGTTGTTTTAGGTGCTTAGAAGGAATAGTGGACACAAATTGCTATTTGAATGACAAACAAATTAAGGGTGAGAAAACCAACAAAATTCTAATATAATTACTTTTCATTCTTCTTTTTCACCAAAAGTAACATGTGCTAATGCATTATTGTGATATATATACTCCTCAATTAACAGCATTTATACTTTATTGTGCAATTCCTAAATTCTGCTGTGATAGCAAATTAAAGACTGAATTGAAAATTTGTTTGTATCTATATATATACAGCAAGTTGCAAGCCATAATTTTTATGGTCTTATGATGACAACTATAGTGATTCAAACACTGATTGCGGGGCCAATTATAGCTTTCATGGTAAGAAAAGAAAAAAACTACCTCGGCTACAGGCACAAGGCATTTGAGTTACAAGATCCAGAGAGTGAGATCCGAATACTGGCCTGTGTGCATAATCCTCGGCCTGTGTTAACCATGCTTGGGCTCATTGCAGCATCTCGAGGGTCTGAGAACATAGGCATCACCCCCTACTTGATGCACCTAATTGAGCTCCCAGAGAAAAGAAAGACCAATTTGATGTACCACCAGAGAGAAAACGATGAACATAGTGATGATGAAGACTATGGTGGCAATGATGTGGTGGAGATCAATGATGCTGTTGACACCTTCACTGCAGAGACAAGAGTGATTATTCACCAGGTTAAAGCAGTATCCCCCTTTCTAAGCATGTATGCTGATGTGTGTGGGCGCGCTGCAGACATTCGCGCTTCTATCATATTCCTTCCCTTCCACAAGCACCAGAGGATTGATGGGAAAATGGAGAATGATAAGGAGGGTATAAGGACCATCAACCAGAAAGTCCTCCTCCATGCCCCGTGCACGGTAGGCATTCTTGTGGACAGGGGACTTGGTGGGACCACACAATCTTCGGGGTCAGAATCACTGCGACAAGTTGCACTTTTATTTTTTGGGGGAGCTGATGATCGCGAGGTGTTAGGATATGGTAGGCGTCTTGGAATGCATCATCACATAAACCTCACTATCATTAGGTTCCAACTGGCATCATCAAAGGACCAAAATGAGGAGATCAATGTTGTACACAAGGAGGAGGATGTATTAATGGCGATATCAGATCATGAGACAGAGTCTGTGGCAGACAATAGAGCATTATCAGACTTTTATGGCAGGTAAGCTGCATTTGCAGTACAGAATTCGCACTTTGAAATTAAAAATGGAGAAAAAAGTAGTTTAAAATTTGAAGTATTGTAGTATTCCACAATTCCTATGTTCATAAGAAATAACACTTAAATTGTTACTATTTGAGTATTTTAGCTTCCTAAACACAAGCACTTGGTCCCTCTTAACTCCTGGACTCTTGTTTCAGGATTTATTCAAACCTTAAGATTGATTTTTACATTTGTACAGTCCTTATCATTTGCAGTTCCTATGATTATTAAGAAGCAACATTAAATTGTCACTATTAAGAACTTTAAGTTTCTAAAAACAAGCACTTGCTTCCTTTTAGCTCTTGCATTCTTATTCAGGACTTATTTAATTCCTAAGATTTGTTGTGATGAACTAAAATCTTTTATTAGCATAATTGGAAGTTTTCAAAACCTAAGTCGTTAATCAAGATGTTTTTGTTTCTATGAGTAGTAACAATTTGTTGTTTATCATTAGGTATGTGCAATCAGGTCAAGTGGGATTCGTAGAGAAGTATGTGGAAAATGGAGCAGAGATCGCGTCTTCTCTAAAGGACATGGCTGACATGTATTCATTGTTCATAGTAGGGAAGGGAAGACGAGGAAACTCTCCTTTAACAACTGGAATTAGTGACTGGGAAGAGTGTGCTGAGCTCGGTACAGTTGGAGATCTCTTGGCATCTTCAGACTTCGATAGCAGTGGCTCAGTTTTGGTCATTCAACAGCATAGACCTTCCATAAATGACGATGATTGATAGAGATAAGTGGCTGCTTGTTACCTCCATCCCCACCACATATCTTGTGTGGCAAAAGGCGAAACATCATGTTAAAATGTGTATAATTGGTAGGATCAACAGATCAAACCCACTCCATTTCATGTTCAAGCCTGAAATACATGTGACCAAAGACTACAGCCAGTGATCTGCAATGGGATGTTGATAATATATGGTCCGAACTGAATTTTTTTTGTGTGAATTACCGGTCCTTGGTTCATTGATCACCTTTGCATGTCAAGAGATTGATGAGATGGTTTGTAGAGGCGAATGCGCGCTGGATTGCTGGCTTGATTATTCGATGGGGGATTCCAATGTATGTTAGGTTTCTCATAGGATCACATATTTGTAGAAGACAATGTTACTCTTATCTTAAATTTTCCTTTTCTCTTATTTTGGTGAGAGAAGGAAAGATTGGGAATGCTTGTAGAATGAAGATTTTTGTAGAAAGAAAACAGAGCTTTTTGCATTTTTCTATTTGCAGCATGGTTATTTTCAACTTTGTTAGGTCTAAAATTTGAATGACCAGTTAGTGTTTTAAAAAAAAGAGGACAAATTGCACTAAAACCTCCAGTGCTTTCAAAACTGGGCTCCCCTGTGCTTTCAAAAGTTGCACAGTGCCACCCTATGTCACACTTACGGATTATTTTGACAAAAATTGCATTTTGCATGACCATTTTACCCTTTCCAATGTTTATATATGTGTATATATTTATATATATTTATGTATGGTGCCGCAATGAAATGAAATTGTAGCAGTACGTTAAGGAGCTACTGCTCATCAAGCGCCATAACATTAGCATTCATGTGCCATCAAGAGAAAATACTAACAATGGGAACAAGACTAACCATTCTAACCATTTATATGACATTTTAATGTAAAATTCTTAACTTTAAAAATAAATCATTTAACTAAAATGGTAATCATGATGTTTAAATCCTGAACTATTTTACTGAAATCTAAAAGTGGAGAAAGATGGTTAAACTCCTATTTTTTTTTTTCAAATTGTTACGTTTTTATTATTATTATTTATTTACTGCAAAAAGAAAAATTGCTCCATTCAATAGGTAATATTTTACACGTGAACAAAACTATTCAAATTCTATGT
This sequence comes from Cornus florida, assembly GCF_030987335.1. NCBI lineage: Eukaryota > Viridiplantae > Streptophyta > Magnoliopsida > Cornales > Cornaceae > Cornus > Cornus florida. The sequence goes on from NW_026775577.1 coordinate 15,220,822, forward strand.
GGAAACCCTTGTAGGGTTTCTTCCTGACAAGTTTCAATCTACATATACGCCCATGTACAGAAGTGTACGAAAATAAGTAATAGGTTATACAATAATTAATTTTAATTGTAACAAATAAAATACTCTTGCAAAATGCAATTTTTCTATGGGGAGGTATTTTGTTACCTTTTGAAAGCACACTAGAGTTTAGTAATTTCGTTTTCAAAAAATTATCAATTCTACTCTATTTATAACTCTGGAACTTGACTCCCCTGAGATCTCAACAAAATTGATTTTTGGATTGGATATAGTCTTCTGTTGCTTCTTTACAAAAATGTTCTGGAAATTAAATTTTTTTAGAAAGTTCCAAAATTTTCTAATACAACCTGGAATTCAAGCTTTTAAAGTTTTAAGTGCAACATATATATTGATACACCTAGCTGGGATCAAAATGCACAGCATGTTCTTTCAGGCATGGTCTACCACTGACTTATTGGTGTGACCAAAAATAAATAAAATGTCATGAATGGAAGCGCAATTATGAGCGAAATACCGCCATAATTGTCATGCTTACAATAAATTGAGGTCACACAATTTGGATTATAACAGGAACGAGTGTGTGAGAGAGAAGTGGTGCCAATATTAAATTATCTAATACTCCGTATGATTAAACTATCCAAAAAAAGGAAAAATTAGACAGCACGCTATTAGTCTCATCATATATGTTAGTCGAGGAAGACAAAGATTATGAATCTGAAACTATCAAGATTAACATTTTTGATGAGTTTTTATTTTTATTTTTTTGTCCATAAATCATTCTCAATGAGTTCTTTTTTTGTCGGGAAAAGTTATTCTTTTTCATCTTAGCTTGCTGAAAAAGACCTTCGTTCCAACCAAAGACAGATTAGGATTAATTAATAGAGCTACTGATTCCATGATATCTGTAAACCATTACAAAACAAAATTTATATATAATTTAATTACAGTAGTAACTCTAAATTTTGTATCATTGATTTGTCTAATTGCCTTTAATTAATCAAGCATAATAAAACAACTTTTGTCTTGATTTCACAAAACAGTGACAAATTAATAATCTGCAGCCATGACCATGCATGCTCTTCTGGTCAAAAAATTCTTTTTCTTTGTTCTTTGAGCCTGACCTTCCAGGTTGGAAAAATGAACTAATTAACTTTTCCTCCCTTTTTTTTGGTATAAATATTTAAAACTCAAACTTGTCATACAGAAGCCTAAATAGAGAGAGAGCTTGTCACACAGAAGCCTAAATATATATATATATATATATAGAGAGAGAGAGAGAGAGAGAGAGAGAGATGGGAAGAAGATGGATTCTTCTTGTATCACTTGGCATTTATGTTGCCTCCATGCAGTACTTGGCCAAAGCAGATTTGCCAGCCATATTCATATTTGGTGATTCAATTGCAGATGTTGGGACAAACAACTTCTTGAAAAGTCTTGCAAGAGCTAACTATCCTTACCATGGGATCGATTTTCCGAATTCAAAACCAACAGGGAGATTCAGCAATGGCTATCACACTATTGATTTTATTGGTACATTTTTAGACATATATACTCTATAAGCTTAAAATAGCTATTGCTTTCTGATTTATTTATTTTCTTTTTTTTCTTTTTATCTTTATCTTTATGGTGTTTATTTGCTTAGCGAAGCAGTTTGGTTATAATAGCAGTCCACCACCTTTTCTCTCTCTTCTCCAACACAATCTCAGTTTCAAGAGTAACATACTGCGGGGAGTGAACTTTGCATCTGCGGGAGCAGGGATTCTTGATCCCACTGGAATTCAATTATACGTAAGTTTTTCTCACTCTTTTTTAGTTTTTTTTAAGGTCGGGATGATAGTTGGTAGAAAGTACATCTCCCAAAATGAGTATGCTCATATTCGAGTCCCCTTATATGTCAGGATTTGTCAAAAAATAATGTTTCTTCAATTCCTCTGGCCATTCCTATTAAAAGAGTTCATTAAGAAAGTGCAAGAGGCCGGGATTGAAGAAAAATTAGTCACACATCCAGTCATCTATCATTATTTTTTTTTTCCTAGGAAACAAACATGACACTGAGTCACTGACATTATATTTAACTCAATGGCATGGTGTTTCACAACCCAAAAGTGGGATGTGGTCTCATTGAGAGATCAAATCAAACAATTCGAGACTGTTTGTGGGAATATCACAGAGGTTTTGGGTGCATCTAAGGGAAATTCTCTGCTTTCAAACTCCTTGTACCTCATAACTATCGGAAGCAATGACATCTTCGACTATCAACATAGCCTCCGATCGCGAGCTATCCCTCCGCAGACATTCTTAGCCACTCTCCATGACACATGTCAACCATTTGAAGGTTTGAATTTCAGTAACCTCTCTCCTTGCAAATAAATGGAGTTTTATTTTATTTTATTTTATTTATTATTATTTTTTTTTTGGGAGGTTATTTTTAGTTTAGTTTGGTTAGGGAAGTAGTCACGCAATCGACAAATGTCTACTATATTAAATTCAATCAACAAATATTTACTATCACCATAATAATTTGAAATTCGAAAGTCGGACAATTCTGATTTATGTGAGTGTAGGCTGACGTCATCATAATGTCATTAATATTCCTAGTGTGATGATAACATCTTAGTTAGTTTAGTTTGATTAGGTAACTAGTCACACAATCTATTTACTATCAGCATAATGATTTGGAGTTCGAAAGTCAGACAATTCTGATTTATGTGAGTGTAGGCTAACGTCGTCATGATATCATTAATATTCATAGTGTGATAATAACATCAGCATCTCCTCATATAAAATAAGTCGAATTTGTCCGATTGTTCGGCTCATTACTCTTACTATAAAACTCGAACTTCGATCATTTTTCAAGCGAAAGAAGTTATGTCATAGAGAGAGTTGTCTATAGACAAGGGAGAATTGAATTTAACCCCTTTAACTTGTAACATTTTGACCTCATTTTGAATATAGGGTTAAAATCATAAAACTCTCACTACTTTCAAATTTTGATCATAAGACCCCAACCTATTTCAGAAAACTCCTACATTTTAAAAGTAATCACATTGCCCTAATATTCATATCCGACCCGTTAATCGGGTTATGAAATGACACATTTAACCTTATTATTTAATATTAAATTAAAAACTAAATATTATTTTTAAAAATTACACAAATACCCTTTAAAATTAAAAAATATATATTTTAGAGAGAAAGGGGTGAGAGTTTTAGAGAGAGAGGGGGGGCATAATTTTTGTAATTTTAAAAATATTTTTTAGTTTTTAATTTAACATTAAATAGTAAGGTTAAATTTGTCAATTCATAGTCCGATTAACGGGTTGGTCATGGATATTGGGGCAATATGATCATTTTTTAAAAGTGTAAAGATTTCCTGAAACAAGTTGAGATTTTATGATCAGAATTTGAAAGTAATATATGAGGGTTTTATGATTTTAACAGTTGTATATATATATGCCAAAAAATTCATCAACTAATCGAGTGGGATTAGTTTTACTAAAATACCCCAACCAATTAAAAGTCATACGTGAGTTTATTATAATTCGACCAATAGTGTAAATTTAACTAAAAGATTTTTTTTTTTAATTTTAAAATCATATTTTTTGTTATATACGCCACCATACTTTAAAAATTCATTATTATGAGTTCAACAACATGTTTCTTTAGCATATGTTAATACAGTTAAATTTTGTAATATTGTTTCTCCTCAAAAAAAAAATAAATAAATAAAAAATTCTATTCAACCAAACAAAATAAACGAAAACTATTACTATTTTATGTCATTGAATTACTTTTTGTAATTAAATTTGGCATTTATGAACAATGGGTTCATTGATTGAATTTGGCAGAATTTATACAACTTGGGAGCCTGAAAATTTGGGGTAGTAGGTGTTGCGCCAATTGGATGTTGTCTATATCAACGTGCTCATAAGCATAATGTGGATGGTGGATGTTTTGAGGAATTGAACGACTTGGCTCGAGCTTTCAACAATTTGACAAAGGCTTTCTTGCAAACATTGAGTTCCAAGGAGTGAAGTATTCATTTGGGAATGCTTATGACATGACCATGCGTCTCATTGATGAACCATTTGGATTTTGTAAGCTTTCTATCTTCTTAGTCTAGTCGGGTAGGAATGTCAATTTAACTCATGGGTTTTTTTTTTTTTTCGTTTTTTTTTTTTTTATTTCATTACCGAAGTGTCTGGGCTTTATCCCTACTAATTCACGGGAACCGTGTAAAGCATCCCCCACAACACGATCGGATAAAACTCGGATTATATCCGCGGGCCTGATCCTAAGGAATTGTTTGCACCCAAGAGAAATCGAACTTAAGACCTAATACTTCACAAGACACTGGCCAAAAATTTTCCAACTAAGTCAACCCTTAGGGTTTTCAATTGGGCACTTATCTTCAATTATTTGAGCAAAAGTGGTCCTTATTTCTTACACTTCCATTACAATCTAAGCATTGATATATAAAGCTATGTTCAATAATGCACTAACTTGTCTACAATTATTTGAGAAATGGTGGTGTTCTTGTCTGCTATTTTTAAGCAATACTAGCCCTCAATTACTGTTACATTTTAACTACGTTATTAGTATCAATATTCAAAGTCGCTTAGAAAAGAAAAAAAAAAAAAATTGAAAGAAAGTTAATCATACATTTCTGAGGAGGCCCAGGACGACATGGGCCGGATCTGATTTGCAAGCACGACATCCGGTCCGTACAGCTGGGTCGGCCCATAAAAAGACACTGCCATATAGGCCGAACGCGAATAAGCCCATCAAAGGTGACCAGGACTTATGGAGGAACAGGCCCAGATCCAGCAATCCGTCAATATTTGTAAATATCTTGTAAATATCTATAAATAAGGGAAGGAATGAAGAGAATAGGAGGATCTTTTGGGTTGAAGTGTAAGAATTCTAGAGAGAGAAAGAGGGTACGAATTTCTTGCATCTTCAATTGGCGCCGTCTGTGGGAATCGCATGGAAGTTTGGTTGATCAATGAGGAATATCGAGTGGATTCAGACCAATTCGGTTGATCGAGACTCGATCTTTGGGATTTGGATCCAGATCTGAGCGATTGTGACCTACCCTGGAGGAATTACAATTCTTGAAGCTTTGGCAGAAGTGGCTTCAGATCTACGCAACAACGAGTTGTTCGATTGTGGCAGGATCTGACGGATTTAGAGTTCAGACAATTCAGATCTCGTAAACGGTGAGCATAATTCGGAGAATTCGAAACCAGATCTGAAAAATTCTCACTCACGAAGCTCGGATCTACTCGCGAACTTGAGATTAATGCCTTTACTCCGTTCAGGAATAATGATAGGTGAAAGCTCCAATCCGATGGAGGCTGTCCAGCAAACAAAGATTGAGGAGTTGATGAACTTGATCGAAGCTCTCAAAAAAGAGAATGCAGAATTGAAAGCTGGAATGCAACATCGGCAAATACCTGCGGTTTCGCATCCACTTCTGGTCGGTGAAGGAGGTGTTCAATCTAATATTGCGCGTCAAGGCGAACAGGACGAGAACAATCAGTCAGCTCACTACCGTGATGAAAGGATGATGGACAATTTGCCGCCAAATGTTCGTCGAGTTGAGGATCACGAAGGATCGACTCACGTTGATCCGCGACATGAGCAGATTAGACGGAATGAAGCCATAACCTTCGATCCGCATCGGGAAAGGTTCGACCGAGAGGAAGTGATAGAGGTTGATCGCCGTCGAGTAGTGTCGCCTTGGCAAAGAGAGTTCATAGAGGAACGGTCGTTCGATCCGTCTTACCGGCCCTCCATGGCTACTATCACTCATCGCGGTTCGGAGGGTAGAACCGTAACTCACAGAGCTACCGCTGGACTCCAGAGAGAGAATGAAGCTCTCCGATCCGCAGCTCGGACGGTTGATTCACCATTCACCGACGAGATCTTGAATGCCCCGCATCCAAGGAAGTTTGCTATGCCAGTCTTTATTCTGTTTGACAGAACAACCGATCCGATCGATTATGTGTACCATATCCAGTTGAAAATGGCCCTGAATACGGAAAACGACTCTTTAATGTGCAAATGTTTCCCTACAAGCCTAGCCGGACCGGCGCTCAGCTGGTTCAAAAACTTGCCTAGGAGCTCCATTGGTAGCTTCAGAAACCTGTGCGATCGGTTCATAAGCCAGTACTATGGGAACAAGCGCCCGCCGAAGGACATCTCGAGCCTATTCACGATGAGGCAGCACAAAGATGAACGTCTCCAGGCTTTTCTTACCAGGTTTAATCTCACTAAGAGTATGGTGATCGAATGCCACCCTTCTACAGCAGTTCAAGCCTTCAAGTTAGCCATGACACGTGGAACTCCGTTTCACACCAGTCTGGTAGTGAACACGCCGACTACTATGGATGAACTCAATGAAAGAGCCGATGGCTTTGTGCGCCTAGAAGAAGAGGAGGCAGCTAATGCTCGGACAGCGTCGCTCGTGTCAACCGAGGAAAAGTCCAAGGCAAAGATCAGGCAGAAGCAGGCTCAGCCGCAACGTCAGACCTCTTGGAAGGCAGAAAAAAGGTCCAGGGAGGAAGAGCTGATTACTCCGCTGAAGGTCACTCTGGCGAGGCTGTATCAGGAAAACAAAGATAAGTTTCATCCACCACTGCCAATTAGGCAACACCTCGAACAGAGGGATCAAACTAAACATTGTGCTTTCCATTCCGATTTCGGTCATCAGACTAACGAATGCAGGAACCTGAGGAGGCAAGTGGAGATGTTGATAGCTAGAGGGGAGTTCGCGAGTTATGTTCAAGGCTCGGCGATAGAGCAGAATCGACCGGTGGAACAAATAAAAAGGAGTCATAAACAAAGCTCCCACAATTCACAACCAGTTCGTATAATCAATGCTATCCATGGTCGACCCGAGCCTAGTGAAGAGTCAGATGAGCTACTCCGGACGCGCCTGCGGCAGGCGCAGATGAAGAAAAGGGTCAGCCGTGTGAATACTCTACACCAGCAGAGCCCATCGATGCAGATAAAGTTCGACTGGACAGACCTGCAGCGTGTTCAACTGCCCCATGAAGACCCGTTGGTAGTCAGTTTAACAGTAGCGGACTGCTTGGTGCGCAGAGTTCTGATCGATCCTGGGAGCAGTGCGAATGTCATGCCAAGGGACACATTTAATAGGCTCGAGATTAAACTAGAGAGGCTCAAGCCCACTGGAAATCCCTTGTTAGGGTTCGATGGGAAGAGGGTGGAGCCCGTCGGGATGGTGGAAGTGGAAGTTCAAGCTGCAGAACGAGCTCTTATGGAAACTTTTGTGGTTGTAGAAATTCACCCCTCGTATAATCTCCTGATGGGAAGAGGATGGATTCACAGAGTCTAAGGTGTACCCTCAACTCTGCATCAGGTCATGAGGTGCCTCGGACCCGATGGAGATAAAGTGATAGACATTCGGGGGGATCAGGTTGCAGCCAAAGAGTGTTATTCCGTTACACTAAAGCATGCTGGGAAAGGGAAGGCGCCCGTCCGTTCGGCAAGCCCCAGATAGCAATTACAGGAACCTCCGCCTGAGCAGAACAGGGTGGAGGGGTCAGTCGACTTGACTGAGGAGCCCCTTCTGGATGTGCAGATCGATCAGTCCAGGCCAGAACGAACTACCAGAGTAGGTATAAGACTGACCAGAGAAGAGCAGCAAGAGCTAGTTGATTTCTTGTCCCACAATGCCGACGTATTTGCATGGAGTCACCTAGACATGCCTGGAATTAGTCCCTCCGTATCCTGTCATTCCCTGAATGTCAATCCCAATTTCAAACCAGTGAAACAGAAGCAGCGAAGATTTGCTCCAGAACGTAATCAAATCATAGCGGAAGAAGTCGATAGGCTGCTTGATGCGGGATTTATCAGAGAAGTGCACTACCCTGATTGGTTGTCCAACGTCGTTGTCGTGCAGAAGAAGAATGGGAAATGGCGAGTATGCATTGATTTCACCAATTTGAACAAAGCCTGTCCGAAGGACAGCTTCCCGCTGCCTAAGATTGATCAAATGGTGGATGCCACCACCGGGTATGAGCGTTTAACCTTTCTGGACGCTTATTCAGGTTATAATCAGATCCCTATGGACCCCGCAGATGAAGAAAAAACTTCTTTTGTCACCGAGCGAGGAACATACTGCTACAAAGTTATGCCTTTCGGACTAAAGAATGCGGGAGCAACTTATCAAAGACTTGTTAGCAAAAATTTTAAGAATCAAATGGGAAAGATTGTGGAAGCCTATATTGATGATATGGTGGTAAAGAGTAGGAAGAAGGATGATCATCTGAAGCATCTGCAAGATGTATTTGATGTACTGAAGCGATATGGGATGAGGCTCAATCCAACTAAGTGCTCGTTCGGTGTGAGTTCTGGACAGTTTCTGGGACACGTGGTCAACCGTAGAGGCATCGAAGTTAGCCCCGCTCAAGCAGAGGCTTTGATTAAGAATGCCGAGCCAAAGACGATCAGAGAGGTGCAAGCCCTCATAGGACGAATAGCTGCATTAAGTCGATTTATTTCAAAATTGTCAGATCACTGCAAACCGTTCTTTGACACGATTCGGAGCCATGGAAGGCAGGTCTGGGGGGATGAGCAACGACAAGCATTGACTCATTTGAAGGAATATATGCAGAATCCACCAGTCCTGTCAGCCCCAGATCCGGAAGAAAAGTTATTTCTATATCTTGGAGTATCTGGTGTCGCGACGAGTGCCGTTCTGATTCGTTGCAAGGAAGGGGTGCAATACCCGGTATTTTATGTAAGCAAAACAATGACAGAGGCAGAAAAAAGATACTCAAAGGCCGAACGGGTGGTACTTGCACTTGTAAATGCAAAAAGAAAGTTGAGGCATTATTTCGAATCCCACCCCATAGCTGTTCTAACAACTTTTCCAATCAGAACGCTTATGCATAAGCCAGAGCTCTCGGGCAGAATGACAAAGTGGGCCATAGAGTTGAGTTCATTTGACATAACGTATGAGCCGAGAACAGCTGTTAAAGGGCAAGCGGTGGCCGATTTCCTGCTAGAATGTGATGCCGAGGATACGGAAGAAGACCTTAGATGCGGCTCTTGGAAACTTTTTGTGGATGGCTCCTCTAACCAGATGGGGGCTGGAATTGGGATCAAACTGCAAACCCCAGAGGGTACTTCCTTAAGCCAAGCACTCAGACTTGAGTTCCGAGCCACCAATAATGAAGCGGAATACGAGGCGTTGCTAAATGGATTAAAGTTGGCCAGAGAGCTACAGATCAAAAGTTTGACTGTGTATAGTGACTCGCAGCTGATTGTTCGGCAGGTAAATGGTGAGTACGCGACCAAGGATGACACGATGGGGGCATATCGTTCTGCCGTTCTGCATAAAGCCAAGGACTTTGCAAAGATTGAATTCATACAGTTACCGAGGGAACAGAATGCAGATGCGGACCGGTTAGCATGTAGTGCTTCGAGTTCCGGTGAAACATTGGCAAGGGTGATTCCAGTAGGAATACTGACCCAGCCATCTATTTTCGAAGAACCCTTGGACTCTGACCCTTGGCAAGTCAACGTCATACCGTATTAACCGAGTTGGATTGACCCCATCATTACCTATATTCGAGATGGCGTTTTGCCTATGCAGAGGGATGAAGCTAGGAGACTCAAAAAGAATGCTGCAAAGTACGCCATCGTGCGTAACCAGCTGTACAGAAGATCCTACTCTGGCCCATACTTGAAGTGTGTCACCCCCGCGGAGTCGCAACAGGTATTGCGAGCTATTCATGAGGGTGTGTGTGGCAATCATTCTGGGGGGCAATCGTTAGCGCATAAAGCAATGACACAAGGGTATTTCTGGCCAAACATGTCAAGAGATGCGGAGGAGTTCTCTCGAAGGTGCGATAAATGCCAACGATATGGACCATTGATCCACCAACCACCTGAGGAATTGCACGTAATGGCCTCGCCATGGCCTTTCGCGCAATGGGGGATGGATGTGGTCGGTCCTCTGCCAACTGCAAGAGCTCAGAACAAGTATGTGTTACTGGCCACGGATTACTTCACTAAATGGGTGGAAGCAGAACCATATCCTAGCGTGACTCAGACTCATGTGAGACGATTTATTTGGAACAATATTATCTGCCGTTTCGGCGTTCCCAGATCAATAGTCATGGACAATGGCACAAACCTCGACAGCAGGCAAGTGAGAGAGCTGCTGGAGGAGTATGGAATCAACCAGAAGTTGGCTGCAGTAAGTCATCCTCAGGCCAACGGACAAGCAGAAATCACAAACAGAACCATTTTCGCCTGCATTAAGAAGAAGCTGGAAGACCATAAAGGGAAGTGGTTGGATGAACTCCCGAACGTTCTATGGGCTTACAGAACCACCCCAAGGCGGCCGACTGGGGAGAGCCCGTTTGCAATGGCATATGGTACCGAGGCAGTTATACCGGTTGAGCATTTGGTCCCCACTATCAGAAGCTTAGCATGGAGTCGAGATCAGAACGACAAGATGTTAAGATTGAACCTCGATATGATAGACGAAAGGAGGGACACAGCGGCTATAAGGTTAGCATCGTATCAGCAAGTATTGGCGAATAGTCACAACAAAAGAGTAAAACACAGGGATTTTGCCCCTGGCGATCTGGTTCTGAAAAGAAAGGTGGGGATGGTCAAAAAAATGATGCCACCCTGGGAAGGCCCATACAGAATTGCAGAAGTCATAGGCAAGGGGGCATATACGTTGGAAACCATGGCGGGAAGGTTGGTCAGCAAGCCCTGGAACGCCACGTCTCTGAAGAGGTACTACTAATAAAAGCTAAGTTTCGGCTTTAATTGGATGTTGTTTGTTGTCAATCAAATACGTATGAATGTGTAAGTTACTGAAATTTACAAAAAATAACTTTCTTTTCCAACGGCCTACTAAAAAATGAAAAGCCAAATGGCAAGTGGCATTCTAGCCGAGCGCCAGGCACTTAAGCAAGATAAGTGGCAGCTGGCACCATAAGCCGAACGCCAGACACTTGTTAAAAATTTTAAGCCAAGTGGCAAGTGGCATTCTAGCCGAGCGCCAGGCACTTAAGCAAGATAAGTGGCAGCTGGCACCATAAGCCGAACGCCAGACACTTGCTAAAAATTTTAAGCCAAGTGGCAAGTGGCATTCTAGCCGAGCGCCAGGCACTTAAGCAAGATAAGTGGCAGCTAGCACCATAAGCCGAACGCCAGACACTTGCTAAAAATTTAAAGCCAAGTGACAAGTGGCATTCTAGCCGAGCGCCAGGCACTTGCCATAAACAAACACACGGCAAAGCTAATATAAAAGAAAAGAGAGAAAAGATATATATGTATTGAAAATAGGTTGAACAGAGCACAACACAAAGGGAAAAAGAGTTCTGTCATTTCATTGATATTAAGCATTGAGTTTACAAAAAGTGAGATGTCCATCGTTACAAAAAGATATGGAATGGAAGAGTCCGAAGGAGCCCTAGCTAGACGCCTCAGTACCAACAGCATCCTGGTTGTGCCGACCCGCCTCCTCGGCCCCATCAGCCGTCTCACCTTCACGAGGTGGGGAATCAAGATGAATGACTGAATCGTTCGGCTGGGGCTCAGCGTCAGCAGTGGCTATGGAAGGTACCACAGTTGACGATTGAGGAGCGGTCAGAGGCAGAGCGGTAGGAGGAGCTGTGATGATCCTTGAGGAAGCAATGTCCTGGCACTCATCGAATATGCGCTCCGCTTCGGTGGGTTCTGGGTCGACATAGACCCCTAGAGGTTCGATCCCTAGATCATTGTCGACCTCATCTGGAGTGGAACTGGTCTGTCCCTCATCCGGAACTCGGTCGGCGAAACCTTCCCGGAATCCTTGAGCATATCTAAGAGCACCGACCCTTGAGAACCGAGCGTGAAGAGCCAGCATCCCACCACTCACTCTGCTGATCGCATCGATCAGAGCGGTACGCTCGTCCAGAGCTCTTTTCTCAAAAGCCATCCGAGCAGACTGTTCATCAGCCAGAAGGCGCTGGAGTTCTGCCTTTTCGTCTCTGATTGAGTCACGCTCAGTCTGCCAGACGCTCTTTTCAAGCTGGAGGGCATCCTTCTCATCCTGAAGAGAGTCATTCTCCTTCTTCAGGATATCTCTCTCTTGTTCAGTTTTTTCAAGCCGAGCCAGTACCTCGGTATTCTTCATGGCGAGAAGGTCGTTTTCTTTATTAGCCACCTCCAGGCTATCAGAAAACTTACGAGCCCTGGCGTTCCCCATCTCCACCTGCTTCTGCATAGCCATCATTCCGAACAATATCTGCATAGGTGTACATTAAGAACGGTTAAGCCAATAGTCAGGTCAGGCGAAGGCAAGACCAAATAATATGAGAGAATTCATGAGTTGGAAAATAAAAGTCACCTCCATAGCAGATTGGGGAAAGCGGCTGAACACATCCTTCTGGGATAGGCCCTTTGCCGCCTCAAGGTCTTTCGGAGTCCACATGCTCCTATAGTACGCCATGGCGGTCTGGCCATCCTTCAGCATGGTCTCGTTCGGTTTCACGAACGTCCCATCCGTTCGGGTGTACCGAGGGGCCCATGGCGGTAAGGTGGGGATAGAAGGGGGGCCTGAAGCAGAAGCGGAGCCACCAGCTGCAGTAGGCCCAGAGGGAGCAGGAGCTCTGATCGCACGGTGCAAGAGAGCACCCGGCCCGGAGACCCGGGTCCTTCTTATGAGAGATTCCTCCTCAGGATCGACTTCACTGTCAGGATGAGGCCTTTTGCCTCGTTCTTTGTCCCGAATGCCCCCCGCGGCAGCAGGAGCTGTGGTAGTTTGGGGAGACACGCTCGGGTTGGCAGCAGGGGTGCTGACAACAGAGTTAATAGCCACTGTGCTCGGGATAGTGTCAGAGATGGTGGCTGAGGAAGAGGCTGATGCTGGAGAGGAGGTCGCCCCAGCAGCAGGAGTGGCTGGGGGAGTATTTTTCTTCCTGCCAAAAGAAGGAATCTGAAGCCTGCTCATGTTATAGCCGAGTGATGAGAGCGCTAAGAGGTTGTCTGAAGTGAGGAGATCTGAGCAGGAAGGAATATCGTTCAGAACGTATTTCTTCAAGTAATTACTCCTATCCCTGCAAACACTGTAGCTCAAGTCATCACAAGGTATTCCTAAGGAACGGCATAAGAAAGTACAAAAACGGGGAACGCATGTTTCGTAGGGGCAATCATGTTTATGAGATTTGAATTTCTTATAGGAGGAAACAGAACAGACACCAAAGGCGCTCGGGATTGGGTAACCCTCTGCAACCGGCGAAGACCAAGTCCCACTAATGCCCACGATGCTATCCCTCCAACCCTTTTCAGATTTTATTGTGTCCGTACATATGGACATCTTCTCGAACGGGTAGAGGTGGTAGAAGGGTTCGTTAGTACGGATCTTACTGACCTTATAACACAGAAGAAGGTCTATGAGGTCAAGGTCCAGATTTCTGTCACGCATCAACAGGAGCATAACGGATATGATTCTAAAGAAATTGGGGTTTACCTGCAGGGGGGATATCCCCAATCTATTGAAGACATAACTAAAGAAAGGGTGCAGAGGGAACCTAACAACATTCAATTGAAGGTTCGTGAATAAGACTTCGCCGGGCAGGAGGCCGGCACCGGTCATAATGTTAACGTCCTAAGGGCAAACCCTAACTTCGATGTTGTCAGGAAGTCTAAGTCTCATACGAAGAACATCCAGATCTACAACCATGGTGGAAGTGCTTGAAGGATCTAAAAGGGGGTAAATAGAAGCCTGCCGAAAGTAAAAAGGAACAAAACTAACCTCAGAAGACTGCAAGATCGCTGGAAGAATGACTCTTGAAGGATTTCACCAGAAAAAGCTTAGCACTGTTCTAGAAAGAGAGAGATTTGACTGATGATGGAGACGGTAAAAGGACGTGAAGTGGTATTCTAGGACCTTATAAAGGCGAGGGGGGCCCGAGGGCCGAAGCGTCGGGAAGGCGAGAAATTCCTCGAGCCCCGGAACATTGATTCTGGATCTGACCGTCCGTTCCCCCACGTGGTTTTCTCGAGCCGTCAACGTCATGATGGGACGCTATCAATAATTACCCCCTTATTAAATAAGGGGCAATTATGGGGGCAGTTGAGGAGGCCCAGGACGACATGGGCCGGATCTAATTTGCAAGCACGACATCCGGTCCGTACAGCTGGGTCGGCCCATAAAAAGACACTGCCATATGGGCCGAACGCGAATAAGCCCATCAAAGGTGACCAGGACTTATGGAGGAACAGGCCCAGATCCAGCAATCCGTCAATATTTGTAAATATCTTGTAAATATCTATAAATAAGGGAAGGAATGAAGAGAATAGGAGGATCTTTTGGGTTGAAGTGTAAGAATTCTAGAGAGAGAAAGAGGGTACGAATTTCTTGCATCTTCAATTTCCCTCTATAACTTCTTAGATTTTAATGAAACTAAAACGGCCTGCTGTGGAATGGGAAAGTTCAACGTAGAATTGTATTGCACGGTAAAGGGTAACCTCTGTCCGAACCGCGACGACTACCTGTTCTGGGACTTGTACCATCCGACTGAGAGAGCCTCCAAGTTGGCAGCTCTAACCCTCTATGGTGGTGGAATAGAGTTTGTGACACCCATGAATTTTAGTCAGCTGGCTGCAATTGACATTTAAGCTGCATTTCCCAAGAAGTTGCAACGTGACCAAGTGCTAGCTCCAGATCATGCCTCCGTCCACCGCTGCGACCTCCGGATCATCATGCCTCGGAAAACCCTAATTTCAGTGCTCTGTTTTGTCTTCTCGTCCCCAGAGTGAGCAAATTAGCCGTTGCAACGGCAGTTTGATTCAGTATTAAGACTTGGTTTGGGCATTTTGGTACCAAACTTTTTGTTGGGCCAACTGACTCTTCTTTTCTCTTTTCTGGGTTGGGCCTTGTATCAACCCTTTACTGTATATATTTTAACCATCAATAAAATTGCTTTTAAAAAAAAAAAAGATTTTGTGTTATATGTATGTTTGATTCAGTGATAATTGTAATGCCATTGTAAGGCTAAGAATGTTACCAAGGGTTTTGTGGTTTAGTAGTATCTCTTCTACTTTTTAGAACAGATGATGACGATTCGAGTCTCAAAAAAAGTAAAGTAAATGTGTGAGTTTATGTCTAATGATAAAAAAATAATAATAGATAAATAGCTAAGAACATTATTTGTTGGCCTTAAATAAATGACCATAATGAGTGGAGAACTAATCGAGGATTGATTAATTTTGGGGTGTTAACTACCCCTTTTACGGGTTTAAATATATATTTGTTTACAAAAAAAGGAATATATATATATATATATATATATATATATTTGGTAGTAAAGTATGAAAATTTTACATTATTCCCTTAAACTTGAAAAAATCTACTTTCTTATTTTAGAACAATTGATAGGGCAAATTGCATAAAACCCTTTTCTACTTTTAATTTTTGGCACAAAACCCTGAAAATAAAAATTTAACATAAAAGTCCCCTTAAACTATAATGACAATTGATGTTGCCTATTAATAAATTAGGCTGATTTGCTCTTTAATTCCACTCCTTAAATGTATAATTTCAAAAGAATTAAATTGGTAGCATTAATTTGTCAAAATGAAGTATTAACACCATTTTTATTTTCATTAACTTGCCTTCACATTAGTACGAGAGCTAAAACTTAATTTCTTTCAAAAATGCTACATAAGCCAATACCATCATTAATAGGGTTGAGATGAGGGTGGGCCTAACCCCAGCAATTTGAACCCCGCCTCAAGATAGTACTCCAGAATATTAATTTGTTATTTTCTCCAATCAAATAAAAGATAGGTGTCTTTATTGCTATTTTTTATACTTGAATTTTTCATTTGCATAGATTATAATTGCGAGCTTCACCTTGGTCCAAATTCAAATTTCTACTTCTACAAAATCATTCTTGCTCAGTTTTTTTTGTCAGAACGTTGTCTGATTAATTAACAGATTCAAATTTCAACTTCTCCAAATTTTTCATATAACAGATGTAAAATCATTAAGGGCGGATTTAGGGTGGGCTCTGATGGACTTAAGCCCACATCAAAAAAACAAAAAAAAAAAATTTACTAGAGATAATTTTAGCCCAGTCAAAAAAAAAAAAAATTGTTAGTACTAGCCTACTTCAAAATAGATTAGCCCACCCATTATGCATTTGTGAGTCCGCGCTTGAAAATTATTCTTGCTCTGTTCTTTATTTGTCAGAAAGTTGTATGATAATGATTTTATTTTATTTTTTGTTCAGAAAATCATTCTTGCTCAGTTCGATTTTTTTTTGTCAGAAAGTTATTGTCGCTGAGTTCTTGGTTCCAAAGAGACGGTGCAACATCTTAGCTTGCTGAAAACGACCTTCGTTCCAACCAAAGACACCATAGGATTAATTAACAGATTGAGCTACTGATTCCACGATATTCATTCGTGTCGTTTCGAAGCATAATAAAACAAATTTATAATGTATAATTTTAATTACCATAGTAACTCTGAATTTTATATATATCAATAATTTGTCTACGCAAAGCATAATAAAACGAAGTCTTGTCTTCATTTCACAATGCAGTGACAGATTAGTAATTTGCAGCCATGGCCTGATTAACTTTACCTCAATTTGTTCATTTGTTAAATACTTTTTGGTATAAATTAATTAAAAACTTTTAAGTCAAACTTCCATGTGATATAGAAACCCTAGAGAGAGAGAGAAGATGGCGGGAAGAAGATGGATTGTTCTTGTATCTGTTGCCATTATTAATGTTGCCTCCCTGCAGTACTTGGGCCATGGCAGATTTGCCAGCCATATTCATATTTGGTAATTCTATTGCAGATGTTGGGAGTAACAAATAACTTGAAAAATAGCCTTGCAAGAGCTGACAATCCTTAGAATGGGATTGATTTTCCTAATTCAGAACCAACTGGGAGATTCAGCAATGGCTATAACACAGTTGATATAATTGGTACATTTTAGGCACGCACACACACATATATATATATACACATGCGTGTAGTACATGTATTACGAGTTGGGATCCTTTGCTACTGAGTGATGGTAGCCGTCCGTGAGCATGTACTCGGACTTTCTACAACTGAGGATCATAACTCATTTTTATACTATTCAGTGGGTGTTTGTGATTGCTTCTATACTATTCAAAAGTACTTTCATTACAAAAATTACGATCGAATTTGTTTGGTAAAAAAAAAAAAAAAAATTGTTTTTAATTGATAGAGCTAGGTTAGGTCAAAAAAACACGTTTAAGAGAAGTTAGAAATTGCACCTTTCAAAATTGCGTAAGCCCTTTATATTTTTTATAACTATAATTTTGTCTCTGCTAGAAATAAATACCAAACAATATCCTAGTTATTATGGGATTCTGTAACAAACAAACAGGGGGAGCTAGGATTGCAAACTGAGGGGGACTAAAGATATAAAAATTTATAGATGAACACAATAATTTTTATGATAGATATGTTATATATATTCAAAAATAGCAAAAAATAATAAATAAATAAATAAATGATGGGCTTGTAGCTTTGGTTACACTAAAAGAGCTATTTGAATGGAATGAATATTCTCTTATAAGATAAGTGAGATTTCGTTGCTTCTTTATTTTGTTCAGAGAGTTGCTCATTGCTGGGTTGGGCCATTTGCTAATTTTGTTTTATTATGGATTGGGCATGGGCTAGGCTATGGCTGATAGGAAGTAGTAGTACTAATTTTATTTTATTTTATTGGACCTGGGCCAGGTTAGCCCACACTAAGTTACGCCCCTGCAAACAAATATCCTAGTTTATTCTAAGACTCTCCAATGACCTTCCATTTATTTTTTAGTACTAAATACAAATTCTATATAATAAACAAAAATGTGATATTTAAAAATAATAATAATAAAAAATAAAACGATACAAGTTGATTTTTATAAATTATTGAACTCAATAAAATTTTATAATAATATTTAATATTATGGAATTATCAAAATTTAAGTATAAGGGTAAGATAGTAAAATTAGTAATATTAAAAGTAACATTAGTTATGCATTTGGTAACATGTTTTAAGCAACATTATTACCAAACAAATTTAAAAGTGTTTCAAATATAAAAAGTGCTTTATACAATGTGTTACCAAATGCATAACTGCGTTTTACTAATAACAAATTTATAACGGCTCTACTAATAAAAGCGCTTTCAACATTCTAAAAGCAATCTCAAATGAGCTCTCAATATAAAAAATTAATTGTTATTTCTTTCTGAATTTTTTTTTTTTTTTTTTGGTTAATGGATAAGCTTGTGTATAAAGTAGAAAATAATGTACATGGAACCCTAAGATAGGGAAATACAAAAATGAAAAAACCAACCAAAGGCAGCCTAATGCAACCTCTAACCAAAACACTAGCTACAATAGTGATGTAGAACAAATACAATAACAATAACACTATTAGCAACCAACTAAAACCTTATGAAACTAGCCAAGAGTGCACACAGGAGGTGGAACAAGCCTGCACAAACAAACTATGAAGGTCTTGCTCAGTTGTGATTAGCCTAAGATCATCACTCCTCTTTAACTTGATTGTTGCAAGCCTTGCTCTGATACAAGTTTTGATTTGGGAAATAATGTGGTGAGGAGGAGTAGAAACATTCTTGAAAGCGCTTGCATTTCTCTCTTTCCAAAGGAAGTAAATTGCTGCTAACAATAAAAGTTCATGTGTTAAGAAATCTGATGAAGTCCAATGAGTTGAACACCATTGTATCAAATCCAACCAACAGTTGGGAAATATGTAAAACCCAACAATATCTCATGGATAAATCTCCAAATCTGTGAACTGTAGCTACACTTGAAGAACAAGTGGTCCATAGACTCACTCTCAGCAAGACATATGTAACATCTATTGACATAGTGTTTATGGAGCATTGGTTTGGAATCCAGTGTGTAGAGCCTACCTCTCACTGCTAACTAAGTTATGCAGCTGTGCTTTGGTAGATGATGCTTGAACCAAATTAGCTTATGCCAGACAAAAATTGGGGATGGTGGTGTAAAGTAAACAGTGGTATGAGATAATGAGAAAGTACCAAAAGGACTAGGCAACCACACAATGCTATCATGTTCTTCAAAGGGAGGAGGTAAGGAGTACAGTTGGGAGAGAAAGTCCAGTGACTGAAAGAACTGAGGGAAGCTCAATGATAGAGGTACCATCCAATGATTGCTGGAAATTAGGCTATCAATTATGGCCAAAGTGTCTAGTTGAAGAATTTCCAAATCATTCAGTCCTAACTGCTTTAAAATTGGGCCATTTAAAAACCAGTAATCAAGCCACAACTTCATGCATGTCCCACTCTCCACCTTATACTTGATAATACCTCTAGCCATTTCCCTTAGCCTTAGTAAACTCCTCTAAAAACCAGAACTAAGAGCAGATAGCTTGATAGTCCAAAACTATCTATCCTTTATAAGGTAATAGCAAATCCAGGCCACCCAAAGACTCTCCTTCCTCAAACACAACTTCCAAATATGTTTAAGGTTTGCAATTCTATTTGAAAGCTCAAGATTAGAAAACCCCAAGCCACCATGAACGTTTGATCTACAATCTGCAATACAAGCAACCTTGGAGTCCACCACCTTTCCTCTCTCTTATCAAACAAATGCCGGGTTTCAAGAGTAACATACTGCAGGGAGTGAACTTTGCATCGGGAGGAGCAGGAATTCTAGATGCCACTAGATTTAAGTTATCCGTAAGCTTTTCTCACTTTAAAATATCTAAAATAAATTTATCAGTAAAAAAATTTTAAAAAAAAATTATGTAAACCTATCTATAGATTGGATTTTGATCTAAATTCAATAACTCCGATGTAAATTAAAGATTTGATATGGTAACCCGTTAATTATTCGAATTCGATAATCCGTTAGTTAAACAAATCAAGTATGAATTATATTCCCATCTGATTCGACATAATATATTATTTAATATGTTCAAATTATACAATATAATGCAATAATATCTACTCCCTCTGTCCCAAACAAAAAAATGTGCACGTTTTTATTAATTTGTTGTCCAAAAATAAATATCCCAATAGAAAATTCAAAATACTATTTTTGTAATATTACCAATTTAACCTTTTATATTGAACTGATAAAATGTAAAGCATCACATCTCTATTAGGCTGCACAAAAATCCGGTGAAACTTAAAATCCAAATCGGACCAGACAGTTTGGTTCGGTTTACTAATGATTTAATTCAGTCACGATTTCAAATTTGTGGAACCGTAAAAATACGGTTTGGTTATGGTTTGAGGTCTTTTAAGACCAAACCGGATCAAACCGAACCGTTAAATTATATATATATATATATATATATATATATATATATACACATATAGTATAATTTAATCTAATTCTACAGTTGAATGTTGCTAGTTTTCTGAATTGTGGTGTTTGTTATTGAATTAATAGTTCTCAATGTATTAGGCTATTAGCAGTTCTGAAGAGGTGTTCACTAATTCACTTCAGTTACAGAAGTGACATAGAAAAATAAATATATTAGCAATTTTGAATGTATTAACTTATGTTTTAGAAGTGAATGTATTAGTAATGAATATGCTAAATTTGGTTTATTATTGTGCATTTGGATTTTGAATATAAATATTTTTATAATAGGAAAAAAAATTGTGGAATCGACTCAAACTGAACTGAAGTTTTACGGTTTAGTTTGGTTCAGTGCGGTTCGGTTCATAAATAAAAAATATTAAAAATCATGGTCTTAAAAAGTTAAATTTTTAAAAAGGAACATTTTTTTTATATATAAGGACGGACGCAGTAATATTTATATACTATCAAAATGTTATTTCTCTACTCCTTCCAACTCTCTCTATTTCTTACTCCTACTATTAAGGTGGGATCTAAATTTTTTCATTAAAATGCAAGGTTATTTTTGACAATATGACGATGTCACTATCATTTCTCAATCTTCTCACTTTTAGAAGAACTGAAAAAGACATTTGGTGGATAAGCTCTCTCCAAATCTCTTCAAAAAAAAAAATTTCCCCTCTCCACGTTAACAAACCAAACATAAAAATTACTATACCTTTCTTTTAAAGTGCAGGGGATTGAAAATAAATTAGCTAAAAGTCTATTATTTCTTTTTCCTAGAAAACAAACATGACTCTGACTTGATATTTAACTTAATTGCATGATGTCGGCAACCAAAAAGAGGGAGGTGGTCCAAATCAAACAATATATTCAAAACTGTTTGTGGGAATATGATTATTTATTTCCTTTTCTTTCATTCATTATTTCTTTTTCTTTAGTGGTTTTTTTTATATAAAAAAAGAGAGAGAGAGAGAGAGATTAGGAAGTAAACTGCCTAAATAGGGAGGTTTACTTGGGGGAGAGAGAATTAAGAAAAGTTTTATGCAATTAACCCTTTACTAGTAATATGTTTCGCTAGATTGGAGAAATTTCAACTTCTTATCGGATATTTTGACACCCGATACCCTTGCAATCAAAGCTCTTGTTGTTTTCTTTAGTAAATGGAGAAGCTTTGATTGATAAGATATCACGAATCAAAATACTCCCGGGTTAACTTATTCCGATCCCTATTCACTGGCTCAAGCTCAGTTTTTCAAACTTGTGACAAGTCTAAAATCAAGTGTAAATAATTTTGAATTCTACCTGACTCGGCTCATTTGCACTATAATAGTTAGATGTCTTCTTTTCAAAGAGGAAGTCGAGCCCTATTATGGATAATATATTTTTTAGAGTATTTGAGGAAATTTAATCGTACATTTTTCTCCCTAATTTTTAGATTTTAAGGAAATCAAAACAGCCTACTGTGGGATCGGAGAGTTCAACGGAGAATTGCCGTGCAGCACAACGAGTAACCTTTGTCGGGACCGCAACGACTCGTCGACTATCTGTTCCATCCGACTCAAGCCGCCTCCGAGTTGGCAGCTACAACCCTCTACGGTGGCGGAATAGAGTATGTGACAGTGACACCCATGAATTTAAGTCAGTTGGCTGCAATTCACATTTAAGTTGTATTTCGCAATAAGTAGCAACAGGAGAAAGTGTTTTATTACTTTATATTATATGTGTGATTATGATTACAATTGTAATGCCATGGTAAAGGCTAAGAACGTCATTTGATTGCCATCTTAAAAAATGGCCTTGATGAGTTGTTTTTGTATAATTTAAAACATAATAAAGTGGAGGATTGTTCAATTTTGGAACCTTAACTACCCCTTTTTATGGTTCGAATATAACATATTTGTTAATAAAATATAGTATTAATTCCTACATTATTTCCTTAAAAAGCCATGTTGTTAATTGTACTGAGACAATGTATTTGACATCAATCCACGTTTAAATCTTAGAGCCAACATTGTATAGTTACATGTTATTTTTATAAAATAAGGTTAAGGTTGAATCCCTTAGTAATATCTATCAGTATTTTTTTTTTTTTTAATATATATATACATACTTTAAAAATATATATATATACATACTTCGACACCACCACTTAATTGGATTTGTGACTGTAAGGTATAACCTAAACGTGCAAGACAGTTCCTAAACCAGACACGCCTAAGTCAAGATTTGCAATTTCAATGCTAGGATCACGAAAAAGTTTGTCCCGGATCCCATCAATCACCGCAACACCTAGAGGGCTATTTACGATCTTCACTTTGGTGCAAATTCAAATCTTCACAAATTTTGTTCCTCTTCTTCTTCGAGTATTCGCGTCTATGTCCCGACTAATTGCATAAAAAATATTTGTGCACCAAATTCTTGTTAACTGTATCTTTTTAATATATTTAATTTGATTTAGAATTTGATGACAAAGGTGAGTTAGGTGACCAAACACAAAATGTTCAAACTAAGTGTAAATTATCCCAAAAATGAAAAAAAAAAAAAAATTGAAGAACTCATTAGTTTTCCCGTTAAAAACACGCATGTTTGGTCAAGTAAGACAACGATTATAATTTATAAAGGTTTGTTATGTTGGAGAAGAATCTGAAAATATATAGGATATTCTTGTTGAATTTCTTAATTTTTTGTCGGGAAATCATAAATTCTTGCTGAGTTGTTGGTTTTGATTAAGAGATGGTGAAACATATTAGCTTGCTGAAAATGACCTTCGTTCCAACCAAGGACACCTTATAATGAATTAACAAAGCTACTGATTCCACGATACTAATCCTTACGTGTCGTTTCAAATCATAATAAAACTAACCATTTTCAACTTTATATGTGGTATAATTACAGTAAATAACTCTTAATTTTATATCATTGATTTTGTCTAAACAACCTGTAATAAAACAAAGATTGTTTTCATTTCACCATATATTAGTAATATACAGCCATATATGATCATGATGTAGAGTTTGACAATCGAACACAATCGATGCGAATAAGAAATGACGTTATATATGATAATGATCATAACATTCTCATATTTAATGACGTCATATTGAAATCATTCTCTATTCACATAAATTTTCAAATAACTACTTATCATTATTCATGAATCATGATTATATATATATATATATATATATATATATATATATATATGCTCTTGTGGTTATATGTGAAAAGGAATTTTTTTTTATTAGTAAGTGACATTTTGTAACAAACAAAACCAACACATTACAACCATGAGAAGGGATCTTCTACTTAACTAATATGGGCTTATTACTAGGAGAATCCGCCTAAATAGGAAAAGTTGTTTTCTTTGTTCTATGAGCCAAACCCTTCCAGTTGGAGGAACAATGACCTAATTAACTTTACCTCATTGTTCATTTTATGATATTTTTGGTATAAATGTTCAAGAACTTTAACTCAAAACTTGTGATACAGAAGCCCAGATAGAGAGAGAGAGAGAGAGTGAGTGTGCGAGAGAGAGATGGTGATGATGGCCGGAAGAAGATGGATTGTTGTTGTATATATTGCCATTGTTGCCTCCCTGCAGTACTTGGCCAAGGCAGATGTGCCAGCAATATTCGTATTTGGTGATTCAACTGCAGATGTTGGGACAAACAATCACTTGAATAATAGTCGAGCAAGAGCTGACAAACCCTACAATGGGATTGATTTTCCTTATTCAAAACCAACAGGGAGATTCAGCAATGGCTATAACACAGTTGATATAATTGGTACATGCATGTCAACATATACATACATACATACTTACATATATATATATATATATATATACTCTAATTGTCCATGTATTATACTTGTTTTTTCAATCGCTGGTGGTAGTGTCAGCCCTCTTAAAGCACTCTCATAATTCATCGCAGGATACACATAGTCTCATGTTTCACATGCACTGGACAATTACTTGAGAAAAATATCCTGAAATAGCTATTGGTTTCTCTTTTTTTGTACTAGTACGTTAAGCTAGAAATTAAATAGCTATTGATTGCTTTCTGACTTTTATTATTTATCTGTATGGGTTAGCGAGGCTATTGGGTTTTAAGTGGAGTCCAGCACCTTTTCTCTCTCTTGTCGACCGCATGCCGAGTTTCAAGAGTACCATACTGCAGGGAGTGAATTTTGCATCTGGTGGGTCTGGAATTCTCGATGAAACTGGAAATTTAACATTCGTAAGCTTCATTTTCTCTCTCTTGCTATGATCTGAAAAATATTTTTTTCTAAATCTTTGGCTTTTCATGATGACTATTTAAAGACTGAATTTGGAGGGAATCCAGTGTCTTGGTCGTTGTATAGCTAATGCAATACGACAATTAAAAAAACATTGGCCTATGATTTATTTATTTATTATACATAGGCCAATAATTTATTAAAAAAAAGTGAAAAATCCCCTGAAATAATTATTTACGTTTGACCCAATTAATTTTTATTGCAAATAGGTTTATAATTTATAAAATTTTACAAAAATGTTGAATAAAATAATTATTTTTTTTAAAAACATCTTTAATTTTTCCTTTCTTCTCATTCTTACTCTTCTTCTTCTTTATATTCTCTTTAAAAAAAGTTACATTCCTTTATTAAAACTATTTTTTTTTTTCTCTTCAAAGTTTGGTAATTAAATTTGTTACTAAAAGGGCTTCTAAGGTCGGTATTTTATGTTTCCATTTTTTTTTAAAATAATTATTTTTCAAATTATTAAATATTATTATTCCACCATTATTACCGTTCTATTTTTTGGCTTATTGTCTTGCATCTAGACGTCTTACCTATGGTCGGGGTTCAGGGGCATCTGAGTCCTATTGAAATCCCTTTTGATCTACCTCGCCTCAACATCTGGAATCCTTTTTTGTGGGGACGCATAATTAGGTTTAAGAATTTTAATCAGGGCAATCGTCTGTCGAGGATTAGATCCTTGGATTTTGGATTGAAAGACTATTCGCTTGAAAAAAATATAATTTATTCTCTTTAATATGACGCCCCCATGAAACAAATTCTTGACTCCGCCCTTGTTTTTTGTCTCGTCTACCTCTCTCTTTCTTCAAACCATGGAATGCATCTCCGTCCGTCTCACTCTAATTTCACTACTTTATAGCTCTCGTAGTATTTGGTCAAAAAAGGTAAAATTCATAGGGATGAGTGCATTATTTTTTAAATATTTCTAATTTACTCTCATTGTCTTAAAGTTACAAAAATAATTCAAGTTATGTGGACCATCATAGAAGAGTACATTTGAAATTTTATTACCTACCCCTATAATAAAATCTTTATATATATATCTATAAACTACACTCTTAAAAAGTTAGGTTTTAGAAAAGAAACATGTTTTTTTGGAACAGAGATAATATTTTTTTATTTTACCATGTTTGTGTGTATATAAATATATTTAAGTTTATTTGATAGACATAAATAGTAGACTCTTCTCTCATTTTTTTGGGTCAAATAGAAAAAAATAATAAAAATAATAATGAGCGGAAAGGATATCACAGTATTTATCTATGTTAGACACATGTCAACATGTAGTTGTACTCATAATTATGAATTTTACTCTTTTTTATTTATTTTTTTCAGCTTTACTTCAATTAAAGTATGGTGATACTTGTAATAAAAATATATATATATATATTCAAATATTTATTATTCAAGAAAGGAAAATAATTCACACAATTGCATAAAATTCCCTTGGTGGGACTATTTTTGAGCAAAGGTCAAAAAGTAATCCCAAACTAGGTGTTTACTGCAAAATGCAATAACTCAGAGGTTTAATAAAGTTTACCATATATATATATATATATAGACACCGACTATATATTTAACTTGGATGATGCGTGTTGACAACCCAAAAGGTGGAGGTGGTCCCAATGAAAGACCAAATCAAACAATTCCAAACAGTTTGTGAAGGCATCAGAGAGGTTTTGCTCGCACCAAAGGGAAATAGTCTGATTTCAGACTCCTTGTACCTCATCAGTGTAGGAAGCAATGACATCTTCGACTATCAACGTTCCAACCAATCTGTGTCTCCGGAGGCACTCATCACCTCTCTCAGTGAAAGATATGCCAACCATTTGAGGGTTCGAACTTCCTTATCCTCTTTCTTTTCGAATTTATTATTATTGTTATTATTATTTATTTATTTGTACTCACACATGCTACAAATGGCTACTCAAAGGCTCGGAACTCAATTTCTGGAGAGAAGTTATTCTAGTTGGAGAGTTGCTTATAAAAATAATGTGTGCACATTTTCCAAAAAATATTTCTTTTTTTTTTTTATTGAATTTTTTTCAAAAAGGTTTGATTTGTGTACATTTATTGAATGAGCAAGCGTAATGAACTCGTTTATTAAATAAGTTGAAAGAGTATGAAGTATAAGAGTGTTGACTATCTCTAACCTTTAGTGTAATTTAAGGCAGGAGTTAGTTTGTTACACATATGTAATTAGTAGGGAAGTAACTGTAATTATCTAAAATACAAAGATGGTAAGTGTAATAAATCCTAATTAGAGGGGTTGTAAATGTAATTTATCCTATATGTTCGGCTATATGGAAAAGTCTTGGAATTGGAATTGAAAAAAACTTATAGTTCAAGTTTATAAGTTGTTTTTCTCTAATTCCACGAATTTCAATTCTAAGGCTCCAATTATATGTAGATGTGTTTGGTGGCATGAAATTAGAACTTTGAATTGGAATTCATAGAATTGAAGAAAATTTTAGTTCAATTTTCAGAGTTGTTTTTCTCCAATTCTTCCAATCCCAATTCCAATTCTAAAGCTACTGCTCCATGTCCCTAAACTAATAAATGTAATTAACTTGTGATAGAGTTCAACTTTGGCTTTTCAAACTCCTATCGAGTCCAAAATCGATTGTAAAACTATGCTTAACTCAGCTCATTTGCAGCGCTATAATAAGTCTGCGTTGTGATTTAAACTTAAATAGCAATAAATTCTAATAGTAATATATGTATATGTATAAAGAATTGTTCTTGTATTGAATTTGACAGGATTTATACAATCTGGGAGCCAGAAAATTTGGCATAATAAGTGTTCCACCAATTGGATGTTGCCCATTTCAACGTTTTCTCAAGCGCAGTGAGGATGGAGGATGTTTTGAGGAATTGAACAACTTGGCTCAAGCATTCTACGATGCAATAAGGGATGTCCTGACAAACTTCAGTACAGAGTTCGTGGAAGTGAAGTATTCATTTGGAAATGCTTATGCAATGACCACGAGTATCATTCATAACCCACTCACATTTGGTAAGCTTTCTATACTCTCGATCTGGAATGCACAAAAGAGTAAGGGTCCGACACTCCGACACATTATACTAAATTTTATGTGAGTAAGAAATGGCGTCGTCATTATATTTAATGATGTCATAATAATGTCATTTTTCACTCATATAAATCGGTCGGACTGCTGTATAAAAAAAAAAATAATAATAATAATAAAATAAAATAAATTTGAAGAAATATAATGATAGATTTCCCTCTTTTACTTCTTAGGTTTTAAGGAAATCAAAACAGCCTGCTGTGGAAACGGAACGTTCAACGGAGAAGAAGAGTGCAACCCAAATAGTAAACTTTGTCCGAACCGAGACGACTACCTGTTCTGGGACTGGTTCCATCCGACTGAGGCCGCCTCCGAATTGGCAGCTCTAACCCTCTACGGTGGTGGAAATGAGTTTGTGACACCCATGAATTTGAGTCAGTTGGCTACAATTCCTATTGGCATTTAAGCTGTATTTCCCAATAAGTTGCAACATGAGCAGTGTTTACTTAAAATTGTAAACATTTACTTAAAATGTTTGATTTAATTAAAATTGTAATGCCATTGTAAAGGCTAAGAACGTCATTTGTTGGCCATCTTTAAATAAATGGCCTTAATGAGTTGTCTTTGTTTAATTTTAAAACATGCTAACATGTTTGTTAATAAAATATGGAAATTATATATTATTTCCTTAAACTTGAAAAACTATCTACTTTCTTATTTTAGCAGGATTGATATCAGTTTTTTTTTTTTGGTTTTGGAATTTCTATTATTGTATATTTTATTGCAACTAGGTCTTCTTTGGGTTTAGCCTTTTTTATGATCCAATTGGGTTTCCTTTGATTAATGTTTGGTATAGTTCACTTGGGGTGTTGCACAAGAGGAAAGCAAGGGCAATTCATGTTGCAAAATGATAAATTTTGGAATGTCATGATTAGACTCTTTTCATCTATTAATTTAATTTCTTAACACTTTTTACCTTGAAAAAAAAAATCGTTGCATATTGATAAATTAGGTTGACCTGGTCTTTAATTCATCCTCCTTAAAAAGTATAATTTCAAAAGAACAAAATTGTTATCATTAATTTGTCCAAATGAGGCATTAACACCATTTTGTTAATCCTTATTATATTGAGTAATAAATAATCACATGATAATACTTAGGTTCTCATCCGTAATGTGGACCAATAATTAATGGGTACATAACCAACTAAATCAGAAATTGTATACATATACCACATCTCTGATTTGGTAACTGAATACTCATCCACCACATGTGATTTGATAAGTTAATATATATTCCACCTATCTGATTTGATAATTAATTTAAAAATATATATTCCACCATATCTGATTTGATAATTAAAGAGCACATATCTATCTCCTATAGGTCCACAGGATCATCACCGCTTATATTACACGTGGTATAGTCAAATTTATTTTTATAAATATTAAGGCTACATGTTTAGATTGGGATAGAGTATAGACCTTGGAGTCAAAAATTTTTTTTTTTTTTTTGTAGATTCTAAGGCTTCATAGTATTTATAAAATAATGTTAAGCTGGAATGCTTTACTAGGTCACATAATATTCTTTTCAGTAATTAACCTAACTTGTCAAAAAATAATAATAATAATAATAAAATCTATACTAATTGATTCTAAAATCAAACTTAGAAACAAAATGACAAAACATATCCACTTTACTTTCAACTTGAAGAAAATTAGATGGAAATGAGAATGAAATATGACAACTTCACTTTATTCGGGGAGGAGAGAAGAAGAGAGTTCTAAATTATTTACTATTATACTCTTACACTTACTTTATTTGTGAGGTTAATCTAATACATTTATAAGTGTTTAGATTAATTTATAATTTTGGATTTTAGATGTTTATAAGAACCGTCCAAGTCCATTAATGGCATTTTGGACAAGGCCTAGCCTTGGCCCAACCAATTACAGCCAAGAAGTCTAGGCCCATCTTTGGTGAAGCCCAGCTAAAATCCAAGTCACATAAACCAAGAGCCACTGGGAGAGGGGGCAGAAGAATTAAGTCGATAAGTCACATAAATCAAGAATCAAGAATGAGAGGGAGCGGAAGAATTAAGTCGACACCCGTATGCTAAAACTAGATTTCAAAAGTGTCAATAGTGGGAATCGGGTCAATCCGGTGATCACAGTGTGCAAGCAAAGGACATTTCCTTTTGATAAACAAATTATGGTAGGTAAAGCAGTCTTCTTATTCTTTTCCCATTTCTTTCGATCTTATCAGCATGCCAAAATAAAATATGCTTATTTATCTTGAAATAAAGCCTTTGAATAATCTTTCAACACTCTAAAAAAGTAAACCCATGATCATAATACTTTAATTATCCTATCTAATCAAATCTAAATTAAAACCAAAATAAGACCCCACAATATAACCAAATCACAAAGTCGTTGCATCCCATTCCACACACAATTTACAATCTATGTACAAAACCAAAGCCAAAACCAAAAAAAAACCCTAGAAATGAGACATTTGTACCTCGTAATCATACTATATTATAAAACCCTCACTTTCTTTTCCATTTTGAAACTCGGAACTGCTAAGTGCACTCGCGATTGTAAGGACAATATCCATTTGCCATATATGTGAATTCTACTGAGAAACTTGTGAGATCCAATTTTTAGGCACGGTCTAGGAAATGCACCTCATGGAGTACGTTGGCACAGTAGAATCCACTGCGGGTGCACCGTACACCCTCGGGTGATCACTCTCCAATCCATAGTCCATCATCGGACGGTACTCCAGTTCTTCATCATGATCGTACACGAAATCAGGAACCTCAATCTCATTCCTCCTCACGTGCTCCCACAAGTAGTCCAACCTGCTCACGTACTTCAGCTTCCCATAGAAGCTGCAATTCCATTACACCAAACACAAACCCTCATAAATACACAATATATATATATATATATATATATATATATATATATATATGTATATAAACACACACTGTCACACACTACAGGGGTGCACGCCAGATTGAACTGGTTAAAGGTATTTTAGAATCAAATGGATTAGGGGTTTAATAAAAATTAGAATCAAACCGTGAAATTAATAAAATGAAAAATTTTCTGATAATTTTTTTATTTTTATAATAATATTTTTTCAATAAATATACTCTTTACTGTTTCTAAAATACAGAAAAACTAAAACTAAAAATAATATTATGATTCTTATTTAAATATGCATATATATACAAAATATATATTCATATAGAGAGAGAGGGTTGTGTTTACCCTCCGCTGAACATGAGGCGGCCGAAGGTGGCGAGGAAGAGCCTGGACTGTAGGCCAGGGTGGAGAAAGTACACCGCTTGGAGATTCGACATGACGTTGATCGGAATAGACTCGTAGATCAATCGGAGGGCAGAAATTCCCGGAAAATTCTCACACCTTTCGACATCGGTATGCACATACACCACAGAAAACGCTCTTTTCTCCAATTTGGGGAAAATCTTCTCCTCCAAATACTTTTTCACAGCATCAACACTCACAATCCGAGCTGATCCATCCAAGAACAGATCAAAATCTCAACATACACACACACACAAATATTATATATATATATATATATTCAAAAGTTCAAAATCAACATATATATATATATATATATATATAGATTACCAGGGAAGAATTTTCCGAGGATGCGAAGGATCTTGCGGCCTTGTTTGTCTCTGCCTTTGATCTTGAAGATTTGAAGCTTGTCGATGAGATGGTACTGATCGGTGAGAGATGGTTGAGAAGACATTGTTGGCGGTGTTCTTGAATTTGTTTGTTTGAAGATGGATTTGCGAAGACTGCTAGATTAGCGGGTGTTAATATATGTATATGCTATATACGTAAGAGTACTCTATCTGATAAGTCTTACAAGGTAACGCTTAATTATAGTATTATATTTTATATACGCGTTGCGTCTGTGTACGATGAGAGAGAGAACTGTGTGTGTGTGTGTGAGAGAGAGAAAGAGAGAGTTGACGGTTATGATTGGGTGAGCAGTGAGGAATTAATGGACGGTAATGGGGAAGAGGACAAAGCCTATTTATCCGTAATAAATGGCTAGAGAGAATATTCTGAAGCATCTTCCATTTGGACCCGGGTTTTGCTGGTCCAACCTCCTGGACCCATCTGATTCGGATTTGGGATCATCTTTGGTTTTGGACCGTCCGTTTTTATTCAGATTTGGTGGGATAAAAGAAAATTTATGAGGTGATATATTGGGAAAGAAAATGTAATTTTAATATTTGATCCTTTTTTTTTTTTAACTCATGATTAACACATATGTATTCCATTTGTTTGAATTAATGCATTTGATTTTAAGGTTTCACTGGAACCGTGTAGGGGCGTTAGCGTATATGTTAGTTTGAGGGCGCTGAGTATACGTTAGAAGTGAATTAACCTCCTTTTATAATTTCGTAGTACTCTTACCGTATTCCTTAATGTCAGATCATCTAAGGTGAATTTGTGTAGTCGTTATAAGTTAAATTTTTACTTTTTATTTGTAAGAAACACACGCACACATACTTTACCCTCTTAAACTTGAATCCTCAACATCTTACTTTAAAAAGTAAAAAAATACTATTAAATTATAATAACTTTGATTATGCACGAAATCTCAACCTTTGATTTAAAATATACTTTTAACCTATGATAAACATAGGAAAGAATCAACTTAAAATATTCACTTATTATTATTAGTATTATTATTAGCATTAAATTGAATTTTTAATAATTGGATCAAAATGTGTTATCACAGCCTCTTGATCAATGACAATACAATGGTACATTACACCTATATATAGAGTACCGAAATATCACAAAATTAAAATTGGAGAAAATTGAGACATGATAAATGCAGGACATTTTTAACCAAGCACACTCCTTTTTTTATTTTTTCTTAACATAAATGACAAATATACAGCTTTCATTTTCTTATTTATAAATTGAGAATACTTATGCCAGTCATCTGTTCCGTAAATAGGAGACAATGAGAGAAAAAGAGAGGTGGAGGAAAGATACTAAGAAATGAGTAATTTTTATTTTATTTTATTTTTTTTTCATCTAGTAAATAGGAGAAAATGAGAGAAAAAGAGGGAAGATAAGTGTGGCCGTTATACAAATTTTAAAAAATGTTTTCATTTTTATTTTTGGTTGTTCCAAAAATATATATCCCATTTAAAAGGTCTACTATAAATAGATTTGGTCATTCATTTATCACCAATACAATAAAAAATACTAAAATTCATCCTATTAGAAAGTTAGAGTTTCAAAAAGACACATTTATTTTGGGTTGGAGTGTGTAGACAGTGAGGGATACAATGGTGACATTTATTTTGGAACGGAGATTGTAGATGGTATGGATATAATAATAAAAATAATTTAAACGTTTATTTTGGAATCAAGATTATAGATAGTGATGGATATGATGATAAAAATAATTTAATCTGAAATTATAGATACTGATAGATATAATGATAAAAATAATTAAATCGAAATTATAAATAGTGATAGATACAATGATAAAAATAATTTAAATCATTTACATTCCTTCTCTTCCAACTAAAACAGTAATTTTGGTAACATATATATATTTTTTAGTGAGAGATTGATTTCTTTTGCAAAAGTCAATAACTGGGTCCAGTGAGAATTGTGGACCTGCCTATCTTTGACAATGGACATTGGATACAAAATGGAAGCCACATGGCCCTGGTGGGTCCCTTTATTAGGCAGGTGATGTAATGATTCTAACCCAATAAAAATGATAGGAAAAAGTTTCCACCTAGACCAAAATCTTTGAAACAAATCAATAGTGTCTAGTTAATATTTTTCATAATTTAGGGCTTTAAGTCGAGATGAAATTGCAGATTATGGATGATTGATTCAATTTTTATTTCGCTTGGATTCTAATTCGATTAATTATACTTGGTAGCAGCTACGTGACATTTTCCCACCTCCAAAAAGTGTAAGAAGTTCATGAGAAAATTATTACTATAAAAACACCACATAAACAATTTAAGAAGAGTTTCATTACATGACCCAGTTTGTGAGACTCTAACCGAGGCGCGGTGGCTCACTTTTTCTAAATAATGGAAAAGGGGACTGAAACATGACATTGAAAGACTAATGAGACAAAGATGCAAGAACGTAGAGGAGGTAGGATGGATGATTGGTCAGATCTAATATAGATCGTACAAGGACGATGCCGGCTCTCCTACAATGCCTACACAATCTTTTGCCCCGGTTGTTGAGAATTCTTGGAAGGGCGCCCTTCTTTTCGAGTTTCAATTTATTTTTTTATTAAACAAGCTTTTGTTGGCACGAGTTAGAAATATTAATATTAATGATTTTAGAAGAGATAAAAAAAGATCATGGTTTAACAGAGAATTCATAGAGATTGATTACATCATTTTGCAATTACTAAAAATAATTCACGAAAGAGTCCCATATGTATTCAAATTTTTGCTTTTGTATAAGTATTGATTGAGTAAGACTATGTAACTTCGGACCATATAACAAATTTTTTATTAATAATTTTTATAGTGTTGGACCTTTCTTCATTTTTGAGGACTGTAGACTAGCAATAAAGATTCTAGAGATAAATTTCGAGTGGCATGAATTTCACAATTAGGTACTCTGTTGAGACGTCTAGATAAAATTGGAGGTCATGGATGATTCAATTTTGTATTTGGTTGGGAATTTTTAGGAAGAAAAAAGAAACAAGGTAGCAATTCTAGAAAGTTTAATATTTATATTTGTTTGTGAGAGAGTGATTTTGTAAGTCATATAAGGTGGGAGAGGGAGGGGAGTGGAAGATCAGGAGTGAAAATTGTAAAATCTCGCTCTCCCATTTAGAAAATGAACTGAATCCCATGAGAACTGAATCCCATGAGAGAACAATGAACTGGCAGTGTTACGTGATCAAATCAATAGCCTACCTAATACTACTAATTTTTATAATGTAGATTTTAGACCTTTAATGTAGATTTTAGACCTTTCTACCCTTAGAAAGTCTAGATCAAATTGGAGATTATTTAGATGATTCAATTTTATTACGCTTGGGATTCTAATTTAATTGACAGAGAATAAAAGTAGCCATGTAACCAACTTAGTTCCACATCTTGAAAATATAACAAACTCATTGAAAAATTATAACTTATGAAAAATTGTCAATGGCTAGTTGAAAACTATTTTTATCGCTGGGTTATATTAAGCAAGATTTACCAATTATTGTATGTAAGTAATAACACACAATTTTTTTCACTCTCCCCTCACACAATTTACAATTAATTACCAATTATCATTCTCCCCTCACACAATTTATTTATTTTGAAAAATAAAGCAAACCCTACCCACATAATTAAAGTTGGAAAGACACATGGGCCTGGGCTAGACAATGACATTTGAAAATATAACCCACATTGTGGTGGGCCTAGTGGGTCCTTTTATTAGGTCACATGATGTAATGATTTTAACCCAACCAGTATTGTTCTGCAAAGTAGTACTGTAAGAAACAGAAGCCTTTTGGGTCAGCTCGGCCCATTTGGTTGTATCACAAAAGTAGTACTCTCGCAGGAAAGTTTCTTCATAGGACAAAATCTTTGAAACAAATAATAGTCGAATTAATAATTTATATAGTTAAAAATCTTCAGCATATGTTTGAAATTTATAATTTCGGGCATCATAGTTTGGTATAGCTAAATTAAATAAGAGATTCTAATTTGATTAACGGAGATAATTAAGAACCTCTTCTAAACTTACCTCTAAACTTACTAAAAAAGTTGTGCAAAGTTGGTTTGGAACTAGGAATAAATTGAGAAAATTAGTAATAACTATTAAAATAGGACAATCCCACATTGAAAAAGTGTAAGAAGTTGATGAGAAATTTGTAATTATAAAAACAGTAGGCAGATGATTTAGAAAAGGTATCATTGCGCTTGGGGCAATGACGCAGCTCATGAGGTTTTAACCGAGGCGCGTCAAGTGCTAGTTGAAAACTATTTCCCTTTTTATTGCTCTCTTTGGCCTGGTTCCGCCCAGCCATCGAGAATTTTTGAAAGGGCTCCCTTCTTGGGTAAAGTCCTACAATTTCGAGTTCTAAATTTTAGTTTCACACCCACGAACTTCTGATCTAACTTCTCGTGGCAAAATTTTGGTGATCTGCTAGACATCTATATAATAGATTGAATATAAGCAAGACATCTACATAATAAGAATAATATATCACCTACACACACATCTGAAGAGTCCCACGTCGGAAAAGTGTAACGTTATACCTATAAAAATAGTATGTGACAAGTCCAACATTAGAAAAGAGCATCATTGTGCTTCGGATAATGAAGCAGCTCGTGGCTCCCTTCGCTCCCTTGGCCTGGTTTCAGCTCTGGCCATGGAGAATTTTTGGAAGGGCTCCCTTCTTGGGTAATGCCCTCAAATTCCGAGGTCCAAAGTTCAGTTCAACCAAAAACACACCCAATATATATTTTGTCCCCACTTCAAATGCTCAACTTCTGATCAAACAATTCCCGGAGCCGGACACCAATGAATTCATTCAAATTCCTCCTACTAGAAGTCAAGTGAACTTGAGAAAAAGCCATAAAACAAAGCTGAAGAAAGACTTGCTTGCCTTTGAATTCAAGCAGATAACCCTACATCAACCAATGAGTTTGTGCTCCCATCCATTATAAAACGTAGGACAACCCTTCCCATTTAAGCTTCATATTGCACCACGGCAGGCAGAAGAACCACACAAAGTACCGCGCTGTAAAATAAGAAGGCAAACACTAAGATTCATCCTAGCAGGCTCCAGATTTCATTATTCAAAAGAGATTTCAATTTTAGTGACGGTACAAGGCACTAGGTTAAATTCACAAACCTTATTAAATGCTACAAATGCTACTGTGTGCACAAAGAAGCAGAATGGCAAATCCTGAGTGAAGCGGAAAACAAGAACTAGCTGCACGATAATTTGAGGCAGAAAAGAGATGAGTTTCTCTAAGATTGAAAACTCACCCTCGTAGTGTGGATGGATGTGATAAAAATATATCAAAAAGTTGTCTTTTGGATTTGTACGCGTAAGATGGAATAGCAGCGCCTCATGCAAGAACTCCCAACCATATAAAAAGAAGAAAAACCAGTACAAAAGAAGAAGACAACCCCAGAGTAGAGATCAGTCCGAACATAATTCTCTCTCGAAACATGTTAATCAAAGCAACCCATAAATGGGATGGATCAGTAACTCCCCTGCCACTTAGTCTCTGGGCTGACTTTCCTTTACTAGAATTCCAGTCCATAAGGGCAGGCTTCTCAAATGATAGGAAGTGCATAGATTACAGGTTAAATTCTCAAATGGACAACAAGCCCATACCAAAATGGCTTGTAAAATGCTACCTATAAACCAGGAAAAAAAATGACAAAAAAGTTAGGGATTATAATTATGTATATATATAATGACACGAAAAGAAATCTGTTTTTGGTGCTTTAACCAAAGAGAGTGTCTAAAACTTATACCTAAACTTTACTTTCCATATCCCAGTATTACAAAGGAGAAGTCAGTATAGGATTCTCTTTTATTATTTTCAGATTCAAATGTAGTAGTAATTTTTTTCTTGTTACTTCGACAAGATTCTCCATTACAAACACCATTGAACAAAACAAAGCTTCCACGCCAACTTCCATTTCCATGCCATAAGGGAGAGAAGCCTAGTATTCTTAAATAATTTCACATTGTTTGATACTCAACTTATCTAATTGACACACACACGAAAGACATTAATAGTGCAAAAGTTCATCTACAACACAGCAGCACAAACACATATTACAGAAAGAAAGAGGGTTGGTCGGTCTTATAAAGTATCGCAAAAAATCCAAAAAAGAGAAAATGAACTATTGTTTTTGCATTGGTCGGAACTGAAAACAGGGAAAACAATATGACCCATTCCAGTAGGCCACAATAGGATGCATTGACAAGCAAATTCCACCATAAACATCAACATATAAAGGAGAGAAAAAAGAAGATTTCAAATGATACCATTGTTTATCAAAAGAATAAAAAATGTACAAATTTCATTACTCTGCAAAGTAAAGCTAAAAGCAGTTTCTCATGCTGCATGCACTAGAAGCAAACACAAAGATATTAACGCATGTAGAGATTTTGGCAAATTACAGTGTCATAAATCGTGTAAAACGGAAAAAGAGAATCGTACAGATGACTCTAGTTGTGTAATTCACGAAGAGGGCCAAACATCCTATTCAGTATCCCCCTCTTTACAGGGAATATCCATTGGGCAAGATTATGAGGTACCTCATTGCATTTACGAGCAGCCCAAACTAAGCCAAAATCAACACAGCTCTGCAAATTTTTTTTTTTTTTTTTTTGTTAACATCATCCAGTGTAGTTCAAAACAGCTTCTCCCACTGGATTCAGAGGCATGATATATTTGAGAGTCACCCTCTATATCCACATGATTGTACTTTGTAGACCCACCGCCTAAGCAGTTTCATGCTTTGTCTCAAAATATGAGCTTCTGCTCCTAAAGCATTCTGAACCCATCTGTTGAAGAAAGTTGCAACCCTTATAGGTCTTCCCATCTAATCTCTAGGAATCAGACCTCCACCACATTCCTTAGAAGCTTGATTAAAAGACACATCAATGGTCAACTTGAGGCGATCAACATGAGGAACACACCATGAAGAAGGATAAGTCTGTCTATGGATGAAGGTGTTTTGTTTTTCCCCGGTAAATGATGAAAGTGTTAATCTGTCCTGGAATCCGAAATGGACTTAAGTTTTCTGTTTTATGGGATAAAGCCTGTAATGCAAAGTATCCATTCAGCATTTCTGATTCCAGGACTGTGTAGAAACAACAGTTTAGTTGAGACATTTAATCAAACAGTCAATGGATAGGCTTCAAAATTAGTGTGTTGCGTAAGGAGACAAGTTCCACCACCATAATTTACGAATCTGCAATTAATTGAAGGTTCTAATTGCATAATTAAGAGCATAAATAAGTAAATCACAGTATCAAAGACGATAAACTATTTTGCAGCTTTACATCGATTTAATAATAGAAATGCAGGTGAAAAAAAAAACCAGTGCCTGTGTTTACCTTTGTGCGAAATCTCACGACTACTCTGTCTTTGATTCATAGTCTCGTTCATGTTCATCTTCTCTATTATACCATTTACAGTCGCAAACATTGAGAATAAGATCTGTGGATCATCCTTGTCTCTCACTGCAAAAATTCAAAAACCCATTTCAGAGATGGTATTATTGGGAATCAAAGAAAAAAGATTGAAACACTCAATTTCTTGATCAATGAACAACTGACTCTCATGTTTTTTTTCTTTTTCTTTTTTGGTGTGCTAATTGAATGAGATATCTAAACAATCATTCGATACTAAGGTGTATGTTTGAAGGGCTTTATTCAATTAAATGTGTTGCGTCATCACTTAAAATTAAGGCAAAATTTAAAGTGATAGGACATCACTGAAGATTGAAAAATTTAATAAAAAAATTAATTGGCACAGTAACATCACCCTTTTCTCTCGAAGAAGAGCACCTAACTTATTAGGGTGATTGATGAAAAGAAGAAATTGTTGAAGTTAAAAACTTCATGATTTGAGAATTACAATTTACTTGATTTAATGACCTAGTCAAAAATCAAGTTGAATAATTTATTTATTTATTTTTTTCGTGTTCAACAAGCATTATCATTTTAGACTTTATTTGTTTGGACATAAATATTTTTTTACTTTTTATTTTTTGGTATTTGGCAAAGGTGTAGGTCGAGATTG
This sequence comes from Cornus florida, assembly GCF_030987335.1. Lineage (NCBI taxonomy): Eukaryota > Viridiplantae > Streptophyta > Magnoliopsida > Cornales > Cornaceae > Cornus > Cornus florida. The sequence continues at coordinate 15,260,376 of NW_026775577.1, forward strand.
AAGTCGAGTTTATTTGACGAGTGGCGGAGCGTGTAAAATAGCTTGTCGAAAATTGAGTATCGGCCCCACAACATACGGATCTTAAGGACTTGCCTCTAGGATCCATGCCAACGCTGTTATTCTTCTGAGCGTGTCAAAAATTGATGAGTAAATTATTTTTATTAGATTTAATTTTTTTTTTCATTATTAATAAGGAAGTGCCCTATGTAGGCGTCAATGTTCGCTTTTCCAACCAAATAGTAAAACAAGGTCGTACTTATTAATTAAATTAGGGTTTCTCACTGCACGAGCTCCTGTCACAACCTGTTACACAATATAAGGAAAATAGTCTTTTGGGTCAACTCGGCCCATTTGAATGTATTACAATTTACAGCTCCGGACAGAAAAGTTTACTCCTGGACCAAAATTTTTGAAGCAATTAATTAAATTAATTATTCCATGTTAATGTAATTGTGTTCTTAAACAAAGAGAGAATTATATTATTACTTGTTTTGATAATTATGAATTGTATATATGTAACGTAAGTTTCATATTGAAAAAGTGTAAGAAGTTGATGAGAAAAATATAACTATAAGAACACTATATAGTACACATAGAAACTTTAATTCAAGCAAAAACAAGGGTACCTTCTTGGGTAAAACCCTACAATTTCGAGTTTCAAACTTTAATTCAAGCAAAAAATACACAATATGTAGTTGAGTGTGTTTTTGCTTGAAGCTAAACAGCTTGTCCAAACGTTTTACAAAATTGGGGTTTTTTTTCTTTTCCTTCTCCTGTTTGTGTGTGTTTTTTGTTTTCTTTTGTGGATAACAAACTGATCATTTTCTTGAGAGAAAAAGGGATGTAAACAAATTTATCAATGTTTCTGAGTAGTTCATTTGTAAAAAAAACTACACTGGACTTCAATGTCATGGTCTTGGTATGTGCACCCTAGGTATAGGAGTACTTGAAAGGATCCACTCCTTCTTGTGTGTTTTATTGTGAGCATTAGATTGTAATGGAAATTCCTCCTCCCTTCCTGTTGAATTGGAGTAGGAGAAAAAATTTCTTGCCCATACCGTCCGTCCGGTTGGATGTAATGGCCGTCATCAGTGGCTGTGTTTACCATTTACAGTAGCAAACACCACGAGCTGATGTGTCTGAGTTCTCCCTCCGCCAAAAAAAAGGAGCATAAAAGAAAAACACTGAAACCCATGTTTTGGCAATTTTTCATGAATGGCTGATTTTTTTATTTTTTATTTTTCCTGAATAATGGCTGATTGTAAAATAATCAGAGTATTATTGTTTTTCCCTGGAAAAATATCATGTTCAGAACTTGAAAATTCTGTTTAATATATTTTTTTTATCGATTTAATTTTAGTTGGTTTTTTTTTTTTTTTTTTTTTTTTAATCATGTTATATCACTCCCAACCAAACAAAGCTCTTTGTTTTCTAAGATAAATGAAGCGGGACCATGACATTGAAGTCCATTCACCATTGTAGTAGTATTTTTACAAATGGACTACTCAGAAACATTGAAAACAATTAAAAATCAAGAGTTAAATTTCAATATAAAGAATTTAGGACAAGCTTCTTTCCCGTTAAATTTAAAAACTTTAACAAATGGCATGTTTGTTTAATCACAACACTTGTCTTATATAATACTGAAAGAAACATTTTTGCAAGGGGAATGAATGAGCCAATTAACCAACCTAAGCATCATTCTTAATTCCCATCCTTCTCCCTCCACTCACTTGTGCTCGGCAGTCCTTCTCGCTCCACTCTCACTTGTGCCCAGTACCATCCCACGCAATGATTCGGTGTAGTCCATTGTGTCGAGAAGACTCGATAACTTCTGTCTAGTAGGTGCACAGAGCCATGAGTGGTCGTAGTCCGTTGAGTCAAGAAGACTCGATAACAACTGTCTAAAAGTAGCAACCGCCGTTAAATTCTTCTTTAAATTCTTCTTTAAATTCGCCCGTTCTATCTTGAGACCTTGTTTCACTCGGCGGAGTCTCCTATGGAAACTTTCTTGCTTCTCAGGTTTAGGAATTGCAATTCTGAGGAGGCCCGATAGGACATGAGCCGGATGTGACTTGCAAACGCGGCATTGAGTCCGCACAGGTGGGTCAAGCCCATAAAAAAGGCATTACCATATGGGCCGAACGCGCATAGGCCCATCAAAGAGGACCGGGACTCATGGAGGAACGGGCCTAGATCCAGCAGTCCATCAACATTTGTAAACCTCTATAAATAGGAGGAGTAAGGTAAAGAAAAGGGGATCTTTTTTGGGTTGAGATATAGGAATTCTAGAGAGAGAGTGGGAAGGGAATTTCTTGTATCTTCAATTGGCGCCGTCTGTGGGAATCGCATGGAAGTTTGGTTGATCAATGAGGAATATCGAGTGGATTCAGACCAATTCGGTTGATCGAGACTCGATCTTTGGGAGTTGGATCCAGATCTGAGCGATTGTGACCTACTCTGGAGGAATTTCAGTTCTTGAAGCTTTGGCAGAAGTGGCTTCAGATCTACGCAACAACGAGTTGTTCGATTGTGGCAGGATCTGACGGATTTAGAGTTCAGACAATTCAGATCTCGTCAACGGTGAGCGTAATTCGGAGAATTCGAAACCAGATCTGAAGAATTCCCACTCACGAAGCTCGGATCTACTCGCGAACTTGAGATTAATGCCTTTACTCCGTTCAGGAATAATGATAGGTGAAAGCTCCAATCCGATGGAGGCTGTCCAGCAAACAAAGCTTGAGGAGTTGATGAACTTGATTGAAGCTCTCAAAAAAGAGAATGCAGAATTGAAAGCTGGAATGCAACATCAGCAAATACCTGCGGTTTCGCATCCACTTCCGGTCGGTGAAGGAGGTGTTCAATCTAATATCGCGCGTCAAGGCGAGCAGGACGAGAACAATCAGTCAGCTCACCACCGTGATGAAAGGATGATGGACAATTTGCAGCCAAATGTTCGTCGAGCTGAGGATCACGAAGGATCGACTCACGTTGATCCGCGACATGAGCAGATTAGACGGAATGAAGCCATAACCTTCGATCCGCATCGGGAAAGGTTCGACCGAGAGGAAGTGATAGAGGTTGATCGCCGTCGAGTAGCGTCGCCTTGGCAAAGAGAGTTCATAGAGGAACGGTCGTTCGATCCGTCTTACCGGCCCTCCATGGCTACTATCACTCATCGCGGTTCGGAGGGCAGAACCGTAACTCACAGAGCTACCGCTGGACTCCAGAGAGAGAATGAAGCTCTCCGATCCACAGCTCGGACGGTTGATTCACCATTCACCGACGAGATCTTGAATGCCCCGCATCCAAGGAAGTTTGCCATGCCAGTCTTTATTCTGTTTGACGGAACAACCGATCCGATTGATCATGTGTACCATATCCAGTTGAAAATGGCCCTGAATACGGAAAATGACTCTTTAATGTGCAAATGTTTCCCTACAAGCCTAGCCGGACCGGCGCTCAGCTGGTTCAAAAACTTGCCTAGGAGCTCCATTGGTAGCTTCAGAAACCTGTGCGATCGGTTCATAAGCCAGTACTATGGGAACAAGCGTCCGCCGAAGGACATCTCGAGCCTATTCACGATGAGGCAGCACAAAGATGAACGTCTCCAGGCTTTTCTCACCAGGTTTAATCTCACTAAGAGTATGGTGATCGAATGCCACCCTTTTACAGCAGTTCAAGCCTTCAAGTTAGCCATGACACGCGGAACTCCGTTTCACACCAGTCTGGTAGTGAACACGCCGACGACTATGGATGAACTCAATGAAAGAGCCGATGGCTTTGTGCGCCTAGAAGAAGAGGAGGCAGCTAATGCACGGACAGCGTCGCTCGTGTCGACCGAGGAAAAGTCCAAGGCAAAGATCAGGCAGAAGCAGGCTCAGCCGCAACGTCAGACCTCCTGGAAGGCAGAAAAAAGGTCCAGGGAGGAAGAGCTGGTTACTCCGCTGAAGGTCACTCTGGCGAGGCTATATCAGGAGAACAAAGATAAGTTTCATCCACCACTGCCAATTAGGCAACCCCTCGAACAGAGGGATCAGACTAAACATTGTGCTTTCCATTCCGATTTCGGTCATCAGACTAACGAATGCAGGAACTTGAGGAGGCAAGTGGAGATGTTGATAGCTAGAGGGGAGTTCGCGAGTTATGTTCAAGGCTCGGCGATAGAGCAGAATCGACCGGTGGAATAAATAAAAAGGAGTCATAAACAAAGCTCCCACAATTCACAACCAGTTCGTATAATCAATGCTATCCATGGTCGACCCGAGCCTAGCGAAGAGTCAAATGAGCTACTCCGAGCGCGCCTACGGCAGGCGCAGATGAAGAAAAGGGTCAGCAGTGTGAATACTCTACACCAGCAGATCCCGTCGATGCAGATAAAGTTCGACTGGACAGACCTGCAGCGTGTTCAACTCCCCCATGAAGACCCGTTGGTAGTCAGTTTGACAGTGGCGGACTGCTTGGTGCGCAGAGTTCTGATTGATCCCGGGAGCAGTGCGAATGTCATGCCGAGGGACACATTTGATCGGCTCGAGATTAAACCAGAGAGGCTCAAGCCCACAGGAAATCCCCTGTTAGGGTTCGATGGCAAGAGAGTGGAGCCCGTCGAAATGGTGGAAGTAGAAGTTCAAGCTGCAGAACGGGCTCTTATGGAAACTTTTGTAGTTGTAGAAATTCACCCCTCGTATAATCTCCTAATGGGAAGAGGATGGATTCACAGAATCCAAGGTGTACCCTCAACTCTGCATCAGGTCATGAGGTGCCTCGGACCCGATAGAAATAAAGTGATAGACATTCGGGGGGATCAGGTTGCAGCCAAAGAGTGTTACTCCGTCACACTAAAGTATGCTGGGAAAGGGAAGGCGTCCGTCCGACCGGCAAGCCCCAGATAGCAATTACAGGAACCTCCGCCCGAGCAAAACAGGGTGGAGGAGTCAGTTGACTTGACCGAAGAGCCCCTTCTGGATGTGCAGATCGATCAGTCCAGGCCAGAACGAACTACCAGAGTAGGAATAAGACTGACCAGAGAAGAACAGCAAGAGCTAGTGGACTTCTTGTCCCACAATGCCGACGTATTTGCATGGAGTCACCTAGACATGCCTGGAATTAATCCCTCCGTATCCTGTCATTCCCTGAATGTCAATCCCAATTTCAAACCAGTGAAACAGAAGCAACGAAGATTTGCTCCAGAACGCAATCAAATCATAGCGGAAGAAGTTGATAGGCTGCTTGATGCGGGATTTATCAGAGAAGTACACTACCCTGATTGGTTGTCCAACGTCGTTGTCGTGCAGAAGAAGAATGGGAAATGGCGAGTATGCATTGATTTTACCAATTTGAACAAAGCCTGCCCGAAGGACAGCTTCCCGCTGCCTAAGATTGATCAAATGGTGGACGCCACCACCGGGTATGAGCGTTTAACCTTTCTGGACGCTTATTCAGGTTATAATCAGATCCCTATGGACCCCGCAGATGAAGAAAAAACTTCTTTTGTAACCGAGCGAGGAACATACTGCTACAAAGTTATGCCTTTCGGACTAAAGAATGCGGGAGCAACCTATCAAAGACTTATTAGCAAAATTTTCAAAAATCAAATAGGAAAGATTGTGGAAGCCTATATTGATGATATGGTGGTAAAAAGTAGGAAGAAGGATGATCATCTGAAACATCTGCAAGATGTATTTGATGTACTAAAGCGATATGGGATGAGGCTCAACCCAACCAAGTGTTCGTTCGGTGTGAGTTCTGGTCAGTTTTTGGGACACGTGGTCAACCGTAGAGGCATCGAAGTTAGCCCCGCTCAAGCAGAGGCTTTAATTAAGAATGCCGAGCCAAAGATGATCAGAGAAGTGCAAGCCCTCACAGGACGAATAGCCGCATTAAGTCGATTCATTTCAAAACTGTCAGATCGCTGCAAGCCGTTCTTTGACACGATTCGGAGCCATGGAAGACAGGTCTGGGGGGATGAGCAACGACAAGCATTAACCCATTTGAAGGAATATATGCAGAATCCACCAGTCCTGTCAGCCCCGGATCCAGAAGAAAAGTTATTTCTATACCTTGGAGTATCTGGTATCGCGACAAGTGCCGTTCTGATTCGTTGCAAAGAAGGGGTGCAATACCCGGTATTTTATGTAAGCAAAACAATAACAGAGGCAGAACAAAGATACTCAAAGGCCGAACGGGTGATACTTGCACTTGTAAATGCAAAAAGAAAGTTGAGGCATTATTTCGAATCCCACCCCATAGTTGTTCTAACAACTTTTCCAATCAGAACGCTTATGCATAAGCCAGAGCTCTCGGGCAGAATGACAAAGTGGGCCATAGAGTTAAGTTCATTTGACATAACGTACGAGCCGAGAACAGCTGTCAAAGGGCAAGCGGTAGCCGATTTCCTGCTAGAATGTGATTCTGAGGATACGGAAGAAGACCTTAGATGTGGCTCTTGGAAACTTTTTGTGGATGGCTCCTCTAACCAGATGGGGGCGGGAATTGGGGTCAAACTGCAAACCCCAGAGGGTACTTCTTTGAGTCAAGCACTCAGACTTGAGTTCCGAGCCACCAATAATGAAGCGGAATACGAGGCGTTGCTGAATGGGTTAAAGTTGGCCAGAGAGCTACAGGTCAAAAGTTTGACTGTTTATAGTGACTCGCAGTTGGTTGTTCGGCAGGTAAATGGTGAGTACGCGACCAAGGATGACACGATGGGGGCATATCGTTCTGCCGTTCTGCATAAAGCCAAGGACTTTGCAAAGATTGAATTCATACAGTTACCGAGGGAACAGAATGCAGATGCGGACCGGTTAGCATGTAGTGCTTCGAGTTCCGGTGAAACATTGGCGAGGGTGATTCCAGTAGGAATATTGACCCAACCATCTATTTTCGAAGAACCCTTGGACTCTGACCCTTGGCAAGTCAACGTCATACGAACCAAGTTGGATTGACCCCATCATTACTTATATTCGAGATGGCGTTTTGCCTATGCAAAGGGATGAAGCTAGGAAACTCAAAAAGAATGCTGCAAAGTACGCCATCGTGCATAACCAGCTGTACAGAAGATCCTACTCTGGCCCATACTTGAAGTGTGTCACCCCCGCGGAGTCACAGCAGGTATTGCGAGCTATTCATGAGGGTGTGTGTGGCAATCATTCTGGGGGAAGATCGTTAGCGCATAAAGCAATGACACAAGGGTATTTCTGGCCAAACATGTCAAGAGATGCGGAAGAGTTCTCTCGAAGGTGCGATAAATGCCAACGATATGGACCATTGATCCACCAACCACCTGAAGAATTGCACGTAATGGCCTCACCATGGCCTTTCGCGCAATGGGGGATGGATGTGGTCGGTCCTCTGCCAACTGCAAGAGCTCAGAACAAATATGTGTTATTGGCCACGGATTACTTCACTAAGTGGGTGGAAGCAGAACCATATCCTAGCGTGACTCAGACTCATGTGAGACGATTTATTTGGAACAATATTATCTGCCGTTTCGGCGTTCCAAGATCAATAGTCATGGATAATGGCACGAACCTCGACAGCAGGTAAGTAAGAGAGCTGCTGGAGGAGTATGGAATCAACCAGAAGTTGGATGCAGTAAGCCATCCTCAGGCCAACGGACAAGCAGAAATCACAAACAGAACCATTTTCGCCTGCATTAAGAAGAAGCTGGAAGACCATAAAGGGAAGTGGTTGGATGAGCTCCCGAACGTCCTATGGGCTTACAGAACCACCCCCAGGCGGCCGACTGGGGAGAGCCCGTTTGCAATGGCATATGGTACCGAGGCAGTTATACCGGTTGAGCATTTGGTCCCCACTATCAGAAGCTTAGCATGGAGTCGAGATCAGAACGACAAAATGTTAAGATTGAACCTCGATATGATAGATGAAAGGAGGGACGCTGCAGCCATAAGGTTAGCATCGTATCAGCAAGTATTGGCGAATAGTCACAACAAAAGAGTAAAACACAAGGATTTTGCCCCTGGCGATCTGGTTCTGAAAAGAAAGGTGGGGATGGTCAAAAAAATGATGCCACCCTGGGAAGGCCCATACAGAGTTGCAGAAGTCATAGGCAAGGGAGCATATACGTTGGAAACCATGGCGGGAAGGTTGGTCAGCAAGCCCTGGAACGCCACGTCTCTGAAGAGGTACTACCAATAAAAGCTAAGTTTCGGCTTTAATTGGATGTTGTTTGTTGTCAATCAAGTACGTATGAATGTGCAAATTACTGAAGTTTACAAAAATAACTTTCCTTTCCAATGGCTTGCTAAAAATTTAAAGCCAAGTGGCAAGTGGCATTCTAGCCGAGTGCCAGGCACTTAAGCAAGATAAGTGGCAGCTGGCACCATAAGCCGAACGCCAGACACTTGCTAAAAATTTAAAGCCAAGTGGCAAGTGGCATTCTAGCCGAGCGCCAGGCACTTAAGCAAGATAAGTGGCAGCTGGCACCATAAGCCGAACACCAGACACTTGCTAAAAATTTAAAGCCAAGTGGCAAGTGGCATTCTAGCCGAGCGCCAGGCACTTAAGCAAGATAAGTGGCAGCTGGCACCATAAGCCGAACGCCAGACACTTGCTAAAAATTTAAAGCCAAGTGGCAAGTGGCATTCTAGCCGAGCGCCAGGCACTTAAGCAAGATAAGTGGCAGCTGGCACCATAAGCCGAACGCCAGACACATGCTAAAAATTTAAAGCCAAGTGGCAAGTGGCATTCTAGCCGAGCGCCAGGCACTTAAGCAAGATAAGTGGCAGCTGGCACCATAAGCCGAACGCCAGACACTTGCTAAAAATTTAAAGCCAAGTGGCAAGTGGCATTCTAGCCGAGCGCCAGGCACTTAAGCAAGATAAGTGGCAGCTGGCACCATAAGCCGAACGCCAGACACTTGCTAAAAATTTAAAGCCAAGTGGCAAATGGCATTCTAGCCTAGCGCCAGGCACTTAAGCAAGATAAGTGGCAGCTGGCACCATAAGCCGAACGCCAGACACTTGCTAAAAATTTAAAGCCAAGTGGCAAGTGGCATTCTAGCCGAGCGCCAGGCACTTAAGCAAGATGAGTGGCAGCCGGCACCATAAGCCGAACGCCAGACACTTGCCATAAACAAACACACGGCAAAGTTAATATAAAAGAAGAGAGAGAAAAGGTATATATGTATTGAAAATAGGTTGAACAGAGCACAACACAAAGGAGAAAAGGCAAAAGAGTTTTGTCATTTCATTCATAATAAGCATTGAGTTTACAAAAAATGAGATATCCAAGTCACATCGTTACAAAAAGGTATGGAATCGAAGAGTCAGGAGGAGCCCTAGCTAGCTGCCTCAGTACCGACAGCATCCTGGTTGTGCCGACCCGCCTCCTCGGTCCCATCAGCCGTCTCACCCTCACGAGGTGGGGAATCAAGATGAATGACAGAATCGTTCGGCTGGGGCTCAACGTCAGCAGTGGCTATGGGAGGTACCACAGTTGACGATTGAGGAGCGGTCAGAGGCAGAGCGGTAGGAGGAGCTGTAATGATCCTTGAGGAAGCAATGTCCTGGCACTCATCAAATATGCGCTCCGCTTCGGTGGGTTCTGGATCGACATAGACCCCCAGAGGGTCGGTCCCTAAATCCTTGTCGACCTCATCTGGAGTGGAGCTGGTCTGTCCCTCATCCGGAACTCAGTCGGAGAAACCTTCTCGGAATCCTTGAGCATATCTAAGAGCACCGACCCTTGAGAACCGAGCATGAAGAGCCAGCATCCCACCGTTCACTCTGCTGATCGCATCAATCAGAGCGGTACGCTCGTCCAGAGCTCTCTTCTCAAAAGCCATCCGAGCAGACTGTTCATCAGCCAGAAGGCGCTGGAGCTCTGCCTTTTCGTCTCTGATTGAATCACGCTCAGTCTGCCAGACGCTCTTTTCAAGCTGGAGGGCATCCTTCTCATCCTGAAGAGAGTCGTTCTCCTTCTTCAGGACATCTCTCTCTTGTTCAGTTTTTTCAAGCCGAGCCAGTACCTCGGTATTCTTGATGGCGAGAAGGTCGTTTTCTTTATTAGCCACCTCCAGGCTATCAGAAAACTTACGAGCCCTGGCGTTCCCCATCTCTACCTGCTTCTGCATAGCCATCATTCCGAACAATGTCTGCATAGATGTACATTAATAACGGTTAAGCCAATAGTCAGGTCGGGCGAAGGCAAGACCAAATAATATGAGAGAATTCATGAGTTGGAAAATAAAAGTCACCTCCATAGCAGATTGGGGAAAGCGGCTGAACACATCCTTCTGGGATAGGCCTTTCACCGCCTCAAGGTCTTTCGGAGTCCACATGCTCCTATAGTACGCCATGGCGGTCTGGCCATCCTTCAGCATGGTCTCGTTCGGTTTCACGAACGTCCCATCCGTTCGGGTGTACCGAGGGGCCCATGGTGGTAAGGTGGGGAGAGAAGGGGGGCCTGAAGTAGAAGCAGAGGCACCAGCTGCAATAGGCCCGGAGGGGGCAGGAGCTCTGATCGGGCGATGCAAGAGAGCACCCGGCCCGGAGACCCGGGTCCTTCTTATGAGAGGTTCCTCCTCAGGATCGATTCCACTGTCAGGATGAGGCCTTTTGCCTCGTTCTTTGTCCCGAGCGCCCCCCGCGGCAGCAGGGGCTGTGGTAATTTGGGGAGACGCGCTCGGGTTGGCAGCAGGGGTGCTGACAACAGAGTTAATAGCCACCGTGCTCGGGGTAGTGTCAGAGATGGTGGCTGAGGAAGAGGCTGATGCTGGAGAGGAGGTTGCCCCAGCAGCAGGAGTGGCTGGGGGAGTATTTTTCTTCCTGCCAAAAGAAGGAATCTGAAGCTTGCTCATGTTGTAGCCGAGGGATGAGAGCGCTAGGAGGTTGTCTGAAGTGAGGAGGTCTGAGCAGGAAGGAATATCGTTCAGAACGTATTTCTTCAAGTAATTACTCATATCCCTACAAACACTGTAGCTCAAGTCATCACAAGGTATTCCTAAGGAACGGCATAAGAAAGTACAAAAGCGGGGAACGCATGTTTCGCAGGGGCAATCATGTTTGTGAGATTTGAATTTCTTATATGAGGAAACAGAACAGACACCAAAGGCGCTCGGGATTGGGTAACCCTCTGCAGCCGGCGAAGACCAAGCCCCACTAATGCCCACGATATTATCCCTCCAACCCTTTTCAGATTTTATTGTGTCCGTACATATGGACATCTTCTCGAACGGGTAGAGGTGGTAGAAGGGCTCGTTAGTTCGGATCTTACTGACCTTATAACACAGAAGAAGATCTATGATGTCAAGGTCCAGATTTCTGTCACGCATCAACAGAAGCATAACGGATATGATTCTAAAGAAATTGGGGTTTACCTGCAGGGGGGATATCCCCAGTCTATTGAAGACATAACTAAAGAAAGGGTGCAGAGGGAACCTAACGACATTCAATTGAAGGTTCGTGAATAAGACTTCGCCGGGCAGGAGGGCGGCACCGGTCATAATATTAACATCCTTAGGGCAAACCCTAACTTCGATGTTGTCAGGAAGTCTAAGTCTCATACGAAGAACATCTAGATCTACAACCATGGTGGAAGTGTTTGAAGGATCTAGAAGGGGTAAAAAGAAGCCTGCCGAAAGTAAAAAGGAACGAAACTAACCTCTGAGGTAGAAAGCAACAAAGAGCACTGCAAGACCGCTGGAAGAACGACTCTTGAAGGATTTCACCAGAAAAAGCTTAGCGCTGTTCTAAAAAGAGAGAGATTTGACTGATGATGGAGACGGTAAAAGGGCATGGAGTGCCATTCTAGAGCCTTATAAAGGCGAGGGGGACCCGAGGGCCGAAGCGTCAGGAAGGTGAGAACTTCATCGAGCCCCGGAACATTGATTCTGGATCTGACCGTCCGTTCCCCCATGTGGGTTTCTCGAGCCGTCAACGTCATGATGAGACGCCTTCAATAATTACCCCCTTATTAAACAAGGGGTAATTATGGGGGCAGTTGAGGAGGCCCGATAGGACATGGGCCGGATGTGACTTGCAAACGCGGCATTGAGTCCGCACAGGTGGGTCAGGCCCATAAAAAAGGCACTACCATATGGGCCGAACGCGCATAGGCCCATCAAAGAGGACCGGGACTCATGGAGGAACGGGCCTAGATCCAGCAGTCCATCAACATTTGTAAACCTCTATAAATAGGAGGAGTAAGGTAAAGAAAAGGGGATCTTTTTTTGGTTGAGATATAGGAATTCTAGAGAGAGAGTGGGAAGGGAATTTCTTGTATCTTCAAATTCCCTCCGGGTATTCTTGCTTGAGACTATCTCCACCAATAATATTACAACCCCTCTCAAAGTCGATTACAAATCCCTCCGGCAACTCTTGCTTCTCAGGCTTAAGAATTGCAATTCCCTCCGGGTATTCTTGCTTGAGACTATCTCCACCAATAATATTACAACCCCTTTCAAAGTCCATTGCAAATCCCTCCAGCAAATCTTGCTTCTCAGGCTTAGGAATTGCAATTCCCTCCGGGTATTCTTGCTTCTCAGGCTTAGGAATTGCTGGCCACATCTTTATCTTTTTTACCAACCGCTGCTTCAAGAAAGAGCTCTCCTTTGGTACTTCGACTCCTTCACATAAACCCCCCAATTTGTAAAACCCAAACTTTCCTTGAGACTCGAGGGCCCCCTTTTTATAACTCTTTTTTAGGGCCTGTTTGGACAGCCGTTTTAGTTCAAATTTGGAAACAACCTGGACAAAAATCCAACTCAATTTCGGAAAACTCTCTAAAGTAAATTATACCGACTTTCTCTAAAAACTCCTGATTATTTTATTTGTTAAAAATAATAAAACATTTGAATATGTCAAACTACAATATTGACCCTATATTTTTTTTTAATACTTTTTCATTTTATATACTGGGCCTTTAGTGCACTGACCCCCTCTAATTTCAAAGTGTTGCACAAACAAACAAAATGCATATATTTACCTTAGAAAGTTGAAATTGAGTTTTTTTTTTTCCTATTCGAAATTGAGTTGGAATAATTTACCTTAGAAAATTATCTGAAATTCAGTTGGATATTTGTTCAAGCAAAAACACGCAAACATGATATGGACAAACAGGCCATACATATTTTGTCCCCTGCTATATACATGAAAAACACTCACTTTAGGCAAAAACACACTTTACTTCATATTTGGGATTTCTTTTTTTTTTTTTTTTTTTTTTTTTTTTTGGGTTTTATTAAAAGTTTGTAACTCGGAATTGTAGGGATTTAACCTCATCAATCTCCTTTTTAATCTATCACCATAATAAGTTAGGTGATATTTACTTAGGTCATCATCGGTGAGAATTAAGTATTATTTTTTATTAAACTAAAAATTTTAAGGACCAAATCTTTATTAGTTAAATTTTTATGTGGTAATTAAAATATAAATAATCTTCATGACCAGAGAGAAATAAGTAATCTAAAAATCTACTCCAACAATCTTAATTTATTTTTTAAAAATAAAATACTAGAGATTTTTGCAAGAAAATTTTTAGAATTATTCATTTACCTTTGGAGCCAAATATATAAAAAATTTAGCCCCAAGAGAGATCGATTTAATGAGATATCATATTTTGCGTCAAAATATTTTTATTCTTTTATAGATTCACCATTTAAAAAATAAATAAAAATGAATACTCAGTCTCTATTGGGGCTATATTTTTATATGTAATGCTTCATATAAAAATGAATAATTCTAAAAATTTTCTTGCAAATAACTCAAATATTTTATAAAAAATAAAATAAAATTATATTGTTGTAGTATATTTTTAGATTGTCTATTTTTCTTTGGTTATGAAGTTTTGTTAAACAAATCTTATATTTCTGAAATTCTAATTTTATAAGCTTTCCGTGCATATATTATTTGTAATATTTGGATGTACAATTTGTGAGATATGAATTTTTGAAGTTTGAAAAAATTAAGATTTAAATAAAAGGACAATTTGGTCCAAATATCAACTCTTTTACCCCCTTAGATAGTTGAGGGTGGGTTATTTGGTAAAAAAATTAGACAATGCGATTTATTGGAAAGTGTTACAAGTCGAGAGAATTTTTTGATAAAATTATTAGATAAGAGAGTTTATTGGAAAAAGGCTATAAGTAGAGGAAGGTTTTCTGTACTTTGTCCAAAAATATTAAACACAATATTCAAATTCTCTATGTGATATTTTTCTAAGAAAAAATTATATTGTGATTATAATTTACAATCAACCAGTCATGAAAATTTTCATTAAAGAAGGAGAAAAAATTATATATATATATATATATATATATATATATATATATATATATATATATATATACACTACTATGTATATTTTGTTTTAGGAAATTATATATATGTATATACTACTCTGTATATTCTGTTTTAGGAAATTATTTTCTGAAATGATTTGATGAATTTTTATATTAACACTCCAAAAAAGAAAAGAGAAAAAAATAAAATAAAATAAAATAAAATAAACATGAGTCAGTTGTTCATTGATCAAGAAATTGAGTGTTTCAAGCCTTTTTCTTTGATTCCCAATAATATCATCTCTGAATTGAATTTTTGCAGTGAGAGATAAGGATGATCCACAGATCTTATTCTCAATGTTTGCGACTGTAAATGGTATAATAGAGAAGATTAACATGAACATATGAATCAAAGACAGAGTAGTCGTGAGATTTCGCACAAAGGTAAATAGAGGCACTGGTTTTTTTGTCCCCTGCATTTCTATTATTGAATCGATATAAAGTTGCAAAATAAAGTTTATCGTCTTTGATACTGTGATTTACTTATTTATGCTCTTAATTCTGCAATTAGAACCTTCAATTAATGCAGAGTCGTAAATTATGGTGGTGGACCAAATCTACATCCATTGAGAAGTTGTCTCCTTACACAACACACTAATTTTGAAGCCTGTCCATTGACTGTTTGATTAAATGTCTCAACTAAACTGTTGTTTCTACAGAGTCCTGGAATCAGAAATGCTGAATGGATACTTTGCATTACAGGCTTTATCCCATAAAGCAGAAAACTTAAGTCCATTTCGGATTCCAGGACAGAGTAACACCTTCATCATTTACCGGGGAAAAAAAAAACACTTTCAATCGACAGACTTCTCCTTGTTCATGGTGTGTTCCTCATGTTGATCGTCTCAAGTTGACCATTTGGTTGTCAATTAATTCCTTGTACCATAGATAAGTTGAGTATCAAATAATGTGACATAGAAAGCAAAGATACAGAGCAAGGGAGCTGACTTGGGACAAATTAGTTTAATTGTCAATTAATTCCTTGTACCATGAAATATGGATATCTCTCTTTCTCTCTCTCTCTCCCTTCTCCTATTTTTTATTTTTATTTTTTCATGTTGTCTTAAAGCCATTTTGAATCGACAATAATACCTAAATATGCATGTAGTTACCCAAAAATAATGTTCTAGGTAAGCTTGGGGAGAGTCCTGAGCCATGGTCAGATAATTCGTTACTAGTGCACAAATTATGTGAGTTGATCCTTCATCAAACTTTGGCGTGATGTGCTTTTAATAGTTTATATATATCAAGGGAATGCATCCGTATCATTGTTTTCCAATGACACGATATCGTGTGTTTGACTTGTTATCTGTCCCTTTTGGTTTGGAATCAAATATTGAGCTATCATAATGGATGGGTGAAGGGCTCAAAGCAAATTCTGTTGAATGATTGAGAAGTGATTTTAGCATTGTTATCTATATGAAGTTAATATGGAACAACTTCTCATTCCTCTGAACCAGCATGATATTAAAGATGCAAAGAGAATTCACCGTATGGGTTTTTTTATTTTCTTGCAACAATGGCATCAATGAAATTTCGTTCCCTACTTCTTTTCTCTGCGATTCTTCGACACTTTTTAATTCTTTATGGTGCTTTCTAGTACTGCTTCTTTGACGGCCTCTGGAAAGACCCCATATGAACTTTCTACATATCGGTACTCGCCATTGATTGCATTTCTTCTGATGCCAAATTTAATAATCCATCGCTCCTGGGGGAATTTTCTGTTTTCTGCTTCAGGTATGGTATTTCATGGTATGGATTGATTGTGTTTATTTGAAGAAATGCAAAAAATGTTTTCTTTGCATGATTTGTTAACTTTGTTTGATAGGTTCGTTTAAAGTAGTAAAATTGTGAAGTACTGCTGTACACATGCTCTCAGTGCACTTGGAATATGGAAGTATTTAAGGTTCAGTTAAGAATACTAGGCTTCTCTCCATTATGACATGGATGGAGTGTAAGCTCTATTTTGTTCAATGGTGTTTGTTATCATTTAGTGACTCTCATTTGTGATACTGAGACATGGAAAGTAAGGTTTAGCAAGGTACAAGTTTTAAACATTGTCTGGTTAAAGCACCAAATACATATTTCATTCTGTGTCAATATAAATACATAATTATAATTCGTGACTTTCTTTGTGTCGTATTTTCTGGTTTACAGGTAATAATTTAGAAGCTGCATTAGTATGGGCATGTTGTCCATTTGAGAATCTACCCTATGATCTATGCACTTCCTATCATCTTAGTTCTTGATCCTTGCCAGTTCCAATCTATTCAGAATTATGTTCGGACTGATCTCTGGGGTTTTTTTTCTTTCTATATGGTTGGGAGTTCTTGCATGAGGCCCTGCTATTCCATCTTATGCGTACAGATCCAAGGCACAACTTTTCCATATATTTTTATCACATCTATCTAAACTACGACCTTGAGTTTTCAATCTTAGAGAAACTCATCTCTTTTCTGCCTCAAATTATTGTTTAGCTAGTTCTCATTTTCCGCTTCACTCAGGATTTGCCATTCTGTTTCTTTGTGGTGACAGTAGCATTTAATAAGGTTTGTGAATTTAACTTGGTGCCTTGTAATTGAAATCTCTTTTGAATAATGAAATCTGGAGCAAGCTCGAATGAATCTTAGTGGTTGCCTTCTAATTTTACAGCGCAGTACTTTGTGTGGTTCTTCTCTGCCTGTTGCCTTTAGTACTGCCATGGTGCCATCATATCAAGCTTAAATGGGAAGGCTTGTCCTATGTTTTATTATGTATGGGAGCATAGACTCATTGATTGATGTAGGGTTATCTGCTAGAATTCAAAGGCAAGCAAGTCTTTCGTCAGCTTTGTTTTATGGCTTTTTCTCGAGTTCACTTGACTTATAGTAGGAGGAATCTGACTGAATTTATTGGTGTTTGGCTCCGGGAATTGTTTGATCAGAAGTTGAGCATTCGAAGTGGGGACAAAATATATATTGGGTGTGTTTTGCTTGAGTTAACCAAAGTTTGTTTCTTGGAATTTTCGGGCATTACCCAATGAGGAGGCCCCGGACGACATGGGCCGGATCCGACTCGCAAACACAACATTCAGTTCGTACAGCTGGGTCGGCCCATATAAAGACACTGCCATATGGGCCGAACGGGAGTAAGCCCATCAAAGGTGACCAGGGCTTATGGAGGAATAGGCCCAGATCCAGCAATCAGTAAATATCTTGTAAATATCTTGTAAATATCTTGTAAATATCTATAAATAGGACATGGAATGGAAAGGAGAGGGATCTTTTTGGGTTGAGGTGTAAGAATTCTAGAGAGAGAAAGAGGAGAAGGAATTTCTTGCATCTTCAATTGGCGCCGTCTGTGGGAATCACATGGAAGTTTGGTTGATCAATGAGGAATATGGAATGGATTCAAACCAATTCGGTTGATCGAGACTCGATCTTTGGGATTTGAATCCAGATCTGAGCGATTGTGACCTACTCTGGAGGAATTACAATTCTTGAAGCTTTGGTAGGAGTGACTTCAGATCTACGCAACAACGAGTTGTTCGATTGTGGCAGGATCTGACGGATTTAGAGTTCAGACAATTCAGATCTCGTAAACAGTGAGCATAATTCGGAGAATTAGAAGCCAGATCTAAAAATTCCTACTCACGAAGCTCGGATCTACTCGCGAACTTGAGATTAATGCCTTTACTCCGTTCGGGAATAATGATAGGTGAAAGCTCCAATCTGATGGAGGCTGTCCAGCAAACAAAGCTTGAGGAGTTGATGAACTTGATTGAAGCTCTCAAAAAAGAGAATGCAGAATTGAAAGCTGGACTGCAACATCGGCAAATACCTGCGGTTTCGCATCCACTTCCAGTTGGAGAAGGAGGTGTTCAATCTAATATCGCGCATCAAGGCGAACAGGACGAGAACAATCAGTCAGCTCACCACCGTGATGAAAGGATGATGGACAATTTGCCGCCAAATGTTCGTCGAGTTGAAGATCACGAAGGATCGACTCACGTTGATCCGCAGAGGGAAAGGTTCGACCGAGAGGAAGTGATGGAGGCTGATCGCCGTCGAATAGCGTCGCCTTGGCAAAGAGAGTTCATAGAGGAACGGTCGTTCGATCCGTCTTACCGGCCCTCCATGGTTACTATCACTCATCACGGTTCGGAGGGCAGAACCGTAACTCACAGAGCTACCGCTGGACTCCAGAGAGAGAATGAAGCTCTCCGATCCGCAGCTCGGACGGTGGATTCACCATTCACCGACGAGATCTTGAATGCCCCGCATCCAAGGAAGTTTGCTATGCCAGTCTTTATTCTGTTCGACGGAACGACCGATCCGATCGATCATGTGTATCATATCCAGTTGAAAATGGCCCTGAATACGGAAAACGACTCTTTAATGTGCAAATGTTTCCCTACAAGCCTGGCCGGACCGGCGCTCAGCTGGTTCAAAAACTTACCTAGGAGCTCCATTGGTAGTTTCAGAGACCTGTGCGATCGGTTCATAAGCCAGTACTATGGGAACAAACGCCCGCCGAAGGACATCTCGAGCCTATTCACGATGAGGCAGCACAAGGATGAACGTCTCCAGGCCTTTCTTACCAGGTTTAATCTCACTAAGAGTATGGTGATCGAATGCCACCCTTCTACGGCAGTTCAAGCCTTCAAGTTAGCCATGACACGCGGAACTCCGTTTCACACCAGTCTGGTAGTGAACACGCCGACTACTATGGATGAACTCAATGAGAGAGCCGATGGCTTTGTGCGCCTAGAAGAAGAGGAGGCAGCTAATGCTCGGACAACGTCGCTTGTGTCGACCGAGGAAAAGTCCAAGGCAAAGATCAGGCAGAAGCAGGCTCAGCCGCAACGTCAGACCTCTCGGAAGGCAGAAAAAAGGTCCAGGGAGGAAGAGTTGATTACTCCGCTGAAGGTCACTCTGGCGAGGCTGTATCAGGAGAACAAAGACAAGTTTCATCCACCACTGCCAATTAGGCAACCCCTCGAACAGAGGGATCAAACTAAACATTGTGCTTTTCATTCTGATTTCGGTCATCAGACTAACGAATGCAGGAACCTGAGGAGGCAAGTGGAGATGTTGATAGCTAGAGGGGAGTTCGTGAGTTATGTTCAAGGTTCGGCGATGGAGCAGAATCGACCGGTGGAACAAATAAAAAGGAGTCATAAACAAAGCTCCCACAATTCACAACCAGTTCGTATAATCAATGCTATCCATGGTCGACCCGAGCCTAGTGAAGAGTCAGATGAGCTGCTCCGGGTGCGCCTGCGGCAGGCGCAGATGAAGAAAAGGGTCGGCAATGTGACTACTCAACACCAGCAGAGCCCGTCGATGCAGATAAAGTTCGACTGGACAGACCTGCAGCGTGTTCAACTGCCTCATGACGACCCGTTGGTAGTCAGTTTGACAGTGGCAGATTGCTTGGTGCGCAGAGTTCTGATCGATCCTGGGAGCAGTGCGAATGTCATGCCGAGGGACACATTTGACAGGCTCGACATTAAACCAGAGAGGCTCAAGCCCACCGGAAATCCCTTGTTAGGGTTCGATGGGAAGAGGGTGGAACCCGTCGGGATGGTGGAAGTGGAAGTTCAAGCTGCAGAACGAGCTCTTATGGAAACTTTTGTGGTTGTGGAAATTCACCCCTCGTATAATCTCCTGATGGGAAGAGGATGGATTCACAGAGTCCGTGGTGTACCCTCAACTCTGCATCAGGTCATGAGGTGCCTCGGGCCCGATGGAGATAACGTGATAGACATTCGGGGGGATCAGGTCGCAGCCAAAGAGTGTTATTCCATCACACTAAAGCATGCTGGGAAAGGAAAGGCGCCCGTCCGTTCGGCAAGCCCCAGATAGCAATTACAAGAACCTCCGCTCGAGCAGAATAGGGTGGAGGAGTCAGTCGACTTGACCGAGGAGCCCCTTCTGGATGTGCAGGTCGATCAGTCCAGGCCAGAACGAACTACCAGAATAGGTATAAGACTGACCAGAGAAGAGCAGCAAGAGCTAGTGGATTTCTTGTCCCACAATGCTGACGTATTTGCATGGAGTCACCTAGACATGCCTGGAATTAGTCCCTCCGTATCCTGTCACTCCCTGAATGTCAATCCCAATTTCAAACCAGTGAAACAGAAGCAGCGAAGATTTGCTCCAGAACGTAATCAGATCATAGCGGAAGAAGTCGATAGGCTGCTTGATGCGGGATTTATCAGAGAGGTGCACTACCCTGAGTGGTTGTCCAACGTCGTTGTTGTGCAGAAGAAGAATGGGAAATGGCGAGTATGCATTGATTTCACCAATTTGAACAAAGCCTGTCCGAAGGACAGCTTCCCATTGCCTAAGATTGATCAAATGGTGGATGCCACCACTGGGTATGAGCGTTTAACCTTTCTGGATGCATATTCAGGTTATAATCAGATTCCTATGGACCCCGCAGATGAAGAAAAAACTTCTTTTGTCACCGAGCGAGGAACATACTGCTACAAAGTTATGCCTTTCGGGCTAAAGAATGCGGGAGCAACTTATCAAAGACTTGTTAGCAAAGTTTTTAAGAATCAAATGGGAAAGATTGTGGAAGCCTATATTGATGATATGGTGGTAAAGAGTAGGAAAAAGGATGATCATCTGAAGCATCTGCAAGATGTATTTGATGTACTAAAGCGATATGGGATGAGGCTCAATCCGACCAAGTGCTCGTTCGGTGTGAGTTCCGGACAGTTTCTGGGACACGTGGTCAACTGCAGGGGCATCGAAGTTAGCCCCGCTCAAGCAGAGGCTTTGATTAAGAATGCCGAGCCAAAGACGATCAGAGAGGTGCAA
The DNA here is from genome assembly GCF_030987335.1 of Cornus florida. Taxonomy (NCBI): domain Eukaryota; kingdom Viridiplantae; phylum Streptophyta; class Magnoliopsida; order Cornales; family Cornaceae; genus Cornus; species Cornus florida. The sequence goes on from NW_026775577.1 coordinate 15,281,484, forward strand.
GCCCTCACAGGACGAGTAGCTGCATTAAGTCGATTTATTTCAAAATTGTCAGATCACTGCAAACCATTCTTTGACACGATTCGGAACCATGGAAGGCAGGTCTGGGGGGATGAGCAACGACAAGCATTGACTCATTTGAAGGAATATATGCAGAATCCACCAGTCCTGTCAGCCCCAGAACCGGAAGAAAAGTTATTTCTATATCTTGGAGTATCTGGTGTCGCGACGAGTGCCGTTCTGATTCGTTGCAAGGAAGGGGTGCAATACCCGGTATTTTATGTAAGCAAAACACTGACGGAGGCAGAAAAAAGATACTCAAAGGCCGAACGGGTGGTACTTGCCCTTGTAAATGCAAAAAGAAAGTTGAGGCATTATTTCGAATCCCACCCCATAGCTGTTCTAACAACTTTCCCAATCAGAACGCTTATGCACAAGCCAGAGCTCTCAGGCAGAATGACAAAATGGGCCATAGAGTTGAGTTCATTTGACATAACGTATGAGCCGAGAACAGCTGTTAAGGGGCAAGCGGTAGCCGATTTCCTACTAGAATGTGACACCGAAGATACGGAAGAGGACCTTAGATGCGGCTCTTGGAAACTTTTTGTGGATGGCTCCTCTAACCAGATGGGGGCTGGGATTGGGATCAAACTGCAAACCCCAGAGGGTACATCCTTGAGCCAAGCACTCAGACTTGAGTTCCGAGCCACCAATAATGAAGTGGAATACGAGGCGTTGCTAAATGGATTAAAGTTGGCCAGAGAGCTACAGATCAAAAGTTTGACAGTGTATAGTGACTCGCAGCTGATTGTTCGACAGGTAAATGGTGAGTACGCGACCAAGGATGACACGATGGGGGCATATCGTTCTGCCGTTCTGCATAGAGCCAAGGACTTTGCAAAGATCGAATTCATACAGCTCCCGAGGGAACAGAATGCAGATGCAGACCGTTTAGCATGCAGTGCTTCGAGTTGCGGTGAAACATTGGCGAGGGTGTTTCCAGTAGGAATAGTGACCCAGCCATCTATTTTCGAAGAACCGTTGGACTCTGACCCTTGGCAAGTCAACGTCATACCGTATGAACCGAGTTGGATTGACCCCATCATTACCTATATTCGAGATGGCATTTTGCCTATGCAAAGGGATGAAGCTAGGAGACTCAAAAAGAATGCTGCCAAGTACGCCATCGTGCGGAACCAGCTGTACAGAAGGTCCTACTCGGGCCCATACTTGAAATGTGTCACCCCCGCGGAGTCGCAGCAAGTATTGCGAGCTATTCATGAGGGTGTGTGTGGCAATCATTCTGGGGGGCGATCGTTAGCGCATAAAGCAATGACACAAGGGTATTTCTGGCCAAACATGTCAAGAGATGCGGAGGAGTTCTCTCGAAGGTGCGATAAATGCCAACGATATGGACCATTGATCCACCAACCACCTGAGGAATTGCACGTAATGGCCTCGCCATGGCCTTTCGCGCAATGGGGGATGGATGTGGTCGGTCCTCTGCCAACTGCAAGAGCTCAGAACAAGTATGTGTTACTGGCCACGGATTATTTCACTAAATGGGTGGAGGCAGAACCGTATCCTAGCGTGACTCAGACTCATGTGAGACGATTTATTTGGAACAATATTATCTGCCGTTTCGGTGTTCCCAGATCAATAGTCATGGACAATGGCACAAACCTCGACAGCAGGCAAGTAAGAAAGCTGCTGGAGGAGTATGGAATCAACCAGAAGTTGGCTGCAGTAAGTCATCCTCAGGCCAACGGACAAGCAGAAATCACAAACAGAACCATTTTCGCCTGCATTAAGAAGAAGCTGGAAGATCATAAGGGGAAGTGGTTGGATGAACTCCCGAACGTTCTATGGGCTTACAGAACCACCCCAAGGCGGCCGACTGGGGAGAGCCCGTTCGCAATGGCGTATGGCACCAAGGCAGTTATACCGGTTGAGCATTTAGTCCCCACTATCAGAAGCTTAGCATGGAGTCGAGATCAGAACGACAAGATGTTAAGATTGAACCTCGATATGATAGACGAAAGGAGGGACGCAGCGGCTATAAGGCTAGCGTCGTATCAGCAAGTGCTGGCGAATAGTCACAACAAGAGAGTAAAACACAGGGATTTTGCCCCTGGCGATCTGGTTCTGAAAAGAAAGGTGGGGATGGTCAAAAAAATGATGCCACCCTGGGAAGGCCCATACAGAATTGCAGAAGTCATTGGCAAGGGGGCATATACGTTGGAAACCATGGCGGGAAGGTTGGTCAGCAAGCCCTGGAACGCCACGTCTCTGAAGAGGTACTACCAATAAAAGCTAAGTTCCGGTTTCAATTGGATGTTGTTTGTTGTCAATCAAATACATATGAATGAGCAAGATTACTGAAATTTACAAAAAAAGAATTTTCTTTTCCAACGGTCTACTATAAAAATTTAAAGCCAAGTGGCAAGTGGCATTCTAGCCGAGCGCCAGGCACTTAAGCAAGATAAGTGGCAGCTGGCACTATAAGCCGAACGCCAGACACTTGCTTAAAACTTAAAGCCAAGTGGCAAGTGGCATTCTAGCCGAGCGCCAGGCACTTAAGCAAGATAAGTGGCAGCTGGCACTATAAGCCGAACGCCAGACACTTGCTAAAAACTTAAAGCCAAGTGGCAAGTGGCATTCTAGCCGAGCGCCAGGCACTTAAGCAAGATAAGTGGCAGCTGGCACTATAAGCCGAACGCCAGACACTTGCTAAAAACTTAAAGCCAAGTGGCAAGTGGCATCCTAGCCGAGCGCCAGGCACTTAAGCAAGATAAGTGGCAGCTGGCACTATAAGCCGAACGCCAGACACTTGCTAGAAACTTAAAGGCAAGTGGCAAGTGGCATCCTAGCCGAGCGCCAGGCACTTGCCATAAACAAACACACGGCAAAGCTAATATAAAAGAAAAAGAGAGAAGAGATATGTATGTATTGAAGATAAGTTGAATAGAGCACAACACATAGGGAAAAAGAGTTCTGTCGTTTCATTAATATTGAGCATTGAGTTTACAAAAGAAAGATGTCCATCATTACAAAAAGATATGGAATGGAATAATTCAAAGGAGCCCTAGCTAGACGCCTCAGTACCAACAGCATCCTGGTCGTGCCGACTCGCCTCCTCGGCCCCATCAGCCGTCTCACCTTCATGAGGTGGGGAATCAAGGTGAATGACTGAATCGTTCGGCTGGGGTTCAGCGTCAGCAGTGGCTATGGAAGGAACCACGGTTGACGATTGAGGAGCGGTCAGTGGCAGAGCGGTAGGAGGAGCTGTGATGATCCTGGAGGAAGCAATGTCCTGGCACTCATCAAATATACGCTCCGCTTCGGTGGGTTCTGGGTCGACATAGACCCCCAGAGGTTCGATCCCCAGATCCTTGTCTACCTCATCCGGAGTGGAGCTGGTCTGTCCCTCATCCGGAACCCGGTCGGCGAAACCTTCCCGGAATCCTTGAGCATACCTAAGAGCACCGACCCTTGAGAACCGAGCGTGAAGGGCCAGCATCCCACCACCCACTCTGCTGATCGCGTCGATCAGAGCGGTACGCTCGTCCAGAGCTCTTTTTTCAAAAGCCATCCGAGCAGACTGTTCATCAGCTAGAAGGCGCTGGAGTTCTGCCTTCTCTTCTCTAATTGATTCCCGCTCGGTCTGCCAGACGCTCTTCTCAAGCTGGAGGGCGTCCTTCTCATCCTGAAGGGAATCATTCTCCTTCTTCAGGACATCTCTCTCTTGCTCGGTTTTGTCAAGCCGAGCCAGTACCTCGGTATTCTTCATGGCGAGGAGGTCGTTTTCTTTATTAGCCACCTCCAGGCTGTCAGAAAACTTACGGGCCCTGGCGTTCCCCATCTCCACCTGCTTCTGCATGGCCATCATTCCGAACAATGTCTGCATAGGTGCACATTAAAAACGGTTAAGCCAATAGTCAGGACGGGCGAAGGCAAGACCAAATAATATGAGAGAATGCATGAGTTAGAAAATAAAAGTCACCTCCATAGCAGATTGGGGAAAGCGGCTGAACACATCCTTCTGGGAAAGGCCCTTTGCCGCCTCAAGGTCCTTCGGAGTCCACATGCTCCTGTAGTAGGCCATAGCGGTCTGGCCATCCTTCAGCATGGTCTCGTTCGGTTTCACGAACGTCCCATCCGTTCGGGTGTACCGAGGGGCCCATGGCGGTAAGGTGGGGATAGAAGAGGGGCCTGAAGCAGAAGCAGAGCCACCAGCTGCAGCAGGCCCAGAGGGAGCAGGAGCTCTGACCGCTCGGTGCAAGAGAGCACCCAGCCCGGAGACCCGGGTCCTTCTAATAAGAGGCTCCTCCTCAGGATCGACTTCACTATCAGGATGAGGCCTTTTGCCTCGTTCTTTGTCCCGACCGCCCCCCGCAGCAGCAGGAGCTATGGTAGCTGGGGGGGACGCGTTCTGGTTGGCAGCAGGGGCGCTGGCAACAGGGTTAATAGCCACTGCGCTCGGGACAGTGTCAGATATGGTGGCTGAAGAAGAAGCTGACGCTGGAGAGGAGGTCGCCCCAGCAGCAGGAGTGGCTGGGGGAGTATTTTTCTTCCTGCCAAAAGAAGGAATCTGAAGTCTGCTCATGTTGTAGCCGAGTGATGAGAGCGCTAAGAGGTTGTCTGAAGTGAGGAGATCTGAGCAGGAAGGAATATCGTTCAGAACGTATTTCTTCAAGTAGTTACTCCTATCCCTGCAAACACTATAGCTCAAGTCATCACAAGGTATTCCCAAGGAACGGCATAAGAAAGTGCAAAAACGAGGAACGCATGTTTCGCAGGGGCAGTCATGTTTATGAGATTTGAATTTCTTATAGAAGGAGACAGAACAGACACCAAAGGCGCTCGGGATTGGGTAATCCTCTGCAGCCGGCGAAGACCAAGCCCCACTAATGCCCACTATGCTATCCCTCTAACCCTTCTCAGATTTTATTGTGTCCGTACATATGGACATCTTCTCGAACGGGTAGAGGTGGTAGAAGGGTTCGTTAGTACGGATCTTACTGACCTTATAGCACAGAAGGAGGTCTATGAGGTCGAGGTCCAGATTTCTGTCACGCATCAACAAGAGCATAACAAATATGATTCTAAAGAAGTTGGGGTTGACCTGCAGAGGGGATATCCCCAATCTATTGAAGACATAACTAAAGAAAGGGTGCAGAGGGAACCTAACAACATTCAATTGAAGGTTCGTGAATAAGACTTCGCCGGGCAGGAGGCCGGCGCCGGTCATAATGTTAACATCCTGGGGGCAAACCCTAACTTCGATGTTGTCAGGAAGTCTAAGTCTCATACGAAGAACATCCAGATCTACAACCATGGTGGAAGTGCTAGAAGAATCTAAAAGGGGGTAAATGGAAGCCTGCCGAAAGTAAAAAGAACGAAACTAACCTCGGAGGACTGCAAGATCGCTGGAAGAATGACTCTTGAAGGATTTCACCAGAAAAAGCTTAGCACTGTTCTAGAAAGAGAGAGACTTGGCTGATGATGGAGACGGTAAAGGGAAGTGAAGTGGAATTCTAGAGCATTATAAAGGCGAGGGGGCCCGAGGGCCGAAGCGTCGGGAAGGCGAGAAATTCCTCGAGCCCTGGAACATTGATTCTGGACCTGGCCGTCCGCTCCCCCACGTGGTTATCTCGAGCCGTCAACATCATGATGAGACGCCATCAATAATTACCCCTTATTAAATAAGGGGCAATTATGGGGGCAGTTGAGGAGGCCCCGGACGACATGGGCCGGATCCGACTCGCAAACACAACATTCAGTTCGTACAGCTGGGTCGGCCCATATAAAGACACTGCCATATGGGCCGAACGGGAGTAAGCCCATCAAAGGTGACCAGGGCTTATGGAGGAATAGGCCCAGATCCAGCAATCAGTAAATATCTTGTAAATATCTTGTAAATATCTTGTAAATATCTATAAATAGGACATGGAATGGAATGGAAAGGAGAGGGATCTTTTTGGGTTGAGGTGTAAGAATTCTAGAGAGAGAAAGAGGAGAAGGAATTTCTTGCATCTTCACCCAAGAAGCGAACCCTTTCAAAAATTCTCGATGGCCGGGCCGAAAGCAGGCCAAGGGAGCGAAAGAAAAAGGAAGGGTTTTGCCCTTGTGCTATTTTTATAGGTATAACTTTACACTTTTCCAATGTGGGACTTAGTAGTTTAAGTGCTATCTATCTTAGTATAATTCTCTCTTGTTTAAGTAGGTGATAGCTTATTCAATCAAATCCAGGGTTCATCCTCAATTCTACACAGAAGACCAATTCTACATATAGTTGATACCATGAATGTTTGTTCTTGTGGTTTCGGGAACATTTTGCCACAAGAAGTTAGATTAGTAGTTTGTTTGCCACAAGAAGTTAGATAGAAGTTTGTGGGTTTGAAACTAAAATTTGGAACTCAGAATTGTAGGGCTCTACCCAAGAAGGGAGCCCTTCCAAAAATTCTCGATGGTCGGGCGGAACCCAAGCCAAAGAGAGCAATAAAAAGGGAAATAGTTTTCAACCAGCAATTGACGCGCCTCAGTTAAAACCTCATAAGCCGCGTCATTGCCCCAAGCGCAATGATACCTTTTTTGAGTTGTCTACATATTGTTTTTATAATTATAAACTTTTCATCAACTTCTTACACTTTTTCGATGTGGGACTTTTATAATTTTCTCAATTAATTCCTAATTCCAAACCAACTCTGCACAACCCTTTTGGTAAGTTTACAATATGTTCTTAATTCTCTCCTTTAATCAAATTAGATTCTTTTATTTAATTTAGCTATACCAAACTGTGCCCAAAATTATAAATTTCAAACATATGCTGAAGATTTTCAACTCTAAAAATTATTAACTAGACTATTATTTGTTTCAAAGGTTTTGTCCTAGGAAGCAACTTTCCTGTGAGGAGTGCTACTTTTGTAATACATCCAAGTGGGCCAAGCTGACCCAAAAGGCTACTGCTATTCCATCTTACGCCTACAGATCCAAGATACAACTTTTCCATATATTTTTATCATATCTATCTACACAACTGTCCACTTCGCTCAGGATTTGCCATTCTGTTTCTTTGTGCAGACAGCAGTATATGTAGCATTTAATAAGGTTTGTGAATTTAACCTAGTGCCTTGTACTGTCTTTTAAATAATAAAATCTGGAGCGAGCTCGGATGAATCTTAGTGTTTTATTGGCCTATTATTTTGGCAGGTCGTCGCAGTGCAGTACTTTGTGTGGTTCTTCTGCCTGTTGCCTTTGGTACTGCCATGGTGCCATATCAAGCTTAAATGGGAAGGCTTGTCCTATGGTTTATTATGGATGGGAGCACAAACTCATTGGTTGTTGTAGGGTTATCTGCTTGAATTCGAAGGCAAGCAAGTCTTTCTTCAGCTTTGTTTTATGGCTTTTTCTCAAGTTCACTTGACTTATAGCAGGAGGAATCTGACTGAATTTATTGGTGTCCGGCTCTGGAATTGTTTGATCAGAAGTTGAGCATTCGAAGTGGGGACAAAATATATATTGGGTGTGTGTTTTTGCTTGAACTAAAGTTTGTTCCTTGGAATATTAGGGCATTACACAAGAAGGGAACCCTTCCAAAAATTCTCGATGGCCGGGGCTGAAACCAGGCCAAGGGATTGAAAGAAAAAGGAAGGGTTTTGCCCAATTAGGGAGCCACGACCTGCTTCATTGTCTCAAGCTTGTCACATATCGTGCTATTTTTATAGGTATAATTCTCACTTCGTTTTAAGTATATATACTTCTTATTATAGATGTCTGGCTTATATTCATTCAAATCCAGGGTTCATTCAACCTCAATTCTACACACAAGACCAACCATGAGTGTTGGTTCTTGTGGGTTCGGGATCCTCACGCATTTAGCCACTAGAAGTTATTAGATCAAAAGTTTGTGGGTGTGAAACTAAAATTTGAAACTCGGAATTTTAGGGCTCTACCCAAAAAGGGAGCCCTTCCAAAAATTCTCGATGGCCGGGCAGAACCCAGGCCAAAGAGAGCAATAAAAAGGGAAATAGTTTTCAACCAGCAATTGACGCGCCTCGGTTAGAACCTCATGAGCTGCGTCATTGCCCCAAGCGCAATGATACTTTTTATGAGTTGCCTACGTATTGCTTTTATAATCATATTTTTACATCAACTTCTTACACTTTTTCGATGTGGGACTATGTCTTTTATAATTTTCTCAATTAATTCCTTATTCCAAACCAACTCTACACAACCCTTTTGGTAAGTTTACAATAGGTTCTTAATTCTCTCCATTAATCAAATTAGAATCTTTTATTTAATTTAGCTATACCAAACTGTGCCCGAAATTATAAATTTCAAACATATGCTGAAGATTTTCAACTCTAAAAATTATGAATTAGACAATTCTTGTTTCAAAGGCTTTGTCCTAGGAAGCAACTTTCCTGTGTGGAGTGCTACTTTTGTAATACATCCAAGTGGGCCGAGCTGACCCCAAAAAACGTGTGTTTGATTAGGAATGTATTTTACCATCATCTCTCAATTTTGTCTAATTTCAATTTTAGGATCCTAATTCGGTGCTCTAAAAATAGACTTATGAGCAAATAAATTTATATCGTCATTTGTTTGATTAAGAGATTGTGTTTCAATCCAATAACTAAGAATTTAATTTAATGTTACTTTTTATATTTAAGGACTAAGACTATAAAACCCTTAAGATTTACTTTATGAGCAAATAACACCCATCTTTTTTTTTTTGGGAAGTGGTAATTAAAAAATAAATATCTTTGTGATATATTTTTAAAAATTTCAGTTTTCATATGTCCTATTACTTTAAATTTTACTTAAGTGAGGTCGTAACACATTTAATTGAATAAGCTCTTCAAACAAACACCTTAGTATCGAATGAGTACACGGTGTGCTAATTGAATGAGATATCTAAAGAAAACCTATAATTAAATTGATAAAAAAAATATTGAGCAAAGTACAGAAAAACCTCATCGACTTGTAGTATTTTTCAGTAAACCCTTATTGTCTATTTTTTTAAACACATAATCCCCTCGACTTGTAGCTTTTTTTCAATAAATCTCTCTTATCTAATTTTTTTACCAAAGAACCCCCTCAACTATCTGAAGTGGAGAAAAGAATTAATGTTTGGACAAAAATGCCCTTTTATTTAAATCTTAATTCTCACAGACTTCAAAAATTCATATATCACAAACTGTACATTTAAAAATTGTAAATAATATATGCACGGAAAGCTTATGAAATAAAGATTGCAGAAATATAAGAATTGTACATCAAACCTTCATGACCAGAGAGAAATAGGCAATTTAAAAATCAACTCCAATAATCTTATTTTATTTTTAAAAAATAAAATATTCGATATATTTGCAAGAAAATTTTCAAAATTATTCATTTACATATGGAGCCGAATATATAAAAAATTTAGCTCCAACAGAGATCGATTTCATGAAATATCATATTTTGTGTTAAAGTATTTTTATTCTTTTATAGACTCACCATTTAAAAAATAAATAAAAATGAATATTCGGTTTATTTTTTAACTTTTATTATATGTTGTGCTCCATATGAAAATGAATAATTCTAAAAATTTTCTTGCTAATAACTTTAATATTTTATAAAAAATAAATAAAATAATATTGCTGTAATAGATTTTTATATTGTCTATTTCTCTTTGGTTATGAAGTTTTGTTACAAAAAAAAGTTATATTTCTGGAATTCTTGTTTTATAAGCTTTTCGTGCATATATTATTTGTAATATTTGGGCGTACGGTTTGTGAGATATGAATTTTTGAAGTTCAAAAAAATTACAATTTAAATAAAATGACATTTTGGTCCAAATACCGACACTTTTACCCCCTTAGATAGTTGATGGGGGTTCTTTGGTAAAAAATTAGATAATAGGATTTATTGGAAAGTGCTACAAGTCGAGGGGGTTATTTGATAAAAAAAATTAGACGAGAGAGTTTACTAGAAAAGACTACAAGTCGAGAGAGGTTTTCTGAAATGATTTAGAAAATAAAAATTCAATATAGGCACGGGTTATTTAATGTATATATAAATCATTAAATAAAAAATCACTATGTAGTATATATATAGTGAATTTTTATATTTTCTAAATAATTTCCTAAAACAAAATATACATACTAGTATATACATATATATAATTTCCTAAATCATTTCAGAAAACTTAAAATTGAATTTTTATTTTCTAAAACATTTCAGAAAATAATTTGTGATGGTTGCTATTCAGTGCTCACATGCCCAACGCAAACTCTATTCCAACTCTTCTTCATTGGTCACAGTCTTAATTTTGCTTTTATTGGTGTCAATTGCGATGGCTATTACTATTTAGTGCTCACATGCCCCAACACTAACCCTGTTTCAACTCTTCATTGGTCACAATTTGGACCAAATGGGAATCCCCATTCCTCTTTTCAAACCCAATTATTGCTTCAATTTGGGACCCAACAATTGATGTGTGTCTTTCAACTTTTTTGAATTTTTGGATAGTTGAATTCTTTGCATGCCACCAATCATTCCTTCAAATATCAATGGATATTTTTGCCTATACATTATGTCACGCTTCAATTTTTGATATTTTTTTATATTATAATCTTATCTAATTCTAGAACAACATAATGTAATGGGGCCAAGCCTAGAACTCTTGCAATGGAAAATGTGATGCATGAATATCTTAAATTTTTTATCTTGACATTGTAGTGTCGAGTAATGCACCACCACGCACATGCGATACTTATGTTGCACGTGCTCTAGGCAATTATCGAATTTTTTTTAGAATGATGAAAATTTTACCCTCCACAATTTACAAATGAGATATTCCACTCTGTATTGAATTTTATACTTTACATATACATGAATCAAAGACAATAGTCGTAAGATTTCGCACAAAGGTAAATATAGGCACTGTTTTTTTCCCCCCCCTGCTTTTCTATTATTGAATCGATATTTATGCTCTTAATTCTTCAATTAGAACCTTCAATTAATGCAGAGTCGTAAATTACGGTGGTGGACCAAATCTACATCCATTGAGAACTTGTCTCCTTACACAACACACTAATTTTGAAGCCGGTCCATTAACTATTTGATTGAATGTCTCAACTAAACTGTTGTTTCTACACTGTCCTGGCCGGAATCAGAAATGCTGAATGGATACTTTGCATTACAGGCTTTATCTCATAAAGCAGAAAACTCAAGTCCAATTCGGATTCCAGGACAGAGTAACACCTTCATCATTTACCGGGGGAAAAAAAAAAACACCTTCATCCATATCAATCGACCGACTTCTCCTTGTTCATGGTGTGTTCCTCATGTTGATCGTCTCAAGTTGACCATTTGGTTGTCAATGCATCCTATTGTGGCCTACAGGTATAGGTCATATCCTTCATCAAACTTTGGTGTGATGTACTTTTCGTAGTTTATATATCAAGGGAATGCATCCATATCATTGTTTTCCAATTATATGATATCGTGTGTCCGACTTGTTATCTGTCCTTTCTGGTTTGGAATCAAATATTGAGCTATCATAATGGATGGCAAGGGCTCAAAGCAAATTCTGTTGAATGATTGAGAAGTGATTTTAGCATTTTTATCTATATGAAGTTATATGGAACAACTTCTCATTCCTCTGAACCAGCATGATATTCAAGATGCAATAGAATTTACCGTATGGGTTTTCTATTTTCTTGCAGTTTCATTGAAATTTCGATCCCTACTTCTTTTCTCTGCGATTCTTCGACACTTTTTAATTCTTTATGGTGTTTTCTTGTACTGCTTCTTTGATGGCCTCTGGAAAGACCCCATACAAACTTTCTACATATCGGTACTCGCCATTGATTGCATTTCTTCTTATGCCAAATTGAATAATCCATCGCTCCTGGGGGAATTTTCTGTTTTCTGCTTCTGGTATGGTATTTCATGGTATGGATTGATTTTGTTTATTTGAAGAAATGAAAAAAATGTTTTCTTGCATGATTTGTTAACTTTGTTTGATAGGCTTGTTTAAAGTAGTAAAATTGTGAAGTACTGTACACATGCTCTCAGTGCACTTGGAATATGGAAGTATTTAAGGTTCAGTTAAGAATACTAGGCTTCTCTCCATTATGACTTGGATGGAGTGTAAGCTTTATTTTGTTCAATGGTGTTTGTTATCATTTAGTGACTCTCATTTGTGATACTGAGACATGGAAAGTAAGGTTTAGCAAGGTACAAGTTTTAAACATTGTCTAGTTAAAGCACCAAATACAGGTAATAATTTAGAAGCTGCATTGGTATGGGCTTGTTGTCCATTTGAGAATCTACCCTATGATCTATGCACTTCCTATCATCTTAGTTCTTGATCCTTGCCAGTTCCAATCTATTCAGAATTATGTTCGGACTGATCTCTGGGGTTTTTTTTCTTTCTATATGGTTGGGAGTTCTTGCATGAGGCCCTGCTATTCCATCTTATGCGTACAGATCCAAGGCACAACTTTTCCATATATTTTTATCACATCTATCTAAACTACGACCTTGAGTTTTCAATCTTAGAGAAACTCATCTCTTTTCTGCCTCAAATTATTGTTTAGCTAGTTCTCATTTTCCGCTTCACTCAGGATTTGCCATTCTGTTTCTTTGTGGTGACAGTAGCATTTAATAAGGTTTGTGAATTTAACCTGGTGCCTTGTAATTGAAATCTCTTTTGGATAATGAAATCTGGAGCAAGCTCGAATGAATCTTAGTGGTTGCCTTCTAATTTTACAGCGCAGTACTTTGTGTGGTTCTTCTCTGCCTGTTGCCTTTAGTACTGCCATGGTGCCATCATATCAAGCTTAAATGGGAAGGCTTGTCCTATGTTTTATTATGTGTGGGAGCATAGACTCATTGATTGATGTAGGGTTATCCGCTAGAATTCAAAGGCAAGCAAGTCTTTCTTCAGCTTTGTTTTATGGCTTTTTCACGAGTTCACTTGACTTATAGTAGGAGGAATCTGACTGAATTTATTGGTGTCTGGCTCTGGGAATTGTTTGATCAGAAGTTGAGCATTCGAAGTGGGGACAAAATATATATTGGGTGTGTGTTTTTGGTTGAGTTAACTAAAGTTTGTTTCTTGGAATTTTCGGGCATTACCCATGAAGGAACCCTTTCAAAAATTCCCGATGGCTGGGCCGAAAGCAGGCCAAGGGAGCGAAAGAAAAAGGAAGGGTTTTTCCCTTGTGCTATTTTTATATGTATAACTTTACACTTTTCCGATGTGGGACTTAGTAGCATAAGTGCTATCTATCTTAGTATAATTCTCTCTTGTTTAAGTAGGTGATGCGAAAGAAAAAGGAAGGGTTTTTCCCTTGTGCTATTTTTATAGGTATAACTTTACACTTTTCCGATGTGGGACTTAGTAGCATAAGTGCTATCTATCTTGGTATAATTCTCTCTTGTGATGGCTTATTCAATCAAATCCAGGGTTCATCCTCAATTCTACACAAGACCAATTCTACATATAGTTGATACCATGAATGTTTGTTCTTGTGGTTTCGGGTTCCTCTCCATGGGACATTTTGCCACAAGAAGTTAGATCAGAAGTATGTGGGTTTGAAACTAAAATTTGGAACTCGGAATTGTAGGGCTCTACCCAAGAAGGGAGCCCTTCCAAAAATTCTCGATGGCCGGGCGGAACCCGGGCCAAAGAGAGCAATAAAAAGGGAAATAGTTTTCAACCAGCAATTGACGCGCCTCGGTTAGAACCTCATGAGCTGCGTCATTGCCCCAAGCGCAATGATACTTTTTATGAGTTGCCTACGTATTGCTTTTATAATTATAATTTTTTCATCAACTTCTTACACTTTTTCGATGTGGGACTTTTATAATTTTCTCAATTAATTCCTAATTCCAAACCAACTCTGCACAACCCTTTTGGTAAGTTTACAATAGGTTCTTAATTCTCTCCTTTAATCAAATTAGATTCTTTTATTTAATTTAGCTATATCAAACTGTGCCCGAAATTATAAATTTCAAACATATGCTGAAGATTTTCAACTCTAAAAATTATTAATTAGACTATTATTTGTTTCAAAAGTTTTGTCCTAGGAAGCAACTTTCCTGTGAGGAGTGCTACTTTTGTAATACATCCAAGTGGGCCGAGCTGACCCAAAAGGCTACTGCTATTCCATCTTACGCCTACAGATCCAAGATACAACTTTTCCTTATATTTTTATCATATCTATCTACACAACAACTGTCCACTTCGCTCAGGATTTGCCATTCTATTTCTTTATGCAGACTGCAGCATATGTAGCATTTAATAAGGTTTGTGAATTTAACCTAGTGCCTTGTACTGTCTTTTAAATAATGAAATCTGGAGCGAGCTCGGATGAATCTTAGTGTTTTATTGGCCTATTATTTTGGCAGGTCGTCGCAGTGCAGTACTTTGTGTGGTTCTTCTGCCATGGTGCCATATCAAGCTTAAATGGGAAGGCTTGTCCTTTGGTTTATTATGGATGGGAGCACAAACTCATTGGTTGTTGTAGGGTTATCTTCTTGAATTTGAAGGCAAGCAAGTCTTTCTTCAGCTTTGTTTTATGGCTTTTTCTCAAGTTCACTTGACTTATAGCAGGAGGAATCTGACTGAATTTATTGGTGTCCGGCTCCGAAATTGTTTGATCAGAAGTTGAGCATTCGAAGTGGGGACAAAATATATATTGGGTGTGTTTTTGCTTGAACTAAAGTTTGTTCCTTGGAATATTACCCTTCCAAAAATTCTCAATGGCCGGGGCTGAAACCAGGCCAAGGGATTGAAAGAAGAAGGAAGGGTTTTGCCCAATTAGGGAGCCACGACCTGCTTCATTGTCGCAAGCTTGTCACATATCGTGCTACTTTTATAGGTATAACATTACAATTTTCCGATGTGGAACTTATGTAGCATAAGTGCTACCTATCTGAGTTCTAATCATCAAACAAGTAGTATAATTCTCACTTCGTTTTAAGTATATATACTTCTTATTATAGATGTCTGGCTTATATTCAATCAAATCCAGGGTTCATTCAACCTCAATTCTACACACAAGACCAACCATGAGTGTTTGTTCTTGTGGTTTCGGGATCCTCTCCAGTGGGATGCATTTAGCCACTGGAAGTTATTAGATCAAAAGTTTGTGGGTGTGAAACTAAAATTTGAAACTCGGAATTGTAGGGCTTTACCCAAAAAGGGAGCCCTTCCAAAAATTCTCGATGGCCGGGCGGAACCCAGGCCAAAGAGAGCAATAAAAAGGGAAATAGTTTTCAACCAGCAATTGACGCGCCTCGGTTAGAACCTCATGAGCTGCGTCATTGCCCCAAGCGCAATGATACTTTTTATGAGTTGCCTACGTATTGTTTTTATAATTATAATTTTTTCATCAACTTCTTACACTTTTTCGATGTGAGACTATGTCTTTTATAATTTTCTTAATTAATTCCAATTTCCAAACCAACTCTACACAACCCTTTTGGTAAGTTTACAATAGGTTCTTAATTCTCTCCTTAATCAAATTGGAATCTTTTATTTAATTTAGCTATACCAAACTGTGCCCAAAATTATAAATTTCAAACATATGCTGAAGATTTTCAACTCTAAAAATTGTTAATTAGACTATTCTTTGTTTCAAAGGCTTTGTCCTAGGAAGCAACTTTCCTGTGAGGAGTGCTACTTTTGTAATACATCCAAGTGGGCCGAGCTGACACAAAAAAACGTGTGTTTGATTAGGAATGTATTTTACCATCATCTCTCAATTTTCTCTAATTTCA
Organism: Cornus florida; assembly: GCF_030987335.1. Classification (NCBI taxonomy): domain Eukaryota; kingdom Viridiplantae; phylum Streptophyta; class Magnoliopsida; order Cornales; family Cornaceae; genus Cornus; species Cornus florida. The sequence continues at coordinate 15,297,264 of NW_026775577.1, forward strand.
ATTTTAGGATCCTAATTCGGTGCTCTAAAAATAGACTTCTGAGCAAATAAATTTATATCGTCATTTTGTTTGATTAAGAGATTGTGTTTCAATCAATTACTAAGAATTCAATTTAATGTTACTTTTTATATTCAAGGACTAAGACTATAACACCCTTAAGATTTACTTTATGAGCAAATAACACCCATCTTTTTTTTTGGAAGTGGTAATGAAAAAATAAATGTCTTTGTGATATATTTTTAAAAATTTCAGTTTTCATATGTCCTTACTTTAAATTTTACTTAAGTGAGGTCGTAACACATTTAATTGAATAAGCTCTTCAAACAAACACCTTAGTATTGAATGAGTACACGGTGTGCTAATTGAATGAGATATCTAAAAGAAAACCTATAATTAAATTGATAAAAAAAATATTGGGCAAAGTACAGAAAACCCCATCGACTTGTAGCATTTTCCGTAAACCCCTATTGTCTATTTTTTTTAAACACATAATCCCCTCGACTTATAGCTTTTTTTCAATAAATCTCCCTTATCTAATTTTTTACCAAAGAACCCCCTCAACTATCTGAAGGGGGTAAAAGAATTAATGTTCTGACCAAAATGTCATTTTATTTAAATTTTAATTCTCACAGACTTCAAAAATTCATATATCACAAACTGTACATTTAAAAATTGTAAATAATATATGCACGGAAAGTTTATGAAATAAGGATTGCAGAAATATAAGAATTGTACATCAAACCTTCATGACCAGAGAGAAATAGGCAATTTAAAAATCAACTCCAACAATCTTATTTTATTTTTAAAAAATAAAATATTCGATATATTTGCAAGAAAATTTTCAGAATTATTCATTTAAATATGGAGCCGAATATATAAAAAATTTAGTCCCAACAAAGATCGATTTCATGAAATATCATATTTTGTGTCAAAGTATTTTTATTCTTTTAAAGACTCACCATTTAAAAAATAAATAAAAATGAATATTCGGTTTTTTTTATTTTTCATTTTTTATTTTTTTTTTATATATATGTTGTGCTCTATATGAAAATGAATAATTCTAAAAAATTTCTTAGTAATAACTTGAATATTTTATAAAAAATAAATAAAATAATATTGCTGTAATAATTTTTTATATTGTCTATTTCTCTTTGGTTATGAAGTTTTGTTACAAAAAATTTATATTTTTGGAATTCTTGTTTTATAAGCTTTTCGTACATATATTATTTGTAATATTTGGGCGTACGGTTTGTGAGATATGAATTTTTGAAGTTTGAAAAAATTACAATTTAAATAAAATGACATTTTGGTCCAAATACCGACACTTTTGCCTCCTTAGATAGTTGATGGGGGTTTTTGGTAAAAAATTAGATAATGGGATTTATTGGAAAGTGCTACAAGTCGAGGGGGTTCTTTGATAAAAAAAATTAGACGAGAGAGTTTACTAGAAAAGACTACAAGTCGAGAGAGGTTTTCTGAAATGATTTAGAAAATAAAAATTCAATATAGGCACTGATTATTTAATGTATATACAAATCATTAAATTAAAATTCAATATGTAGTATATATATACATACTGAATTTTTATATTTTCTAAATAATTACCTAAAACAAAATATACATACTAGTATATACATATATATAATTTCCTAAATCATTTCAGAAAATATAAAATTGAATTTTTATTTTCTAAAACATTTCAGAAAATAATTTGTGATGGTTGCTATTTAGTGCTCACATGCCCAACGCAAACTCTATTTCAACTCCTCTTCATTTGTCAGTCTTAATTTTGCTTTTATTGGTGTCAGTTGCCATGGCTATTACTATTTAGTGCTCACATGCCCCAACACTAACTCTGTTTCAACTCTTCATTGGTCACAATTTGGACCAAATGAAAATCCCCATTCCTCTTTTCAAACCCTATTATTGCTTCAATTTGGGACCCAACAATTGATGTGTGTCTTCCAACTTTTTTGAATTTTTGGATAGTTTGAATTCTTTGCATGCCACCAATCATTCCTTCAAATATCAATGGGTATTTTGTCTATCAATTATGTCACGCTTCAATTTTCGATTTTTTTTATATTATAATCTTATCTAATTCTAGAACAACATAATGTAATGGGGCCAAGCCTAGAACTCTTGCAATGGAAAATGTGATGCATGAATATCTTAAATTTTTTATCTTGACATTGTAGTGTCGAGTAATCCACCACCATGCACATGTAATACTTATGTTGCACGTGCACTAGGCAATTATTGAAAAAATTTCTTAGAATGGTGAAAATTTTACCCTCCACAATTTACAAATGAGATATTCCACTCTCTATTGAATTTTATATTTTACATATATATGAATCAAAGACAGAGTAGTCGTGAGATTTCGCACAAAGGTAAATATAGGCACTGCCTTTTTTTTTTTCCCTGCTTTTCTATTCTTGAATCGATATTTATGCTCTTAATTCTGCAATTAGAACCTTCAATTAATGCAGAGTCGTAAATTAAGGTGGTGGACCAAATCTACATCCATTGAGAACTTGTCTCCTTACACAACACACTTGAAGCCTGTCCATTGACTGTTTGATTGAATGTCTCAACTAAACTGTTGTTTCTACACTGTCCTGGCCGGAATCAGAAATGCTGAATGGATACTTTGCATTACAGGCTTTATCCCATAAAGCAGAAAACTTAAGTCCATTTCGGATTCCAGGACAGAGTAACACCTTCATCATTTACCGGGGGAAAAAAAAACACCTTCATCCATATCAATCGACAGACTTCTCCTTGTTCATGGTGTGTTCCTCATGTTGATCGTCTCAAGTTGACCATTTGGTTGTCAATGCATCCTATTGTGGCCTACAGGAATTGGTCATATCCTTCATCAAACTTTGGTGTGATGTGCTTTTCATAGTTTATATATCAAGGGAATGCATCCATATCATTGTTTTCCAATGATATGATATCGTTTGTCTGACTTGTTATTGTCCCTTCTGATTTGGAATCAAATATTGAGCTATCATAATGGATGGGTGAAGGGCTCAAAGCAAATTCTGTTGAATGATTGAGAAGTGATTTTAGCATTTTTATCTATATGAAGTTAATATGGAACAACTTCTCATTCCTCTGAACCAGCATGATATTCAAGATGCAAATAGAATTCACCGTATGGGTTTTTTATTTTCTTGCAGCAATGGCATCAATGAAATTTTGTTCCCTACTTCTTTTCTCAGCAATTCTTCAACTCTTTTTAATTCTTTATGGTGAATGGCATGACACTGATATGGTGGTCAGATATACAGATGTTGATTACCTTGTGTTTTCTGAAACCGCTTCTTTGATGGCCTCTGGAAAGTCCCCATACGAACTTTCTACATATCGGTACTCGCCATTGATTGCATTTATTCTTATGCCAAATTCAATAATCGATCGCTCATTGGGGAATTTTCTGTTTTCTGCTTCAGGTATGGGCTTGTTGTTCATTTGAGAATCTACCCTATCATCTTAGTTCTTGATCCTTGCCAATTCCAATCTATTAGAATTCCTCCATTATGGACTGGAATTCTAGTAAAGGAATGTAAGCCCAGAGACTTGGTGGCATGGGAGCTACTGATCCATGCCATTTATGGGTTGCTTTGATAAACATGTTTTTGAGAGAGAGAGAATTATGTTCGGACTGATCTCTGGGGTTTTGTTCTTTCTATATGGTTGGCAGTTCTTGCATGAGGCCCTTCTATTCCATCTTACGCGTACAGATCCAAGCCACAACTTTTCCATATATTTTTATCACATATATCTACACTACAACCGTGAGTTTTCAATCTTAGAGAAACTCATATCTTTTCTGCTAGAGAAACTCATCTCTTTTCTGCTACTTCGCTCAGGATATCGTGCTATTTTTATAGGTATGTAGCACAAGTGTTCAACCTCAATTCTACACAAGACCAATTCTACATAGCATTTTGAGTGATTTCAAACTCGGAATTGTAGGGCTCTCTACACAAGAAGAGAGCCCTTCCAAAAATTCTCGATGGCCGGGCAAAACCCAAGCCAAAGAGAGCAATAAAAAGGGAAATAGTTTTCAACCAGCAATTGACGCGCCTCGGTTAAAACCTCATGAGCTGCGTCATTGCCCCAAGCGCAATGATATCTTTCAAAAGTTGTCTACATATTGTTTTTATAATTATAATTTTTCCTCAACTTCTTACAATTTTTCGATGTGGGACTATGTCACATAGGTTGTAGTTATTATAATTTTCTCAATTAATTCCTAGTTCCAAACCAACTTTGCACAACCCTTTTGGTAAGTTTACAACAGGTTCTTAATTCTCTCCATTAATCAAATTAAAACCTTCTATTTAATGTAGCTATACCAAGCTGTGTCCGAAATTATAAATTTCAAACATATGCTGAAGATTTTAAACTCTAAAAATTATTAATTAGACTATTATTTGTTTCAAGGTTTTGTCCTAGGAAGCAACTTTCCTGTGAGGAGTGCTACTTTTGTAATACATCCAAGTGGGCCGAGCTGACCCAAAAGGCGGCTACTTATTTTTACTACACTACTTTGCGTAACAATGTAATTTTTTTTTTTTTTCGTTTTTTTTTTTTTTTTTTTTTTTTTTTTTTTTTTTTTTATTTGTTAGGGATTAGTTGGTGCCAAGACTCGAACCCATGCGCTTTAAGAGGCAACGGGAGGCATCTTACTAGCTAGGCTAGAAAATTTTGGCTTTGCGTAACAATGTTGGTTGGGATAGACTTAATATGAATTTATATTATTTTATTGGTCAGTTTTGAACCCACTATTACACGTTAATTATTTTACTCATTGACTTTCTTAGTTCTAGAAACCCAGTTTGGGAATTTAAAAAGTAGTTTATTTATATTCTAATTATATTCCTTGTGACCTGTTCTACCATGTTGCTTTATTTATTTATTTATTATTATTATTTTTTTTCTAAACGTCTCTCTCTATGAATAACTTGTATGTCAAACAAATTCATATATGTATGTTAAATAAATTTTTTCTCAAATAAATATTTCATGAGAAAATATATTCTTCTTTTTCACAATTTTGGTTCTTCTTAAGTTGTTGTGTAATTATAAAAATTAATTAATAACTTAATGTGTATGTGGGTAAAAGTAAAATAATAAGTTAATGTTGAATTTTGAAAGGTGAGGGTTGGAGTTTTTCTGAGTTTTTTTTTTTTTTTAAATAATAATAATAAAATAAAAATAAAAATAAACTGTTGGAGGGAGTAGATTGCTATATCCTAAATTAGAGGGACAACAAAGCAAAAATCCACCAACATGCTCTTTTCTTCACTTAAAAAAAATTACCAAAAAAAAAAAAAAAGGTCATAAGGTAACTCAAAAGGCTCTTTTCAAAGTGTGTTTCATAAAGTAATATAATTAGAATATAAATAAACCACTTTTTAGATTCTCAAACTAGGTTTATAGAACCGAGAAAGTCAATGAGTAAAATAATTGACGTTGTAATAGTGGGCTTAAAATTGACTAATAAAATCACGCTAGCAACAGTCGCCACCTCAAATTTATATTGTCAGTTGTTTGATTAAGAGATTGTGTTTCAATCCAATAGCTAAGAATTCAAGTTAATGTTACTTTTTATATTTAAGGACTAGGTGTTGTTTGATTATTTAATTCAACGCATAATTTTGAATGTATTAAGTACTTATTCAATTAAGTGCATTTGATAAAGCATTTTGAATATCGCTGAAAACGGTAAGAGCCACTTAAAATGAGATAAAATTTTAAGCGATAGAGACATCACTTATCACTGAATGTTGAACATTGAAAATTAAAAAATATTTCAAAAAAAATTTATTTTTTAATTTTCATTCAAAAACTTTAGGGCTTAAAATTCAGCTCTTAAAATTTTCAGTACTTAATTTTCAGTTTTATCAAACAGCACATAAGTATCTAAAACACTCATAAGGCTTACTTTTTTAGCAAATAACACTCATTTATTTTACTTTGGATATGTAACTACTTCAAGAATTAAAAAATACTGTAAATAATGACTTTTTGGCTGTTATCGTTAATAATGCACCGTTAAAAAAACATGTGTCTAGCACATGATTGATTAAATTTAATAAAGTCCAAAACTATCATATATTGATTCCCAAAACGTCATTCCTTGTTGCATATAAATCTAAAAAATAAAGGATATAATAGTAATTTTACATTAACTAAATTTTTATTTATTTTTAATTGTAGGAATGATATTTTAGTATTTTTATCACCCACTCCGCTAATTGAAGCAAGGCTCTTATTGGCCCCTACAATAAATGTGTGGTTTGAGAATCTACAAGCCTTTAAGGAGTTATATGAGCTATATATATATATACATGAGTTTTAAATGCTCGCGAGCCTATATTTAATACAAAAAATAAATATGCTGCACTTTTAAAGTGAATTGACATTATTCATCTAACTCATAAATAAAAGAAATCTATATTATTATGGAATTTTTTTTTCCCCCTACATATTGTGAATGTCTCCTCCATTTAGTGAATAAATTTACTAACTAATCAAATTTTAGAAAGAAAATAATAATCACATTATGTAGGAGGTCTGTATTTGGTGGCATTTATTCAACTTAGTTTTTGACTCATTTAAATCAAATCAATTTTAATTCCCAAATCATTCAGTTTTTAACTTCAACAATTTTTATTTTTATTTTTCTCTCTCTTAAATTATTTGATGTATTGTTATATGCTTAATGATAGGGTGTCTGACACATTCGACCAAATTTATGTAAGTACTGGTCATCCCTATTCACATAACTCGGATTATTTATCGTTATTCTTGTTATGTTAACACTCAAAAAAAAGAAAAAAAGAAAAACACGAGAGTTTAGCTGTTCGTTGATCACGAAATTGCGTATTTCAAGCTTTTTCTTTGATTCCCAATACCATATCTGAAATGGGTTTTTGGAGTGAGACAAAGATGATCAACATATCTTATTCTCAACATTTGTTACTCTAAATGGCATATAGCGGAGATCAACATGAAGACGAGACTATGAATCAAAGACTCTTGGCAGGAGTACGATGTCGAAATAAAAGTAAGCCTTAACAAAAACGCAATGATGCTATTTTTAAGTTCCCATGGACCAATTCTACATTTGGTTGATACCCTGAATGTTTGTTCTTGTGGTTTCAGCATCCTCTCTGGTGGGATGCAAATCATCAAAATTTTGCCACAAGAAGTTAGATCAGAAGCTCGTGGTTATGAAATTAAAATTTGGAACTCAGAATTGTTTGGGCTTTACCTAAGGGAGCCTTTCCAAAAATTCTCCGTGCCCGGGCAGAACCCAGGCCAAAGAGGGCAATAAAAAGGGATATAGTTTTCAACCAGCAATTGACGCGCCTCGATTTCGTTTCGAAACCTTCAGGCAAGTTCTTTTCTAACTCTCCTCTTAGGACCCATAAATTTATCACCTTGAGTATCAATGTTTAGATTAAATTTATTGTTTACAATCATAGTTAGATCGGAATAACTAAAAGGATAAATTATTATATTTTTATTTTTGGATTAGTAGATTTTAAATTGTATATATATGTGTTACTTATATTTTAAAAATCAAGTTATAGGTTGATCTTGGACCTATTAGGATTAATAAGGGTTTCTAGAGTTTCTGGAATTTTTCGGTAATTTTAAGAATCTTCTAGATATTTTTCTGAATTTATTTTATATTTTTTTGAATTTTGTTATAATTATAAATGTGCATAAATAAAATATTTATACTGTTCTATGAATTAGAGGCTGCGGCGCATCAATAGGGTTTCTGATCCAGTGTGGTCGTTTGCACGGTAGGTTAGTGCAACCCCTAATCTAAGCCATGGGTTTAACTTAATATATAATGGATTGATTCGGTGCTATGCGGCACATGATAAGATGATGCACATGGGGATCTGGTGGTTTAGATTAATTAATACAAGGGTGAGGGATTAGGTACATCACGGCACATGGAAAGATGGTGCGCCTGTACACGTGTACCGTGGATGTAGAATGGTCAACAATAGATTGATCCAGTGTGGCTGCGTCTTGTAGCTACGGTGCGCCCAACTAATGAGGAGAGGCTAGCACACGCAGAGGGCAAATTAGGCGCGTGTACAGCGCGTGTAGGCGAGTGAGGACAGCTGCCACTGTGTATAAGTGCATGGAAGCGCGTGTGGTAAAACTAGGCGCGTAGGGGCGCGTGGGGCACTGTTTAGGGTCTCATTAAGGTCCTGTGAGGTCCGGTGAATTTCCAGAATTGGTTTTAAGCCTGTTAGGGTTGAAAATAACTCCTATAAGAGGTGTTCTTGGTGTCCGAAAAACCATAGAGTGTTACTACAATGATTGATAGCATTTATTTTGCGTAAATATAATAACTTATTATATTGTTATGGAATGTGGGGTATATATGTATATATATATATATATATAATTATGTATATATGTGTGTAAGTGAATTTTATTAAATTGTGATTAGTATGGAAGGAAGGATATATATGTATATATATATATATACATATATATATATATATATATAGGATTTAAATAATCAAGGATTATTAGGGGAAGTTTATACACATATATATTATATAATATATGTGTATATATATGTCTGTTAATTAAGATTATTAGTATTTTTTTTTTTATCTGGTATATATGGATAGACTGGTTGTTAAATTAGGGATGTACTTATAGTCTACATGAGATATCTATGCATAAATTAGTTATCATTGAGCCTACAATTTATACATGGATGAGTTGTCATAGGCGTAAATATATTGCCTAAGTATTTGTATGAATAAAAAATATACATCGGAAGCATGGATGAGTTGCTAGTTTATTAGTATAAATAAATATACTTAAGGAGGCAAGGTTGAGTTGCCAATATATAAATAAATATATTTTAAATGGCATGGTTGATTTGCCAATGTATAAATAAATATACATACATGGAGGCATGGATGAATTGCCAATATATAAACAAATATATTTATAATGGCATGATTGATTTGCCAAAGTGTAATTATATTGTTGTGTGTGTTAGATGATTAAAATGTATCATCTATGGTTATTGTTTGTGTAAGTTGGATTAGGATTAGATATTCTTAAAGTAGAATAGTCTAGTACCTACAGGTTGGTGTATTATTTTATACATATTAATAAAATAATACTGGTAGTGACATGGATGATTTGTCAAAGTCTAGATATTGACTGTGTGAGTTAAATACTTAAGATCATTATTGGTTTTGGAATTTAATATAATGTTCTTTTAATTATATTTTATGGTTTAAATTATTGAATTGCGGTCTAAGATGGAGTTAAGGCTAAAAGAGTTTCTTTAAAAGAAATTGTAGATTGGACTAGGTATGATTATTAGTTAATCATTGATAATGGTTTTGGAATTAATGAACTTGGTAATAGTTGTGATAATTATATTGTATATAATTATGTATATTAAAGATAAAGACTTTATTAGGTTTGGTTTTGATTAGAGATGATCCATTTATTGGTTTTCAGAGGTCTGGTAGAGAGAACTTGCTCGTAGGGTTTAACCCGCGATTTATTTTTCAGGTTATTAGAAGTTCAAGTCTCAAGATTGAGGATCCGCAGCTGAAGGACTTATCCATTCTTTCTTCTTATTTCAATGTAGGATATTTTCTAATTATTAGATACTGGATTTTATTTATAGATCATTGGATTATTGGTTTATGTTATCAGGGGTCCTTGATTTACGGGATTCCCGAGTTGTAACTTTTGGAGAATTATTAATGGAATTTTTATTTAATAGATTTTTCTTCAGCAAATTATTTATTCCTTATTATTCATTTTTGTACTCTGTGTTTGTTTGAAATACTTTAATTATTTTAATATCCCCTGATTTTGTGCGTGGACTTGATCAATCCGTGTTCCGAAATTAGTGGGGTATTATAATAGGACATAACTTATGAAAGACTGAAAATTTTTAAAAATATATATATCACAAAGATATTTATATTTTAATTACCGCATAAAAATTTAACTAATCAAGATTTGGTTCTTAAAATTTTTAGTTTAATAAAAAATAATACTTAATTCTCACCGATGATGACCTAAGTAAATATCACCTAACTTATTATGGTGATAGATTAAAAAAGGAGATTGATGAGGTTAAATCCCTACAATTCCGAGTTACAAACTTTTAATAAAACCCAAAAAAAAAAAAAAAAAAAAAAAAAAAAAGAAATCCCCAATATGAAGTAAAGTGTGTTTTTGCCTGAAGTGAGTGTTTTTCAAGTATATAGCAGGGGACAAAATATGTATGGCCTGTTTGTCCATATCATGTTTGCGTGTTTTTGCTTGAACAAATATCCAACTGAATTTCAGATAATTTTCTAAGGTAAATTATTCCAACTCAATTTCGAATAGGAAAAAAAAAAACTCAATTTCAACTTTCTAAGGTAAATATATGCATTTTGTTTGTTTGTGCAACACTTTGAAATTAGAAGGGGTCAGTGCACTAAAGGCCCAGTATATAAAATGAAAAAGTATTAAAAAAAAATATAGGGTCAATATTGTAGTTTGACATATTCAAATGTTTTATTATTTTTAACAAATAAAATAATCAGGAGTTTTTAGAGAAAGTCGGTATAATTTACTTTAGAGAGTTTTCCGAAATTGAGTTGGATTTTTGTCCAGATTGTTTCCAAATTTGAACTAAAACGGCTGTCCAAACACGCCCTAAAAAAGAGTTATAAAAAGGGGGCCCTCGAGTCTCAAGGAAAGTTAGGGTTTTACAAATTGGGGGGGTTTACGTAAAGGAGTCGAAATACCAAAGGAAAGCTCTTTCTTGAAACAGCGGTTGGTAAGCTTTAAAGGCCTGTCATCCCTCATATCTCTGAATAACAAAAGTTAGGGTTACAAAATTGGTGTCTGGAGTAAGGAGTCGAAGTAACGAAACTGCGGCAGATTTCACGGTAAGCTATCTCCTCTTCTTCTCAGTCCAGTTTCTCTGTTTGTTTTTTTTTTTTTTTATATATATATATTGTGTTTTTGGAAATCAAAATCGAATTTGAGTGTGTTCACGCGGTTTTTGTTCCCTACGCCGGTCGATGGATTCTGCGCAGGCATGCCAGAGTATTTATACAAAATACCTAAAATATGTAATTGAACACCAGCGTATCCCTTTTTCTGATGGCTGACTCTCAGGCGATTGTGTGGGAGAGAGACTAGTAAGAACTCCCAGCAAGGTTCTTTTATGCCTTGTTTGTAGCAAGGACTTTTTAGAGTGTCTAAAGAAATGCAACGGCTGATGAATGTTTGAATGGATGGAATGGCCGAGTGAAGACAGATGGCGAGAACTTAATCAATCGCCATCAGCCAAACACAATGGCAAGAATTTAATCGATCGCCACCAGCCAAACACAATGGCAAGAATTTAATCGATCGCCACTGAAACGTGATAGCAAGAATTTAATCAATTGCCATCAGCCAAGTAATGACAAGAATTTAATCAATTGTCACTACGATTCAATGGCAAGAATTTAATCAATTGCCATTGAATTGAAAGCCTAACTAAAATTGCGTAATTAAAATTGGCATAATTGAAATTGAAAGAAAGTAAATGGCTGAATCGAAATAGTTGACGAGGATCTAATCAATTGCCATTAAATTGAAAGAAAGAAATTGATAGGAAAATGACGTAGAGTCAATTGAAAACATTTTTAGTTGAAATGCATGTTTTGTGGTGGTGCTGGACCCTTTAGAAATGGAATACAATACTTCTATTTATAGAAGTTCTAAAACCAACTAATTTCTAATTATTTCTTGCTAAAATCTCTCTTGCTTCAATCATTTTCTTTTGAAATTCAAACTGAGCTACGGCCCAACATTCCTCTCCTTCAATATCGATGCTCTAGTTTCAATGGGAAAGTCTTTAGTGAAATCTCCCTTTTCCTTGATTTGCTTTACTTTGTGTTCGCGCGGTTTTTGTTCCCTACGCCGGTCGATGGACTCTTCACGGGCGTGCCAGAGTATTTGTACAAAATACCCAAATATGTAATTGAACACCAGCCTATCCCTTTTTCCGATGGCTGACTCTCAGGCGATTGTGTGGGAGAGAGACTAGTAAGAACTCCCAGCAAGGTTCTTTTATGCCTTGTTTGTAGCAATGACTTTTTAGAGTGTCTAAAGAAATGCAACGGCTGATGAATGTTTGAATGGATGGAATGGCCGAGTGAAGACAGGCGGCAAGAACTTAATCGATCGCCGGCCGAACGTGATGGCGAGAACTTAATCAATCGCCATCAGCCAAACACAATGGCAAGAATTTAATCGATCGCCACTGAAACATGATAGCAAGAATTTAATCAATTGCTATCAGCCAAGTAATGACAAGAATTTAATCAATTGTCACTACGATTCAATGGCAAGAATTTAATCAATTGCCATTGAATTGAAAGCCTAACTAAAATTGCGTAATTAAAATTGGCATAATTGAAATTGAAAGAAAGTAAATGGCTGAATCGAAATAGTTGACGAGGATCTAATCAATTGCCATTAAATTGAAATAAAGAAATTGATAGGAAAATGACGTAGAGTCAATTGAAAACATTTTAGATGAAATGCATGTTTTGTGGTGGTGCTGGACGAGTTGGAAATGGAATACAATACTTCTATTTATAGAAGTTCTATCTCAACTTATTTTCCTAATTAATTGCTTGAAAATCTCTTTGCTCCTTGGTTTTCTTCACTTTATTACTCAAACTAAACCACGTTCCAGTAGTCTTTTACATCTCTTCTCTTCTTGTTTCAATAGGAAAGTCCTTGCTGAAATCTCTCCTTGATCCAGTCAAATGCAAGTTGTCGAATTGTTGCTGAAAAGTTGCTAAAGAAGTTGCTGGAAAGTTGCTAATTTTTAGCAACTTCTTTCCTTATACTTGGTCACCGTTTCTTCCCTTAAATTGCCCAAAAGCCATTTATCGCTTTTATATTCATGACGCGGCTGCCTTTTGTATTTTTCCTTGTTCCATCCAACTATAATTCCTATAAAATAGGAATTCAGTTGTCTGATTTCCTTAAAACTTTAGTCTTTCCTTTCCTGATGATAACCGAACTTGAATAAAGTCAAATGTTTGTTGCTATATTTTAGCAACTACCTTGTTAATGAAGTGGCTGAATAACTTTCTCCAATACTTGCTCCTGATATTTCTTAACTGGCTGATTCCCTTGACGCCATGTTAAAAATACTTATCAGCTTTTCATTGGTCCACGTCATCGCTGAGATGGCTGCCAAGTTTTGGTGCCAACAAATGCCCCCCAAATTTCAAATGTCTTATCGGCCACTCAGGCCGATTAGATTTTTGGAATTTTTATAACATGAAAGAAACTTGCAGCCAACGAGCTTCTAGACTTTATTTCTTCCGAACCACCTCTAAGTTGGTCTTTATTTTGCGTCAACCAGGACTGGCCGATCCTGGTTCTTCTATTATTCCCACAAAGATGGCTGATACCCCTCAAAATATTGGCCATTTATAAACCTATGATAGACCTCACCATTGAAGTTTCCCAACTGTACTGGCAAGGCATGATCGTGATCGATCAGGATTAGGTTGTTATGTAATGTCATTTGGGCCGATCTAACTGGCTTCTCTATTGAAAAAACAAAATTCTGCCAGTATGGAGCTTTTCTGATGGCTGATCCTCCTGAATTTTTATACTCCCATGGAGCTTCTGAAAGTACGTCATCCCAAGTTTTTGAATAGTCATCTTCTTTAATGACTTCAACTATATCTGCCGGAAATACCAAGAAAAGTATTTCTTTTATGGCCGATTTTTTTTTATTATTACATAAAGGTACACATGGTCAGCCATAAGTACTGGCTAACACTAATTTTCCCTTTCAAAGATTGCTGGTACATACCTCTTGAGGTACTTGCCATTAATGGGGTAGTCATGTAATCGGCCACTGAAATACTTCAGCCTATATGCTCCTCCATTTAAGACTTAATGGACTAAGTATGGCCCTTCCCATTTTTGGGACCACTTCCCATATTTCCTATCGACTTTACCCACTAGCAAAACAACTCTCCAAACCAAATCTTCTTCAGCAAAAGACTTAGGTTTTACCCTCTTGTTGTAAATCCTCATCACCTTCTTCTTGTGAGCTATGATATGATCCAAGGCATCCCTTCTAACTTCATCCAAATCTTCCAATTCTACCAACGTTGCTTGAGTATAATCAGCTGGAGTTAGATTATTTTGAAAAGCAACTCTGGCTGATTTAACCTTCATCTCCATAGGCAGAACAGCATCATAACCATAAGTTAACATGTATGGTGTAACTCCTGTGCCTGTTCTTTTTGAGTTCCTATAGGCCCATAAAGCTTCAGACAAAGTCTCATGCCACCTTCTTGGCTTATCTTTGATCATTTTTTCAATGATCTCTATTAAAATTTTGTTTGAAGATTCGGCTTGGCCATTTGCTTGAGCATAGTATGGCGTAGAGGCTGACATATGAATATTCATGTTGTGGCCGAATTGTAGTACATCAGTTGCCCTAAATACTGTTGCATTGTCTGAAACAAATGTTTCTGGAATCCCAAATCTGTGGATGATGTTTTGTTCCATGAAATTAATCACTGTTTGCTGATCAACCGCTTTGCAAGCCTTGGCCTCAACCCATTTAGTAAAATAATCTGTGGCAACAATCACCCAGTGATGGCCTTCGCTTGATGGTGGATTAATTTTACCAATAAGGTCAAGGCCCCAACCTCTGAATGGCCAAAGTTTGATTATTGGCTGTAATTCTTTTGCTGGTACATTTTGAATCGGCCCGTGTCTTTGACAAGCTTGACAACCTTTTGAGTAATCTATGCAATCTTTTCTCATTCTCGGCCAATAATATCCATACCTGCGAATCAGCCATCTCATTTTAATCCCAGCTTGGTGAGCCCCACAGCTGCCCTCATGTACCTCGGCCATAACCTGAAGTGATTCCTCCTTACTTATGTATTGTAGTAAGAGCCCATCTTCTAACCCTTTTCTGTATAGATCCCCATCTAGAAGCACAAAGTTGATCGCTTTTCTTTTAATACTTCTATCAGCCTTGATGTTTAGATTTCGAAGAAACATTATAAATGGTATCCTCCAGTCATCGTCGGCCAAATCTTCTACATCAATTGTCCAAGTATCAAACAACATAGTATTTCTCAATTCGGCCGATGGCAAAGATCTTCGTGTTATCTTTATTAACTGATCTTCTATTCCGGCTGGTACTCTTATTCCAGAGGCTGCTTGGGCCATGCTGTTGGCCTCTTTATTCTGCCCTCTCGGCCAGAACTTAAGTTGAACATTATCAAATTGATTAATTAATGAAGTGGCCAGAGAATGAAACGGCCTTAATTGCCAACTTAGGCACTTAAAATCTTCAGAAATTTGGCTAAGGACTAAGTTTGAATCTCCTAAAATCTTTACATCTCTAACAGCCATTTCAATTAAAATCTCCAGGCCGATTATAAGCGCTTCATATTCGGCCTGATTATTTGAACATTTAAAATCTAAAAAGAAAGAGAATGAAGCCTTTCTGCCAGCTGGCGAAATAATAACAATACCTGCTCCTGCTCCATCAGCCGTGCTTGATCCATCAAACATCAAGATCCAAGGAGTTAAGAATATAGCTGATGACTCCAATTCATCATAAACCCATGGATCAATATCAGTTGAAGGATGATCGGCCAAAAAATCAACCAGAACCCTTCCTTTTACTGATTTTTGTGAGACGTAGATAAAATTGAATTCCATCAAAGCCAAAGCCCACTTACCTATTCGGCCAGTGATCAATGGCCTTGATAGCATATACTTGATCACGTTAGTCTGACAAAGAATGTAAACATCAACAGGCCGCATGTATACTCTCAACTTCATGGCCGAATAGTACAAAGATAAACAAAGCTTCTCAATTGAGGAATATCTGCATTCTACATCAGTTAGTACTCTACTCAGGTAGTAGACAGCCTGCTCCTTTCCATGTTCATTGTCTTGTGCGAGCATACTACCAATTGATTCTTCTGCGGCCGATAAATAAAGCTTTAATGGCCACTTCTTTCTTGGAGGCATTACAACCGGGGGGTTTGCCAAATACTCTTTTATTTTGTCAAATGCCTTCTGATGGGATTCATCCCAATGAAATTTCTCATGTGACTTTAATTTTACTAAAGTCGAAAAGACATGCACTCGGCCAGCATGGTTAGAAATAAATCTTCTAAGAAAACCTACCTGGCCGAGGAACCTTTGCACTTGTTTTTTGTTGGCTGGGGCCCTAGCATTTATAATAGCTTTGACCTTGTTCTGATCAACTTCAATACCTCGTTTGTGTACCAAGAACCCCAAGAAATTCCCGGCTGAAACTCCAAATGCACACTTCAATGGGTTCATTTTCAATTTGTGAACCCTCATCCTTTCAAAGGCCCTTTTCAAGTGTTCCAAATGCTGTCTCTTGGCCGATGATTTCACAACTACATCATCTATATAAATTTCCATGAATCGGCCAATCATATCATGAAAGATAGAATTCATTGCCCTTTGATAAGTAGCCCCAGCATTTTTTAGGCCAAATGGCATCACAATCCACTCAAAAGTACCAATTGACCCAGGACATCTAAAAGCCGTTTTATGAACATCTTCCTCGGCTAAATAGATTTGATTATAACCTGAATGGCCGTCCATAAAAGACAATATTTCATGCTTAGCGGCCGAATCAATAAGTTGATCGGCCACAGGCATTGGATATTCATCTTTTGGAGTGGCATTATTTAAATTGCAAAAATCTACACAAACTCTAAGTTTGTCATTCTTCTTCATTACCGGAACAACATTAGACAGCCATTCAACATACCTAACTGTTCGAATAAATCCTGCCTTAAGAAGTCTCTCAATTTCTTCTTTAATTTTGAGCATTACTTCCGAAGACATCCTTCTTGGTGGTTGTTTATATGGCTGAAAATCTTTCTTGATCGGTAATCTATGTTCTACCAATTTTCTAGACAGGCCAGGCATCTCTTCATAACTCCAAGCAAAGCAATCCTTATATTCATTTAATAATTTAATCAAATCGGCCTGGAATTTAGGCTCAAGCAAAGCACTAACAAATAATGGCCGATTATCTTTTTTAGTACCAACATTTATTTCCAATAAAGGATCTTGCACCTCTGCTTTATTATCTTCCATCCTGGAAGGGGCTGACTCCAAATCTTCAAGTTGGATTGCATCCAGCTTTTCGAAACCTTCTTCAATTATATCGGCCGTGCTGGCCGATACCTCTTCATATAGCTGTTCTTCTCTGGCCAGTCTCTTCTCAGCCAGATATGCTTTCAGTCTTATGCAAGCGGCCCTGAAAGCTTGCCGCTTCTTTTCTTCATTGGTTTTGTGATCCATCAGTAACATCTTCAATGTCCTTGATGGTCGACCTGAAAATATCAATTTTCGGCCGAGCTGCTTCTGACAATAATTCTTTAATATCAGCATTAATTAAATTCTTCTTCATTGTTGCCGCTGCTGGTCATCCCATCCTGTTAATGCCAACAAATTTGATAGGTACAACAGTTTCATCATATAGTGCAGCCTCAGCCGAATACACCCTAGCTCTAAAGGGTTTGTTATCGGCCTCAACAATTTTTACCTCATTTCCATCCCAAAAAATCAACATTTGATGCAAGGTTGATGGGATGCACATGTTAGGATGAATCCAATCTCGGCCTAAAAGGAGATTATAGGCCGCGGTTGAATCAATGATAAAGAAAGCCGTAAAGTTGTCTTACCGCCAATAGTAATTTCCAAAGGTAGAATACCTTTGGTGTTACTAGATCCTCCATTAAAACCACTGATGGCCACGTCGGTTGGAACTACATCGTCCATGGTTTTACCCAATTTCTTCAAAGTAGTTGCTGGAATGACATTCACCACCGAACCATTGTCAACCAAAACCCTATTGATTGGCTGACCCTCAACCCATACTTTAACATACAACGGCCTCAACTGCTGTGTCATGGACAAAGGTGGTTTTTCGAAAATGATTTTATCGGCCTTAGATGGCTGATCCTGAGAGATCAATCCTATCCCGGCCGATGAACTTGTCGAATCGTTCTTAATTTCTGAAGATTCAGCCTTTTCTTCCTGCTTGGCTGACTCAACATCCCTGTTCATCGTTGGTTCTATCCTTGCTTCAAACACAGAAGGCAAAACAAATACCATATTACAATTTACCTTATCCGGGAGAGAACCAAAACGAATTCTGTACTTGGCCGCATGCTTTGGATCCTGGTCGGGCTGATCATCTTTTTCTTCATAAAAGCATGCCTTATTCTCAAATGATGTAGCGACCTCCATGTCTTCAGCCACCACTGGTTCATTTTTCCTTTCTAATTGATCATGGTCGATCTTGTCTTCTTTCCTTTTGAGTTCTGCATTTTTCCTTTGCATCCTCCTTTTTTGCGTACGTGTAGGAGGCTGCTTAGGAAACTTTGGGTGACTTACTCGAGTCCATCTGCCATGGTCAACCAAAGGAGGTCTAACCGTTCTTACACGGCTAGATTCTTCTCCTTTTTGAACCCATATTTCTGACTGAATTGTTGGTTTCCTTTTGAAACTAGGATAAAAATGTTGTTTTGGCAGGACTCTATCGTCCACCGATGACCGAATGATTCTCACTGCCCTCGGCCCATTTTCTCTAAATATTGATCGATTGATTTCTTCGTGATTCTGTCTAGGCTGATGGCCTAACCTTTCATGGACACTGCGCTTTCTGGTTGATTGGAAATAGCCCCTCTTGTCTGAGTCATTCCTTCGGCCTTTGCAATTTGGACAACAACCATGGTTGATGAGGGCAATTTGAGCTTCTCTTAACTGAATTTCCAAGTCCTTAACTTTCTGCTCATCATTACTGGCCGATGAACTACCAAGAACTTTTGGTAATCTTTCCTGTCTACCATTATCAACTGCTTTTTCAGTTGCCAGGCTGATTACATTGGTACTGACAATATTAGGAAATGGATCGCCATCGACCCCCATTACATCTGGCTTCTTTTCAGGGAATTTCAATACACCTTCATCGATAGATTTCTGCAATACATTTCTAAATACATAACAATTGTTAGTAGTATGATTCCATGAATTATGAAATTTGCAGAACTCTCTTCCTTTTAAATCATTGGTCGATGGTATATTGTGTCCTTTTGGCAAAACGATTTGTTTGTCGGCCAACAAATGATCAAAAATTTGTTCTGTTTTGGCCAGATCAAACGTATAAACCTTACCAATATCAGTCGTACCTTTCTTGGCCGATGAAGTCGATGGCTGAGTACCACTGGTGGATAAATTTGGTTTTGTTAAAGCGTCACATACATAAGGCTTCTTTAGAATGACTTCAGCTAAATTAGCTTCAAAATCTTCCTCTTCAACCACATCAGTTGAATAAACTTCATAGTTGGGGTCCCTATAGTACGTACCTTTAGAGGAATTTTTTCGTTCTTTCTCCTCTTTGAGAACCAACTCATACCTGGTAGCTTTCTCGGCCAGGTCATACATGTCACGAAATGGAACTCCTTCAAACCTCTTCCGAAGTTCAAAATCAAGGCCGTTCAAAGCCAAACGAATGTACTCCTGTTCTGGAAGAGGTACACGACATCTTAATCTTGCTCTCCTGAATCTTGCAATGAATGTCTCGACGGATTCACTAGGCAATTGACTTAGCCTGGATAAATCGGCCAGAGTAGGTTCTGTCTCCGTACGATAGAACTGATTGTGGAATAATTCCTCCATCTGTGGCCAATTAAAAACAGAGTTAGGAGGTAGACGAATATACCATGAAAAAGCTGCCCCTGTCAAAGAGTTAGGAAAAAGTCTCAATTTCAACCACGGGCTAACACTGGCCTCTCCACATTGAACCGTGAATCGGCCAATGTGTTCCACGGTCGATTGATTCCCCTCTCCACTAAAGGTTACAAAGTCAGGGACTTTATATCCTCTAGGGAACTCAACTTGGTCTACCACTTCTAGATAAGGAGTTCTATAAATTGGTCGGCCGGCACCTCTAAGTTCCAGGCCATATTCTTCTGTGAGTAAATCAGCTAATTGTCTTCTATCTAACATGACTTGAGGTGGCTGATTTAATATTGGTGGTACCTGATTAAAAACCGGCGGCTGATTAGCCGCTGGTTGATAGCAATTCGGCCAATCATGTGGCTGATTAGCCATATTCTGCCCCCCGAGCCCTACCTGTGGCGGCACATGAGTATACAGTGGGTTCGGTGGCCTCCACCTGATCTGATTGCCCCCCGAGTTCAAAGGCATCCGAGGAGGGTTTGGTGGAATTACCTGTGGCTGCGAACCTGCTACTGGTGGCTGATTAGAACCTGCCAACGTAGGCTGAGGATAGCTTTCTGCCCAAGTGAGTAGCGTATGAACCGGCTGACTTGATGTTGTACCTGGTTGGAGTGTCACTACTGGCGGCCATGGCTGTGATGTTTCAACGGCCCTCTCTGGCCGAGCAGCTTGTGATAGATTTGGCTGAGAAGCCGATTCCTGATTGTTGGAGCTGCTAGCTTGAGTCGGCTTGTTCAAAATAAAGGCTGAGAGTTGGGACATATTTTCATGCAAGTCGTTGTAGCGTGCTCCCATCCTTCCCATTGCATCTACCAAGGAGCTAACCTGTGCCTGAAGTACGGCTAACTCATCAGTAGAACCTGCTGCAGAGTTCTCAGCCTGTATTAGCTGATCGCCTTCCTCCAAATCTTCATCAATAGCCACGGCCTTAGAATTTTTTGTGGGCCGCGGCATATTTGCCTCTTTTATAACACTCTAGTAGTGGTCCCACCGGGCGTGCGAAAACGTGTTCGCGCGGTTTTTGTTCCCTACGCCGGTCGATGGACTCTTCGCGGGCGTGCCAGAGTATTTGTACAAAATACCCAAATATGTAATTGAACACCAGCCTTTCCCTTTTTCTGATGGCTGACTCTCAGGCGATTGTGTGGGAGAGAAACTAGTAAGAACTCCCAACAAGGTTCTTTTATGCCTTGTTTGTAGCAATGACTTTTTAGAGTGTCTAAAGAAATGCAACGGCTGATGAATGTTTGAATGGATGGAATGGCCGAGTGAAGACAGGCGGCAAGAACTTAATCGATCGCCGGCCGAACGTGATGGCGAGAACTTAATCAATCGTCATCAGCCAAACACAATGGCAAGAATTTAATCGATCGCCACTGAAACGTGATAGCAAGAATTTAATCAATTGCTATCAGCCAAGTAATGACAAGAATTTAATCAATTGTCACTACGATTCAATGGCAAGAATTTAATCAATTGCCATTGAATTGAAAGCCTAACTAAAATTGCGTAATTAAAATTGGCATAATTGAAATTGAAAGAAAGTAAATGGCTGAATCGAAATAGTTGACGAGGATCTAATCAATTGCCATTAAATTGAAATAAAGAAATTGATAGGAAAATGACGTAGAGTCAATTGAAAACATTTTAGATGAAATGCATGTTTTGTGGTGGTGCTGGACGAATTGGAAATGGAATACAATACTTCTATTTATAGAAGTTCTATCTCAACTTATTTTCCTAATTAATTGCTAGAAAATCTCTTTGCTCCTTGGTTTTCTTCACTTTATTACTCAAACTAAACCACGTTCCAGTAGTCTTTTGCGTCTCTTCTCTTCTTGTTTCAATAGGAAAGTCCTTGCTGAAATCTTTCCTTGATCCAGTCAAATGCAAGTTGTCGAATTGTTGCTGAAAAGTTGCTAAAGAAGTTGCTGGAAAGTTGCTAATTTTTAGCAACTTCTTTCCTTATACTTGGTCACCGTTTCTTCCCTTAAATTGCCCAAAAGCCATTTATCGCTTTTATATTCATGACGCGGCTGCCTTTTGTATTTTTCCTTGTTCCATCCAACTAGAATTCCTATAAAATAGGAATTCAGTTGTCTGATTTCCTTAAAACTTTAGTCTTTCCTTTCCTGATGATAACCCAACTTGAATAAAGTCAAATATTTGTTGCTATATTTTAGCAACTGCCTTGTTAATGAAGTGGCTGAATAACTTTCTCCAATACTTGCTCCTGATATTTCTTAACTGGCTGATTCCCTTGACGCCATGTTAAAAATACTTATCAGCTTTTCATTAGTCCACATCATCGCTGAGATGGCTGCCAAGTTTTGGTGCCAACACTTTGTTGCTGAAAATAGGTCGTACTCCAGTAGTTTTTCACGTCTCTTCTCCTCTTGTTTCGTCTTGCTTCAAATAGAATACCTTTGTTGAAGAAAATATTGATTGCTAAGAAGTCGGTAGAAAGCTGCTGGAAGATTGCTAGTAAGTTGCTGATTTTTAACAACTTCTTTCTTCAAGCTTGACTAAAATATTTCCCTTAAATGGCTGGAAGACCATTTATAGCCTTGACCCATACACTCACGTGGCTGCCCCTTCCTTTTGAATTTCATTTCCATAAGGATTCAATTTCCTTTCTCATAACTAAATCCCTATTTTATAGGAACTTAATTATGTCACCTTAGCCAACTTCTCCCAATGTTCTATTTCTAATGAAATTTTCTTTTGAAATTAACACAAGTCTCGGTTGTTTAGTAACAACCCTTTTGGTGAGGTGGCTGAATATATAGATATCTTCCTAAATCTTCTCCTACTATTTCTCCATTGGCCGACCATTCTTGGACATGCTTAACACTTATCGGCTTCCCATTGGTCCACGTCGCTGCTGAAGTGGCTGCCAAGTTTTGGTGCCAACAGAGTGTAAATAAGTTTCTGGTCCATAAGGATTGTTGGTTTTATTTTATTTTTCTTAAATTTAAGAATTGAATTGACTTGTTAATGATGGGATGAAAGGATTTGATATGTGTATGTGTTTCTTTAATTATTGAAGAAAAAAGATAAAGATGTGGCCAGCAATTCCTAAGCCTGAGAAGCAAGAATACCTGGAGGGAATTGCAATTCCTAAGCCTGAGAAGCAAGATTTGCCGGAGGGATTTGCAATGGACTTTGAAAGGGGTTGTAATATTATTGGTGGAGATAGTCTCAAGCAAGAATACCCGGAGGGAATTGCAATTCTTAAGCCTGAGAAGCAAGAGTTGCCGGAGGGATTTGTAATTGACTTTGAGAGGGGTTGTAATATTATTGGTGGAGATAGTCTCAAGCAAGAATACCCGGAGGGAATTGCAATTCCTAAACCTGAGAAGCAAGAAAGTTTCCATAGGAGACTCCACCGAGTGAAACAAGGTCTCAAGATAGAAAAATACCCGGACGGAATTGCAATTCCTAAGCCTGAGAAGCAAGAAAGTTTCCATAGGAGACTCCACCGAGTGAAACAAGGTCTAAAGAGAGAAAGGGCGAATTTAAAGAAGAATTTAACGGCGGTTGCTACTTTTAGACAGTTGTTATCGAGTCTTCTTGACTCAACGGACTACGACCACTCATGGCTCTATGCACCTACTAGACAGAAGTTATCGAGTCTTCTCGACACAATGGACTACACCGAATCATTGCGTGGGATGGTACTGGGCACAAGTGAGAGTGGAGCGAGAAGGACTGCCGAGCACAAGTGAGTGGAGGGAGAAGGATGGGAATTAAGAATGATGCTTAGGTTGGTTAATTGGCTCATTCATTCCCCTTGCAAAAATGTTTCTTTCAGTATTATATAAGAGAAGTGTTGTGATTAAACAAACATGCCATTTGTTAAAGTTTTTAAATTTAATGAGAAAGAAGCTTGTCCTAAATTCTTTATATTGAAATTTAACTCTTGATTTTTAATTGTTTTCAATGTTACTGAGTAGTCCATTTGTAAAAATACTACTACAATGGTGAATGGACTTCAATGTCATGGTCCCGCTTTTATCAAAGAAAACAAAGAGCTTTGTTTTGGTTGGGAGTGATATAACATGATTAAAAATATATATATATATTAAATTAATAAAAAAAAATATTAAACACAATTTTCAAGTTCTGAACATGATATTTTCCCAGGGAAAAACAATAATACATCCATGAAAAATTGCCAAAACATGGGTTTCAGTGTTTTTCTTTTTTCTCCTTTTATTTCGGCGGAGGGAGAACTCGACACACCAGCTCAGGGTGTTTGCTATTGTAAATAGTAAAAACATAGGCACTGATTTTTTTTTTTATTTCCTGCCTTTCTATTAGGGAAAATTTTAAAAAATTTACTTAATTATGCATATTTTCAAATATGCCAACTTTTTCAAACTTTAGGTTTGACTACTAATTTTATTAAACTAATTATAATAGTATACAAAAACACTACTTAGACTCTACAATGATCCAAAATGCCATTATCTTGTCCAAAATACTCAACGTCCACCAAATTCCTAAACTCCATTTTTTCCGGCTATGAGGGACAAAACGGAGCAACTCAGATCAAACAAAAACTGTAGTCGGAAATAGTACCCATATATACATACACGTGTGTGTGTGTGTGTGTGTGTATATTGATGATCAATACATAACATATTTATGAATCATGAATAATTGTAAAATAACAAGAAATAAATTAATCAGTAGAAATAAAATTCCCAAAATTTAGTATGATTCACGTACTTTTCTTTCTTGCATAAATTATGGTGGTGGACACTTTAGTGCATCCTTTCCTTCATTCTTTACAAATTTTCATCCCTCAAAAAATGAAGATGGACGGGAGCGACGAGATGAGAGAAGAAAATTTAACTATTATAAAAGTTTAAATTAAATACTATTTTAAATTTCACGAATTTTAAATTATAGTACCACCTCTATACAATATAGTACTGTCATTCTATTAATTACAATATTATAAATATTCTCAAGCTCAATAATATTAAATTAATTAATTAAACGCAATAATTTTATAGATTTTCAAAAACTCCAAAAACCTGTTCAGCTTTTCCCATACATAACTAAAATTTCATGATGTGGGTGAATCTAAAGGAGTAGAAACAATGTAGGAAGAACCATTCTATGGAAACAAATTTTTGTGTGGACTATTGTTTTTTGTGCACCGCCACTCCAATGTGAAAAACTTCTTGCGCACCCCTACTCGAATGAAAAAAAAGTTCTAACGAAAAATTTTCTTGCCTCCGTTACATCCAACCGGTCATTACCATGACAGACGGTACGGACCGTTGCATGCTCAAGAAATTTTTTCTCCTACTCCAATTCAACAAGAAGGGAGGAGGAATTTCCATCACAATCTAATGCTCACAATAAAACATACAACAAGGAGTAGATCCTTTCAAATACTCCTATACGTAGTTTTTTTCCAAATCGATTACTCAGAAACATTGAAAACAATTAACAGTCAAGGGAGTTAAATTTCAATATACATAATTAATTGTCTCTATCAGTCAAATTAGAATCCCAAGCGTAATAAGATTGAATCATCTAATAATCTCCAATTCCATCCAGACTTCTTAGCAAAAAAGTCTGAAAATAATTAATTAAAGACACTATTGATTTGCTTCAAATATTTTTTGTATTTTTTTGGTGTTCGATTGTCGTAAAATATTAATAAAGAAAAAAATTAAATCTAAAAAAAATAATTTACTTATCTATTTTTGACACGTCCAGGGGCATAGCAGCGTTGACAGGAATTCGGAAGGTAAAATCTTTAAGGTCTCGCTTTCGAACCACACTCCTGACTTAAATGGTCCATGTGTTGTGGAGCCAATAAATGTACTCTTAGGGAAAAAAAAATATATCAATTTTCGACAAGCTATTTACACGCCAGATAGGCTCGACCTCAATCTCGACCTAAATCTTTGTCAAACAACAAAAAATAAAAATAAAAAATATATATTTTACCAGAAAAAATAAAATATTTTTTGGAAATAATATTTATGTCGTAACAAATAAAGCCTAAAATGATAATGCTTTTCTAATCCTTACTATGTCAATGATTGGAATATAAATATATAGTATGTGTGTTTCTCATCGACTAAAGAGGCCAAAAAAAAATACCTCTTTTCCTTTTCACTCCTGTTGTTAATAACTAGGCATTTGGTCTCCTTCCTAGTACTACTCTTTACAGAAAAATGTTAGCATTCATTTTTCCTATAACTTTGGTCATAAAGACAGCCCTTTGACAATAATAATATTAGTAAGAAGCAAGAAGAAAGCTGTTAGAAATATCAGGACGACGACAAAGACGACCTTTTTTAATGCGATGTATGAAGTAAAACAAGCTCGAATTTTAGTCTCAGCCGGTACAAATCAAACCTAGATCACTAACACGCACCATAAAGCAGAAACCCCTTCCAATTTGAAAGCTAATCAAATCACATTTTCTTCGTGATTACATAGTCGAGACTACATAGTCGAGACTACCAAGAACTGTATTAGACGAAATACATTTGCAACAAATTGGAACAGAAAGTCTTAGTATAAACCACTATTTCCGCATATTCTGTACATCCTAACTCATCACTACCGAATTACTAATACAACGTATGGAATGACATTCATGACAGCTTTGAATCAATCTCATATAACTTCCAATTTCAACAATCTTTCTAGTATATTCCTTCTAGTTTTAAAATTTGAAGTTAAAAGCAAAAAGCTAAATGAAGTCTTAGCAAGAACCAACTGGTACAATCAACTTCAACAGGTTTGAAGTTCACATTCCCCTAAATCCAATCCAATTGTTGATTTCGATACTTTAAATGCATTCCTCACATTAAATCGTAATACTAATCACTACTACTATTACTTCAGACCATATTAACCATAAAATCAAAGACCGATATCAGATCAGAATCAACTACCATGGAATTTAATTATAAAGCAAAATTGTAAAACCTAAAGTTCCACCATCAAATTATGACCTCGCTTAATCACTGTCTCCTGTATAGGCTTCTAATGACTGCTTTCACCATCCATGTTGGCTCTTGACATCCTCATTGCTCATGGTATCCACACTTGGAAACAGGTTTTGGGGTCTGTAAGCCTCTCGCCTAGGCTTCAAAGGACCTCTAGTGCGTTGGGCTTTTAATAACACTGCAATCACTAAAGAGAACACCTGTAACAGTCTGACACAATGCATAAGCTCTCCTGTTCATCTTCACATCAGCAATCTTAAAACGCAGAGAAATATTTCTCAAATCCAAATTGTTAGAACGAGATATCAAATATTCTTTATATGAATTCAATAATGACACGGCTCAGCATCTTCCTCCATTACGGTGCTCATAGGGTCTGGATCATACCATACTTCTGTAGCTTGAGTAACACTCCTAAGAGTGGTGTATTCCAAAGCACACTGAACATTCTTGGCCTTTTCCTTTGTTTGATTTAACCTCAGGCTTCAGATACACAGAGAGATAGGGTGTCTTAACTTTCTTAGCTACATTAATAATCTCCCTCAACCGTGGAACACCTAGTGTGACATTCTTGGCACTAACACCAGCATAGTGGAACGTATTTAGAGTCATCTGCGTGGCGGGCTCACCAATAGATTGTGCAGCTTAATATTTTAGCTTGTCTTTTTTAATTTGTTAATATTTTAGCTTAAAATGAATTTTAAAAATAAGTGATAGTAATTTTCAAAAGTTGTTTCGGAGTGATATTTGATCAAACCTGAGAGGGGTGTCAGTGAAATTAACCCAAAAAGAAAACAAAAGAATGCAAATAAATAAGGTTATGCACATGTTTGTAATTTATTATTTTTTATTTAGGGTACTAAGTTTAATAAAACAAATAAGGTCCCCCCCACGTGATTATATATACATATATAAAAGGAGCTTTAAACGGGCTTTGTTTTGAACATTATCGAGCTTAAATGAGTTCACGTTCACGAATCTATACGAGTATACTTTAATGTTATTCGGGTTCGGCTCGTTTACTAAACGAGCTTAGAAATTAGGCTCGAGTTCGACTCGTTTTCTTAACGAGCCGAGCCCGAGTTATTTATAAAGAGCTCAATTCATTTGCAGTCCTAACGGTAAATAACTACTTCTAGGTTATTCTTATGTCTCCTTAACTTTAACAGATGAAGGCCTAAGATGTGTTCATTATTAATGGATGAGATTCAATGTTATTTGAATTATGGGCTAATTATATATATATCTGTGGGCCTTATCAATGAAAAGGTGTTAGTTGGGCCAAACATTTTTGGGCTCTAAACTTTTTAAATACAGAATTGTATAATATGAGCTAAACATTTTAATTGTAGAATAGTACTATAAATGGGTCTTTACTTAATGAGCTTGTTCACGAGTCTAACGAGCCGAATTCTCAAGCTCGGCTCGTTTATTAAACAAGTTTGAAAATTGAACTCGAACTCGGCTCATTTACTAAATGAACGAGCTCGAACTGTTCATGAACAGTTAGATTCATTTGCAACCCTCTTTATATATAGGTATGGTGCAATGAAGGACTATTTTACACTTTTCATTAAATTATTTTTATTATTTTTTTAGTTATTTAAATATCAATATACTATTTACTACAATTTTATAATTAGTATCAATTTATCATAAAACTAGAAAAAATTTGATTTGTAATTACCATTTTCTTAAATGATTAACTTATTATCAAAACTTTATCATTTAGAATAAAAACTTATTATGCTCCTTTAAAACTTTTTTTACCATAAAAAGTATATTTTTTATACAATATACTCAAAAATATAATAAATTAATTAAATAAAAAATACATTCTTTGCCATGAAATATATGCATGCAAAATTAAGAAATTGCATAAATTGTTTTGAAATTTTCTATTTAAAATTTTTATTTGAACAATTAATTTTAAAAATAAAGATAAAATTATGCAAATTTAATAGAGAATATGCCATCAATTAGTATAAATTTTTTTCTTGATTTATTTTAATAAGAAGGGTAAAGTACACCAACAACAAGGTTTGGCACAAGGACAGGTAGATAAAAGTTGTCCTATTTTTGGACAATTATACCCCTCAAATTTGATAAAATAGACAAAGACACCTGATAATGGTGAATTGACTTTTTTACCATTTGATATAAAATTAACAAATACAATTGACTTAAAAACCCTTGAATTAAATAAGTTTAAATGGGTTGTTGGGTAAAACCTATCTAATAAACCCAAATTTTCTCTATCCTTACATAAGTCACACAATCCTTCTCAGCGGGTATCGCTTTCACATTCCGAGCGCGCTCCCTCTCTGCTGCTCTCACGCTCCGCGTGTGTTCTGGCTCAAATTCTCACTATTATGACTTAATTTTGCTGTTCTCACGCTCCCACTCTCGCTTTATGTGACTTAGATCCTACCCTCTTCTTCTCTTTCCCATCTCTCATACCCTAACCCAAACTACTAAATACTAATACACACACATATATATTTATGTATATTGTCTGTGTAGACGCACACGCAGATATATACCTGTCTTTTGACTGCTCTGCTTTAGAATCCAGAGCTTTGGAAGGGGGTCTTCAGTTCAGCATAGCCATTTACATTTGTGCGGTTCACCTGTGGCCCTATTTAGAAAATTTATAACAATTCTACCATTGAATTTGAGATGGACTGACTTGGATTTAATCATTTAGACATTTCATTTTGAGGTTCGAGGACAAATTTGAGAGCCCATTTTCATTATATGAAATCCTTTCCATGAAGGTATTTTTCCCTGTCCAATACCAATGGTTAATCCTATTATATATTTTGAAACTTTGTTTACCGGTCAATGGTTCAAACTAACCGCAATGATGAAGAAAGTAGTAGTGATGAAGATGTGGCTGAGATCTGTTGTGTGGTTGTGCGTGTATATATATATATGTGTGTGTGTACATATATAGAGAGCGAAAGATGAAAAAGGTAATTTAGTCATTTAAATATTTTAATATTTTATAATTAAAATTAACAAAATAGTGAAGGCTAGAATAGACTTTTCACATGTTTTAAGGCTCTGTTTGGATAATAAATTTCACAAGGGTGTGTGATTGTCTAAAAATAGACAACCTTTTTTATTCTTAGCCTTACCCCAATCCTCAAGAGTTATGTACTTTACCCTAATAAAAATAATAATAGATTAAGTGTAATTTAATAAAAAAAATGTTATCTTTGTCATTTAATGAAAAATAACTTAAGAATTGAATAGTGTAGGAGATAATATACACAAAATATACTTCAATGGGTTATTTGTAAATTAAGACATAATTCAAGATTTTTTTTTTTTTTTTGTAATTTACCCCATGTGTATCACTTACCGGGATTCCATAACTACCCAAGTGAAATATTATTTTTGTTTTTTTCTTAAATAATAGACT
The DNA here is from genome assembly GCF_030987335.1 of Cornus florida. Taxonomy (NCBI): domain Eukaryota; kingdom Viridiplantae; phylum Streptophyta; class Magnoliopsida; order Cornales; family Cornaceae; genus Cornus; species Cornus florida. The sequence continues at coordinate 15,327,555 of NW_026775577.1, forward strand.
AAATTATATAAACTGTTTATTATATTTTTCTCGGCACATCTTTTCACCAAATTTTATAGAATGCAATGTTGTTACTATTCTAACATCGGTGAGTTTTGACTTTTCACGCCCAAAATCAATTTCTATGATCAGTTTGGAAGTAAATCTCCCCTCTGGCTTACTGTTTAGAGAGGGTCACGTGACATCATTTTGTTGCACAGGCACGTGCCTTGCGACTCAGATTTGAGCTCCTCAAACATGAAGAGGCCTCTATTCAATTCGAGGCCTCTTATTATGAAAATGAATTTGAGTTGCTCTTCTAATCCTTGTTACATCAAATGCTTAAAGAGGAGAAAAATATATATATATATATATATATATATCTTAACAAGGACCAACTGATACAATCAACTTCAATAAGTTTGTAGTTCACATCCATCACATTAAATAATAATAACCACCACCACCACCACTACTACTACTTTGTCAGACCTTCGATAAGTTCAGCATATTAACCAAAAAGTGACAGCCAAGGGAATGTAACTTGGAGATGCAGGACGGTAGCTTGGTGAAGTGGGACTGTAACCGGGAGAGGTGGCCGGGGCTACAAGCCGGCGATGTTGGGCTGTAAGCTGGAGAGGTTGGGCTGTACGCTAGATAGGTAGGGCTATAAGTAGAGGCGAGTGTGTCTTTGATTCACAGTCTCCTCTTCAATTTCTCGAGCAACTGAACTCACGTTGTTGCAAATAATTTTCCTGGAGTCACGCCTTCACAATTTATACTTTGCAATTTACCCCTTGGGAACTAGGACCATTACCTTTAATTTTCAGTCATTGGATCAAAAATTGTCACAGATTACAAATTGAAAGTACGAAATTGGCACTTTAAAATTGAAAGTGAGAGTAATGGACCCTGGGCCATCTATTGACAATGACATTTAATGCATGATGCAATTTGGGTCAGCTCGGCCCATTTGAATGTATTACGCTACAAAAGCAGCACTCCGGACATGAAAAGTTTCCTCCTAGGACCAAAATATTTGAACCTGATCAATAATTGTCTAGGACTTTTCTGCTGAGAAGTCTAGATGAAATGGGAGATTATGGATGATTCAAATTTATTATGCCTCGATTCTAAGTTGGTTGACCGACTTGTTAATGTAATTGTACTTGGTAACAGCTATGTAACATAAGTCCCACATCGAAAAAGTGTTGGAAGATAAAAACACCATATAGAACTCCAATTCACAAGGACAGGCTTCTGATAGATTGGAAGTGGCGCGGATCAAGAACTAAGATACAACATAAATGGACAAGAAGCTCATACCAAAATACAGCTTGTAAATTATTACCTGTAAACCACAAAATACAACATAAAGAAAGGAATTAAAATAATATATTTATAATGACACGAAAAGAAATCTGTATTTGTGCTTTAACCAAAGAGAGAGTCTAAAACTTGTATCTAAAGCTTCACGTCTCAGTATCACAAAGGAGAAGTCGCTCAATGAGAATTCTTTTGCAATATTCTTGTTACTTCGACAATATTCTTGTTAGTACTAGCCTCTTTGAGATGTTTAAGGATGTTTAAGCATTTGAACAAAATAATCCATTCAAGGATAATTTTTCCTCCATATTAAGGATGTTTAAGCATTTGAACAAATTAATCCATTTAAGGATAATTTTTCCTCCTTGGACTCTTTGAGATCGAGGGTTCTCTCTTAATATAACTCCAATCTATGTCATTTCTTTTGGATCTAACTTTGGCGGCTAATTTGTTAAAGATCGAGAGTGGTAAATCAATGCTAGGGAGTCAATTCTGATTAATAATAAACTGGCATCTCAAGAAACCACTCCAGCAATATTTCAAAAGTTGGTACAAAGAAGTAGAAGTTTGTAGGGGTTCTTTTTTATCAATGTAATAAACAAATGAGTAATGGTGATATCAAAGGTACAACTATGAGGGAAAAGAGAGAGATGCTTGGTGTAGGAGGAGGAGAAGAAGACCAATCCTCAAGATTGAGATGGTGGTAGGGCAAGTATACAATTTCTTATGACAACTCCCTATTTCTAGTTGTTTATTCTTTCATAGGATAGTGTTATTTATAGGCCAGATTCCATTGATCATTAACCAGTGGTCTCATTTGTGCATGGTTTCTTGCATGCACGGCTCCCAGTTAGGATCACATAGGTAGTCCTGAGGGTCTATAGGAGCCTGAAGGGTCCAATCCCCTCATCGAGCCTTGCACTATGTTGCTTCTCCCCCAATTAGGGCATTAAATGTTGTTTGACCACCGGTTGGTCGAACCTGACACAACATTAAATGTGATTTTAAGGTTTGTTGTCATAATGTGTATAATTCCATCACCTTGTTAATTGGGTTCATCCACCAATTCAAAATCCTCCTAAGTTTCCCAAATTTAGATCCCTTACAGCTGCGAAGGCCTTACCTTCGTTTCATGCTATGCATAGACCTGTGGCATTTTGATGGCGAGCTCTCTGGGGCTCTAATCTTTCAATGTGTTACGGGCGGGGTGTGGTACCTGAGCTTGGGGTGCTCGAGGGTTGATCCCTCGAGGCTTAGTAAGCCTGATGCGATATGAGGACTTGAGGTGCTTGAGGGTTGATCCCTTGAAGCTTGGTAGGCGTGGTGTGATACTAGGACTTGAGGTGCTCGAGGGCTGATCCCTCGAAGCTTGGTGGGCCTGGTGTGATACCAGAGCTTGGGGTGCTTGAGGCTTGGTCCCTCGAGGCTTGGTAGGCCTGGTGTGATACTAAGGCTTGAGGTGCTCGAGGGTTGGCCTCAAGGCTTGGGGGCCTGGTGTGATACCAGGACTTGGGGTGCTCGAGGGTTGGCTCTCGAGGCTTAGTGAGCCTGGTGTGATACCAGGGCTTGAGGTGCTCGAGGCTTGGCGCTCGAGACTTGGGGGGTTTGGTGTGATACCAGGGCTTGGGGTGCTTGAGGATTGGTCCTCGAGGCTTGGTGGGCCTAGTGTGCTACCAAGGCTTGGGGTGCTCAAGGCTTGGTGGGCCTGGTGTGATACCAGGAGTTGGGGTGCTCAAAGGATGGTCCCTCAAGGCTTGGTAAGCCTGGTGTGCTACCAGGTCTTGGGATGCTCAATGAATGGTCCCTCAAGGCTTGGTGGGCCTGGTGTGCTATCAGGTCTTGGGGTGCTTAAGGGTTGGTCCTTCAAAACTTTTGACTTTTCAACCTTAATTAGGATTGTATTGACTTGTCAACGTCCTACATCAACACTTGATAAGTGACACCCACAAAGTTATACCATTCACAAGACAGATAATGATCCACAAAACCATGGCACAGACAATGGCTCGCAGTTCTCTCGTGTACCAAAGGTGAAGGTAAATGGATTGAGGATATACCATCACAAAAAAGGTGCATATATTCTCAGACACCCTCTTAGCTTCAGAATGGTGTGGATAAACAACCCCATGAGTAAATCTGCAGCGAGAACATAATATAAATTTCCCACTATTTTTCTGGATTAACAGAAAAAAGAGAGAACAAAATTAAATATCACTAACTTAAAGGAAAAAAGCATCAATATTAAATATCACTAACTTTAAAACAAAAAAACAAAAAAACAAAAAAAAAAAAAACATCAATTTTTTTTATGTTTGAAGATAAAGTCAATTTTTAGAATTATTCATGGGCATCACATCTATTTCTGTTACTCATGCACATCCCTGATTTGGGGAAAGAATCCCCCCTGTCAAATACATTAAGGTTTAAGACCACGAAGTAATATTGGGGACTGTTTGGCTTGAATTATTAGTTAACAGATCATTTGATTCAGATTTGGTTTGAGAGTCTACTTGTCAAGCGAAGCTAAGGAGACTCTTGAGACAAAAGAAAATTTATACACCAGGTGGAGGAGATATTCTCAATATATTTGGAAAAAAGAAAGAGAAAAAAAGAATTACATTAATATCAATTCATTTTAATAGTGTAGTATACATATTTTTTTTATCAATCTAAAAAGTACCGATAACTTGAATTCTTAATTATTGAATTAAAACGTACTATCACATCCTCTTAATCAAATAAATGACAATATAAATTTACATTAACATTAATTTAGGCTCTTAAAATTGAAATTGAAGAAAATTAAGAGATGTTAGTAAAATACATTTTTAAGCAAACACTTTTTTTTTTTTTTTTTCTTAACATAAATGATAAATATATTCCTAACATTTGATTTTTTTTTTTATTTATAAATTGAAAACACTTTATACAATTTCTCTTTGAAAGTGCTTTTAAACGTAGGGTGAGTTTGATTTTAATGTGTTCTAAATTCTAACCCAACCAACACTGTTTTTATGCAAAGTAGTAAAAATAAGTAGCCTTTTGGGTCAGCTCGGCCCATTTGGATGAATTACAAAAGTAGCCCTCCGAACAGTAAAAGTTTCCTCCTAGGACCAATATATTTGAAACAGATCAATAGCATCTAATTAATTTCTGCTGATGAAATTGGATGATTCAATTTTATTATATCATGTTTGGGATTCTAATTTGATTGACCGAGGCAATTACCACATGTTACTGTAATTGTACTTGTTTGGTGATTTATAACTGCATAAAAGTCTAGTGGTACCAGTTATGTAATATAGGTCCCACGTCCAAAAAGTGTAAGAAGTGATGAGAAAATTATTTCTATAAAAATACTACATGCACAACATAAAAAAAAACATCATTGCGCTGAGGGCAATGACACAGCTTGTGAGGTCTTAACCGAGGCGTGTCAATTGCTGGTTGAAAACTATTTCCCTCTTTATTGATCTCTTTGGCTTGGTTCCGCTCGGCTACTGAGAATTTTTGAAAGGGCTCCCTTTTTGGGTAAAGCTCTACAATTCTGAGTTCTAAACTTTAATTCAAGGAAAAACACACACCAACTAAATTTTCACCTAAAAATCACAAAATTCCTGAAAAAAAATTGTTTTTTTTATTTAAAATTTTATATAAGAGGGTAAAAAGATATAAAAATTCTTCTCCTTTACAAAAAAAAAAAAATGTTAAAAAAGTAAAAAAAAAAAAAAAACGTCACCCTACCTATCATTTTTTCATTACACCAACCATAAGGATCATAAAGTACAATTGACTTAAATAAAAGGAACACGAATAATGGACCTGGGCCATCTATTGACACGTTCGATACAAATGGAAGTAACGTGGTTGTGGGCATGGTAGATCCTTTTATTAGGTGCATGATGCATTGGTACTAGCCCGACCAACATTGTTATGCAAAGTAGCCTTTTGGGTCAGGTCGGCCCATTTGCATATTTCAGGACTTTTCTGCTGAGAAGTCTAGATGAAATTGGATATTATAGATGATTCAATCTTATTCCTGTTGGGACTCTAATTTGATTGACCGACACAAATTTATACATGTTAATGTAGTTGTGTTTTTATTATAATTGTTAGATGATCTTGAACTATAACACAAGTCCCATATCGAAAAAGTATAAGAACTTAAAAAAAAATTATAACTATAAAAACACCACATTGGAAGATTTATAAAAAACATCTTTGCGCTTGGGGCAATGACGCAGCCCGTGAGGTTTTAACCGAGGCGCGTCAATTGCTGGTTGAAAACTATTTCCTTTTTTTATCGCTCTCTTTGGCTTGGGTTCTGCCCGGGCTATCGAGAATTTTTGGAAGGGCTCCCTTCTTGGGTAAAGCCCTACAATTCCGAGTTCCAAACTTTTATTCAAGCAAAAACCAAAAATCACACACCCATTATATATTTTGTCAAATTCAATTCACAAGAACATACATTAAGATTTCATCATGGTATCTTCTGGGCGATAATACCCTTTTCTACACACTCCGTAGCTACCTATGGAGAAAGATATATATATAATTCATGTTTCAAAGTTTTCTTCGAACTTGCATGTGGTTCGAATAACGAGAAGTGTGATACGGACAATACCGATGAAAACAAATGTATTACTGTAGTAGTTAAGAAAATTAAACTTGCTTGCCTTTGAATTCAACCAGTGAATTTGATCTCCCATCCATAGTAAAATGTAGGACAAGCCTTCCCATTTAAGCTTCATATTGCACCATGGTAGTATTAAAGGCAACAGGCAGAAGAACCATTCAAAGTACTGCACCGTGAATATCAAAAGAAGATATCAGAAATTCCCATCCAAAGTATGAGCCCATAATTTCAGAAACAAAATTACTTCTGGAAGCAGATAAGAGTGATTTTTCACGTAACAAGACTCGATAGTCCGATTTTCATTTTTAATTAGAACTAAAATAAGAAGGCAAAAAGAGATTTCAATTTCAGTGACAGTACAAGGCAGAGTGTTGAATTCACATACCTTGTTAAATGCTAGAAATGCTACCGTCTGCACAAAGAAACAGAATGGCAAATCCTGAGTGAAGCAGAGAATAAGAACTAGCTGAACAATAAGTTAAGGCAGAAAACATGAGTTTCTCTGATATTGGAAACTCATGGTTGTAGCGTAGATAGATGTGATAAAAATATATGGAAAATTTGTCTTGGATCTGAACGGGTAAGGTGGAATAGCAGAGCCTCATGCAAGAATTCCAAATTATATAGATAGAAGAAAAACCCAGTACAAAAGACAGCCACAGCCGACATAATTCTCTCTCTTGAAAACATGTTTTTCAAAGCAACAATAAATGGCATGGACAGTAACTCCCATGCCACTTAAGACTCTGGGCTGACTTAACTTTACAAGAATTCCAATCCATAAGGACAGGCTTCTGAATAGATTGAGAGTGGCAAGGATCAAGAACTAAGCTGATAGGAAGAGCATAGATTATAGGATAGATTCTAAAATGGACAAGACGCCCATACCAAAACGCAGCTTGTAAAATAGTATGTGTAAACCAATAAACATGATACAAAGAAAGTTAGGAATTATAATTATGCATTTATAATGACATGAAAGGAAATCTGTATTTGGTGCTTTAACCAAAGAGAGTGTCTAAAACTTATATCTAATGATTATATCATTTTTAACAAGATTATCCATAACAAACACCATTGAACAATATAAAGCTTCCACACCAACTTCCCCCTTCCATGCCACGATGGAGAGAAGCCTAGTATTCTTAACTGAACCTTAAATACTTTCATATTCCAAGAGCTTCGAGACGTATGAAGCACGGACACGGCGATACGGCAAATCTCAAAAAACATAGGACATGGACACGGCAAGGATACAACAATAAAATAATAATATAATTTATTATTATATATGTAAAATTAATTTTTTGTCATAAATATAATACATTTAAATTCAACCCACCACATTTTATGTTTCTTTCCAAACAAATTAAGGATTTCATTGAAATACAAAGCAGTAACTTAATATCCAAAAGCCAACCAACTTTATTCTTGTAGCCAAACAAATGTAAAAGAGACCAAAGTCACTGAGCCCTTTTCTTATAGCCAAACAAAGCGTACAAGAGAAAAGATTATAATCTTTTCTCTCTCTGCCGTTGCTCTCTCATTGCTATCATCTCTCTTATTTCAACTTTAGACGCCTATTTAAATCAATACACAGTCATACACACGCCTGTTTAAATCGATACACGCAGAGATATACACAGCCATATATATCACAAACATATATGTATGTATATCGTGTCTACATCCTCTGTCCAAAAATACCTCCTAAGTCAGAATACCGTAGCCGTGTCCACTGACGTATCCTCCGGCGTTTTGCAGTTTCCAACGGCGTGTCCGATCGGAAGAAAAGAGATAAAAGGGTTGAACACGTTTACAGCATGTCGGACACGTGTCCGACACTGATATGGCACCATGGTTTGCCATGTCAGTGCTTCATAGTCTGAGACCATGTGTACTTTACAAGGCTACATTTCTTCATTTCAAACAATGGGAGTTTTACATACAAATATTTATAGAGCAAAAGAACAGCCTCCTTAAGGATTCTTAAGCATTTGAAAAAGATGGAATATTTAAGGATCGTTTTTCCTCCTTGGATTCTTTGAGAGGATCCTCTCCAAATATATCTTCCCGTCTGCGTCATTTCTTTTGGATCTAATTTTGGTGGCTAGTTTGCTAAAAGATAGCGAGCTGCAAATCAATGCTAAGGAATTTTCCTATTGTTTGATAAAGAAAACTTTATGAGAGAGATTATTTGGATTTGACAAGAAAAAACTTCTCCCTTAGCTGTGTGAGGCCTCTTGGTTTACTTTCCAAACATGATTCACATGTTGGCATAGGCCAACTCATGTATAACAAGTATTTATATCACATTTAACAAACAGGTATCTCAAGAAACCACTGCAACAATACTTCAAAAGTTGGTATAAAAAAGTAGAAGTTATACCCTTCACGAGACAGATAATGATCCAGAAAACCATGGCACAAACAATGGGCTCACAGTTTCCTCAGGTTCCAATGGTGAAGGTAAATGGATTGAGGAGCCATACCATCACGGAAAAGGTGCATAGTTTCTCAGGCACCCCTCTTAGCTTCAGAGTGGTGTTGGTAAACCACCCCACAAGTAAAATCTGCAGCGAGAACATAACACAAACTTCCCACTAATTTTCTGAATTAACAGAAAAAAAAAAAAAAAAAAAAAAAACATCAATGTTTTCCATTCATGTTAGAAGGTAAAGTCAGATTTTAGAATTATTTATGGGCATCAAGCCTCTCTGTTACTCATGCCCATCACTAATTTAGGGAAAGAAATCCCCCTCCCCCTAAGAGGGGTGGGGAGAAGAAGCAATTTTGTATGCAGAAATCGAAAGGGTACAAAACTTAGCAGCTCATGCATATTTATATCCCCCACGTATTTTGGCATGATTTGAAGTTCGAACAATAAAAGAACAGATCATTACACAGTTATTCCCTGACAGCAACCATTACTAGACAATAGTATCTCAAAATTAGGAGTTGGACAGGCTGATACATCATGCTTATCAAACAATGGGAAATTCAGGATTCCTTCATAATTTTAAGTTTAGCAAATATAATTTCTGTGTTGTGATAACTACATCTTTAACAAATCATGTAAAGAATCTATTTTTCTGTCTTCAAAAATACTCTACCTGAAGCCGAGAAGAGAAATTTTCCCACGAACGATGGATTATTGAATATGCAATAAGAAGTGCAATCAAAGGTGAGTACCGATATGTAGAACATTTGTATGGGGACTTTCCAGAGGCCATCAAAGAAGCAGCATCAGAAAAGACAAGGTAATCAACATCTGTATATGAGTGTCCTGCCATTTCACCATAAAGAAAAGAGTGAAAGAACTGCAGAGAAAAGAAGTGGGAACAAAAATTCAATGATGGCATTGCTGCAAGAAAATAAAGACCCATACAATTAGTTCAATTTGAATCTTGAATATCATGCTGGTTCAGAGGAAATAAGAAATCTTATTCAATTTCCATTCAGGTTTGAAGAGAGTCAGATTTTTGAAATAAATATATATATAAAATCCAAGGGAAATCTCCAGAAAAGGTGCACGTGACACAAGAACATTAAACAGATCCTACTGTACATATCAATGAGGAACATTTGAGCAAAGCCCAACACTTCAAAAAACCAACCTATCAAACAAAGTTAAAAATCATGCAAACAATACGTTTTTCATGTTTCTTCGAAAAACACAATCTATCCATACCATGAAATACTATACCTGAACCTGAAAAGAGAAATTTCCCCCATGATTGATGGGTTATTGAATTTGGCATAAGAAGAAATGCAATCAAAGGTGAGTACCGATATGTATAACATTTGTACGGGAACTTTCCAGAGGCCATCAAAGAAGCAGCATCAGAAAACACAAGGTAATCAACATCTGTATATCTGACCTCCATGTGAGTGTCTTGCCATTCACCATAAAGAATTAAAAAGAGTCGAAGAACTGCTGAGAAAAGTAGGGAATGAAAATTCATTGATGCCATTGCTGCAAAAAAAAAAAAAAAAAAAAAAAAAAAAACAAAAAAAAAAAAAAAAACAAAAGAAAAAAAAAAAGAAAGAAAGAAGAACCCATATGGTTGGTTCTATTTCCATCTTGAATATCATGCTGGTTCAGAGGGAATGAGAAAAGTTCCATATTAACTTCATATAGATCAAAATGCTAAAATGACTACTCAATCATTCAACAAAATTAGCCTTCACCCATCCATTATGATAGCTCAATCTTTGATTCCAGACCATAAGGGACAGATATCATATCATAGGAAAACGACGATATGGATATATACCCTTCAAACATAGACCATGAAAAGCACATCACAATAAAATTTGATAATGTATCAACTGAAATAAATTGTGCACTAGCAAGGACTTACATAACCGAGGCTCAGGAGCCAGAGGTTAGGGTTGGACTCCCATAACCTTACTTAAAGTCTAGGAAGCGCGGACACACCTAAAAGGGCAAAGAATCCGTGTCAGACACAGACACGCCCTGACACGTGTCGGACACGCCAAAAAACGTGTCTGAACTTTCTTTTTTTTTTTTGAGAAGTAAGGCACTTGGGGATTTTAAGAAAGTTTTAGAAACAAAGCTACGTTGAAGTGTAAATATGAGGAGGGTCATTGCATAATTAGTTAAAAGTAGTTGTTTTCCAAAACAATTTAATATTAAACAATTAGATATTTATGCTTATATTTTAGTTCAAATGTTCAAACTCTTGCACGACCATTCTCATTCTCCCACCAACCAAGCTTAGCTTCCGGTGGATGCTCTCTCTCTCTCTCTCTCTCTCTCTCTCTAATTCTTTATCCTCCTTTTTTCTTTCTTCTTCTTCACAAACCCTAGATACTTCTTCTTCTTCTTCTTTTTTCCTTTCACAACAAAATTCTTTTTTTCTCCCTTATACCTTTTCCCTTTTGTTTCCATGAACTTTTTCTCTTCTATGAGTTTTTTGTAACTAAGCCCTATTTCTTTTTCTAACAAAACCCTAATCCTTTTTGTTTCTTTGTTTACTTCTCTTTCTTACTCTTTCTATCATTCTCTCTTATTCCCGGCAAGGCACAATTTTTTTTTCATTATTAGGTTGATAAAAAATAATATTACTCTTAATTTCTTAAAGTAAAAAATCATATATATATATATTTTTGGCCATATCCGTGTCCTAATTTTTTAGGATTTGTCGTGTCGTTGTGTGTGTCGTGTCGTATCCGTGTCCCTGCCTCTTAGCCTGAGGTACATTAGTTGTGCATGAATATGTGCATCTTTGGCTATTAGAGTCGACTCAAAATGGCATTAATACAACTTGAAAAGAAAAATATAACAAAGAAGATGAAATTTACTAGAGCTGTATAAACAACTAACGTGAAAAAAATAGTAATAATAAAAAAAGAAAAAAAATTAAAAAAGAAGACTATAAATCAAAGTATATGATACAGTGATAGCTTGTTTTCCTTCCTCACAGCACCAAGAAAATACAGCCGATGCCCATTAAACTTTTTAAATAATTATTGGACTAAATCATAAGTTACAAACTTTCATCCATATTTCAAGGTATAACCTTATAAGGAATTAATTGGCAATTATACTAATTTGACTCTAATCACCATCCCCTTTCTGAATCTTTGCTTTCTATGTCGCAATATCAGATACTAAAATTCTCTAATGGGCACAGGGACTAGAGACTTTAATAGTAGAAAAGTTATGACACAGCAGCACAATCATAGATTGCAGATAGGAGGAGGGGTGGTCGGTCTTATTAAGTATCGCAAAAAAATCAAGAAAAGAGAAAAAGATCTATTGTTATTGCCTTGGTCAGAACTGAAAACAAGGAAAACAAAAAGACCCATTCCAGTAGGCCACAATAGGATGCATTGACAACCAAAGTTCCACCATGCACATTAACATCTAAGGGAGGAAAAAAATGAACCAATGGGCCATAAGCCCAATGGTATAACCTCTCTTCCCTCAAAGGGGAGGCGAGGATTTTGACTCCGTAGTGCGTAATTTGTAAAATGTGTGTAAGTACTTACCTAACCAAAAAAAGAAAAGAAAAAATGATTTCAAATGATATCATGTTTATCAAAAGAATCAAACTGTACCAATTTGATTACTCTGCAAAGTAAAGCTAAAAGAAGTTTCTCAGACATTAGAATCAAACACAAGATATTAATGCATGTAGAGATTAGCTGAGGCATTTAATCAAACAGTTTATGTACAGTCTTATTATTGGGAATCAAAGAAAAAGCTTGGAACACTCAATGGTGGATGTAAATGGATTGAGAGCCATACCATCACAGAAAAGGTGCATAGATTCTAGGCACCCCTCGTGGCTTCAGAATGGTGTGGATAAACAACCCCAAAAGAAAATCTGAAGCGAGAACAAATTTTCCATTCACGTTTGAAGATAATAAAATAAAAGGGAAATCTCCAGACAAAGGTGTACATGGCATGAGAACAGTAAACAGATCCTACTGTGCATATCAATCAGGAACACTTCAACAACCAACCTATCAAACAAAGTTAAAAATCATGCAAAGAATACATTTTTTTTTGCGTTTCTTTAAAAGACACAATCTATCCATACCATGAAATACTATATCTGAAGCAGAAAAGAGAAATTTTCCCCATGAGCGATGGGTTATTGAATTTGGCATAAGAAGAAATGCAATCAAAGGTGAGTACCGATAAGTAGAACGTTCCGACATGTTTTCAGGTTGACCTTTCTGCAAGATGGAATAGGTGACTTCTTTGTGAACAATGGACTGTGCGTGTGAAGTACTTGGGGACTTTCCAGAGGCCATCAAAGAAGCACCGTCAGAAAACACAAGGCAATCAACATCTGTATATGAGTGTCTTGCCATTCACCATAAATAATTAAAAATAGTCGAAAAGAAGTAGGGAATGAAAATTCAATGATGGCATTGCTGCAAGAAAATAAAGACCCGTACAGTTAGTTCAATTTGAATCTTGAATATCATGCTGGTTCAGAGGAAATGACAATAAGTTCCAGATTAACTTCATACATATCAAAATGCTAAAATGACTACCCAAGCATTTAACAGATTTATCCTTGACCCATCCATTATAACAGTTCAATCTTCGATTCCGGACCACTAGGGAGTGATATCAAGTCAGATACATGATATCATATCATAGGAAAACAATGATATGGATATATTCCCTTCAAACATAAACCATGAAAAGCACATCACATTATATTTTGATATAGTATCAACTGACATAAGTTGTGCACTAGCAAGGACTTACATGACAGTGGACCAGGAGCCATACATTACAGTACTTGACTCCCCTAACCTTACGTGAGATTCTGAGAACATTAGTTGTGTGTGAATACGTACATCTTTGTGTAGTAGTTTTGACCCAAAATCGCTTTAAGACAACTTGAAGAATAAAATGAAACAAAGAGAGAAATTTACTAGCACTTTATAAACAACTAACGTCAATAAATGAAAAAATAACTATAAATCCAAAGTATATGATAGCTTGTTTTCCTTCCTCAAAACCAGCACCAAGAAAATACAGCCAATGCCCATTAAACTTTTTAAATAATTATTGGATTAAATCTTAAGTTACAAACTTCAATCCATATTTCATGGAATAAGGAATTAATTGGCAGTTAAACTAATTTGACCCAAGTCAGCTCCCAGTCTCAGAATCTGTGCTTTCTATGCCACATTATTTCATACTCAACTTCTCTAATGGACACAGGGACCAATGACATTAATAGTGAAAAAGTTAAGACGCAGCAGCACAAACATAGATTGCAGGTAGGAGGGGTGGTCGGTCTTATTTAGTATCACAAAAAAAATTAAAAGGAGAAATGAAAATATTGTTTTTGCTTTGGTCAGAACTGAAAACACGGAAAACAATATGACCAATCCCAGTGGGCCACAATAGGAATGGATTGACAACCCAAGTTCCATCATACCAAAAGCATTTCTCATATACTAGAAGCAAACAAAAAGATATTAATGTATGTAGAGATTTTGGCCATCCCTTGGAAAAATTATGGCATCACGATTCACGGATTGTGTAGAAGGAAATAGGAGCATCGCGTAAATGCTTATAGTTCTGTAATTCATGAACTAGTTATCAAATACCAAAAAAAAAAAAAAAAAAGTTAAAATTTAATGCTTAACGTTTCATATCAAGTTTGCGACAACCGTAATTGAATTACACCCTTTTGTTAAGGCTTACATTTATTTCAACACAAAAATGCTCCTCCCATTTCTGGGGTTATGATCCTTCAATTGTTGTCTTTGGGCATTCGTCAAAGTTATCGTATCATCATACTCATCTTCAACATAATCCCATTAGATCATATGAGAGAAAAATAGTCTTCATCTTCACATACAAAAAATCATAATTTTCCCCATAAAAAATGGGAAGTGCAGATTGTTGGGCTCCTTGATTTTGTTTGTTTGTAGTCGCCATCACCGTCGATCTTCTTCGGGGTTTGCTTTCCCGTCAATAAGCTTCACGCCGAGTTTGTTCTTGATTGGAATCAAGCTCTGACACCACTTATGTTGGCCGTAGTTTCAACCAACAATATGTTTTCTATGTGAAGAGAAGAAGAAGGAATGAAGAAACAAATATTTTTCTGTATTGTATTGAATTGAGTTCTACTACAAACCTCTTAGACGATACATGTACACACTTGAAACATGCATACACTTTTTTTGTTTTTTTGGTAAGTTGAAACATGCATACACTTAATACATGTATAAATCCAAAAGACATAATGAACATACATGGCATTAAATTTAATTTTAACAACTAACATACATTTTTTACCCAATGACTGAAAAAATACTTTATTACTTCTAAATATCAATGAATACAAAAGTTAGGGACCACTGAGAACATCATAAAATTAAATATAAGCATATTTCCATTGTTTGAGAACATAATCGAAAAAATAAAGGAGTACCAGAAACATTTACAATTATCAAAATTTTAGGTTTGCTTGATTTGTCAATCAAAAAGGGAATTCTCAATAACTCATCAAATAGAAAACTATTTTCAACAATTCTATGAAAACAAGCCTTTTCTTAACAAAGTTTTTAGAAAACAGCTATCTGAAACAGATTTACTACTACATATAAAAGATCATCTTTAAAACACCAAAAAGAAATTATCAAAACAGCATTAGCAAGGGCTATAAAAAAAGGTGGAAAAGTAAAAAGTCAGAGAATTAGTTACCCCACGACATAATCCATATCAGGAGATAGTAAGCTGTCAGCTAGATAAGCTTCGGTGGAGAGAGCATAACCTTTCAGGTTGATTCTCTGTTCCTCCTGGTCAACTCGTTTAGAAACTCGCATTTTCACCACATTAAAAATTGAACTTATTTCAATACCATTTCCATTGCCATCTCCGGCGGTACCCAATTCATGCCAAATCAAGTAGAACAAATCACCACGAAAATGAAGAAATAGCGGTTGACCATTGCTGATATCATAAAACGCAGGACTCAAACCTTCAATATATCCTCGGGCATACATTTTGTGATCCAAATCATATGCAAGTAAGCCTCCACCTCCCCAAACACTAACCCAAATCCAGTACAAAGTATTTTCAAACAATATAGCTCGGCTTCTACAGAGATCATCTTCTAAAATCTCAACCTCTGAATATAGTGTTTCCCAAGAATCTAATCTCACATCACAGGCAACAAGGAAACTAGAATAGATCGAGCCCAATGTAATCCTTTTAGAATCATCGTCACAAACTGCAAACCACCCGCGTTTCGGAAGACACAGCGGCGAAGGTTGAGCCATGAATTTCATTGTATTATTGCTTGGGTTGAAAACCTCCCAGATGGGATATCCAACGCCGTCTCCTTCTTTATTCAATACGGTAAGGATGTAAATCTTACCATCAACAGTTACGGCCTCAATGTACGACCGTGGAACGTCCATGGCCGAACAAGTAAGAATCTTCCACTTGCTGAGCGAGGAGATGTTGCCACATAAATTGTTTGCGTCCGTAGACCTAACGGAGCAACAATGACCGAATCTGTATACAGTGGAGCCCATAACCACGTAGTGGCTCGACCGTGTACTCTCATACCTAGTCAGGCCGATCGGATTGATCTACGTGGTCTTCCTTCTTCTTTCCTTCCAAGTGCAAGTGTGATAGTCGTCGTTGTCGTCCTTGTTTGAAAATTTTATTTCGTACCAATTTATGTCGTCTTTGGAGCGTCCAGTGCGACGCGCGCGAAGATAGACGGTTTTTTCGACTGTTGCAATTGCCATTGCCATTGGCATCAATGAATCGTCGTCGCCGTTCTTCATCGGGTATGGAAATGTCGATCTAGGGTTTTGAAGGTAGGAGACAGAAGTGAGTCGTCGAAGTTCGAATTCAGCCTTTGGGTTTAGGGTTTAGCAGGTTAATAATGTAAAGGGTTAATTACAACGACACCCCTGAGGTTTGCTATATTGACAGCCATATACAATTTAGCTATTTTTTGAACAAATACACCCCTTAGGTTTACAAACTTGAACAATGACACCCCATTTTAAAAAAACAAAGCCAAACACAGCCTTAAGTGACATGAAATGTCTAATATGCCCTAAGATATATTTTAATCCTCACCTAAAATGACCAAACTACCCTCGCAACTCATTTCTCTCTTTCAACATCTCATTATCTCATCTCATCTCATCTCTCTCTCTCTCTCAACTTAGTTCCTCCTCTTCTTCCACACCCTCCCAATCCGTAAATCAAACCCAAAATTCTCTCTATCTCACACACACACACACAGTATCTCTCAAACCCCCATCTCAAACCCCTAATCTCGATTCTTGCTCGCCGATTCCATGTCGCAGTTCCTCTCATGGCCGAGCCCTCCACCGGCTGAGCCGCCCGCTGTCATCAAGTGTCGGGGAGTTGGGTTTTAGATTCGTGTGATGGGTGACTATCTCGATTCGAAAAGCACTTTTAGGACGACGGCCGGCGAGCAAAATGGAGTGCTCATCCAGTGGAGAGCTTGACTGTGGATAAATTGGTCGTGGAGGACTCGCAGCAGCCGGTGAAGGCTTGGCTGGTGAGGGCTCGGCCGTGTTTAAGATGGCCTTGGCTGTGGGCGACGGGAAAACAGCCTCGGTTGTGGGCGACGGGCTGTAAACACTGAACACCGGTGAATAGCTTGGCTGGATAAAATCGGCGGGATTGACTTCGAAACGGCGATGAAGGGCGCGGTTGACTGACAGCGGCGGTGACGGGCGTTGACTCGTCCGAGTTGGACTTGGTGGTGGCAGAGCTCGGATGTGGTGAGCTAGGTTGGTTCAGCTCGGCGGTGGTGGCGATGGCTGTGAGTAAACGATGGAGGAATGGATTGCGGTTATGGATGGCTCGGATGAGGGCAATGGCGGGACGGTGATGGACTCGATTGTGGGCCTGTGGTGGCTTGATGGACTGCGGCTGTGGATGGCTTGGATGAGGGCGACGACGAGACGGTGATGGGCTCGTGGCGGCTTGATGGACGGCGGGGAAGAAAGGCTCACAGAATGAATGGGAAGATCTAAAAATTATAAGAAGAAAGGATATTTTGATGAGGGTAATTTGGTCATTTTACATGGTCAAAGGGTAAACATGTATTTTCATCATATTTGGGGTGTCATTGTTCAAGTTTGTAAACCTAGGGGGTGTTTTTGTCAAAAAAATGGCTAAATTGTATATGGCTGTCAATATGACAAACCTCAGGAGGTGTGGTTGTAATTAACCCTAATGTAAATGTCTTTTCTTTTGTTTTTTATATTAAAACTTTTCAAATAATTACGTTTATTTCAACACGACGTTGTATAAATGAGTTTGGATTGATTTTAAACGAATTCGGGTCATAAACGAGTTGAAATTAACTTGTTTATTTAATCGTGCCGAGTTACAATTGAAGGGTTTGACATGTGTGACCCGTTTAACTTTACATGTCAGAATAATGAATATGACATATGTAATATGTCTCTTGTTTAAATCCAATTATTATAAACAGCTAAGTCATTTTAACATAAATATTTGGACTAATTGTGACAATTTTTTTTCTAGTCACTGTTCTCATTTTTAAATAAAACTATCATTTAAATCCTTTCTCATTACCTTTTCGTATCTCCTCCCTCAATCCATATACATGTAGTATATATATATTTTACTGTCTTTATTTCTTTCATTCATTTATTTCCTTTTTTTTTTCTAAATTGTTGCCATTAGCCTTTTTTGGGTCATTCCATTCATTTTTTTTTTTTTTTAAACAAGAACAAATAAGACAGGGGAATGTTCATCAAATTAGAAAAATTTTTATTAAACCAAATTGTTATTAAATTTTAAACAAGAACAAATAAGAACACGAAAATGTTCATCAAATCTGGAAAAAAATTTAGAAACAGGGGAATGTTTACCAAATTTGTTATTAAGCTATAACAATTTAGAAAAAAATAAGAAAAAAAAAAATGAAAGGAATAACGGAAAAAAGGCTAATGGCAACAATTTAGAAAAGGGGGGGGGGGGGGGGGGGGAATAAAGAAAAAAAGAAAAAAAATAAAGGCAATAAAAAATATAAATATACTACAAGTATATGGATTGAGGGAGGAGATACAAGAGGTAATGAAAAATGATTTAAAGGGTAGTTTTGTATTTAAAATGTGAATTTTGTTTTAAAGTATGTAATATTTTTCACGTTCCTTGAGCATGGAGAAAGAGTAATTAATGAGAGTTAAAGTAGCCAATGAGAAGAGCGTTGCTTTGCATTTCTCTTTATTATTTGATTGAATATTAAATGCCTCGTTTTGATAAATAGATCATTAAACGGATTTATTAAATGGGTCGAGTTTGAATTTACTTATTTAGTAGACACGATTATGACCCACGAACATGAATTGCCATCCCTATATGGTGCACATACTTGGAAACAACAATTTAGCTGGGGCATTTAATCAAACAGTGGATGGATACACTTATTTAACAAAATCAATAAAAAATAATAATAATTAAAAAAGAAAAAAAGAAAAAAAAGAAGCTAGCCCAGTGAGGCTTCAGCAATGAGCTCCTACAATTTCAAGGTAAGATGTAAACAGTCTTAAGATATTTTTTATTTTAAACCCACACAATAGAGCAACCTCAACACCCTCACAAAACAAACAAATAAAAAAGAAAAAAAAAGAGTAAAAGGGGATAAATTTATGTGTTGTGGAAGGAGACAACTTCTCAATGGATATAGATTTGGTCCAACACCACATTTTATGACGGCATTAATTGAAGTTTTACATGCAATACACTAAAAGCAACAATTCAAACAAGTTCTAATTACAAAATTAAGAACATCAATAAGAAAATCACAGTATCAAAGACGATAAACCTCTTTTTTTTTTTTTCTTTTTTTTTTTTTTGTGGCTTTAAATTCGATTGAATAATAAAAATTCAGGAAATAAATAAATAAAAACCAGTGACCATTAGCCTTTGCGAAATCTCTCAGTACTGTCTTTGATTCATAGCCTCGTCTTCATGCTCATCTCCTCTATATCATTTACAGTCCGCAAACATTGAGAATAAGATTTGTAGATCTTTGTGTCTCACTCCAAAAGTCCATTTCAGAGATGGTTTTGGGCATCAAAGAAAAAGATTGAAACGCTCAATTTCTTAAGCAACAAACAACTGAACTCTTATGTTTTTTTCTTTTCTTTTTTAGAATATTAATATAACAATATTCGTCGAATCATTTCATAAAACAATTACTAAAGAAAAATAGGTTAAAATCATAAAATTCTCATTACACCATTATCCTTTTTGTAGTGACAAATCTTGTATGTGTTCCTAAGAAAAGGAATTTGTCCATTTTTTTGGGTCTCAAAGACGTGCATCAAATTTATCATGTATCCCACCCTTAATAGGGTTATAAAATGTCGAAATTGATTTTATTATTCAATATTAAATTTAATGCATGATGCAATTTGGGTCAGCTCGGCCCATTTGAATGTATTACGCTACAAAAGCAGCACCCCGGACATGAAAAGTTTCCTCCTAGGACCAAAATATTTGAACCAGATCAATAATAGTCTAGGACTTTTCTGCTGAGAAGTCTAAATGAAATGGGCGATTATGGATGATTCAAATTTATTATGCCTCGATTCTAAGTTGGTTGACCGACTTGTTAATGTAATTGGACTTGGTAACAGCTATGTAACATAAGTCCCACATCGGAAAAGTGTTAGAAGACAAAAACACCATATAGAACTCCAATTCACAAGGACAGGCTTCTGATAGATTGGAAGTGGCGCGGATCAAGAGCTAAGACACAACATAAATGCACAAGAAGCTCATACCAAAATACAGCTTGTAAATTATTACCTGTAAACCACAAAATACAACATAAAGAAAGGAATTAAAATTATATATTTATAATGACACGAAAAGAAATCTGTATTTGTGCTTTAACCAAAGAGAGAGTCTAAAACTTATATCTAAAGCTTCACGTCTCAGTATCACAAAGGAGAAGTCGCTCAATGAGCATTCTTTTGCAATATTCTTGTTATTCTTGTTAGTACTAGCCTCTTTGAGATGTTTAAGGATGTTTAAGCATTTGAACAAAATAATCCATTCAAGGATAATTTTTCTTCCATATTTAAGGATGTTTAAGCATTTGAACGAAATAATCCATTCAAGGATAATTTTTCCTCCATATTTAAGGATGTTTAAGCATTTGAACGAAATAATCCATTCAAAGGATAATTTTTCCTCCTTGGACTCTTTGAGATCGAGGGTTCTCTCTTAATATAACTCCATCATTTCTTTTGGATCTAACTTTGGCGGCTAATTTGTTAAAGATCGAGAGTGGTAAATCAATGCTAGGGAGTCAATTCTGATTAATAATAAACTGGCATCTCAAGAAACCACTCCAGCAATATTTCAAAAGTTGGTACAAAGAAGTAGAAGTTTGTAGGGGTTCTTTTTGATCAATGTAATAAACAAATGAGTAATGGTGATATCAAAGGTACAACTATGAGGGAAAAGAGAGAGATGCTTGGTGTAGGAGGAGGAGAAGAAGACCAATCCTCAAGATTGAGATGGTGGTAGGGCAAGTATACAATTTCTTATGACAACTCCCTATTTCTAGTTGTTTATTCTTTCGTAGGATAGTGCTATTTATAGGCCATATTTCATTGATCATTAACCAGTGGTCTCATTTGTGCATGGTTTCTTGCACGGCTCCCAGTTAGGATCACATGGGTAGTCCTAAGGGTCTATAGGAGACTGAAGGGTCCAATCCCCTCATCGAGCCTTGCACTATGTTGCTTCTCCCCCAGTTAGGGCATTAAATGTTGCTTGACCACCGGTTGGTCGAACCTGACACAACATTAAATATGATTTTAAGGTTTGTTGTCATAATATGTATAATTCCATCATCTTGTTAATTGGGTCTTACTAAGAGCGAATGCACTTCTTGACTTCTCATCCACCAATTCAAGATCCTCCTAAGTTTCCCAAATTTAGATCCCTTACAGCTGCGAAGGCCTTACCTTCGCTTCATGCTATGCATAGACCTGTGGCATTTTGATGGCGAGCTCTCTGGGGCTCCAATCTTTCGATGTGTTACGGGCGTGGTGTGGTACCTGAGCTTAGGGTGCTCGAGGGTTGGTCCCTCGAGGCTTAGTAAGCCTGATGCGATACAAGGACTTGAGGTGCTAAAGGGTTGATCCCTTGAAGCTTGATAGGCGTAGTGTGATACCAGGACTTGAGGTGCTCGAGAGCTAATCCCTCGAAGCTTGGTGGGCCTGGTGTGATACCAGGGCTTAGGGTACTTGAGGCTTGGTCTCTTGAGGCTTGGTAGGCCTGGTGTGATACTAGGGTTTGAGGTGCTCGAGGGTTGGCCTCAAGGCTTGGGGGCCTAGTGTGATACCAGAACTTGGGGTGCTCGAGGGTTGACTCTCAAGGCTTGGTGAGCCTGGTGTAATACTAGGGCTTGAGGTGCTCGAGGCTTGGCGCTCGAGACTTGGGGGGTCTGGTGTGATACCAGAGCTTGGGATGCTTGAGGGTTGATCCTCGAAGCTTGGTGGGCCTGGTGTGCTACCGAGGCTTGGTGGGCCTGGTGTGCTACCAGGGCTTGGGGTACTCTAGGCTTGGTGGGCCTAGTGTGATACCAGGATTTAGGGTGCTCAAAGGATGGTCCCTCAAGGCTTGGTAGGCCTGGGGTGCTACCAGGTCTTGGGATGGTCAATGGATGGTCCCTCAAGGCTTAGTGGGCCTGGTGTGCTATCAGGTATTGGGGTGCTTGAGGGTTGATCCCTTAAAACTTTTGACTTTTCAACCTTAATTAGAATTGTATTGACTTATCAACGTGCCACATCAGCACTTGATAAGTGACACCCACAAAGTTATACCATTCACAAGACAGAAAATGATCCACAAAACCATGGCACAGACAATGGCTCGCAGTTCTCTCGTGTACCAAAGGTGAAGGTAAATGGATTGAGGAGCCATACCATCACAAAAAAGGTGCATATATTCTCAGACACCCCTCTTAGCTTCAGAATGGTGTGGATAAACAACCCCATGAGTAAATCTGCAGCGAGAACATAATATAAATTTCCCACTATTTTTCTGGATTAACAGAAAAAAAAGAGAACAAAATTAAATATCACTAACTTAAAGGAAAAAAGCATCAATATTAAATATCACTAACTTTATTAGAAAAAAACATCAATTTTTTTTCTGTTTGATGATAAAGTCAATTCTTAGAATTATTCATGGGCATCACATCTCTTTCTGTTACTCATGCACATCCCTGATTTGGGGAAAGAATCCCCCCTGTCAAATACATTAAGGTTTAAGACCACGAAGTAATATTGGGGACTGTTTGCCTTGAATTATTAGTTAACAGATCATTTGATTCAGATTTGGTTTGAGAGTCTACTTGTCAAGCGAAGCTAAGGAGACTCTTGAGACAAAAGAAAATTTATACACCAGATGGAGGAGATATTCTCAATATATTTGGAAAAAAGAAAGAGAAAAAAAGAATTACATTAATATCAATTCATTTTAATAGTGTAGTATACATATTTTTTTTATCAATCTAAAAAGTACCGATAACTTGAATTCTTAATTATTGAATTAAAACGTACTATCACATCCTCTTAATCAAATAAATGACAATATAAATTTACATTAACATTAATTTAGGCTCTTAAAATTGAAATTGAAGAAAATTAAGAGATGTTAGTAAAATACATTTTTAAGCAAACACTTTTTTTTTTTTTTTCTTAACATAAATGATAAATATATTCCTAGCATTTGATTTTTTTTTTTTTATTTATAAATTGAAAACACTTTATACAATTTCTCTTTGAAAGTACTTTTAAACGTAGGGTGAGTTTGATTTTAATGTGTTCTAAATTCTAACGCAACCAACATTGTTATTATGCATAGTAGTAAAAATAAGTAGCCTTTTGGGTCAGCTCGGCCCATTTGGATGAATTACAAAAGTAGCCCTCCGAACAGTAAAAGTTTCCTCCTAGGACCAATATATTTGAAACAGATCAATAGCATCTAATTAATTTCTGCTGATGAAATTGGATGATTCAATTTTATTATATCATGTTTGGGATTCTAATTTGATTGACCGAGGCAATTACCACATGTTACTGTAATTGTACTTGTTTGGTGATTTATAACTGCATAAAAGTCTAGTGGTACCAGTTATGTAATATAGGTCCCACGTCCAAAAAGTGTAAGAAGTGATGAGAAAATTATTTCTATAAAAATACTACATGCACAACATAAAAAAAACATCATTGCGCTGAGGGCAATGACACAGCTTGTGAGGTCTTAACCGAGGCGTGTCAATTGCTGGTTGAAAACTATTTCCCTCTTTATTGATCTCTTTGGCTTGGTTCCGCTCGGCTACTGAGAATTTTTGAAAGGGCTCCCTTTTTGGGTAAAACTCTACAATTCTGAGTTCTAAACTTTAATTCAAGGAAAAACACACACCAACTAAATTTTCACCTAAAAATCACAAAATTCCTGAAAAAAAATTGTTTTTTTTATTTAAAATTTTATATAAGAGGGTAAAAAGATATAAAAATTCTTCTCCTTTACAAAAAAAAAAAAAATGTTAAAAAAGTAAAAAAAAAAAAAAAAAACGTCACCCTACCTATCATTTTTTCATTACACCAACCATAAGGATCATAAAGTACAATTGACTTAAATAAAAGGAACACGAATAATGGACCTGGGCCATCTATTGACACGTTCGATACAAATGGAAGTAACGTGGTTGTGGGCCTGGTAGTTCCTTTTATTAGGTGCATGATGCATTGGTACTAGCCCGACCAACATTGTTATGCAAAGTAGCCTTTTGGGTCAGGTCGGCCCATTTGCATATTTCAGGACTTTTCTGCTGAGAAGTCTAGATGAAATTGGATATTATAGATGATTCAATCTTATTCCTGTTGGGACTCTAATTTGATTGACCGACACAAATTTATACATGTTAATGTAGTTGTGTTTTTATTATAATTGTTAGATGATCTTGAACTATAACACAAGTCCCATATCGAAAAAGTATAAGAACTTAAAAAAAAATTATAACTATAAAAACACCACATTGGAAGATTTATAAAAAACATCTTTGCGCTTGGGGCAATGACGCAGCCCGTGAGGTTTTAACCGAGGCGCGTCAATTGCTGGTTGAAAACTATTTCCTTTTTTTATCGCTCTCTTTGGCTTGGGTTCTGCCCGGGCTATCGAGAATTTTTGGAAGGGCTCCCTTCTTGGGTAAAGCCCTACAAAAACCAAACTTTTATTCAAGCAAAAACCAAAAATCACACACCCATTATATATTTTGTCAAATTCAATTCACAAGAACATACATTAAGATTTCATCATGGTATCTTCTGGGCAATAATACCCTTTTCTACACACTCCGTAGCTACCTATGGAGAAAGATATATATATAATTCATGTTTCAAAGTTTTCTTCGAACTTGCATGTGGTTCGAATAACGAGAAGTGTGATACGGACAATACCGATGAAAACAAATGTATTACTGTAGTAGTTAAGAAAATTAAACTTGCTTGCCTTTGAATTCAACCAGTGAATTTGATCTCCCATCCATAGTAAAATGTAGGACAAGCCTTCCCATTTAAGCTTCATATTGCACCATGGTAGTATTAAAGGCAACAGGCAGAAGAACCATTCAAAGTACTGCACCGTGAATATCAAAAGAAGATATCAGAAATTCCCATCCAAAGTATGAGCCCATAATTTCAGAAACAAAATTACTTCTGGAAGCAGATAAGAGTGATTTTTCACGTAACAAGACTCGATAGTCCGATTTTCATTTTTAATTAGAACTAAAATAAGAAGGCAAAAAGAGATTTCAATTTCAGTGACAGTACAAGGCAGAGTGTTGAATTCACATACCTTGTTAAATGCTAGAAATGCTACCGTCTGCACAAAGAAACAGAATGGCAAATCCTGAGTGAAGCAGAGAATAAGAACTAGCTGAACAATAAGTTAAGGCAGAAAACATGAGTTTCTCTGATATTGGAAACTCATGGTTGTAGCGTAGATAGATGTGATAAAAATATATGGAAAATTTGTCTTGGATCTGAACGGGTAAGGTGGAATAGCAGAGCCTCATGCAAGAATTCCAAATTATATAGATAGAAGAAAAACCCAGTACAAAAGACAGCCACAGCCGACATAATTCTCTCTCTTGAAAACATGTTTTTCAAAGCAACAATAAATGGCATGGACAGTAACTCCCATGCCACTTAAGACTCTGGGCTGACTTAACTTTACAAGAATTCCAATCCATAAGGACAGGCTTCTGAATAGATTGAGAGTGACAAGGATCAAGAACTAAGCTGATAGGAAGAGCATAGATTATAGGATAGATTCTAAAATGGACAAGACGCCCATACCAAAACGCAGCTTGTAAAATAGTATGTGTAAACCAATAAACATGATACAAAGAAAGTTAGGAATTATAATTATGCATTTATAATGACATGAAAGGAAATCTGTATTTGGTGCTTTAACCAAAGAGAGTGTCTAAAACTTATATCTAATGATTATATCATTTTTAACAAGATTATCCATAACAAACACCATTGAACAATATAAAGCTTCCACACCAACTTCCCCCTTCCATGCCACGATGGAGAGAAGCCTAGTATTCTTAACTGAACCTTAAATACTTTCATATTCCAAGAGCTTCGAGACGTATGAAGCACGGACATGGCGATACGGCAAATCTCAAAAAACATAGGACATGGACACGGCAAGGATACAACAATAAAATAATAATATAATTTATTATTATATATGTAAAATTAATTTTTTGTCATAAATATAATACATTTAAATTCAACCCACCACATTTTATGTTTCTTTCCAAACAAATTAAGGATTTCATTGAAATACAAAGCAGTAACTTAATATCCAAAAGCCAACCAACTTTATTCTTGTAGCCAAACAAATGTAAAAGAGACCAAAGTCACTGAGCCCTTTTCTTATAGCCAAACAAAGCGTACAAGAGAAAAGATTATAATCTTTTCTCTCTCTGCCGTTGCTCTCTCATTGCTATCATCTCTCTTATTTCAACTTTAGACGCCTATTTAAATCAATACACAGTCATACACACGCCTGTTTAAATCGATACACGCAGAGACATACACAGCCATATATATCACAAACATATATGTATGTATATCGTGTCTACATCCTCTGTCCAAAAATACCTCCTAAGTCAGAATACCGTAGCCGTGTCCACTGACGTATCCTCCGGCGTTTTGCAGTTTCCAACGGCGTGTCCGATCGGAAGAAAAGAGATAAAAGGGTTGAACACGTTTACAGCATGTCGGACACGTGTCCGACACTGATATGGCACCATGGTTTGCCATGTCAGTGCTTCATAGTCTGAGACCATGTGTACTTTACAAGGCTACATTTCTTCATTTCAAACAATGGGAGTTTTACATACAAATATTTATAGAGCAAAAGAACAGCCTCCTTAAGGATTCTTAAGCATTTGAAAAAGATGGAATATTTAAGGATCGTTTTTCCTCCTTGGATTCTTTGAGAGGATCCTCTCCAAATATATCTTCCCGTCTGCGTCATTTCTTTTGGATCTAATTTTGGTGGCTAGTTTGCTAAAAGATAGCGAGCTGCAAATCAATGCTAGGGAATTTTCCTATTGTTTGATAAAGAAAACTTTATGAGAGAGATTATTTGGATTTGACAAGAAAAAACTTCTCCCTTAGCTGTGTGAGGCCTCTTGGTTTACTTTCCAAACATGATTCACATGTTGGCATAGGCCAACT
Organism: Cornus florida; assembly: GCF_030987335.1. NCBI lineage: Eukaryota > Viridiplantae > Streptophyta > Magnoliopsida > Cornales > Cornaceae > Cornus > Cornus florida. The sequence goes on from NW_026775577.1 coordinate 15,354,820, forward strand.
CATGTATAACAAGTATTTATATCACATTTAACAAACAGGTATCTCAAGAAACCACTGCAACAATACTTCAAAAGTTGGTATAAAAAAGTAGAAGTTATACCCTTCACGAGACAGATAATGATCCAGAAAACCATGGCACAAACAATGGGCTCACAGTTTCCTCAGGTTCCAATGGTGAAGGTAAATGGATTGAGGAGCCATACCATCACGGAAAAGGTGCATAGTTTCTCAGGCACCCCTCTTAGCTTCAGAGTGGTGTTGGTAAACCACCCCACAAGTAAAATCTGCAGCGAGAACATAACACAAACTTCCCACTAATTTTCTGAATTAACAGAAAAAAAAAAAAAAAAAAAAAACATCAATGTTTTCCATTCATGTTAGAAGGTAAAGTCAGATTTTAGAATTATTTATGGGCATCAAGCCTCTCTGTTACTCATGCCCATCACTAATTTAGGGAAAGAAATCCCCCTCCCCCTAAGAGGGGTGGGGAGAAGAAGCAATTTTGTATGCAGAAATCGAAAGGGTACAAAACTTAGCAGCTCATGCATATTTATATCCCCCACGTATTTTGGCATGATTTGAAGTTCGAACAATAAAAGAACAGATCATTACACAGTTATTCCCTGACAGCAACCATTACTAGACAATAGTATCTCAAAATTAGGAGTTGGACAGGCTGATACATCATGCTTATCAAACAATGGGAAATTCAGGATTCCTTCATAATTTAAAGTTTAGCAAATATAATTTCTGTGTTGTGATAACTACATCTTTAACAAATCATGTAAAGAATCTATTTTTCTGTCTTCAAAAATACTCTACCTGAAGCCGAGAAGAGAAATTTTCCCACGAACGATGGATTATTGAATATGCAATAAGAAGTGCAATCAAAGGTGAGTACCGATATGTAGAACATTTGTATGGGGACTTTCCAGAGGCCATCAAAGAAGCAGCATCAGAAAAGACAAGGTAATCAACATCTGTATATGAGTGTCCTGCCATTTCACCATAAAGAAAAGAGTGAAAGAACTGCAGAGAAAAGAAGTGGGAACAAAAATTCAATGATGGCATTGCTGCAAGAAAATAAAGACCCATACAATTAGTTCAATTTGAATCTTGAATATCATGCTGGTTCAGAGGAAATAAGAAATCTTATTCAATTTCCATTCAGGTTTGAAGAGAGTCAGATTTTTGAAATAAATATATATATAAAATCCAAGGGAAATCTCCAGAAAAGGTGCACGTGGCACAAGAACATTAAACAGATCCTACTGTACATATCAATGAGGAACATTTGAGCAAAGCCCAACACTTCAAAAAACCAACCTATCAAACAAAGTTAAAAATCATGCAAACAATACGTTTTTCATGTTTCTTCGAAAACCACAATCTATCCATACCATGAAATACTATACCTGAACCTGAAAAGAGAAATTTCCCCCATGATTGATGGGTTATTGAATTTGGCATAAGAAGAAATGCAATCAAAGGTGAGTACCGATATGTATAACATTTGTACGGGAACTTTCCAGAGGCCATCAAAGAAGCAGCATCAGAAAACACAAGGTAATCAACATCTGTATATCTGACCTCCATGTGAGTGTCTTGCCATTCACCATAAAGAATTAAAAAGAGTCGAAGAACTGCTGAGAAAAGTAGGGAATGAAAATTCATTGATGCCATTGCTGCAAAAAAAAAAAAAAAAAAAAAAACAAAAAAAAAAAAAAAAACAAAAGAAAAAAAAAAAGAAAGAAAGAAGAACCCATATGGTTGGTTCTATTTCCATCTTGAATATCATGCTGGTTCAGAGGGAATGAGAAAAGTTCCATATTAACTTCATATAGATCAAAATGCTAAAATGACTACTCAATCATTCAACAAAATTAGCCTTCACCCATCCATTATGATAGCTCAATCTTTGATTCCAGACCATAAGGGACAGATATCATATCATAGGAAAACGACGATATGGATATATACCCTTCAAACATAGACCATGAAAAGCACATCACAATAAAATTTGATAATGTATCAACTGAAATAAATTGTGCACTAGCAAGGACTTACATAACCGAGGCTCAGGAGCCAGAGGTTAGGGTTGGACTCCCATAACCTTACTTAAAGTCTAGGAAGCGCGGACACACCTAAAAGGGCAAAGAATCCGTGTCAGACACAGACACGCCCTGACACGTGTCGGACACGCCAAAAAACGTGTCTGAACTTTCTTTTTTTTTTTTTTGAGAAGTAAGGCACTTGGGGATTTTAAGAAAGTTTTAGAAACAAAGCTACGTTGAAGTGTAAATATGAGGAGGGTCATTGCATAATTAGTTAAAAGTAGTTGTTTTCCAAAACAATTTAATATTAAACAATTAGATATTTATGCTTATATTTTAGTTCAAATGTTCAAACTCTTGCACGACCATTCTCATTCTCCCACCAACCAAGCTTAGCTTCCGGTGGATGCTCTCTCTCTCTCTCTCTCTCTCTCTCTCTCTAATTCTTTATCCTCCTTTTTTCTTTCTTCTTCTTCACAAACCCTAGATACTTCTTCTTCTTCTTCTTTTTTCCTTTCACAACAAAATTCTTTTTTTCTCCCTTATACCTTTTCCCTTTTGTTTCCATGAACTTTTTCTCTTCTATGAGTTTTTTGTAACTAAGCCCTATTTCTTTTTCTAACAAAACCCTAATCCTTTTTGTTTCTTTGTTTACTTCTCTTTCTTACTCTTTCTATCATTCTCTCTTATTCCCGGCAAGGCACAATTTTTTTTTCATTATTAGGTTGATAAAAAATAATATTACTCTTAATTTCTTAAAGTAAAAAATCATATATATATATATTTTTGGCCATATCCGTGTCCTAATTTTTTAGGATTTGTCGTGTCGTTGTGTGTGTCGTGTCGTATCCGTGTCCCTGCCTCTTAGCCTGAGGTACATTAGTTGTGCATGAATATGTGCATCTTTGGCTATTAGAGTCGACTCAAAATGGCATTAATACAACTTGAAAAGAAAAATATAACAAAGAAGATGAAATTTACTAGAGCTGTATAAACAACTAACGTGAAAAAAATAGTAATAATAAAAAAAGAAAAAAAATTAAAAAAGAAGACTATAAATCAAAGTATATGATACAGTGATAGCTTGTTTTCCTTCCTCACAGCACCAAGAAAATACAGCCGATGCCCATTAAACTTTTTAAATAATTATTGGACTAAATCATAAGTTACAAACTTTCATCCATATTTCAAGGTATAACCTTATAAGGAATTAATTGGCAATTATACTAATTTGACTCTAATCACCATCCCCTTTCTGAATCTTTGCTTTCTATGTCGCATATCAGATACTAAAATTCTCTAATGGGCACAGGGACTAGAGACTTTAATAGTAGAAAAGTTATGACACAGCAGCACAATCATAGATTGCAGATAGGAGGAGGGGTGGTCGGTCTTATTAAGTATCGCAAAAAAATCAAGAAAAGAGAAAAAGATCTATTGTTATTGCCTTGGTCAGAACTGAAAACAAGGAAAACAAAAAGACCCATTCCAGTAGGCCACAATAGGATGCATTGACAACCAAAGTTCCACCATGCACATTAACATCTAAGGGAGGAAAAAAATGAACCAATGGGCCATAAGCCCAATGGTATAACCTCTCTTCCCTCAAAGGGGAGGCGAGGATTTTGACTCCGTAGTGCGTAATTTGTAAAATGTGTGTAAGTACTTACCTAACCAAAAAAAGAAAAGAAAAAATGATTTCAAATGATATCATGTTTATCAAAAGAATCAAACTGTACCAATTTGATTACTCTGCAAAGTAAAGCTAAAAGAAGTTTCTCAGACATTAGAATCAAACACAAGATATTAATGCATGTAGAGATTAGCTGAGGCATTTAATCAAACAGTTTATGTACAGTCTTATTATTGGGAATCAAAGAAAAAGCTTGGAACACTCAATGGTGGATGTAAATGGATTGAGAGCCATACCATCACAGAAAAGGTGCATAGATTCTAGGCACCCCTCGTGGCTTCAGAATGGTGTGGATAAACAACCCCAAAAGAAAATCTGAAGCGAGAACAAATTTTCCATTCACGTTTGAAGATAATAAAATAAAAGGGAAATCTCCAGACAAAGGTGTACATGGCATGAGAACAGTAAACAGATCCTACTGTGCATATCAATCAGGAACACTTCAACAACCAACCTATCAAACAAAGTTAAAAATCATGCAAAGAATACATTTTTTTTTGCGTTTCTTTAAAAGACACAATCTATCCATACCATGAAATACTATATCTGAAGCAGAAAAGAGAAATTTTCCCCATGAGCGATGGGTTATTGAATTTGGCATAAGAAGAAATGCAATCAAAGGTGAGTACCGATAAGTAGAACGTTCCGACATGTTTTCAGGTTGACCTTTCTGCAAGATGGAATAGGTGACTTCTTTGTGAACAATGGACTGTGCGTGTGAAGTACTTGGGGACTTTCCAGAGGCCATCAAAGAAGCACCGTCAGAAAACACAAGGCAATCAACATCTGTATATGAGTGTCTTGCCATTCACCATAAATAATTAAAAATAGTCGAAAAGAAGTAGGGAATGAAAATTCAATGATGGCATTGCTGCAAGAAAATAAAGACCCGTACAGTTAGTTCAATTTGAATCTTGAATATCATGCTGGTTCAGAGGAAATGACAATAAGTTCCAGATTAACTTCATACATATCAAAATGCTAAAATGACTACCCAAGCATTTAACAGATTTATCCTTGACCCATCCATTATAACAGTTCAATCTTCGATTCCGGACCACTAGGGAGTGATATCAAGTCAGATACATGATATCATATCATAGGAAAACAATGATATGGATATATTCCCTTCAAACATAAACCATGAAAAGCACATCACATTATATTTTGATATAGTATCAACTGACATAAGTTGTGCACTAGCAAGGACTTACATGACAGTGGACCAGGAGCCATACATTACAGTACTTGACTCCCCTAACCTTACGTGAGATTCTGAGAACATTAGTTGTGTGTGAATACGTACATCTTTGTGTAGTAGTTTTGACCCAAAATCGCTTTAAGACAACTTGAAGAATAAAATGAAACAAAGAGAGAAATTTACTAGCACTTTATAAACAACTAACGTCAATAAATGAAAAAATAACTATAAATCCAAAGTATATGATAGCTTGTTTTCCTTCCTCAAAACCAGCACCAAGAAAATACAGCCAATGCCCATTAAACTTTTTAAATAATTATTGGATTAAATCTTAAGTTACAAACTTCAATCCATATTTCATGGAATAAGGAATTAATTGGCAGTTAAACTAATTTGACCCAAGTCAGCTCCCAGTCTCAGAATCTGTGCTTTCTATGCCACATTATTTCATACTCAACTTCTCTAATGGACACAGGGACCAATGACATTAATAGTGAAAAAGTTAAGATGCAGCAGCACAAACATAGATTGCAGGTAGGAGGGGTGGTCGGTCTTATTTAGTATCACAAAAAAAATTAAAAGGAGAAATGAAACTATTGTTTTTGCTTTGGTCAGAACTGAAAACACGGAAAACAATATGACCAATCCCAGTGGGCCACAATAGGAATGGATTGACAACCCAAGTTCCATCATACCAAAAGCATTTCTCATATACTAGAAGCAAACAAAAAGATATTAATGTATGTAGAGATTTTGGCCATCCCTTGGAAAAATTATGGCATCACGATTCACGGATTGTGTAGAAGGAAATAGGAGCATCGCGTAAATGCTTATAGTTCTGTAATTCATGAACTAGTTATCAAATACCAAAAAAAAAAAAAAAAAAAGTTAAAATTTAATGCTTAACGTTTCATATCAAGTTTGCGACAACCGTAATTGAATTACACCCTTTTGTTAAGGCTTACATTTATTTCAACACAAAAATGCTCCTCCCATTTCTGGGGTTATGATCCTTCAATTGTTGTCTTTGGGCATTCGTCAAAGTTATCGTATCATCATACTCATCTTCAACATAATCCCATTAGATCATATGAGAGAAAAATAGTCTTCATCTTCACATACAAAAAATCATAATTTTCCCCATAAAAAATGGGAAGTGCAGATTGTTGGGCTCCTTGATTTTGTTTGTTTGTAGTCGCCATCACCGTCGATCTTCTTCGGGGTTTGCTTTCCCGTCAATAAGCTTCACGCCGAGTTTGTTCTTGATTGGAATCAAGCTCTGACACCACTTATGTTGGCCGTAGTTTCAACCAACAATATGTTTTCTATGTGAAGAGAAGAAGAAGGAATGAAGAAACAAATATTTTTCTGTATTGTATTGAATTGAGTTCTACTACAAACCTCTTAGACGATACATGTACACACTTGAAACATGCATACACTTTTTTTGTTTTTTTGGTAAGTTGAAACATGCATACACTTAATACATGTATAAATCCAAAAGACATAATGAACATACATGGCATTAAATTTAATTTTAACAACTAACATACATTTTTTACCCAATGACTGAAAAAATACTTTATTACTTCTAAATATCAATGAATACAAAAGTTAGGGACCACTGAGAACATCATAAAATTAAATATAAGCATATTTCCATTGTTTGAGAACATAATCGAAAAAATAAAGGAGTACCAGAAACATTTACAATTATCAAAATTTTAGGTTTGCTTGATTTGTCAATCAAAAAGGGAATTCTCAATAACTCATCAAATAGAAAACTATTTTCAACAATTCTATGAAAACAAGCCTTTTCTTAACAAAGTTTTTAGAAAACAGCTATCTGAAACAGATTTACTACTACATATAAAAGATCATCTTTAAAACACCAAAAAGAAATTATCAAAACAGCATTAGCAAGGGCTATAAAAAAAGGTGGAAAAGTAAAAAGTCAGAGAATTAGTTACCCCACGACATAATCCATATCAGGAGATAGTAAGCTGTCAGCTAGATAAGCTTCGGTGGAGAGAGCATAACCTTTCAGGTTGATTCTCTGTTCCTCCTGGTCAACTCGTTTAGAAACTCGCATTTTCACCACATTAAAAATTGAACTTATTTCAATACCATTTCCATTGCCATCTCCGGCGGTACCCAATTCATGCCAAATCAAGTAGAACAAATCACCACGAAAATGAAGAAATAGCGGTTGACCATTGCTGATATCATAAAACGCAGGACTCAAACCTTCAATATATCCTCGGGCATACATTTTGTGATCCAAATCATATGCAAGTAAGCCTCCACCTCCCCAAACACTAACCCAAATCCAGTACAAAGTATTTTCAAACAATATAGCTCGGCTTCTACAGAGATCATCTTCTAAAATCTCAACCTCTGAATATAGTGTTTCCCAAGAATCTAATCTCACATCACAGGCAACAAGGAAACTAGAATAGATCGAGCCCAATGTAATCCTTTTAGAATCATCGTCACAAACTGCAAACCACCCGCGTTTCGGAAGACACAGCGGCGAAGGTTGAGCCATGAATTTCATTGTATTATTGCTTGGGTTGAAAACCTCCCAGATGGGATATCCAACGCCGTCTCCTTCTTTATTCAATACGGTAAGGATGTAAATCTTACCATCAACAGTTACGGCCTCAATGTACGACCGTGGAACGTCCATGGCCGAACAAGTAAGAATCTTCCACTTGCTGAGCGAGGAGATGTTGCCACATAAATTGTTTGCGTCCGTAGACCTAACGGAGCAACAATGACCGAATCTGTATACAGTGGAGCCCATAACCACGTAGTGGCTCGACCGTGTACTCTCATACCTAGTCAGGCCGATCGGATTGATCTACGTGGTCTTCCTTCTTCTTTCCTTCCAAGTGCAAGTGTGATAGTCGTCGTTGTCGTCCTTGTTTGAAAATTTTATTTCGTACCAATTTATGTCGTCTTTGGAGCGTCCAGTGCGACGCGCGCGAAGATAGACGGTTTTTTCGACTGTTGCAATTGCCATTGCCATTGGCATCAATGAATCGTCGTCGCCGTTCTTCATCGGGTATGGAAATGTCGATCTAGGGTTTTGAAGGTAGGAGACAGAAGTGAGTCGTCGAAGTTCGAATTCAGCCTTTGGGTTTAGGGTTTAGCAGGTTAATAATGTAAAGGGTTAATTACAACGACACCCCTGAGGTTTGCTATATTGACAGCCATATACAATTTAGCTATTTTTTGAACAAATACACCCCTTAGGTTTACAAACTTGAACAATGACACCCCATTTTAAAAAAACAAAGCCAAACACAGCCTTAAGTGACATGAAATGTCTAATATGCCCTAAGATATATTTTAATCCTCACCTAAAATGACCAAACTACCCTCGCAACTCATTTCTCTCTTTCAACATCTCATTATCTCATCTCATCTCATCTCTCTCTCTCTCTCAACCTAGTTCCTCCTCTTCTTCCACACCCTCCCAATCTGTAAATCAAACCCAAAATTCTCTCTATCTCACACACACACACACACAGTATCTCTCAAACCCCCATCTCAAACCCCTAATCTCGATTCTTGCTCGCCGATTCCATGTCGCAGTTCCTCTCATGGCCGAGCCCTCCACCGGCTGAGCCGCCCGCCGTCATCAAGTGTCGGGGAGTTGGGTTTTAGATTCGTGTGATGGGTGACTATCTCGATTCGAAAAGCACTTTTAGGACGACGGCCGGCGAGCAAAATGGAGTGCTCATCCAGTGGAGAGCTTGACTGTGGATAAATTGGTCGTGGAGGACTCGCAGCAGCCGGTGAAGGCTTGGCTGGTGAGGGCTCGGCCGTGTTTAAGATGGCCTTGGCTGTGGGCGACGGAAAACAGCCTCGGTTGTGGGCGACGGGCTGTAAACACTGAACACCGGTGAATAGCTTGGCTGGATAAAATCGGCGGGATTGACTTCGAAACGGCGATGAAGGGCGCGGTTGACTGACAGCGGCGGTGACGGGCGTTGACTCGTCCGAGTTGGACTTGGTGGTGGCAGAGCTCGGATGTGGTGAGCGAGGTTGGTTCAGCTCGGCGGTGGTGGCGATGGCTGTGAGTAAAAAAAAAAAAAAAAAAAACATCAATGTTTTCCATTCATGTTAGAAGGTAAAGTCAGATTTTAGAATTATTTATGGGCATCAAGCCTCTCTGTTACTCATGCCCATCACTAATTTAGGGAAAGAAATCCCCCTCCCCCTAAGAGGGGTGGGGAGAAGAAGCAATTTTGTATGCAGAAATCGAAAGGGTACAAAACTTAGCAGCTCATGCATATTTATATCCCCCACGTATTTTGGCATGATTTGAAGTTCGAACAATAAAAGAACAGATCATTACACAGTTATTCCCTGACAGCAACCATTACTAGACAATAGTATCTCAAAATTAGGAGTTGGACAGGCTGATACATCATGCTTATCAAACAATGGGAAATTCAGGATTCCTTCATAATTTAAAGTTTAGCAAATATAATTTCTGTGTTGTGATAACTACATCTTTAACAAATCATGTAAAGAATCTATTTTTCTGTCTTCAAAAATACTCTACCTGAAGCCGAGAAGAGAAATTTTCCCACGAACGATGGATTATTGAATATGCAATAAGAAGTGCAATCAAAGGTGAGTACCGATATGTAGAACATTTGTATGGGGACTTTCCAGAGGCCATCAAAGAAGCAGCATCAAAAAAGACAAGGTAATCAACATCTGTATATGAGTGTCCTGCCATTTCACCATAAAGAAAAGAGTGAAAGAACTGCAGAGAAAAGAAGTGGGAACAAAAATTCAATGATGGCATTGCTGCAAGAAAATAAAGACCCATACAATTAGTTCAATTTGAATCTTGAATATCATGCTGGTTCAGAGGAAATAAGAAATCTTATTCAATTTCCATTCAGGTTTGAAGAGAGTCAGATTTTTGAAATAAATATATATATAAAATCCAAGGGAAATCTCCAGAAAAGGTGCACGTGGCACAAGAACATTAAACAGATCCTACTGTACATATCAATGAGGAACATTTGAGCAAAGCCCAACACTTCAAAAAACCAACCTATCAAACAAAGTTAAAAATCATGCAAACAATACGTTTTTCATGTTTCTTCGAAAAACACAATCTATCCATACCATGAAATACTATACCTGAACCTGAAAAGAGAAATTTCCCCCATGATTGATGGGTTATTGAATTTGGCATAAGAAGAAATGCAATCAAAGGTGAGTACCGATATGTATAACATTTGTACGGGAACTTTCCAGAGGCCATCAAAGAAGCAGCATCAGAAAACCCAAGGTAATCAACATCTGTATATCTGACCCCCATGTGAGTGTCTTGCCATTCACCATAAAGAATTAAAAAGAGTCGAAGAACTGCTGAGAAAAGTAGGGAATGAAAATTCATTGATGCCATTGCTGCAAAAAAAAAAAAAAAACAAAACAAAAAAAAAAAAAAACAAAACAAAAAAAAAAAGAAAGAAAGAAGAACCCATATGGTTGGTTCTATTACCATCTTGAATATCATGCTGGTTCAGAGGGAATGAGAAAAGTTCCATATTAACTTCATATAGATCAAAATGCTAAAATGACTACTCAATCATTCAACAAAATTAGCCTTCACCCATCCATTATGATAGCTCAATCTTTGATTCCAGACCATAAGGGACAGATATCATATCATAGGAAAACGACGATATGGATATATACCCTTCAAACATAGACCATGAAAAGCACATCACAATAAAATTTGATAATGTATCAACTGAAATAAATTGTGCACTAGCAAGGACTTACATAACCGAGGCTCAGGAGCCAGAGGTTAGGGTTGGACTCCCATAACCTTACTTAAAGTCTAGGAAGCGCGGACACACCTAAAAGGGCAAAGAATCCGTGTCAGACACAGACACGCCCTGACACGTGTCGGACACGCCAAAAAACGTGTCTGAACTTTCTTTTTTTTTTTTTGAGAAGTAAGGCACTTGGGGATTTTAAGAAAGTTTTAGAAACAAAGCTACGTTGAAGTGTAAATATGAGGAGGGTCATTGCATAATTAGTTAAAAGTAGTTGTTTTCCAAAACAATTTAATATTAAACAATTAGATATTTATGCTTATATTTTAGTTCAAATGTTCAAACTCTTGCACGACCATTCTCATTCTCCCACCAACCAAGCTTAGCTTCCGGTGGATGCTCTCTCTCTCTCTCTCTCTCTCTCTCTCTAATTCTTTATCCTCCTTTTTTCTTTCTTCTTCTTCACAAACCCTAGATACTTCTTCTTCTTCTTCTTTTTTCCTTTCACAACAAAATTCTTTTTTTCTCCCTTATACCTTTTCCCTTTTGTTTCCATGAACTTTTTCTCTTCTATGAGTTTTTTGTAACTAAGCCCTATTTCTTTTTCTAACAAAACCCTAATCCTTTTTGTTTCTTTGTTTACTTCTCTTTCTTACTCTTTCTATCATTCTCTCTTATTCCCGGCAAGGCACAATTTTTTTTTCATTATTAGGTTGATAAAAAATAATATTACTCTTAATTTCTTAAAGTAAAAAATCATATATATATATATATTTTTGGCCATATCCGTGTCCTAATTTTTTAGGATTTGTCGTGTCGTTGTGTGTGTCGTGTCGTATCCGTGTCCCTGCCTCTTAGCCTGAGGTACATTAGTTGTGCATGAATATGTGCATCTTTGGCTATTAGAGTCGACTCAAAATGGCATTAATACAACTTGAAAAGAAAAATATAACAAAGAAGATGAAATTTACTAGAGCTGTATAAACAACTAACGTGAAAAAAATAGTAATAATAAAAAAAGAAAAAAAATTAAAAAAGAAGACTATAAATCAAAGTATATGATACAGTGATAGCTTGTTTTCCTTCCTCACAGCACCAAGAAAATACAGCCGATGCCCATTAAACTTTTTAAATAATTATTGGACTAAATCATAAGTTACAAACTTTCATCCATATTTCAAGGTATAACCTTATAAGGAATTAATTGGCAATTATACTAATTTGACTCTAATCACCATCCCCTTTCTGAATCTTTGCTTTCTATGTCGCAATATCAGATACTAAAATTCTCTAATGGGCACAGGGACTAGAGACTTTAATAGTAGAAAAGTTATGACACAGCAGCACAATCATAGATTGCAGATAGGAGGAGGGGTGGTCGGTCTTATTAAGTATCGCAAAAAAATCAAGAAAAGAGAAAAAGATCTATTGTTATTGCCTTGGTCAGAACTGAAAACAAGGAAAACAAAAAGACCCATTCCAGTAGGCCACAATAGGATGCATTGACAACCAAAGTTCCACCATGCACATTAACATCTAAGGGAGGAAAAAAATGAACCAATGGGCCATAAGCCCAATGGTATAACCTCTCTTCCCTCAAAGGGGAGGCGAGGATTTTGACTCCGTAGTGCGTAATTTGTAAAATGTGTGTAAGTACTTACCTAACCAAAAAAAGAAAAGAAAAAATGATTTCAAATGATATCATGTTTATCAAAAGAATCAAACTGTACCAATTTGATTACTCTGCAAAGTAAAGCTAAAAGAAGTTTCTCAGACATTAGAATCAAACACAAGATATTAATGCATGTAGAGATTAGCTGAGGCATTTAATCAAACAGTTTATGTACAGTCTTATTATTGGGAATCAAAGAAAAAGCTTGGAACACTCAATGGTGGATGTAAATGGATTGAGAGCCATACCATCACAGAAAAGGTGCATAGATTCTAGGCACCCCTCGTGGCTTCAGAATGGTGTGGATAAACAACCCCAAAAGAAAATCTGAAGCGAGAACAAATTTTCCATTCACGTTTGAAGATAATAAAATAAAAGGGAAATCTCCAGACAAAGGTGTACATGGCATGAGAACAGTAAACAGATCCTACTGTGCATATCAATCAGGAACACTTCAACAACCAACCTATCAAACAAAGTTAAAAATCATGCAAAGAATACATTTTTTTTTGCGTTTCTTTAAAAGACACAATCTATCCATACCATGAAATACTATATCTGAAGCAGAAAAGAGAAATTTTCCCCATGAGCGATGGGTTATTGAATTTGGCATAAGAAGAAATGCAATCAAAGGTGAGTACCGATAAGTAGAACGTTCCGACATGTTTTCAGGTTGACCTTTCTGCAAGATGGAATAGGTGACTTCTTTGTGAACAATGGACTGTGCGTGTGAAGTACTTGGGGACTTTCCAGAGGCCATCAAAGAAGCACCGTCAGAAAACACAAGGCAATCAACATCTGTATATGAGTGTCTTGCCATTCACCATAAATAATTAAAAATAGTCGAAAAGAAGTAGGGAATGAAAATTCAATGATGGCATTGCTGCAAGAAAATAAAGACCCATACAGTTAGTTCAATTTGAATCTTGAATATCATGCTGGTTCAGAGGAAATGACAATAAGTTCCAGATTAACTTCATACATATCAAAATGCTAAAATGACTACCCAAGCATTTAACAGATTTATCCTTGACCCATCCATTATAACAGTTCAATCTTCGATTCCGGACCACTAGGGAGTGATATCAAGTCAGATACATGATATCATATCATAGGAAAACAATGATATGGATATATTCCCTTCAAACATAAACCATGAAAAGCACATCACATTATATTTTGATATAGTATCAACTGACATAAGTTGTGCACTAGCAAGGACTTACATGACAGTGGACCGAGAGCCATACATTACAGTACTTGACTCCCCTAACCTTACGTGAGATTCTGAGAACATTAGTTGTGTGTGAATACGTACATCTTTGTGTAGTAGTTTTGACCCAAAATCGCTTTAAGACAACTTGAAGAATAAAATGAAACAAAGAGAGAAATTTACTAGCACTTTATAAACAACTAACGTCAATAAATGAAAAAATAACTATAAATCCAAAGTATATGATAGCTTGTTTTCCTTCCTCAAAACCAGCACCAAGAAAATACAGCCAATGCCCATTAAACTTTTTAAATAATTATTGGATTAAATCTTAAGTTACAAACTTCAATCCATATTTCATGGAATAAGGAATTAATTGGCAGTTAAACTAATTTGACCCAAGTCAGCTCCCAGTCTCAGAATCTTTGCTTTCTATGCCACATTATTTCATACTCAACTTCTCTAATGGACACAGGGACCAATGACATTAATAGTGAAAAAGTTAAGACGCAGCCGCACAAACATAGATTGCAGGTAGGAGGGGTGGTCGGTCTTATTTAGTATCACAAAAAAAATTAAAAGGAGAAATGAAACTATTGTTTTTGCTTTGGTCAGAACTGAAAACACGGAAAACAATATGACCAATCCCAGTGGGCCACAATAGGAATGGATTGACAACCCAAGTTCCATCATACCAAAAGCATTTCTCATATACTAGAAGCAAACAAAAAGATATTAATGTATGTAGAGATTTTGGCCATCCCTTGGAAAAATTATGGCATCACGATTCACGGATTGTGTAGAAGGAAATAGGAGCATCGCGTAAATGCTTATAGTTCTGTAATTCATGAACTAGTTATCAAATACCAAAAAAAAAAAGTTAAAATTTAATGCTTAACGTTTCATATCAAGTTTGCGACAACCGTAATTGAATTACACCCTTTTGTTAAGGCTTACATTTATTTCAACACAAAAATGCTCCTCCCATTTCTGGGGTTATGATCCTTCAATTGTTGTCTTTGGGCATTCGTCAAAGTTATCGTATCATCATACTCATCTTCAACATAATCCCATTAGATCATATGAGAGAAAAATAGTCTTCATCTTCACATACAAAAAATCATAATTTTCCCCATAAAAAATGGGAAGTGCAGATTGTTGGGCTCCTTGATTTTGTTTGTTTGTAGTCGCCATCACCGTCGATCTTCTTCGGGGTTTGCTTTCCCGTCAATAAGCTTCACGCCGAGTTTGTTCTTGATTGGAATCAAGCTCTGACACCACTTATGTTGGCTGTAGTTTCAACCAACAATATGTTTTCTATGTGAAGAGAAGAAGAAGGAATGAAGAAACAAATATTTTTCTGTATTGTATTGAATTGAGTTCTACTACAAACCTCTTAGACGATACATGTACACACTTGAAACATGCATACACTTTTTTTGTTTTTTTGGTAAGTTGAAACATGCATACACTTAATACATGTATAAATCCAAAAGACATAATGAACATACATGGCATTAAATTTAATTTTAACAACTAACATACATTTTTTACCCAATGACTGAAAAAATACTTTATTACTTCTAAATATCAATGAATACAAAAGTTAGGGACCACTGAGAACATCATAAAATTAAATATAAGCATATTTCCATTGTTTGAGAACATAATCGAAAAAATAAAGGAGTACCAGAAACATTTACAATTATCAAAATTTTAGGTTTGCTTGATTTGTCAATCAAAAAGGGAATTCTCAATAACTCATCAAATAGAAAACTATTTTCAACAATTCTATGAAAACAAGCCTTTTCTTAACAAAGTTTTTAGAAAACAGCTATCTGAAACAGATTTACTACTACATATAAAAGATCATCTTTAAAACACCAAAAAGAAATTATCAAAACAGCATTAGCAAGGGCTATAAAAAAAGGTGGAAAAGTAAAAAGTCAGAGAATTAGTTACCCCACGACATAATCCATATCAGGAGATAGTAAGCTGTCAGCTAGATAAGCTTCGGTGGAGAGAGCATAACCTTTCAGGTTGATTCTCTGTTCCTCCTGGTCAACTCGTTTAGAAACTCGCATTTTCACCACATTAAAAATTGAACTTATTTCAATACCATTTCCATTGCCATCTCCGGCGGTACCCAATTCATGCCAAATCAAGTAGAACAAATCACCACGAAAATGAAGAAATAGCGGTTGACCATTGCTGATATCATAAAACGCAGGACTCAAACCTTCAATATATCCTCGGGCATACATTTTGTGATCCAAATCATATGCAAGTAAGCCTCCACCTCCCCAAACACTAACCCAAATCCAGTACAAAGTATTTTCAAACAATATAGCTCGGCTTCTACAGAGATCATCTTCTAAAATCTCAACCTCTGAATATAGTGTTTCCCAAGAATCTAATCTCACATCACAGGCAACAAGGAAACTAGAATAGATCGAGCCCAATGTAATCCTTTTAGAATCATCGTCACAAACTGCAAACCACCCGCGTTTCGGAAGACACAGCGGCGAAGGTTGAGCCATGAATTTCATTGTATTATTGCTTGGGTTGAAAACCTCCCAGATGGGATATCCAACGCCGTCTCCTTCTTTATTCAATACGGTAAGGATGTAAATCTTACCATCAACAGTTACGGCCTCAATGTACGACCGTGGAACGTCCATGGCCGAACAAGTAAGAATCTTCCACTTGCTGAGCGAGGAGATGTTGCCACATAAATTGTTTGCGTCCGTAGACCTAACGGAGCAACAATGACCGAATCTGTATACAGTGGAGCCCATAACCACGTAGTGGCTCGACCGTGTACTCTCATACCTAGTCAGGCCGATCGGATTGATCTACGTGGTCTTCCTTCTTCTTTCCTTCCAAGTGCAAGTGTGATAGTCGTCGTTGTCGTCCTTGTTTGAAAATTTTATTTCGTACCAATTTATGTCGTCTTTGGAGCGTCCAGTGCGACGCGCGCGAAGATAGACGATTTTTTCGACTGTTGCAATTGCCATTGCCATTGGCATCAATGAATCGTCGTCGCCGTTCTTCATCGGGTATGGAAATGTCGATCTAGGGTTTTGAAGGTAGGAGACAGAAGTGAGTCGTCGAAGTTCGAATTCAGCCTTTGGGTTTAGGGTTTAGCAGGTTAATAATGTAAAGGGTTAATTACAACGACACCCCTGAGGTTTGCTATATTGACAGCCATATACAATTTAGCTATTTTTTGAACAAATACACCCCTTAGGTTTACAAACTTGAACAATGACACCCCATTTTAAAAAAACAAAGCCAAACACAGCCTTAAGTGACATGAAATGTCTAATATGCCCTAAGATATATTTTAATCCTCACCTAAAATGACCAAACTACCCTCGCAACTCATTTCTCTCTTTCAACATCTCATTATCTCATCTCATCTCATCTCTCTCTCTCTCTCAACCTAGTTCCTCCTCTTCTTCCACACCCTCCCAATCTGTAAATCAAACCCAAAATTCTCTCTATCTCACACACACACACACACAGTATCTCTCAAACCCCCATCTCAAACCCCTAATCTCGATTCTTGCTCGCCGATTCCATGTCGCAGTTCCTCTCATGGCCGAGCCCTCCACCGGCTGAGCCGCCCGCCGTCATCAAGTGTCGGGGAGTTGGGTTTTAGATTCGTGTGATGGGTGACTATCTCGATTCGAAAAGCACTTTTAGGACGACGGCCGGCGAGCAAAATGGAGTGCTCATCCAGTGGAGAGCTTGACTGTGGATAAATTGGTCGTGGAGGACTCGCAGCAGCCGGTGAAGGCTTGGCTGGTGAGGGCTCGGCCGTGTTTAAGATGGCCTTGGCTGTGGGCGACGGGAAAACAGCCTCGGTTGTGGGCGACGGGCTGTAAACACTGAACACCGGTGAATAGCTTGGCTGGATAAAATCGGCGGGATTGACTTCGAAACGGCGATGAAGGGCGCGGTTGACTGACAGCGGCGGTGACGGGCGTTGACTCGTCCGAGTTGGACTTGGTGGTGGCAGAGCTCGGATGTGGTGAGCGAGGTTGGTTCAGCTCGGCGGTGGTGGCGATGGCTGTGAGTAAACGATGGAGGAATGGATTGCGGTTATGGATGGCTCGGATGAGGGCAATGGCGGGACGGTGATGGACTCGATTGTGGGCCTGTGGTGGCTTGATGGACTGCGGCTGTGGATGGCTTGGATGAGGGCGACGACGAGACGGTGATGGGCTCGTGGTGGCTTGATGGACGGCGGGGAAGAAAGGCTCACAGAATGAATGGGAAGATCTAAAAATTATAAGAAGAAAGGATATTTTGATGAGGGTAATTTGGTCATTTTACATGGTCAAAGGGTAAACATGTATTTTCATCATATTTGGGGTGTCATTGTTCAAGTTTGTAAACCTAGGGGGTGTTTTTGTCAAAAAAATGGCTAAATTGTATATGGCTGTCAATATGACAAACCTCAGGGGGTGTGGTTGTAATTAACCCTAATGTAAATGTCTTTTCTTTTGTTTTTTATATTAAAACTTTTCAAATAATTACGTTTATTTCAACACGACGTTGTATAAATGAGTTTGGATTGATTTTAAACGAATTCGGGTCATAAACGAGTTGAAATTAACTTGTTTATTTAATCGTGCCGAGTTACAATTGAAGGGTTTGACATGTGTGACCCGTTTAACTTTACATGTCAGAATAATGAATATGACATATGTAATATGTCTCTTGTTTAAACCCAATTATTATAAACAGCTAAGTCATTTTAACATAAATATTTGGACTAATTGTGACAATTTTTTTTCTAGTCACTGTTCTCATTTTTAAATAAAACTATCATTTAAATCTTTTCTCATTACCTTTTCGTATCTCCTCCCTCAATCCATATACATGTAGTATATATATATTTTACTGTCTTTATTTCTTTCATTCATTTATTTCCTTTTTTTTTTTTCTAAATTGTTGCCATTAGCCTTTTTTGGGTCATTCCATTCATTTTTTTTTTTTTTTAAACAAGAACAAATAAGACAGGGGAATGTTCATCAAATTAGAAAAATTTTTATTAAACCAAATTGTTATTAAATTTTAAACAAGAACAAATAAGAACACGAAAATGTTCATCAAATCTGGAAAAAAATTTAGAAACAGGGGAATGTTTACCAAATTTGTTATTAAGCTATAACAATTTAGAAAAAAATAAGAAAAAAAAAAATGAAAGGAATAACGGAAAAAAGGCTAATGGCAACAATTTAGAAAAGGGGGGGGGGGGGGGGGGATAAAGAAAAAAAGAAAAAAAATAAAGGCAATAAAAAATATAAATATACTACAAGTATATGGATTGAAGGAGGAGATACAAGAGGTAATGAAAAATGATTTAAATGGTAGTTTTGTATTTAAAATGTGAATTTTGTTTTAAAGTATGTAATATTTTTCACGTTCCTTGAGCATGGAGAAAGAGTAATTAATGAGAGTTAAAGTAGCCAATGAGAAGAGCGTTGCTTTGCATTTCTCTTTATTATTTAATTGAATATTAAATGCCTCGTTTTGATAAATAGATCATTAAACGGATTTATTAAATGGGTCGAATTTGAATTTACTTATTTAGTAGACACGATTATGACCCACAACATGAATTGCCATCCCTATATGGTGCACATACTTGGAAACAACAATTTAGCTGGGGCATTTAATCAAACAGTGGATGGATACACTTATTTAACAAAATCAATAAAAAATAATAATAATTAAAAAAGAAAAAAAGAAAAAAAAGAAGCTAGCCCAGTGAGGCTTCAGCAATGAGCTCCTACAATTTCAAGGTAAGATGTAAACAGTCTTAAGATATTTTTTATTTTAAACCCACACAATAGAGCAACCTCAACACCCTCACAAAACAAACAAATAAAAAAGAAAAAAAAGAGTAAAAGGGGATAAATTTATGTGTTGTGGAAGGAGACAACTTCTCA
Source organism: Cornus florida (assembly GCF_030987335.1). Classification (NCBI taxonomy): domain Eukaryota; kingdom Viridiplantae; phylum Streptophyta; class Magnoliopsida; order Cornales; family Cornaceae; genus Cornus; species Cornus florida. Next base: position 15,374,429 of record NW_026775577.1, read on the forward strand.
ATGGATATAGATTTGGTCCAACACCACATTTTATGACGGCATTAATTGAAGTTTTACATGCAATACACTAAAAGCAACAATTCAAACAAGTTCTAATTACAAAATTAAGAACATCAATAAGAAAATCACAGTATCAAAGACGATAAACCTCTTTTTTTTTTTTTTTTTTTTTTGTGGCTTTAAATTCGATTGAATAATAAAAATTCAGGAAATAAATAAATAAAAACCAGTGACCATTAGCCTTTGCGAAATCTCTCAGTACTGTCTTTGATTCATAGCCTCGTCTTTATGCTCATCTCCTCTATATCATTTACAGTCCGCAAACATTGAGAATAAGATTTGTAGATCTTTATGTCTCACTCCAAAAGTCCATTTCAGAGATGGTTTTGGGCATCAAAGAAAAAGATTGAAACGCTCAATTTCTTGAGCAACAAACAACTGAACTCTTATGTTTTTTTCTTTTCTTTTTTAGAATATTAATATAACAATATTCGTCGAATCATTTCATAAAACAATTACTAAAGAAAAATAGGTTAAAATCATAAAATTCTCATTACACCATTATCCTTTTTGTAGTGACAAATCTTGTATGTGTTCCTACGAAAAGGAATTTGTCCATTTTTTTGGGTCTCAAAGACGTGCATCAAATTTATCATGTATCCCACCCTTAATAGGGTTATAAAATGTCGAAATTGATTTTATTATTCAATATTAAATTTAATGCATGATGCAATTTGGGTCAGCTCGGCCCATTTGAATGTATTACGCTACAAAAGCAGCACTCCGGACATGAAAAGTTTCCTCCTAGGACCAAAATATTTGAACCAGATCAATAATAGTCTAGGACTTTTCTGCTGAGAAGTCTAAATGAAATGGGCGATTATGGATGATTCAAATTTATTATGCCTCGATTCTAAGTTGGTTGACCGACTTGTTAATGTAATTGGACTTGGTAACAGCTATGTAACATAAGTCCCACATCGAAAAAGTGTTAGAAGATAAAAACACCATATAGAACTCCAATTCACAAGGACAGGCTTCTGATAGATTGGAAGTGGCGCGGATCAAGAGCTAAGACACAACATAAATGCACAAGAAGCTCATACCAAAATACAGCTTGTAAATTATTACCTGTAAACCACAAAATACAACATAAAGAAAGGAATTAAAATTATATATTTATAATGACACGAAAAGAAATCTGTATTTGTGCTTTAACCAAAGAGAGAGTCTAAAACTTATATCTAAAGCTTCACGTCTCAGTATCACAAAGGAGAAGTCGCTCAATGAGCATTCTTTTGCAATATTCTTGTTATTCTTGTTAGTACTAGCCTCTTTGAGATGTTTAAGGATGTTTAAGCATTTGAACAAAATAATCCATTCAAGGATAATTTTTCCTCCATATTTAAGGATGTTTAAGCATTTGAACGAAATAATCCATTCAAGGATAATTTTTCCTCCATATTTAAGGATGTTTAAGCATTTGAACGAAATAATCCATTCAAGGATAATTTTTCCTCCTTGGACTCTTTGAGATCGAGGGTTCTCTCTTAATATAACTCCATCATTTCTTTTGGATCTAACTTTGGCGGCTAATTTGTTAAAGATCGAGAGTGGTAAATCAATGCTAGGGAGTCAATTCTGATTAATAATAAACTGGCATCTCAAGAAACCACTCCAGCAATATTTCAAAAGTTGGTACAAAGAAGTAGAAGTTTGTAGGGGTTCTTTTTGATCAATGTAATAAACAAATGAGTAATGGTGATATCAAAGGTACAACTATGAGGGAAAAGAGAGAGATGCTTGGTGTAGGAGGAGGAGAAGAAGACCAATCCTCAAGATTGAGATGGTGGTAGGGCAAGTATACAATTTCTTATGACAACTCCCTATTTCTAGTTGTTTATTCTTTCGTAGGATAGTGCTATTTATAGGCCATATTTCATTGATCATTAACCAGTGGTCTCATTTGTGCATGGTTTCTTGCACGGCTCCCAGTTAGGATCACATGGGTAGTCCTAAGGGTCTATAGGAGCCTGAAGGGTCCAATCCCCTCATCGAGCCTTGCACTATGTTGCTTCTCCCCCAGTTAGGGCATTAAATGTTGCTTGACCACCGGTTGGTCGAACCTGACACAACATTAAATATGATTTTAAGGTTTGTTGTCATAATATGTATAATTCCATCATCTTGTTAATTGGGTCTTACTAAGAGCGAATGCACTTCTTGACTTCTCATCCACCAATTCAAGATCCTCCTAAGTTTCCCAAATTTAGATCCCTTACAGCTGCGAAGGCCTTACCTTCGCTTCATGCTATGCATAGACCTGTGGCATTTTGATGGCGAGCTCTCTGGGGCTCCAATCTTTCGATGTGTTACGAGCGTGGTGTGGTACCTGAGCTTAGGGTGCTCGAGGGTTGGTCCCTCGAGGCTTAGTAAGCCTGATGCGATACAAGGACTTGAGGTGCTAAAGGGTTGATCCCTTGAAGCTTGATAGGCGTAGTGTGATACCAGGACTTGAGGTGCTCGAGAGTTAATCCCTCGAAGCTTGGTGGGCCTGGTGTGATACCAGGGCTTAGGGTACTTGAGGCTTGGTCTCTTGAGGCTTGGTAGGCCTGGTGTGATACTAGGGTTTGAGGTGCTCGAGGGTTGGCCTCAAGGCTTGGGGGCCTAGTGTGATACCAGAACTTGGGGTGCTCGAGGGTTGACTCTCAAGGCTTGGTGAGCCTGGTGTAATACTAGGGCTTGAGGTGCTCGAGGCTTGGCGCTCGAGACTTGGGGGGTCTGGTGTGATACCAGAGCTTGGGATGCTTGAGGGTTGATCCTCGAAGCTTGGTGGGCCTGGTGTGCTACCGAGGCTTGGTGGGCCTGGTGTGCTACCAGGGCTTGGGGTACTCTAGGCTTGGTGGGCCTAGTGTGATACCAGGATTTAGGGTGCTCAAAGGATGGTCCCTCAAGGCTTGGTAGGCCTGGGGTGCTACCAGGTCTTGGGATGGTCAATGGATGGTCCCTCAAGGCTTAGTGGGCCTGGTGTGCTATCAGGTATTGGGGTGCTTGAGGGTTGATCCCTCAAAACTTTTGACTTTTCAACCTTAATTAGAATTGTATTGACTTATCAACGTGCCACATCAGCACTTGATAAGTGACACCCACAAAGTTATACCATTCACAAGACAGAAAATGATCCACAAAACCATGGCACAGACAATGGCTCGCAGTTCTCTCGTGTACCAAAGGTGAAGGTAAATGGATTGAGGAGCCATACCATCACAAAAAAGGTGCATATATTCTCAGACACCCCTCTTAGCTTCAGAATGGTGTGGATAAACAACCCCATGAGTAAATCTGCAGCGAGAACATAATATAAATTTCCCACTATTTTTCTGGATTAACAGAAAAAAGAGAGAACAAAATTAAATATCACTAACTTAAAGGAAACAAGCATCAATATTAAATATCACTAACTTTATTAAAAAAAAACATCAATTTTTTTTCTGTTTGATGATAAAGTCAATTCTTAGAATTATTCATGGGCATCACATCTCTTTCTGTTACTCATGCACATCCCTGATTTGGGGAAAGAATCCCCCCTGTCAAATACATTAAGGTTTAAGACCACGAAGTAATATTGGGGACTGTTTGCCTTGAATTATTAGTTAACAGATCATTTGATTCAGATTTGGTTTGAGAGTCTACTTGTCAAGCGAAGCTAAGGAGACTCTTGAGACAAAAGAAAATTTATACACCAGATGGAGGAGATATTCTCAATATATTTGGAAAAAAGAAAGAGAAAAAAAGAATTACATTAATATCAATTCATTTTAATAATGTAGTATACATATTTTTTTTATCAATCTAAAAAGTACCGATAACTTGAATTCTTAATTATTGAATTAAAACGTACTATCACATCCTCTTAATCAAATAAATGACAATATAAATTTACATTAACATTAATTTAGGCTCTTAAAATTGAAATTGAAGAAAATTAAGAGATGTTAGTAAAATACATTTTTAAGCAAACACTTTTTTTTTTTTTTTTCTTAACATAAATGATAAATATATTCCTAGCATTTGATTTTTTTTTTTTATTTATAAATTGAAAACACTTTATACAATTTCTCTTTGAAAGTACTTTTAAACGTAGGGTGAGTTTGATTTTAATGTGTTCTAAATTCTAACGCAACCAACATTGTTATTATGCATAGTAGTAAAAATAAGTAGCCTTTTGGGTCAGCTCGGCCCATTTGGATGAATTACAAAAGTAGCCCTCCGAACAGTAAAAGTTTCCTCCTAGGACCAATATATTTGAAACAGATCAATAGCATCTAATTAATTTCTGCTGATGAAATTGGATGATTCAATTTTATTATATCATGTTTGGGATTCTAATTTGATTGACCGAGGCAATTACCACATGTTACTGTAATTGTACTTGTTTGGTGATTTATAACTGCATAAAAGTCTAGTGGTACCAGTTATGTAATATAGGTCCCACGTCCAAAAAGTGTAAGAAGTGATGAGAAAATTATTTCTATAAAAATACTACATGCACAACATAAAAAAAAACATCATTGCGCTGAGGGCAATGACACAGCTTGTGAGGTCTTAACCGAGGCGTGTCAATTGCTGGTTGAAAACTATTTCCCTCTTTATTGATCTCTTTGGCTTGGTTCCGCTCGGCTACTGAGAATTTTTGAAAGGGCTCCCTTTTTGGGTAAAGCTCTACAATTCTGAGTTCTAAACTTTAATTCAAGGAAAAACACACACCAACTAAATTTTCACCTAAAAATCACAAAATTCCTGAAAAAAAATTGTTTTTTTTATTTAAAATTTTATATAAGAGGGTAAAAAGATATAAAAATTCTTCTCCTTTACAAAAAAAAAAAAATGTTAAAAAAGTAAAAAAAAAAAAAAAAACGTCACCCTACCTATCATTTTTTCATTACACCAACCATAAGGATCATAAAGTACAATTGACTTAAATAAAAGGAACACGAATAATGGACCTGGGCCATCTATTGACACGTTCGATACAAATGGAAGTAACGTGGTTGTGGGCATGGTAGATCCTTTTATTAGGTGCATGATGCATTGGTACTAGCCCGACCAACATTGTTATGCAAAGTAGCCTTTTGGGTCAGGTCGGCCCATTTGCATATTTCAGGACTTTTCTGCTGAGAAGTCTAGATGAAATTGGATATTATAGATGATTCAATCTTATTCCTGTTGGGACTCTAATTTGATTGACCGACACAAATTTATACATGTTAATGTAGTTGTGTTTTTATTATAATTGTTAGATGATCTTGAACTATAACACAAGTCCCATATCGAAAAAGTATAAGAACTTAAAAAAAAATTATAACTATAAAAACACCACATTGGAAGATTTATAAAAAACATCTTTGCGCTTGGGGCAATGACGCAGCCCGTGAGGTTTTAACCGAGGCGCGTCAATTGCTGGTTGAAAACTATTTCCTTTTTTTATCGCTCTCTTTGGCTTGGGTTCTGCCCGGGCTATCGAGAATTTTTGGAAGGGCTCCCTTCTTGGGTAAAGCCCTACAATTCCGAGTTCCAAACTTTTATTCAAGCAAAAACCAAAAATCACACACCCATTATATATTTTGTCAAATTCAATTCACAAGAACATACATTAAGATTTCATCATGGTATCTTCTGGGCGATAATACCCTTTTCTACACACTCCGTAGCTACCTATGGAGAAAGATATATATATAATTCATGTTTCAAAGTTTTCTTCGAACTTGCATGTGGTTCGAATAACGAGAAGTGTGATACGGACAATACCGATGAAAACAAATGTATTACTGTAGTAGTTAAGAAAATTAAACTTGCTTGCCTTTGAATTCAACCAGTGAATTTGATCTCCCATCCATAGTAAAATGTAGGACAAGCCTTCCCATTTAAGCTTCATATTGCACCATGGTAGTATTAAAGGCAACAGGCAGAAGAACCATTCAAAGTACTGCACCGTGAATATCAAAAGAAGATATCAGAAATTCCCATCCAAAGTATGAGCCCATAATTTCAGAAACAAAATTACTTCTGGAAGCAGATAAGAGTGATTTTTCACGTAACAAGACTCGATAGTCCGATTTTCATTTTTAATTAGAACTAAAATAAGAAGGCAAAAAGAGATTTCAATTTCAGTGACAGTACAAGGCAGAGTGTTGAATTCACATACCTTGTTAAATGCTAGAAATGCTACCGTCTGCACAAAGAAACAGAATGGCAAATCCTGAGTGAAGCAGAGAATAAGAACTAGCTGAACAATAAGTTAAGGCAGAAAACATGAGTTTCTCTGATATTGGAAACTCATGGTTGTAGCGTAGATAGATGTGATAAAAATATATGGAAAATTTGTCTTGGATCTGAACGGGTAAGGTGGAATAGCAGAGCCTCATGCAAGAATTCCAAATTATATAGATAGAAGAAAAACCCAGTACAAAAGACAACCACAGCCGACATAATTCTCTCTCTTGAAAACATGTTTTTCAAAGCAACAATAAATGGCATGGACAGTAACTCCCATGCCACTTAAGACTCTGGGCTGACTTAACTTTACAAGAATTCCAATCCATAAGGACAGGCTTCTGAATAGATTGAGAGTGGCAAGGATCAAGAACTAAGCTGATAGGAAGAGCATAGATTATAGGATAGATTCTAAAATGGACAAGACGCCCATACCAAAACGCAGCTTGTAAAATAGTATGTGTAAACCAATAAACATGATACAAAGAAAGTTAGGAATTATAATTATGCATTTATAATGACATGAAAGGAAATCTGTATTTGGTGCTTTAACCAAAGAGAGTGTCTAAAACTTATATCTAATGATTATATCATTTTTAACAAGATTATCCATAACAAACACCATTGAACAATATAAAGCTTCCACACCAACTTCCCCCTTCCATGCCACGATGGAGAGAAGCCTAGTATTCTTAACTGAACCTTAAATACTTTCATATTCCAAGAGCTTCGAGACGTATGAAGCACGGACACGGCGATACGGCAAATCTCAAAAAACATAGGACATGGACACGGCAAGGATACAACAATAAAATAATAATATAATTTATTATTATATATGTAAAATTAATTTTTTGTCATAAATATAATACATTTAAATTCAACCCACCACATTTTATGTTTCTTTCCAAACAAATTAAGGATTTCATTGAAATACAAAGCAGTAACTTAATATCCAAAAGCCAACCAACTTTATTCTTGTAGCCAAACAAATGTAAAAGAGACCAAAGTCACTGAGCCCTTTTCTTATAGCCAAACAAAGCGTACAAGAGAAAAGATTATAATCTTTTCTCTCTCTGCCGTTGCTCTCTCATTGCTATCATCTCTCTTATTTCAACTTTAGACGCCTATTTAAATCAATACACAGTCATACACACGCCTGTTTAAATCGATACACGCAGAGACATACACAGCCATATATATCACAAACATATATGTATGTATATCGTGTCTACATCCTCTGTCCAAAAATACCTCCTAAGTCAGAATACCGTAGCCGTGTCCACTGACGTATCCTCCGGCGTTTTGCAGTTTCCAACGGCGTGTCCGATCGGAAGAAAAGAGATAAAAGGGTTGAACACGTTTACAGCATGTCGGACACGTGTCCGACACTGATATGGCACCATGGTTTGCCATGTCAGTGCTTCATAGTCTGAGACCATGTGTACTTTACAAGGCTACATTTCTTCATTTCAAACAATAGGAGTTTTACATACAAATATTTATAGAGCAAAAGAACAGCCTCCTTAAGGATTCTTAAGCATTTGAAAAAGATGGAATATTTAAGGATCGTTTTTCCTCCTTGGATTCTTTGAGAGGATCCTCTCCAAATATATCTTCCCGTCTGCGTCATTTCTTTTGGATCTAATTTTGGTGGCTAGTTTGCTAAAAGATAGCGAGCTGCAAATCAATGCTAGGGAATTTTCCTATTGTTTGATAAAGAAAACTTTATGAGAGAGATTATTTGGATTTGACAAGAAAAAACTTCTCCCTTAGCTGTGTGAGGCCTCTTGGTTTACTTTCCAAACATGATTCACATGTTGGCATAGGCCAACTCATGTATAACAAGTATTTATATCACATTTAACAAACAGGTATCTCAAGAAACCACTGCAACAATACTTCAAAAGTTGGTATAAAAAAGTAGAAGTTATACCCTTCACGAGACAGATAATGATCCAGAAAACCATGGCACAAACAATGGGCTCACAGTTTCCTCAGGTTCCAATGGTGAAGGTAAATGGATTGAGGAGCCATACCATCACGGAAAAGGTGCATAGTTTCTCAGGCACCCCTCTTAGCTTCAGAGTGGTGTTGGTAAACCACCCCACAAGTAAAATCTGCAGCGAGAACATAACACAAACTTCCCACTAATTTTCTGGATTAACAGAAAAAAAAAAAAAAAACATCAATGTTTTCCATTCATGTTAGAAGGTAAAGTCAGATTTTAGAATTATTTATGGGCATCAAGCCTCTCTGTTACTCATGCCCATCACTAATTTAGGGAAAGAAATCCCCCTCCCCCTAAGAGGGGTGGGGAGAAGAAGCAATTTTGTATGCAGAAATCGAAAGGGTACAAAACTTAGCAGCTCATGCATATTTATATCCCCCACGTATTTTGGCATGATTTGAAGTTCGAACAATAAAAGAACAGATCATTACACAGTTATTCCCTGACAGCAACCATTACTAGACAATAGTATCTCAAAATTAGGAGTTGGACAGGCTGATACATCATGCTTATCAAACAATGGGAAATTCAGGATTCCTTCATAATTTTAAGTTTAGCAAATATAATTTCTGTGTTGTGATAACTACATCTTTAACAAATCATGTAAAGAATCTATTTTTCTGTCTTCAAAAATACTCTACCTGAAGCCGAGAAGAGAAATTTTCCCACGAACGATGGATTATTGAATATGCAATAAGAAGTGCAATCAAAGGTGAGTACCGATATGTAGAACATTTGTATGGGGACTTTCCAGAGGCCATCAAAGAAGCAGCATCAGAAAAGACAAGGTAATCAACATCTGTATATGAGTGTCCTGCCATTTCACCATAAAGAAAAGAGTGAAAGAACTGCAGAGAAAAGAAGTGGGAACAAAAATTCAATGATGGCATTGCTGCAAGAAAATAAAGACCCATACAATTAGTTCAATTTGAATCTTGAATATCATGCTGGTTCAGAGGAAATAAGAAATCTTATTCAATTTCCATTCAGGTTTGAAGAGAGTCAGATTTTTGAAATAAATATATATATAAAATCCAAGGGAAATCTCCAGAAAAGGTGCACGTGGCACAAGAACATTAAACAGATCCTACTGTACATATCAATGAGGAACATTTGAGCAAAGCCCAACACTTCAAAAAACCAACCTATCAAACAAAGTTAAAAATCATGCAAACAATACGTTTTTCATGTTTCTTCGAAAAACACAATCTATCCATACCATGAAATACTATACCTGAACCTGAAAAGAGAAATTTCCCCCATGATTGATGGGTTATTGAATTTGGCATAAGAAGAAATGCAATCAAAGGTGAGTACCGATATGTATAACATTTGTACGGGAACTTTCCAGAGGCCATCAAAGAAGCAGCATCAGAAAACACAAGGTAATCAACATCTGTATATCTGACCTCCATGTGAGTGTCTTGCCATTCACCATAAAGAATTAAAAAGAGTCGAAGAACTGCTGAGAAAAGTAGGGAATGAAAATTCATTGATGCCATTGCTGCAAAAAAAAAAAAAAACAAAAGAAAAAAAAAAGAAAGAAAGAAGAACCCATATGGTTGGTTCTATTTCCATCTTGAATATCATGCTGGTTCAGAGGGAATGAGAAAAGTTCCATATTAACTTCATATAGATCAAAATGCTAAAATGACTACTCAATCATTCAACAAAATTAGCCTTCACCCATCCATTATGATAGCTCAATCTTTGATTCCAGACCATAAGGGACAGATATCATATCATAGGAAAACGACGATATGGATATATACCCTTCAAACATAGACCATGAAAAGCACATCACAATAAAATTTGATAATGTATCAACTGAAATAAATTGTGCACTAGCAAGGACTTACATAACCGAGGCTCAGGAGCCAGAGGTTAGGGTTGGACTCCCATAACCTTACTTAAAGTCTAGGAAGCGCGGACACACCTAAAAGGGCAAAGAATCCGTGTCAGACACAGACACGCCCTGACACGTGTCGGACACGCCAAAAAACGTGTCTGAACTTTCTTTTTTTTTTTTGAGAAGTAAGGCACTTGGGGATTTTAAGAAAGTTTTAGAAACAAAGCTACGTTGAAGTGTAAATATGAGGAGGGTCATTGCATAATTAGTTAAAAGTAGTTGTTTTCCAAAACAATTTACTATTAAACAATTAGATATTTATGCTTATATTTTAGTTCAAATGTTCAAACTCTTGCACGACCATTCTCATTCTCCCACCAACCAAGCTTAGCTTCCGGTGGATGCTCTCTCTCTCTCTCTCTCTCTCTCTCTCTAATTCTTTATCCTCCTTTTTTCTTTCTTCTTCTTCACAAACCCTAGATACTTCTTCTTCTTCTTCTTTTTTCCTTTCACAACAAAATTCTTTTTTTCTCCCTTATACCTTTTCCCTTTTGTTTCCATGAACTTTTTCTCTTCTATGAGTTTTTTGTAACTAAGCCCTATTTCTTTTTCTAACAAAACCCTAATCCTTTTTGTTTCTTTGTTTACTTCTCTTTCTTACTCTTTCTATCATTCTCTCTTATTCCCGGCAAGGCACAATTTTTTTTTCATTATTAGGTTGATAAAAAATAATATTACTCTTAATTTCTTAAAGTAAAAAATCATATATATATATATTATTGGCCATATCCGTGTCCTAATTTTTTAGGATTTGTCGTGTCGTTGTGTGTGTCGTGTCGTATCCGTGTCCCTGCCTCTTAGCCTGAGGTACATTAGTTGTGCATGAATATGTGCATCTTTGGCTATTAGAGTCGACTCAAAATGGCATTAATACAACTTGAAAAGAAAAATATAACAAAGAAGATGAAATTTACTAGAGCTGTATAAACAACTAACGTGAAAAAAATAGTAATAATAAAAAAAGAAAAAAAATTAAAAAAGAAGACTATAAATCAAAGTATATGATACAGTGATAGCTTGTTTTCCTTCCTCACAGCACCAAGAAAATACAGCCGATGCCCATTAAACTTTTTAAATAATTATTGGACTAAATCATAAGTTACAAACTTTCATCCATATTTCAAGGTATAACCTTATAAGGAATTAATTGGCAATTATACTAATTTGACTCTAATCACCATCCCCTTTCTGAATCTTTGCTTTCTATGTCGCAATATCAGATACTAAAATTCTCTAATGGGCACAGGGACTAGAGACTTTAATAGTAGAAAAGTTATGACACAGCAGCACAATCATAGATTGCAGATAGGAGGAGGGGTGGTCGGTCTTATTAAGTATCGCAAAAAAATCAAGAAAAGAGAAAAAGATCTATTGTTATTGCCTTGGTCAGAACTGAAAACAAGGAAAACAAAAAGACCCATTCCAGTAGGCCACAATAGGATGCATTGACAACCAAAGTTCCACCATGCACATTAACATCTAAGAGAGGAAAAAAATGAACCAATGGGCCATAAGCCCAATGGTATAACCTCTCTTCCCTCAAAGGGGAGGCGAGGATTTTGACTCCGTAGTGCGTAATTTGTAAAATGTGTGTAAGTACTTACCTAACCAAAAAAAGAAAAGAAAAAATGATTTCAAATGATATCATGTTTATCAAAAGAATCAAACTGTACCAATTTGATTACTCTGCAAAGTAAAGCTAAAAGAAGTTTCTCAGACATTAGAATCAAACACAAGATATTAATGCATGTAGAGATTAGCTGAGGCATTTAATCAAACAGTTTATGTACAGTCTTATTATTGGGAATCAAAGAAAAAGCTTGGAACACTCAATGGTGGATGTAAATGGATTGAGAGCCATACTATCACAGAAAAGGTGCATAGATTCTAGGCACCCCTCGTGGCTTCAGAATGGTGTGGATAAACAACCCCAAAAGAAAATCTGAAGCGAGAACAAATTTTCCATTCACGTTTGAAGATAATAAAATAAAAGGGAAATCTCCAGACAAAGGTGTACATGGCATGAGAACAGTAAACAGATCCTACTGTGCATATCAATCAGGAACACTTCAACAACCAACCTATCAAACAAAGTTAAAAATCATGCAAAGAATACATTTTTTTTTGCGTTTCTTTAAAAGACACAATCTATCCATACCATGAAATACTATATCTGAAGCAGAAAAGAGAAATTTTCCCCATGAGCGATGGGTTATTGAATTTGGCATAAGAAGAAATGCAATCAAAGGTGAGTACCGATAAGTAGAACGTTCCGACATGTTTTCAGGTTGACCTTTCTGCAAGATGGAATAGGTGACTTCTTTGTGAACAATGGACTGTGCGTGTGAAGTACTTGGGGACTTTCCAGAGGCCATCAAAGAAGCACCGTCAGAAAACACAAGGCAATCAACATCTGTATATGAGTGTCTTGCCATTCACCATAAATAATTAAAAATAGTCGAAAAGAAGTAGGGAATGAAAATTCAATGATGGCATTGCTGCAAGAAAATAAAGACCCATACAGTTAGTTCAATTTGAATCTTGAATATCATGCTGGTTCAGAGGAAATGACAATAAGTTCCAGATTAACTTCATACATATCAAAATGCTAAAATGACTACCCAAGCATTTAACAGATTTATCCTTGACCCATCCATTATAACAGTTCAATCTTCGATTCCGGACCACTAGGGAGTGATATCAAGTCAGATACATGATATCATATCATAGGAAAACAATGATATGGATATATTCCCTTCAAACATAAACCATGAAAAGCACATCACATTATATTTTGATATAGTATCAACTGACATAAGTTGTGCACTAGCAAGGACTTACATGACAGTGGACCGAGAGCCATACATTACAGTACTTGACTCCCCTAACCTTACGTGAGATTCTGAGAACATTAGTTGTGTGTGAATACGTACATCTTTGTGTAGTAGTTTTGACCCAAAATCGCTTTAAGACAACTTGAAGAATAAAATGAAACAAAGAGAGAAATTTACTAGCACTTTATAAACAACTAACGTCAATAAATGAAAAAATAACTATAAATCCAAAGTATATGATAGCTTGTTTTCCTTCCTCAAAACCAGCACCAAGAAAATACAGCCAATGCCCATTAAACTTTTTAAATAATTATTGGATTAAATCTTAAGTTACAAACTTCAATCCATATTTCATGGAATAAGGAATTAATTGGCAGTTAAACTAATTTGACCCAAGTCAGCTCCCAGTCTCAGAATCTTTGCTTTCTATGCCACATTATTTCATACTCAACTTCTCTAATGGACACAGGGACCAATGACATTAATAGTGAAAAAGTTAAGACGCAGCCGCACAAACATAGATTGCAGGTAGGAGGGGTGGTCGGTCTTATTTAGTATCACAAAAAAAATTAAAAGGAGAAATGAAACTATTGTTTTTGCTTTGGTCAGAACTGAAAACACGGAAAACAATATGACCAATCCCAGTGGGCCACAATAGGAATGGATTGACAACCCAAGTTCCATCATACCAAAAGCATTTCTCATATACTAGAAGCAAACAAAAAGATATTAATGTATGTAGAGATTTTGGCCATCCCTTGGAAAAATTATGGCATCACGATTCACGGATTGTGTAGAAGGAAATAGGAGCATCACGTAAATGCTTATAGTTCTGTAATTCATGAACTAGTTATCAAATACCAAAAAAAAAAAGTTAAAATTTAATGCTTAACGTTTCATATCAAGTTTGCGACAACCGTAATTGAATTACACCCTTTTGTTAAGGCTTACATTTATTTCAACACAAAAATGCTCCTCCCATTTCTGGGGTTATGATCCTTCAATTGTTGTCTTTGGGCATTCGTCAAAGTTATCGTATCATCATACTCATCTTCAACATAATCCCATTAGATCATATGAGAGAAAAATAGTCTTCATCTTCACATACAAAAAATCATAATTTTCCCCATAAAAAATGGGAAGTGCAGATTGTTGGGCTCCTTGATTTTGTTTGTTTGTAGTCGCCATCACCGTCGATCTTCTTCGGGGTTTGCTTTCCCGTCAATAAGCTTCACGCCGAGTTTGTTCTTGATTGGAATCAAGCTCTGACACCACTTATGTTGGCTGTAGTTTCAACCAACAATATGTTTTCTATGTGAAGAGAAGAAGAAGGAATGAAGAAACAAATATTTTTCTGTATTGTATTGAATTGAGTTCTACTACAAACCTCTTAGACGATACATGTACACACTTGAAACATGCATACACTTTTTTTGTTTTTTTGGTAAGTTGAAACATGCATACACTTAATACATGTATAAATCCAAAAGACATAATGAACATACATGGCATTAAATTTAATTTTAACAACTAACATACATTTTTTACCCAATGACTGAAAAAATACTTTATTACTTCTAAATATCAATGAATACAAAAGTTAGGGACCACTGAGAACATCATAAAATTAAATATAAGCATATTTCCATTGTTTGAGAACATAATCGAAAAAATAAAGGAGTACCAGAAACATTTACAATTATCAAAATTTTAGGTTTGCTTGATTTGTCAATCAAAAAGGGAATTCTCAATAACTCATCAAATAGAAAACTATTTTCAACAATTCTATGAAAACAAGCCTTTTCTTAACAAAGTTTTTAGAAAACAGCTATCTGAAACAGATTTACTACTACATATAAAAGATCATCTTTAAAACACCAAAAAGAAATTATCAAAACAGCATTAGCAAGGGCTATAAAAAAAGGTGGAAAAGTAAAAAGTCAGAGAATTAGTTACCCCACGACATAATCCATATCAGGAGATAGTAAGCTGTCAGCTAGATAAGCTTCGGTGGAGAGAGCATAACCTTTCAGGTTGATTCTCTGTTCCTCCTGGTCAACTCGTTTAGAAACTCGCATTTTCACCACATTAAAAATTGAACTTATTTCAATACCATTTCCATTGCCATCTCCGGCGGTACCCAATTCATGCCAAATCAAGTAGAACAAATCACCACGAAAATGAAGAAATAGCGGTTGACCATTGCTGATATCATAAAACGCAGGACTCAAACCTTCAATATATCCTCGGGCATACATTTTGTGATCCAAATCATATGCAAGTAAGCCTCCACCTCCCCAAACACTAACCCAAATCCAGTACAAAGTATTTTCAAACAATATAGCTCGGCTTCTACAGAGATCATCTTCTAAAATCTCAACCTCTGAATATAGTGTTTCCCAAGAATCTAATCTCACATCACAGGCAACAAGGAAACTAGAATAGATCGAGCCCAATGTAATCCTTTTAGAATCATCGTCACAAACTGCAAACCACCCGCGTTTCGGAAGACACAGCGGCGAAGGTTGAGCCATGAATTTCATTGTATTATTGCTTGGGTTGAAAACCTCCCAGATGGGATATCCAACGCCGTCTCCTTCTTTATTCAATACGGTAAGGATGTAAATCTTACCATCAACAGTTACGGCCTCAATGTACGACCGTGGAACGTCCATGGCCGAACAAGTAAGAATCTTCCACTTGCTGAGCGAGGAGATGTTGCCACATAAATTGTTTGCGTCCGTAGACCTAACGGAGCAACAATGACCGAATCTGTATACAGTGGAGCCCATAACCACGTAGTGGCTCGACCGTGTACTCTCATACCTAGTCAGGCCGATCGGATTGATCTACGTGGTCTTCCTTCTTCTTTCCTTCCAAGTGCAAGTGTGATAGTCGTCGTTGTCGTCCTTGTTTGAAAATTTTATTTCGTACCAATTTATGTCGTCTTTGGAGCGTCCAGTGCGACGCGCGCGAAGATAGACGGTTTTTTCGACTGTTGCAATTGCCATTGCCATTGGCATCAATGAATCGTCGTCGCCGTTCTTCATCGGGTATGGAAATGTCGATCTAGGGTTTTGAAGGTAGGAGACAGAAGTGAGTCGTCGAAGTTCGAATTCAGCCTTTGGGTTTAGGGTTTAGCAGGTTAATAATGTAAAGGGTTAATTACAACGACACCCCTGAGGTTTGCTATATTGACAGCCATATACAATTTAGCTATTTTTTGAACAAATACACCCCTTAGGTTTACAAACTTGAACAATGACACCCCATTTTAAAAAAACAAAGCCAAACACAGCCTTAAGTGACATGAAATGTCTAATATGCCCTAAGATATATTTTAATCCTCACCTAAAATGACCAAACTACCATCGCAACTCATTTCTCTCTTTCAACATCTCATTATCTCATCTCATCTCATCTCTCTCTCTCTCTCAACCTAGTTCCTCCTCTTCTTCCACACCCTCCCAATCCGTAAATCAAACCCAAAATTCTCTCTATCTCACACACACACACACACAGTATCTCTCAAACCCCCATCTCAAACCCCTAATCTCGATTCTTGCTCGCCGATTCCATGTCGCAGTTCCTCTCATGGCCGAGCCCTCCACCGGCTGAGCCGCCCGCCGTCATCAAGTGTCGGGGAGTTGGGTTTTAGATTCGTGTGATGGGTGACTATCTCGATTCGAAAAGCACTTTTAGGACGACGGCCGGCGAGCAAAATGGAGTGCTCATCCAGTGGAGAGCTTGACTGTGGATAAATTGGTCGTGGAGGACTCGCAGCAGCCGGTGAAGGCTTGGCTGGTGAGGGCTCGGCCGTGTTTAAGATGGCCTTGGCTGTGGGCGACGGGAAAACAGCCTCGGTTGTGGGCGACGGGCTGTAAACACTGAACACCGGTGAATAGCTTGGCTGGATAAAATCGGCGGGATTGACTTCGAAACGGCGATGAAGGGCACGGTTGACTGACAGCGGCGGTGACGGGCGTTGACTCGTTCGAGTTGGACTTGGTGGTGGCAGAGCTCGGATGTGGTGAGCGAGGTTGGTTCAGCTCGGCGGTGGTGGCGATGGCTGTGAGTAAACGATGGAGGAATGGATTGTGGTTATGGATGGCTCGGATAAGGGCAATGGCGGGACGGTGATGGACTCGATTGTGGGCCTGTGGTGGCTTGATGGACTGCGGCTGTGGATGGCTTGGATGAGGGCGACGACGAGACGGTGATGGGCTCGTGGCGGCTTGATGGACGACGGGGAAGAAAGTCTCACAGAATGAATGGGAAGATCTAAAAATTATAAGAAGAAAGGATATTTTGATGAGGGTAATTTGGTCATTTTACATGGTCAAAGGGTAAACATGTATTTTCATCATATTTGGGGTGTCATTGTTCAAGTTTGTAAACCTAGGGGGTGTTTTTGTCAAAAAAATGGCTAAATTGTATATGGCTGTCAATATGACAAACCTCAGGGGGTGTGGTTGTAATTAACCCTAATGTAAATGTCTTTTCTTTTGTTTTTTATATTAAAACTTTTCAAATAATTACGTTTATTTCAACACGACGTTGTATAAATGAGTTTGGATTGATTTTAAATGAATTCGGGTCATAAACGAGTTGAAATTAACTTGTTTATTTAATCGTGCCGAGTTACAATTGAAGGGTTTGACATGTGTGACCCGTTTAACTTTACATGTCAGAATAATGAATATGACATATGTAATATGTCTCTTGTTTAAACCCAATTATTATAAACAGCTAAGTCATTTTAACATAAATATTTGGACTAATTGTGACAATTTTTTTTCTAGTCACTGTTCTCATTTTTAAATAAAACTATCATTTAAATCCTTTCTCATTACCTTTTCGTATCTCCTCCCTCAATCCATATACATGTAGTATATATATATTTTACTGTCTTTATTTCTTTCATTCATTTATTTCCTTTTTTTTTTCTAAATTGTTGCCATTAGCCTTTTTTGGGTCATTCCATTCATTTTTTTTTTTTTTTAAACAAGAACAAATAAGACAGGGGAATGTTCATCAAATTAGAAAAATTTTTATTAAACCAAATTGTTATTAAATTTTAAACAAGAACAAATAAGAACACGAAAATATTACGTGTAAACCAGCCCATACCAAAACACAGCTTGTAAAATATTACGTGTAAACCAGTAAATAAGACACAAAGAAAGTTAGGAATTATAATTATGTATTTATAATGACATGAAAGGAAATCTGTATTTGGTGCTTTAACCAAAGAGAGTCTAAAACTTATATCGAATGATTATATTCTTTTTCAGATTTAAAAGTAGTACTTTTTCTTGTTACTACGACAAGATTCTCCATAACAAACACCATTGAACAAAACAAAGCTTCCACACCAACTTCCCCCTTCCATGCCATGATGGAGAGAAGCCTAGTATTCTTAACTGAACCTTAAATACTTTCATATTCCAAATGCTAACATCAACTGAAATGATTAAATAATTGATACATTCATGTAAATCTCCCATAATGTTATTGTTATTTTCTTTCTTATATTTGATTAGTTTTAGTTTTTATTATTATTATTATTATTTTCTACATGTTCAGAAGTATCCTTCTTAAAAATATATATTTATTCTCAGGGATGGACCTAAATAATTATGTGCGAGGAGGCGGCCTTTAACAATAACAAGATAAAAAAAAAAATTCAAACCTTGAGGTGGGGGCAATAGTAAGGTTTATTTATAATTTTAGTGGGGACAATTTTAAAATTTTATAGGTACATAATTCAAAGCAAAAAAAATTGTAGGTATATAATAGCAACCAAAAAAAAATAAGTGGGAACAATTGCCCCCACTGGACCTTGAATAGGTCTGTGCATGTCTATTCTTAATTATGCGTATAGGGCTAACCCCATGGACAAGGCTCCCTTGCTACGGGTTTGAAGCAATCATATCTCCACGTCCAAGACCTCTAGGTCGTAATGAGCAACCTTGCACCAATGCCCACTCTCATTCTTAACCATACATATGTGTAAAACAGCTTTGCTTGTTAGGAACATTGGGATATTCACTAACTAAGCTATAAAACAAATCCAATTTACTTCATGATGCTGAACTATTCACTATATGGTGAACTGAAACCACAACAACATACATTAAGATTTCAACATGTATCTCCGGTCTATCCCACCCGATAAGCAATAGGGAAGTTCCGAGCCCTGCTAAGGGTCTGAATTTTGCAGGGAGGGGAGTTAGGTTCTGTGCAGCTAGATATTAAAATTTGTTTATTTTCCAATTAAACTCCTTATGCCATTCTTATTTGCCTCAAATATATATATATATATATATATATATATATATATATATATATATATATATATATATATATTTTTGAGGCAAATAAGAATGGCATAAGGAGTTTAATTGGAAAATAAACAAATTTTACCCTAGTCAGCTCCCCCTTCTCTGAATCTTTGCTTTTATGTCCCATTTTTTGATTCCCAACTTCTCTAATGGGCACAAGGACTAATGACATTAATAGTGGAAAAATATAACACAGCAGCAAAATTATATATTGAAGATAGAAGGAGGGGTGGTCAGTATTATTAGTATCACAAAAAATTGAAAAAGAGAACAATATTTACACATTGCAGTAGGCCACACAATAGGATGGATTGACAACCAGAGTTCCACCACACACATTAACACCTAAAGGAGAAAAAAAGAAATGATCTCAAATGGTACCATCTTTATCAAAAGAATCAAAATGTACCAAAAGCATTTTCTCATACACAAAGATATTAATGTATGTAGAGATTTTGGCCATCCCTTTGATAAATTACAGCTGTCACGGATTGCGTACAAGGAAATAAGAGCATCACGTAAATGATTCTAGGTGTGTAATTCATGAACTAGTTATCAGATATAAAAAAAGTATGAGAATTTAAAACTTATCATTTCATATGAAGTTTGTGACACCCATAATTCAATTACACCCTTTTTGTTAAGGCTTACGTTTAATTCAACATAAAAATGCCCCTCCCATTTATGGGTGTTTGGCTGACATACTTAGAAACAATAGTTTAGCTGAGGCATTTAATCAAACAGTTGATGGGCAGAGTTATTTAACAAGATCTAAAAACAAACACAAAACCAAAAATAAAAAAGAAGGGATTTTAATTTGTTGTGAAAGGAGACAAGTTCTCACTTCTCAATAGTTATAGATGTGGTCCACCACCATATTTTATGACTCTGCATTAATTGAAGTTTTTCAGGCAAAACACTTAACACAACAACTACAAAATTAAGAACATCAATAAGTAAATCACAGTATCAAAGACCACGCATTTTTTTTTTTTTTTTTTCTGCAGCTTTATATCGATTGAATAATTGGAATGCAGGAAATAAAAGATAAAAAAAGCAGTGCCTATGTTTACCTTTCGAGTACTGTCTTTGATTCATGGTCTAGTCTTCATGTTCATCTCCTCTATACCATTTACAGTCGCAAACATTGAGAATAAGATCTGTGGATCATCTTCGTCTCTCACTCCAAAATTTCAAAAACCCGTTTCAGAATGGTATTGGGAATCATAGAAAAAGCTTGAAACACTCAATTTCTCATTTTCTTTGAGCATCGAACAACTGAAATCCCATGTTTTTTTCTTTTATTTTTTGGATTGTTATTATACCAACTCATCAAATCATTTCAGAAAATCATTACTAAAACAATATGTATATATATATATATATATAGAGGAGTGTCGATTACTAAAGATAACACTAATTTTGAAACGGATTTAATGTGGTCTTTGTAACAGTAACTTATAAGAATGTGAGTCACGATTATTAAAGATGACACTAATTTTAAAGAGGAATAATTTTTTTCCTGAAAAAAAATTTACATACACCACACACACTTCTTCCTTGAAAATAACCCCAAAAAAATCACTTGGCACAAGACCTTGGTAATTATAAAATATTATTGCTTAGAAAATAACCCTCACAGTATTGCTTTTTCCTTACAAAAACATCATATTCAGAATTTAAAGAATGTGTTTAATGTTTTCATCAATTTAATTATAGTTCTTAGATATGTCATTCAATTAGCACACGTGTCCATTCATGGTGGTTTCACTCTCAAGTCTCAACTTAAAAAAATACATATAAATAATAAATAATAATAATAAAATATATATTGTTTAAGTTAAAAACTTGATGATTTGGGTATTATATATACACACACACATATTAGCTCATTTGGGTATTATAATTAACTTGGTCTAAATTAACTAGTTCAAACATATCTTGATGATTTCAGAATATATTTACAAAGTATTAAAAGTTGTAAGAAAATCATATTTCAGACTCAATATTAGTACGATCATGACAAAAATGAGTAATACTACCTATCTCAAAAATACTAGGTTGAATAAATATCACAGGTTCGAATATATTTATCAATCTAGCATGTACCATTAGTATTGGATTCAACGACCCATCACAACCTCTTAATTAAACAAATGACATTATAAATTTACATTAAACCCATATTGAGAATGCTGAATTAGCGTCTTAAAATTAAAATTATAAAAAATTGAGAGATGGTAAATGTATGACATTTTAAATCAAACACACTAGGTGGGTTTTTTTTTCTGTTTTTATTTTTTTATTTTTTATTTTTAATGACAAACATACTCTTAATACTTGATCAATTTTTATTATTATTTTTTTTCATGACAAACGTGTTAAGAGTTAGTGATTAGCGATTAGTGGTGGTTAGTGGGGAGAAGTGTGAAGGTTCACAGCCGAGCTTCCAAAGATCAGAAAAACAACCTTATCTTTTGGAATATGAAAGTACCTTTCAATTATTATTCAAAATATATTATAACAAAACATATATTTTATTTCGATTAAAACAAAACGCTTAATTATTTGGAGAATAATGGACCTGGGCCATGTATTGACAATGGACATTCGATATAAATGGAGGTCACATGGTGGTGGGTTGGTTCTTTAATTAGGTGGTACTAGCCCAACCCACATTGTTATGCAGAGTAGTAAAAATAAGTAGCCTTTTGGGTCAACTTGGCCCATTTGGATGTATTACGCCTACAAAAGTAGCACTCCGGAGTCCGGACAGGAAAAGTTTTGGAACAAATCAATAGTGTAGATGAAATTGGGGATTGATTAGATGAAGCAATTTTATTTATGCTAGGATTCTAATTTGATTGACCGGTAATCTAAACAGGGAGAGAATTGTATTATACTTGTTTGATATTATGTGACATAATTCCCACATCGAAAAAGTGTATGAAGCGGATGCGAAAATTTTAACTATAAAAACAATACATACATAACATTAAAAAATACATCATTGCGCTTGGGGCAATGACGCAGCCTGTGAGGTTTTAACCGAGGCGCGTCAATTGCTGGTTGAAAACTATTTCCCTTTTTATTAATCTCTTGGGCTTGGGTTCCGCCCGGCCATTGAGAATTTTTGGAAGGGTTCCCTTCTTGGGTAAAACCCTACAATTCTGAGTTCCAAACTTTAGTTTTACACTCACAGCCTAGGAACTTCTGTGGACAAAATAGGATTTTGAATTTATTCAAGTACATTAGTGATATGATTATTATGACCTAAGAGTGGCAATTCGTATTTGTAAGTCACGTTTATTAAACGGGGCACAAACAAGATTTATGTTTAAATTACGTAATTTGCCGCCCCTATTATGACCTAATGATTTTATAATTATTAAAATAACATTATATGATAATTTAAGATATTTCTGAAAGTAATGTATTCGTATCCTTACCAAGAACCAATCATGCATATATCAACCATTCTATTGTTGACTGGGACCAATACTTAGGTAGTCTGAGTGGTGGTCATTTTACACTTTTGGTCCCGGGGTCTAGTGGTTGCAATGCTTGAAAGATATTCATCCTGCCACGTTCTCTCTATCTCTCTCTCTCTCTCTCTCTCTATATATATATATATATATGTATATATATGTGCTAACATGGTGCCCACAACTCCAACTTTGAAGGGAAGTTTTCCAAGCTCTTATGAATGAAGTAGTAGTATACATTGAATCTAAAGCTAGCTCTGAAGCAACAATAGGAAGAAATGGGAAAGTCTCAGAATTGGTTCGGCGTCATTCGAAGAAAGCTTTTCAGGTATTCTCATCATGAAACTGTCATTGTTCTCCACGCCAATAACACCACCACCACCACGAGCTTCACAGAGGATGCAACTGCCACAGAAGATGCAGTCAATCGCGAGATAACAAAATCAGAAGCTGCTTTTTCTTCTCCCTCCAGTAGCCCGACCCCGAAGAAAGAGTTACTATCTGATGAAGACATTGCAGCCATGAAGATCCAAGCCTCTTTTAGGGCTCATCTTGTATTTCACCATTCACCCATCAACATATATATATATCTTCACATATTTCTTTCATGCTAAAAGGGTTCAGCTTTTTAATACGGAGTAATAATTTTTTGTTTTCAAAATCAGACCACTATGAAATTTTGTTTGATTGCAGTTAATGGTTTACATAACTCATGAACTCTCTTAATTTATACATTCTGTGTTTGGTGTGAATGTTTGACAGGCAAGGAAAGCATTTCGAGCGCTGAAGAGTCTTGTGAAGGTGCAAGCGGTGGTTCGCGGAGCCTTCGCGAGAAAACAAGCTCGAATGGCCTTACATTGCATGCATGCGCTTGCCCAATTGCAGGTCACCGTCAGAGCACGCCAACTCCTCAGCAGATGTAGTGATAATTGATTCACAAGTAATACTAGCCACAGAGTTCTTTCATGACAAGTCATAAGCCTTCCAGTGGCGAGAGAGACCAAACAATTAGGTCGTTTCAGCTAAAGGGCAAAACCGGCATTTTAGCTGATCGAATGAATCTCCAAATTGATTTAGAGAACTCATAATCAAAGAAAAGATGGGAGTAGGATTCTTTATAGGACAACTTAATTAGAGTTGAAGTTTGGCAGAGATACCAACAACCTGTTTCCAATTTCTAATTAATTTTATTCTTTGCATTTTTAATATTTTATATATATTCAAATTATGATTACTTTTTAACTTTATTTGTTTAAATCTTTATTTATTGTCCGTTAACAATTTGTTTGTAATTTTTTAAAATTTTGCTTTGACTTTTTATTTTTTTAGTATGCTTACAAGTAATGTAACTTGAAACTAACTCAAAATCACGTTAAATTTTTCTTGTGGAGATTTGGTGATATAAGCAATTCCAATTAACTCAACTTTTTAACCCAAAAATTTTAGTGTCAAACTCGAGTTTAAAAATTCAAAAATAAATAGATTGGGTTTGGGTAGAGTAATTAGGGTTGGAGGTCAGTTTATTTCCTAACAACGTAATTTTCATTACAAATTGTATCGATTAATAATTTCAAAACGCCAAAAAAACAAAATAATAAATCATTGAGAGTTTAACATTTCATATATCAAATTGAGCACGAGTCATACCTCTAAGTCGCCTTCTCTGGCTGTGTTGTATGGTTTTATTTATTTATTTATTATTTTTTTATTTCTCTAAGATATATTTGGATTTATTCCTTTGTTTCCTAACGACAAAGTTCAACTCAATAAACCACCCTTGAATACTCTCAATAATAATAATAATAATAATAAAAAGAGATATTATTTAAGTTTAAAACTTGATGATTTGGGTTTTATAATATATATATAGCACATTTGGGTATTTTAATTACCTTGTTTAAATAAACTAGTCTAAACACGTCTTGATGATTTTAGAATATATTTATTTGGGGAGAAAAAAATTATTTTAGAATATATTTACAAAGTATTAAAAGTCAGAAGGAAATTACACTTGAGACCCAATGCTAGTACGATCATCGTGGTTGATAACAAAACGAGTAATGCTACTTAACTCAAAAACTAAATTGAACAAATATCACAGAAGACTCCATAATCAATTGATATATTCATGTAAATCTCGCAAAATATTTTTGTTATTTTCTTTCTTATATTTGATTTGTTGTTATTGCCGGCAAATACATTAAGGCTTAAGACCATGAAGTAATATTGGGGACCGTTTGACTTGAATTATTAGTTAACGGATCATTTGATTGAGATTTGGTTTGATCATGCTGAGTCTACTTGTCAAACGAAGCTAAGGAGAATGTTGAGACAAAAGAAAATTTATCCGCTAGATTGGGAAAAAAGAAAGAGAGAAAAAGAATTACATTGTAATATTTGATTCTTTTATTTATGAGTTGGATGCATGAATATCAATTCACTAGTGTCCTGTGTATATGTATATATATATATATATATATATATATATATATATATATAGATATATATTTTATCAATCTATAAAGTACCAAAACTTGAATTTTTAGTCATTGAATTGAAAGGTGATACCACAGCCTCTTAATTAATCTAAATTAGGATCGTAAAATTGAAATTATAAAAAATTAAGAGTTGTTAACTAAATACATTTTTAACCAAATACACACTTTTTTTTTTCTTAACATAAATGACAAACATATTTATAATATTTTTTAATGGACGAGTGATCTAGCGGTATCAGTCTCTTATTTCAAAAGGAAGTTAGGAACATGTGTGTGAGTACCAACTAAAAAAAAAACATATTTCTAATATTTAATTTTTCTATTTATAATTGCAAATATGTAATTTCACTTTAAAAGTACTCTTAAAACATAAGGTGCGTTTGCCCTTTCGGGTCAGCTCGGCCCATTTGGATGAATTACAAATTAAAAGTAGCCTTCGGAGCAGGAAAAGTTTCCTCCTAGGACCAATATATTTAAAACAGATCAATGTTTGATTGGGATTCTAATTTGATTGACCGAGGCAATTTTCACATGTTAATGTAATTGTATATGATTTTGAACCGCATAAAAGTCTATTTGTAAAGTTATGTGACATAAGTCCCACATCGAAAAAGGTAAGAAATTGATAAGACTGAGTGTAATTATAAAACACTACATACACAGCATAAAACAATCACATCATTGCGCTTGGGGCAATGACGCAGCTTGTGAGGTTTTAACCGAGGCGCGTTAATTGCTAATTGGAAACTATTTCCCTTTTTATTGATCTCTTTGGCTCGGATTCCACTCGGCCATTGAGAATTTTTGAAAGGGCTCCCTTCTTGGGTAAAGCCCTACAATTTTAATTTCTAAACTTTAATTCAAGCATAAACCTATTTAATTAAAAATTTAATTAAATAAAAATTATAACAAATTTAATTTAAAATTTAAACAAAATTTTTTCCGATTATAATATAATATAATTATAAGAGATGAATTTAAAATTAAAACAAATTTAATTTAAAATTTAAACAAAAATTTTTCCGATTATAATTATAAAACATTCAATACTACCAAATATAACCACCCAACAACCCAACGATTGTTGTTTGGCATCAACATAACAGATAATTTGATTCTATAGTCTAAAAGATGTTTATAATTACATATTCATGATTCACCATTCTATTGTTGCCTGTGGCCAATAATTACGTAGTCTAATGGTGGTCATTTTACACTTTTGGTCCCACAGGATTCAGTTGCTGGAATGCTTCAAAGACATTCATTCTATCACGTTCTCTCTCTCAATATATATATATATATATATGTGTGTGTGCTAACATGGTGGAGATCGGAAAAGCTTTCTCCGAATAACTTGAATAAGGCCAAACCAATTCTGTGACTTTCCATTTCTTCCTATTGTTGCTTCAGACCTTGCTTTAGATTCAATGTATACTTCTACTTCATTCATAAGAGCTTGGAGAAGTTCCCTTAAAGGTTGGAGTTGTGGGCACCATGTTAGCACATATATATATGGTGCTACCATGGTGCTAACATATACCATGGTAGCACCATATATATATGTGCTAACATGGTGCCCACAACTCCAACCTTTAAGGGAACTTCTCCAAGCTCTTATGAATGAAGTAGAAGTATACATTGAATCTAAAGCAAGGTCTGAAGCAACAATAGGAAGAAATGGAAAGTCACAGAATTGGTTTGGCCTTATTCAAGTTATTCGGAGAAAGCTTTTCCGATCTCCACCTCCTCCTCATCATGAAACTGTCATTGTTCTCCACACCAACGCCACAAGCACCAGCTTCACGGACGAAGCAACCGCCACAGAAGCAGCAGTCAATAGCGAAATCACAAAACCAGAAGCTGCTTTATCTTCTCCCTCGAAGAAAAAGCTCCTATCCGAAGATGACATTGCAGCCATGAAGATCCAAGCCTTTTTTAGAGCTCATCTTGTATTTCACCCTTCACCCATCAACATTTCTTTTCATGTATCTATTTCAGGAATTAGGAACCTAATCCATGCATGGCACAAGAAGAGTGGAGGTCACTTCACATGTAGTTTGGTAGTCATAGATAAAGTGGGCCCTATTCCATGTGGAATGATCTGCACTTTTCAATGTGCACAACCCATGCATGTTGTGTATAGGAGAGATTCCTAAGTTCCTAGTGACTAATATAATGATTTTACATATATGACTCGTGAGCTCTCTTTATTTATCGTTTGGTATGTGAATGTTGACAGGCAAGGAAAGCATTTCGAGCTCAAGAGTCTTGTTAAGGTGCAAGCTGTGATTCGCGAAGCCTACGTGAGAAAACAAGCACGAATAGCCTCGCAATGCATGCACGCACTTGCCCGGTTGCAGGTCACCCGTCAGAGCTCGTCAACCCCTCAGTAGATATAGTGATAATTGATACTTGATTCATGAGCTATGATCTAAAAATTGATTTGAGTCTTTCTAGAGGATAAACCTCAACATAAAATCGAAGAGTAATGGCAGGTGAATTAGAAGAATTCATTTATATTTGGTTAAATCTTTTAAAAAGTAACACCTTTATTATTATGTCTATTTGTTTATCTCTCTCTCTCCCAAACTTGTCCAGCCTTTGATTAAGATGCTCGTGAGATTCTCGAATAGTCATGGTGCATGCTTCAATAATTTATGTTTTCTTTGCTTCATATAACACTAGTATATATATGGTCCAAGTCGATGTAGTCAAATTATATATTTTTCAACAATTCTATGAAAGCAAGCATTTTCTTAACAAAATTTTTGGAAAACAGTCATCAGAAACAGATTTACTACTACATATAAACGGTATCTTTAAAATACCAAAAAGAAATTATCAAAACAGCATTAGCAACAAAAACCAAATCTGAATACAGTGGAGCCCACAAACACTTAGTGGCTCGACCTTGTACTCTCATCATAGTCAGGCTGATTGGTTTGATGACCGTGGTCTTCCTTTTTCTTTCCTTGCAAGTGTAAGTATGGTGGTCGCCATAGTTGGAGCGGTTTGATTGCAGAAGAGCAAAAAAATCGTCCTAAAATTATACCATTGTTGCATAATGTTTCTAAACTATTTTTAAAAGCAACTTGGCCCCCTCAATTATTAAAAGCAAGCAAAATGGCCCTTTAAGGCCATCGGAAACAAATTTTCGACAGGAAAAGCGATACAATTACTAATTTACCCTTAGTTAATAATTTATTATAAAAATATAAAATTCATGAATGTGAAATACCAATAATGCCCTCATATTTTTAACAAAAAAACAAAGGTAGTTTGGCCTTTTAATGAATTTTGTTTAACAACACACACACAAAACCAAGGAGAATAGAATAATAAACCTCAAAAGCTCCAACTAAGTGAGATTTATCGAAACTTCAAGTGAGTGTAATTTTATTTACCCTACTTTATATAGGATCAAAATCGTCTCCTGTGCAACAATAGGACCGGTCACAGCCACTGAGTTAAAATCGTAAAAGTTAAAAATTAAAAAAGCAAAACTTTTATATATACATACACACATACATACGAGACCAAATCAAAACTATACCAACTTTTTACTCTTTTTTTTTTTTTTTTTTTTACACAAATATTTCCCTAATCTACAACTTCTTGTATATCACAACATTTCTCTAACCTACATCCTAACTTTTTTCTTACTAACATCTCACTTATTGTACAAATACATAAATAAACATATCTTAGTATAAATTGTATATCACAACATTTTCCTAACTAACATCACACGATTCATTATTTTATCTTGTTTGGAATGTACGTTAGAAAAATGTTAGGATGCTAGTAAGGAGAAAGTTGGAAAATATTGCAATTTGTTAAGGAGAAAGTTAGAATGTATAAACTTTCTATGTTTGCACTAAAAACTGACTTACCTACATCTCAACTTTCCTCTTACTAACATCCCAACTTTCTTCTTACCAATATCACACTATTCATTACTTTATCTTTGTTTGGGATACACGTTAGAAAAATGTTGGGATGCTAGTATGGAGAAAGTTGGGATGTACGTTAGGAAAATATTGTGAAGCAAGACCAACATCCAAACATTTTTCTAACAAGAGAAATAGATTAATAGTAGATCATATTCCACGAAAATATTAGTATGTACATTCGAAAAATATTGAGATGCTGTTAAGGAAAAAGTTGGGATATATAGATTTTGTATATATCACTAAAAACTGACTTGCTCTCTTTTGTTTTTTTTGACTAAGTGACGTGACGAACTTTGTATGTATACGCTAATACGTCTTTGGTAAAAATTGATTTACTTTATTTTCTCTTCTTTGACTAACTGACGTGGCAAAATGGTGTTCACATATTATTCACAAGCTGGGATATATTCATTGTTGCCCAGAAGACAATTTTGATCCACTTTATATACTACATAATCTACAGAATCTCTCTCCTGGACACCGATCACTTCAACAAAATGGACCATCAGTGAGAATAGTACTCCGTATATTTTTCTTATTCGGTCGCGCACTTTGATCACATTATTGTAGGTAGGTAAAATTTGAAACTAGTTGAAGTTGACTGATTCAATTTCAAGTTGCCTTGTAATCCACTTGTAATATACAGCAAAATGACCACCTATATGTAAAATTAGTGACGATTAAGTTGGTAAACAAAACTGCACAGTTTTTGAACATTGACAAGGGTGACAAACAATGTCAAGTACGACAGAACAGAACAAAAGAAATTAGAAAAACAGGTGACATAAATAGTAGTTCTGCAACCAAAGGGTCCAATGGTATAATATTTGTACTCTTATGTTTTATTCTATTCTTTTTTGGAGTGTTAATATAGCAATATTTGTTGAATCATTTCATAAAATAATTACTAAAAAAAATAGGTTAAAATCATAAAATTCTCCTATATACTATTACACAGATGTGCATCAAATTTATCACGTCTCTTGTATCCCACCCTTAATTGGGTTATAAAATGTCGAAATTGATTTTATTATTCAATATTAAATTTAAAATACATATATTTTTTAAATTACAAAAAAGTGTAGTATATATAATTATTACATTCTTTAATGACAAATTTCCAGGATTGGCCGATTGTAAAATATAATCACAGTACTGTGCGTTTTTTTTTAGGAAAAGTATTCATACTTTGAAGAATGTGCTTAATTTTTTTTTTTTTTTATCAATATCAAATTGTCAATTCACTTTAAAAGTGTAGTATATTTATTTTTTCATCAATCTAAAACAAAAAATTAACTTGAATTCTTAGTTATTGGATTGGTAACCAAAAAAAAAAAAAACACAAAGTTATTGGATTGAAACGTGATATACATTCTCTTAATTAAGCAAATGACAATATAAATTAAAATGTTCATGCAAAAATATAATCGGAATTTCTAACAAAACATTTATTTTGTTTCCGTTACAAAATGCGTGCCAGCCCAACTACAGAGGTTGATTACTTGCGGAAATCAAATACTGGGTTCAGTGAGAATAATGAAGCTGGGCCATCTATTAACACTGACATTCGATACAAATGGAAGTCGCATGGAGGTGGCCTGGTTGGTCCTTTTATTAGATGCATCATGCAAAGAAGCCTATTGGGCTAGCTCGGCCCATTTGCATAGGTTAGGACTTTTCACTAATTGGATATTATTATTAGATGATTCAATCTTATTCCTGTTGGGATTCTAATATGATTGACCGACACAATTTATCACATGTTAATGTAATTGTTGATGATTTTGAACTATATCACAAGTCCCATATCGAAAAAGTACAAGAACTTGAAAAAAATTATAACTATAAAAACACCACATGGAAGATTTAGAAAATACATCATTGCGCTTGGGGCAATGACGCAGCTCGTGAGGTTCTAACCGAGGCGCGTCAATTGCTGGTTGAAAACTATTTCCTTTTTTTATCGCTCTCTTTATTTATGTTGTGTATAGGAGAGATTCCTAAGTTCCTAGTGACTAATATAATGATTTTACATATATGACTCGTGAGCTCTCTTTATTTATCGTTTGGCATGTGAATGTTGACAGGCAAGGAAAGTATTTCGTGCTCAAGAGTCTTGTTAAGGTGCAAGCTGTGATTCGCGGAGCCTACGTGAGAAAACAAGCACGAATAGCCTCGCAATGCATGCACGCACTTGCCCGGTTGCAGGTCACCGTCAGAGCTCGTCAACCCCTCAGTAGATATAGTGATAATTGATACTTGATTCATGAGCTATGATCTAAAAATTGATTTGAGTCTTTCTAGAGGATAAACCTCAACATAAAATCGAAGAGTAATGGCAGGTGAATTAGAAGAATTCATTTATATTTGGTTAAATCTTTTAAAAAGTAACACCTTTATTATTCTGTCTATTTGTTTATCTCTCTCTCTCCCAAACTTGTCCAGCCTTTGATTAAGATGCTCGTGAAATTCTCGAATAGTCATGGTGCATGCTTCAATAATTTATGTTTTCTTTGCTTCATATAACACTAGTATATATATGGTCCAAGTCGATGTAGTCAAATTATATATTTTTCAACAATTCTATGAAAGCAAGCATTTTCTTAACAAAATTTTTGGAAAACAGTCATCAGAAACAGATTTACTACTACATATAAACGGTATCTTTAAAATACCAAAAAGAAATTATCAAAACAGCATTAGCAACAAAAACCAAATCTGAATACAGTGGAGCCCACAAACACTTAGTGGCTCGACCTTGTACTCTCATCATAGTCAGGCTGATTGGTTTGATGACCGTGGTCTTCCTTTTTCTTTCCTTGCAAGTGTAAGTATGGCGGTCGCCATAGTTGGAGCGGTTTGATTGGAGAAGAGCAAAAAAATCGTCCTAAAACTATACCATTGTTGCATAATGTTTCTAAACTATTTTTAAAAGCAACTTGGCCCCCTCAATTATTAAAAGCAAGCAAAATGGCCCTTTAAGGCCATCGGAAACAAATTTTCGACAGGAAAAACGATACAATTACTAATTTACCCTTATTTA
This sequence comes from Cornus florida, assembly GCF_030987335.1. Classification (NCBI taxonomy): domain Eukaryota; kingdom Viridiplantae; phylum Streptophyta; class Magnoliopsida; order Cornales; family Cornaceae; genus Cornus; species Cornus florida. The sequence goes on from NW_026775577.1 coordinate 15,406,779, forward strand.
ATAATTTATTATAAAAATATAAAATTCATGAATGTGAAATACCAATAATGCCCTCATATTTTTAACAAAAAAACAAAGGTAGTTTGGCCTTTTAATGAATTTTGTTTAACAACACACACACACACACACACACAAAAAACCAAGGAGAATAGAATAATAAACCTCAAAAGCTCCAACTAAGTGAGATTTATCGAAACTTCAAGTGAGTGTAATTTTATTTACCCTACTTTATATAGGATCAAAATCGTCTCCTGTGCAACAGTAGGACCGGTCACAGCCAGTGAGTTAAAATCGTAAAAGTTAAAAATTAAAAAAGCAAAACTTTTATATATACATACACACATACATACGAGACCAAATCAAAACTATACCAACTTTTTACTCTTTTTTTTTTTTTTTTTTTTCTTCTACACAAATATTCCCCTAATCTACAACTTCTTGTATATCACAACATTTCTCTAACCTAAATCCTAACTTTTTTCTTACTAACATCTCACTTATTGTACAAATACATAAATAAACATATCTTAATATAAATTGTATATCACAACATTTTCCTAACTAACATCACACGATTTATTATTTTATCTTATTTGGAATGTACGTTAGAAAAATGTTGGGATGCTAGTAAGGAGAAAGTTGGAAAATATTACAATTTGTTAAGGAGAAAGTTAGAATGTATAAACTTTCTATGTTTGCACTAAAAACTGACTTACCTACATCTCAACTTTCCTCTTACTAACATCCCAACTTTCTTCTTACCAATATCACACTATTCATTACTTTATCTTGTTTGGGATACACGTTAGAAAAATGTTGGGATGCTAGTAAGGAGAAAGTTGGGATGTACGTTAGGAAAATATTGTGAAGCAAGACCAACATCCAAACATTTTTCTAACAAGAGAAATAGATGAATAGTAGATCATATTCCAAGAAAATATTAGGATGTACATTCGAAAAATATTGAGATGCTGTTAAGGAAAAAGTTGGGATATATAGATTTTGTATATATCACTAAAAACTGACTTGCTCTCTTTTGTCTTTTTTGACTAAGTGACGTGACGAACTTTGTATGTATACGCTAATACGTCTTTGGTAAAAATTGATTTACTTTCTTTTCTCTTCTTTGACTAACTGACGTGGCAAAATGGTGTTCCCATATTATTCACAAGCTGGGATATACTCATTGTTGCCCAGAAGACAATTTTGATCCACTTTATATACTACATAATCTACAGAATCTCTCTCCTGGACACCGATCACTTCAACAAAATGGACCATCAGTGAGAATAGTACTCCGTATATTTTTCTTATTCGGTCGCGCACTTTGATCACATTATTGTAGGTAGGTAAAATTTGAAACTAGTTGAAGTTGACTGATTCAATTTCAAGTTGCCTTGTAATCCACTTGTAATATACAGCAAAATGACCACCTATATGTAAAATTAGTGATGATTAAGTTGGTAAACAAAACTGCACAGTTTTTGAACATTGACAAGGGTGACAAACAATGTCAAGTACGGCGGAACAGAACAAAAGAAATTAGAAAAACAGGTGACATAAATAGTAGTTCTGCAACCAAAGGGTCCAATGGTATAATATTTGTACTCTTATGTTTTATTCTATTCTTTTTTGGAGTGTTAATATAACAATATTTGCCGAATCATTTCATAAAATAATTACTAAAAAAAATAGGTTAAAATCATAAAATTATCCTATATACTATTACACAGATGTGCATCAAATTTATCATGTGACTCTTGTATCCCACCCTTAATTGGGTTATAAAATGTCGAAATTGATTTTATTATTCAATATTAAATTTAAAATACATATATTTTTTAAATTACAAAAAAGTGTAGTATATATAATTATTACATTCTTTAATGACAAATTTCCAGGATTGGCCGATTGTAAAATATAATCACAGTACTGTGCGTTTTTTTTAGGAAAAGTATTCATACTTTGAAGAATGTGCTTAATTTTTTTTTTTTTATCAATATCAAATTGTCAATTCACTTTAAAGTGTAGTATATTTATTTTTTCATCAATCTAAAACAAAAAATTAACTTGAATTCTTAGTTATTGGATTGGTGACCAAAAAAAAAAAAAAACACAAAGTTATTGGATTGAAACGTGATATACATTCTCTTAATTAAACAAATGACAATATAAATTAAAATGTTGATGCAAAAATATAATCGGAATTTCTAACAAAACATTTATTTTGTTTCCGTTACAAAATGCGTGCCAGCCCAACTACAGAGGTTGATTACTTGCAGAAATCAAATACTGGGTTCAGTGAGAATAATGGAGCTGGGCCATCTATTAACACTGACATTCGATACAAATGGAAGTCGCATGGTGGTGGCCTGGTTGGTCCTTTTATTAGATGCATCATGCAAAGAAGCCTATTGGGCTAGCTCGGCCCATTTGCATAGGTTAGGACTTTTCACTAATTGGATATTATTATTAGATGATTCAATCTTATTCCTGTTGGGACTCTAATATGATTGACCGACACAATTTATCACATGTTAATGTAATTGTCGATGATTTTGAACTATATCACAAGTCCCATATCGAAAAAGTACAAGAACTTGAAAAAAATTATAACTATAAAAACACCACATGGAAGATTTAGAAAATACATCGTTGCGCTTGGGGCAATGACGCAGCTCGTGAGGTTCTAACCGAGGCGCGTCAATTGCTGGTTGAAAACTATTTCCTTTTTTTATCGCTCTCTTTGGCTTGGGTTCTGCCCGGGTTATCGAGAATTTTTGGAAGGGCTCCCTTCTTGGGTAAAGTCCTACAATTCCGAGTTCCAAACTTTTATTCAAACAAAAACGAAAAATAAGGGCTCCCTTCTTGAGTAAAGATTTACAATTCCGAATTCCAAACTTTAATTGAAGCAAAAACGAAAAATCACACACCCACTATATGTGATCTTACCAGAGGAGCCGCCAATAAAGTCAATCAGATTCCTATTTAAATTCAATTCACTTCATGATGCAGAACTATTCAATATATGGTGAACTGAAACCACAAGAACATAACCGATAGGGACCGAGCTAGATATCTATATATTTATAATTCATGTTTCAAAGTTTTCTTCGAACTTGCATATATAATTCATGTTTCAAAGTTTTCTTCGAACTTGCATGTCGTTCGAATAACGGGAAGTGTGGTGATGGATAATACCGATGAAAACAAATGTATTACTGTAGTAGTTAAGAAAATTAAACTTGCTTGCCTTTGAATTCAACCAGTGAATTTGAGCTCCCATCCGTAGTAAAATGTACAAGAAGCCTTCCCATTTATGCTTCATATTGCACCATGGTAGTATTAAAGGCAACAGGCAGAAGAACCATACAAAAGTACTGCACTGTCATGACCTGCCAAAAAATAATAACCAATAAAACATAAGAATATCAAAAGAAGAACCCTATCAGAAATTCCCTATCCAAAGTATGAGCCCATAATTACAGAAATAAAATTACTTCTGGAGCCAGATAGAGTAATTTTTCACGTAAGAAGACTCAATAGTCCGATTTGCATTTTTAATTAGAACTAAAATAAGAAGGCAAAAAGAGATTTCAATTTCAGTGACAGTAAAAGGCACTAGGTTGAATTCACAAACCTAGTTAAATGCTACAAATGCTACTGTCTGCACAAAGAAACAGAATGGCAAATCCTGAGTGAAGTGGAGAGTAAGAACTAGCCGAACAACAAGTTGAGGCAGAAAACAGATGAGTTTCTCTAAGATTAAAAACTCATGGTCGTAGTTTAGATAGATGTGATAAAAATATATGGAAAAATTGTGTCTTGGATCTGTACGGGTAAAATGGTATGGCAGAGAGCCTCATGCAAGAATTCCAAATTATATAGATAGAAGAAAAACCCAGTACAAAAGAAGAAGACAGCCACAGAGATCAGTCCCAACATAATTCTCTCTTGAAAACATGTTTTTCAAAGCAACAATAAATGGCATGGACAGTAACTCCCATGCCACTTAGACTCTGGGCTGACTTAACTTTACTAGAATTCCAATCCATAAGGACAGGCTTCTGAATAGATTGAAAGTGGAAAGGATCAAGAACTAAGCTGATAGGAAGTGCATAGATTATAGGATAGATTCTGAAATGGACAAGCAGCCCATACCAAAACACAGCTTGTAAAATATTACGTGTAAACCAGTAAATATGACACAAAGAAAGTTAGGAATTATAATTATGTATTTATAATGACATGAAAGGAAATCTGTATTTGGTGCTTTAACCAAAGATAGTCTAAAACTTATATCGAATGATTATATTTTTTTTCAGATTTAAAAGTAGTACTTTTTCTTGTTACTTCGACAAGATTCTCCATAACAAACACCATTGAACAAAACAAAGCTTCCACACCAACTTCCCCCTTCCATGCCATGATGGAGAGAAACCTAGTATTCTTAACTGAACCTTAAATACTTTCATATTCCAAATGCCAACATCAACTAAAATGATTAAATAATTGATACATTGATGTAAATCTCCCATTATGTTATTGTTATTTTCTTTCTTATATTTGATTAGTTTTAGTTTTTATTATTATTATTTATTTTCCCACATGTTGAGAAGTATCCTTCTTAAAAATATATATTTATTCTCAGGGATGGACCTAAATAATTATGTGCTAGGGGGCGGCCTTTAACAATAACAAGATTAAATAAAAAAATCCAAACCTTGAGGTGGGGGCAATAGTAAGGTTTATTTATAATTTTAGTGGGGACAATTTTAAAATTTTATTGGTACATAATTCAAAGCAAAAAAAATTGTAGGTATATAATAGCAACCTAAAAAAATAAGTGGGAACAATTGCCCCCACTGGACCTTGAATAGGTCTGTGCATGTGGACAAGGCTCCCTTGCTACGGGTTTGAAGCAATCATATCTCCACGTCCAAGACCTCTAGGTTGTAATTAGCAACCTTGCACCAATGCCCGCTCTCATTCTTAACCATACATATGTGTAAAACAGCTTTGCTTGTTAGGAACATTGGGATATTCACTAACTAAGCTATAAAACAAATCCAATTTACTTCATGATGTTGAACTATTCAATATATGGTGAACTGAAACCACAACAACATACATTAAGATTTCAACATGGTATCTCCGGTCTATCCCACCGAATAAGCAATAGGGAAGTTCCGAGCCCTGCTAAGGGTCTGAATTTTGCAGGGAGGGGAGTTAGGTTCTGTGAAGCTAGATATTAAAATATATATATATTTGAGGCAAATAAGAATGGCATAAGGAGTTTAATTGGCAAATAAACAAATTTAACCCTAGTCAGCTCCCCCCTCTCTGAATCTTTGCTTTTTATGTCACATTTTTTGATTCCCAACTTCTCTAATGGGCACAAAGACTAATGACATTAATAGTGGAAAAAATATAACACAGCAGCAAAATTATATATTGAAGATAGGAGGAGGTGTGGTCAGTCTTATTAGTATCACAAAAAATCGAAAAAGAGAACAATATTTACACATTGCAGTAGGCCATGGATTGACAACCAGAGTTCCACCAAACACATTAACACCTAAAGGAGAAAAAAAGAAATGATCTCAAATGGTACCATCTTTATCAAAAGAATCAAAATGTACCAAAAGCATTTTCTCATACACAAAGATATTAATGTATGTAGAGATTTTGGCCATCCCTTTGATAAATTACAGCTGTCACGGATTGCGTACAAGGAAATAAGAGCATCACGTAAATGATTCTAGGTGTGCAATTCATGAACTAGTTATCAGATATAAAAAAAGTTTGAGAATTTAAAACTTATCATTTCATATCAAGTTTGTGACACCCATAATTCAATTACACCTTTTTTGTTAAGGCTTACGTTTAACATAAATATTTGGACTAATTGTGACAAATTTTTTTCGAATCGTTGTTCTCATTTTAAAATAAAACTATCATTTAAATCCTTTCTCATTACTTTTTCGTATCTCCTCCCTCAATCCATATACATGTAGTATATATATATATATTTTATTGTCTTTATTTCTTTCATTCATTTATTTCATTTTTTTCCTTTTGTTTTTCTAAATTGTTGCCATTAGCCTTTTTTCGGTCATTCCTTTCATTTTTTTTTTTTAAACCAGAACAAATAAGACAGGAATATTCATCAAATTAGAAAAAATTTTATTAAACCAAATTGTTATTAAATTTTAAACAAGAACAAATAAGAATACGGAATCTAGAAAAAAATTTAGAAACAGGGGAATGTTTACCAAATTTGTTATTAAGCCATAACAATTTAGAAAAAAATAAAATGAAAGGAATAACGGGAAAAAAGGTTAATGGCAACAATTTAGAAAAAAAAAAAAAAAAAAAAAAGAAAGAAAGTGGGGGAATAAAGAAAAAAAGAAAAAAAAATAAAGGCAATAAAAAATATATATATACTACCCGTATATGGATTGAGGGAGGAGATACAAGAGGTAATGAAAAATGATTTAAAGGGTAGTTTTGTCTTTAAAATGTGAGTTTTGTTTTAAAATATGTAATATTTTTCACGTTCCTTGAGAATATCAAGAAAGAGTAATTAATGAGAGTTAAAGTAGCCAATTAGAAGAGCGACTGTGAAAGGACCGTTGTCGCTTTGCATTTTTCTTTATTATTTGATTGAATATTAAATGCCTCGTTTTGACAAATATATCATTAAAAGGATTTATTAAATGTGTCGAGTTTGAATTTACTTATTTAGTAGACACGATTATGACTCACGAACATGAATTGCCATCCTTATATGGTGCACATACTTGGAAACAACAATTTAGCTGGGGCATTTAATCAAACAGTGGATGGATACACTTATTTAACAAAATCTATAAAAAATAATAATAATTAAAAAAAGAAAAAAGAAAAAAAAGAAGCTAGCCCAGCGGGGCTTCAGCAATGAGCTCCTACAATTTCAAGGTAAGATGTAAACTGTCTTAAGATATTTTTTATTTTAAACCCACACAATAGAGCAACCTCAACGCCCTCACAAAACAAACAAATAAAAAAGAAAAAAAAAGAGTAAAAGGGGATAAATTTATGTGTTGTGGAAGGAGACAACTTCTCAATGGATATAGATTTGGTCCAACACCACATTTTATGACGGCATTAATTGAAGTTTTACATGCAATGCACTAAAAGCAACAATTCAAACAAGTTCTAATTACAAAATTAAGAACATCAATAAGAAAATCACAGTATTAAAGACGATAAACCTTTTTTTTTTTTTTTTGTAGCTTTAAATTCGATTGAATAATAAAAATTCAGGAAATAAATAAATAAAAACCAGTGACCATTAGCCTTTGCGAAATCTCTCAGTACTGTCTTTGATTCATAGCCTCGTCTTCATGCTCATCTCCTCTATATCATTTACAGTCCGCAAACATTGAGAATAAGATTTGTAGATCTTTGTGTCTCACTCCAAAAGTCCATTTCAGAGATGGTTTTGGGCGTCAAAGAAAAAGATTGAAACGCTCAATTTCTTGAGCAACAAACAACTGAACTCTTATGTTTTTTTCTTTTCTTTTTTAGAATATTAATATAACAATATTCGTCGAATCATTTCATAAAACAATTACTAAAAAAAATAGGTTAAAATCATAAAATTCTCATTACACCATTATCCTTTTTGTAGTGACGAATCTTGTATGTGTTCCTAAGAAAAGGAATTTGTCCATTTTTTGGGTCTCAAAGACGTGCATCAAATTTATCATGTATCCCACCCTTAATTGGGTTATAAAATGTCGAAATTGATTTTATTATTTAATATTAAATTAAGAATATATATATATATTTTAAATTACAAAAAAGTGCAGTATATATAATTATTACATTCTTTAATGACAAATTTTCTTGATTGGCCGATTGTAAAATATAATCACAGTACTGTGCGTTTTTTTGGGAAAAGTATTCAGACTTTGAAGAATGTGCTTAATTTTTTTATCAATGTCAAATTGTCAATTCACTTTAAAAGTGTAGTATATTTATTTTTTCATCAATCTAAAACAAAAAAATTAACTTGAATTCTTAGTTATTGTATTGGTGACCAAAAAAAAAAAGTTATTGGATTGAAACATGATATACATTCTCTCAATTAAACAAATGACAATATAAATTTATATTTAGAATGTTGAAGCAAAAATATGATCGGCATTTCTATAACAAAACATTTATTTTGTTTCCGTTAAAACAAAATACGTACCAGCGCAACTACAGAGGTGATTACTTGCAGAAGTCAATCACTGGGTTCAGTGAGAATAATGGACCTGGGCCATCTATTAACACTGACATTCGAAACAAATGACAGTCACATGGTGGTGGGCCTGGTTGGTCCTTTTATTAGATGCATGATGCAAAGTAGCCTTTTGGGCTAGCTCGGCCCATTTGCATGGGTTAAGACTTTTCACTAATCGGAGATTATTCTTAGATGATTCAATCCTATTCCTGTTGGGACTCTAATTTGATTGACCGACACAATTTATCACATGTTAAGGTTTGAACTATAACACAAGTCCCATATCGAAAAAGTACAAGAACTTGAAAAAAATTATAACTATAAAAACACCACATGGGAGATTTAGAAAAAGCATCATTGCGCTAGGGGCAATGACGCAGCCAGTGAGGTTTTAACCGAGGCGCGTCAATTGCTAGTTGAAAACTATTTCCTTTTTTTATCGCTCTCTTTGGCTTGGGTTCCGCCTAGGCTATCGAGAATTTTTGGAAGGGCTCCCTTCTTGGGTAAAGCCCTACAATTCCGAGTTCCAAACTTTTATTCAAGCAAAAAAACCAAAAATCACACACCCATTATATATTTTGTCAAATTCAATTCACAAGAACATACATTAAGATTTCATCATGGTATCTTCTGGGCGATAATACCCTTTTCCACACACTCCGTAGCTACCTAAGGAGAAAGATATCTATATATATATAATTCATAATTCATGTTTCAAAGTTTTCTTCGAACTTGCATGTGGTTCGAATAACGAGAAGTGTGATGACGGACAATACCGATGAGAACAAATGTATTACTGTAGTAGTTAAGAAAATTAAACTTGCTTGCCTTTGAATTCAACCAGTGAATTTGAGCTCCCATCCATAGTAAAATGTAGGACAAGCCTTCCCATTTAAGCTTCATATTGCACCATGGTAGTATTAAAGGTAACAGGCAGAAGAACCATTCAAAGTACTGGCTGTCATGACCTGCCAAAAAATAATAACCAATAAAACATAAGAATATCAAAAGAAGAACCCTATCAGAAATTCCCTATCCAAAGTATGAGCCCATAATTTCAGAAATAAAATTACTTCTGGAGGCAGATAGAGTGATTTTTCACGTAACAAGACTCGATAATCCGATTTGCATTTTTAATTAGAACTAAAATAAGAAGGCAAAAAGAGATCTCAATTTCAGTGACAGTACAAGGCACTAGGTTGAATTCACAAACCTTGTTAAATGCTAGAAATGCTACCGTCTGCACAAAGAAACAGAATGGCAAATCCTGAGTGAAGCGGAGAATAAGAACTAGCTGAACAATAAGTTGAGGCAGAAAACAGATGAGTTTCTCTAAGATTAAAAACTCACGGTCGTAGTGTAGATAGATGTGATAAAAATATATGGAAAAATTGTGTCTTGGATCTGTACGGGTAAGATGGTATAGCAGAGCCTCATGCAAGAATTCCAAATTATATAGATAGAAGAAAATCCCAGTACAAAAGAAGAAGACAGCCACAGAGATCAGTCCCGACATAATTCTCTCTTGAAAACATGTTTTTCAAAGCAACAATAAATGGCATGGACAGTAATTCCCATGCCACTTAGACTCTGGGCTGACTTAACTTTACTAGAATTCCAATCCATAAGGACAGGCTTCTGAATAGATTGATAGTGGCAAGGATCAAGAACTAAGCTGATAGGAAGTGCATAGATTATAGGATAGATTTTAAAATGGACAACCAGCCCATACCAAAACACAGCTTGTAAAATATTACGTGTAAACCAGTAAATAAGACACAAAGAAAGTTAGGAATTATAATTATGTATTTATAATGACATGAAAGGAAATCTGTATTTGGTGCTTTAACCAAAGAGAGTCTAAAACTTATATCGAATGATTATATTCTTTTTCAGATTTAAAAGTAGTACTTTTTCTTGTTACTACGACAAGATTCTCCATAACAAACACCATTGAACAAAACAAAGCTTCCACACCAACTTCCCCCTTCCATGCCATGATGGAGAGAAGCCTAGTATTCTTAACTGAACCTTAAATACTTTCATATTCCAAATGCTAACATCAACTAAAATGATTAAATAATTGATACATTCATGTAAATCTCCCATAATGTTATTGTTATTTTCTTTCTTATATTTGATTAGTTTTAGTTTTTATTATTATTATTATTATTTTCTACATGTTCAGAAGTATCCTTCTTAAAAATATATATTTATTCTCAGGGATGGACCTAAATAATTATGTGCGAGGAGGCGGCCTTTAACAATAACAAGAAAAAAAAAAAATTTCAAACCTTGAGGTGGGGGCAATAGTAAGGTTTATTTATAATTTTAGTGGGGACAATTTTAAAATTTTATAGGTACATAATTCAAAGCAAAAAAAATTGTAGGTATATAATAGCAACCAAAAAAAAATAAGTGGGAACAATTGCCCCCACTGGACCTTGAATAGGTCTGTGCATGTCTATTCTTAATTATGCGTATAGGGCTAACCCCATGGACAAGGCTCCCTTGCTACGGGTTTCAAGCAATCATATCTCCACGTCCAAGACCTCTAGGTCGTAATGAGCAACCTTGCATCAATGCCCACTCTCATTCTTAACCATACATATGTGTAAAACAGCTTTGCTTGTTAGGAACATTGGGATATTCACTAACTAAGCTATAAAACAAATCCAATTTACTTCATGATGCTGAACTATTCAATATATGGTGAACTGAAACCACAACAACATACATTAAGATTTCAACATGTATCTCCGGTCTATCCCACCCGATAAGCAATAGGGAAGTTCCGAGCCCTGCTAAGGGTCTGAATTTTGCAGGGAGGGGAGTTAGGTTCTGTGCAGCTAGATATTAAAATTTGTTTATTTTCCAATTAAACTCCTTATGCCATTCTTATTTGCCTCAAATATATATATATATATATATATATATATATATATATATATATATATATATATTTGAGGCAAATAAGAATGGCATAAGGAGTTTAATTGGAAAATAAACAAATTTTACCCTAGTCAGCTCCCCCTTCTCTGAATCTTTGCTTTTATGTCCCATTTTTTGATTCCCAACTTCTCTAATGGGCACAAGGACTAATGACATTAATAGTGGAAAAAATATAACACAGCAGCAAAATTATATATTGAAGATAGAAGGAGGGGTGGTCAGTATTATTAGTATCACAAAAAATCGAAAAAGAGAACAATATTTACACATTGCAGTAGCCCACAATAGGATGGATTGACAACCAGAGTTCCACCACACACATTAACACCTAAAGGAGAAAAAAAGAAATGATCTCAAATGGTACCATCTTTATCAAAAGAATCAAAATGTACCAAAAGAATTTTCTCATACACAAAGATATTAATGTATGTAGAGATTTTGGCCATCCCTTTGATAAATTACAGCTGTCACGGATTGCGTACAAGGAAATAAGAGCATCACGTGAATGATTCTAGGTGTGTAATTCATGAACTAGTTATCAGATATAAAAAAAGTATGAGAATTTAAAACTTATCATTTCATATCAAGTTTGTGACACCCATAATTCAATTACACCCTTTTTGTTAAGGCTTACGTTTAATTCAACATAAAAATGCCCCTCCCATTTATGGGTGTTTGGCTGACACACTTAGAAACAACAGTTTAGCTGAGGCATTTAATCAAACAGTTGATGGGCAGAGTTATTTAACAAGATCTAAAAACAAACACAAAACCAAAAATAAAAAAGAAGGGATTTTAATTTGTTGTGAAAGGAGACAAGTTCTCACTTCTCAATAGTTAAAGATGTGGTCCACCACCATATTTTATGACTCTGCATTAATTGAAGTTTTTCAGGCAAAACACTTGACACAACAACTACAAAATTAAGAACATCAATAAGTAAATCACAGTATCAAAGACCACACATTTTTTTTTTTTTTTTTTTTTTCTGCAGCTTTATATCGATTGAATAATTGGAATGCAGGAAATAAAAGATAAAAAAAGCAGTGCCTATGTTTACCTTTCGAGTACTGTCTTTGATTCATGGTCTAGTCTTCATGTTCATCTCCTCTATACCATTTACAGTCGCAAACATTGAGAATAAGATCTGTGGATCATCTTCGTCTCTCACTCCAAACTTTCAAAAACCCGTTTCAGAATGGTATTGGGAATCATAGAAAAAGCTTGAAACACTCAATTTCTCATTTTCTTTGAGCATCGAACAACTGAACTCCCATGTTTTTTTTCTTTTATTTTTTGGATTGTTATTATACCAACCCATCAAATCATTTCAGAAAATCATTACTAAAACAATATATATATATATATATATATATATATAGGAGTGTCGATTACTAAAAATAACACTAATTTTGAAACGGATTTAATGTGGTCTTTGTAACAGTAACTTATAAGAATGTGAGTCACGATTATTAAAGATGACACTAATTTTAAAGAGGAATAATTTTTTTCCTGAAAAAAAATTTACATACACCACACACACTTCTTCCTTGAAAATAACCCCAAAAAAATCACTTGGCACAAGACCTTGGTAATTATAAAATATTATTGCTTAGAAAATAACCCTCACAGTATTGCTTTTTCCTTACAAAAACATCATATTCAAAATTTAAAGAATGTGTTTAATGTTTTCATCAATTTAATTATAGTTCTTAGATATGTCATTCAATTAGCACACGTGTCCATTCATGGTGGTTTCACTCTCAAGTCTCAACTTAAAAAAATACATATAAATAATAAATAATAATAATAAAATATATATTGTTTAAGTTAAAAACTTGATGATTTGGGTATTATATATACACACACACATATTAGCTCATTTGGGTATTATAATTAACTTGGTCTAAATTAACTAGTTCAAACATATCTTGATGATTTCAGAATATATTTACAAAGTATTAAAAGTTGTAAGAAAATCATATTTCAGACTCAATATTAGTACGATCATGACAAAAATGAGTAATACTACCTATCTCAAAAATACTAGGTTGAATAAATATCACAGGTTCGAATATATTTATCAATCTAGCATGTACCATTAGTATTGGATTCAACGACCCATCACAACCTCTTAATTAAACAAATGACATTATAAATTTACATTAAACCCATATTGAGAATGCTGAATTAGCGTCTTAAAATTAAAATTATAAAAAATTGAGAGATGGTAAATGTATGACATTTTAAATCAAACACACTAGGTGGGTTTTTTTTTCTGTTTTTATTTTTTTATTTTTTATTTTTAATGACAAACATACTCCTGATACTTGATCAATTTTTTTTATTATTTTTTTTCATGACAAACGTGTTAAGAGTTAGTGATTAGCGATTAGTGGTGGTTAGTGGGGAGAAGTGTGAAGGTTCACAGCCGAGCTTCCAAAGATCAGAGAAACAACCTTATCTTTTGGAATATGAAAGTACCTTTCAATTATTATTCAAAATATATTATAACAAAACATTTATTTTATTTCGATTAAAACAAAACGCTTAATTATTTGGAGAATAATGGACCTGGGCCATGTATTGACAATGGACATTCGATATAAATGGAGGTCACATGGTGGTGGGTTGGTTCTTTAATTAGGTGGTACTAGCCCAACCCACATTGTTATGCAGAGTAGTAAAAATAAGTAGCCTTTTGGGTCAACTTGGCCCATTTGGATGTATTACGCCTACAAAAGTAGCACTCCGGAGTCCGGACAGGAAAAGTTTTGGAACAAATCAATAGTGTAGATGAAATTGGGGATTGATTAGATGAAGCAATTTTATTTATGCTAGGATTCTAATTTGATTGACCGGTAATCTAAACAGGGAGAGAATTGTATTATACTTGTTTGATATTATGTGACATAATTCCCACATCGAAAAAGTGTATGAAGGGGATGCGAAAATTTTAACTATAAAAACAATACATACACAACATTAAAAAATACATCATTGCGCTTGGGGCAATGACGCAGCCTGTGAGGTTTTAACCGAGGCGCGTCAATTGCTGGTTGAAAACTATTTCCCTTTTTATTAATCTCTTGGGCTTGGGTTTCGCCCGGCCATTGAGAATTTTTGGAAGGGTTCCCTTCTTGGGTAAAACCCTACAATTCTGAGTTCCAAACTTTAGTTTTACACTCACAGGAACTTCTGTGGACAAAATAGGATTTTGAATTTATTCAAGTACATTAGTGATATGATTATTATGACCTAAGAGTGGCAATTCGTATTTGTGAGTCACGTTTATTAAACGGGTAAAATAAATCACAAGGCACAAACAAGATTTATGTTTAAATTACGTAATTTGCCGCCCCTATTATGACCTAATGATTTTATAATTATTAAAATAACATTATATGATAATTTAAGATATTTCTGAAAGTAATGTATTCGTATCCTTACCAAGAACCAATCATGCATATATCAACCATTCTATTGTTGACTGGGACCAATACTTAGGTAGTCTGAGTGGTGGTCATTTTACACTTTTGGTCCCGGGGTCTAGTGGTTGCAATGCTTGAAAGATATTCATCCTGCCACGTTCTCTCTATCTCTCTCTCTCTCTCTCTCTATATATATATATATGTATATATATGTGCTAACATGGTGCCCACAACTCCAACTTTGAAGGGAAGTTTTCCAAGCTCTTATGAATGAAGTAGTAGTATACATTGAATCTAAAGCTAGCTCTGAAGCAACAATAGGAAGAAATGGGAAAGTCTCAGAATTGGTTCGGCGTCATTCGAAGAAAGCTTTTCAGGTATTCTCATCATGAAACTGTCATTGTTCTCCACGCCAATAACACCACCACCACCACGAGCTTCACAGAGGATGCAACTGCCACAGAAGATGCAGTCAATCGCGAGATAACAAAATCAGAAGCTGCTTTTTCTTCTCCCTCCAGTAGCCCGACCCCGAAGAAAGAGTTACTATCTGATGAAGACATTGCAGCCATGAAGATCCAAGCCTCTTTTAGGGCTCATCTTGTATTTCACCATTCACCCATCAACATATATATATATCTTCACATATTTCTTTCATGCTAAAAGGGTTCAGCTTTTTAATACGGAGTAATAATTTTTTGTTTTCAAAATCAGACCACTATGAAATTTTGTTTGATTGCAGTTAATGGTTTACATAACTCATGAACTCTCTTAATTTATACATTCTGTGTTTGGTGTGAATGTTTGACAGGCAAGGAAAGCATTTCGAGCGCTGAAGAGTCTTGTGAAGGTGCAAGCGGTGGTTCGCGGAGCCTACGTGAGAAAACAAGCTCGAATGGCCTTACATTGCATGCATGCGCTTGCCCAATTGCAGGTCACCGTCAGAGCACGCCAACTCCTCAGCAGATGTAGTGATAATTGATTCACAAGTAATACTAGCCACAGAGTTCTTTCATGACAAGTCATAAGCCTTCCAGTGGCGAGAGAGACCAAACAATTAGGTCGTTTCAGCTAAAGGGCAAAACCGGCATTTTAGCTGATCGAATGAATCTCCAAATTGATTTAGAGAACTCATAATCAAAGAAAAGATGGGAGTAGGATTCTTTATAGGACAACTTAATTAGAGTTGAAGTTTGGCAGAGATACCAACAACCTGTTTCCAATTTCTAATTAATTTTATTCTTTGCATTTTTAATATTTTATATATATTCAAATTATGATTACTTTTTAACTTTATTTGTTTAAATCTTTATTTATTGTCCGTTAACAATTTGTTTGTAATTTTTTAAAATTTTGCTTTGACTTTTTATTTTTTTAGTATGCTTACAAGTAATGTAACTTGAAACTAACTCAAAATCACGTTAAATTTTTCTTCTGGAGATTTGGTGATATAAGCAATTCCAATTAACTCAACTTTTTAACCCAAAAATTTTAGTGTCAAACTCGAGTTTAAAAATTCAAAAATAAATAGATTGGGTTTGGGTAGAGTAATTAGGGTTGGAGGTCAGTTTATTTCCTAACAACGTCATTTTCATTACAAATTGTATCGATTAATAATTTCAAAACGCCAAAAAAACAAAATAATAAATCATTGAGAGTTTAACATTTCATATATCAAATTGAGCACGAGTCATACCTCTAAGTCGCCTTCTCTGGCTGTGTTGTATGGTTTTTTTTTTATTATTATTTTTTTATTTCTCTAAGATATATTTGGATTTATTCCTTTGTTTCCTAACGACAAAGTTCAACTCAATAAACCACCCTTGAATACTCTCAATAATAATAATAATAATAATAATAAAAAGAGATATTATTTAAGTTTAAAACTTGATGATTTGGGTTTTATAATATATATATAGCACATTTGGGTATTTTAATTACCTTGTTTAAATAAACTAGTCTAAACACGTCTTGATGATTTTAGAATATATTTATTTGGGGAGAAAAAAATTATTTTAGAATATATTTACAAAGTATTAAAAGTCAGAAGGAAATTACACTTGAGACCCAATGCTAGTACGATCATCGTGGTTGATAACAAAACGAGTAATGCTACTTAACTCAAAAACTAAATTGAACAAATATCACAGAAGACTCCATAATCAATTTATATATTCATGTAAATCTCGCAAAATATTTTTGTTATTTTCTTTCTTATATTTGATTTGTTGTTATTGCCGGCAAATACATTAAGGCTTAAGACCATGAAGTAATATTGGGGACCGTTTGACTTGAATTATTAGTTAACGGATCATTTGATTGAGATTTGGTTTGATCATGCTGAGTCTACTTGTCAAACGAAGCTAAGGAGAATGTTGAGACAAAAGAAAATTTATCCGCTAGATTGGGAAAAAAGAAAGAGAGAAAAAGAATTACATTGTAATATTTGATTCTTTTATTTATGAGTTGGATGCATGAATATCAATTCACTAGTGTCCTGTGTATATGTATATATATATAGATATATCTTTTATCAATCTATAAAGTACCAATAACTTGAATTCTTAGTCATTGAATTGAAAGGTGATACCACAGCCTCTTAATTAATCTAAATTAGGATCGTAAAATTGAAATTATAAAAAATTAAGAGTTGTTAATTAAATACATTTTTAACCAAATACACACTTTTTTTTTCTTAACATAAATGACAAACATATTTATAATATTTTTTAATGGGCGAGTGATCTAGCGGTATCAGTCTCTTATTTCAAAAGGAAGTTAGGAACATGTGTGTGAGTACCAACTAAAAAAAAAACATATTTCTAATATTTAATTTTTCTATTTATAATTGCAAATATGTAATTTCACTTTAAAAGTACTCTTAAAACATAAGGTGCGTTTGCCCTTTCGGGTCAGCTCGGCCCATTTGGATGAATTACAAATTAAAAGTAGCCTTCGGAGCAGGAAAAGTTTCCTCCTAGGACCAATATATTTAAAACAGATCAATGTTTGATTGGGATTCTAATTTGATTGACTGAGGCAATTTTCACATGTTAATGTAATTGTATATGATTTTGAACCGCATAAAAGTCTATTTGTAAAGTTATGTGACATAAGTCCCACATCGAAAAAGGTAAGAAATTGATGAGACTGAGTGTAATTATAAAACACTACATACACAGCATAAAACAATCACATCATTGCGCTTGGGGCAATGACGCAGCTTGTGAGGTTTTAACCGAGGCGCGTCAATTGCTGGTTGAAAACTATTTCCCTTTTTATTGATCTCTTTGGCTTGGGTTCCACTCGGCCATTGAGAATTTTTGAAAGGGCTCCCTTCTTGGGTAAAGCCCTATAATTTTAATTTCTAAACTTTAATTCAAGCATAAACCTATTTAATTAAAATTTAATTAAATAAAAATTATAACAAATTTAATTTAAAATTTAAACAAAATTTTTTCCGATTATAATATAATATAATTATAAGAGATGAATTTAAAATTAAAACAAATTTAATTTAAAATTTAAACAAAAATTTTTCCGATTATAATTATAAAACATTCAATACTACCAAATATAACCACCCAACAACCCAACGATTGTTGTTTGGCATCAACATAACAGATAATTTGATTCTATAGTCTAAAAGATGTTTATAATTACATATTCATGATTCACCATTCTATTGTTGCCTGTGGCCAATAATTACGTAGTCTAATGGTGGTCATTTTACACTTTTGGTCCCACAGGATTCAGTTGCTGGAATGCTTCAAAGAAGTTCATTCTGTCACGTTCTCTCTCTCAATATATATATATATATATATATATATATGTGCTAACATGGTGCCCACAACTCCAACCTTTAAGGGAACTTCTCCAAGCTCTTATGAATGAAGTAGTAGTATACATTGAATCTAAAGCAAGGTCTGAAGCAACAATAGGAAGAAATGGAAAGTCACAGAATTGGTTTGGCCTTATTCAAGTTATTCGGAGAAAGCTTTTCCGATCTCCACCTCCTCCTCATCATGAAACTGTCATTGTTCTCCACACCAACGCCACAAGCACCAGCTTCACGGACGAAGCAACCGCCACAGAAGCAGCAGTCAATAGCGAAATCACAAAACCAGAAGCTGCTTTATCTTCTCCCTCGAAGAAAAAGCTCCTATCCGAAGATGACATTGCAGCCATGAAGATCCAAGCCTTTTTTAGAGCTCATCTTGTATTTCACCCTTCACCCATCAACATTTCTTTTCATGTATCTATTTCAGGAATTAGGAACCTAATCCATGCACGGCACAAGAAGAGTGGAGGTCACTTCACATGTAGTTTGGTAGTCATAGATAAAGTGGGCCCTATTCCATGTGGAATGATCTGCACTTTTCAATGTGCACAACCCATGCATGTTGTGTATAGGAGAGATTCCTAAGTTCCTAGTGACTAATATAATGATTTTACATATATGACTCGTGAGCTCTCTTTATTTATCGTTTGGCATGTGAATGTTGACAGGCAAGGAAAGTATTTCGTGCTCAAGAGTCTTGTTAAGGTGCAAGCTGTGATTCGCGGAGCCTACGTGAGAAAACAAGCACGAATAGCCTCGCAATGCATGCACGCACTTGCCCGGTTGCAGGTCACCGTCAGAGCTCGTCAACCCCTCAGTAGATATAGTGATAATTGATACTTGATTCATGAGCTATGATCTAAAAATTGATTTGAGTCTTTCTAGAGGATAAACCTCAACATAAAATCGAAGAGTAATGGCAGGTGAATTAGAAGAATTCATTTATATTTGGTTAAATCTTTTAAAAAGTAACACCTTTATTATTCTGTCTATTTGTTTATCTCTCTCTCTCCCAAACTTGTCCAGCCTTTGATTAAGATGCTCGTGAAATTCTCGAATAGTCATGGTGCATGCTTCAATAATTTATGTTTTCTTTGCTTCATATAACACTAGTATATATATGGTCCAAGTCGATGTAGTCAAATTATATATTTTTCAACAATTCTATGAAAGCAAGCATTTTCTTAACAAAATTTTTGGAAAACAGTCATCAGAAACAGATTTACTACTACATATAAACGGTATCTTTAAAATACCAAAAAGAAATTATCAAAACAGCATTAGCAACAAAAACCAAATCTGAATACAGTGGAGCCCACAAACACTTAGTGGCTCGACCTTGTACTCTCATCATAGTCAGGCTGATTGGTTTGATGACCGTGGTCTTCCTTTTTCTTTCCTTGCAAGTGTAAGTATGGCGGTCGCCATAGTTGGAGCGGTTTGATTGGAGAAGAGCAAAAAAATCGTCCTAAAACTATACCATTGTTGCATAATGTTTCTAAACTATTTTTAAAAGCAACTTGGCCCCCTCAATTATTAAAAGCAAGCAAAATGGCCCTTTAAGGCCATCGGAAACAAATTTTCGACAGGAAAAACGATACAATTACTAATTTACCCTTATTTAATAATTTATTATAAAAATATAAAATTCATGAATGTGAAATACCAATAATGCCCTCATATTTTTAACAAAAAAACAAAGGTAGTTTGGCCTTTTAATGAATTTTGTTTAACAACACACACACACACACACACACAAAAAACCAAGGAGAATAGAATAATAAACCTCAAAAGCTCCAACTAAGTGAGATTTATCGAAACTTCAAGTGAGTGTAATTTTATTTACCCTACTTTATATAGGATCAAAATCGTCTCCTGTGCAACAGTAGGACCGGTCACAGCCAGTGAGTTAAAATCGTAAAAGTTAAAAATTAAAAAAGCAAAACTTTTATATATACATACACACATACATACGAGACCAAATCAAAACTATACCAACTTTTTACTCTTTTTTTTTTTTTTTTTTTTTCTTCTACACAAATATTCCCCTAATCTACAACTTCTTGTATATCACAACATTTCTCTAACCTAAATCCTAACTTTTTTCTTACTAACATCTCACTTATTGTACAAATACATAAATAAACATATCTTAATATAAATTGTATATCACAACATTTTCCTAACTAACATCACACGATTTATTATTTTATCTTATTTGGAATGTACGTTAGAAAAATGTTGGGATGCTAGTAAGGAGAAAGTTGGAAAATATTACAATTTGTTAAGGAGAAAGTTAGAATGTATAAACTTTCTATGTTTGCACTAAAAACTGACTTACCTACATCTCAACTTTCCTCTTACTAACATCCCAACTTTCTTCTTACCAATATCACACTATTCATTACTTTATCTTGTTTGGGATACACGTTAGAAAAATGTTGGGATGCTAGTAAGGAGAAAGTTGGGATGTACGTTAGGAAAATATTGTGAAGCAAGACCAACATCCAAACATTTTTCTAACAAGAGAAATAGATGAATAGTAGATCATATTCCAAGAAAATATTAGGATGTACATTCGAAAAATATTGAGATGCTGTTAAGGAAAAAGTTGGGATATATAGATTTTGTATATATCACTAAAAACTGACTTGCTCTCTTTTGTCTTTTTTGACTAAGTGACGTGACGAACTTTGTATGTATACGCTAATACGTCTTTGGTAAAAATTGATTTACTTTCTTTTCTCTTCTTTGACTAACTGACGTGGCAAAATGGTGTTCCCATATTATTCACAAGCTGGGATATACTCATTGTTGCCCAGAAGACAATTTTGATCCACTTTATATACTACATAATCTACAGAATCTCTCTCCTGGACACCGATCACTTCAACAAAATGGACCATCAGTGAGAATAGTACTCCGTATATTTTTCTTATTCGGTCGCGCACTTTGATCACATTATTGTAGGTAGGTAAAATTTGAAACTAGTTGAAGTTGACTGATTCAATTTCAAGTTGCCTTGTAATCCACTTGTAATATACAGCAAAATGACCACCTATATGTAAAATTAGTGATGATTAAGTTGGTAAACAAAACTGCACAGTTTTTGAACATTGACAAGGGTGACAAACAATGTCAAGTACGGCGGAACAGAACAAAAGAAATTAGAAAAACAGGTGACATAAATAGTAGTTCTGCAACCAAAGGGTCCAATGGTATAATATTTGTACTCTTATGTTTTATTCTATTCTTTTTTGGAGTGTTAATATAACAATATTTGCCGAATCATTTCATAAAATAATTACTAAAAAAAATAGGTTAAAATCATAAAATTATCCTATATACTATTACACAGATGTGCATCAAATTTATCATGTGACTCTTGTATCCCACCCTTAATTGGGTTATAAAATGTCGAAATTGATTTTATTATTCAATATTAAATTTAAAATACATATATTTTTTAAATTACAAAAAAGTGTAGTATATATAATTATTACATTCTTTAATGACAAATTTCCAGGATTGGCCGATTGTAAAATATAATCACAGTACTGTGCGTTTTTTTTAGGAAAAGTATTCATACTTTGAAGAATGTGCTTAATTTTTTTTTTTTTATCAATATCAAATTGTCAATTCACTTTAAAGTGTAGTATATTTATTTTTTCATCAATCTAAAACAAAAAATTAACTTGAATTCTTAGTTATTGGATTGGTGACCAAAAAAAAAAAAAAACACAAAGTTATTGGATTGAAACGTGATATACATTCTCTTAATTAAACAAATGACAATATAAATTAAAATGTTGATGCAAAAATATAATCGGAATTTCTAACAAAACATTTATTTTGTTTCCGTTACAAAATGCGTGCCAGCCCAACTACAGAGGTTGATTACTTGCAGAAATCAAATACTGGGTTCAGTGAGAATAATGGAGCTGGGCCATCTATTAACACTGACATTCGATACAAATGGAAGTCGCATGGTGGTGGCCTGGTTGGTCCTTTTATTAGATGCATCATGCAAAGAAGCCTATTGGGCTAGCTCGGCCCATTTGCATAGGTTAGGACTTTTCACTAATTGGATATTATTATTAGATGATTCAATCTTATTCCTGTTGGGACTCTAATATGATTGACCGACACAATTTATCACATGTTAATGTAATTGTCGATGATTTTGAACTATATCACAAGTCCCATATCGAAAAAGTACAAGAACTTGAAAAAAATTATAACTATAAAAACACCACATGGAAGATTTAGAAAATACATCGTTGCGCTTGGGGCAATGACGCAGCTCGTGAGGTTCTAACCGAGGCGCGTCAATTGCTGGTTGAAAACTATTTCCTTTTTTTATCGCTCTCTTTGGCTTGGGTTCTGCCCGGGTTATCGAGAATTTTTGGAAGGGCTCCCTTCTTGGGTAAAGTCCTACAATTCCGAGTTCCAAACTTTTATTCAAACAAAAACGAAAAATAAGGGCTCCCTTCTTGAGTAAAGATTTACAATTCCGAATTCCAAACTTTAATTGAAGCAAAAACGAAAAATCACACACCCACTATATGTGATCTTACCAGAGGAGCCGCCAATAAAGTCAATCAGATTCCTATTTAAATTCAATTCACTTCATGATGCAGAACTATTCAATATATGGTGAACTGAAACCACAAGAACATAACCGATAGGGACCGAGCTAGATATCTATATATTTATAATTCATGTTTCAAAGTTTTCTTCGAACTTGCATATATAATTCATGTTTCAAAGTTTTCTTCGAACTTGCATGTCGTTCGAATAACGGGAAGTGTGGTGATGGATAATACCGATGAAAACAAATGTATTACTGTAGTAGTTAAGAAAATTAAACTTGCTTGCCTTTGAATTCAACCAGTGAATTTGAGCTCCCATCCGTAGTAAAATGTACAAGAAGCCTTCCCATTTATGCTTCATATTGCACCATGGTAGTATTAAAGGCAACAGGCAGAAGAACCATACAAAAGTACTGCACTGTCATGACCTGCCAAAAAATAATAACCAATAAAACATAAGAATATCAAAAGAAGAACCCTATCAGAAATTCCCTATCCAAAGTATGAGCCCATAATTACAGAAATAAAATTACTTCTGGAGCCAGATAGAGTAATTTTTCACGTAAGAAGACTCAATAGTCCGATTTGCATTTTTAATTAGAACTAAAATAAGAAGGCAAAAAGAGATTTCAATTTCAGTGACAGTAAAAGGCACTAGGTTGAATTCACAAACCTAGTTAAATGCTACAAATGCTACTGTCTGCACAAAGAAACAGAATGGCAAATCCTGAGTGAAGTGGAGAGTAAGAACTAGCCGAACAACAAGTTGAGGCAGAAAAAAGATGAGTTTATCTAAGATTAAAAACTCATGGTCGTAGTTTAGATAGATGTGATAAAAATATATGGAAAAATTGTGTCTTGGATCTATACGGGTAAAATGGTATGGCAGAGAGCCTCATGCAAGAATTCCAAATTATATAGATAGAAGAAAAACCCAGTACAAAAGAAGAAGACAGCCACAGAGATCAGTCCCAACATAATTCTCTCTTGAAAACATGTTTTTCAAAGCAACAATAAATGGCATGGACAGTAACTCCCATGCCACTTAGACTCTGAGCTGACTTAACTTTACTAGAATTATAATCTATAAGGACAGGCTTCTGAATAGATTGAAAGTGGCAAGGATCAAGAACTAAGCTGATAGGAAGTGCATAGATTATAGGATAGATTCTAAAATGGACAACCAGCCCATACCAAAACACAACTTGTAAAATATTACGTGTAAACCAGTAAATAGGACACAAAGAAAGTTAGGAATTATAATTATGTATTTAAAATGACATGAAAGGAAATCTGTATTTGGTGCTTTAACCAAAGATAGTCTAAAACTTATATCGAAGATTATATTATTTTTCAGATTTAAAAGTAGTACTTTTTCTTGTTACTTCGACAAGATTCTCCATAACAAACACCATTGAACAAAACAAAGCTTCCACACCAACTTCCCCCTTCCATGCCATGATGGAGAGAAGCCTAGTATTCTTAACTGAACCTTAAATACTTTCATATTCCAAATGCTAACATCAACTAAAATGATTAAATAATTGATACATTCATGTAAATCTCCCATTATGTTATTGTTATTTTCTTTCTTATATTTGATTAGTTTTAGTTTTTATTATTATTATTTATTTTCCTACATGTTGAGAAGTATCCTTCTTAAAAATATATATTTATTCTCAGGGATGGACCTAAATAATTATGTGCGAGGGGGCAGCCTTTAACAATAACAAGATTAAAAAAAAAAATTCAAACCTTGAGGTGGGGGCAATAGTAAGGTTTATTTATAATTTTAGTGTGGACAATTTTAAAATTTTATTGGTACATAATTCAAAGCAAAAAAAATTGTAGGTATATAATAGCAACCTAAAAAAATAAGTGGGAACAGTTGCCCCCACTGGACCTCGAATAGGTCTGTGCATGTGGACAAGGCTCCCTTGCTACGGGTTTGAAGCAATCGTATCTCCACGTCCAAGACCTCTAGGTTGTAATTAGCAACCTTGCACCAATGCCCACTCTCATTCTTAACCATACATATGTGTAAAACAGCTTTGCTTGTTAGGAACATTGGGATATTCACTAACTAAGCTATAAAACAAATCCAATTTACTTCATGATGTTGAACTATTCAATATATGGTGAACGGAAACCACAACAACATACATTAAGATTTCAACATGGTATCTCCGGTCTATCCCACCCAATAAGCAATAGGGAAGTTCCGAGCCCTGCTAAGGGTCTGAATTTTGCAGGGAGGGGAGTTAGGTTCTGTGAAGCTAGATATTAAAATATATATATATTTGAGGCAAATAAGAATGGCATAAGGAGTTTAATTGGCAAATAAACAAATTTAACCCTAGTCAGCTCCCCCCTCTCTGAATCTTTGCTTTTTATGTCACATTTTTTGATTCCCAACTTCTCTAATGGGCACAAAGACTAATGACATTAATAGTGGAAAAAATATAACACAGCAGCAAAATTATATATTGAAGATAGGAGGAGGTGTGGTCAGTCTTATTAGTATCACAAAAAATCGAAAAAGAGAACAATATTTACACATTGCAGTAGGCCATGGATTGACAACCAGAGTTCCACCAAACACATTAACACCTAAAGGAGAAAAAAAGAAATGATCTCAAATGGTACCATCTTTATCAAAAGAATCAAAATGTACCAAAAGCATTTTCTCATACACAAAGATATTAATGTATGTAGAGATTTTGGCCATCCCTTTGATAAATTACAGCTGTCACGGATTGCGTACAAGGAAATAAGAGCATCACGTAAATGATTCTAGGTGTGCAATTCATGAACTAATTATCAGATATAAAAAAAGTTTGAGAATTTAAAACTTATCATTTCATATCAAGTTTGTGACACCCATAATTCAATTACACCCTTTTTGTTAAGGCTTACGTTTAATTCAACATAAAAAATGCCCCTCCCATTTATGGTGTTTGGCTGACATACTTAGAAACAATAGTTTAGCTGAAGCATTTAATCAAACAGTTGATGGGCAGAGTTATTTAACAAGATCTAAAAACATACACAAAACCAAAAATAAAAAAAAAGAAGGGATTTTAATTTGTTGTGAAAGGAGACAAGTTCTCACTTCTCAATGGTTATAGATGTGGTCCACCACCATATTTTATGACTGCATTAATGGAAGTTTTTCAGGCAAAACACTTGACGCAACAATTACAAAATTAAGAACATCAATAAGTAAATCACAGTATCAAAGGCCACACATTTTTTTTTTTTTTTTTTTTTTTCTGCAGCTTTATATCGATTGAATAATAGGAATGCAGGAAATAAAAGATAAAAAAAGCAGTGCCTATGTTTACCTTTCGAGTACTGTCTTTGATTCATGGTCTAGTCTTCATGTTCATCTCCTCTATACCATTTACAGTCGCCAACATTGAGAATAAGATCTGTGGATCATCTTCCTTGAAAATAACCCCAAAAAAATCACTTGGCACAAGACCTTGGTAATTATAAAATATTATTGCTTAGAAAATAACCCTCACATTATTGCTTTTTCCTTATAAAAACATCATATTCAGAATTTAAAGAATGTGTTTAATGTTTTTATCAATTTAATTATAGTTCCTAGACATGTCATTCAATTAGCACACGTGTCCATTCATGGTGGTTTCACTCTCAAGTCTCAACTTAAAAAAATACATATAAATAATAAATAATAAATATAAAATATATATTGATGATTTGGGTATTATATATATACACACACATATATTAGTTCATTTGGGTATTATAATTAACTTGGTCTAAATTAACTAGTCTAAACATATCTTGATGATATCAGAATATATTTAAAAAGTATTAAAAGTTGTAAGGAAATCGTATTTCAGATTTAATATCAGTATGATCATGACAAAAAAGAGTAATGCTACCTATCTCAAAAACATTAAGTTGAACAAATATCAAATGTTCGAATATATTTATCAATCTAGAAAGTACCATTAATATTGGATTCAACGACCCATCACAACCTCTTAATTAAACAAATGACATTATAAATTTACATTAAACCCATATTGAGAATACTGAATTAGCGTCTTAAAATTAAAATTAGAAAAAATTGAGAGATGGTAAATGCATGACATTTTAAATCAAACACACTCGTTGGTTTTTTTCTTTTTTTAAATATAAATGACAAACATACTCCAAATACTTGATCAAATTTTACTATTATTGTTTTTTTCATGACAAAAGTGTTAAGAGTTAGTGATTAGCGGTCAGTGGTGGTTAGTGGGGAGGACTGAGGAATGCGAAGGCTCAAAACCGAACTCCCAAAGATACAAAACACAACCTTATCTTTTAGAATATGAAATTACCTTTCAATTATTATTCAAAATATATTATAACAAAACACTTATTTTATTTTATTTCGACCGAAACAAAAACGCTTAATTATTTGTAGAAGTCAATCACTGGATTCGGAGAATAATGGACCCGGGCCATCTATTGACAATGGACATTCGATATAAATGGAGGTCACATGGTGGTGGGTTGGTTCTTTTATTAGGTGGTATTAGCCCAACCAACATTGTTTTGCAGAGTTTGAAAAATAAGTAGCCTTTTGGGTCAACTCGGCCCATTTGGATGTTTTACGCCTACAAAAGTAGCACTCCGGAGTCCGGAGTCCAGACAGGAAAAGTTTTGGAACAAATCAATAGTGCAGATGAAATTGGAGATGAAGCAATTTTAATTATGCTAGGATTCTAATTTGATTGACCGAGAGATTTATCACATGTTAATGTAAACAAGGAGAGAATTGTATTATACTTGTTTGATATTATGTGACATAATTCCCACATCGAAAAAGTGGAAGAAGCGGATGAGAAACTTGTAACTATAAAAACAATGCATACACACATTAAAAAATACATCATTGCGCTTGGGGCAATGACGCAGCTCATGAGGTTCTAACCGAAGCGTGTCAATTGCTGGTTGAAAACTATTTCCCTTTTTATTGATCTCTTTGGCTTGGGTTCCACCTGACCATTGAGAATTTTTGGAAGGGCTCCCTTCTTGGGTAAAGCCCTACAATTCTAAGTTCCGAACTTTTGTTTTACACCCACAACCTAGGAACTTCTGTGGGCAAAATAGGATTTTGAATTTATTCAAGTATATGATTATTATGACCTAGAGGTGTCAATTCGTGTTTGTGAGTCCGTTTATTAAACGGGTAAGAAAAATCACAAGGCATAAACAAGGTTTATGTTTAAATTACGTAACATATAACGATTATAATATGTTAAGTTAAACGAGTTATTAATGGGTTACACGAATTAAACCCCGGCCTTTAATTCTAACCTCGACATGGTTAAGTAAACGGATTAATCGTGTCAATCCGTTTATGATCCGAATCCGTTCAAAGTCAACCAAAACCTATCTATATCAAATCGTGTTAACGGGTCGTGTCGTAATTTGTCGCCGCTATTATAACCTTATGATTTTATAATTATTAAAAAAACGTTATCTGATAATTTAGGACATTTCTAAAAGTAATCTATTCGTATCCTTACCAAGAACCAATCATGTATCAACCATTCTATTGTTGACTGGGACCAATACTTAGGTAGTCTGAGTGGTAGTCATTTTACACTTTTGGTCCCAGGTTCTAGCGGTTGCAATGCTTGAAAGATATTCATCCAGCCACGTTCTCTCCCTCTCTCTCTCTCTCTCTATATATATATATATGTATGTATATATGTGCTAACATGGTGCCCACAACTCCAACTTTGAAGGGAAGTTTTCCAAGCTCTTACGAACGAAGTAGTAGTATACATTGAATCTAAAGCTAGCTCTGAAGCAACAATAGGAAGAAATGGGAAAGTCTTAGAATTGGTTCGGCGTCATTCGAAGAAAGCTTTTCAGGTATTCTCATCATGAAACTGTCATTGTTCTCCACGCCAATAACACCACCACCACCACCACCACCACCACGAGCTTCACAGAGGATGCAACTGCCACAGAAGATGCAGTCAATCGCGAGATAACAAAATCAGAAGCTGCTTTTTCTTCTCCCTCCAGTAGCCCGACCCCGAAGAAAGAGTTACTATCTGAAGAAGACATTGCAGCCATGAAGATCCAAGCCTCTTTTAGGGCTCATCTTGTATTTCACCATTCACCCATAACATATATATATATCTTCACATATTTCTTTCGTGCTAAAAGGGTTCAGCTTTTTAATAATAATTTTTTGCTTTCAAAATCATGACCACTATGAAATTTTGTTTGATTGCAGTTAATGGTTTACATAACTCATGAACTCTCTTAATTTATATATTCTGTGTTTGGTGTGAATGTTTGACAGGCAAGGAAAGCATTTCGAGCGCTGAAGAGTCTTGTGAAGGTGCAAGCGGTGGTTCGCGGAGCCTCCGTGAGAAAACAAGCTCGAATTGCCTTACATTGCATGCATGCGCTTGCCCAGTTGCAGGTCACCGTCAGAGCACGCCAACTCCTCGATCAGCAGATGTAGTGATAATTGATTCACAAGTAATACTAGCCACAGAGTTCTTTCATGACAAGTCATAAGCGTTCCAGTGGCGAGAGAGAGACCAAACAATTAGGTCGTTTCAGCTAAAGGGCAAAACCGGCATTTGAGCTGAATGAATCTTCAAATTGATTTAGTGAATTCATAAATATCAAAGAAAAGATGGGAGTAGGATTCTTCTTAGGACAACTTAATTAGGGTTGAAGTTTGGCGGAGATACCAACAACCTGTTTCCAATTTCTAATTAATTTTATTCTTTTCATTGTTAATATTTTATATATTTCAAATTATGATTATTTTTTACTTTATTTGTTTAAATCTTTATTTATTGTCCGTAATTTTTTAAAATTTTGCATTGACTTTATATTTTTTTAGTATGCTTAGAAGTAATGTAACTTGAAACTAACTCTAAATCATGTTAAATTGTTCTTGTGGAGATTTGGTGATACAAGCAATTCCAATTAACTCAACTTTTTAACCCAAAAATTTTAGTCCGAGGGTCAAACTCGAGTTTAAAAATTCAAAAATAGACAGATTGGGTTTGGATAGAGTAATTAGGGTTGGAGGTCGGTTTATTTCCTAACAACCTAATTTTCATTAATAATGGACAAATCGTTTCGATTATTAATTTCAAAATGCAAAAAAAAAAAAAAAAAATGCATTGAGAGTTTAACATTTCACATATCAAATTGAGCACGTACGAGTCCTACCTCTAAGTCGCCTTCTCTGGCTGTGTTGCATGGTTTATTTATTATTTCTCTAAGATATATTTGGATTTATTCCTTTGTTTCGTAACGACAAAGTTCAACTCAATAAACCGCCCTCGAATACTCTCAATAATAATAATAATAATAATAATAATAATAATAATAATAAAGAGATATTTTTTAAGTTTAAAACTTGATGATTTGGGTTTTATAATATATATATATATATATATATATATATATATATATATATATATATATATATATATACATTTGGGTATTTTAATTACCTGGTTTAAATAAACTAGTCTAAACACCTCTTGATGATTTTAGAATATATTTATTTAGGGAGAAAAAAGTATTTTAGAATATATTTACAAAGTATTAAAAGTAAGAAGGAAATTACACTTGAGACCCAATGCTAGTACGATCATCGTGGTTGATAACAAAACGAGTAATGCTACTTAACTCAAAAACTAAATTGAACAAATATCACAGAAGACTCCATAATCAATTGATACATTCATGTAAATCTCGCAAAATATTTTTGTTATTTTCTTTCTTATATTTGATTTGTTTTTATTGCCGGCAAATACATTAATGTTTAAGACCATGAAGTAATATTGGGGACCGTTTGACTTGAATTATTAGTTAACGGATCATTTGATTGAGATTTGGTTTGACCATGCTGAGTCTGCTTGTCAAATGAAGATAAGGAGAATGTAAGAAGTTGATCAGAAAATTATAACTATAAAAACACTACATACACAATATAAAAAATTACATCATTGCGCTTGGGGCAATGACGCAGCCTGTGAGGTTTTAACCGAAGCGCGTCAATTGCTGGTTGAAAACTACTTCCCTTTTTATTCATCTCTTTGGCTTGGGTTCCGGTCGGCCATTGAAAATTTTTGAAAGGGCTCCCTTCTTGGATAAAGCCCTACAATTTTAAGTTCTAAACTTTAATTCAAGCACAAACGGGCTCCCTTCTTGGTAAAGCCTTACAATTTTAAGTTCTAAACTTTAATTTAACCATAAACTTATTTAATCGGCATCTTAAATTTAAAGTAAAACAAATTTAATTTAAAATTTAAATAAAAAATTTTCCGACTATAATTATAAGACATGAATTTTAAATTAAATTTTAAACAAAATTTTTTCCAATTATAATTATAAGACATTCAATACTACCAAATATAACAACCAACGATTGTTGTTTGGCTTCAACATAACAGATAATTTGATTCTATAGTATAAAAGATGTTTATAATTACATATTCATGAATTTTTTTTTTTTTTTTTTTTTTTTTTTTGGCGGAACATATTCATGAATCAAACCATTCTATTGTTGCCTGTGGCCAATATTTAGGTAGTCTAATGGTGGTCATTATACACTTTTGGTCCCACAGGATTCAGTTGCTGGAATGCTTCAAAGAAATTCATTCTGTCACGTTCTCTCTCTCAATATATAAATATATATATATATATATATATATATATATATATGCTAACATGGTGCCCACAACTCCAACCTTTAAGGGAACTTCTCCAAGCTCTTATGAATGAAGTAGCAGTATACATTGAATCTAAAGCAAGGTCTGAAGCAACAATAGGAAGAAATGGGAAAGTCACAGAATTGGTTTGGCCTTATTCAAGTTATTCGAAGAAAGCTTTGTAAAGTTATGTGACATAAGTCCCACATCGAAAAAGGTAAGAAATTGATGAGACTGAGTGTAATTATAAAACACTACATACAGAGCATAAAACAATCACATCATTGCGCTTGGGGCAATGACGCAGCTTGTGAGGTTTTAACCGAGGCGCGTCAATTGCTAGTTGAAAACTATTTCCCTTTTTATTGATCTCTTTGACTTGGGTTCCACTCGGCCATTGAGAATTTTTGAAAGAGCTCCCTTCTTGGGTAAAGCCCTACAATTTTAATTTCTAAACTTTAATTCAAGCATAAACCTATTTAATTAAAATTTAATTAAATAAAAATTATAACAAATTTAATTTAAAATTTAAACAAAATTTTTTCCGATTATAATATAATATAATTATAAAACATTCAATACTACCAAATATAACCACTTTTTCCGATTATAATATAATATAATTATAAAACATTCAATACTACCAAATATAACCACCCAACAACCCAACGATTGTTGTTTGGCATCAACATAACAGATAATTTGATTCTATAGTCTAAAAGATGTTTATAATTACATATTCATGATTCACCATTCTATTGTTGCCTGTGGCCAATAATTACGTAGTCTAATGGTGGTCATTTTACACTTTTGGTCCCACAGGATTCAGTTGCTGGAATGCTTCAAAGAAATTCATTCTGTCACGTTCTCTCTCTCAATATATATATATATATATATATATATATATATATATATATATGTGCTAACATGGTGCCCACAACTCCAACCTTTAAGGGAACTTCTCCAAGCTCTTATGAATGAAGTAGTAGTATACATTGAATCTAAAGCAAGGTCTGAAGCAACAATAGGAAGAAATGGAAAGTCACAGAATTGGTTTGGCCTTATTCAAGTTATTCGGAGAAAGCTTTTCCGATCTCCACCTCCTCCTCATCATGAAACTGTCATAGTTCTCCACACCAACGCCACAAGCACCAGCTTCACGGACGAAGCAACCGCCACAGAAGCAGCAGTCAATAGCGAAATCACAAAACCAGAAGCTGCTTTATCTTCTCCCTCGAAGAAAAAGCTCCTATCCGAAGATGACATTGCAGCCATGAAGATCCAAGCCTTTTTTAGAGCTCATCTTGTATTTCACCCTTCACCCATCAACATTTCTTTTCATGTATCTATTTCGGGAAGGACAATGCTTGCATCCTGTGGGTGGAGGATGAACCTCCTCCGCGCTGACGTGGCCCATTGACGTGGTGACACGTGTCCAATATTAAAAATAATAATAAAAGTTGGGCAATGCCCATTTTGTCCTGGTTCGACCCATATCTTATACTTTCATCCGGCTTTCTCTTTTCTCTCTCATCACTTACCTAAATCTTCTCTCTCAGACCGCCTCAAACTCATTTTCCCTTTCCTCTCCATCGCCACTAGATCTAGATCTGACTCTCTCTCTCTCTCTAAAAATGTCAGGAAGAGGCAAGGGCGGAAAGGATTAAACCCGTTTCTTACCCTCTTCTATGTCTCCTTCTATGGCCTCCCATCTGTCTCTGCAACTCTCCCAATTTTAGTTTTCACAAAATTGATTCACTCTAAGCTCTTGTGTTAAGCTTAACTCAAAATCAAATCAAGAGATTGGGATTTTAATAAAAATTAAACTGAAACCACAATTTGTGGTAAAAACATGACAATTTCATTGAAAACCAGATAACAGAATCACAATTACAGCAATTCAGAATAGTACAAGTTTCAACCAAGCACAAACAAAAGCTCAAACAAAAGCTCTTCAAAGAATTAATGGAAAAAACTATTCTTATGTAACCAACTCTACATCACCATCTATTTAATTTAATGATTCTGTTCCTTAATTCACTTGTCTGCTGATGAATAATATCTTCTATTCTTCTCCACACTTCGCTCATCTTTGGCCTCCTCTCCGGTGCCATGTCTGTACACTCTATCACCAACTCATTTTCAATTCCACCTGAGATTTGACCTGGGATTTTCCCAGTAATGATCTCTAGAACAATAATGCCGAAACAGTACACATTGGCTTTGTGTGTCAACTTTTTCCCTAGAGAGAATTCGGGTACTTTCCCAACAACCAGCTTTTGGGAGGATCTTCACGATGGCAGGAGGGGCAAGAAACCAAAGTCTGTGAGCTTCGACTGGTAGTTTTGGTTGTCGTGTTTCATTATAAGTACATTTGAAGATTTAAGGTTGGTATGAGGTACCTTGTGTGAAGGCAAGGATTGGTGTAGAAAATTGAGACCCTTTGCTATGTCTTTGATTATAGATAGCCTTGTTACCCAATTCAATGGTACTCTTCCAACTCCTCCGTTCTCTACCAATGGGTACCCAAAATATTTGGAAGTCAATTAATTATCAAATTAATCTATCAAGAACAGAAATTAAGAAATTT
Organism: Cornus florida; assembly: GCF_030987335.1. Lineage (NCBI taxonomy): Eukaryota > Viridiplantae > Streptophyta > Magnoliopsida > Cornales > Cornaceae > Cornus > Cornus florida. The sequence goes on from NW_026775577.1 coordinate 15,441,183, forward strand.
ATTTTTTGGATGAAATTTAACTCAAACAATAGCTACAAACATATAAGCACTTGATTATAGTGCTAAATTTGCTCTTTCGAGCTCTGTATCTGAATCACTCTGTTCACAGACCTCAAATCACTTTGAACCAGTCGAGCTTCAACCATCGCAGGCCTTCGTTGGAGATCGATGTGCCTCCGGTTAAAAAAATTGAGGTTTATAACTCTTTTACAACTTCATCCAAACGAGGTCGTTTTCACTTCCCCATTACCCCTTCCCAGAGATACCCAACAATTCTGATTAAACGCCGACCAATTGTTAATCAACCTGCGCTTGAACGATCTACGCTTCAACAACGATTCGGCAGACTTCAGTGACTGCAACAGCGACCGATCTGGCGAGTTCTCAACGGCGTCGTCTCAGGGCCGGCGACTTTTGGTCGCCTACGATATGGAGAATTCTGACGAGCTGATCAGGCAACTCGTCTCCGGCCTTGAGGCGAGCTCAATCGAGGATCAAAAGTAAGCGGCGATGGAGATCAGGCTCCTCGCCAAGAACAAGTCCGAGAACCAAATCAAGATCGCTCGCGCCGGCGCGATCAAGCCATTGATTTCGCTGATCTCGTCGTCCTTAGCTTCAAGAGTACGGCGCCACTGCAATTCTAAACCCCTCTCTGCGACGACAACGAGGAGTTGATAGAAAGAGGGAGATGAGAGTATAAGATATGGGTCGAACCGGACAAAATGGGCATTGCCCAACTTTTATTATTATTTTTAACATTGGACACGTGTCACCACGTCAATGGGCCACGTCAGCGCGGAGGATGAACCTCATCCTCCACCTGCAGGATGCAAGCATTGTCCTTTCAGGAATTAAGAACCTAATCTATGCACGGCACAAGAAGAGTGGAGGTCACTTCACATGTAGTTTGGTAGTCATAGATAGATTGGGCCCTACTCCATGTGAAATGAACTGCACTTTTCAATGTGCACAACCCATGCATGTTGTGTATAGGAGAGATTCCTAAGTTTCTAGTGACTGATATAATGATTTTACATATATGACTCGTGAGCTCTCTTTATTTATCATTCGGTATGTGAATGTTGACAGGCAAGGAAAGCAATTCGAGCTGAAGAGTCTTGTTAAGGTGCAAGCTGTGATTCGCGGAGCCTACCTGAGAAAACAAGCACGAATAGCCTTGCAATGCATGCACGCACTTGCCCGGTTGCAGGTCACCATCAGAGCTCGTTAGCTCCTCAGTAGATGTAGTGATAATTGATACTTGATTCACGAGCTATGATCTAGAAATTGATTTGAGTCTCTCTAGAGGATAGACCTCAACATAAAATTGAAGAGTAATGGCAGGTGAATTAGAAGAATTTGCATCTATATATGGTTAAATCTTTTAAAAAGTAACACCTTTATTCTGTCTATTTGTTTCTCTCTCTCTCCCAAGCATGTCCAGCCTTTGATTAAGATGCTCGTGAGATTCTCGAATAGTCATGGTGCATGCTTCAATAATTTATGTTTTCTTTGCTTCATATAACACTAGTATATATATGGTCCAAGTCGATGTAGTCAAATTATATATTTTTCAACAATTCTATGAAAGCAAGCATTTTCTTAACAAAATTTTTGGAAAACAGTCATCGATCAGAAACAGATTTACTACTACATATAAACGGTATCTTTAAAAACCAAAAAGAAATTATCAAAACAGCATTAGCAACAAAGACCAAATTTGAATACAGTGGAGCCCACAAACACGTAGTGGCTCGACCTTGTACTCTCATCATAGTCAGGCTGATTGATTTGATGACCGTGGTCTTCCTTTTTCTCTCCTTGCAAGTGTAAGTATGGTGGTCGCCGCCGTTAGAGCGATTTGATGGCAGAAGAGCAAAAAAACCTTCTTAAACTATACCATTGTTGTATAATGCCCCTGAACTATTTTTAGAAGCAACTTGGCCCCCTCAATTATTAAAAGCAAGCAAAATGGCCCTTTAAGGCCATCGGAAACAAATTTCCGACAGGCAAAGCGATACAATTACTAATTTACCCTTATTTATTAATTTATTATAAAAATATAAAATTCATGAATGTGAAATACCAATAATGCCTTCATATTTTAAACAAAAAAACAAAGGTAGTTTGGCCTTTTAATGAATTTTGTTTAACAACACACACACACACACACAAAACCAAGGAGAATAGAATAATAAACCTCAAAAGCTCCAACTAAGTGAGATTTATCGAAACTTCAAGTGAGTGTAATTTTATTTACCCTACTTTATATAGGATCAAAATTGTCTTCTGTGCAACCGTAGGACCGGTCACAGCCAGTGAGTTAAAATCGTAAAAGTTAAAAATTAAAAAAGCAAAACTTTTGTATACGCATACACACATACATACGAGACCAAATCAAAATTATACCAACTTTTTGCTCTTTTTTTTCTCTCTCTACACAAACATTTCCCTAATCTACAATTTCTTGTATATCACAACATTTCTCTAACCTACATCCCAACTTTTTTTTTACTAACATCTCACTTATTGTACAAATACATAAATAAACATATCTTAGTATAAATTGTATATCACAACATTTTCCTAATTAACATCACACGATTAATTGTTTTATCTTATTTGAAATGTACGTTAGAAAAATGTTGGGATGCTAGTAAGGAGAAATTTAGAAAATATTGGAATTTGTTAGGGAGAAAATTGAAATATATAGACTTTCTATGTTTGCACTAAAAACTGACTTACCTACATCTCAACTTTCCTCTTACCAACATCCCAACTTTCTACTTACCAACATTACAGTATTTATTGCTTTATCTTGTTTGGGATACACGTTAGAAAAATGTTGGGATGCTAGTAAGGAGAAAGTTGGGATGCACATTAGGAAAATATTGTGAAGCAAGACCAACATCCAAACATTTTCCTAACAAGAGAAATAGATGAATAGTAGATCATATTCTAAGAAAATATTAGGATGTACATTCGAAAAATATTGAGATGTTGTTAAGGAAAAAGTTGGGATATATAGATTTTGTATATATCATTAAAAACTGACTTGCTCTCTTTTGTCTTTTTTGACTAAGTGACTTGACGAACTTTGTATGTATACGCTAATACGTCTTTGGTAAAAATTGATTTACTTTCTTTTCTCTTCTTTGACTAACTGACGTGGCAAAATGGTGTTCACATATTATTCACAAGCTGGGATATATTCATTGTTGCCCAGAAGACAATTTTGATCCACTTTATATACTACATAATCTACAGAATCTCTCTCCTGGACACCGATCACTTCAACACAATGGACCATCAGTGAGAATAGTACTCCGTATATTTTTCTTATTCGGTCGCGCACTTTGATCACATTATTGTAGGTAGGTAAAATTTGAAACTAGTTGAAGTTGACTGATTCAATTTCAAGTTGCCTTGTAATCCACTTGTAATATACAGCAAAATAACCACCTATATGTAAAATTAGTGATGATTAAGTTGGTAAACAAAACTGCACAGTTTATGAACATTGACAAGGGTGACAAACAATGTCAAGTACGGCAGAACAGAACAAAAGAAATTAGAAAAACAGGTGACATAAATAGTAGTTCTGCAACCAAAGGGTCCAATGGTATAATATTTGTACTCTTATGTTTTTTTCTATTCCTTTTTGGAGTGTTAATATAACAATATTTGTCGAATCATTTCATAAAATAATTACTAAAAAAAATAGGTTAAAATCATAAAATTCTCCTATATACTATTACACAGATGTGCATCAAATTTATCATGTGACTCTTCTATCCCACCCTTAATTGGGTTATAAAATGTCGAAATTGATTTTATTATTCAATATTAGATTAAAAATACATATATTTTTTAAATTACAAAAAAGTGTAGTATATATCATTATTACATTCTTTAATGACAAATTTCCACGATTGGCCGATTGTAAAATATAGTCACAGTACTGTGCGTTTTTTTTTTAGGAAAAGTATTCAGACTTTGAAGAATGTGCTTAATTTTTTTTTTATCAATATCAAATTGTCAATTCACTTTAAAAATGTAGTATATTTATTTTTTCATCAATCTAAAACAAAAAATTAACTTGAATTCTTAGTTATTGGATTGGTGACCAAAAAAAAAAAAGTTATTAGATTGAAACGTGATATACATTCTCTTAATTAAACAAATGACAATATAAATTAAAATGTTGATGCAAAAATATGATCGGAATTTCTAACAAAACATTTATTTTGTTTCCGTTACAAAATGCTTACCAGCCCAACTACAGAGGTTGATTACTTGCAGAAGTCAATCAATGGGTTCAGTGAGAATAATGGAGCTGGGCCATCTATTAACACTGACATTCGATACAAATGGAAGTCGCATGGTGGTGGCCTGGTTGGTCCTTTTATTAGATGCATGATGCAAAGAAGCCTATTGGGCTAGCTCGGCCCATTTGCATAGGTTACGACTTTTCACTAATTGGATATTATTATTAGATGATTCAATCTTATTCCTGTTGGGACTCTAATCTGATTGACCGACACAATTTATCACATGTTAATGTAATTGTTGATGATTTTGAACTATATCCCAAGTCCCATATCGAAAAAGTACAAGAACTTGAAAAAAATTATAACTATAAAAACACCACATGGAAGATTTAGAAAATACATCATTGCGCTTGGGGCAATGACGCAGCCCGTGAGGTTTTAACCGAGGCGCGTCAATTGCTGGTTGAAAACTATTTCCTTTTTTTATCGCTCTCTTTGGCTTGGGTTCTGCCCGGGCTATCGAGAATTTTTGGAAGGGCTCCCTTCTTGGGTAAAGCCCTACAATTCCGAGTTCCAAACTTTTATTCAAGCAAAAACGAAAAATAAGGGCTCCCTTCTTGAGTAAAGATCTACAATTCCGAATTCCAAACTTTAATTCAAGCAAAAACGAAAAATCACACACCCACTATATGTGATCTTACCAGAGGAGCCGCCAATAAAGTCAATCAGATTCCTATTTAAATTCAATTCACTTCATGATAACCACAAAAACATAACTGATAGGACCGAGCTAGCTCGTATCTCCTTATCCCAATAACCAATAGGGAATCCTGCTAGGGTTCTGAATTTTGCAGTTATGTGGAGAAAGATATTTAAAAAAAAAAAAATTGATTCAACAAGGTATCTGGAGGTCATTCTCTCGTTCATCTTTCAAAGTTTTCTTCGAACTTGCATGTCGTTCGAATAACGGGAAGTGTGGTGATGGATAATACCGATGAAAACAAATATATTACTGTAGTAGTTAAGAAAATTAAACTTGCTTGCCTTTGAATTCAACCAGTGAATTTGAGCTCCCATCCATAGTAAAATGTACAACAAGCCTTCCCATTTAAGCTTCATATTGCACCATGGTAGTATTAAAGGCAACAGGCAGAGGAACCATACAAAAGTACTGCACTGTCATGACCTGCCAAAAAATAATAACCAATAAAGCATAAGAATATTAAAAGAAGAACCCTATCAGAAATTCCCTATCCAAAGTATGAGCCCATAATTTCAGAAATAAAATTACTTCTGGAGGCAGATAGAGTGATTTTTCACGTAAGATGACTCAATAGTCCGATTTGCATTTTTAATTAGAACTAAAATAAGAAGGCAAAAAGAGATTTCAATTTCAGTGACAGTAAAAGGCACTAGGTTGAATTCACAAACCTTATTAAATGCTACAAATGCTACTGTTTGCACAAAGAAACAGAATGGCAAATCCTGAGTGAAGCGGAGAGTAAGAACTAGCCGAACAACAAGTTGAGGCAGAAAACAGATGAGTTTCTCTAAGATTAAAAACTCACGGTCGTAGTTTAGATAGATGTGATAAAAATATATAGAAAAATTGTGTCTTGGATCTGCACAGGTAAAATGGTATGGCAGAGAGCCTCATGCAAGAATTCCAAATTATATAGATAGAAGAAAAACCCAGTACAAAAGAAGAAGACAGCCACAGAGATCAGTCCCAACATAATTCTCTCTTGAAAACATGTTTTTCAAAGCAACAATAAATGGCATGGACAGTAACTCCCATGCCACTTAGACTCTGGGCTGACTTAACTTTACTAGAATTCCACTCCATAAGGACAGGCTTCTGAATAGATTGAAAGTGGCAAGGATCAAGAACTAAGCTGATAGGAAGTGCATAGATTATAGGATAGATTAAATGGACAAGCAGCCCATACCAAAGCACACCTTGTAAAATATTACGTGTAAACCAGTAAATATGACACAAAGAAAGTTAGGAATTATAATTATGTATTTATAATGACATGAAAGGAAATCTGTATTTGGTGCTTTAACCAAAGATAGTCTAAAACTTATATCGAATAATTATATTATTTTTCAGATTTAAAAGTAGTACTTTACCTTGTTACTTCGACAAGATTCTCCATAACAAACACCATTGAACAAAACAAAGCTTCCACACCAACTTCCCCCTTCCATGCCATGATGGAGAGAAGCCTAGTATTCTTAACTGAACCTTAAATACTTTCATATTCCAAATGCTAACGTCAACTAAAATGATTAAATAATTGATACATTGATGTAAATCTCCCATAATGTTATTGTTATTTTCTTTCTTATATTTGATTAGTTTTAGTTTTTATTATTATTATTTTTTTTCCTACATGTTGAGAAGTATCCTTCTTAAAAATATATATTTATTCTCAGGGATGGACCTAAATAATTATGTGCGAGGGGGCGGCCTTTAACAATAACAAGATTAAAAAAAAAAATTTCAAACCTTGAGGTGGGGGCAATAGTAAGGTTTATTTATAATTTTAGTGGGGACAATTTTAAAATTTTATAGGTACATAATTAAAAGCAAAAAAAATTGTAGGTATATAATAGCAACCAAAAAAAATAAGTGGGAACAATTGCCCCCACTGGACCTTGAATAGGTCTGTGCATGTCTATTCTTAATTATGCATATAGGGCTAACCCAATGGACAAGGCTCCCTTGCTACGGGTTTGAAGCAATCATATCTCCACGTCCAAGACCTCTAGGTCGTAATTAGCAACCTTGCACCAATGCCCACTCTCATTCTTAACCATACATATGTGTAAAACAGCTTTGCTTGTTAGGAACATTGGGATATTCAGTAACTAAGCTATAAAACAAATCCAATTTACTTCATGATGTTGAACTATTCAATATATGGTGAACTGAAACCGCAACAACATACATTAAGATTTCAACATGGTATCTCCGGTCTATCCCACCCAATAAGCAATAGGGAAGTTCCGAGCCCTGCTAAGGGTCTGAATTTTGCAGGGAGGGGAGTTAGGTTCTGTGAAGCTAGATATTAAATATATATATATATATTTGAGGCAAATAAGAATGGCATAAGGAGTTTAATTGGAAAATAAACAAATTTTACCCTAGTCAGCTCCCCCCTCTCTGAATCTTTGCTTTTTATGTCGCATTTTTTGATTCCCAACTTCTCTAATGGGCACAAGGACTAATGACATTAATAGTAGAAAAAATATAACACGGCAGCAAATTATATATTGAAGATAGATGGAGGGGTGGTCAGTCTTATTAGTATCACAAAAAATCGAAAAAGAGAACAATATTTACACATTGCAGTAGGCCACAATAAGATGGATTGACAACCAGAGTTCCACCACACAGATTAACACCTAAAGGAGAAAAAAAGAAATGATCTCAAATGGTACCATCTTTATCAAAAGAATCAAAATGTACCAAAAGCATTTTCTCATACACAAAGATATTAATGTATGTAGAGATTTTGGCCATCCCTTTGATAAATTACAGTGTCACGGATTGTGTACAAGGAAATAAGAGCATCACGTAAATGATTCTAGGTGTGTAATTCATGAACTAGTTATCAGATATAAAAAGAGTTTGAGAATTTAAAACTTATCATTTCATATCAAGTTTGTGACACCCATAATTGAATTACACCTTTTTGTTAAGGCTTACATTTAATTCAACATAAAAATGCCCCTCCCATTTATGGTGTTTGGCTGACATACTTAGAAACAACAGTTTAGCTGAGGCATTTAATCAAACAGTTGATGGGCAGAGTTATTTAACAAGATCTATAAACAAACACAAAACCAAAAATAAAAAAAAAGAAGGGATTTTAATTTGTTGTGAAAGGAGACAAGTTCTCACTTCTCAATGGTTATAGATGTGGTCCACCACCATATTTTATGACTCTGCATTAATTGAAGTTTTTCAGGCAAAACACTTGACGCAACAATTACAAAATTAAGAACATCAATAAGTAAATCACAGTATCAAAGGCCACACATTTTTTTTTTCTGCAGCTTTATATCGATTGAATAATAGGAATGCAGGAAATAAAAGATAAAAAAAGCAGTGCCTATGTTTACCTTTCGAGTACTGTCTTTGATTCATGGTCTAGTCTTCATGTTCATCTCCTCTATACCATTTACAGTCGCAAACATTGAGAATAAGATCTGTGGATCATCTTCTTCTCACACTCCAAAATTTCAAAAACCCGTTTCAGAATGGTATTGGGAATCATAGAAAAAGCTTGACACACTCAATTTCTCATTTTCATTTTCTTTGAGCATCGAACAACTGAACTCCCATGTTTTTTTTCTTTTATTTTTTGGATTGTTATTATAATAACTCATCAAATCATTTCAGAAAATCATTACTAAAACAATATATATATATATATATATATATATATATATATATATGAGTGTGGATAACTAAAGATAACACTAATTTTGAAACGGATTTAATGTCGTCTTTGTAACTGTAACTCATAAGAATGTGAGTCACGATTGTTAAAGATGACACTAATTTTAAAAAGGAGTAATTTTTTTCCTGAGAAAAAATTTACACACACCACGCATACGTCTTCCTTGAAAATAACCCAAAAAAATCACTTGGCACAAGACCTTGGTAATTATAAAATATTATTGCTTAGAAAATAACCCTCACATTATTGCTTTTTCCTTATAAAAACATCATATTCAGAATTTAAAGAATGTGTTTAATGTTTTTATCAATTTAATTATAGTTCCTAGATAAGTCATTCATTTAGCACACGTGTCCATTCATGGTGGTTTCACTCTCAAGTCTCAACTTAAAAAAATACATATAAATAATAAATAATAATAATAAAATATATATTGTTTAAGTTAAAAACTTGATGATTTGGGTATTATATATATACACACACACATATATTAGTTCATTTGGGTATTATAATTAACTTGGTCTAAATTAACTAGTCTAAACATATCTCGATGGTTTCAGAATATATTTACAAAGTATTAAAAGTTGTAAGGGAATCGTATTTCAGACTCAATATTAGTATGATCATGACAAAAAGGAGTAATACTACTTACCTTAAAAACACTAAGTTGAATAAATATCACAGGTTCGAATATATTTATTAATCTAGAAAGTACCATTAGTATTGGATTCAACGATCCATCACAACCTCTCAATTAAACAAATGACGTTATAAATTTACATTAAACCCATATTGAGAATACTGAATTAGCATCTTAAAATTAAAATTAGAAAAAATTGAGAGATGGTAAATGCATGACATTTAAAATTTAAATATAAATGACAAACATACTCTAAATACTCGATCAAATTTTACTATTATTTTTTTTTTCATGATAAAAGTGTTAAGAGTTAGTGATTAGCGGTTAACGGTGGTTAGTGGGGAGGATTGAGGAATGCGAAGGCTCAAAACCGAACTCCCAAAGATAAAAAAAAATACAACCTTATCTTTTAGAATATGAAATTACCTTTTAATTATTATTCAAAATACATTACAACAAAACACTTATGACCCGAACCCGTTCAAAGTAACATATAACGATTATAATATGTTGAGTTAAACGAGTCATAAATGGGTTACACGAATTAAACCCCGGCCCTTAATTCTAACCCCGACATGGTTAAGTAAACGGATTAATCGTGTCAATCCGTTTATGACCCGAACCCGTTCAAAGTCAACCAAAACCTATCTATCTCAAAACGTGTTAACGGATCGTGTCGTAATTTGTCGCGGCTATTATGACCTTATGATTTTATAATTATTAAAAAAACGTTATCTGATGATTTAGGACATTTCTATAAGTAATCTATTCGCATCCTTACCAAGAACCAATCATGTATCAACCATTCTATTGTTGACTGGGACCAATACTTAGGTAGTCTGAGTGGTGGTCATTTTACACTTTTGGTCCCAGGTTCTAGCGGTTGCAATGCTTGAAAGATATTCATCCTGCCACGTTCTCTCTCTCTCTCTCTCTCTATATATATATATATATACATATGTATGTATATATGTGCTAACATGGTGCCCACAACTCCAACTTTGAAGGGAAGTTTTCCAAGCTCTTATGAATGAAGTAGTAGCATACAATGAATCTAAAGCTAGCTCTGAAGCAACAATAGGAAGAAATGGGAAAGTCTCAGAATTGGTTCGGCGTCATTCGAAGAAAGCTTTTCAGGTATTCTCATCATGAAACTGTCATTGTTCTCCACGCCAATAACACCACCACCACCACGAGCTTCACAGAGGATGCAACTGCCACAGAAGATGCAGTCAATCGCGAGATAACAAAATCAGAAGCTGCTTTTTCTTCTCCCTCCAGTTGCCCGAAGAAAGAGTTACTATCTGAAGAAGACATTGCAGCCATGAAGATCCAAGCCTCTTTTAGGGCTCATCTTGTATTTCACCATTCACCCATAACATATACATATATATATATATATATATATCTCTTCACATATTTCTTTCGTGCTAAAAGGGTTCAGCTTTTTAATAATAATTTCTTGCTTTCAAAATCATGACCACTATGAAATTTTGTTTGATTGCAGTTAATGGTTAACATAACTCATGAACTCTCTTAATTTATATATTATGTGTTTGGTGTGAATGTTTGACAGGCAAGGAAAGCATTTCGAGCGCTGAAGAGTCTTGTGAAGGTGCAAGCGGTGGTTTGCGGAGCCTACGTGAGAAAACAAGCTCGAATTGCCTTACATTGCATGCATGCGCTTGCCCAGTTGCAGGTCACCGTCAGAGCACGCCAACTTCTCGATCAGCAGATGTAGTGATAATTGATTCACAAGTAATACTAGCCACAGAGTTCTTTCATGACAAGTCATAAGCGTTCCAGTGGCGAGAGAGAGACCAAACAATTAGGTCGTTTCAGCTAAAGGGCAAAACCGGCATTTGAGCTTAATGAATCTCCAAATTGATTTAGTGAATTCATAAATATCAAAGAAAAGATGGGAGTAGGATTCTTCATAGGACAACTTAATTAGGGTTGAAGTTTGGCAGAGATACCAACAACCTGTTTCCAATTTCTAATTAATTTTATTCTTTTCATTTTTAATATTTTATATATATTCAAATTATGATTACTTTTTTACTTTATTTGTTTAAATCTTTATTTATTGTCCGTTAACAATTTGTTTGTAATCTTTTAAAATTTTGCATTGACTTTATATTTTTTTTAGTATGCTTAGAAGTAATGTAACTTGAAACTAACTCAAAATCACGTTAAATTGTTCATGTGGAGATTTGGTGATACAAGCAATTCCAATTAACTCAACTTTTTAACCTCAAAATTTTAGTCCGAGGGTCAAACTCGAGTTTAAAAATTCAAAAATAGACAGATTGGGTTTGGGTAGAGTAATTAGGGTTGGAGGTTGGTTTATTTCCTAACAACCTAATTTTCATTAGTAATGGACAAATTGTTTTGATTATTAATTTCAAAACGCAAAAAAAAAAAAAAAAAATTCATTTGAGAATTTAACAGTTCATATATCAAATTGAGCATGTACGAGTCCTAACTCTAAGTCGCCTTCTCTGGCTGTTTGTTTGTTTTTTTTTTTTAAGATATATTTGGATTTATTCCTTTGTTTCCTAACGACAAAGTTCAACTCAATAAACCACCCTTGAATACTCTCAATAATAATAATAATAATAAGAAAGAGATATTGTTTAAGTTTAAAACTTGATGATTTGGGTTTTATAATATATATATAGCACATTTGGGTATTTTAATTACCTTGTTTAAATAAACTAGTCTAAATACCTCTTGATGATTTTAGGATATATTTATTTAGGGAGAAAAATATATTTTAGAATATATTTACAAAGTATTAAAAGTAAGAAGGAAATTACACTTGAGACCCAATGCTAGTACGATCATTGTGGTTGATAACAAAACGAGTAATGCTACTTAACTCAAAAACTATGGTTAAATCTTTTAAAAAGTAACACCTTTATTCTGTCTATTTGTTTCTCTCTCTCTCTCTCTCCAAAGCTTGTCCAGCCTTTGATTAAGATGCTCGTGAGATTCTCGAATAGTCATGGTGCATGCTTTAATAATTTATGTTTTCATTAGCTTCATATAACACTAGTATATATATGGTCCAAGTCAATGTAGTCAAATTATATATTTTTCAACAATTCTGTGAAGGCAAGCATTTTCTTAACAAAATTTTTGGAAAACAGTTATAAGAAACAGATTTACTGCTACATATAAACGGTATATTTAAAATATCAAAAAGAAATTATCAAAATAGCATTAGCAACAAAGACCGAATCTGAATATAGTGGAGCCCACAAACACGTAGTGACTCTCATCATAGTCAGGCCGATCGGTTTGATGACCGTGGTCTTCCTTTTTCTTTCCTTGCAAGTGCAAGTGTGGTGGTCGCCGTAGTTGGAGCGGTTTGATGGCAAAAGAACAAAAAATCCCCCCTAAACTGTACCATTGCCTGAACTGTTTTTAGAAGTTGTCCCCCCTCCACTATAAAAGCAAGTAAAATGGCCCTTTAAGGCCATCGGAAACAAATTTTCGACTAGCAAAGTGATATAATTACTAATTTATCCTTATTTATTAATTTATTATAAAAATATAAAATTTGATGTAAAATACCAATAATGCCCTCACATTTTTAACAAGGAAAATGATAGTTTGGCCTTTTAATGAAATTTTGTTTAACACACACACACACAAAACCAGGGAGAATAGAATAATAAACCATAAAAGCTCCACCTGAGTGAGATTTATCGAAACTTCAAGACAAAGGTGAGTGTAATTTACCCTACTTTATATACTGCATAATCTACAGAATCACTATCCTGGACACCAATCACTTCAACACAATGGACCATCAATGAGAATTGAAGTCCGTATATTTTTCTTATTCGGTCGCGCACTTTGATCACGTTATTGTAGGTAGGTAAAATTTGAAACTAGTTGAAGTTGACTAATTCAATTTCAAGTTGCCTTGTAATCCACTTGTAATATACAGCAAAATAACCACCTATATGTAAAATTATTCATGATTAAGATGGTAAGCAAAAATGCACAGTTTAAGAACATTGACAAGGGTGACAAAAAATGTCAAGTACGGCAGAACAGAACAAAAGAAATTAGAAAAACAGGTGACATAAATGGTAGTTCTGCAACCAAAGGGTCCAATGGTATAATATTTGTATTCCGTCCGTTTTTCTATCTCTCCCGAGTATTTATAAAATCCTCACCTCAAACTGTCCAACCTTTGACTAAGATGCTCGTGGGATTCTCAAATAGCCTTCGTGCATGCTTCAATAATTTCTGCTTTCATACGCCTCATATAATCACTATCTTCGTCGTTATCATCCTTCTGCGCCTCCTCCTCCTCTTCCTCCACCTTCTCATCCTCATCCTCATCCTCCTCCTCCTCCTCCTCCTCCTCCACCTTCTCCTCATCCTCTTCCTCCTCTTCCTCCACCTTCTCCTCATCATAAATCTTGGCTCCGGCGGACTTGTGCCTAAATTAAAGAACAATATAAATTTGGAATAAGTCATTTAAGTTTTAGTTTTAATGATGGAAGTTATTTGAAATAAGTGCTCAGAAACGATTCTAATAGACTAAAGAAAATGATTAATCACTAAATGAATGTGTTCCACGGATAGATGATCGTCTTTTGAAAAACTTAGCTATGTTTAGGATCTTTAAAGCTATGTTTGACCGCATAGAATTAAAGTTTAAAATTGAAATTAGTTGATGAAATTGGAGAAAAGTTTATTTCAAACTGAGCATAGTTTAAACATGATCATAACCTTTCACACAGCATTTCTGTTTCTGCTTGTCAACTCGTTTAGAAACTCGGATTTTCACCACATTAAAAACTGAACACGGTCCATAAATGCCTGCAGGACATTCATGCCAAATTAAGTAGAACAAATCACCATGGAAATGAAGCAGTTGCTCAGTATTCCCGGTATTATAAAAACCAAAACCAGGACTCAGACCCTCAATAGTCCCTCTGGTCGATATTTTGTGGTCCAAATCATAAGCAAGCAAGCCTCCACATCCACATTCACCAACCCAAATCCAGTACAAAGTATTGTCAAACAATATAGCTCGGCTTCTAACGACATTAGCTGCAAAAAACTCAAGATTGGAGTACTGTAATACTTCCCAAGAATCACATCTCACGTCATAGGTAAGAAGGAGATTAGAAGAAGTCGAACCCAAAACAATCCTTTTTGAACCACGACTATCATCATCAGAAACTGCAAACAACCCGCAACGGGGAAGACATTGTGGAGGTTGAGTTATGGGTTTCAATGTGTTGTTGATCGGGTTGAGTACCTCCACCAACACAGAAGGTTTCGGATTTTGACTTTCATCAAAACATTCGTCAAAACTAGTGAAAAAACAAGTGAATTTCGGTTCGCTAAACACATAAATCCTACCATCAAAAGCCACGGCCTGAAAGTACGACCAGTTTGGAAAAAGAACATAAAAATAAAAAATAAATTATTATTTAGTACACCTACTACTTTACCCAACAAACTTTACAGATATAAAATTTATAATTGAGAATAACACATCTTTGGACATCACATAACAATAAATAAAAATAGAGATTTTAGCTCTTTTTAATAAATTTGTATTATGTAATAATGGTCTTAAAATTTTAGAAAAACCTCTATTAAATTCTGAACAATATAAAGTAATAATGAATGGTTGTGAAGTGTTCTTTTTTTTTTTCAAAGTAGAAGATAGGGAGTTCAAATTCTTATAGACGTGGGTGTGTGAGTAGTTTAGTGGTACTTTCTCACTTTTCAGGATGGAAGGCACTTCATCATCTTTCAATGTAGAACGTTGAGGGTCAAAGTATGCATAAGGGTAAAAGGTGTATGTTTGTGTGTGATTTTTGCCAAGATATAAACAACAATGCAAAATAATACCAAACAAATGTAGCCCGGTGGTACTTCTTCCTTGATTGCCTTTCAAAGTAGAAGGTATTTCTTCACCTTCCAAAGTAGAAAGTGAAGGATTCAAGTTCTCATATGGACAAGTGAGCGGGTGAGTGTGATTTTTGTCGAGATAAATAAGTAAATTAACAACAATATAAAGAATTCAAGTCCCCGTGGGGACAAGTACTATGAGAGTGATTCCAATACAAAATAATATTATAACTTAATGGTACTTCCTTATCTTCCAAACAAATATAAGAAAATCAAGAACTAACGGTAATCATAGAATCTCACAAATTTACATTGACACCCCTAAATTTCAAAAGTCATATTTACCCCTTAACTTGTTACTAGACAAAAATAACCATATACGTAGTAATTTTTTGGACCATATAATTTTTTGGGTAAAGTACAATCACACCCTCTGAGGTTTGGCAAAAGGACAAGCAGATGAAAGTTATTCATTTTTTGGACAATGACACCCCCTCTTCTGAAATTTCATCCAAACAAGACCTTAAGTCATATGAAAAGACAAAATTACCCCTTAATGTTAAATTCAAATATATTACAAAATATCAGACCTTGCAAAATGACGCTATAGCCCTTTATATATACATACATACATATATACACAAAGAGGGAGAAAATGTTGGTGCCTGGTAAAGCCGTGAAATTGGTTGTTATTGCCGTTGTTAGTGGCGGCTGCGGTGGAGGAGGGTGGTTGGAGGTTGAGTTTCTTGGAGGTGGGTTGTTGTTCTTGGAGAGACGACGACGTCGCACACTTCCCATACAATGAAGAGATCCAATCAGAGAGGGTTGGGAGGTAAATCGAAAAGATCGGGTATTGGGAGGCGAATCGAAGAGGGTTGGGAGGTCGGCGAGTTGTGTGTATCCGCCTGTACCTCGTCGGCTGAGTTAGTGTCGCCATCGCAGACACCATTGGGCTTCGATATGACGGTGGATAGACCACCGTCGATGAGAAGATTTGTGGGTCCTCCAACACGGACCGGGTAATTGTCGCCGGACTCATTGGCGAAGGTTCTCCATTCAGACCGCACTCGGAGTAGACAGTATCTCCGGCTGAGTGATCGATTGATAGAACTGGTAGGAAAGAAGATAGGCAGTGACCTTGCGGCACGGCACCAGTGGGAAAAAAGAAGCTCGGCTGTGAGCTTCTCGGTGATTCTCTGCGTGATGGCAGCAATGGCGACGGCGGACTCGGATGTGATGATGAACTGTGGCGGTGAGCTCGGTTGTGAAGAAAACCTTGTTTGGCTCCCCTGTTTTGTATATGTGTGTATATATCTACATACATATGTGTGTAATTTTATGTGTATATATCTATACATATATATATATATATGTGTGTGTGTGTGTATATCTATATATGTTTGGCTGTTTTATATATCTATATAGATATATATGGGTGTAATTTTGTGTGTTGGTGGTCGGTGAATTGGGGATGATGGTGGCGGCGGCAACTAAGGGGTTCGTCCGGCGGGGATTATGTAGTGTGTGTGTGTATATATATATATATACACACATACATACAAAGAGAAAGGGTATGGGTATGGGTTTGGGTTTGGGTTTGGGTTTGATCCAAGGGTATATAAGTCAATTAAAATATTAATTTTATATCAAAGAGTAATAAAGTCAATTCACCATTATCAGGGTCTCTTTGTCCATTTTTCAAACTTGAAGGGGTGTCATTATCCAAAAAATAAGTAACCTTCATCTGTATGTTCTTTTACCAAACTTCAGGGAGTGTGACTGTATTTTACCTTAATTTTTTAATTGTTATTCTTTTGTTGCCATTTGAATCCCCACACAATCAAAACTCAAAAGTGGTCACCTATAACACTCTAGACAAGTGTGCAAAGAATTACCCAACAATTTTTTTATAATTACAATATTACTCCAACCCTTAGACATCATACATAAGATAATTAGGACAACTTTTCATCACTATAAACAAAACATGATAATATGTTGCTTAGTTATATATATATATACACACACACACAGATAAGATAATATTTTTAAGGGTAAATTACACAGACACCCCCTGAAGTTAGGTCATATTTCAGTTAGATGAAGATTTTGGTTTTAACTTTTACTTACACCCTAATTTACTTTTTGACCTCTGACACATGCGAATTGACCCTTTTACTCTCAATTTTTTAATACAAAAATATATATAATCCTAAATGACAAAAAATCCCCTATATAGTGTATATATATATACTATATATATATATATATATATATATATATATATATATATATAAACAATGTTTGTACAAGCCCAAATCGTCACCGACCAAGTCGTGAACGTCGCCTTGCAGCGCCACCTCCACTTGAATCGCCGGCTCACTATCGTACATCACCGCCGACCTTGAAATTCAGATCCTCACCATTGGCAAATCAGTCCTCGGTCATCACACGACTCAGTCCGCTTCACTATCTCCGCTGGTTTTCACGTTGATAGAGCTGCAGCTGGTTATTTCTTCACCGTCCGGTTTGGTCACTACCGTTGGGTCGTTCATGCTCAGGTCTTCTCGTCATGGGTGTTTGCAATCACTGAAACTGGGTCGTTGGAATCTTCACCTCTTTCGCCGTCGACAAGCTCAAACCCAGTAACCTCTCGACCTATCAAAAACCCTAGCTTCTCATGGAGGCGAAGTTTAATTACGGCAGCGATGAGGTTTAGGTTTAATCACGTTGACGACGTGGTTCATGGCGACAGCAGGTTCATAACGACATGATTCATGGGCTGGGTTTCAGTTGGATCTTGTGGTTTTGGGTTTTGTTTTGGGTGGGAGCGGTGGTGATAAGAGGTGTTGGGTGGGGTTGTGGTGATGGAGGTTTTGGGTGGGTGGGTGGTGGTGGTGGAGGTTTTGGGTGGGTGGTGTTAAGGCTCTTCTAAATCAAAACCCAAATTGTTGCGCCAATCACTCACCGATTGTACTACTTTAATCACGAGAACTCACCAAATCTTCGAACCATTGTTAACCAAATTAATTTCCGGTGACCACAAACCCAATACCCATCAAACCGTCATCTTTTCCGACAGATCCCTGTGAGAAAAAAAAAAAAAAAGAAAAAAAAAAAAAGCAATAATATTGACAATTATATTGAAGAAACATAACCACTTGCTTGTGAAATTGGGGGTTTCAATTCTTTTGGTGGGTCTTGCTTTTAAACTCCTCTCTCTCAATCCAGTGGGTTTTCTGAATGTTGCATAAACCCATTTTCGCCAGAAAACTAGAACACACAACCACCACATAGATATACAATATGTGTATATAGATATAGATATATAGTGTATATATGTATGTTTGATTGTATTTATTAATTTTGTGTATAAATTAAGGTTTGGTGAGGGAGGGGAAAAGATTGTATATGTGTGCGAGTGTGTATATATGTATGTGGTGGTGACTGGTTTTGGAGGTGGCGGCCATAGGTATGTAACATTCATGATTGGTTTTGGAGAAGATGAACGTGTGTATTATACGTGAGAGGAGTGAGGTGGGTGAAGGGTATTTTTATCCTAAAAAAATTAAAACATCCTTCTTGTAAGTCAACAATTGGTCAAAGGAGCAACATAGTCATTTTGCATGTAAAAATACTCAGCCCACCCATGAAAAATGACATTTGGGGTGTGAATGAAATACTAAACCACTAATTCAAATATAAGTGAAAACTAAAACCAAAATCTTCATCTAGCTGAAATATGTCCTAACCTCAGGGGGTCTTTGTGTAATTTACCCTATTTTTAAATTATATGAATTTTAATTTATTTTTTATTTTTTAATTCTCATATGTTATATATGATTAATTATTTATATATTCTATAATTAAGTTTATTTTAAGTCACTAAATTCTTAAAAAAATGTATTATTACTAATATTTTTAATTACGATAATAACATAAATATATCAACAAGTCTAAATGATTTTTAAAAAGTTAATAAAATTCACCAAAAATCACTAAAAATTCATCTTTATGAAATTATGTTATAAACAGTAATAATTCACTATTGCAATAACCGATTCTGTTATGTAATGCGGAAATCCGAATTCATTTTACCGCCAATTCCGTAATCCGGATCCATTATACATATGTAGTTCTCATATTCTAAAGATTCATGCCATTAATTGAAAGTAGAAAAATACAAACCTTCTCATTTATATATATATATATATATAATACACTGATGTCTTGCCGATGGAGAGGGAGGAATATTGAAAAAGAAACTGAGATATTGGCACGGCTCAATCAGATCAAAACATTCCATTTTCTTTTCTGTTTTTTTTTCAGCATTTTGTCTGAGTAAACCAGGCCAATATCGCAGTAACTATTTCATTATAATAAAGCACGATCATCCCCAACGCCTTGAATAGTTTAGAGAGAGAAAGAGATCTAGAGAGAACTAAAGAGACATGAAGCAACTTAGAGAGAGAGAGAGAGAGAGAGAGAGAGAGAGAGAGAGGCAGTGTTGGTGAGAATCTGTGGTCTGGTAAGGAGTTAAAAGAGGGGTGGAGAGTCTGTGAAGAGCATTTAAAACCTTGACTACCAAAGCAGAAAGACCGGCAGTGCATTTAACTCCATTATTCTCTCTCTCTCTCTCTCCCCAAACAAGAAAACCAGGCCAGGTCATCATGGTATGCCTGGGGAAGTAGAATACCGGAAATAGCCTTGGATTTGGTCAATGTAAATAAAGCAGGCATGCTATACAGTAGGGACAGGATTGTCTTTTCAAGAGGTGGGCTCTTGGCACTGTCTGAAACTCAATATCACTGCTCTTAACAACGGATCACCCATATACCGTGTCCTGCCGAGCCATTAACGAAGGAATCGCTCTCTCTACAAGGCCACTAAATTGGTCCTAGTTATCCTTCGGGACAGAGTAGAAGAAGGGAGGAGATTCTCGAACACACATATATGTTATACGTACATACATACATGGCACACTAATGGCAGAGGGAAACTGATATATATAGGTCGGAATATTAATTGGTCAGTACTAGTCAATGTGCTTAAAAGATTGTTCGGTTTCACTTTACACAATATAATGAAACATGATTACTTACCGGAAATAAATAAATAAATAAATAAATATATATATATATATATATATATATATATACACGTTTGTATATATATATAAAATGCATAATGAACCATGATTAATGCACTTATTGCTTAACAATGCAATTAAGTTAATTGACTGGTATTTTTGTTTTCTTTTTCTTTATGAACAAAGATATCAAAATAATTGCTTAACAAGGCAAGTTGACTAGTACCCAAACGAAAACAGTCAATAAAAAGCTGTCTGAGAAAAAAATGATTAAAAATTGAGTAAAACAATAAGAGAAATTATAGGTATGAGAGAAAGATAGAACGGGCCCTTAGTGGGTGAAGAAATAGCGAGAGCCTGACTCAGGCCCAAACTTCTGGGACCAGCTAGGCTTGGACCAACTTGTTTTTCTAGGGCCCTTAGTAATATGAGAGAGAGAGAGAGAGAGATGAGCTATTTAGGACCATTGGGCTTGGAGGTTCTCCGTATATGTGATCTGTATCAATCAGTTTACACTCATTTTGTCCGAATTCATTACACTACAACCGCGACCGTGACCAATACTGCAAGCCTGAAAGTAGAAATTATTAAATACTTTTGAGTACCGATAATATAATACTCTAAGACTCTCGTTCATTGTACTTATTTTCTTTGTTAATAAAAAATAATCACTCACCATTTCATGGGATACCAAATTGTGGATACACACCAGAGTATTCAACAACATCATGTAAATAGCTAACTTGTTGGGACTAAGGAAACTACATAAATTCAAATCATTAAAAGTAGTGCGATAAAGACACTCCACTTTTTAATAAATGCACTTTACTTAGCATACGAATGAAATTATGGTCTTGATAGGGTATTTATTTTATTTGGTTTTTTTAAAAAAGTAGTGCATTAATAAATAAATAAAATAAAATAAAGTGCATGTATAATTTTCTTTTATTATTAAGAAAAAATGGTGGGCCTAAATAACACTATTCTTTATTATTATTAGTAGGGGGTGAGGGTTGTTATATTAGGGGCCAAAGCCCAACAACACCCAATAAGACATCACATTAATTATACCAGGCCCCTAATATTTCAAAAAGAGTCCTCGATGACTATTTGGTGAGGCTGGAGAGTATTTGCATGTTGAAATGCTTTGAACCTGCGCATTCTCTCTCTCTCTCTCTCTCTCTCTCTCTCCTGTGTCTGAGTCATTCCTTAGTCATATCAAATAAAAGAAAAAAAGAAAAGGAGCATACTACTTAGAATCATCTCATCAAGACACTTCAAATATTAAAATCTTATCAAGTCCCATAAAATATATATGTGTGTGTGTGTAGATATATATATATATGTGCATGGCAACAGGATAAAATCTTCTAATGTATAAGAAATAAAAGACCAATAATGCAAGATTTGTTGCCCTTCCACCTAAGGGTAGTAAGATGCCCCACTATAATATATACATTCTCTCTAAATATTCCTTCCGGTGCAGTTAAATGCAAGATATATAATAATATACTTATGAAGAAATAAGCTTAGTTACCAAATTTATTTATTTATTTAAATTATTATTTTTTTGAGCAAGTGGTATTGCTAGGAGTATCTCCAATAGCTTGTTAAAATACTCATTTGTGTAAAATATACACTATTACGGAAGATGTGTAAATTTTTTTGAACAATACTTACCTCAGGCCGTATGAATAGGAATGTTCTGATATTGACATAGATCAATAAAAATATGAAATGTGTTAAATTTTTTTTTAAATAATTAATAAAAATTATTTGAATCTTTTTGCGGATCATCCAAAAGGAAATTTTTTTTTTTCCTCATACATTTGAGATTTTCTAGCCTAAACATGTTAAATTAACCACATTTCTAAGACTCCAATTATCAATGAAGTTTAAGGAAATCAATTTGACTTCATATTGCAACAGGTGATGATAAATGTCAAAATTTTGGATGCCACTATAGTTATGTTTATTTATTAATTGGAGGCTTGAATCATTTCTAAAGATTGGATGTAAAAGATTATAGTTTGGGAATGAAGGAGGTGGCAAGTAATGGAGGTGGTGGAGGTCAGTTGACGGAAGAGAAGATAAATATTAGGGTTTCAAAATTGGGGAGATGGTGGGCATCGATAGGAATTTGGTGGGGAGAGAGAAGGAATCGTGAGTTAAAAAGAGAGAGATTGGTACAAATTTTATTTTATTATTATTTTTTTTAACACATGTCATGTTGTTATTCATCCATATCAACATCAAAAGGAGAGCCATGCTTATGCGGACTAAGAGCATCTTCAGCAGTCTATTAAAATATTATTTTGTGTAAAATATACACGGCTAAGTATGATTTGTAATTTTTTTTTTTTTCTCCAGTTTGTTAAGATATACAAATGTGTAAAATTATTGTATATTTTTTACAATTTTTTTACACAGCTACATCAACATATTTCCTTTCTCGTCCATCTTTCTCATTTCATTAAAAAATTAACCCTATATTAAGTAGATTTTTTAAAATTATGTGGGTCCTGATATGACACGTAATTGGTTGTTATTGAAGGATATATTTTTATACAAAGTATAAAACAACCGTTAGAGCTAAAAATAGATAATTCAAAATTTTTGTGTAAATTAATCATGACACATCAAATTTATAAAAAAAAAATATACACAACCGTTGGAGACTCTAAAGCAAGTTTTTTCAAATTTTTTTTTTTAATCTCCAATAGCATGTTAAGATACATTGTCACCTCACCAATATGTAAAATTGTTGTGTATTTTACACAACCTTTTTACACAGTCACATCAGCATATTTTCTTTCTCTTCTATCTTTCTCATTCCATTAACAAATTAATCCTATATCAAGTAGGTTTGTAAACATTATGTGGGGTATAGGTATGACACTAGTTGGTTGTTATTGGTAAATATATTTTTACACAAAAGGTATAAAAGAACCGTTTAAACTAAAAATAAATAATCTAAAATTTTTGTGTAAATTTATTATGATACATTAAATTTACACAAAAATATATATATACACACAACGGTTGGAGATGCTCTAAGTTGTTAACCACTAATATTGGTCTAATTATAACTCCATGCCAAGCACATTTCTCCGCTTGTTTGTCCACAAACACAAATTTAAATAAATGTTCCCATTGAATATGTGTTTTTTCTTCGGTATTTCTATTTTTTTTTTTTTTTTTAGTGTAGGAGGGAAGTGTGGGAAGAGAAAGAACAGAAAGGAAGAAGAGAGGCAATGCTGGAGTTTAGGCGTTTTTGGTTTTTATGTTTCAAAATAAAAAAATAAAAATAAAAAAAACCCTAAAAAATGGGATTAATTTAAAAAACTATAAAACTCTAATAAAAAAAGTCTTTTATTTTAAAAATTTTTAGAACTATTTTCAGAATTACAAACTAAACAAGCCTTATTTTTTAAGTTTTTAGAACTCATTTAGAAAACTAAACCAAACATATATAACCTTAATTTCTTAATTACTTTGGTAGGAGGAAAATAAAGAGAAACTTTCTGGAACTTTCCACCTTGTAACAACCAAATTTCTCTTCCAAGAAGTGAGAGGAAAGACCAATTTCTCTTCCTTCAATATTTATTTTTCATAGTAAACCAAACAAATGTAATTTTTTTTTTTTTTTTTTCCCTTCTATAGGACGTATGTTTTAATACCTTATTGATCTATTCACAACTCCTTCCCATATATATATATATATATATTTCCAAAAGCAAAAGAACCCTTTCCCATATTATATACCTACTAATCAGGAATAAATGATACTTTTCACATTGACGAGCATTTAAAAAAATAAAAAACACTCATTGCTTATATTGTTATGATACAGTTGGTTGCAGGCAAATCTTTTATAGCTTAGCTGTTACCTAATCATTGTTTACTAAAAAGACAAAATCAATTGTATTTCTTAATTAAAATATCTTTCTATTTAATTATTGATGAACAATATCAATGTCTCGGGAAAAAAATGCTTTTTAAAATTAATTATTAAATTAAAAAAGGTCGTAATAATTTTTTAATAAATGCAATAAACATGGGATAATCACTTATTTTCAATGTAAATGACAATTTTGCCCTTCTGAAAAGCAAGAACATTTTTTTATAATAAAAAGTAAAAAATTTGTTAAAAAGCCGCCTCTTAAATATAACAATAATCGCAACACAATTACTGTTCTTGACAAGCAAATCTTCTTTTAAGCAACACATTATAAAAATATAATAATATCTATATGTGCTGCACCCAACTCATTATACCCAATGAATTATAAATTTCCAGCTATATATACTGTCCGAGGTTAATTTCTTTATTTATAAATATAGAAAATGTGGGGTTACTTGATTTGTCCTTCCAATTTCCAAACCAAACAAATGCAACCAACTTTGCATTATTATATTAAAAGGTCGAATGCGACTTAACTTGTACTTATACCATGAATGAGATGACTATATATATAATATATTTTTTATATATTGATTTATTAAATATTTATAATTTAACATGAAGAAGATGGTTATATATAGAGAGAGAGAGAGAGGGCGTTGCTTAATTATAGAAGTAAATATTCAACGTGAGATGAGAAAGCAAAACTCATTGACGTGAAAAAATACCTGGAGAGAGAGAGAGAGGGAGAGAGACTTGTATCTTAAAAGGGTTAGGAATTCCCCTTTGGGGAGGGTGCCGTGGCTGTGATTAGGGTTTCAATCTGCTGGTTTGATAGATACATACATATATATATCATACATTCACACACACACACACATATATATATTTGATGTATATGGGTCAGTGTGGTTCTAGGCATGCAAGGGGGAGAGAGAGGTGGAATGGATCTGCTGCCGCCGCCGCCGCGGAGAAGCATAATAATGGGTGTTGGGCCCTGGTTAAAGAGCGACGGTCCAGATTTTACATTGCTAGGAGATGTGTTGTGATGCTTCTTGGTTGGGACAAACATGGCAAGTCATGATCATTTATTGTCTTTTTAATTCATTTTCATGGTGATTTGTAAACCATAAAATGCATGTATATATAATAAATTTATGAGGTTGTATATATATTTTCACTTCTGATCCTCAAATTTATGAGTTTATCATTTTTTTTTTCCACAGAAAGCAGAAATGATATTATCTCCGAATTCTTTGTTACTATCTTTGATTGTCTTTCGTACGTGGTTCTGTTTTATTGTAGCATACATATTTTTTGGAAAAAGAAAATATATTTTTTCTATAAAATGTGAATTCATAGTGTGTGTGTATTATATATATCTATATACACATATATAATTTTTTGTTTTTTTTTTTGAAAGTTACACCAATTATATTTTGTATAGGCTAAAAGGATTTGGAGACGACAAAACTAATTGATAGCTTTTGCTTAAAAGGTATCTAGATGGTCCAATCATTGACTGGAATATATGGTGATTATAGATTACATTATTAAGACATATTATTTTAATTTTTAAAGAATGCCCAAAGAAAAACCTTCTAGCTAGCGAAGAGCATTGGGGTCAATATTCTAAATGCCGAACCTACTTGCATCGTGTATCATTAGAAGTCTAGAATGTAATACATTGACTTAGCTTCAAAAATTGTATATGTTTTTATAATTTTATTTGAAGACCACGTGCATGATCTTAATTGTTTATTTGCACTAATTAATTAATTAATATATATATATATATATATTAATTAGTGCAAATAAACTTACAATATATATATTTTCTTGGGGGGTATTTTTATAAAAATTTTCAAAAGAAGTACAATTACAATAGGAGAAAAATCTCTAAAAACTGAAAATGAAATGAAAATCCACTTTCAGCAAAACAAAACAAAAAGGAACATTACAAATCAAAAACAATCAAAAGACCTGCTAAGCTAATATTTAGAAATGTAATAACATTCCAAATAATAGCTTGCACAACATTTGAGCACTGTTCTTGAATTTAATGTCTGTGTGTTGTAAATCAAAAATTTTGTGGGACAGTTCATTAAATATATTTTTAAAACATTTACATGCAGTCCACTATAATATAAAACTGTGCTGTTATCAAAGAGAACAACGATTATGATACAACTGTGATACATCAAGGATGGTTACAATTTATCAATTTATCAGGTGATCTTGTGTCTTTCAAAGTACCATTAATGAAACTCATCCATTTTTTTTTTTTTTTTTTGCAACATAAAAGTGCTGATCATTTTACTTACCCAAAAAAACATAATAGTGCTGATCATTTCAAATAATACAAAGGCCATCGTTACTAATCAATTTTAAAATGCAAAAGGTTGATTCTGCATGACACATTGTTTATTTACATTGGTCAATTTTTATCATAGTTGTGTGTCTCTCCACCACCTAATTGTGCAAAGACCTAATTGTGCAAAGAGATTGTGCCCACGGGAGAGTTGAGGAGAGGAGAGTGATATCCATGATGTTCTATAGTCTTCCCTATTTGTTTAGAATAATTTAAAGACTCTAAAATATGGGAGTTTACGGATATTTGTTTGTAAAATTTATGTAGAGTGTTGTACGGTTCAGCTTCGGGTAAGATGCCTATAAATAGGGTGGGGAGTTGATTTGTAACCAAGAGGGAGTGAGAAGGAACCTTCCCATCCACTAGTCAAATTCTTGAAATTTTTGCAACTATTATTCTAAAGTTGGGTTTAATGACTTAAATACTTTGACGATGAATTGCTTCCGTTCCGAGAAGTGTTTTTTTACAAAGAGTTGAAGAAGCGCTGCACCCTTATACGTGGTTAAGAGTTTCCGTTCCGAGAAGTGTCTTTTCTACAAAGAGTTGAAGAAGCGCTGCACTTCCGAAGAGTGCATATTCTCGTCAAAATAATAGATGAGGTGTATGGAGGGATCACACTACAAAGAATGTTCTAGGTGTTCGAGAGAGTTACAATTCCAACAGTAATCGAACTATAATTGTCCGTGGAGGTTGTAAATACCCATTAAAATACCCATTTTTCTTTTTCAATTTTAATTTTAATTTTAATTTTAATTATTTTTTTTAAAAAAAATATATATATCTCTGTGCACCCACTGTTTGATTAAATGCCTCAACTGAACTATTGTTTCTAAGTAAGTCAGTCGAACACCAAGAAATGGGAGGAGCATTTAGCCTTAACAAAAGGTTGTAATTTAATTATGGGTGTCACAAACTTGATGTGAAATGATTAGTGTTAAATTCTCAAACTTTTTTTTTTTTGGTCTTTGATAGCTAGTTCATGAATTACACAACTAAAGTCATTTACGGCTAAAATCTCTACATACATTAGTATCTTTGTATTTGCTTCTAGTGTATGAGACTTTATTTGCAAACATAAATGGAAAAAAATTGATCTTTTTTCATTTTGATACCGTGTTAACAATCAACTACTAGAAAAGATTAAGTTGTTAAAGGGAGTGTAATTTTAATATTTATATCCTTCGACACCCGAGAATAAATTAAACATGTAAACTATTCCTAGTTCCAAACCAACTCTGAACGTGTAGTAACATGCAGTTGAAGCCTTTGGGTAAGTTTACAAGGGTTCCTAAGTCTCTCGGTGAATCAAATTAGAATCCCAATCATAATAAAAATTGAATAATCTAAACCATGAAAATTTTCAATTTGAAAAATGAAAATTGTTAATTAGACTTGATTTGTTTCAAAGATTTTGTCCTGGGAGGAAACTTTTTCTGTCCGAGTGCTAGTTTTGTATTACCTCAAATGGGCCGAGCTGACCCAAAAGGCTTATGTTTCTTACTACTTTGCAGAACAATGTTGGTTGGGTAAGAACCGATACATCATGTACCTAATAAAGGACCCACCAGGGCCCACAACCATGTGGCTTCCATTTTGTATAAATGTCATGGTCTATAGATGGGCCAGGTCCATTATCCTCACTAGACCCAGTGATTGGACTTTTGAAAGTAATCGATCTCACCCCATAAGTAATTTCCTTTATTTCTTTATTTACTATCTCCATATCTTATTAGTTGTCTATTTTTTATTTTATAACTTTTTAAGGAGACATACAATTAATGCATTATTTCTTTTAAAAATTACCAAATTGTCCTTTTTAATTTAAATATATATAGTTACAATGTTTGAAATTTTTTAAAAAGATAAAGGACGATGATGGAAATATAAAGAAAAGATGTTTTGACTTTTCAAAGAGGACAACTAATTTGGGACATGTAAAAAGAGAAAAATGGATTACTAATAAGAGACAAAAGGAGTATTTGAACCCAAACTTTCTACTTTGTAAGGAATAGAAAGTACCTCTATGTTACACAACCATTGCTTCTCAAATAAGTATAAATACTAAAATTTTTACAAATTTCAAGTTTAAAGTGCTAATTTGGTACTCTCAATTTGTAATGTCGTTTGTTAGATTAAGAGCTTGTGACGACTCTCAATTGAATAACTAAAATTTCAAGTTAATAGTATTAGAAACCGGGAGAGAATTTGTGATACCCTTCAATTCTAGAGTCACGGGTGATCAAGTCCGAGCACAGAATACAAGGGATATCAAACATTTAATATTTAAACAAGCATTTGAATACAAAAAGAATAATAAAGAATAAATAAATAATAAGCTGAAGGAAACTAAATAATAAATCCCTATTTTAAAATCCTCAAATAAATAATAATTAAAAATCCAATAATAAAATCCTCCAATCTTCGGATACTAGTAATTAATTAAACTACAACTCGGGAATCCATCCTGTGGACCCCTAATAATATCCTAACTGAAATAACTGAACCGAAATAAAAATAATAAGTAACTAATGAAGACGAGTCCTACGTAGAGTCGGAAGAGTAAATGACTGTCTCTGCTGGGCACGAACAATCTCTAAGACTGGAACTGACGAACACCTAAAAAATAATGGTGGGTCAGGCCTACAAACAAGTTCTAATCTACTATATCGCAAACAAAGACCCGATACACGTACACATCCTAATGAATTCAACAATAACTAAATAGTCCATATGTAGATATATACACACTAAAGGAACCTCACTAGACTATAGAGTTGTCTCAACCTGAATAGTAAACAACATGCAAAACGCACATATAGTGGGCATGAGTACCTAGACCTTCCAGGGTACACAACTACGCTATATCTAGCTACACATCCCTGGCAATATACGCACCCTAACCACTGATCATGAGACTCAAGCTCATATCATGGTGTATAATTATATATTTAAAATCCGTCATATCCAACCATCAAAAATAAACTATCCAATTATTATTTCAATACTATGTCATCCAACTATTCCGTTGACCTGACACGAATAAGTAGGACTTAACACTGTGGTTAATCCGTTCCCTTATTAAAAATAGGTAGGACTTAACTCTTAAATTAATCCGTCCCTAATATGCCCCCATCCCATAATGGTGCATTAATCCATATCATAATCAAATATAAGTTTCACATCCAAGGATAATGTCAATAATGTTTACATATAATAATCCAAATAAATATGATATAAATCATACACATCCTTTGCATTTACTTGGGCAAAAATATCAATTCTAAGTAGCATGTATTTAATCTACATCACAAGAAATTAACATGCATCTCAACTAAATTGTACATCTCCCTGTTCTAGTTAAATTAATTTAAATCCAAGCAATTAATTAAAATAATTTATTTAAATCTAATTAATTTATTCTATTAAATTAATTAAATTCCATACTTAACATGTAAACTTAAATCATGCCTTCCAATTCTTACTGAATCTATTTAAATTAATTAAATATTTAATACAAATTCATAAAAAAAAAAATAATAGCCAATATTAATTTAATATTCCCACATTAAACCGATTAATGTTTAAAATATTTAATGCATATATATATATATATATATATATATATATATATATATATTTTGTATGTACACCAGACTCATTCCAAACCACCTAGCCATAACAATGTGTAGTATGTTATTTTTTCCTTCCTCGGGTGGAGCCTAATGGTATGTGCAGGTGAGGGTTCAACTTTTGATAAGAACAAATAACTGCATCAATCACAACCTTGGCATAACTTTCAAACCATATGCAGGTGTAAGAGCCTTTTTTGGCCCAATCAATGACTTTGCCCGAGCAAAATGCCTCCATGGCAGAAGAAGTGGGGAAAGGATGGAACACGACTGCCTGAACAATGGGGGCACGCGTTGCAATTCACAATAATTATGTAATGACAATCTGCCTCTGGCACCCGTCTAACATCAAAATGAAATTGGTGAGCCTTCTCAACCATAGTTCGTCGTATTGTTCGATACGCGATTCTTTTTCAAATCCGATATACGATCCGTATCGATTAATTTACATTGATTTTGTCTGAGTCTGTAACACTGCGATAGTAACCGCTACTGCCAACCATGTTATGAGTGACTCGAGCCTTCAGGAAAGTTGTACTCCAATGCCCCGTTGTTACCAATGCTCAATCTAACCCCTCCTGAATATTAGCGTCTCTGCTCCTTTGGTAAATGGATAACCTTTATAACCCAAATCAACAAGGGAACAACTATCAACCATGTTCTTAAATTTTTTTCGCAACCACCCCCCTCCTCAGATGGCCAAAACAAATCATTAAAGCCTCCAATGATTTTGACCTTTTGGCTTTTGCGTTCTCCTACCTATAGTTCTCTACATAAAGGATTCTGATCACAAAACAATTTATTTTTATTTTATTTTTTATATATGAACCTTAAACAATGTTTATAGTCAACAAGATTTTGATTCCGAATCTCCAATTTTGTGGCTAAAAAATTATGGCAATTGCTTAATATTTCATAGCTTGTTTAACTAGTGATCAAACTTGTGATTTACGAATCAACTCTCACTATGTCACCAGACCATTGGTTGGTGAAAGTTTTTGCTGTACCATATTCTACAAGCACCATACAAATCCAAACATGCAATTCCCCAAGAAAGTATAGCAAACACAGAATTCGCTTATATAAGCTTCTTATGGACATTGATTAATTTATTTTTACAAAACTTGCCAACTGTTACATACAAACACAGCTGTGGTTCAGAATTTATAATTGCATACAAAAGAAGATTGATGGTCGTGACTATATACAACGATGCAATTGCTCAATCGAGTTCAAATTTACAATACGGAAAACGCAGAACCGTATCAATACTTCACATATTTCTTAGACAATTTATCAATTCATCAGGTCTTTCTTTGTCTTTCAAAGTCAAGGTCACAGGTTTTCTCTTCTGACATGCACTATCCCGTCATTCACAAGCACGAATATTCATAGATTAATCTGAAAAAACACAACGATTTATAGGGTTGAAATTCAAAATTCAAAGACAACATAGCACGACCAGGTCCAAGGTCCAGAAATTAGATATGAATAAACAATGGGCACAAGGGAAAGGAAGATATACCTCAACAACAAGTCTAAAACTCATGCCTCGACTCAAGAAGCCTAGTTAGTCTCTTTCTCAACATGGCTGCAAGAACCAGTAATTAGCGATGACTCCGGTTTCGTTTTTATTTTCCATTTTTTGGTGCAATATAAACGTGCTGATCATGCGAAAAAAATCAAATAATACAATGGCACGCTGTCAATTTAAAATGCAAAAGTTTGATTCTACTGCCCTAAATACCTGCATCGCTGTATCTTTCTTCTTTGACAGCCAAATTCAAATTTTTAATCAGATTTAGTTCTTCAGTAAGTAAATCCGGACCATCTGCAGCACTGAATGTGATATAACTCCTACTTAGAGGTACAACAAAACCCACTATAGTGAAAATAAGGTGCTAGAGAGAACAGGATTCATACCTGTCTAAGGATACATCATAAATACACTTCGCACCACGTGGTCTGCCCATTCCATAAGCAATTCTAATAGCATCCGACATGACAATTTGTTTATTTACGTATATAGGTGCCTGCATAGGTCAATTTTCAATCAAAGTCAACTGTGGCTCCAAAAATACAATCTTCCAAGTGATTAATGGTAAATAAGGTGCACCCGCAAACAGTCATTTAAGTTGAAAGGATTCATATCAGAGGTTACAGATGAAGCATTTCCGTAGACTGGTACTATATAATTCTTCAAACGATCCCATAAAATAGCATAAACATCCAACATAAAGAACTTCCTTTTAAAATTACAGAAGTTACAAATAACACGTGGTCAAACCATTTTTATTTATTTATAAGAACACGTGGTCAAACCATTATAATTTATGGAAAAGACGTTTGAGTCCCTAAGTAACTAAGTATCTCAGGGAAAAGATAAAAACATCAAGATGATACTTATCGTGATAGAACACTAGAATGAACAATGAAACCAACACAGCTCCATACGTGATGCCATGTAAAAAATGTTGACAAGAAGTGATCAATCATAATCATGCCAAATGCGTCTAGAACATAGGAAATCACATGTGATGACCAATCACAAACAGGCTTCTTCGTAGTATAACACAAGTTATTGGAAAAAGGCTGCCTTCATTTAAACTTTTTGAGTTATGCGCAAGTCCCTTTTGTACTCATTTAACAGATTCATGATATAGATGAAATAAACAGAGTTCATGCTTATAAGATATCTCAACTTATTATACTAAAAGAAACTATCTATAGTCTTATTTTATTAGCTCAGCAACACTTCCATTTTTACATCTGGAAAATAAGCTTTGTTGTTTATGACGAATCCCAAATTCTGCACAATGCAATAGCACTTAGTCCTCCAAGGGGCTAGAAATACGAACCTTACATCTATTTGCCACATTTATGGCATCTGAAGGACGCGCATCAACACTAAGAATATCTTTTTCCCCAGGCTGCAGATAATAAAAATTTTAAGTGAAGATGGAAAAAAATTCCTAAAAAAATGGTAGTTTCAGAAGTATATATTTCTTAGTTATATACATACCTTGCAAAAAAATATCCTGGCAAAGTAAGTATTAACCACTCTTTCTGTAATCTTCACCATTTTCACCTGAAATTGAAATTTAAAGTAAATATGAAAGAATTGACCCACATTTAAAGCCGTTTTGAATGGAAAATATTAAACATTGAACAAAGGAACATATAAAACATGAATTACTCCCTAATTTAGAAAGTGAAGTGCAATATTGCATGCCAATTTAGACAAGTAATATAGTAGTTAATAACTTAGGATGCAGACATTATGAGACACTGTTGATAACTATAAAGTTGAAAAAATAATTGAAATGAATTAGTCAAATTTAAGTCCACAATTAGATGAATGCATACAATATATCATGATATGCTTTAACACAAAAGGCAGTTACTAAGCCAAAAATACTTTCTTTCTAGGAAAAAAGAAAGTTATAGTGAAGCAGCTGACTCAAAAAAATACAAAGACTACCCTATGAAGTGAGAGCCAATAACAAAAGGAGCATAAGATAGTTATACTAAGAGATAGAAGAAAGATATTATAAAAGACGGTAAATTTGAATGAGCTCCCCTGAGTCTTGGAAAAGTTACACTAGACCTTCCTTATGGTTTCAAAAATTACAATACCTCCCCTAAAAAGGGAACATGGTAATTGTTAACGGTCAATGTTGGTCAAAGACGGAAAATTATGACGTCATGCGTATTGCCTTCATTTTACAAGACATCTTTGTTAAACAAATGTCACATATTATCTAAGTGCGTGTTAACAATATCAAACCAACCAATAACCCCGTTAAAAGGGATGCCACTAACAGAGGAGGTAACTGTAAATTTTAAACCATAGGGTGTAATTTTAGCAAAGCTATAGGGCTAGAGAAAATAATAGCACAAGATCTAGGAGAATAATTAATAAAGAATAATGGATACAAACATTTAAGTTAACTAATAGAAGAATACGAACAAAATTTCAAAAGATAAACTAAGCTACTGTGTATCACATAGCTCATTTCATGAAAATGTAGCTAATGAATATTTTAAGGAACTAAGGAGAAATATTTGTTTGATAAGTTGGAACAAAGGAGAAATATCCATCATATAAATTGAATTGGAGAGGCATGATGAGGTTAGAACAGAAGCTAATACAAATAACTCAACCACGAACAAGTGTAACAGAAAAACAAACATGAAATAACATGCGTGCTAAAAATAAAGAAAAGTATAAAGCTGTAGCACAAGCTAATAAAATAAAGATTTCATAGTGATCTATTTTTAAGCCTGGCATACTAATCATGAGAAAAAACATAAAGATATTCAAGGATAAGGAAAGAGAATATGTATAACCAAATATGTATGGTAGATCTAGTGAGAATCAGAAAGCAATAGAGTAAGTATGGTACGTCTAGAGAAATATGCTACAATGGTTTTAGGATTTTCTGTCCTTGGCCTTTTCTTTTCTTTCTTTTTTTTTTTTTTGCTTTTTGAAAAAGATAAAGAGTTCCAATAAAAAATATATAAGATACTTGATCTTAAGGGTCAAACCATCAAGTTAGAAATTATATGAAATATAAGTTAATTAAAATTAAAGATCTTTTCTATAACATAATGGAAAAACTGACAAGAACATGTATATTAATAAGACTTAGAGATGAATTGAAGATGATGACGTGTCATTGTAGTTTAAACTCTAACCTGCTCATAGATCTCACAATATTTTGAATTTCAAAATCATTATATCAAATTTATCTTCTACAACTATTTAAATTTAGGAAGAGCATTTAGTAAAGATTAATACATGAAATATCGATATTTAAAAATATATATATATATTTGATCCGAAGAGTGTGGAAATTGCACCAATGCAGTCAACAGGTCACATTGAGTCACTAGAAGGTATACCTACAGATCCTAGCACTATGCTTGGCACAGAGGCACTTCGTCTGATGAATTCCTTTATATTTCATAGATTTTCTAGAAGTTCATGAACCTAAATTAATATAGGAAACGGGGTTGTTATTATATGTAATTGTAGGTGGAGCCTCTCAAAGCAGCTGAATAAGTCCCAGAGGCATGTGAAAATTCAACAACAAAATCTGCTATCCCTCAACCCAAGTAATGGAATACAAAATCAATCAGTAACTTGCACTTTGCTTCTAGCAAATTGGGGTAGAAAAATGTCAAACCAACCCTATCACCATGTCTTTTTCAGTTCTCTCGATCTTTTTTCCAAATGATTATACAATCAATTTTATCAGATCAGAAATTATAAAAGAGCAAAAGAAATAAGAGCAGTGCAAATTTGGAAATCAAGCAAATACTGAAAAATCGTAATTTATGAGTAATGAGCATCTTTAGTTGGACATGAACGAAAGCTTAAAACAAGTCTTAAATGGATAGATATAGCTCCGTACTTCGTAGCCAAGATTTCCCACAAGATTTTTGACGAGCTGGAAGTGATTTGGGGAGTCCTGCAGCATGCCATACATGAGCATCAACATGAAAATAAAGAAACGACTAATTTCACATAAAAAAATAAAAATAAAATAAGAAATTACCCCACTCCCATCCTCCGTTGAGGAATCTATAAGTCTTTCGACGGCAAATTCCCCTGCAACAGCAGAAAACAACGTTACTTGTACAGTTTCACCCAAATCCGTCTGGAGATGACAACCAGAATAACTGGAGACAACAAAGCGTGGACTATGCAAAACATGATTTTACATACCTACAATAATTGGTAGCAAGAAGTCTCCATCACAAGAAATTTTAAGAAAAATTGTGGGACTTTGAAAACGACGAAGAAAAGCCAGTCCTATTGAACTAAATTCAGCTCTAGGATCTTTTGCTTTAACAGAAAATGGAGGCAATTGAGAAGATGACTGCCATGTCATGTCTTCTTGGAATCCTTGCATACACATTCGGTAATGCCTTATAGTTTCTGTACCAATTGAAGTAATGTTAGTTTAGATACGTATGAACATATAGATTTACTATGTACATTCCTTAAAAATTAGAAAATGAGGTGTTGGTGTTTTCAGCACCTTAGAATTGAAATTGGAGGAAAATTTAGCATTGTTCTCCAAATCGACTAATCCAATTTTTTTTTAAAAATCCAACAATTGCCAAAGAACTCCATGCTACGAAATATAGTTTCAATTTTCAAATCCTAAATAATGCTATGGTAAAGAAATTCAGAAACAATAATCAAATCAACAAGATGTTGTTCTCCTAGGTAAAAAAAATATATATATATATATAACAATTAGAATTTAGGTAAAAGTGGAGAACATGTAAAATTAATTATATGCTGTGAATGGTGAAATTGAGACCTGAAAGGAGGATGAAGGCTTCGAGATACTCGTGATCGCGTTCTTCGTTGCTGTTGTGGCTCGATTTGCCATTGAAGCTTCCTCGAGAAGACCTACAGCATACAAGGATCGATTTTGATTTACGAAAATGTCTGCGGCGTTGGAAACCTAATTGAAACGAGACGCGATTCGAAGAGTAAAGGAGCGAATTCGAAATCGAACGGCCGGCATTTGCCGGATCTGTCGCCTTCCAAACTCCGGAAACTGTACGGTCCCAACACTGAGCTCCGATCATCATCTGACGATGATTACGATGATATGTATATATATCTATATCTATATATATATATATATATATATATATAAAGAGAGAGAGAGAGCAAATTCGTTAGCTTACTTTGCTGAGAGAAGAAGAAGAATGGTTGAAGTAAAAAGACGGTTTTGGCCTAACGCAGAGGACTTTTTACAAATCTTTATTTGGTTGGGTTGCGAGTAGGCTCACTGCCGCTTCTGGATAAAAGTTGGATAAAATAATCTTTAAATCATTGTCGGTAAGATATGGGAATTATCGATGTTTAAAAGTCTAAAATGTCCCTCAACAACTTTTTTTTTTTTTTTTTTTTCAAAAACCAAAAATCCTTTCAATAATGAGTAGATATTGACTGCTTAGGCATACTAAGTCATTAGCATGCTCGACTATTCATCATTATTACCAAGTTATTAGTATGCTTGACTAATAAACCAGTATCATTTCAAAAAAAAATTTGGTTCACCTGCTTGTAAAATAATGATGTGGGTATCAATAGACGTGTGGTCTAGTGATACCAGATCTTTACTTTTCAAAAAAAATCAAGAGTTTGAACCTTAGCGGATGTATATGTGTGTAATTACTAACTAGAAAAAAAAAAAAAAAATTTATGGCATCCATATCTGACGCACCCCATAACTACTCTTCAACAAGACTCTTCAATAATTTTGTTAACTCAACTTTTATGATTAAAAATTTACATTATTTCTCTGATGATGAGAAAATGAAAGTTTTAGAGGGAAGGAAAAAGAAATTGGGATTAAACGGTAAAAAAAATGTTAAAAGAAATTGTGAAGGTTAAACATTCTTTTGAATGGAAATGAAGTAAAAGAAAAATAAATTAATTATTAATCATTAATTATTCTATAGTTAATTTGTAAGATAAGTGATATCTTGTATTACTTCTTTTACTAAAGTTTTCTTTCTTCCTTCCTTCTTAAAATTGTATTTAAAAAAAAAAATTCTCATCTTATTCACCTTCTCTATCGTAAAATCACCCTGTTTTTACTTTTTAGTCAATAAACAAATTCTTTTTCTTTTTACTCAAATTAGGTAGTGCTGATGAGGTTTGATCTGATGCTGAAACCAAAAAAATTAAATTTATCATAAAAAAGATTTAGCAAAGATTTAATTAGCAAAACAAGTCAAGAAAGTTTAATACAATTCGCTGTAAGATTTAATATAATTTAGTAAGATATATACAAAGACTCATTTTGATCATTTTATTCACAATTGCAATTTGCAAAACTACCCCGCGGTTTCCAAAATTGTATCAATTGTGTCCAACTACAATATAATTGAAAAATAATTAGTCAACTTGAAAAATAATTGTGTCATTTCACAAAGAAATAAAAAAAGATTTGAAACGCGTGTCTGGTGCTAGATGGTAGGATGAGTGGATGACTACTCCGAATTGATCACTTTGAACAACGTGTATCCATCCGCATGTGATGTGTCTATCCCAGCTCATTTCCACTAACAAATATTTTATTTGGTTTATTGCTTGGACTATTAATTAATTTCTACTTATTTTTTAAAAATTTAGATTTTTTTATTTAAAAACTCCACGTGTTATTTATTTATTTAAAAATAATTCAAACTAGAAACAAAACTCCAAACTGACAATCGAGCTATTGTGATGGGCCCATAGTCTGTCTTTGATTTGGTTGACGACTCTCAACACGTGTCATCACAATTCTTGTTAGATTTATACTAATTGAGAAGAGATGAGAGATATCAAATAAGAAAATGAAATATTATTTAGGCTAAGTTTGTTTAAATGAGTAAGTAGTGATACTTGTTTGTAGTAAATTACTTAATTAAAAGTTTTTAATTGACTTATTTATGCACAATATAAATAAGTAAAAAATTATATTTATTTATTTATTACATAGATGAATTAATTAAAATAAATAAATATATCAATTTACTATGACAAATCGATGCAAAAATTATTTTCCTTAAATGAGAAAGAAAAGAATAACATTAATCAATAGAGAAAAGATAAAGAATTGAGATCACAGTGTTAACCTCAATTAATGAGAGAAAAGAAAGAAAAAGATGATATTAACTTCCTTGCAAAAAAAAAAAAAAAAATTAATTATCTTCTTTTGTGAGCGATAAGGGCAAAATAAAAATTCTCCTTCATTTCTCTTCATTTTTTTAAACACAAACACAATATGAATTTTTCTTTAGGCTATATTTGGCTGCATTTTATTGAAACTTTGGAATTGAGATTGATGAAACTGAAAAATAAAAAACAATTCAGAAAATTAAACTAAATTTTTCTCTCCATATTTATCAATTACAAGGCCCCAATTTCTTGCAGACCAAACACAGCCTTAAAAACATTCGCTTCTTTCCCTCTCAATTCCATCAAACCAAACTGACCCTAAACAAATATGAGCATTAGGGGGAGGTTTTTAGTAGGAACATGAAAATGACTCTTTCTCGGAGATTCCAAAGTGGAGAAATAACTCCTTTATATTATTGCATCAACTTCTGTTCTGAGAAGAAAGCAAAAGAAAATTTCGTATTGCCAATGATTTGTTTAACGTCACCATCTCACAACAAATGTGTTGAAAAACTCGTGTTCAATGCTACCTAGAGAAAGTAAAAATCAAAGGTTGGATCATTCTGTTGCCATTGGTTAATACATCAGACTTTTAGGTCCAAAAAAGTTGGCAAACTTAACATCCAACATTCACCCGATGTTATGATAATGCTTGTAAAATGCATTGACCTAATGGTGGCTCCTATATAGTCTACAACAAGAATTTCAAACAGTATGTATAAATACACACACAGTGGCAGTGGTAGTGGTAGTGGTAGGTGGGATGGGAAACTACACGTGCACAATAAAAAATTACGAAATTATGAAATATTCTAAGAAACGGATAAAAAAAAAAATGACAAAACACAATTCAACAGTAAATCATAAACCTAGATAAAAAATACAGAAGAGTTGCAAGTACCAATACCATAATCACCATTATCAAGAGCCAAAACAGTCTCATCATTTTTATCTGAGAATAAAAGAAATGGAATTACCATCATTACTATACCCGTTGCGAGTAATGCAATCAGTATTTGACATCTCTAATAAACAGTGACTAACAAGGACTCTTACACAATAATCAATAAGACAGTCTCTCCTTTAAAATTGTTTTAGTTCACCGACTACCACATCACTCGGTTATAAAAACCGATCGGGACTTTTATCATTTTTCATCCGACAATTAAATTTTATTGTTGTAATCCTCATCACAAGGGACAGACTGTATTATGATTACGAAACATTGCTTTGTCAAATAAATGGAGAGCACAACTGTTGGATTTTACATATGCTTACATGAGCATCAACATGAAAATAAAGAAACGACTAATTTCACATAAAAAAATAAAAATAAAATAAGAAATTACCCCACTCCCATCCTCCGTTGAGGAATCTATAAGTCTTTCGACGGCAAATTCCCCTGCAACAGCAGAAAACAACGTTACTTGTACAGTTTCACCCAAATCCGTCTGGAGATGACAACCAGAATAACTGGAGACAACAAAGCGTGGACTATGCAAAACATGATTTTACATACCTACAATAATTGGTAGCAAGAAGTCTCCATCACAAGAAATTTTAAGAAAAATTGTGGGACTTTGAAAACGACGAAGAAAAGCCAGTCCTATTGAACTAAATTCAGCTCTAGGATCTTTTGCTTTAACAGAAAATGGAGGCAATTGAGAAGATGACTGCCATGTCATGTCTTCTTGGAATCCTTGCATACACATTCGGTAATGCCTTATAGTTTCTGTACCAATTGAAGTAATGTTAGTTTAGATACGTATGAACATATAGATTTACTATGTACATTCCTTAAAAATTAGAATGGTGGCTCCTATATAGTCTACCACAAGAATTTCAAACAGTATGTATAAATACACACACAGTGGCAGTGGCAGTGGTAGTGGTAGGTGGGATGGGAAACTACACGTGCACAATAAAAAATTACGAAATTATGAAATGTTCTAAGAAACGAATAAAAATAAAATAAAAAAAAAAAAAAAAAATGACAAACACAATTCAACAGTAAATCATAAACCTAGATAAAAAATACAGAAGAGTTGCAAGTACCAATACCATAATCACCATTATCAAGAGCCAAAACAGTCTCATCATTTTTATCTGAGGATAAAAGAAATGGAATTACCATCATTACTATACCCGTTGCGAGTAATGCAATCAGTATTTGACATCTCTAATAAACAGTGACTAACAAGGACTCTTACACAGTAATCAATAAGACAGTCTCTCCTTTAAAATTGTTTAGTTCACCGACTACCACATCACTCGGTTATAAAAATCGGGACTTTTATCATTTTTCATCTGCAGTTGTTAATATTACAATCAAATTCATTGTTGTAATCCTCGTCACAACCACCATCAGACTGTATTGTAATTACGAAACATTGCTTTGTCAAATAAATGGAGAGCACAACTATTAGATTTTACATATGCTTGCCTTATAAACAATACAGGTACAGAGGCAATCGTATTATAACAAGCAGGGTGTGATGCTCTTGTGTGCCACTGGTGTTGGTATTCGGCTCTTCGTCAAGTTTGCATGAATGGATGGCAGTCAACACTCTGCTGTTAAAGCAGTAGGGCAAATGTAACACCAACGACGCATGGCTTGTTGTCAAAGCAGTTATCACGGCTTGGGAAGCTGTTTCATCAACTTAATTAGCTCATAAGTCCTTATGTCTTGACCAGAATAGAGGCAGAGGTCGAGTGGAGTTAAACCATCCTGAGACAAACAAGTGTCGTGAAATGCAATTTAAACACTTGCTGCATATAAGTACAGATGACATGTTTCAAAAAATCCTCGCTAGAAACCGACTACATGCAGTTTGGCTCTTTACCTTAAAGAAAAGAAGAGAAAAGGAAAGAGATATTTTGAGAATTTTCATCAATTCAATTATAGAGAGAGTTTGGAGAGAACAAACGAAAATAATGGCTTTCATCCATGCCCTTCTTTACTGGAACCTTGGGCTGAATTGCCTTATTTCTCCTGAACCATGTCACATAAAGCTTACTTTGAGGTGATAGTTTTTTGTAGGTCCATTGTAAGATTTTCTCCGCTGATCACACAATTTCTCTTGCTTTATCTCTGAGACTCTTCGTTTCATTTAGCCAACCCAATGGTGAAATGGGAAGATTTTAGAACTGTTTTTTTACCCTTCCCAAATGGTCGGTTAGACCAACAATTCAAAG
Organism: Cornus florida; assembly: GCF_030987335.1. Taxonomy (NCBI): domain Eukaryota; kingdom Viridiplantae; phylum Streptophyta; class Magnoliopsida; order Cornales; family Cornaceae; genus Cornus; species Cornus florida. The sequence continues at coordinate 15,483,338 of NW_026775577.1, forward strand.
CAGGGGCGAGATAATTTCTGTATCACACACTTTAAGGCATTGTTAAGGACTATAAAGTATTGGCTTTTATTTGCAAGAGCATTTCAGGTCTGATCAAGTGATGAATTGCACAATCTTAAAACTAGTGTTGCCTAATTATTTTTCCAGCACAAAATATGTTAAACTATCTATCCAAAAGGAATGTTTTATTCTAAAAAGTTCTATAATTTAGCTACATGAGTTAAAATTTACCTTGATCTTTTCTCAAAGGAGAGTATAATCTAATGTTGTCTAATGTCGCAGTGTCAAGCAGAAGAAGTGTATGATTTGCCACCATATTGAGTAATTGTGAATCACATCAAGGACGGATGACAACAGAACATGCATATCAATAGGCAGTTTCAACTATTTAAGAATTGTTCTCTCTCGGGGACATGAAGCACTCAGAGCAGAGAACTTGATACATTTTTTTTTTTTTTCATAATTAGAGAACTTGATACATTGAAGACAACCAAAGAAATCAATGAATATTTACCTTGTTTTTTATTGTCTTATCAGCTCCTTTAATTAACAAAAGCCTCACTACATCCGTTCTGCGAGTTTGAACAGCAAGATGTAATGGTGTCCACCCATCCTGAAAAGGAAAAACACATCCTAGGATTAAACCCTGAATTGGATTAGAAATAGAGCAGGAATAGAGAACTATTAGCACTACATTGTCCTGGAGGTTTAGATCCACATTGTACAAAAGAAGAATTTTTATCATTTGAGTTGAAGCTGTGCGGACGGCATAATGCATCAAGGTAGCCCCCTCCTGTTGTCAACGAAATATAAAAATTAAAAATAGGTAAAACCAACAGTTCAATCGACTTAATGAAGAAAAATCTCCACGTATATCAATGCAAGGATATGATATACAAAAGTCAAAACATCAACAAATGGCCAAATATCAACATCTCCTCAAGGTTCAAGCTAATTGATCGAGCAATGCTAAACATAAAAACTATGTACAGGTAAAGCACACAATATTAGAACTTCTAATTAAACTATACGTATCCACCCAAATTGAAGAGAAATTCAAGATGACGATGACATTGACTGATGACGAAGTCATTGAATGAAGCTTGGGAAAATCAATCAATTACAAAATACAATCTACATGAAAGTTGGAAAATAGCAATGGATTCAGAACAGCTTCAGTATATTGGCTTTTAACAAACATGTTTTTGAAGGCACACAAACAGTCATTGCAAATTCTAAGCTGGCACCAATGATGCACACAAAAACAACTACCATTGTATGGGAAAATAGATAGTTTTAATTTACTAAGAACATGAAAAAGGCATGATATTCTGGCTGTGATATAATTAAAAATGACAAGTACTCGATAAGTTCCCACTCACTTTATCACGAACAAATGGATTTGCGGATTCTCTCAAAAGATAGTTAAAAATGGCCTGCTTTTTGCCAAGTATTGCTTTGTGAATTGCGGTCAGTCCATCCTGGAAAGATAAATCAGACCATAAACAAAGGTTTAAAAAGAAGAGCATCAATAAGTGTCATCCCTGAATACAAAAGATTCCTTTGAGGAATAGAGAAACAAAGAAGAAAAAGGCATGAGCATTGTGAGATGGCAAAATAGATGACAGTGATCATTCTACATACCTTGTCCTGGATGTTGATATCTACATTGTGTTTCAACAAATCATTGACAAGGTAAAACTCTCCAGATGCAGTAAGAGTGTGAAGAGGTTGCCATTTTCCCTGAAAATGAATTCAACAGAACTAACAAATTGACGGAAAAAATACATTCAATCATCAACATACACTGGATAATTCTACTGATAAGTCCAGAGCACATTTTTTTTTTTTTTTTTTGATAAGTAAGAATTTTATAAAAAAGCGCTCAAAAGGGAGCGAAACCCAAGGAAACAAGAAGAAAAAAAAAAACCATAAAGAGCCTCAAGCCTTCAAAGAGGCCAAAAAAATAACAATCTCCTCAACAGAACGATAATCTCTCCCTGAGACCCAACAAAAGAGGGTAGAAATAATAGAGAACTTAAGCATAGAAATGGGTTTCTCCTTATCGAAGTATCTTCGATTCCTCTTGAGCCAAATGCACCACCAAACACAGAGAGGGGTAGCCCTCCAAGCATCCCGGATGAGCGCCCCAACAGAGACACCTCTCCAAGCCTCAATCAACCCTCTAGAGGAACAGGGCATAACCCAGGGAACCCCAAATAACCAAATCATCAAATCCCAACAATCTCTGGCCATACTGCAATACAACAGAAGGTGATCCATTGTCTCCTCATCGCAACGACACAAGTAACAGTGATTGATAACCACCTGCATTCTCCTCCTCAAATTATCCTGGGTTAATATTCTACCCAAGACAGACGTCCAAGCAAAAAAGGCCACCTTAAGGAGAGCCTTGGAACGCCAAATAGCCTTCCAAGGGAAAGTGTCACCCTCCCCATCAGAAAGGCACCTGAAAAAGGATCTCACCTCGAAACGACCCTGAGAGTGTGGACTCCAAAGCCAACAATCAGCCTCCTCATGAGAGATCACCTGACGATACAGTAACTCCAAAAAACGAGTGACCTCTTCAATTTCCCAATCCTGAAAATGCCTCCTAAACTGAACGTCCCAAATTAGTTTTCCGTTATCAAGGTGATAACAGTCAACCACCAAGGCCTGCCTGTCAGAAGCAATCCTGTAAAGCCGAGGGAAGGAAAGAACAAGGGGAAGATCCCCACACCAAAGGTCCTCCCAAAATCTGATCCTTCTACCATCCCTGATCCTAAAGCGAACATGATTACGAAAAACGTCCCATCCCTTTCGAATGCAAGTCCAAACCCCCACATAAGGTAATAAAAACAAATTACTTGACACAAATTATGGACTACTGCCATTGTCCATTTCAAAATAAAAAATTACATAACCTGATCATCTAATTGATTAAAATATATACTGCAAACTACATCAACTATTACCTAAAGATAGACAAATTTGCAAACATATAAACATTTCATTTGCACACTGTAAATGTCCAGTCAAATATTTTAAAACAAACCTCACAGTGATTTGACAGGATTGATAACTAAATTAAAGAGAAATTAACTAAAAGTAAAAAATTAAAAAGAGAAAAACTATTCAGGGACCATAAGAAACTTACAGATGTAGCAGCTGCCAGATCAGGTACCCGCTTGTTCAGTAGGACCTTTTCCTCCTTTGTAAACAGCTTACGACGGCCTACTCATTTAAGCATAAAAGAGAATATAATGAAACCTAAAGTACAAGGACTTAATTTCATATCTCAAAAAGACAACCAAAAGTACCAGCTTATTCCTACTTCAAAATAACAAAATGTGTAATTTTGAAGGGGTGAAAAATAAATTTTCTTCAAACCATCAAAGACCAAAAGATAAAAAATTAAATCAAATAAAAATAAAAAAAAAATAAAAAAAAAAGGAAATGGAAAATTACGCACATAAATATCCAATAATTAAAATAATTGCTTTGGTTAGTCCCAGGTCAAGGAAAATTGTGACTGAAATGGAAAATTGAGTATCAACCTTCATGACAAAGTTCAGATGCAGTAAATTTGGTACCAAAATAATATCATATTGATAATGAAATTTCGAACTCAGAAATCCAAATCCATTGCCTTAAAAAACTTTATGTTGCAGATTTAGATTTTGGCAAAAACCTTGAACAGAGTTTGAGCCCCAAAACATATATTTTGAAGTAACAGTTGAAAGGGGTTACATAAACCCATATCACCTGGAATTTGGCAATCAAAATCTAGATTTCCAAACTTTAGTATGAATAGAAAAAAGCCACTGGTGAATTAACATTCATTATTGGGCTAAATACACAGTAAACATAATATATAAATAAATAAAATTAATGACACAAATACAAAATCCAACAATTACCCATGAAAGCTTATAAATGATCTCAAATCCGCATCATATGCATGGAGCCTAGTTGAACTAAAAGGATGTATTGGGGGACAAAAAGCTGCATTGGTTGATTTAATAAGTTCATACTTGGTGCACCACTGCTGCATGCATGCAGGTAAAGAAGGCTGTCATCCAACACAAATCAAAATGAGGAACTAGACCTGCATTTGATGGGGTAACTCTCATGGGACAAAAAGAAATTACTCAGTTATGGCCAAGGTAGAATCCTAAGGAGGGAAGACTCGAGACAGACCTAACCATTGATATTTCACAAAGTGGCTGAATTTGAGACGCAAACTCGCACCAAGGACACTGATACTCGAGCATCATGCAAAGGCCCTCTCCGGGCAACCTCTCATGACCACTTAAAAAACAACAAAAGAGAAAATCTACATCCACATAATCACATTTTGGTAAGTGCATGAATATTGAATTTGCTAAATATAGGTCAGAATTAAGAAGAACCGCAGTTCCAATGTACCATTCTTGCATTGAATCCATGTTCGTGAGTTTTAGCACCACTTCACACACACCCACCAAACAAAACACACAAAAACTTCATTTACTGCCTTAAATGCAATTACTATATTAATTTGAGTCCATGTATGATATGACAAGTTCTCAATTGAAAAAAAAAAAAAAAAGCATCTCTCTGTGAGTAGCAATTCTATGTACATGAATTCAATCACATTTTACAAGAACATTGACTAGCCATCCCTTGACATATAAAGATCATCAATTTATCAAGACACAGAAACGAATAACACCAAATTCACCATCACCAGCAACATAAGTACCTTCGGATTTCCGAGCAGCATTAGGATGATAAATCCCACTATTAAAGAACTCCGAAACATCATCTAAAGTACCTCCATAAACTGCCATCCTAGGGTTCCTTGGCGCCACTCTGCTACTCGTCGAGCAACTCCCATCCCCATCTCTCAATTCTCCAACAACTTTCTCATCATTCCCACCCTCGCTCGCCGGAAAACTCGGATTATCGAGAACGAGAGGCTTCAATTGCGCCAACTTAGCATCCCTATACGTCACATACTCCTCCAAAACCCCTTCCCTTATAGGTACCAAACCCTTCTTCTTCTTCTCAACCCGGCGACCGAACTCCAATTCCTGAGCAATCTTTCGCCTCTCTTTCTTCGTAATGTTAATCTCCGCCTGAGCTTTCTTCCATTTCTCTGGAATCAAATCCTCAGGCTTGATTTCTACTGAAGATTTACTCTTTTGAAGCTTATTATTTGTATTGGAATCGAAGTTGTTTTCTTGAAGATATGGGTCTTCGAATACGCCTTCTTCAAAGACAAGGCAATCGCCGATGACTTGCTCGTCTTCTTCATCGTCGTATTGAGGGTGTTGCTGTTGGTTTTGGGAGGAGAATTGGAAGGAGTTTGAAGAGGAGGAGAGAGAATTAGGAGAGAGAGAGGGGGGTTTTCGTGAGAATGTTAGGGTTTGGAACGGAGCGAGGCCGTGAGAGCTAGAGAGAGAAAAGGGGGAGGTTGGGAGGAGAGAGAAGAGTTTTGGGGTTTGAGGGTTTAGTAAAGCTTGTGGTGGTGACATAGTTCTCACTTCTCTCTCTGCTCAAGCAGAGGGAAAGAGAAGGAGGTGCTTGGTGGTCTATCTGGTAAAATGGGCCGGGTTAACGGTATATAAATTAGTTAGCCAACTGTAATTCCTCAGATTTTCACACATTTAGTACATTTTAAAATTTACGCCAAAACATCTTTATTTTGGTAGACAGGCAGCCCCGTGGTAGGGTTTTGTGTTGTGCACAAACAACCGAGCACGAGTCTTGTGTTAAGGTTCCTGTTACTTGATTTGAACTTCGAATTGTACACCAACGTAATTTTGATAAAATTTTAATTCAGTTAACATTTGAGTTACTTTTCTAATCCTTAATATGTCAAGGATTAAAGGCAAAACAAAAAACCAAAGAAAAATTACCCATTTTTTTTTTTTGTCAGTTTCACTCCTGTTTTTCTGTTTTTTATTCTATTTCCTTATGGCTTTATATTCACAATTTTCTTTTTATCAAAGTTTTTAAAAAAATCAACCTCCATAGCCAATCCCATCCCATACACACACTACGTGATGGATGCTACGAATGCAATAATGCAATTCCTTAATTTAACATACATGGATGATCATCTCATAAATTATCATACTTTCTTTGCATAAAACCAGCCCACATTATCATGGAGACATTCTATCAACAACTAGCATACATTATTACAAGGGACCATAATCATCTCATTCAAAGCATGGTTTAACTATATTAATAAACGATGACACAATTTAATTGAAAAATAATTTACTATGAATTTATGAAGTTGGAGTCATCTTGCTGGAAATTCTGTTTTGGGGATAGAATTTCTCAGACCTTTCTCATCAAAACTGTTTTAAATGGTGAGATATTTTGGTAAAGTAAATTTATAGTTTCAAACTATAGTCTTTAAACTTTCAATTGACTTTAGATTCATTCACTTTGGATGAGAACTGAATTTTTCTTGAATTTTTAAAGTTGGAAGCTACATGCTGAAAATCTGTTTTCTGGACAGAATTTTATTCAAATTTTTGTGTCAAAACCGTTTCAATTGGGAAAGAATTTTATTAAACTAAATTGATATTTTCAAATTATAGTGTTTAATCTTTCATTGGGCTTTAGAATCATTCAATTTGTTAAAGAACTGAAATTTTTATGAATTTTCAAAGCTGAAAGTAACAAACTGAAAAATCTGTTTTGCGGAAGGAAAATTTTGGGCGATTTCATTTTGGAGGTAATTGGGGTTTTCATCCCAATTGAGGTAGGATGTCTAAATCATAATACCTTTGATTTTAATGAGTTATCTAGCTATACATGTATGTTGTTGCATGCCAATGTATGAGATTTCTACTGTACATGCCTTAGTTTGTCAAGGATTAAAGAGGCAAAAAAAAAAAAAATTTACCCATTTTCTTTGTCAGTTTCACTCCTGTTTTTCTGTTTTTTTATTCTATTTCCTCCAAATGAGAAAGTATACGAGAAAAACATTAAGACAGCTCATCAAAAAACAGATTGTGTGAAAATAATTTTTATTAATGTTAGCTCATGAGCACTGTTTTCTGAAACATGAAACAACTCATGAACACCATTTCAGACAGTTGAGAATGTCCAACCTCAACCTTTTGATTAAGTCCACATAAAACCTTCCTCATTTAACAGGGTTCATGTTAATAGCTAGGCATTTGGTCTCCTTCCTAGACAAAGACGACCCTTTTTTAAAGCGATGTATGAAGTAAAACAAGCTCGAATTTTAGTCTCACCCGGTACAAATCAGTATACAAGTACCTGACCTAGATCACTAACAAGCAAAATAAGCAGAAACCCATTCCAATTTGCAAGCTAATCAAATCACACTGCCTTGTCATTAGAAAGACGAAATACATTTACAACGTGTTCTAACAGAAAGTCAACTACTCCTGCATATTCTGTACATCCTAACTCATCACTACCGAATGATTGATACAGCATATGGAATGACATTCAAGTGCCGTTGCCTGGTGCTGATGATGGATTACCAGAGCTTCACTCCGTTCAACTCTCTTCCCCCTGAACTATTGTTATCCGCCGAGACACTGCAAATCACACCCAAAAAAATGAATAAGCAGCTCAGCACAGCTTTGAATCAATCCCATATCTCTTCTTCAACAATCTTTCAAGTGTCTATATTCATTCCAGTTTATAAATTTGAAGTTAAAAAAAAATATATGTCTCAACAAAGGACCAACTGAAACAATCAACTTCAACAGGTTTGGAGTTCACATTAAATAATAATAATAGTAACGACAACAGCAATCACTGCTACTACTACTACTTCAGACCTTTGATGAGTTCGGCATATTAACCTTAAAATGCAAGCCAGATATCAGATCAACTACCATGGAATTAATAAAGCTACCTCGATTTAGGCTTCTAATGACTGCTTTTGCTATCCACGTTGCTCTCTTCTTCCTCATCGCTCATATGCGGTGTGTCCTGGCTGGTAGAAGATGGTGAGTACCCAGGTGCACTTGGTGAGTACCCCACACTTGAACTGCATACACACAGAAGTTTATAACCAAACCGGTTCAGCAGTTCATTGTCAATAAAGCTTCCCAAAATCTAGGATAGCAGTTTTGCTCACCTGTACTGAGGAGAACTTGGACTATAGACGGGGCTCACACCGGAATTATATGGGCTGAATATTAGAAAATAGAAAAAGATTATCATCTATTTACATACAAACACTAAAGAGAACACACCATTAACCCTCTTTTGAAAGTATAACAGAAGACTTGAGATGTTTTAACAATGCAAAAGAACCCTGTAACTGTTTGACACGGTGCGTAAGCTCTTCAGATATCTTAAAGCACAGAGAGAAATATTTTCTCATAGCCAGATTGTTAAAACGAGATGCTAAATATTCTTTATATGAACTCAATAATGATATGGACAATGACAAAGTTAAAAATAATACTTTAGTCTTACCACTAAGGCATCGTCAAATAAGAAAGAGGGAATACAAGTGCAGAGTTGTGAATTTAACACCTCAACCAGTTAAATTATAGCTGAAACTCACTAAAACTGTGACAAAATCGTTTGAGTTTGTAATCACAACAGAATTCTAATTTGATGGAAAAAGAACGAAAAAAACACATAAACATGATGTTAATAAAAAAGGACACAAGTCTAGTTTGACTAAAACCACATGCTACAACCAGGTTTGGTAAGGATTGAAAGAAAAAGGATATCAAACAATATTAACTAGAATCAGCAAAATAAAGCTCACCTGCTGGGACTGTATGTTGGACTCGAAGGTAAATATGTTGGAGATGTCGGGCTGCAAAAAAGATCAGAGTCATTAGAAACCTACTTGCCCAGTTCTCCAATTAATGTCATCAAAACTAAGAAAAATCGCCTAACACTCCTATGTAACAAAAGTCAACCAACTAATTACAGAAAGGTTGTAAACTCAAGCATCTGCTTCAGCCAGAGACCCATAAAACTTCGGCAGATACCCAATCACAACTTACCTATAATTTGGAGATGGACTGTATGGACCAGAAAGTGACAGCCTTGGACTGCTTGGTGAATATGACAGTGACGGGCTGTAATTTGCCGAGGGAATGTAACCTGGAGATGCAGGACTGTAGCTCGGAGAGGTTGGGCTGTAGCTTGGTGAAGTGGGACTGTAACCAGGAGAGGTGGGGCTATATGCCGGTGATGTCGGGCTGTATGATGGAGAAGTCGGGCTGTATGATGGAGAAGTCGGGCTGTAGGAGGGAGAGGTGGGGCTGTATGATGGAGAGGTTGGGCTGTAAGACGGAGACGTTGGACTGTAGGACGGAGAGGTTGGGCTGTAAGATGGAGAAGTAGGGCTGTAAGCGGGAGAGGTTGGGCTGTAAGATGGAGAAGTGGGGCTGTAAGATGGAGAAGTGGGGCAGTACGCTGGAGAGGTGGGGCTATAAGTAGGTGAGGAAGGATTGTAACTAGGCGATGTAGGACTGTAACTGGGAGAGCTGGGAGAGTAAAATGGACTACTTGGAGAATATGCAGGACTAGTAGGGCTATATCCCGGAGAGCTAGGACTGTAGGTTGGAGAAGGGGGGCTATAACCAGGGGAAGTGGGACTGTATCCAGGGGAGGTAGGGCTATATCCAGGTGATGATGGACTATAACCAGGAGATGATGGACTGTAACCTGATGATGATGGTGAGAAGGCCATTCCACCAACATAAGGAGAAAACTGGGCACCAGTAATGGGTGACAAACGGAGATTCGGGCTTTGCAAATAACTAGGAGACGTCAACCCCTCGTAATATGGAGTTCCCATGGCTGGTGAGCAGGAAGGTGTCGTGCTAACATCCATGCCACCTTCCACATAACTAGGTAGTTGGAGTTCAATAGAATGCTGTAGCATCTCATCATTAAGGTACAAGACACAGTTTCCAGTCCCAATAGGTGCAAGCTGACCTAACATGATATTTTCAGTAACTCCCCTCAAGTAGTCTGTTTCTGCATATACTGCCGCATCAAGAAGAATGTCCACAGTTTCTTCGAATGAGCACCTCATCATGGGACCAGTATCATTCCGATTAATTCCGTGACGGGTGATGGCCATCAGATGACCGCGATACGTCATGGTATCACACAAGATTGCCAGATGTCGGTAATTCACGTAAGACCCATCAAAAGATATCACAACCCGCAATTCATCCAGCAAAGACCTACGCACGGCCTCTATTCCAAGGACTTCAATAACTTCAATCAAGTGATTACTTGTTGTTCTCCTTGCATCAACATCTTCATGACACATAACAGCTAACAGATTGACACCTTCAGTGTCCAGCATCCACTCGGTTTCTGCCTTGAACCCTTCATTATCATCAAACTTGCTAACCTTACTATTTTTTATGAAAACCTTATCTATACCTGGGATACCCCGAAGAGCCATTTCTGTCAGCATATTACTCTCAATCTTCTTAAGGAAGACATCATCCTCAGCAGATCCATCATGCAAATCTTCCTTGGGAGCTTCATCATTCATGATGCGGATACGAAGGATCAGCTTTTCAGCATTATCGTCATTGAATATGCAGTTTAAATCATCACCAAATTCATGGTTAATTTTCTCAGCAATGTCAGCCATGCTTAGTTTCTTATCCACCATCATCTCCCGATTCAACTCTATACGAAGCAACCAGGGAGAGATCTTCTCAAGGACTATCTCTTCATCAGGCATTTCATAATAGGATTTGACAAAGTCAACATCTTCCTCAATTATGGTGCTCATAGGGTCTGGATCATACCATACTTCTGTAGCTTGAGTAACACTCCTAAGAGTGGTGTATTCCAAAGCACACTGAACATTCTTGGCCTTTTCCTTTGTGTGATTTACCTCAGGCTTCAGATACACAGAGAGAGAGGGTGTCTTAATTTTCTTGGCTACATTAATAATCTCCCTCAACCGTGGAACACCTAGAGTGACATTCTTGGCACTAACACCAGCATAGTGGAAAGTATTAAGAGTCATCTGCGTGGCGGGCTCACCGATAGATTGTGCAGCAATACAACCAATCATTTCCCCTGGTGCTACTAGAGACTGTAAGAAGCGAGACTCTATCTCACCAATAACCCACTCAAATGCTTCCCGAGTAAGCCTGTACTCCTTCAACACCCTTTTACTGGCCAGTGTGCTACGAAGCATGATGTTGAAGAAAAGGGTTGCATTCTTTTGAGCTTCTTCACTAATCAAATCATCACCAGGAACAATCTTAAGCCTCTCCTGAAGCTTATCAACAGCTTCCACGATTTCCATCGGGTGTAAATCAGAGGGCTTTCGAATGTCAACCTTAAAAGTCTTCTGTGCATTCCAGATTAGCCTTCCTACATTAACAGGCAACGGCCAAGAGTGATCACCTGTGGTCACAATCTCCGTACCAAGCTGGTACCTATCAGTTACAAGTTTCTCAACTTCAGCATCAAAAACTCTGCGGAACTCCCTGATGTTTTTCAAATCTTCAACAGAATCTGGAGACATGTAACTTGGGTTCCAACTTTCATCATCAATCTCATATCTATAGGTCACATCAAAATCTGATCTCTTCATTTTCAAAGAATCCAACTTCTGCGGTTCTATCCAAACAGCATCCATACCATCTTCACCATAGAGGAACTGTATCACATCCCCCATGGAGTTCCTCACAGTCCCATCATATTTCACCATAATATCCTCCATAGCCTTCACAAGTCGCCTCTGTATGTACCCAGTTTCAGAAGTCTTCACTGCAGTATCTATTAGACCTTCCCTACCACCCATAGCATGAAAGAAGAATTCTTGCGGGGTCAATCCTCGTAGATATGAGTTCTCCACAAACCCTCGACTTTCCGGACCATAATCATCTTTGGTGAAATGGGGAAGAGTCCGATCTGTGAACCCAAAAGGAATTCGCTTACCCTCAACATTTTGCTGCCCCACACAAGCAGTCATCTGCGATATGTTGATGAAACTTCCTTTAGAACCTGCGGTAACCATCGCCTTAAGATTGTTGCTTTCGGATAGGCTCTTCTGTGCACTACTTCCAGCATCATCACGAGCCTTATTCAACACCTAAAAATATAGCAGAACCTATCAGACTTCAACACAGAGTATCAAAACAGAAAATAATCAAGACAAGGCATTTGATTCAAGAACCTGGTTCACTTTGTTTTCAAATGACTCCATCATTGTTCGTCCAGGTTCTGGCTCCAACTTCTTTTCTTGAGCAGCCTTGATAAATTCTTTCACTTCGTTTTTTGCGTTAGAAATGGTTTCATTGATTTTTTCCATAGTTTCAGCATCAGCAATTGTATCCCCAATCCCGATGCTAAAACCGTTCTGTAAAAGCCAATAATTAACCAGCCATTGAGCGTGTCCCAAAAATTTGCGAGCCGCATCTGGACCAACTTCTTCCCTGTATACAACAACACAGTTAAGAAAAAATGTATTCTAAAGTAGTGATTGACAACACTGCATCCAAGGTTTCATTAATGTTCACAGTGATTTCAAATTTGGCATAACCAAATGTGAAGTTAATATTAACACAAAACAAATTATTAGAAAATTCAAAAAAAATTGGCTGGCATAAACAAGATAGAATCAATGTCAAAAACTAAAAGCTAGAAAAGACATTCACTAATTAGAAACCACATTGTCAAGAAAATGCATACCAAATGACATGTATTAGACTACCACTGGATGGGCCAAGTGTCTTCTTGCAGAGGGTGCCAGAAAGTAGCTCCCCTTTCTCTATTCGAACTTGAGTATCCCCCGGAGTTATAGACCCTTTTTCAGATTCTGAATGCCATGCTGAAAATCTTGTTAGATTTATCTGTCTAGGTATAATAAGATTAAAAACTTGTTTCCCAGTCCAAAGAGGCCGAGGCTTCAAAATTGCAGGAGCAGGTATTTTCCCATCAAAATCCTCCCACCACATCAAAATGTTCATAAAAACATCCTGCAAACATTCCAAAAAAGTCAGGCTTCATGAGGAAGTCTTAAAAGTAAGCAAAGGAAATAAATATAAACTGTCACCGTTACCTTTTCTATAAATGTATCTCTTTTGGTCATTTTACGGCATCCTAAAAGTGAGTCCTGGACGATTCCCATTACAGGCTTATTTGATTGAGGTGACACAACGCACTTAGGAACCATCATTAGCTCTGATACTTCTGCTCTGGTTTCGAATGACTGGGGAACATGCATGTTCATTTCATCCCCATCAAAATCAGCATTGTAAGGGGAGGTAACAGACAAATTCAAGCGAAAAGTTGAGTACGGCATAATCTTGATCTTATGCCCCATAATAGACATTTTATGAAGGCTAGGTTGCCTATTGAAGAGGACAAAGTCTCCATCAATCAAATGTCGCTCAACCTGCACCAATGATGACAAAGAATTAGGAAACAGGGGTCAGGGTATCAATACCTCATGATTAAGCATTCAAAAGTTATGAAGGTTGCCTGGTATCCAAGTTCCAGATGGTGATCACCACTTTTCTTCAGGTAACGCAGATCAAGCCTTTGTCCATCATTCCTTATGATATATTTGGCACCTGTTTTACCAGGTGGTGGATGGACCCCACATTCAACAAGTTCCCTCAACCTATTAAGGAAGTTTTCAGTTATGATAAATAACGAAGAACTCCTAGTAAAGGATTAAAAAATGTAGAAACAGTATGAGACCTTTCAATGTTATACGGAGTCACAGTTTCTGGATATGTGAGATTCGACGCAATACTCCATGGTACTCCCAGTTCATCAATGTTAATATTTGGATCTGGTGTGATCACTGTCCGTGCTGAAAAATCTACTCGTTTTCCCATCAAGTTACCCCTTATCCGCCCTTCCTTTGCCTTAAGCCTACTGCATATTGATTTGATAGGTCTACCTGATCGTTGTGTAGCCTGAAAAGTGGAAAGGTACTTCAATGATATGTCAAATTAAACATCAAGAAGTTGAAAAAGAAAATATAAGCCATCATACCCTTGGCTGCCCTGGTAGTTCATTATCAAAATATGTAGCTATATAGAATTGCAATAACTGAGAGAACTCTGAGAGGATGTGTGCCGGTGCCCCATTTCTCTCCTGTGTCCTCAGATTCTCATTGTGTCTAATGATCATCACCAGTTGATGAGTTAGATCATCCTGCACCAGCAGAAAAACGGGTGATTAGAACCAGCTCATAGACAATACGCCATAACTTGGTATTAAAAAGAATTTCGCAGAGTTGAAGCCAACATGCACATGAGAAGAAAGGACATATTACAAACTATCCCATAGGCAATCAAGGCAGATGACCTGGATAAGAATAAAGATGCCACAAGAAAAGACTTGCCTCACTCCTGGAAGAGGTGTCCATCATCACAGAGGGTCTCACAGGAGGTGGAGGTATTGGAAGAACTTGTAGAATCATCCAGTCTGGACGAGCATATTCAGGGTTCAAGCCTAACAATTGGCAGTCTTCATCACTTATTCTCTTCAGAACGCTAAGAACCTGAGCACAAGTGAAAATTAGCTTCACAAATGAAGTAACCTAAAATGAGGCGCAGAGAAGGAAATATTAGGTAAGAGACAGCATGAGGAGAACCATATTTATGTTTGTTAGATACCTTTTCAGCAGAAAGTAGTTGTTTCCGTTCAACAGGTTCAGGAAGTTGTTCCTGATATTCATTTTTCTTCTTCTGAACCTTGTATTCTGCAATCATTTTCATACCTTCAATGGTGAGCTTGGGCTGCTGAGCACCGCAACCACCATGCCTCTTTTCCAATGGTTCGTCAGAATCTTCATGCCGGGCGTCGATTTCATCACCACCTTCACATTTGGTTTTACTTTTGCATGCATCCAAAATCTTTTTAAGCCTACTTTTGGGGTTTCTAATTCTCAGAGCTTGCTTGAATTTCGAGTCTTCCTACAAAACATTAGTCAGATAATACATGTGTTAATTTTTAAGTAGTTGTAATTATTATTTTTTGCTTGCATCCAATTTTCTGGAAAATCAAACAAATTATAAGGGGGGAAGCAGGGGACATCAAAAAACAAAAGCAAACCAAAACCATACACATGAAAGTGTCTGATTACAGCTCCCTGAAAATCAATATATCATTACCAAATCTCTTTTGGATATGAATGCATTAGTTCAACTATTTTTCGTTACTTGTCAGATGAGAATAGAGACACATAAAACAGAAAACCTGATTATAGTTATACATTGCAAACTTCTAGAGAGCATGTATTATGAGTGCAACTCGCCTAAATTCAGCAAAACATTCTCTGCAAACACAGGCCTATAGTAAACTGCCAGCAGCCTAGCATCAGAGTAAAGAGGAATACTCTGTTTCAACTTCTTTTAAATCCGCGACTGTGTGAACTCTCAAAGTCACTACCGCCAACCCTCTAATGGTTAACAATAAAATAAACAGCACGTTCTGCAATGCATAATTAGTAACTTGCTTACCTACTAACAAATAATTCTAAGACAAAATGTTATATGATTAAGTACCAAATTAAATATATATATATAAATGATAACACAGTAAAAAAAATATAATGTTCCACCATTCTCACCTGTGACATATTCCGACAAATGAAATTCTCAACCACAAAAATACACAAAGTATGTTACTAAGTTGCCAATCAAAAACCAACTATAGTAATAGATTAGTTACCTGGTAAGTATAGTTTTGTTTTACTTTATTTACTTTGAATTTTCTTCTTAAAACGGGAACTTCTTAATATATCTTTTCTACAAACAACCACAATTATAGTTGAAGTTTAAAAATATATGCAGTGACATGAAACTGCTAGAATATAAAAAAGACAAGAAAAAGCATCTAATTATTGCAATTACTTTTTTCATATAAGAAGTCAATAATAAGCTATTCAGAATCGGATAAAGCTTAATAACTTAATTAGTGTCACCACAAATTTTACCCAATTTATAAGTATTGCCATTAGAGAATTAATTCAATGCTATTTGTGCATCCTACAAGACTAACAACCTCAAGACTAAATAATTGGAGCAAACCAAAATTTTGTATAAGTGAACTATGAAGAAGGCTGTGGTAATACCTCGTCTGCTAGTATTTTGGAACAACTGAAGCAAACACAACGCATGATACTGAGCACAGTCTTCATAAACCCTATATGAAACATGGGCTTGGCAAGCTCGAGGTGGCCGAAATGCCCTGGGCACTCAGCCATGGTCCCCGTACAAGTCTCACACTTCATGTTCCGATCAATGGTGCCGAGCCGAGGGTCACTCAGACCACCCCTCTTCGGCTTCCCTCTCTCCATAATCTCACTGTTCTCAATTTGTACCACCGAATTTTGCCTCTGCAAAAATATTCAAATCAACATATCTCACACAGACACACAGAAACTCCAAAGTCCATATATATATATATATATATATATATAAGAAATTTCAAATCAATTCTTATATATACTAGAAATCTCAAATCAAATATATACACATGTATACTGCATAATCTCAGTGTGCGTTTGTGTGAACTCTCAAATCAACATTGCTCACACACACCGAGAAATTCCAAGTATATATGCATATAAATTTCAAATCAATTCTTATACATACTTGAAACTCCATATATATACATATATACTACATAATCTGAGTGTGTGTTTGTGTGAAATCTCGAATCTGAGTGTGTGTTTGTGTGAACTCTCGAATCAAGATTGCTCATACAAACACTAAGAAACTCCGAATATATATACATATATACTCTATATATATATATATATATAGAGCTCTAGGTTGAAATTTACGATTTCGTCGGGGCTGAGAATGCCGAATTGAACCATTCGGACTTTGGAGACCTCTGCAGTGGAGTACGGAAACCGCATCTCCATGGCGAGAGCTTGAAGCAGGTGAGTCTAGGGTTTCTTTTTTCACAGTGAATCGGAGGTTGAAGATTGTTTCAGAAAATCAGTGATGTTTTTGCTTTGGGTGTATTTTTATTCTTTTTGTTTTCTTAATTTTTCAATTTTCTGTTGATTTCGCGGGATCTAAATCCTTTTCGTTCTCTTCTCTCTCGCTCTGCCTTTGAGAGAATGAAATCTTGAAACAAGAGGCACAATGCCCCTTGGAGGGCTATTTATAGAGGAAGACGCCGTCCTTTCGCGAACCGACTTGTGATAACGTTACTTTGCGCATGGTGCGCACTAAACCTACTCTTCTTTCGACGAAAATACCCCTCAATAATATATATATATATATATATATATAGTCTGGAACTTTCTAGACAACCGATATTTGATTATTTGGACTATAAATTTGAATTTAATAATTGACGGAATATTGATTCTATTTGAAAGATACAACTTGGATTTATATTAAATTTGGGTATATTTAAGGTATTTGATAAATTGATTTAGTACAATTCACATCAAGTCCTTCTTACAGTGGGTTTGAAATTGCTGTTGGAATTAAAAAAAAATATATACTTTTATAAATAGAGTTGTCAAAAAATTACAGTTAGTAAAAAAATATGTTAAGTGTTTAATTACATATTATAATTAATACTTTTCATAATTAAATTATTTTTTAATTTATTTGGTAACAATATTTTTTTAAATACTTCTATTGTTAATATTATAATATTATTATTTAATATGATGTTACCATATTTGATAATAATAACTTTATTAAGGAAGTGGTGTAACTATCATTATAAACAATAAAATGGATAAAATTGTCTAATGAAAAAGAGTTACCAAAAATATTTAACCTCTACCCATCATGCAATTTTATAAATTTCAAATTCTAACTTCCTTCAAATTATAACTTCGTTCAAATTCTCTACAAAACTAAATTTGATAAATTTAGTAATTATTTAAAGCTTATAATAGTTACCAAATATATCTAAACACAAATTTTTCAATTTTAAGCCGTAGAAAAGAATCCCAAACGAGGTCTTACATGAATTTGCAACTAAAATTACTAAATGAATCAAAATAATCATTTGATAAAAACATGACATAAATTACCTAGTAAAATATAACTTTGTAACCACCTCCCATTTAACGAGCTCTAGTTGAACTCATCAATTACTAATGTAATACCATCCCAGTTATATTTAGACTTGCCAACATTTATATCACTTAATTAAACTCAATTAATAAATAAATAAATTATCTGAATTCATCCAAATCCATCTCGAGTAAGATTTGAACGAGACCATCTTAAATTTCTAATTGTGTCCAAATTTAACAAAATTTTAAATTAGAAAAGACACTAAGAAACTCTATAAATATTAATAACATTCATGACCCAATACACACAAATTTAAGTGATAAAGGATGAGATGAATAACAATTTTAAGTGGATGTTAGCTAACCGTAAAAAAATAAATATATATCCTTCAAAAATAGCAAGTTTTTGAATAACTGTAAGAGGTGTGGGTTCACCACTAATTTCATATTATGTGATATTCACACTTTTATGTTTTGTTTGGTAAGAAAAAAAAATATTTGGATGGATGGAAAAGAAAAAAAGATGAATGAGACATCTCTAAGGAAATAAATTTTGATTGGTTGGACAGAAAAGAAGAAAAAAAAACTTATAATTTCCTATATTTATTAAGAGAAAAAGAAAGATAAAGTTTTAATTTTTTTAATATTATATTCAATAATATTTATAATATTGTAATTTATAGAAGATAATAATTTAATTTAAAACTTGTATAATTTAAGATTAATATTTAATTTAAAATTTCTATAATAGTCAACTTGTCTCCCTTCCTTTCTTTCATCAATTTTTAAGTAAATGAAAATTTGCAAAAGAGGAATTTGTTCTCCTTTCTTTCCTTGTATCATCCTTACGGAATAAAGAAAGTTTATTCCTTTCTTTTTGTTTTCTTTCCGGTTTCCATACATCTTCTACAGTATTATTTACATAGAGTATAACCAATTAATTAATTATTACTTTTCTAAAAGAATGATTATGCATTTTTTATTTTTTATTTATCTTGCGAAACTAAAAAAATAAAAAACTCAAATACGAACACATTCCTTCAGAAAACTGGGTGCTGCTAATTAAGGAAATAATACCCAAAGAATTATTATACATTAATATAGTGATTCCAAGTGTTTTATTATTATTATTGAAAATTTTTTACAGCTATTTTTTACTGTACTTGTAAATTTTCTAGAATAACAACATTCAAACGAGTATTTGACAAAAATAAAATAAAATGAAAAGCCTCCACGTTTTTGGCCACCATTCAATTGACACGTCTTGAATATCACGGCAACACGCTTTTGAAACTTGTCACACATCCCATCCAAACCAAACGCTCTCTGTCATCTTCCCTCGCTATTACCAGCTCTCTGTTCTCTCTCTTTCCTTCTACGGTCAACAATGGCGTCGATCTACACCTGTACGGAGTGCGGAACCAACCTGAACCTGCACAGCAACCACCTCTTCCCGCCGGACTTCTACTTCGAGGCCGGTAACAAAGGAACCCTCTCTTTCTCTCTCATCGACACCACCAAGTTCAGGTTCGAGAAAGAGGACAAGATCAGACCCTTCTTCGAGACCCTCAATTACTGGGGAATCCAGAGGAAGAGGACCAAGATCATGTGCAATAGCTGCAACCGTCTCGTCGGCTACGTGTACGACGATGGTCCGCCTCTCACCAACAGTCCCGGCCAGTACCATTTCGGCCCCAGTCAGGTCATTCCTAGGGCTCCAAGGTACAGGTTTAAGACCAAGTCTCTTCGGATTTCGTCTGAAACTTGAACAACATTTTGAATTTCTTCATTGGGTGTTTTGGGTTTTGTGGGTTTTCTTTGGATAATAAGAATCAATGGGGTTTTGGGTTTCATGTTGTATATTGGGTATACATTTACTTGGACAGGGTCTTTCAGTTTACTTTTGTGATCGTCTGATTCCACATGTAAATACGAATTTCTGTTTTAGTTGAATAAATCGATGATCCTCTTTTCCTGTGTTTCTTCTGGTTATTGTTATTGATAGAATTTTGATGCTGGTATATAGGAATTCATAAATATGGCCTCAGTCAGGTCATTCCTAGGGCTCCAAGGTACAGGTTTAAGAACAAGTCTCTTCGGATTTCGTCTGAAACTTGAAAACCATTTTGATTTTCCTCATTGGTTGTTTTGGGTTTCTTTGGACAATAAGAATTAATGGGGTTTTGGGTTTTATGTTACAAATTTGGTATAGATTTTCAAGGAACAGTTCACTTTTGTGATTGTTTGATTCTACATGTAAATACCAATTTATGTTTTAGTTGAATAAAATCGATTATGCTCTTTTACCCTGTTTGTTCTGGTTTCTATTGTTGATAAGATTTGGGTATATAAGAGTTCATAAATATGGCCTGTTCATAAATTTTGATTTTCTTCATTGGGTGTTTGGGGTTTTGTTGGGTTTCTTTGGATAATTGGGATTAATGGGGTTTTGAGTTTCTGGGTTTCATGTTGTATACTTGGTATAAATTTACATAGATCTGGACTTTCAGCTTAACTTTGTGATCATTTAATTCGACTTGTAAATACAAATTTATGTTTTAGTTGAATAAAATTGATAATGTTATTGTACCCTGTTTGGTACCTGACTTCCTGTTGTTGATAAATTTTGATGTGGGTATATAGGAATTCATAAACATGGCATGTTTCCTATGCTATTCCATTTTCTAATTTATTTCTAATTGGAGAACATTGAATATAAATTAATGGTTATCATATACGATAGAAGATGGTTCTGCTTCATTTCTAGAATTTTTAGGGACTTATGGCATGTGATGTGCTTGCAACTGAAATGGTATATAGACCTAATCATGAAATGTGGAGCGATTAGAAGCACAGGAATTTGGCTAAGTTCTACACATTCTTCTGAAAAAATAAAAATTTTAAGTTTTGCGTCAACTGTATTACTAACTTGTCATTGCTGGGGAAATTAATCTAAATTATGGATAAGTTTAAAAAAGCAGGGAAGAAAAATGAAGGCTTTTGAAAACATTTTTGTGTTCCTTGCCATATAGCTTGTTTAGAAAATGGACAACATGCACAATCGATTAGAAATATGAACAAACAGAGTGATGTTGAATTGGAAATTTTAAAAAGAGGTATATAATTTGGAGACTTGAAGCTGTTTACATGGAACAAAAGCAAAGTGATTGTAAATTGGAAAATTGATCCACTTTACATTGTTTTCAGAGAGCTGTTACATATTTTGGAGCTGTTTCTATGGAACACAAGCAGAGTTTTGTTGAATTGGAAAGTGGATCAATTGTTCCATCACTGTCAGTAGTCTAGTGGCAATGACTACATAATATCATCCCAACTTGGATATGTAGGGAACACTAAAAGCTTCATTTCTTGAGGGGGAAAAAAAATCATCTGTGGCGTTTAACTCTTGGCAATGAAACGAAACATAATTGTGCAGTGAAGGTTTTGTTGGTTGCTGAGGGAGGATGTCATAATTTTAGTTCGGAAGGTCCTTTAGCAGCATTTCATTGATTCGGAATGGATAGTAATCTTTGGAATTCAAAATGTTTCAAGGCTCTTTTAACACTTGGTTTTTGGATTTCTGTGTTGGGGGGGTTGGTATTGGTTTGAAATAGATGCTATCTTATATCATTTCTTGAAAACTACCTTTCTTTTGTCATATATTTCACTGAAATTGTGTTCTTCACAAATTTAAAATGATTAGTGGGTAATGTGAGGCCTCCTTATGAACCATTTTGCTAGTTGCAGAGAACTGGTGATTGAACTAGTTAAGAGGCTCTCATAGAAATGGAATTCTGCTGTAAAGTTCATACGCAAAGCCACTCATGACTATATGTTAAAGTTAAGGTCCATAATTGCGTACTGTCGAAAGTACACCTGGGTGTATGCAAGGACATCTCAAAACACCTAATCGGAGAAAATAGGAGATTGATTTTTCCTTTTTTTTTTTTTGTTTTTTTTCTTCAAGTAACTGGAGATTGAATTCCTCAAGTGATTTGGTGAAAGCCAAAACATCCGGATTCTTTCACATTCATCTTCCTTGTGTAAGTGGAACTTTGAGTAATGGATATTTGTGATGCCTTGTGCGAAAATCCATAACTTTTTTTTTTCTTTATTGTTGTTGGAAGGTCATATATTTCATGCTGCACAACAGAGGCTCTCTCCCCACCAGGGACATTTTGCGTTTCCCCATGCCACATGCACAGATGTGGGGGTGGGATGGTTATATGATCTGCACATATGTTTATCTTCAGTAGCTAGGTTAAATATTATTATGGTGTAGATTTGAAACTCAAAAGGCTCTCATCAGTTAATCAATTGATTACTTTGAAAGCACATTGCATACCTTAGCTGTTTCGGTTTATTTGTATTGTTCATGAAAATGCATTTCCTTCTGATTTTTTAATGCAATCACTCTATTTACGGACGTTATAAATCTGTGGTTTTATGCCAAAATATACCTTGGCTTTTAATCCGTCTGTTTCTAAATTAAAAATTGGACGACTAGTCATGAAGTATGTGTTTTCTGCAATTTTTTGGTGATGTCCTCTTTAATGTACTAGTCTTTTGTTGTTTGAATAGTTTAATCCTAGGAATTAAATATGGAGGATGCATTTGAAGATGATTGGTTTCAGAACTATCTTATACCAAGCACCACTGTTTTACATGGGAAAAAAAACACACATTAGACTGTTATGGTCATTGAAAAGCAAGGGATGATAATTTTATTTCTTTTCATCATATTGAATATTGACTGGAGGAAGTCATCCACCATTTCATACATATTCTCATTGGGTGCCTTTCTAGGAAATTATTATTTTTTGTTGTCAATTTTAGTCTTTTCATTATATTGAATATTGACTGGAGTTCTGCTGGAAGTTATCCACAGTTTCATACATATTCTCATTGGGTGACCTTTTAGGCTTTTTTTTTTTTTTTTTTGGGTGCTGTCATGGAATCTTCCTCTCCTGTTTATAATATTACATTTCAGACTTGCATCTACCGGTCCTTTGTCTTTTGTTCTTCACATGCGCGGACTCTAGCAGATTAATATGTACCTACTTGACCTTACAAAAAAATTTCAGACTTGCACCTACCAGTCCTTTGTCTTTTGTTCTTCACATGCGTGGACTTCAGCAGATTCATATGTGCCTACTTGACTTTACAAAATTTCATGGAATAAAGAATTGACTCCAAAGGGTTGTTCTAATAGGTCAACCCAGCAGTCATCTTTGAAAGTTAGGTGGGCTTAGTAGCTCCATGGAACTGGTGATGAAACTGGACCTCTGTGACTTCGATATTTATATCTCTTATCCTCATCTGTAATCTCAGACTGCTACAACTAATAAAACCAACAGAGTGATTTAGATTGAAGGTTCCCAAGGAAAGTCAAATGGGGGTGGAAACCGAAGGTGGTCATGCAAAATTAAATCAGTCCACACTGCCACCGCCTCCACCACCACCACCACAGTTCTGGCTTTCAACAAAACCAGCAGTTAAGACAATCGTTACAGTAAGCGTGACAAATCAGGAGATTGCCAAGTTCTGGAGGCAGAAGCGAATGGAGGAAGAAGATCATCTCCTTGCTGCTATTAAGGCTGCTGCTCGTATCAGGGCGCGCAAACTCACGGTAAGTTCCACTGAAAACCCAGGTTTTGTGATTCAATGCTCATTAGATGGCCAAACTTCAATGTACTGTGGTCTGTTGTTGAGCCTTCTATAAACTGCCAAAATCATTTGTGCTGACCTTGATCTGAGTCAGGCCAATTAAAACATGCTAAATATTCCCTCTCCTTTTCAAGTAATGTCTTTAGGTAACTATGCAAGATAAAAAGTAATTTGTGTATATGTATATCATTATCATCATCCTTGCCTTTGTCCCATATGAATGGGTTAGACCACATGAATTGTCTTTTTTCGTTCTTTTTTTTAATATATTCCATGTCTCCTCTTATATTTAATCTTTCAGAATTACTTTTAATTACTTCATTCCATGGAAGTTCTTGTTGGCCTCTTCGCCAACTACCTTCTAAGCAAACAACCCTTTCTCTAATTTTATCATTAATAGGTGCAATTCCTAGTTTTTCCCTCATGTTCATTACTAATCTTATCTCTTCATTTGCGTGTGTATTTGTTTTTGCCTATATGCACGAAACTGTGGCAAATTTAGTTTTGTATGGGTCTGGTGTGCACTACCTGCACAATAGTTGCAGGATTTATGAAGTATCTAATGAACCTTGGCAATTCAAAACAGATAAAGCTACCCCATTCCAACCAGTTGGTCCTCTAGCTTCACAACAAGAATTATCATAGAAGAGATATTTAGGTTCTATTTTTGGTTTGTGGATTTTGCGAAAGAATGTATTTTTTTTTCTATTGGTTAAATATATTGATGTTCACATAATGAAGGGGAATCCTGAAAATGAAGAAGGAAATGACGTATAAAGTAAAATCTATCTATTTCTTTCACCAATATTTCCTTCATGTTCCCATGATAACCAAATAAGGGTGAATCCTGTAATTATTTTTAAATCTCTTACAAACGGTGATTTGCTTCCTCAACATCAAGGAATGCAGGCACATTCTTTTACTGATATCATTTTGCATTGGTAGATATAGAAGCCAAATTTGGTCTTTGGGAGGAGAGAATCTAAAGAGAGTTTATGACAATAATGTAGACCAAACCTTTACTTATAGTATGTCTTTAAATATGACGGTCTTGTGATCCTATGATATCCTGCTGCTACTCAATGTGGGGAGCAGGTCCCCACATGCCAGTGCAGGCCATCTTATGTATTTGATGGATGAGACCTAAATAATCTCATACTAAGCTAACACTCTATACTTCTTGAATTCATGTACATTTGACTAACTTGTTGCTGTATGGTGTATAGGAGGATGACTATAAGCGCTTTGAGGAATCCTTGGAAGATGATGACGACGCCTATAATTCCAGTAAAAATGATGAGAACTACAAAGAGTTGCGTGTGGGGATAAAGGACTGGTAAGCTAAATTTTTAATTAACAATCCTTGGGATGAATTTTTAGTTTTAGAAGACATGAAGGTGAATCATCTAAGTCTGCAAAATGTTTTTTGTCTCTCTCTTTACGTATATACACACACATATATATGTTCCAGATGATCTTTCAGGAAATAATAACACGTAATTAAGACAAGCTTCGGTGCAGTAGTGATTTACCACATCTTTCAGTTGGTACATTGGAGTGAAAGGACAAGAAATGGATAGGAAAACTCTCTCTCTTTTTTTTTGTAACCATATTGAGTTATACAATCACAATTTGTTGTATGTAGTTGTGTGATACAAAGATGTATCCGCTGCTTGTTAACCCAACTACGCTGTGGAGTGGGCTAATATGACACACTGACAAACAGTACCATAGGCATGGCATGAATTTGCAGAGTTTTGATTTCTTCCAAGATGATGAAGTTGTACTTTTGATGATAATGTTGATGGCAACTTACTAACAGAGGTTCTTCAACTAACATGTGCAGGTGGACAAAGAGCAGGTATGCATATTTAAACCAGCCAGCGATCGAGTCCATGGATACACCCAAACGCCGAGCCTCCACTTACATTCCCAATTTTTGTGGTTATAAGCCTGCTGCCCCACCGACTACCTCATCTGGCATTTTTTAATTGATTCGAGCAGCTTCAACTGATCGAAATACTTGACACTGTTAAAACTTTATTTGGTGTAAACTTTTTCTGTTGAGAGGTGTGTTTCAAATGTATGTATGATTTATCTTGTCATCATACTTTGAAATGGTCTCTCAGAATAGGATTGGGATACTATAATAGTTGCAGCCCCTTTGTTGATGTTTTTCGCTAATGATTCGAACCAAAATAAATTTTGGGGGCACAACAAGAATTTGTATTTTCAAATGATATCGGAGGGATTTGCAGTCATTGGGGAAATTCCATTTTCTGCACGATTAATGTCTTCCTAGATTTTTGATTATTTCCAACATGAATCCCAATTTGTTTCCGACTGTTCTCAATCAAGAGATGTAGCTGCCCCTATTCTGAGACCATTGCATGGACAGAAAATTTTCACTTGGTTATCTGCAATACCACTTGCTAATGGATGGAAATTTTTTCAATACCCCGGAGTTACCTACTATGTACCAATTCCAAGAGCTCGGATAGATATAGCAATATTATGCCTCGAAGAGGACTTGAAGTCTTGAACCTCCGAATTCTTTTGCAAGAGGGGAGATTTTGAGTCTTGCATGTTTACCATTTTGTACCCGACGAATAAAATCTCTCTATTTTCCTGGAAAACAAGTTTTTTATACTGTTAATATGGTCTATGGTAGATTATACAGTTTACACTTACTAACCTGGTTTATCATAACCAAAAAGGTCTTGTAGCCTAGTGTTCTCGGCCAAAAAAATATATATATATATAGTATATCATAATTACACGGATATATTATTCTCGATAACCGTGTAAATATAGCAAACCTTAGAAGAGATTAATGTAATTAACCTTACTGAATGACATGCTTGTTCTTTCTATAGCAATTTTTACTTGACCCTCCTTTATTGTGTGTGGACAAAGACTTTAATTGAGTTTGTTCGACAAATGAGACCATTCCACATTGTGAAAGGGCATTGAATTATGCCTCCGGGCCTAACTTTTACTTCTATCTTCATATTATATTAATATCTTGAATTCATTAGTACTAATGAGTCAATACCCGGGCGTCACCTATTTTTTACTCCGGTCAATAAATTTTTTTTTTTTTTTTTAATTTTCGATAATGAGAAATTCTTTTTTTTTTTTTTTATTTATAGTTGGGACTCACACGCACTGTTTCCATGCCTGTTGGTATTTGTAATAGTCCCGAAAAAATATACATATAAACACTGGACTGTCTAGTGTAGGGAGGATGGAGATCTAAAAGGAGTGGGATTTTACTTTGTGTATAAGGTCTACCTTTTTTCAAAAATAATCTCCACTCTTTCTTTCTACATCTTGGATTCTCCGGTGCCTATGATAAGATTTAAGTTAACCAGAAAAATTTGGATGTGCCCGATACACGATGCACCGACCGATACATGCCATACTCGCAAAACACATACGGCTCACCCAATGTCATATATCTTAAGCTGTAACAACAATACTGTGTGGTATAACAAAAGACGACTCAAATCGTTCATATGTGTAAGGTGGGAGATGGCTCAGACTATTCACACATGTGAGCAAATCCCTCTGCTGCACAGCATCATGCTGTTACAGTAGAGTTGTCAGCTCCAAATTTAGTAGTCTAGTGGCAATGACTACATAATATCATCCCAACTTGGATATTTAGGGAACACTAAAAGCTTCATTTCTTAAGGGGGGGAAAAAAAAATTCATCTGTGGTGTTTAACTATTGGCAATGAAACGAAACATTATTGTGCAGTGAAGGTTTTGTTGGTTGCTGAGGGAGGATGTTATAATTTTAGTTTGTAAGGTCCTTTAACAGCATTTCATTGATTCGGAATGGATAGTAATCTTTGGAATTCAAAATGTTTCAAGGCTCTTTTAACACTTGGTTTTTGGATTTCTGTGTTGGGGGGTTGGTATTGGTTTGAAATAAATGCTATCTTATATCATATCTGGAAAGCTACCCTTTTTTTGTCATATATTTCACTGAAATTGTGTTCTTCACAAATTTAAAAGGGATTTAAAAGGGTTAATGGGTAATATGAGGCCTCCTTATGAACCATTTTGCTAGTAGCAGATAACTGAAGATTGAACTAGTTAAGAGGCTCTCATAGAAATGGAATTCTGCTGTAAAGTTCATACATAAAGCCACCCATGACTATACGTTAAAGTTAAGGTCATAATTGCATACTGTCGTAAGTACACCTGGGTGTATGCAAGGACATCTCAAAACACCTAATTGGAGAAGATAGGAGATTAATTTTTTTTTTTTTTTTTTTTTTTTTTTTTTTTTTTTTTCCCTGGAGATTGATTTCTTCAAGTGATTTGGTGAAAGCCAAAACATCCGGATTCTTTCACATTCATCTTCCTTGTGCAAGTGGGATTTCGAGTTATGGATATTTGTGACGCCTTGTGCGAAAATCCATAACCTTTTTTTTTTTCTTTATTGTTGTTGGAAGGTCATATATTTAATGCTGCACAACAGAGATTCTCTCCCCACCAGGGATATTTTGCGTTTCCCCATGCCACATGCACGGATGTGGGGGTGGGATGGTTATATAATCTGCATATATGTTTATCTTCAGTAGCTAGGTTAAATATTATTATGGTGTAGATTTGAAACTCAAAAGGCTTTCATCAGTTAATCAATTAATTACTTTGAAAGCACATTGCATACCTTAACTGTTTTGGTTTATTTGTATTGTTCCTGAAAAATGCATTTCCTTCTGATTTTTTAATGCAATCACTCTATACACGGAAGTTACAAATATGTGGTTTTACGCCAAAACTAGGGATGGCAACGGGGGCGGGTTCGGGCGGGTGTACCCTCCCTCGCCCCTCGCAACCGTTTAAAAACTCCGCCCCCGTTCCCACCCAAAACTGCAAAAACGGGAAACATTTCACTCCATCCTTTAACCGTTTAACATTTTTACTCCCGTAGGTACCCGTCCCGTCCCGTTTAAGACCACAATTGTCACGCCATGAATTTTCTAAATAAATTTCTCGATTTATTCAAATATTTTATTAACTGTTATTTTGCTAAAATTGCATATATGTATTTTGTTTAAAGGCATGTGTATATTTTTGTGAAGCTGAATTTGCATGAAACTCTTTGAAATCTTTGCTATGGTTTTTCCTACTGGGACTTCCCCTATCTCACCTCCTTCCAGTTTCATGTACCTAAGATTGCTAGTTGCGGGATTAGGTGGAAGAGTTGGTATTGAGGAATTAATTTTATTTTATTTAGAGTTGTTCTATATTATTTATTTGAGGAAATTGATTTGTATCAATAAAAGAGTATTTTCTTTTGAGATCCTGGGTGTAATTCTGATGTATTTGGATTTGAATAAATTGATAAATTTATTTAGAAAATTCGGGGCGTGACAACAATTTATTTATTGTTGAAATAAATTTGCTCGTTTTTTTTTTTTTTTTTTTTTTTTTTTTTTTTTTTTTTTTTTTCTTCTCTCTCATCTTCAATTCTTCACCATTGCAACTTTCCTTTTAATGAAATTTATTTGTTACTTTAATATTGTTATATAGGGTACTTAATATATAGTGGGAAATATATATATATTAATGAAATAAGAGTACTCAAGTAATTTGCTATCTAAACGGGGCGGGGCGGGGCGGGGCGACCTCCCCTAGCTCCTGAACCAAATCCGCGTGGGTTTTTATTACATCAAACCATCCTCGCCCAAATTAGCAAAACGGTTCCCCAAAATCGCCAAAAACGGGGCGGAGCGGGGCGGGTAACCGTGGGGGCGGATCAAATTGCCATCCCTAGCTAAAACATACCTTGGCTTTCAATCTGGTTATTTCTAAATTAAAATATGGACGACTAGTCATGAAGTATGTGTTTTCTGCAATTTTTTGGTGATGTCCTCTTTAATGTATTAGTCTTTTGTTGTTTGAATAGTTTAATCCTAGGAATTAAATACGGAGGATGCATTTGAAGATGACTGGTTTCAGAACTATCTTATACCTAGCACCACTGTTTTGCATGGGGAAAAAAACACACATTAGGAGGTTCAAAAAGTGAATTGATCAAAAAAGACCTGAAGCCTCCCCTGAGACCTTCCCGGAATAACCCAGCTCCCAACCACCTTAAACCACTTTTCACACCTACTAATCTTCCCTTGCAGATTGAAATGTATGAACCCCCACTACCACCTTCCCATCATGGCCAACATACAGATCATTATCCTCCACCATCAACCAAACCCCTTAGGCAATTACTGAATAACTCTTCCACCATTGCATCTACCTCCAAACAATCAACCCTCTGCAAACATCCTAAACCAAAGCACTTAAAGCCCCCCTCCTCACAACCTGCCACATTCCCAAACTCCATATAGTTACAACACAACAATCACTATGAGAAGAACAAGACCATCATCCCAAGGTCATCTAAGCCTCCACTTCATAACTCTAAGATTACTAAACATGACCATACTCCAAAACATACTTACCCTCCAAAAAATTTTAATCCATTACTCTATGATTCTCCTGGTCATTAAATTGAAAGGCTCCAAGAACAACTCCAATGGTCTGAAGAGAATTTGGGCAAATTAATGGATATGCACTATGAGAAGAACAATACCATTTCTGAACTAAAAGAAGAAGTTTCAAAGCTCAAGGCAATGAACACCACCACTACTGAGGTTACCACAGCACAATTGGTTCATCCAATCACAACAGCTACCACCACCATGGCTCCCCCAGAAGCAGCAGCAACAGCCACAGCTGAGGCTCGACCACATCCACCACCTCAGACCTCCACAACCACCACTGCTGCACCAACAAATGCTCTCCCACCATTGCAGGCACCAGGTTTGAATTCAAATTTGAATTTCAAATCTCTAAATCTGGTCAACACTACTTTGCAGGCTCCAACAATCCATACTGCCCAAAAAGGAAATAACTCAGCAAGCTTTCAAAACACTACCATTCCAACTCCTAACTCTCAGTCCAAATTAGCAGTCTAACCACCAACACATTTAAAACCAACTAACCATGCCTTATCCCCAGACAAAATAGCAACCTCACCTATCCTAACACACTTTACTACTCTACTTTCCCTATATACCAACAAATTACTCCACCCTAACAAGCATCCACCAGCAAAAACTTGGTCCAATGTTGTTGAACATAGAACAAACAAAATGAAATTTGTCTACATAACTCCTACATCTGCTAATCCCAACATTATTGAACCACCTAAAGAAGTTGTTGATGAAGGTTTAAATTTCTGGTCTTTTTTTCACTTGGTCGGATTTTCCATCCACAAGAAATTACCTTTCAAGGTAATACAAAATGCTGCAACTAAACTATGGAACCCATTTGGACTAACTGTCACCATCATTGGGGAGAACAACTCTTACATCTTCAAATTCAACTCCTTCTTAGAGGTGGACAGAGTACTATCTCATGGCCCTTAGTCAATAGTTGGGCATCCCTTCTCACTAAGAAAATGGAGCCAGAATAACCAATCTCGGCCTATTCAACTGGGCTGTTTACCTATTTAAACCAAGTTCTACAATGTGCCACATAATTACTAGACTAAAAAGGGTCTTAACCATATTGTAAATGTTGTAGATGAGCCATTACATGCTGATGAGGCCATAGAAATGATAATCAATTTGAAATTTACATGAATCTGCATCAACATTGACTTGAGTAAACTCTTAAGCATGTTGTTCAGCTCAAAATGGAAGACATGTCTTTAGTGGACATCAAAATTGAGTACCAATGGCTACCAAAAATATGTGATAAGTGTAAACTCCACAACCATTTAAAAGCCAGCTGTCCTCCCAAATTCATCAACAAAGCTCATGGGAATATCAGTACAATCAACCCAGACAACACCACCCCTTATGCTCATCCAACAATTGAAGGTTCTCCCCACAAAGATCATAACCCTGCAGTCCAACCAGCCACTGAATGGGTAACAGTTAGAAAGAAAAAGAACATGGGCACCTCAACTGCCATTAAACCATTAATACCAACCATTGCTAAGCCCTCAACTGCTAACTAATTCTCCCCACTACAGCACCAACCTTTTGACCCCAACAACCTTGACTCCCCCTCACCACTACAAACTCTCTCCTCAAACAACTCAGGCAACATAATGGTCAGTAATTCCATCACTGATTTACAGTCTTCTACAGCATCACCATCCCCACCTCATTCTCCTCTCTGTAGTAGGAAGCTCAACTTCTCCTCACCTATATCTACCCCATTCTCCCCTCACAATAAATTCATATCATCTATGCCAACACCTTACTGTAAACCTCATTCCTCCCACCAAACCTCTGGTACACCAAATACAATCCCTCAGCATAAGAATCAAAGGAAATCCAAACTTGATTATAAAAGGCACAGTCCTTCCAAATCCACTGATGTAGCTCATACCCACACTACCACACCAAAACATTCTTCAGTGTTTGCTTAGGCCAACAAACACATCTCTACCTCACCTTTTCTGGTCTTTTCCTCAATGAGTGATCCAGGTAGCTGCAGTAACACAACATAGAAAGGGAGATTAACTGCAAGAAGTTTCAAGAAAGTGTCAAGAATGAAAAAGTTCAACAATTCAGGGTTGATGCATGAGGGTTCTTTAGTAAGCTCAAGGTATCTTGGATGTCACTTCTCTCCACCCTTCTCATGATTTCTTTCTTAACATGGAATATTAGGGGGTTGAACCAACCCTCTAAACAATCAGAAATTAAAAAATTAATTTCTAATAGAAAATTGGATCTGGTTTCTATAGTGGGACCAAAGTGGCATTTTCAAATGTGGCAGCCATTCACAAAAATATTGCTCCACAGTCACAATTATCTTTTTTCAGACTTAGGTCGAATTTGGATAATTTGGAACCCTAACATTCTTAACCTATCAGTTATTCACTACAGTAGACAAGCAATACATTGCTAAATATCATTGATTGGTTTAAATCTGTCATTTTTCACTTCATTCATCTATGCTTCCAACTGTGCCATTGAAAGACAGGTTTTTTGGGATGATATCACTCACCACTCAACAATCTTTGCTTCTAACCCTTGGTTGTTAATGGGGGATTTTAATGTCATTCCCATGGAGAAAAGCATGGTGGTTTAATGAAAGGGAGCTTTGCAATGACTGAATTCAAAGACTGCCTCCAAAATGCTGATTTAGAGGACCTTAAGTTCTGTGGGATTTTATATTCTTGGTCAAATAAAAGTATGGGTGATGCTTGTATAGCTAAGAAGCTTGATAGGGCCTTGGTTAACCAAAGTTGGACAAACTCCTTCCCAATTTCAAAATGTAACTTCCTCACCCCAGGCATATCAAACCACCCTATCTTGGTTACACTGGACATTAACAAACCCCAAAGGCACACCCCTTTCAGGTTCTTTAACGCTTGAACTTCACACAAGCTCTTCTTATCATTAGTTCAAGGGGTCTGGAGCTCACACATCAAAGGAACTGCAATGTTCCAAGTTGTTCAGAAGCTCAAACAACTGAAAACAGTCCTAAGAACCACATGTGGGAAAGAATTTTCTGATTTGGACTCCAGAATCCATGCCATACAACTT
Organism: Cornus florida; assembly: GCF_030987335.1. Lineage (NCBI taxonomy): Eukaryota > Viridiplantae > Streptophyta > Magnoliopsida > Cornales > Cornaceae > Cornus > Cornus florida. Next base: position 15,516,596 of record NW_026775577.1, read on the forward strand.
GAATTACAGTCTTGTCAATTGGATCTTGACCTCTCTCCTAGTGATCCCACTATCAGAGAAATGGAAAGAGCCTTCACTATTGAATTGCTAAGACTGGGAACTATCCAAGAAGATATTTTGAGGCAGAAGTCTAGAATGGCTTAGCTTAAATTGGGGGACTGTAACTCAACCTACTTCCATAAGTCACTTAGTTCAAAGAACAATAAGAAGAAGATTGTCTCCTTGATACTTGATGATGGAAAAGTCATTCAGGATTGTGAAGACATTAAAATCCAAGTGGTTAACCATTTTCAAGCCTTACTTGGCCAATCCCCACCCCCTACACACCACATTATTGATTTAGCACCATTCATCACAAAGGTTGTCCCATCAAGCTTTCACTCCTTCCTTGAAGACATGCCAAGCAATTTGGAGATCCAAAGCTGTATGTTGAATCTAAACAAGGACAGAGCCCCAGGTCCAAATGGTTACAATGCTTCATTCTTCAAAAGTTCTTGGAATATTGTTGGAAGAACTATTACCAAGGCAATCTTAGAATTCTTCAGAAATGGGAAACTCCTAGCAGAGGTTAACAACACATATATTGCCTTGGTACCCAAATGTCAGAATCCAGCCTTACTTTATGATTACAGGCCTATCTCTTGTGTTAATAGCATTTACAAGTGTATCTTAAAACTTCTTGCAACCAGGCTTCAATCCACATTACCTGTACTCATTGATCAAGCCCAATCTGCTTTTATCCATGGCAGGAAGATCACTGACCATATTCGCCTAGCCCATGAGCTGCTCAGAGGGTATCAGAAACATGGTACTCCTGCAAGGTGTGCTTTCAAAGTGGACCTTAAGAAGGCCTTTGATTCAGTGAAGTGGGACTTCATTATCAGTTGTCTTACACTGCACAATTTCCCTCCTAAGTTTATTGCACTGATTAAAGCTTGTATCTCATCCCCATCATTTACCATTGCCTTGAATGGTTAGTTCCAAAGATATTTCAAAGGGAAGAGGGGCCTCAGACAAGGAGATCCAATATCTCCTTTCCTTTCAAAGGATGTAGAGTTTCATCCTTTAAGTATCATTGGAGGTGCAGAGAACAAAAAATTATTCATTTATCCTATGCTGATAACCTACTTCTGCTTTGCCATAGAGATATCTGCTCAGTTTCAGTCCTAAAGTCTGCTTTAGATCTTTTCAGCTCAATGTCTGGCCTTGAGATCAACCTATTTAAAAGTGCAGTGTACTTCTCGGGTATCAATGATCACACTTAGAATGAAATCTCCTTTTTACTTGGCATTCAAACAGCTACACTCCCAGTGAGATACCTAGGAGTGCCTCTCATATCCACCAACCTTAAAGTTGAGCATTGCAGCTTGTTGGTAAGTAAGATCACTTACAGAGTCTCTAACTGGATATCAAAATCCCTCTCCTATGCAAGTAAATTGCAATTAATCAAATCAGTCCTTGTCTCCACTCAAAACTACTGGTGTAACATCTTCATCCTTCCTAAGGGGGTTATAGATGAATTAAACAAAAAATTTAGAAGGTTTCTATGGTTTGGACTAGAGTTGAAAGCTACAGGATCAAAGTTTGCTTGGGGTAAGGCATGTACCCCTAAACTTGCAGGAAGTCTAAGGATCCCTAATTTGGAAGTTATTAATAGGGCTGGAATTCTAAGATTCATTTGGGACCTCCAAACTAACAACACAAACAGGCTATGGGTAAAATAGTGCCACTCACACCTCCTTAAATCTAGGAACCTATGGACTTTTAACTACCCCCAACCCTGCTCTTGGAGCTGGAGAAAAATGCTCGAATTGAGACATACTGCTAAAACTCTCATCAAGCATTCTATTGGCAATGGGGGGCAGGTACAATATTATGGTAGGATAATTGGCCCCAAGGGTCCTCTATGCTCAAGGTTTCCAATTTCTCTATTAACTGAGGGGGGAATTCATAAAGGAGTAACACTTGAAAACTTCATTCACAACAACAATTGGTCCTTTCCCATGTCCCTCACCAACATTATTCCAGATTGGCTAATCTACCAGCCCCAACTTCTTCTTCAAGGGACTCAAAGAAATGGACAGCCTATCCCACTGGTTTGTACTCATTCAGTCACACTATCTCCCATTTGGTAGGGGACCTTCCCAATGCCCATGGCACAATCTAGTTTGGAACTTTCCTTCCATAACTAGAATGAAGTTCATTCTTTGGCTGGCAGTCCAATCCAAATTGCCAACTCTTGATAGTAAGTCAATGTTTAAGCACATCAACATCTACCCACTATGCAATATATCCATGGAATCTCATGACCACATTTTCTTAAATTGTTCTTTTGTCTCTACACTGTGGCGTTTTATCAAATACAAGTGCAGCATCTTTACAGCCTTAAGGAGTTGGGATGCTCTTGTTTAGTGGGCAAGTATCCAATGGAAAGTCAAGAACTCAGTTTATCTACACAAAAAATTGGGGTTTTCAGCTTTAGTGTATCATACCTTGGAAGAAAGAAATGCCAGGATTTTCAAAAGGAAGAAGGCCTTTCAAAGAGTTGTCTATGTCAAGATCTGTTCAACCATCTTTACAATTCTAAAATTGGGGTGCTTTTGCGACTGTGCTTCATCAAGAGCTATTCCCAAGGATTGGAACATTTCCCCGTCGTGCTACAGACCTCCTCCGCGGCCGCCGAACTGATTCTTGGCAGCTCAGCCGCCGCTCCTTGCTATCGAACGGAAGTTCATCTTGTTAATGGCAATTGTCATTAATGGCAGTTACCATAATTTGATTCCAATGTTTTCATTGTTGAGCCTGCCCTCATGGGCTTGTTTTAAGCTTGTCATTTGCTTTCTTTAGGCCAATGGTCTATTGTAAATATTTCCTTTAATGAAAATTGCTTTAATTTTTGAAAAAAAAAAAAAACAGACACACACACACACATTAGACTGTTTTGGTCATTGAAAAGCAAGGGATGATAATTTTAATTCTTTTCATTATATTGAATATTGATTGGAGTTGAAATCATCCACCATTATTTTAGGAAATTATTATTCATTGATTGGGTGCCATTCTAGGAAATTATTATTTTTTGTTGTCAATTTTAGTCTCTTAATTATTTTATTTTATTTTATTTTTATTATTTTTTCACCAGGCAATGGTTTTTTTTTTTTCAAAAATTACCTGGCAATGGTTAGTGGGGTTATTAGTTAGAAAGGGAAGGGGAGGAGTTAGTACTTAGTAGCATGGATGGCTCGACCACTGATACTCACACCCACCCGTGAGCCTCACGCACCACTCACACCAACCCGTGAGGAGGCTCGCCCACCACTAGGGCTATAAGGCACATCCTTAGTCTTTTCATTATACTACATATTGAATATTGACTGGAGTTATGCTGGAAGTCATCCCCAGTTTCATACATATTCTCATTGGGTACCATTTTAGGCTTTATTTTATTTTGGAATAATTTCACTGACACCCCCAGTAGTTTGGTCAAATATCAGTCTAAAACATCTTTCGAAAATAACTATCACTTAGGTCCATTTTCACTTTTCCGTTACTGTCTCCGTTAAAAACATGGGAAAAGACATATCTGCCCCTAATTTTTTAATCACATTTAATACAAAATATCAAATAAGGTAAATGACTTTTATACCCCTTATATCTCTATCCTTGTCTGTGTCTCTCTCTTCTCTACAGATCAAAACCACTCTCTCTCTTCTTTATAGATGCGACCCACAGATTAACAAAACCATGAAACCCTAAAGCACAAAGATTAACCGTAACAGCTTTGGATCACCATGGCTGCACAAGTTTGAGTACTGCTCAAGGCACATCAATGATTTACTGGATACAGGACAACCCACAAGACGGCGATAGAGGTCAGCTAGATTTTCCACAAAATCAACGGATTTGAGGTGAGGATCTATGGGTGGCTCAAAAAGGTCAGTTGTAGGGAGTCAATAAGGAAGAAGAGGTTCGGCCATTGACACTGAATTGGTGTAATTAGAATTCGATAAAATGGAATTGATAGTCAGGTTGCCTTGCCGGTGGTGGTGGTGGTTGAACTTGCCGGCGCAGCCACTGGTGGTGGTACTACCAGCAGAGGAGGTATCTGGGGGGGCTTAAAGCGTGGACTTGGGTGGTCGGTTTCTGAGATTGAGACCACGCATGGTATCAATTTTTTTGCAATCTCTTTCTTTGATTTCTATTTTTGGCAACCTAAGATCTTTTATATATATGTATCAAGAATAAGATTTTACCTTAATTAGTTTTTAGGAGAGATGATCAGAACCCTAACCCCTCTCTCTTTCCACGCCCCCATTGCTGTTTATCACGAACACATGAAGTAAAGAAATTGTCAATTATTTACTTCAAACACTCATGATATATTATAATGGTGCTACGAACCACGTTTACAAGTTCCATATTTAAGAATCTGGTGGATCTGGAATTTGGATCTCAGGAATTTGGAATTTGGAGACAAGAGAGATGGAGGGGTGGTGGGAGCGAGGGGTGGTTTGGTGGCAGGCCAGATGTGGTAGTGGATGGTTCGATGGAGGAGGCCGGTGGAAGTTTAACCAGTCGCGGGGTTGAGTTTTGAGACGAGATAAAGGGAATGGTGGTGGGTACCGGCGAGGAGTTCTCTGATGGGAACAGAGACGGAGCCGATGTTTCAGTGGCCGAGGACGCCGTGGTTGGAGCGGAGTTGAAAAGGAGGAAGTGGTCAGTGGGGTTGCCCAAGTTTCTGGCTATTTTCATATTTGCCGATGTATCTCTATCTTCTCTTTTCTGGTTCCTTCTATATTCATGGATTCATACAGTTGTCAATACCAGATTTGCTTTCTCTCTCTATGATGTTACTAACAGAAAAATCTGAGATTACCAAAAATAGAAGTAAAGAAAGGAACAAATCAGATGGCAAAAAAATTGAAATCAAAGGAAGAAATATACGTGACCTCAGATTGGAAACTTTTCAGATTACCAAGAATTGAAAGGAAAAAATAAACATAATTATTGCCAAAAATTAACAATTGAAGAAAGAAATAAACATATATATATATATATATATATATATATATATATATGTATAGATATATTATACAAGTATAGGTTTTGCGTGAAATCAGAGTTAACGATGAACCTGCATCCAGAAGGATATGTTATTTATTGTCAGTTCTTCCACGATTTTGTAGCTAATGCCTAAAGAGAAGTCAAAAAAATGAATTTTTCCCTCAATATACCAAGGCAGCATAAAAGATTATTAATTTTTTTGTTAATCCGGAATCAAGATTGGGGTACCATATTTTTTTTTTAAGGTTTTAGATCTTTTTACCCAACTGAAGCTCTTCCAAAATACATCCTCCCAAGTAATAGCTGCTAAAGGAAACAAAAAATATTGCCCAAGCCATACAAGACATAACAATAATTTTAAATTTCATTAATTTTCTTAAAAAAATAAAATTTTCTTACTTAAAATTTCATTAATTTTCTTAAAAAATATATAAAACCTTACACCTGTATGGCGTATAATAGCCCTCAATAGCAAACTGTATGATGTTAATCACCTACTTTATTTATTCTTGTATATGAAAAAGGAAGGGTAAACATGTCATTTGAATAGTCAATCTAAAGTCAAATGAGGGTAAACATGTAATTTTAATCATTAAATAAACAATTTATTAGGTCAAACCAAAGTCAAAAGGTAAGAATGTCTTTTTACATGTAAAAAGTGGTCTGACACACCTATCAATTAATTTTTTGGGTGCGAGTGAAAAACGGAACAAACGTTTGTAATGTAAGTAATAGTTATTTTCGAAAGATATTTTAGATTGATATTTGACTAAACTACTGGGGTGTCAGCGAAATTAGCCCTTTTATTTTTTGTGCTGTCATGGAATCTTCCTCTCCTGTTTATAATATTACATTTCAGACTTGCACCTACCGGTCCTTTGTCTTTTGTTCTTTACATGCGCGGACTCTAGCAGATAAATACTTACATACTTGAGACCTTACAAAATTTCATGGAATAAAGAATGACTCCAAAGGGTTGTTTTAATAGGTCAACCCATCAGTACGTCATCTTTTAAAGTTTGGTGGGTTTAGTAGCTCCATATAAGTGGTGATGAAACTGGACCTCTGTGACTTTGATCTTTATATATCATCACCTGTCATTTCATATTGCTACAACTAATATAATCAACAGAGTGATTTAGATTGAAGGTTTCGAAGGAAAGTCAAATGGGGGTGGAAACTGAAGGTGGTAACGCAAAGTTAAAGCAGTCCACACTGCCACCGCCTCCACCATCACCACCACCACGGTTCTGGCTTTCAACAAAACCAGCAGTTAAGACAACCGTTAAAGTGAGCGTGACGAATCAGGAGATTGCTAAGTTCTGGAGGCAGAAGCGAATGGATGAGGAAGATCATCTCCTTGCTGCTATTAAGGCTGCTGCTCGTATCAAGGCACGCAAACTCACGGTAAGGTCTATTGATAACCCAGGTTTTGTAATTCAATGCTCATTAGATGGCCAAACTTCAATGTACTGCGCTCTATTGTTGAGCCTTCTATGAACTGCCAAAATCATTTGTGCTGAACTTGATCTGAGTCAGGCCAATTCAGCCATATATATGAAATATTCCCTCTCCTTTTCAAGTAATGTCTTTAGGTAACTATGCAAGATAAAAAGTCATTTGGGTATGTATTTCATTATCATCATCCTTGCTTTTGTCCCACATAAATGGGTTGGCCACATGAATTCTCTTTTTTCATTCTTTCATGTTATATTTCATGTTTCCATTTGGGTATGTATTTCATTATCATCATCCTTACCTTTATCCCACATAAATGGGGTTGGCCACATGAATTCTCTTTTTTCATTCTTTCCTGTTATATTCCATGTTTCCACTAATATTCAAACTTTTAGAATTACTTTTAATTACTTCATTCCATGTAAGTTCTAGTCGCCTTTTTTTCGTTTACCTTCTAAGCAAACAACCCTTTTCTCTAATTTTATCATTAATAGGTGCTATTCCTAGTTTTTCCCTCATGTTCATTACTAATCTTATCTCTTCATTTGTGTGTGTATTTGTTTTTGTCTATATGCACAAAACTGTGCCAAATTTAGTTTTGTACTGGTCTGGTGTGCACTGCCTGCACGATAGTTGCAGGATTTAGGAAGTATCTAATGAACCTTGGCAATTCAAAACAGGTAAAGCTACCCCATTCCAACCAGTTAGTCCTCTAGCTTCACAACAAGAAATTATCACAGAGGAGATATTTAGATTATATTTTTGGTTTGTGTATTTTGCGGAAGAGTATATTTTTTTTGTTTTGGTTAAATATAATTCAATTTCGCATAATGAAGGGGAAACCTGAAAATGAAAAAGGAAATGACATATAAAGTAAAATCTATCTATTTCTTTCACCCATATTTCCTTCATGTTCCCGTGATAACCAAGTAAGGGTGAATCCTGTAATTATTTTCAACTCGCTCACAAACGGTGACGTTCTTCCTAACATCAAGGAATGCAGGCACATTCTTTTGCTGATATCATTTCGCATTTGGTAGATATAGAAGCCAAATTTGGTTATTGGGAGGAGAGAATCTAAAGAGAGTTTATGACAATAATGTAGACCAAACCTTTACTTATAGTATGTCTTTAAATATGACGGTCTTGTGATCCTATGATATCCTCCTTCTACTCAATGTGGGGAGCAGGTGCACACATGCCAGTGCAGGCCATCTTATGTATTTGATGGATGAGACCTTCTAAATAATCTCATACTAAGCTCTAACACTTTATACTTCTTGAATTCATTTACATTTGACTAACTTGTTACTCTATGGTGTATAGGAGGATGAGTATAATCGCTTTGAGGAATCCTTAGAAGATGATGACGACGACTATAATTCCAGCAAAAATGATGAGAAGTTGCGTGTGGGGATAAAGGACTGGTAAGCTAAATTTTTAATTAACAATTCTTGGGATGAATTTTTAGTTTTAGATGACATGAAGGTGAATCATCCGAGTCTGCAAGATGTTTTTTTGTCTCTCTCTTTACGTATATACACACACATATATATGTTCCAGATGATCTTTCAGGAAATAATAACACGTAATTAAGACAAGCTTCGGTGCAGTAGTGATATACCACATCTTTCAGTTGGTACATTGGAGTGAAAGGACAAGATATGGATTATTGAAAGAACTCAGGAAAACTCTGTTTTTTTTTTTTTTTTGGAACCATGTTGAGTTATACAATCACAGTTTGTTGTGTGTAGTGTGATACAAAGATGTATCCACTGCTTGTTTACCCAACTACGCTGTGGAGTGGGCTAATATGACACACTGACAAACAATACCATAGGCATGGCATGCATTTGCAGAGTTTTGATTTATTCCAAGATGTTCAAGTTGTACTTTTGATGATAATGTTGATGCCAACTTATTAACAGAGGTTCTTCAACTAACATGTGCAGGTGGACAAAGAGCAGGTATGCCTATTTAAACCAGCCAGCGATCGAGTCCATGGATACACCCAAACGCCGAGCCTCCACTTACATTCCCAATTTTTGTGGTTATAAGCCTGCTGCCCCACCGACTACCTCAGCTGGCATTTTTTAATTGATTCGAGCAGCTTCAACCGATCGAAATACTTGACACTGTTAAAACTTTATTTGGTGTAAAACTTTATCTGTTGATAGGTGTGTTTCAAATGTATGTATGATTTATCTTGTCATCATGCTTTGAAATGGTCTCTCAGAATAGGATTGGGTTACTATAATAGTTGCAGCCCCTTTTGTGGGCTGACATGGTTGAGTGTATGTACTATGGTGTAACCTGCTGCATTGATTGGAGGTAGATTTGTGCAAGAAACTTCTCCTTCTTTTTCTCTTCCGATTTTCGTCAATGACATGCTTGTTCTTTCTATAGCAAATTTTACTTGATCCTCCATTATTGTCTGTGGACAAAGACTTTAATTGAGTTTGTTCAAAAATGTGTGCCTCCGGCATAAGTTTTATACATTGGCGAGCTTTTTCCAAGATAAACAAATTGTACTTTAATGATAATGATGATGGCAACTTATCAACAGAGGTTCTTCAATTAACAAGTGCAGGTGGACAAAGATCCGGTGTGCCTATTTAAACCAGCCAATAATCGAGTTCATGGATACACCCAAACGCCAAGATTGATTTGAGCAGCTTCAACTGATTGAAGTATTTTATTTTATTTTTATCCTAGCAAGAAAAATAGCCATATGGCCTCCACAAACATCGCCATAAACCCCGTACAAAGGCAAACAAATCAAAAAAGCAATAAAAGAAAAACTGAAGAATAGGCCTCCGATTTGTTGAGAAACAAACCAAAGCAAACCAGCAGACCACCCAGAGAGAGAAGAACAGCAACGGGAGTGACCCAAAAGTCAAGCCATCATCAAGATAACAGCTCCAAGACTGCATCCACAAAGTGCGTCAACTAGAAAAAAACCACCCAAACCCCGCACAAAAAGGCGGAAACACCAAAACCCGACATATATCAGAGATATAGCCGGAGCCAAAGCAACAGATCCACCCCATCTAGCCATAAACAAGCCAAACAGGAGTAGATCTAACAAAACAACAGCAAAATGACGTAAAATCCACCCATCGAGCGAACTAATTACAATACGCTGAGTTTATTAAGCGGTACGAGAAAGGAGATGCTAACTGATTTTAGTACTTGAGACAGTTAAAAACTTTATTTGGTGTAAAATTAACATAATCTGTGTTAAGGTGTGTTCCAAATGTATGTATCGAGATACAATGGGATTGAGATACTATAATACTTGCAGCCCCTTTTCTGGACTGACATGGTTGAGTGTATGAACTTAAACCTCGGATCCATATAGCAATATTATGGTTTGAAGAGGACTTGAACCTCCAAGTCTTTTGCACAAAGGAGATTTTGAGTAGCATCTTGAAAGTGAGTACCCAAAAAAAAAAAAAATTTCCATTTTCCTTGATAATAGGAAAAGGAATGGCAATTTTCTCTGACCTGGTCGGTTTTCATCCTGCCCTGTCCCTAATAAGGTGGATTTGGTAGCCCTTTCGGGACGGGTATGATAAAATAATTAAAAACCCGAGGTGGGTTTGGGGCGAAGCGGGTCCGCCCCCTTTCCCGATCATATATGTACCTTTAAAAAAATTATATTTATATATATTTAATATTTTTAAAATCCTTGTTGTTTTGTTGAAAGTGTTAGTTAATATATTAATAGTATTTACTATTTAGTAATTTAAAAGTTGGATCAACTTATTGATGAACCTAATTTTAGCATATTAGGCTAGTTTTTTTATTTATTAAATAATAAAAGTGGCATAACTTGCTTTGCTCCCACCCCGCAATTAAATGGAGTACACGGAGCAGAGGTAGGGATGATATACCAATTATAAACCCGTCCTGGAATAGGGATGGAGTTGAAATTTTTAATAGGGTGGAATAAGGTTTAGCCAAACATGTCCCAACTCCGCCCATTGTAGTGTTAATATGGTCCTATAGATTTACACCAACTAATCTGATTTATTTTAATCAAAGGTTTTGTAACCTAGTTTTCTTCCCAAAAAAAAAAAAAAAACAACCCGGTTTATAATAATTACAAGGAAACATTATTCTCGAAAAATTACACTATATGTAATCATAGCAAATCTTGGGAGAGATTAATGTAATTAAACTTAGCGAATGACATGCATGTTTTTTCTATAGCAATTTCTACTAGACCCTCCTTTATTGTCTGTGGACAAAAGACCTTAATTGAGTTTGTTCAATGAATCAGGCCATTCCACATGGTGAAAGGGCATTCAACTATGTTCTCCAGGGCATTCAACTATGTTCTCCGGCCTAACTTGTACTGTTATCATCACATTACTGTATTAATATCTTGACTTCATTCGTAATAATGAGTCAATACCCGAGCGTCACCTATTTTTTACTCCGGTCAATAATTTTTTTTTTAATTTTTAATAATGAGAAATTGTTAATTTCTAGTAATACAAAGAGTCTTGATCAAAGCAATTAATTTAAGCTCAAGCACAACTTACATTGCCATAACAACTGATATTTAAGCAGAATAAGAAATTTAGATGTTATTAGGTGGTGGTTAACATGTTTTACAATTTCTCGAAGTGTTCCTAAAATTAATTATCCAAAATCTCTGAATTATAAGAAATTTATCCCCTATGAGATAATATTTGACTAAGCAATATTTTTACATATATATATATATATTTTTGGTTATTTTACAACAGTTTTCTGCATGTGGCAATAATACAAATTTTCTTTTTATTTATTAAAAGCTCTTGAGAGGGAACAAAAATTCAATAACCACACGAAGAAAATTACAAAGAAAACGAGGAGAAAAAATATATATTTGGTTTGTATATAAACACTAAATTGTTTAGTGTCGGGAGGGTAGAGATCACCTTAAAAGGAGTAGGGTTTCACTTTGTGTGTAAGACCCACCCTTTTTCAAAAATAATCTCCGCTCTTTTTTTTTTTATATGATGGATTTTCCGTGCATATGATAAGATTTAGGTTTGCAAGAAGAACTTGGATGTGCCGGACTCATACATGCCATACTCGCAAAACACTTAGAGCTCACCCAAATCGTACTTCAAGATTACCATACAAATTTAAAAGCGTATATGATTAGCTATAACAATAATACAGTGTTATACCTCTGCTGCACTACACAATGCAGTAAAGATGTCAGGTCCAAATTTGGATCCGGGCTCAATACGAATTTATATTCTGGTTCAAGTCCGATATGAATAAAAAGACCTCTTTCGAATCTTTAGTTGGATTATTGAGGCCCACGGGTTACTAACAATGTATCACGCACAACACGAAATACAAATTTTCCGAAAAAAAAGAAGGCGAAATACAAATACTGACATAAAATAGATTTGAATAGTCGTCGAGTTACAGACAATTGTACGTTTGCTTTTATTTCGTCGCTATAAAATGCTAAGCCCACCGTCTCTCTCACTCTCAAACACACCATCTGCTGGGACTCTGAAGAAGAAAAATCTCTCCCTCTCTCTCTCTCCCCAAAAATCAACGAATAAACAGAATTGATTTTAGGTTTTGAATCGTTCATCGAAGCTTTCAAGCGACAACAATGGTGGTGAAAGGAAGGCACACTCGAGTTCCGTCTCGGAAATCGTCGTCTTCCACGCTTCTTTTCGCCATGCTAATCATGTTCTCCTTCCTTGTTCTCATCCTTCTCACTCTCGGAATTCTCTCGATTCCGAGCAGTTCCGGCGATACTCCGAAAGCTAATGATCTCAGCTCAATCGTTCGCGCGACTATGGAAAGGTACGTTTCATCAAATCGAGTCTTAATTTTTCTTAATTTGTTCGATCGATGTTTGATCAAATCACTGTGTGCTTGATTTGGTGGAAATTTGGTGCAGGAGTGAGGGAGAATCTCAAGGATCATCTCAGTGGGTTGAAGTGATCTCCTGGGAGCCAAGAGCGTTCGTTTATCATAATTTCCTGGTCTGTTTTTCATCTGATTTGTTTGCCATTGCAATGTTTTATATCTGTTTTGTAAATCGTTCTCTAGATTATACCTAAATTGTAAATTTTATGAGTGATTATTGCATTTATGTGAAGTGTGATTGCAAAAGAATTTTATGATTTTTTTTAATAATTTGAGCCAATAGCCTTCATTTATCATAATTTATCTGTCTGTTTTTCATCTAATTAGTTCGTCATTACAATGTTTTATATTTGTTCTGTGAATCGTTGGCCTAGATTATATTTTTTGGTCTATAAATATATATAGTAATTCAATCATTTCAGAGTTTCAAGAAGTACTTCAACCTTGAAATTTTAAAATGAATGGACACAACATATAGATATTAAAAGACTAATTTGTAAGTTTTTGTGTGATTATTGTTGCATATGTGAGGTGTGATTGCAATGAAATGTTGTGATTTTTTTTTTTTTTTTTTTTTAATTGGTTTGAGTTTCTCAGTTTGGTCCGAATCTAATGGAATAACGCATGGATTGTCAAATAAGTTACTCTGGAAACATTGTTTAGGCATATTGCATGTATTCCCGAATATATTTATATTGAATAATCATGAAGGTTGGTGTCAGAACAAGGATGCCTCTTATACAATGTAAAATGGGAAGATATTGACCTCGCAGACTGTCTGGTATTGCGGTTGTATCTGGAGAAGGTCCTTGACTGTTTACAAATTCAGACATGCATTTACTATGAGAATTCCCATTCATGCCTTGCTACAATTACTTAATCTCTTATGCTTCATGATCATGATTATTTGAAACAAAGTTCTGATTTATATGTTAGCCACAGTACTACTTGTTATTAGTTGAGTTTGTACAAGTATGTGTATGAATGTATGTCTACTTATTGTTGAAAACTATTTCATGCTTGAGCAAGGCTTCAGTTTCATGTCTATTTAAACTTAATAAAAAACTGAATTTTCTTTTCATTTTTATCGTGCAGTCCAAGGATGAATGTGAGCATTTGATCAATCTTGCTAAGCCTCATATGCGAAAGTCTACTGTAGTTGATAGTGCAACTGGCCAGAGTAAAGATAGTAGGTGTGTATTTTGTACCTGCCATCTCTCTTCTTTTTAGGCTAAATTTGGGAAATGAAGCTTTCTTTTCCTTTTATTTCATCCTCTTCATGCACTAATTTGTAGAATTTGACATATCATTTACATGCAGGGTGCGTACTAGCTCTGGAACATTTTTAGCACGGGGACATGATAAAATAATCACAAACATCGAGAAAAGGATTGCAGATTTCACATTTGTACCTGTAGGTATGTGGTTGAGGAACTCCTCATCATTCCCTTAGATCTTAGCTATGCTTTCTGAGTTTATTTTCATTTTTCTATGAGATTATATTTCACTCTTTATAAATTGGCATATGTAGAAGAGAAATCATATAATAAGGCATTAGTGACCATGCAACTATACGAAAACAGATATTTAAAAGCCTCAAACATCTATCACTGTTTAATAACAACTTTTTGGCTAGCTCTTATCCTAATCTCAACCCTCTACAATTTATTTTGAGTTCCTTAGAGGTGAATTGATCGCTGCTTAGAAGCGTGCTATAAATATTGATTTCCTGTTGGAGGGTTGAGTTATTTCTACACTAGTTTAAGAAAGAACTGAGAAGTAACTCTGCACATTTTCTCTAGAGTGGGAAATAGTTTGAATGAAGAGGGTAGAAGGCTCATTTTTGATTTTCGGAAGTGCATTCATCTGTTAAGCCTTTGACCACCCAATTTATAATTTATCTTTTCTCATTTTGATTCAGATTCATGTGATTTAAGATTTTGGAGGGTAATAGCTCAACTAATGGGTCTGGATTGCTTTTATTGTCAAAATATATATTTTAAATAGTGGGTCCAATGTGAGTCATATGTGATAAAAACCATCAAGAAGTACTGCTCTTGCATTATCTGCTGATTTAAGTTGATGCATGCAATCCCTAAATGGAACTTTTGCCGTGAATTTAGTTGGAAGAGTTTTGAGGGAGAGAGTAGAGGAGACATCACTCAAATTACAAATTTACAAACCATTAATATAACAAATCTATTTCTTCATAACATTACCAATTGGTAGCAATAGAGGTCTTAATGACCATTGAGTGTTAGAAGGTAGCCATCGCACACTTGGTGTTACTCTTATTGGACTTTTCAGATATTATTAGCCTTAAAAAGTAGATCATAGATGAGTACCAGTAATGATTTAATTTATGTTATATTTTGGTCTGCGTATTACGAATCTAAAATCTATTAATTTTAATAGGTAAATTTTGATTTTTTTTTTTTTTTTTTTTTTTTTTTGTTATGATACATCGTGTTCTTATTTGAGTCTGTGGTGTAATTTTCAGAGAATGGTGAAGGGCTTCAAATTCTCCACTATGAAGTGGGCCAAAAGTATGAACCTCACTATGACTACTTTAGTGATGAGGTTAATACTAAGAGAGGAGGTCAACGCATTGCTACAGTCCTAATGTACCTGTAAGTGACATGGTTACCCACTTCTTTTTGAATGTTATTGCTTTGTCTACTTGTGATTATTTTTTACTACTCATACCATGGTGCAGCTCAGATGTTGAAGAAGGGGGTGAGACAGTATTCCCTGCTGCCAAAGGAAATTATAGTTCTGTGCCTTGGTGGAATGAGCTATCTGAATGCGGAAAGAAAGGGCTTTCTATTAAACCAAAGATGGGTGATGCATTGCTTTTCTGGAGCATGAACCCAGATGCAAGTCTAGATCCTTCAAGTTTGCATGGTTAGTTGTGGTTTTTATTTTTATATTGGTTGTATAAGAGTGTGCAGTAAGGTCTCAGTAATGAGTAAGCGGACTTGTCAAAGGGGAACTTTTTACATTCTGTTTTGTTGCATAATTTAATTGCGTCTCCCTTACAAGGGTTGTGTGGGACAATTGCCCCAAGTTTTTGAGTCATGCAACACTTAAATAATTTGAAGGTGCTAGCTAGCAAAGATATCCATGCATGATGGTGGCATGACCGTATATTTGGCTCAAGTCTTCCAAGGGATTTTTACAGTGTCTTCATTTCCTATGTTCATTTGCTTATATGAATAATTTATGTTTTGAATCTCTCTCGTCTTATTTTAGGTGGATGCCCTGTTATTAAAGGGAACAAGTGGTCATCTACAAAATGGATGCGTCTCCTTGAGTATTAAATTTAATTTACAATTCTAAAGGTAATTTTCTGTACCTAGATGAGACTATTACTCTGTGATTTTAGTTACCAACACTAGTTATAGATGCTATTTCATAATTGATTTTTTGACATGTATATTTTGTTTTCTAATTTTTAATAATGTCATATAATTGAGCTCTATGGCTGAATTGCATCTATATTGGGATGTATTGATGCAAAACTCTTTTATAACTGTAACTTATAACTTCCAAGAGCTATTCCAAAAATTGATTTTCTTGACATGTGTATCTTGTATGGTTAAAATTATAATAATTTTATATTATTGAGCTCTATGGTTTTGGGACTATACTGACTTGCATCTATATTGGGATACATTGACGTACAATGAGACTGACAGATCATTGGCAAGTCATTGTGAAAGCTGACTTTTATGATTTGTGTTAAAAATGAGATGTTCTACATTATGATTGGTTAATTATCGGATGATTGCTTGATTCTTATCTGTAAAAGCTATGGTGATTAAGACATATATATTAAGCAATGCACAATGCATAAAGATTAAAATATGGAGTTTGACGCTGAGGCCAATGGTTCACTATCTCAGACATTTTGGTGAATAATATTAACAAATATGTCTATGCATAAAATTTTTTTTTTTTTAATTTTATTTTTTGGGATTTCTTTCATTTTAATTTGGGGAATGTTACAATTTTATTTGCTGCAATCATTCAACCAATGATGAATTACTTATGCTGAGCCCCCTATACATGATATTTGTAAATGTATCTGGAGCTTGATGGTTGTGGATCACGTATTTGAGTTCATTGATCTAGGTATGGGAACAACATGTAATTTCTTCATTTTATTTATTTTTTAAACTTGGCCTGAACTGTAAAAATAATCTGTCAACATGTCACAATATTTTACAATTACCAACTGTTCAATAAATGAGCTACCATGTCCATAACTCCATGTTGCTCACAAACATTTCTCAAAGACTCATTTGACCCATGTCCACTTACTCTTCTTTAGTTTTCATAACTAGAATGTAAAATAAATATTTCTAATATTTTAAAATTTTAGTTGAGACTTTGGTGATACACCTTGGTATGTTGCATGTCCTTGTCATGTTGAATCTTTTTGTAGACTATGATTATATTTGTCTACTAATTATTATGTGTACATATACACACACACACACATATAGTTCCCGTGCTCGTGCCAAATAAACTTGAACATGAAGCATGTCATTGCTAGGGGATGCTGATAGGAGGAAGGGTCAAGGGTCAGTGAGAAGTACAGGTGGGTTTTTTTCCAGAGACGTGAGAGGGATTTATGAAATTATATAGTTTGTTGAACTATAAGGGAGGGTCAAGGGTCAATGAAGAGTAGAGGTGGGTTTTTTCCAGAGACGTGAGAGGGATTTATGAAATTATATGGTTTGTTGTACTATGAGGGAGAGGATGAAATGCTTAGGACAGGAGGTTTTATCCGCACTGGTGGATAGTTGTGGAGCATGAAATGTCTAAGTAATAAGTTGGTTGTGATGGGCCTAGAGTTTCCCCAATGCTCTAGCCAAACTTTATCGGCCCTACTCCCACGGTAGTTCGTGCCTCCCATCAAGTGATGTGGTGGCTTTCACCCGCACTTGGTTTGCACACACTCAAGCACACTTGGTTGACAGTTGACAAGAGGAAGAATAGTTGTATTACCAACCAAAGGATTATGTACAAGTTCACAAGGTTAGCACTCATACTCTCTTGGGCTCCATCACTCACTTGTGCTTTGCACTCACACTTGGTCCTTGTCGCTTAAAAATAATACCCCTCACCTAATTGCAGGCATCCACATCTTTAATGGATTGGCAGGATGCATCACAACAAATGACTAAGACCATCTCTCTAGAACTAATCACTAAAATATATAAGATGTTTACAATCTCTACAAAGCTCTCCTATAGAGCTCTCCACGTTTCTCTACAATCTTTGCACAATTGTGAAAGGCTCTATAATCTAACTCCCAAGAGTGCCATGTAGTGCCTTGTATGCTCATGCATGCCCCTGCATGGCAAGACCTCTCTCAAACTTGGTGGGGGTGACAAGGTGCTAAGGAAGGCCGGCCTTGATGTGAGGGCAGTGATGTATATATGCGGCTAAATTTTATTTAATTAGTGATGTAGGATAGTATATGTGGCTAAATTTTAATTTTTTGATTTCTTTTGTTTTTGTAAATATTACTTTTCAAAACTATAAGTTTTTATTTCATTTTTTGCTATTTTAGGTTTCCAACAGTTGAAATCAAGTTTTTGTAGGTTACTATATAAATTAGGATTATTTTTGTTACTCAGTAGTTGTATTTTAGGTTTTATAGGGCCTATAAAATAGGCTTCTCATGGAAGAAAGAAAATTTATAGTTTTTAATTATCTACTTAAATAAAATTTGGAAGCTCTTTCTTATTTCGCATTCAAGAGCCCTAGTTGATTCTGGGATTCGGGTTAAATGGGTTTCTCCTTTGCTATTCTTTGGCTTTTGTTAGATGAGTTGTTACAAGAGCCTTCACTTACCTCTGATGACAAATGATGGAATGGTGGCAGCCTTGTTGGGTGCGTTGGTTGCGGAGAGCAGAATTCAACATGGAAGTGCGTAGACAGTAGGTATAGCACTGACGGTGGGGCTCATGTTTAATCTATTTGTGGGCAGGTTCTTATTGAGATGGTTTTCAATAAAGAACTACCAAAATTTGTTGGTGTGTTTTAGTTTGAAGTTTGCAGTTGACGTTCATGCCTATGAAAGTGTAATAAGTGTCCTTTATGTAGCGGAATTTAAAGTTTGCAGTTGATGTTCACACTTATGAAAGTGTACATGATCAAGGTTAAGAATATTATGAGCTTATCACAAGATGAAGATGAGGCCTTGTATCATTATAAAAGTGTAGAAGAGATATTTGTTTGTGAAAGAAATATGAAGATTTTTTATTTAATTTTTTTTATTTATTGTCATTGTTGACGGTGATAAGAAGTTTATGAGCACAAGAAGCTCGAAGTTTGTGATTTCGAAGCCAAGGAAATCAAATTACGAGTAATTCTTGAGAAGATTGATTATCATAGATGAAAGGTTGATGTTCATCAATTAGGATTCTAGTAGGAAAGGCAATACATTATTTTTGATTTAAATATGCATAGATAATTCCAATTTTATTATTAATGCTCAATTAGTGATATTGTGTATGAGTTGAAATTTTACGAGAACAACAACGTTAGATTGTGCAATTTAGAAGGACTAAATGTCCGGTCTGGGCAGACACACGGTGAATATGGCAACTAATCGTCCCTCAATATCTATTTTCAAACCCTGTGTTTCCCATCTTTGTTTTGTTCATGGGAATATGCTTCTTTGAGATGAATAGTTAGTGCATTATCGATCCATGAAAGTTTTCGATTTGCATTGATGATTTTAGTTTTCCTTTCCATTTGCAGGTTTGAAAAAAGAGTTTTCGTTCGCCAACTCTCGGATTATTTATAGCCAAAATGTTAGATTGCAGCAGGAACTCCTCCGGGTAATCCAGAATCAAGACTTGTGATGTATCAACCTTCTTTTCGTGCCATTAGTTTTGATGTACAATTTTGGCTTCTCTAATTTATATTTTTGTACATTACCCGAAAAAAAGAAAAAGGAGAAACTCATCCATTATACTGAAACAGTTGAAATATATCGAAATGATCCAAAATATTTTGTCCAATATCCATTTTTCTTTTCAAAATAAAATGAGAGTGAAGGGTCAAACCCTAAAATTGCAAGTCTCTTCATGTATATTATACAGTATGTTTCATAGTCTTTATCATTTCATGATGCTTGAAAATTTTACTTGTTTTTTACTAGTAAATTCTTGTTCTACATTATGTTGATATATAGGTCATATTTTGTAGTATTTATTTATGTATCCTCCTATAGATAAGATGGATTTGTAGGCTTCAAGCATATTCAATCAACCCAGAACACACAGTCACACACACATTTTAGTACATTATTAAATCTATGGAAATATCTCGTAAACGTGGCTGAATATTAATTTGTGTTATTATATATTGTTTTGTTGGTGCGAACTTTCAACACAAATCACACAATGGTTTGACATATTATTACAATATCTACAGACATGAGATTATTATGGTATTTCATCTTTGTTTAGCTTACCTACGGCCTACCAAAAAAGGAAAAAAATAATAATAAATTAGTCAGTTAAGTTTTCCTTCTAGAGCAGTCCAGATAGAACTTAAAAAAATGATGACCAAATAATATGAAATTTGGTCAACACTTTTTTTTTGATATTCAAATTTTTCTAGATGAGTTGGACCTTTATATATATATTGGGAAAAATGGAAGATGTAGTTAACCTATAGCCGATCAAAATTGACAATTTACACGGTCCATCCCCTTCTTTAAAAAATCCGTTTCAGCACAATGCACGTTGATGCCGAAGTCTAAAAAAAACTAAAAAGTCAACAAACCCCTCAAAGTTTCAAATTTTCTTCATGTCGTGTTTTCATGGGAATATGATACAACCCTTAAATAAGAAATATATACATTTTTCCCCCAATAAGTTAAATATTTACGTTTTTTTTATATAAGTTAAATATATACTTTTTTTATTTTATTTTTTATTAGAGGTAAATACGATATATACTTTTGCTAGCGCTGTTCTTTGATAGGTTTATGCATTGATGTTAAGATTTTTTTTATAGAATTCTTTTTTTTTTTTTTTTTTTTTTTTTTTTTTTTTTTTTTACTTAAACATGAGTACACTAGATCGAGAAGTTAGACTCTCTATCAAGCAGGGCGCTAGACCTCATATAATATGGTTATAATGGCATTCCACACACTGATTTCTCATGGTACAAGGATTGTATGCATGGGCCTGTATTTAGCATGTTTTGTGTGTCGTTGTTGAATATTTGATTCAGCTATTTTAGGTAAGCCCCATGAAAATGATGCCTAAACACGTAAAGGAAAACGGATGGGTACCTAACAACCGCCCATAGTTATTGGTTACTTCGTCGTTAAGACTTAATAGAAAAAGGGTACTCTCCTGGAAGGTATTTAGCCCATAAATTTTCCCCCTTTGTTGCATTCAAGAGGTTTCGATTTCGGCCCCGCCTAAGTGCATCTAATGCTTTGTTCGAAGGAAGAGAAGATATGATGGTGGAGAAATTATGTGATGAACTTGTGGGTGGGTGTATCGTTGGCACATGCAAGACACTGGTAGGATACTTTATAAGTATATAATCTCACATCGCCTAGGTAAGAAAAAGGTAAAGTGTTTATATTTAGGTGTGCTACTTCAATTGGTATTAGGCATGTTGGAGTAAAAGTTCAAGAGTAAAAATGCGAGCTCAGGTCCAAAGTGAACAATATCATATTATGTAGTGGAGTAGGTCGTTACAAATGGTATTAAAGCATGACCCAGCCCAAAGTGTGCCTGGCAGGATACTACACTAGTATTTTTATCTTTTTGAAAGAAAAAGAGAGTTTTAAATTGTTTTTACCATTATACTCGTCATTATCTATAATATTGTTATTTATGATGGATAATATTGTAATTTAAAAGTTGTATAAATTATATTAGTATTATAATTCAAAACTTTTTTTTTTTTTTTTTTTCCATAGTTGATACTCACACACACATGCTTCCATGGAGACTTGAACCCTCAAAGGTCTGATACTGCTAGGCCACTGGCCGTTGGTATAATTCAAAACTTTCATAATAGCATTATAGCAACACTTGTTTTCCCTCCTTTCTTTCACCGATATTTGGGAATTGGATGGATGAAAATTTATAATATTTTGTGCTAGGAAGGAAGGAACAAATTTCCTTAGTTCGATAGACATGATATAAAAAAAGAAAAGATAATAGGATAGATGAGTCATCCTTCATCTTTCATAAATTTTGATCCGTTCAAATATGGGCAAAGAAAAGAAAGAAGACAAATGGGCCTATTACAAAAGTTTTAAATTACTATATCATCATCCTTCATAAATATTTAATAAATCTCACAAATAAAGTAAATGATGAGTTTAATAGTAAAAACAACTTTAAAATTTCAATTTCTTTTTATCGATCAAAGAAAATTCTCAATTTCTTTTATTTTCTTTCATCCAACCGAACTAAAAGAGAGAATAACATAATCTCTTCTTTAGGAATATCTCATTCATCTCTTCTTCCCTCACTTTTATCCAATTTTCTTCTTTCCTACTGAAGAAAGCACAAAGGATGAAGGATAATTTATTCCTCCTATTATCCTTTCTTTCCTTGTTTCCTCTCTACCAAACAAATGAAGTTTGTTCTTTCTTTCATATTTTCTCTCCACTTATTTTCTCTCCTTCCAGCCAAACAAAGCCTAAGAGAGTAAAAAAACTTTGCGCATCCAAAACGGCATGTGTAATACATGCAGGATATATATTACAAGACGGTTAGGATATGTCCATTACCCGATACAATGTGTGCAATAAAGTTTTTTCCTAATGGAGTTTTGAATTGATTCTTTAAAAAGATATATTTAAAATTTTATTTTTTACCACTATAATAAAAGAATTAAAAATTACACTCCTAAAGAGTTAGATTCTCAAAAAAAAAAAAAAAAACATTTTGGAAAGGAGGAAGTATTAAAGAGTGACTTTAAAAAGGGTTTCAACTATATGTATCTTGAATCTAATTAAATTTTAATTAAAATTTCAACTATATATATCTTGAATCTAATTATTTATCAAACAACACCGACCACAAGATTTATATGCAGTAATTAGAATTTTATAGTTTATACTTAGCACGAAAATGAAATCGATAATCTTCGTAAAAAAATACTGGCCACACAATTTATATGCAGTAAATAGGAATGAAAATGAAATTGAAATTGAAAATGAAATCATTTCATTTCATGCATCCTAGCTAATTAATTTTAAAAAGGGACAACTAATAGATTTTTTCAACTAATAAAATGAAATTGAAATTGAAAATGAAAATCTGAACTTACATTGTTCCACTATTACTGTATTAATTACATTAATAATTACATTGTTCAACTATTATTAATGGTTTTAAATTTGAGAAGTGCTAAACACAATCGCGCAAGCGACTGTGCATTCACAGTCATACATCTAATTGGTTAAAAAAAATAAGATGTAATTAATGTGTCTTTCCTAATATTTTGAAATTTTAAAACTTCAACTTTAAAGCCAAATTACCCTTTTAAATTATTTCTTCTTTCTTTATACCTAATAACCTTCCTTCTTTCATTTGTTACATATATTTAATTTTATTTTTTTTCTTTACTTTTAACAATTGTCTTCTTTTTTTAATCTTTCTTTCCTGATTGGATATATATGGCTATACTTCATTATTTACTTTCTTTCTTTTATTGTTCACTTGTCTTAGATATACATATATATATATATATTCCACCTTGATGGACTTTTTATTGGATTTTATGTAATTTAATTGAAATAACGGTATAGATTGAGTTTTAATTGAAGTAATATTATAAAATTTAAGTTTTAGTTAATATATGAAATAAGATAAGTATGGTTTCCAATCTATTCACAGAATGGTTAACTATTATATATATATATATATATATATATATAGAAAATGAAAGAATTGAAAAGAAAAAAAAAAGAAAAAAGGGAAGAAGCAATCAGAGAAGCATTAATTATAACTTCTATAATTAAAATTTTCAACTAATCATATGTGCGATTGGTTTGCTAATTATGTTTAGCACTCCTCTTTGAATTTACACTAATTGCTGTTTTTATTAACTAGAAAGGAGGGAGTCAATGCAACAAAGGAGAATTAGACATTATTTTAGTAAACGATTTGGTATCATTTTGTTTTCAGCCTTTTCAGTATGCAGAGAATTGACATTTATTTTGTATTTATGTACGTAAAATGTTTCATACTTTTCTACACCCAAGTGATGTAGACAATTATTTTTCATAATATGATTCATATGACCGAATAAATGAAAGAGCATTATCAAATCCTTTTATGTGTTTGTTGCTCAGCTTGGTACCATATCTAAAATTGTCGCATTTGATAGATTCGACCTTAATCTCGATCTAAATTTTTGTCGAACATTAAAAAATAAATATAAAAAAAAAATTTACATCAAAACAAACATAACTCTAATGTATAATATATTTTCTTTTTTTTTAGTTTATGGTTTGAGACTCACTAAGTGGGAAGCATTGACTTCAATAGAGTCGAGACTCACGTTAGCCTTTGAGGGCGACCATATGCATTCCAGAGTTTACAAACTATCGTTGAATTCAAAGCTACTTACAGATGGGTTGATTTTTCGTTTATAAATACATAAATAAAACAAAAATCAAAGTTAAAAAAATAAATTAAAAAAGGTAATTTCATGCCGTAATTGGATTTGAAAAGATTTACTGCTACAATTTTAGATATAATCTTCTTTTGTTTCAATATTTATTAAATTTCGTTATTATCATTGATGAATAAGACCTGTTTTAATATTAGCAAAAGTCAAAAATCAAAATTACAAAAATAAATTAAAAAAGGTGATTTCATGCCGTAATTGGATTTGAAAAGATTTACCATTACAATTTTAGATATAATCCTCTTTTGTTTCAATATTTATTAAATTTAGTTATTATCATTGATGAATAAGACCTGTTTTAATATTAGCAAAAATCAAAGAACACGGATTGAGAAAATAACATTATTTAATGGAATACATTTAATGAATCCAATTGTGAGTTAGAGGTTGTGAATGTTTGCTTTTACGTTAAGTCTATGGGGGTGGCAATCAATTTAAGTGTGGAGGTGGCCATGGTCTGATTGGATATATATATATATATATATATATATATATATATATATATATAATGTGTCCTATATAGTCATTTTACTTTTAGTGACAACTGACAGAGTGAGAACAAAAAAGCACAGATGGAGTTTTCTCAATAAGCCTGATAAAGCGACACTCCACCATTAGTCGAATTATGCCGTTGCCTATAACATTTCAAAAAATAATAATAAAAATAAAAATAAAAATAAAAAATAAAATAAAATTGTTTTTGAGGTGGTTTTAGGTTTTCTTAATTATTTTAATACATTCTCTCTCGACGTAAGATCATCTCCAGTAATTTGTTAAAATATACTTTTGTTTAAAATATACACTGCACATATTATATGTAATTTTTTTTATCTCCAGCAATTTGTTTAGATACGCTACCACGTCATCAAGATGTAAAATTGTTGTGCATTTTACACAATAATTTTTTGTTACTCGTTAAGACACACTACCACGATACCAAAATGTAAAATTATTGTGTATTTTACACAACATTTTTACACAGTTACATTACCGTATTTCCTTTCTCCTCCCTCTTTCTCATTCCATTAACAAATCAACCATATATTAAGTAAGGTTGTAAAAGTTATGTAAGTCCTGGTATGACACATGATTGGTTGTTATTGGAATATATATTTTTACACAAAATGTATAAAACAACCATGGAAACTAAAAATAAATAATCTAAATTTTTTATATAAATCTATCATGACAAATCAGATTAAAGATGCTCTAAAGTTTAAATAAATAAAAAGTTATTTTTGTGATTCTACTTTTTAAAAATAAAATAAAATAAATAGGATTGTAATGTGATTATTGAAACTCAATAAGTTGGGATTATACTTGTTAATTTGCGTAAGGTCTAATTGAAAATATTATTTTTAGTGGTTTTATTTTTTTATTTTTTTTGTTGATAGGTTAAGCAAACACAGACAATCATAACTCCACTAAGACTCGAATAGAGAGGTAGGTTTGTACCAGCCGAGCTATTCGCCATTTGGATTGTGATTTATAACATGATAAGAAAGGAAATTTAGGTATAACCGTTGTAAAGAAGTCAAACTCTAATGTTGTCATATATAAGAGTATATCCAACCGTTGTGTATATATATTTTTTTTTTTGTAAATTTGATGTGTCATGATGAATTTACACAAAAATTTCGTATTATTTAATTTTAGCTCCAACAGTTATTTTAAACCTTTTGTGTAAAAATATATCTCCCAATAACAATCAACTATGTGTCATGTCAGGAAGCTACATAACTTTTACAAACTTATTTAATATATGGTTGATTCTTTAATGGAACGAGACAGAGGGATGAGAAAGGAAATATGTTGATCTGGCATATAAAAAGGTCGTGTATTTTACACAACCCTTTTACACCGCGGCAATGTATTTTAACAAACTGCTAGAGATAGAAAAAATTTACACTTCATAAGTGGAAGTGTATATTTTACACAAAAGATTATTTTAACATACCGCTGGAGATGCTCTAAGAATTTCAAAACCTAATGCTAAAAAAATTATTTTAGTAGGGGCAATTACTACTAATGGATCCATGATGAAAGAAGAAATCCCAAAATATAAAAAAAATGGGGGGCAGTTTAGTTAATTCACATTTAATTAATTTTTTACCTATTTTTTTTTTTTTTTTTAGTTATAGAGGTACAAGAAATGAGGGACAGTTATGTTCCTCATTTCTTTTATTTTTGGGGGTTTCTTCTTTCATTGTCAGGGAGTAATTGCTCCTACTAAAATAATTTTTTTTACCCATTATACCTTATTATTTTTCGTATTTTAATATATATGCCTATACAATTCCACAATCGCCCCTACTAAAATTACTAAAAATTTCACAATTGCCCCCTCATATATATGTCTGCTTGCCGTCGGTGTCGCCGGTCAACGACGACATGAACGAGGTGGCACCATAAATGACCAGCGAGATCGATGTGCTCCCTCTCCTCTCTGTGTCTTTTTGTGGTTCTTTTACTTCTTCCAATTGCCATGGACACCGCACAGAGATATAGTGTGTGTGTATATATATATATATATTTTATAATATATACACACACACAAAAATAGAAAGAGGGAGATAAAAATAACGTAGTTTTGAATAAGGATAAAACTATCTTATATCTTTTCCGATGGCTTGAGTGGGCAAATTGCAAAAAAGTGAAAGTTCGGGAGAGTTTTTTTTGTAGTTCAGGGGGTTAGTTGCAAAACTTCCATAGTTTTGGGGGATTTTTTGCACTTTTCTCTTTTAATTATTATCCTTATTTTAATTATATTTAATGCATAGCATTATAGCCAGCGGTGCAATTTTTTGAAAGCTACAACATAGAACTTTTGGTTGGGATGCGCAGGACCACTGACTTACTTTTTTGAATATCAATATAATACTTGATCATTTCAAGATTATATTAAGACACCATAATTCTTCGACAAATGTCAAGACCGTGTTCCTTATAATATGGTTGGTGTTAAAAGAAATTGAAATAAAGTGACTTCTTAGATCTAATTTTAAAAGAGTAAAATTATAATTTATCAATTTAAATAAGTATATATGGAATGATTTTTCTCCATTCAGGTTTTTTTATTTTCACTCGCAACTGTGTCGATTTTCAATCCTAATATGTGTTTTGTCGCTCCTAAATATTGCACATTGATATACAAATCTCGTGATGAGGTGTAATTTTTCTAGACAGATGGATGGCTAGGATTATCTGGGACCATAGATGAGGTGGTGCACTGGGACTACCTAATAATCTCATTCGCATGTTTTTAATGTCGTTAAGTACATTTATGCATTATGATTTTTAAGAAATCATTTTTCGTGCCTCGTTTCGCATGCCACGAGGGCTCCAAGAGTGACTTGAGGTATTTATTTGAGTTTAGAACTTTTATAAATGCATTTTGAACCATTTTGACTTTTTTTTTTTTTTTTTGAGATATACAGATTTGGACACCTTTGTCCAAACAAAACTCTGATTTGGCGCTCACTCATCAGTTGGATTGAGCATGCATGTATTGACGAAACCTCAAGGGAGATCTCCGACGATTCCTTTGCGTAGGCAGACCAAGAAGGCAACTAGAGAATTAAGAGAAAGAATCAAACCATAGAAATCATAGAAATATACCAAGATTCATTAAATTCACAAGGCTAGAACACTAATCGCAACAATATATATAAATCCCCAAAAATAGAAATATAAGGGTTTAGATTACACAAGACTTAGGGCTCGAAATCTCTGTTTCTCATAATTTTCTTCTTAATTGGATCATAAAGCTTGTACCCAAACTCATCTTGACCACAGCCAAGGAATATACACTGCTTGGATTGTTGACAAGTGTAGGTTTTAGATTAAGCCTAGAATGAACTATTGGATTAATGACAAATGTAGCCTCCAAATTAAAGTCTAGCATTTGTGTGTGTGTAGGCATGGTGAGAAGAATGAAGTAGACCGATCTCTGCTCACCAAGAACAACCTCTACTCCTAACGAACACCTGATCTAAGTAGTCGGATTTCTTCTGGTGTCTGAAACGAGACTTACATCTTCACCCTTCCCTCTAACAACTAGTAATTGCTAGCCCGTAACTTTCTTACTCTAATAATAATAATAATAATATTACTCATGATATTAAGGAGCGTTAAAAAAAAAACATAAGTAATTTTTATTTATAAAAGTAAGGATGTTCACGCAAGACACATGCACGTGGTCCACGTAACGTAACGATCACAGTCGTGAATCGTGATTACTTGACCATTTGATCTAAACCCAACCAATAAAAAACAGCATTTCAGGTAATCCCTGAGAGACCATCTGTACCCCCAATCAATTTTTGTTGGGCCCACCAAGGCAAAATATCAACATAGTACATAGGATCGTGTTTTTCATTTCTTTATTCTTTTTCTACATTTTTTGTCCTTTTGGTAATTTCACTCTATAGTCCTCTCCCTCTAGAATCTCTACAGTAGAGAGAGAAAACGCGTGTATGTGGACAACTTAGACGCTGAGAAACTCAATTCATCAAAATAAGATTTGTATTGTTCTCTCTCTCTCGTCTTTGAGAAAAGATTATTCAATTCAATTGAGAGCTATAAATGCGAGTTGGTTTATGTACTTTCCTTTCACCTTCTCTTCACGACTAAGCATACATATTATTCAGCCCTTTAAAATCTTATAGGAGTACATAATACATTTATATATATAGGTGTGTGTGTTTGTGTGTTATATGTGTTTGTATGATCGTCTCTTTGAAACAAAGCCAATCTTTGGATCAAAACACAACCCTTGAGAGAGTTTTTTAAACTTTGTTAAAATCTATGGAGTTCTATGCATACCCATCTCAATCTCTGCCTTCATCTTCATCATCATCAACATCTTCATTTTCGTTTGGGAATTTGGTCGATAAGGTTAAAGACTATTTCAGCTTCGCGGTTTCTGCGATTATTGGGAATGTTGTCTCTGCCATCTTCACCTTCTTCTTCGCATTAGGTGTGTATTATTATCATTCTTGTTTAATTCCTCTGGTTTCTGGTTCAAATTGATATTTATTTTCTCATTTTATATTTAATTATTTGGGTTTATTGATTCCTGATCTGTATATATGTTCTCTGATATGAGTTTGCAGAATTTAGAATTGGGTTTTTTTGGGTTTCTCTTAAATCATTTATTCTTACCAGCCAGCATTTTGTGTGTGTGTGTGTTGGGGTTCTATAATTGTTGATGTTACCCAATTTTGACACATTATATTCAAGTTTTCTGGAAAATAAATGATTTGTTGAGGTTCAAATATATAAGGGGGTTGTTGGGTAAGTTCTAGTTTTATTGGATTTGAATTATGTTGACAGAGAGAGTTGGGCATATGAACAAATTGGGGGATGTTATTGTCATTTTGCTGTTCTTGTTACATTTATCAGGGGAGATATTTTTTGATTCTTACGACTTGAAATTCATGAATTTTTGCTTTTCATGTAACAATATGTTTTTTTCTCGAGGTTGAAGCTAATGAAAGAATTGACCTTGTTCTCTGCAGTTGGCACCTTATTAGGAGCCTTGACCGGAGCTCTGATAGGCCAAGAAACCGAGAGTGGTTTCGTTAGAGGAGCTGCAGTTGGAGCCATCTCTGGTGCTGTTTTCTCCATTGAGGTCTTCGAATCTTCGCTTGTTCTCTGGCAATCAGATGAATCCGGAATTGGGTGTCTCCTTTACTTGGTGAGCAATTTAGACCTCATTTATGTATGATATGTTTCAATTTTAGTTTAGAAGCACATTAATTCCGAATTCTACATCACTTTGATCCATCAATTGTCAACTTAGTGAATCCTATCTTCAAGCTTAAAATGTACTCAATTTGTGATATCATTTGAATTGTGCAGATTGATGTTATTGCAAGTCTTCTAAGCGGTAGACTTGTTCGTGAACGGATTGGTCCTGCCATGTTAAGTGCAGTGCAAAGTCAGGTACCATTTTCCAGTAGCATCTGTTTAAATTAAATACTAGCAATGCCGAATTCCATTTTCCATTTTCTCACAGTTTCGATGTGTTTAATCAGATGGGTGCCGTGGAAACAAGCTTTGAAGATGTCTCCAATATCTTTGACACTGGGGGGCCTAAGGGGATGCCGGGAGATTCAGTTGAGAAGATCCCAAAGATCAAGATTACTAACACTAACAGCTTAGATGCTACTGGGGAGAGAGTCTCTTGCTCAGTGTGCCTTCAGGTACAGGCATTAATTATTTTTCTTCCAAATATTATTTCTTTAATTCGTAGACATCCACAAGTGAAATTAATTGTGCAAGAGACTCATTAAATCGATTGTTTATTGTGTAATATATGCAGGACTTTCAGCTTGGAGAGACTGTTAGGAGTTTGCCTCATTGCCATCACATGTTTCACCTACCTTGCATTGATAAGTGGTTGGTGAGGCACGGTTCTTGCCCGTTATGCAGAAGAGATCTGTAATGTGCTTGTTTTTTTTTTTTGTTGTATATTACATGATAATTAGAGTTCTTTGATTGCTAATACTAGGGTTTCTCTATTTTGTTCTTTTTACACACACATTAGTTATACCATGTTCCTTGACAACTGCCTTATGTAATTAGTTGGAGAGTGACATATCATGAATTGGGCATTCTGTATAAAATTTTGAGCTGTTTTAGTTTTTTCATTGATCGTCTTATTTTCGTTTCTTCTTCCATTTTTTTTTTCTCTCCTCATGTATTCCGGTGATCAAGGGCAGAAGAGCTACCTTAGGCCCAATGAGGGCATATGTCCCTTAAATAAAATTTATTTTTCAATTATGAGATTACATGATTAGGCCTTAAAATCGAAACGAACTGTTATTTGTGGTAGGAAAATCAATTTATTTGTGCAGTGAAATCGATTGGGAGAGTCGTTGTGTGGTGCAAATGTGATGGGGACAAAAGTTGGTCTATGAGTTATTTGTTAGGGGAAAAAAATTAAACTTGTTTTGTTTGAAGAGTATTTTTTCACTTGTATTTTCTGAAATTGGCCCACGATGGATCAGATTTCTGGCTCCGCCACTGCTGATGATTGAATATGGTTATGAAGTACCGGCAATAACCTCGCAACATTAGCCATGCTTTTAAGGAATAGAAAATTTACTCTTTAAAACTTTGTGGAGGATACATTTAAATCTCATTCCCATGCAAGCCCTTTAATCTCAGTGTCATTGAATCATCAGTTTAGTAGAGTTACATGCTCTAATTACTATGGCCATAGTGATTATCTAGGATTCTACCTCTTATACCTCCTCATCTCTTAGAAAAAGATTTACTTTTAGCTGCAGACAGCTTAGATGTTCCACTTGACATAACTGAAGTACCTAATCCCTTTTTCGCGCGCACTCACAATATTCCCTTTATTTAACTTTTCCATCTAAAACTTTTTTGTGTCCTCAGTAATCTCCATTTGATGGAGTTTTCCCTCAAGATGACTGCTGAGATTTACCCTCCCATTATTTCCTTAATTCTGGCCTTTCTACTTGTGGTAGTCTATCATTGGAACTCTTAATCTGTTGATCCTTTTTACAATCACAGTGCTCAGCTACTTACTGCATAAAAGAATTATGAACTCTTGGGACCACTTTGTGCATATGCAGAACTAGTTGGTGGTTTGCATTAAAAGTAAGGACAGACATAGCTTGTGATCAAGCTATATATGTCAGAATGAGGACACTGAAGATTGGTTGCCTTAAATTAAGACCCATTGATTCTAGACTTGTACATGATCAAGTGCTATTTGGACCTATTTTCCAAGCCTATTTGTGATTTGTGTAGCAAAAGGAGGATTTTATCCATTTGATGCAGTGGATAAACTGAAGCGTGGGTCTATTCATTGCATAAAAGGGATAAAAATTCCTAAAGGGTATCCAATTCGGTTTAGGAAATCGGTTTAAAAATCATTTTCGTAAGAACGGAGATGCTCCCTTTTATTTTTTTATTTTTTCCTTAAGTAACAACATTTCAATCATTATTGTGAACCTATATCTCTGAGACTTGGTGGGCTTTGATTGTTCTGAGCATGAAGAAGATCTAGGATAAGGTTCCAACTACCAATAAATGCATTAAATTCTGCATAATGTTACTAAAGAACACCACTTTAGCATTTCATCACTCATCAGGGACTTATCCATGGAACTCTATTTATGAGTTTGGATTCTCCAAAGGCTACATTTCTGATATTAGGCACCAATGGGCATTACTCTAGAGAAGGTAGAGTGTTTAAGCCTATAGGGACAATATTGTAGGCGCGTGCGTGTTCGTGTACCTGAACTTTCGAAAAAATCTTAAATGACAGAGAGATCATTTAAGTGAATTTCATTGAAACTGTACTTTTGCATTTAAGTGAATTTCATCAGGGACTTGTCCATGGAACTCTATTTATGAGTTTGGATTCTCCAAAGGCTACATTTCTGATAATAGGCACCAATGGGCATTACTCTAGAGAAGGTAAGAGTGTTTGAGCCTATTAGGGACAATATTGTAGGCGCGTGCGTGTTCGGGTACCTGAACTTTCGAAAAAATCTTAAATGACAGAGAGATCATTGAAGTGAATTTCATTGAAACTGTACTTTTGTTCAAGGACTAACAGATCAAGGAACATGGTTTCACTGAGGTTCCCGTCTTGGGAATGGTTAAATGTATGTAACCTTATCTCTGTGTTTCGAACTCCTAACCTCCAGGTTAGAATAGAACAACCTTACTGTTGCGCCAAGGCTCGCCCTCATCCATGTGATTTGGTGCTGAGTAATGCATCAATGGCTAGAATGCAAACTTGGTGCAATTACCTCCAGACAAATAAACTCAAACCATCAAAGAAACACTTATGCAATAATCAATCATGTAAGTAGTATATGATTCCTAGGATCATTCAAAGTAATTTTCATGTAATGCAAACCTGAGACTAATAAAACCAGTGGGTTGATATTTAGTGTGTCAGATAGCAAACATAAAGGTCGATCTTATCATTCATTAAAACCCTAACATTGTCTAAGTAGTTAATATACAACATTTAAAGCTTCCTGCAATCCATTGCATTGGAGCTCCCACATTAAATGGTCATGAAGACCAAGAACATCCAACCTTTGGTACAGCATTTAGTTTAAAGTTGTACATCCAAGAAGGCAATAATATCACCTACCTTTTGGGACTCTCTACAGTTTTTCTTATTGAATCATTTATTACAGATTTAGGGGAAAAAAAAAAAAAGAAAAAAAAAAAAGAATCATTTATTACAGTATAATTTTGAACTATACTAGGATTTTTACGAGGAATAATCATCAATTTTTTTAGGAATTTTTTTTTTTTTGAAATGATTGAACTTTTGAAATGTTGATTGATGAGTAACTGGATATAATTGTCTAACTTTTTGAATTTAAATGATTTTGTTCAACTAGTCCAGATGGTAAGCCTTGATCCTTTTATTTTCTTTTTGACATTTTCAATTTTAGCAGGAATTCTAAACTTACTTTGAAAAAATCTATAATTTTATTCAGTGTGTGAAGTTCATTACTATTGTCAGTAAATTCACCTGTAAGTAGTAACAAATTCCAAACAAGTGAAACTTCAAACTATTTCACACTATGAAACCCTGGTTTCTCTTCATGGAGAGGATTTTGATTCTGAAGATTAATGTTACTTCATCCACATTAATAGATTGTCCATCTTTTTTATTTTGGATGTCCAAAATATATATTTCATTTAAAAACTGAATGTATATTTTTTATAACATTTCAAATTATTGTTTTGACATTAATTTGATTAAGCCAGTGTACTAATTACAAAATATTTCTTTGTCTTTTAACACGAATAAACATAAAAATTCAATCTTACCAATATATAATAAAAATATCTTTAAAAAATCTCTACTAAAAAATGTTGGATTCCCCGACTACCCCCAGTAATGTCGTTGCAGAGTGAGTGAATTTATGAGCCGCAAAATTAGAAAGGACCCACAATAGTGATGAACCAGAAGTAAAATTTCTAGCAATGATGATTAATATATATATATATATTTCCTTGGGACTACTGAAACACAATATAAGGTCAGTCCTAACATATTCCCAAGCTTAACACAAAATTAGAAAGGACCCACAATAATGGTGAACCAGAAGTAAAATTTCTAGCAATGATGATTAAAAAATATGTGTATATATATATATATATATATATATATATATATTTCCTTGGGACTACTGAAACACAATATAAGGTCAGTCCTAACATATTCCAGAGCTTAACATGACTAGTCACATTCATTTTCATCTATGATATTATTGCGATAATTTTGGCATTATACTGACCTGGTGACACTTCCTTGGTCCCATTAAACTATATCTAATATGCAGCCCATAGGCCATAGCTTGATATCTACATTTTCTGGAATATCTCCTTCTGATTAATTAGTAATAATCATCATATTAGTATGGAAAATTCTAAAAGATAGATTTATAATTGGACTGCATTCATTCAAATGAGGAAGCTGATATTATTTCCTCCCCTCCCTAATATGTCATTTTACATTAACTCGGATCCGATCTAGTATATCCAGTGGGAACTCGAACTCTCTCCGGTAAACTTTTTCCTGTATACTCCAAGGCGCACTTTTTCACCACATTTACTTTGAATTTTCACTTATAATGGTGAAAATGGACTTTTTGTTCTTATATGAGATGATGTGGCACATTCTGCACCATTGGATCTCTGCACTGTGGGTTCTGGAGAAGTTTTTGATTCTGCAAACTCGCCAAATACTGCAATACTCAATTCTATTACATAGCAGCACAAAATGAAATACTTACAGCAAGATTTACATTACAACCCAAACTCCCTTGCCAATTTTGGGCTAGGGACAGTACTGAATCAGAGTCATTCAGTTTCTTTGACAAAATTTGGAGGCAAGCATTATATATTTGTTCATAATAAACATTGAGCCCTCTTGCTTGCTTACAAGATCCTACCATATATATATATATATATATATATCCCAGCAAGCTGCTTTGACCCCTAAACATACAATTGCCCTGACCCTTCCATGTATAGTCACCTTTCTCATCTTCCACCTTAGCACTTTTAGAGGATACCATAAGTTCAGCATACCTCTTCATAGAGGCCATTGAAAACTCTCTTGGGGACTCGAAAACTGAGGAAAATCTGGTCTAATCAAAGCCTCTTCTTGAATGGCATCCAAAAAAATCCGAGATCAATAAACACCTTTCGATTATCCGTATTCATCTTGTTGTTCTGACAGCAATCTGAAAGGCTCCAGGCACCTAAGCTTTCTTTTTAGTGAAATTCCTCTTGTTGTAGTTGAACGTTGCACTATTCACTACAAGTCTACAATCCAGAACACTGAGATATGCATGATAGAGAATACCTAAGATTAATAGAGAACACCCAAAGAGTGATTCAGAGAGGCCACCTTTTCATATTTGAACACCGACATATATATAACATTTCAAAAAATAATTTGAAAATATATTTCCAACACCTGCTAGGGCTTACTATTAACAGCCCGACCCTTCTATGGATGTATGGACACCATTCTCATCTCCCGCCTTAGGATTTTTGTAGTATCCCACAAGGTCAGCATACATCATCATAGAGGCCATTGAAAACTCCATCAATGACTCGAAAACTGAGGAAAATCCTGTCTGAAATCCGTTTAAAGTAATTTGTTGAGTCTCTTGCATGGTGTCATGATGTTTTGCCTTCTCAGTATCAAGCCTCTTCCTGAATGCCTCCAACGCACTTTTCCTTTCAGCCAAGTACTCAACCCGATGTCGCATATCTGCTTCGGTCATTCGTTCAGAAAAATTCGACTCAAGAATTTTGCTCTCCGCCCTCTTCAACTCGAGAACCCTCTTGTCAAGTTCTTTTGTAAGTCCATCGACCTTCCTCTTCTGTTGCTGCTCTTCTCCTTGCTGAGCCCACAAAACCTGAATATCCTTCCCGAAGCTTTTCATCGAATACATTACTGAATCAAAAGGCAAATTCTCCAAAGAAGATAACCAATCACGACAAATCACAAGCATTGGTGGCCCATTGATTTGAAATGGTGGGATAGAAGTCCTACTCTTGGAGCAAACTTCAACTTCTGGAATAATAAACTTGGATAACCATCCGTTGAGAACTTCCACATATGCTTTTTGAGCAGAAACAAATCCAGCAAAACAAGCACGCCAATTCTGAAGTTCTGCCTCGAGTTGAAGAGTGGCAAGACGGTGAGAGTCACTGCAGAATTTACCATATTCTGGACAGGTGAAAATTTTCACTTCAAACATGGTTCGGTTTTGGGTTTTATGCGACTCCAGCATTATTTTCCAAGTTCTCATCAGACTGCACGGATGGGTAAGAGATTGGGAGTTAAATACACAAACAAATTTGAAACTTCAGACTTTGCCGAATCATTCCAACAAATCATATGTTTTCTTACCCGTGTAGCAACTCAATAAGTTGTGGCTGCAACTCTTCATCTCTTAGTTTGTGAATTCTTTTTGAGATTGATTCAGCACTTCGTATTGCAACCATGATTCTGGAATGTAGATCTCTCACTTCAGCTCTGATTTTATCCTTAGAATCATTGCCCTCCCTCCCAGCTTCCCGGATCCTCAACTGTGAGCATTTTTGTTCATAAATTTTCCTAGTTTGCTCTCCAGTCTGAATGCATGGTTATTAAAAATGTTAAAAAGAACAGCAATGAAGATTCTGAATCCCATTATTAAAGTGTTTGCAGTGATAGAAGATCTACCCTACAGAATATAGGCTAGCAATGAACATATCAGTGATATCATACTTAAACAATAAATCAAACGTGTTGCAGTCATTTGCCTCAGCAAAAAGTTACAATTATAATGTTGCAAATCTAAATCCACAAACATTTATCCGACTTCAAAATTTGTGTAAATGAGTACATTCAACGCATATAGAAACATTTGTGGTGAAAGGTATGTAAAAAGCCACATTTTTTTCCCAAACAGTTACAACTTTTGTTAGGTCAATTTGTAACATAACAGTGTGAAATTTTCCATTACCCTCAACTATTTTATACCAACCACATTCGGTCATTGAGAATTATTTGCATGTTTACACCAACATTTTTGTAATATAGAAACACAAGAATGATTGTGGCAACCTTTTCCAGATAACAAGCTTAGGAACAAAACTCAGGTAGGATTTAATGAAGAGGATTGACCTTCCGGCACTAGGCAGGCATCAGCTCCATACATGATCTTAAGACTTTGTCGAGACCTATGTGGAGATTGCAACATTTACCATTAAATGAAACATGATGTATTATGCTTCTTTAGAGAAGTACTTGTTCAGAATTTAGTGCAAGTTAAAGAAAGAAAAAAAAAGGTAAAAAAGAATTGTCCTCCCTGTTTCAACACATATTCCTTGAATCCTTGTCCACCATATGTTGCTGTCATCATAGCTTCTGAAAACCAACTCAACATCACTAAATTTTTTTATTTGTGTTCTTCCCCTGAAAAATGTTATTTTGTTGTACTGCATTAATTACAATTATATAAACTACATCTTCAGTTTTATAGGGGAATCGATTCATACGAATGTACAAAAAAACATCATTGAAAACAACTAGGAGACAAATACATGATAGAGAGAGAGGACAAGAAGTTGGGCGTAAGCTATATTATCATATAAAAATCTAACAACAAGAACAGAAGTAATTAGCTGTGATTTACAAGAAAAATATTGGGTACCCCGACGGTAACAACAATGTAGTACGCTGCCCAACGGTGAGTAGTTATTTCCTATTATCAAAGAAAATAGTATCCACAGGCTAGGGGTAATATATAGTAGGGTACCCCGGGGTACCCAATATTTTTCCGTGGTTTACTTGTATAAGATATGACAAATTCCCCATAAGATGTTACTGCTGATAAACTACAAAGAAAAAAACAGGCATAACATTTATTCCATCAACTGACTTTTAGTTTTAAATAGTCCTTTTAGAAGACTAGAATACTAATGAAGTGTTGGATAGGAAGAGTAGAATAATAAAGAAGTGCGGGATAGGTACAAGGTAGGAACAAGTCATGACGATAAAATGAAAGCAAAACGATGATAAGTTGATATGTTACCTTCACCTCTTCATAGAGCTTCTTCTCCCAAGCATGTAATCTTCCTAGCGTCAACGAATGACTCCCTGATTCCATTCCTCCATATTTATCAAAAAGATTGCTTTCGAATTCTGTCCATGTTGAAGAACTTTTGGAGGCAGATGCGAGAAAGCTCTTGCATGACGAAGATCGCAATGAAGTGGACCTCCTCCACGTGATTGATTGCGTGAGTTTACTTGAGCTCTCTGTTACCAAACGGAGTGAATAATGAATAAATTAATAAGACTGATGTTCACTTAGCTAAAATGGCTGCATTCACAGTCCTTTATCTCACACACTTGGGGCTGTCGATGCAGCCAATATATATATATATATATATATATATATATATACGATGCGAGAAAGCTCTTGCATGACGAAGATCGCAATGAAGTGGACCTCCTCCACGTGATTGATTGCGTGAGTTTACTTGAGCTCTCTGTTACCAAACGGAGTGAATAATGAATAAATTAATAAGACTGATGTTCACTTAGCTAAAATGGCTGCATTCACAGTCCTTTATCTCACACACTTGGGGCTGTCGATGCAGCCAATATATATATATATATCATCCACTAAACAAATTGCCAGTTATTATATAAGAATAATATGTATATGTGCAACATAGTCAACTGCAGACAAGGACTCTCAACTATTTGCAAAACAATTGATAGTTAACTTTAGACAAGTACACTAATCAACACATCAGATAAGTTGGAGACTATTACTAACGAAGATAAGAGGAGGAATCTACAAGAAAAATGAAGATCTTTAATTTGGCTTTCACAGAAAATTAGGTCGAAATGAAATTGGGAACCTCCACTTGCTGGATAAGAATATATGAGCTCTCCAGCTAACATTTTTTTTTTGGATTCTACTTCCTACGAATTACAATGCACATAACCCCAATTAATCCCATTTTGCACAAAATTATTAGCATATAGCCCTTTTCAATCATAATGGACCCATTGTTTTCTTGGTTCTCTTTCCATAGAAACAAACAAACAATCAAACAAAATTATCCCAAAAATCATAAATAAATCGAGTGCCAGAATCAGACAAAAGCAAATTCATTGGATGGTCTAAAGACTAAAATCGAAAGTGAAATAAAAAGCAGGCAAGATATGAAAATCAAAAGTGAAATGAAAAGCAAAAAGAAAGAGAACCCCACCTTTAATTTCCTCCAAATCAGGCTGAAGATGAACCACATTCGTCTCTAGCATCTTAGAAATCTCCACACCAGAATCATAAGCCCTAATAAAATGGTCCTCCACATCTTTCAGTGCCTCCAACAGTTCTCTCCCACTTGTAGGAGTATCAATCACTTTAAGTCCCTTGTGTTCCCCCTGGCTCAACTTAGCATCACCCACTGTTGTTCTCGCTTCTTCCTCATGTCCCACATCACCATCATCCTCCATTACAGCCTTTCTCTCTCCATCATCCTCCATTACAGCCTTTCTCTCTCCAGAACTTTCTCTCTCTTCATCCTCCTCCTCCAACTCTGGTATCCCCTCTGCCTCCCTCACAGCCCTCAGATCATCATCAGAGCTTTGACTAAACCCATTGACCACCTCTGTTTTCACCCCATCAAACGGATTAAAAAAATCCCACCCAAAATCAAACTCTGGTGATGGCATTGGTGGGTCCTCACCGCCATAAAAATGCTCACAAACCTCTCCTCCTTCATCCTCATTATCATCCTCTTCTCTCTCTAGATTTTCTTTCTCTAGATTTGACGAGTGAGAAGAAACCCTATTAACAGGGGACTTACATGGAACGGCTTCATGGGTCTTGGACTCAGAGGGTCTCTGTTGAAGGTACATGGGGTTGGAGACTAGGGTTTCGTTCTTTGGTTCAGAGCGTGAAGGGAAGGTGATGAGAAACGGTGAAGATGGAGAGGAATGACGAGCTACGAACAACCTTATGGCCAATGCAACTGCGTGGAGCGATTGATTGTACTTACAGTAAGCATCAGCGAGCTTGTATCGAAGCTCCACAGCTGACTTCATCAAACGCTTTCTCTCTCTACACAGAGACACGACGTCGTCGTCTTCGTCACTCGACCTGGAAGCAGCACAACCCATTTCTGTTTCTCTGCCAAACTCGGATTTGGGTTACTGGGTTTTCGCTAAAAATGGGAAATTTTGGATAAAATTGAAGAAAACAGCACAATCCATCTCTGATTCACTGCCAAACTTGGATTTTAGGAACTGGGTTTTGCTAAAAATGGGAAAATTTTGAATCACATTGAAGAAAAAGTTGGTTTTTGATGAACCCGACAATGGAGAGGACTGGGTTTTGTTGAAATGGAGGCTATGGTGATAAATGTTTTGGTGTGATGTGAGAGAATGAGCTGATAAAGTGGAGTTGGGTAATAACAGAGCACTAAAAATGGAGGGTGGGTTGGATTTAGCAGAAGTTTTAGGGTTTTAGTGAAAAAGTACTTTTGGAGAGGACATATGAGTGTCAGGAGAGGAGAGAGCATACACGAATGAAGCCAAAGATGGTGGGTTGTTT
Organism: Cornus florida; assembly: GCF_030987335.1. NCBI lineage: Eukaryota > Viridiplantae > Streptophyta > Magnoliopsida > Cornales > Cornaceae > Cornus > Cornus florida. The sequence goes on from NW_026775577.1 coordinate 15,557,350, forward strand.
TTGCAGTCATCTGAAATTATGAACCTAGAGAGAGAGATAGAGAGAGAGAGAGAGAGAGAGAGAGAGGTATTTGTTGGTCAGGGGTGTGGTGGGACTAGAAAAGCAGGGCATCTCCCCGCCAAAAACGGGATCTTTGGTAGATTTAGCTTTTGAGAAAATAGGGGGTGAACAAACAGGGTCTTAAGATTGGTGAATCCCACTACATGAATGGGACATTAATGTTACGTTTCATAGGCCCTATGATGGAAAATTGAAATGAATGAGAGGAGGGATTTTATGTTTTCAAGTGAGATAAAAAGAAAAATAGGAGGAGAAAGTTATAGATGCTCTTGACCAATCAGAAATGAACATGTAAGCAAAATAATAATAATAATAATATTATTTCGAGAAAAACTTTTCTAAACTATTAATATCAAGTTATCAGTGTTATCAACTAATTATATTATTTTTATATATAAAAAATATTATACGTATTTAGTGACTTATATCAATACATATGACATTCAATTCAAATAATTGAATATTATGTCATTAAAATATTTCTGGGTAAATTAAGTGAAAGTTTGCATCACTTTGCATTCATATAATGTGGTGAGACTACGTCTCCACACACAATAATCATTCCTTATAGCCTGCATCATCGCTGATGCTGATGCATTTCAAGTAACGCCTCTCTGGATGCATTATCGTTGATGGATGTACCTTTTTTTTAAAAAAAATGAATTTCAAGTAAGGCCTCACTTACAAATTTTTAGATGATCTTAAACCACCACATGCCATGTTCAGTTCAATCAAAATTCATTTTTAAATTTCTTTGTAATTTTTTTTCTTATGGATAAAATCCAACAAGATCAGAGAGAGAAAATACTCTCTTTTATCTTAAAATGTTTCTATCAATTATTATCACATTTATTATTATATCCAGTTTTCTTTAGAATTTCTCTAGACCTCTCTCTATCATAGCAGACAAGGACTCGTTACAAAGAACACCTCTCTTTTTTCTTTTTTCTTTTTTCCCTCCCTTGTTCTTTCGCAGCCAAATATTAGAAAAACAAAGTTAAATTAGATTCATCTATTTGATATTTGTAATTTATTATACTGATCTTCTTTCTTATTTAAGAAATTACCAATTAAGTATAATACCCTTACATCGACACAACACAAATATGACCCACAAAAACGAACTGCTACCCCTACTTAAACTTAAGAAAGGGAGGTTTTGTTGTTGTGATTAGTGAGAAATAAAATATTTAATACACAACAAAAATCAAAGGTATCAGAAGTTATACTTTCTAAGGGTGCACACGGTTTGGCTCCTCAGATTTTTTTACGGAACCAGAATCATTCCCAACGGTTCCTATTCCAGTTTTAATTTTTAGGAACCGTTGAGAACGATTCTGGCTCTAGTCTCGATACCAACAGTTTCGATTTCGGTTCCAATTTTTAGGAACCATTGGGAATAGTTCTAGTTTCGGTTTCTAACCAATTCCACGGTTCCAATTTTTTTTTCAAAATAATAATAATAATAAATTAATAACTCAAAATTCTTTCATAGTGCATTTTGATATATAATATTGTACATGAAAACATACATTTATTATTATTATTATTATTATATATATATATCTTTGTAGGCACTAATAGGCATATATATTATTATTTATAAAATAAAAAATATAACATATATAATTATTCTACAGTTTGGGTTCTTAACAGTTCCATCAATTCTTTGTGCACCCTTTATACTCTTTGACAATGAGATTAAGAAAATGATAGTGATAGGGCTAAGGACCCGAGGAGGATGAGAGTACAAGAGTTTAATGAAAAATTATTACAAATAAATAAAAAGTTGTCAAGTAATTAAATGTGAACAAATTTGTCACCTAATTAGATGTGTCAAATAAATTGTCACCTAATTAGATTTGTTGATTTTATTTATTTATTTATTATTAAATTATTATTACTATTATTATTTTTGGTGACATAGCAATTTGTTATTAACCGAGAGTTCGAGACCCCGCCCTCTGTTTGTCATTTCTCTCCCCAATCACTGTGTTTTTTTCTTTTTTGGTGACATACAGTAATTTTTTGAGATTGACATGTTGTCCTATGCTATGAGTAAATGCATTGAGAATTGTGCAGTAAAAAGCGAAGTGGTACTGTTGTTGACAAGAAATTGGACATTTTAGAGGAGTGGGGGTTCTTGTAACTTTATGGGCTAACGTGAGCATATATATATATATATATATATATATATAAGTATTTGTCTGTGGCACGCAGGTTCAGAAAAGAAGCCCCCCTTACTCGTCACTCTCTTTGTCATCTCTCTCCCCAATCACTGTCTTTCTTGTGACTTCAATTATTATCACCATTGCTATTATTATCTAATGAATTCAACGACTAATGAAGCCCTTCTAAGCCTTTGTTATTTAAAGGAAAAGCTTACAAGGACCCTTAATCATGATCACATTCATCTCCTACATAGCATTGTGCAGAATCTGTAGAGGATACGAGGACCAGGGGTGCTTAATACAATATGAGGTCTTAGGCGAAAAAAAAAATAATAATTATTTTTTAATTAAATTTATTCATATATTTATATCAACTAATTATTTATTTAATTATTTGTTTAATGATTTTTAAATCTATTATTAAAATTTTTCCAAACTCTAATTTTATCATTAATTAATTGACTCTGTACTTTTTAATAGTCATATTTAACAATATAAATGAAAATTATAAACAAAATATATAATTTTATGATAACAAAAATTAATAAAATTATAAACTAATTTAAGTTATAGAATAATAAAAACTGATTTCGAATAATTTGGTCTAATGCTCCAATAAATTCTTTAATTGAATATAAGTATATTCAAAATATTCTTCTGAAGTAAGATTGTGAGATTGTAAATTGTAATTATGGAGAAGATGATAAAAAAAAAAAAATTATAATGATAGAGGAGAAAAAATATGCGAGGAATAAAAAAAAAAAAGAAAAGAAAATAAAAATTAATAGGCTTCTTAGAAAAATTTAGAAAGTTTCACCAATTTTCACTTAAATATATATTTAATATTTAATTTTAATATGTGTATATATGCTGATGTAATGAGGACGAGAGAGAGAGAGAAAAAAAAAACGAAAAGAAGATAATACAAGGATAGAAATATTTTGCGCACACTATTAAATTTTGTATTTGTTGAGATTTAATGATATAAGAAAATAAAATATTTAGGTAAGTTATAATGTATAAAGAAAAAAAAATTTGGGGGCCCGCAAAAAAAAATAAAAAATGGAAATTTTTTTAGGTCAACTGTCAAATTTCTCTATATGCTGAAGTTTAATAATTAAAAAAAAATACTATAATTATTTTAGAAAAGTTATAATATATACTGAAATAAAAAATTACAGGGCCTTTTTATTAGCTGGGCCTTAGGCAATCACCTAACTCACCTAAGGCTCGAGCCGGCCCTGACGAGGACATGACATACAATTATACGAAATTTATTCTCTCTTGCCCTAGAGAATTGAGTGAGGCACACAAAATATTGTGTTAAATTGTTATGTGTGTTGGTTGGTTGATGTGTGATTGAATCTCTATGTTTTGTCGATATAATTTGTTTGTCCATGGTTAGAAATACACTATTTTAAGTCTTGTTTTAATTGCAATAGTACAATTTTGGTTTTAGAACTTGGAGATTTACAATACCTTATATAATTTTATTTAAACATAATATACCTGTGCTCTCAAAACGTTTCCGTTTTAATAAAATTTAGACTTTGACGTTTTCCCGCTTTCGTACTTTCGCTTTCCCTCACATTCTATGTGACTTAGCTTTGGATAATGTACTATTTTAAACATGGAATCAATTTACTACAATAATCCAAGTAAAATTAAGTAATTGATTGGAAGAGTTGTTTTCTAAGTATATAATGAAATGTGAGTTCATATGATAAGGGCATATATATTGTTTTGGTTTTGTTGGGTCTACTTGATAGCCTACCCTCTCTAAAATCAACTTGTAGACTTCCTACTCCTGCAGAATTATGGGCTCTTGTATACTTGTAGACTGAATCCTGCTTGAATGGGCCTCGCTCTTATAGCCGTCCTCTCTATTCATATCACTTTTAGACATTTGCAAAACAATAAAAAATATAACTTGCAAGTTGCAAACCAATCTAGTCCAAAATCTAACTTGAAGGTACCAAGTGCCAACCAACTAACTACAATTTGGCAAGTGCCAAACCAATCTAATCCAACCCTGGCATGAGTATATGTCAAGTATTTTATTTAGTTAAAGGGTAAGCTTAGTATATGTCTAAGTATTGATACTAAACAAATCAACCATAACTAGTGGGATTTTGTTTGTGTGAAAAAAAAATAAAAAATATAACCTGCAAGTTGCAAACCCAATCTAGTCCAAAATCTAACTTGAAGGTACCAAGTGCCAACCAACTAACTACAATTTGCCAAGTGCCAAACCAATCTAATCCAACCCTAGCATGAGTATATGTCAAGTATTGATGCTAAACAAATTAACAATAACTAGTGGGATTTTTGTGTGTGAATGGCTTCTTCAAGTTGAAACCAACTCGATTTCTAACTCTTGTTTTGGAGAAATTTTATGTAGTACAGAATTACGTGGTCCGGTCAATCATAACTCAACAAACAAATAAATGTGTTAATTTTATTCAATTTTGTTGTCTGCTTGTCGGGTTGTGAGTGACCAGGACCATATAAAAATTTCTCTCATTTTTCTCGATCAATGTTTAACCCCAGTTTGAAGAATTGAGTGTGATTTAACACGAGCTCAAATTGAAGGTTTGTACCTTGAATTGAGTCTAGAGTAGCTCTTTAATCAGTGAAACATACCCAAGTAAGGATTATATATATATAAATGTACTTGTATCCATAATTTTTATGCATTGACAGATGAGGTGCCTGTCACTTTCTATTATAGTGGGAATGGGATTGAGCTCCAACTTTTGGTATCCATGTCTATGGATTGGCTTAAAACAGTCTGTCTCTAACATGGTTGCAACTTGCTAGTAAAATACAATAGTTCTGTGCTTGCATTTGTAGATAGGTAAATGCAGTTCAACACCTCAGTTTCAGATGTTTTTATGAATTTCAAACTAGTAATATATATAATGTTCAGCACTATACATAATGGATTGCCCTTTTATTTGTCTACAGGCACATATTTATTCAATATCACAACATGTTTATCAAAGTGTCAAACTATAGTTTAACATTGGGTTTTAAGGTAATTCACTTCAAGTGAATGTTTTCTTCAAGCCCAAAAACTGCAGCAGTATTCCAACGTAGTTGAATTTGTAAGCCAATCTCATGAATTGTAACTTGGAATCATTCAATGGAGGATACAACATCTCCCTATCGGGGAAGAAGCTTCTTTGCAGAACTGCTTTTTCATGGTTGAAGGTCTCGAAAGAGTACTTCCCATGGTGCCTCCCGCAACCACTCTGGCCAATGCCTCCAAATGGTAGCACCTCACATAGGAACTGCAACGTTACAAGCAAATTGATCAAGTGTATATTTTCAACTGTTTTAAGAGAAAATCAGAAAACTGTACAAAAACTATGATTGGTTCAGTTTTCTCTAAAAAACTGTTTTCTGAAAATTCAGTTATAAAAGGTCCATTTTCAGATAACTGTCTTTTATGGTTCTCCAAAAACAGTTTTATAGTTCTCTAAAAACAGTTTTCTGTTTTCTGAAAACTGTTTTCAGAGTTACAAACTAAGTAGGCCCTATAACATTTTTGTAGTAAGTGGACATGTACAAGGAACAAAAGAATGGCAGTACTTGAATGAATGTATCATTGAAAACCACACTCCCGGATGATGTTTCTGTCAAAATCTGTTTCTTGAATGCTTCATTCTTGGTGAATGCATATACAATTTTTCTGTTCTCATACTAAAAAAAATGTTTTGAAGGTATGTTTTACGTATGGAAAATTTTAAAGACTTCAATTCTTTGGTTGATGGCCTGCTATGGTTTGTGTTGATGAATCCGATAACTCCTCTGGAATAAGGTTGTCTGGTTGTAAACAGGGTTACCAACATATAACTAACTAAACCATGAATGTTGAAAAGAGCTCAAATCTGTGTCTTCTCTTTCGATTTTGTTCCTATTAATGTTCTAAAAAGTGTCTTGATTTGTGTTATGATTCAATTTTTTTAATGTAAACAAAAATAATTTGATGCATTATGAATTAATAATGTGTAAAATGGTCAGCAAAATATTTCAGAACATGAATAATTCATATTAAGGTTAATGCTAGTCTCATTCATGAAGCGTCAAGGAGAAACTGGTAATCCTAGTTGATGAGTAAATGCGCGCGAACATGCATTGCATCAGCAAAAATCAATTAGAGGAGCATGGAATAAGAACTATGCAACAAATATCTACCCTAGGGAAACAAAAATTTATGTACTATACATCTATCACAAAAGTCGGAATATTTAAGTGATAACCAAAAGAAGGAAAAAGAATAGCATAATTTATACTGTCAACCCCTAAAAAATTGATATTGGTGAAATTGGTGAGAAGCAAAATCTGAACTGTTTCATTAATGCATAATTTAGTGCTGAGATTAACATCTTACGCTGTACTAGATCTACTGCTTCCTGATTGCGAAGGTGCTCCCACAGCCAATCAGATGCAAATATTGGAAAATGATTGTGTTGTTGGAGTTCATTTACAGAAATTGATGGTTCAGAACTCGATAATGGCCTTCAAGAGACCTGCAAGACCATGAATCCCAAAGAGAATATACTAGATATGCCATGATGAATCATGTCACAGACAAAGTTTAGAAAGATATGCCATGATAAATCATGACAAAGTTTATTTGACCTCTCTGTTGCCTAATGTCGTGCATAATGAACAGATTAATAGATTTACCCAAAAAAAAAAAAAAAAATGAATAAATTAATAAGATTGATGGTTCCTTAGCCAGATCGGCTGCATTCACAGTCCTCTATCCCACACATTTAGGGCTAGCCAATATGGTTGAATATATTATCCACTAAACAAATTGCTAGTTATTATATAAGAATAATATGTCATATGTGCAACATAGTAAACTGCAGACAATGACTCTTAACTTTTACAAAACAATTGGTAGTTAATTTTAGACAAGTACACTAACTAATACATTAGTTAAGTTGGAGACTATTACTAATGAAAATCAAGAGGACTCTACAAGAAAATGAAGATCTTTAATTTGGCTTTCGGAGAAAATTAGGTCGAAATGAAATTGGAAACCTCCACTTGCTACTTCTGATAGGGTCTCAGGTTACTACCTTGCGGTTTCAAATTTGAGTTCAGTTTAAACAATATCGTTGACTTGTGTGTGCATAAGAATATATGTGCTTTCTAGCTAACAATTTTTTGGATTCTACTTTCTAGGAATTGCAATGGACATAAACCCCAATCAATCCTATTTTGCATAAAATTGTTAGCATATAGTCTTTTCAATCATCATGGACCCATTGTTTTATTGGTTCTCTTTCCCTAGAAACAAACAAACAAACAAACAAACAAAATTATTCCAAAAATCATATATAAATCGAGTGCAAGAATCAGAGAAAAGCACATTCATTGGATGGTCTAAAATCGAAAGTGAAATAAAAAGCAGGCATGATATGAAATCAAAAGTGAAATGAAAAGCAAAAAAGAAAGAGAACCCACCTTTAATTTCCTCCAAATCAGGCTGAAGATGAACCACATTGGTCTCTAGCATCTTAGAAATCTCCACACCAGAATCATAAGCCCTAACAAAATGGTCCTCCACATCTTTCAGTGCCTCCAACAGTTCTCTCCCACTTGTAGGAGTATCAATCACTTCAAGTCCCTTGTGTTCCCCCTGGCTCAACTTAGCATCACCCACTGTTGTTCTCACTTCCTCCTCATGTCCCACATCACCATCATCCACCATTACAGCCTCTCTCTCTCTCCAGAACTTTCTCTCTCTTCATCCTCCTCCTCCAACTCTGGTATCCCCTCTGCCTCCCTCACAGCCCTCAGATCATCATCAGAGCTTTGACTAAACCCATTGACCACCGCTGTTTTCACACCATCAAACGGATTAAAAAAAAAATCCCACCCAAAATCAAACCGTGGGGATGCCATTGGTGGGTCCTCACCACCATAAAAATGCTCACAAACTTCTCCTTCATTATCACCCTCTTCTCTCTCTAGGTTTGAGGAGTGAGAAGAAACCCTATTAACAGGGGATTTATATGAAACAACTTTATTTTTATTTTTTTTCATCCTAGAATGTAATAAACAATGAGTAATAATGTCATAACACTTCCTTTTTCTTTATTTATTTATTTCCCTTGTTGATTATCGCAACTAATTTTAATCTAATTGGCGGCTTAGGTGTCAATTACAATGGGCCTCATATGAACTCTTTGGAACTCAACTTATAAGAATATCATCTTTGTAAACATGTATTTATGTAAACATAAAACAAGATCGTTCAATTAAAAGAATATAAGAAAACAAACTATCAACAAATTCCCAAGTTTACAATTAATATTGTCCGATCCGCAATTCAAATACAAAAACTCTAAAAATTGAATAGAAACAAAAAGAGAACTAAAAATATAGATAGGAGGAATAACTCAACCCTTTTTGTTTATAAATATTATGTATTTATCTGTTCAAATTTGAATGAAAGACGTTAAAGAAAATAAGTGAAGCTTTTATAAAAACGTAACCCGAAAAACTCTGACTCTGTCAACCAATATCTCTCGTGCATGTAAGATACTCTCTCCTACTATCACTCTTTACATATACACATATCCACATATAAATATGATCAATTTATTGATGTCTGTAGTATTTATATGTATATGTGTGTGTATATATATATATATATATATATAGTGGAAAATAAGTACAATTAATAAAAATTAACTTTTGATTATATGAACAACATAAGTACAAACATTTCAATAAATAAAAGCTTAAAGCATAAAGCGTAAATAAATATAAATAGAAAAGAAGTATAATTACTAAAATTAACTTTTGATTATATGAACATAAGTACAAAATACACTTAATAAATCACTGAGAAGAGTAGACAATTACTCTATTGTACGTGACATATTGTGGTTGGATACAATAAGAAAGGAAGCAAAGCCAGAAATAAATTTGAAAGGAAAAGTTTAAATCTTTACAAATGAAAATGAGTTTTATATATAGAAGAACTTCTGACTACTGTTGCGGAATTTGCGATGGAAATCCCGGCTTTTCCACCGAAAGTCACTAGAGGTATGTTTGTTACTGTGGATGAATAGTGAGCTACTATTCTGAGGTTTTGTGTCGACAGATGAATATTGAGCTATTTTATATATATATATTGGATCAATTATATATATATACATATATGAGTCGGAGAGGATTGGATCAATTACTTCAATTAGAGCATTTCGATAAGCTTAATTCCTGGGTTAAAAGTGGTGGACGTTTCCTTGTAAGTCTTCTGCACTTAAGACAAATATAATATAGAATTATCTTAACCTTGTCATTTGCTTTGGATTCCTTTCCCCCCTTCCTAATTTACAAGAATCATTTAATGGAATATAAAATTATTAAAATTTACAATAATCATTTCAATTTATCTTTTTCTAACAATCTGTAATTGACATTCTATAATTTATATTTATTAACGGAATACTGTTTTTTTTTTTTTCAAGGCAAGTGGCCTATTTTTTATTTTTTTAAAATTATTTTTGTATGATGAAATATGATTCTAACAATAAATTAGAGTAAATTAATTGTACTTATAACATAATAAAGAGTCAAATAAGTAATAAAAATAGGGATAAGTAAATTCTCTCTTCTCTCCTGTCCTCTCCTAACGAACAAAGTAGGATGTCATCTTATTCTATTTTCTTTCATCCAATTGAATAAAATTAGAGAAATTCATAATCCCCCCATAGGAAATTTTAACCTTTTTTTGTTAACAAATTAGATTTAATATGACTTGTATTGGTAATTTCAAAAGATCAGATATTACAAATTATAAAATAAAATAAATCGGCTGGAAATTTCTAAATGTAATTTTGTTCTTGCATCATTCTCCAAATTTAATTTAATTTTAATTTTTATTTTTATTCCCCTTATCAAGTTAAATAATTTATAATTTATCAATTTTCTTTTAATCACTTGGAATTCTCTTTCCTAGTATATAAAAAAAAGTAATAAAAAAAGGATGTGGGCTCCAACCACTGTTGTACAATGGTGGTGGGATCGTCCGGAAGTAAACTGCAGGGACCTTTATTTGCAATGGAAGGTATCATAGAAACGCGTTGAGAGTTTGAATTGTTATGCAGTAACAAAAAGGCAACTTATTCTTTATGATATAGAATAAAGAACTAATAAACTTAAAATCATTTTAAGAGATTATAATAGTAGTCAATATATATAATTTTGAAACACTCAACACTTATTTAAAAAAAAAAAAAAATGGACTTGAATAAGAGAAAGAGATGTGGGATGAGTATATATTTTTTACATAACTAAAACTTCACAAATGTCAAAATGCCGGATATTTAAGAACTGCAACCCTAAAAAGAAATAAATATTAAATGTGTTGAGTATGCAGTACACCGACTCATTCAAACCGGACACTTGACGAGGCACCAAGACCTCCTCCCTCGGTACTTCTTTCGCGGGCTTTTTGAAGTAATGGATTTTTGTCCACCTTGGTTTCAAACAAAAAGACTAGCACATACTCTCAAACGGGCTTTATGAATTTAAAAGCCCGTGTAGAGGGCGCAGGAACCCCAAACAGGCCCTAAGAAAGAGTTACTATATCTAAAAAGTCTTTCATCTCTCAATCTCAATCGCAATCGCAAAATTAGGGCTACGAAATTGGGGGTTTCGTAAGGAGTCGAAGTATTGAAGGAGTGAAGCGTTCTTGAAGCAGCGGCAGATTTCACCGGTAAGCTCTCTATTCTTCCCAATTGATATTTCATTGCTCATCAACATCTGTATACATACATGTATATCTTTACATATATAGCTATACAAATATATGAATATCATATAGACATTATACAATCACTTATATAAAGAAAGAAAGATCGACATCCGAAACTTTTAATTCCATTGTCTATTTTAAGAATTGACTTGTTAATGATAGGATGTGATATTTATTTATTTTTCTTGAATCGATTCTTTATAGAATTGAAGAAAAAGATAAAGATGTGGCGTGGTTCAGAGGGCTGTGTAATTCCTAAGCCTGAGAAATTCGTTGAGGGCTGTGGAATTCCAAAGCCTGAGAGATTCATTGAGGACTCTGCAATTCCAAAGCCTGAGAAATTCCTAATTCCTAAGCCTGAGAAATTCCCAACTCCAAAGCCTGAGAAATTTGGGGGCTGTCCAATTCCCGAGCCTCAGAAATTTGTTATTCCTAAGCCTGAGAAATTTGAATGCACGGAGGGCTGTGCAATTCCTAAGCCTGATAAATTTGCTTGGCGGCAAGAATGCCGGTTGTGCCATTCAATTCCTAAGCCTGAGAAATTTGTTTCGCAAGAAAGCACGGAAATCTGCAAAATTCTTAAGAATCACTCTGAAACCGTCCAACGAATTGAGCGAATGAAACATGAACTCATGTTACAACAGTTGGCTGTAGTTGATATCGCGAAGGAAGTGAGAAAGAGGCTTTTGAGGGACGGAGCTGACGTGCCGGAGAGGTTGAGTAGAATTGCTGACAAGCAAGTGAGAAAGAGGGTTTTGAGGGATGGAGTTGACGTGCCAGAGAGGTTGAGTAGAATTGCTGACAAAACAGTGAAGCGAGAAGGATGAAGGATAGGGGGTTATGTGCTGAGGTTGGTTAAGAGGCTCTCATTCATTCCTTTTTCACATCCAAGGATGTCTTGCTGCCGCTACTCTTCAGTTCTCAGTTGAGGCAGTGTTAAGGTTACTGTAGAGGTATCGATTTCTAGGTTTGGTTGTAAATCAATAGTTCAAACCTACACTCATAGGTAGGCATTTCCCATTTTTATAGGAACTTCTAATATATAATTGATACCTCTTTTTGTGGAGGCTTCATTTTATTATTTTGGTTGGTCTTTTATGTCAGTTATGTGGTGTATCCATTTTTTTTGCGTTTAAAGTTTTGTTGGGTATCAATAAGAAATGTTCTAGTTAAAATTAGTGTGTTAGAAAGAAGCTTTGCTAAATTCTTCAGAACCCAATGGTAAGAATTGGGATAGTTAGGGCTATTATGGGAATTTTGCAGTGAAAGCTTACCTTATTATTTCTCTGAGTTGATTAAATTTTTTGAAGCTAGTAGTCATTTTCAATGTTTCTGAGTAGTATTGTAAAAAGTAAACATCATGCAAGGAAAAGCAAAAGCATGGCTTGATCAAAATACCAATCCCTGGACGTCAATGTCATGGACTTGTTTAATATGCAGCATAATTTTACTTGTATATGACATAATACTTTTGTTTTCTTATGAGCATTAAGATGTGATGAACTTCCTCCCTTCAGCGTGTTACAAGGAACTGAGGGGTCCTTGAATTGGAGCCCTCCCTCCTAAATCTTAATGGTTGATCATATGGTGCACAAATAACCTGTAAACTGGACCTGTTGGTTTGTAGTTTATGTTTCGGTCCGGTCCTGGTGCTAAATTTTTTGATCTGTAATTTTACGGTTCGGTTCTAGTTTAGAATCCATCAAGATTGGACTGGACTGAAACAAACTGTTAGCTCTGTTACAAATTCAGAATTCAATTATTACACAGCCTCAAGTTAACAGAACACACCTACCTCCTCTCTCTCTCCCACAACAGCCACCGGCATCCCTCAACCTACGCTACGTCAATGCGTCTCTCTCACACTCTCATCAACAGAATATAAATCACATCTATAGAAACCAATTCTCAATGTCTTCCCTTTTATCAGTATGTACCTGTTGGGATTTCTAGTCTAGAATTATAAGAGGAGGAATCTCGAGATAGTTTAGGGTTGTACCCATTTTTGCATAGGGTTTGTGCTTTTGTCCATCAAGTTGGATATTTCTGATCTCTTGTTCTAGTTCCCTCCTTATGGTTTTTGGAATTAGTTCTCTTTTTTTCTTTTTTATAATTGATTGTTGGTTCTATTTGTTTTGACATAAAATACCTTCCTTGGAAAATATTTTCCTTTTTTAGTAAAATATATTATTTTTATTTTTATTTTCCGGTTTTTTTACCTCCTCTATCTCCGACAACGGCCACAGTTGATCACTCTTCGGTCACAGTTGATCATCCCTCGACCGACACTATGTCTCTCTCTCTCTGTGCTACAGAATGTGGACGTTAAAGGGTTTCCATACTGCGCAGGAGGTGCTGTGGTTGCAAAGGGAATGGGGATTCCCTCATTCTGTTTTCAGATCTTAACTCCCTCATTTGGATGTTTAACCTTTTGCTTTGTCTTGTGCTCTGGCTGATTCGTACGAATGTGCTCTGGCTGATTTGTACGTATGTTGATGCCTCCCCTTCCTCTCCCAGTTGTGCTCTTGTTCTAATCCGCCTGAGTCTTGATGTGAGGATTTGTTGTATGGTTGAGCCTGTGATTTTCTTTTGCTCTGGTATGCTTGGGTTGTGGCTTAGTTTTCTTTTGTTGCATAGGAACTCTGTTTTTTTGTGGTTCTTGGCCCCTATGTTGCTGGTTTTTTTTTTTTTTTTTTTTTTTTGGGGCAGATATGGGGCTTTTCCGATTTGTATTCCTGGGGAATGCCCATCTTTAATTCTACTTGAATGAGATAGTTTAGGGATGTATCCTTTTTTGCATAGGGTTTGTGCTTTTGTCCATCAATTTTGGAATTAGTTCTTTCTGTTTTTTGTTTTTAATTGGTTGTTTTAATGAGTTGTTTTCTTTGTGGGTTGATTTGTAATCCTCTGAATCTGGTGCTTGGAGTTGTTGTATTGTTTTGGTGGCCTAATAAAGTCTGATTTAGGAGCAAAAGAGACACCAAATCTCAAATCTCAAATCTCAAATCTCAATTGAGTGTTCACACTTTTAGACTAGAACCGTGGAGCCAAACTGAGTCCTCACAGTTCGGAGCTATTTGTCTCAAGGTTTTGGTTCTTCCAAAATTGGTCACTGAACCTTGTCGCACTCCCAGTTGATCACTTTTTATTTTTTATTTTTTTATTATTATTTTAAATTGTCATTTTTTCAATTATTAAATTCAAATATGAAACAAAATTAAAACATAAATTCAAGAGATCCTGATATTGGACAAAATATATACTTATACTATATTTGGGAGTACCAAATCAATACTTTGGATTTGAAATTAGAGAAAGTTATATTTCAAATTTTATACTAAATTTTTTACAATTTTAAATCCAAAAAGCATAAGGTTAATGATTATAACATTATTGTCAATTTTTTATTTTTATTATTTATTATTTATTTATTTATTTTCACTTAGGCAATTCTTTAGGCTTCTAATGGTGGGTCCGCTGGTCCCTTGGTTCAATGGAAAATTGTTGTTTTAAAAAAAAAAAAAACAGAAGTTTTCTTTAAAGTTTGAGACTTTTTAATTGAATAATGAAGAAAGCAAAATTTTTTAATAATTAAAAAAATTAATCCCTAAAAATATGATGATAGAATGAAAATGAATTATACCTATTTAAATCTTGAAATTTAGTGCTACTATTTGATTTCCCGATTGCGGTTAAAACTTAAAAAGATATTGCTTCAATTATGTTGAAGAAGCAATTATACAATTCAACTCTTGGTTTTACATTATATGCCTTATTGAAGAATCATCTAACACATTCTTGTAGCAATGAATCTCATTTTCTTTAAAAAAATCATATAAAAAATCTCTTTATGTTTCTATTTAAAAATTAAAAATAAATAAAAAATCAATTGTTTCGAGCTCAAGGTATCAAAATATTGAAACTTTTCATGAAATTGTCCTCTAGATAGCATTACTCCGAAAGTTGTCTGGTCAATCACAATAATGAAGTCCGAAATTGGAGTAGTGAAATGCTTGTGATCTGTGAAGATAATTATAGATTTTTTTGTTTGTACGTAAAATATTTTTTTAAAAATAATTTTTTATTTTTTTGGTGTTTGGTTATCCAAAATTTAAGTAAAATATTTATTGACTAAAATATTTAACAAAAATAATTTGTGCTTCAGTTCTGACCTTTGACAAACGCCGAAAAATAAATATATATCTATATTTTTAAATGAAACAACTTTATATAAAAAAATATTTTACAAGGAAGAAGTTCAAGTTTAATTTTTTGTGTTTAATTTTTTGTAAATTCATGTAATACAGTATTTAATTATCCCACTACATTAATATTTTATTTTAACCCATCAAAAAAGGTCAAGCCCAGATCACTATTATAGTCCATCTTAGAGCCCGTTTGAAATTGCTTATGTTAAAAAATTTCGATTATATGTGTTTAGTGATCATTATAATAAGTATTTTTAATGATTACTAAATTTAGTTTAGTAGAGTGTTTAAATTAAGTTAGAATTTAAAATTTTAAAAACTACGTTTTGGGTATTTTTTTAAGGTAATACCTTTTCATTAGATAATTTTATTTTTTTTATTTTTTATAAAGATAATTATACTCCTTAATAAAATTACTATTATCAAATATGATAATATCATATTAAAGGATATTAATGTAAAATCAGTGTTTCATAATAAATTTATTATTATCAAATATAGTAATATCATATTAAAAGATTTTAATGTAAAATAAGTAACTTTATTATTATTTTTTTTTCAACAGCAATCCTAAACGGACCGTAAATGCCCATCTTTCTTTCCCAAATTAAAATAAAACTAACCCAAACCCATTCCCTTTTAATCTCTCTAAACCCTAACCACCACATCACATCATTCTCTCCCGAAGACATAGCAGCGGCAACACTAATCGGAAAAGCGAACCCACCGATCGGCGACCGCTGCAAATTTCTACTCTCTCAGGTCAGTATTCTCTTCCTCTCTCTCTGTCACACATCTGATCTCACTTATCTCTCTTCGTATGGCCATGATCGAAATTTGGAGTTTTTTTTTTTTTTAAAACTGTGGGAGACTTTGGAGATTTAACACTGAAGATTGACATGGAAGTCAAAGATCAATGGGTGAAAACACATAGATTTACATATGCAGATAGGGTGTGCGAAAAGAGAAAACTAAACACAATAGAAATTTATTTTCTGAAAATTCAATTATAAAAAGTTTTGTTTTTGTAAAACTATCTTTTTAATTCTCTAAAAAAAATAAAGCCGACTTGGTTTGTAATTTTGATAATAATTTTCTGTTTTTTAAAAAATTACTTGGTTCAGTTTTTTGAAAACTCCATTATAACAAAGGAATTCTTGAGAACTGTGTGCACAGGAGTTATATAAAACACTCCCCCACAATGAAAATCCCCATCCTTCCTTTTGTAAGAAATAGTGAATTAGTATTAGCGGGTACTATTCCCAGAACCTCCGAATTACTGTATACTTGCTCCTCTCAAAGACAACAGTAACCCTTCAATTTCTTTAAATTACAAAAAACCAACAATCTGCATTATTGTAGCGATTTTTGTATGCATATAATTCAAAGTATAATTAAACTTTTTGCATATAAGTCAAAAGTATTGTAGCGATTTCTGTATGCATATAATTCTGGTTTTAGAAATTGGAAATTTGTGAGTTAAAGCATTAATTTGATTATGTTGGATCTGATTTATGAGAGAATAAAGGCTTTGGTCAAGAACTAAACAAGTACTACTAGGATCCTAATAAGGTCACCGTACATGCTGTAAAGAGTTCTAATCTGTGTCTTTCTTTTTCGATTTTGTTCCTATATATGTGCTAAAATGTGTCTTGATTTGTGTTATTGATTTAAAATGTGTCTTGATTTGTGTTATTGATTTAGTCACTTGATTATGGTTTGGAATAGTATTGTTTGGTGGTGATCTCTACACCCCAAGACCTTTCCTTCTTACTTACTCTTTATCTTATTGCATTGCTTTATTATAGTTTAGCTCATTTAGTATAATCAACCAATCAATCAACAATTGTGTGATCATTCGACCTACTAACCCTAATTATCATAGTTTCACAATTCGATACACCATTTAATCCCTTGGGACGATCCCTACTCGCCCTATCTATATTTTATATTGAGAAAGATAGCAGTGGCTTTCTATAAATGTAAAACTTGGCTACCTCCTAAATTCACACACAACTTTCAAGCTTTGTTGGTTGCGGCGACTCCATCAAGGAAACCAACAACATAAATATACATATGACTTGGTCAAAAGCAAAAAGGCTAAAGTCATCCTTATATCACCAAACCAAAATCACCTTTCCATTCGGCAGCTCCCCTTTATCTATATATATATAAATAACAAAATCAAACCACCCATTAAAATCATTAAGTGAGTAAAATCAAATCATAAAATAAAATAAAATTCAAAAAAATTTCGAGTTATCACATAATCGATTAGATGGGCTTAGCAGAGCGATAGTTCACTGTATTCGTCATCTGAATGATGAGACCATTTGATCGGTTAGATGGTCCTGGTAGTTTGCAAGCTCACTGGTGTGGCCATCTCATCAGTTGGATGGGCCTGATTTTACCTTTTGACCCCAAATTTTGATGTAATTACCTAATTACCCCTGAACTTCATCCTAATTATTTAATGACCTTAGTAAATGACTATGTTACCCTTTTTTTTTTTGGGTCTCAAACCATCTTGGACCACGCCAAATGGCCGTTGTGCCCTTATGGACCATAGAATCATTATGATGACGTGGAATAACCATAGTATCCTTACGTGTCCTCGGGTTTCGAAAAGGACCCTATTAGCAATCTGGATTTTCTGAATTTGGGTCATACATATTATTTCCATAACTAAAATTAAATTAATATAAATAATTAAATATTAAATCACTTAGTTTTATATTTATTTTACATAAGGTATAACATTAAAATATTAAAATATATATTTTCTTGTATTTTCGGGTTCATCGAGTTGCTCGGATTAGTAAAATATTTGTCCAAATAACATCCAAAATAATTTGAATTTTAAAATTTAAACCTAATCCCATGGTCCCAATACTTTGCCCACACATTTATAATTTTCTCGTTGAATCAGATTAACCGGGTTAGTCCCACTCCTACCTCCAATGTTGTACAATGGTGGGGACCACACTCTCTCTCCATTCGACCGCTGGGTGAAGAAGAATTTTATATTTATTTTTAATATACAGAACATATTAATTGCCCAGGATTTTGCTGGAATTGGAATGTCATTTCCTTTTTCAGAGTTAGGAGACAAAAAAAAATACCCAATCAGAAAATATATATATATATATATATATATATATATATATATATATAGATATATATTAATTGCCCAGGATATCTAATAACCGCTACTTTTATATATTATATACTTTTGGCTTCTCTATTTGTTCCTTATCTTCATTGATTCTTGGTTGTAGCTGCAAATTCTCTTTTGGGTCATCATAATTTCTCAAATTCCACATTGCATTTTGAATAAAAATTTCTTGTTTAATCCATTCTTATGGAAAAAAAGAACGTTTCATACAATCTGTCCGTCATCATTTTCTTGGATAATGGAAAAAAACTGTAGGGAGAAGTTCAAGAAAAAGTCCTTCAAAAAAAAAAAGTTCAAGAAAACTGGTGTAGGTTGAAAGATGTGATGACTGAAAAAGGTTCTTTGCCATCAAATTATGTCGTTTTTCATTTCACCCGACTATACAAAAACCGATATCATACAACTCTCTTACGTAGAGGCCACTTTAAGACGAGTGTACTAACAAGTTTCTTTCCCCATTTTTCTCTCAACCAAAATCACAATTTTTATTATTTTCTACTAAAGAAATCATGCATCTCTCTCTCATTCCTAGCAAAGCCTGGTCTTCAAAATCACATCCTTTTCATTATCTATCGATTGCCAAAGTGTTCATCAACCGGGTAGTTGATTAATTTCAACATTCCCAAAGGATTGATACATTAGAACACTGATTCTGCAATAACAATACTTTTTTAGCCGACCATCAATATTTACTGTAAACATCTTTTTAGCCTTTGAAGCCAAGATCAACAAATGGGAGTAATCTCAATTTGGTCAGGGCTTCAAGTTTGTGCTAGAAAATTGAGGGAGTGAGAGAGATCAGAATGTTTGAGAAAATTAAAAAATTGAGGATGTAGGGAGTGAGTGAACAAAGCCTAATCATACTGTGGATCTGCATTTGAGAGCATATATAAAATAAAATAAAATAAAAAAGTTATCAAAAAATACAAAGAAAACATATTATCTCTTTCAAAAATTCAATTAAGAAGAACTAGGGATAAAACTAAAATCGTGTCATAAAAGAAGGGAGTGGGCTGTGCAGAGGATTGAGAGAGAGACATGCGTGAATTGGTTGCCGGAAAACCCCATACTCAGTTCGATTCCATTGAAATTTGCTCAGCCACCAACAATTCATTGCCTTTTCCATTAACATACCTTTGTAATGTTGTCTTCTATCATAGCCAACTTCATACCTCTGTTAAAGCCTATAACCATGATCCCACTTCAAATCTTTCTCCTCTTTCTCTGTTTTTTTTTTTTTTTTTTCCCTTTCGTTTTTGTCCTCTCTCTTTGGGGTAAAAATCAAATTAGCCATATACGATATTAGTTGAAAACAATAGAAAAAGAAAAGAAAAAAATTATAAGAAAAGAAAAGAAAGGATCATTCCAGAAATTATTATAGATTCGCTGATATATTAAGATAGACATATAAGGCAAATATAAAAGGATATTTTTGTCTAAAAGGAATTAATTTAATATGCTAGAAAATACCAATAATTTATTACCACGTGAAGTCGTCAAAAATATTATTTTCCTATATATTTTTCAGTGATTTTCT
This sequence comes from Cornus florida, assembly GCF_030987335.1. Classification (NCBI taxonomy): domain Eukaryota; kingdom Viridiplantae; phylum Streptophyta; class Magnoliopsida; order Cornales; family Cornaceae; genus Cornus; species Cornus florida. The sequence goes on from NW_026775577.1 coordinate 15,577,289, forward strand.
GTATTTGGAATGTTGGATTTGATGGGATTTGGATTTAGAAATAGGATTTACAGTGTTTGGGATCATTAGATTGTGAATGGGATTTTAAAGTAAAAAGATTTCAAATACTATTTTTGATGTGTTTCAATCCCAATCTAAAACGACGGGACGGGATTTGGAATATAAATACAATATTATCTTAATTAACCTTGTACAATATCTACTTAACCTATTTCAATCTCCAACCGTCTTCTTCTCATTTAATCTTGTCCTATTAAATATATACTAGCATATCTATATCTCTAACATTATTTAACTAACTCCATACCGCTCTCTCAAATAACTGTTTACAAAGATTATTTTACTTTTTAATGATTTTTTTTAAGTATATTGGTGATGTTTAATAAATTAGTTTTTTAATTAAAAAATAATTGCTCTTTTTTTACATGATTTGTTAAATAAGTAAATTTTATATTTCAGTTATATCATTTAGTTTTTCTTTTTGTTTGTCTATTTGATGTAACTTTGGAGCATATTTGATAATAAAATAAATATTTTATTTATCATTTAAACAAGGGCAAAAATGGTATAATATTATTTTTATTCCAAATTCCCTTTTAAATCCAACTTCAAATTCAATTGGTTCTAAACATAGAAATGAAATTTCATTGTAATTCCAATTCCTTTTCTAATTCTGATTCCTTTTCCAAATCCAAAAATAATTGATTCCAAACAAAGCCAAGAAAAGAAACTTATTGTGTACTTTTAACCCGTGTTGAGGGAGCCCGAAACAGGCCTTAGAAACGAGGGTTTTTGTAAGGGGTCGGAGAACCGAAGGAGTGAATCTTTTTGTTGAAGCATCAGCAGATTTCACCGGTAAGCTCTCTTCTTCTTCTTCTTCTGCTTTTTTTTTTTTTTTTTTTTTTTTAATTTTATTTGTACTGTGTTAGTTTATGGATCGGCACGAAACAGATCAGTTTCTCTCAGTTTCTTGAGAGTAAAACAGAGATCTAAACAAATTTACCGAGAAAAAAACAGTTCAGTTTCTTCTGTCTGTCTGACCTTTTTATTTATTTTTTTTTCTTTTCAATCAGGGTGGAATAGGGTTAGATTTTCAATCCCTACGCACGCTGCCTCTCTTCCCAATTGATATTTACATATATAGATATACAACTATTGATGTATACATAATGTAGATGTTTTCATATATAGATATACAAATTTATGAATGTATTATGTATAAATAATGATAAATAGTCTTGAAGTCTGATATAAAGAAAGATTGAGGTCGGAAACTTTTAATTCCATTGTCTTTATGAGGATTCTTATTTTATATTTTGTTAAATTTAAGAATGGTCTTGTTAATGATAGGATGTGATATTTATTTATTTTTCTTGAACCAATTCTTTTATAGAATTGAAGAAAAAGGATAAAAGATGGGGCGTGGAGAGGGCTGTGCAATTCCGAAGACTGAGAAATTTGAATGCATGAAGAGCCGTGCGATTCCTGAGCCTGAGAAATTTGAAAACATTGGGGTGGGCTGTGCAATTACTAAGTCTGAGAAATTTGAAAACATTAGGGTGTTCTTTGGAATTCATGAGTATGAGAAATTTGATTCCATTGGTGGGGTGTTCACAGCAATTCCTACGTCTCAGAAATTTGAATGCATTGGGGAGCTCTGTGCAATTCTTAAGTCTGTGTCTTTTGCAATTCATAAGTATGAGGATTGTGAATGCATTACGCTGCGATTTACAATTCCTAAGCCTGAGAAATTTGAATGCATTGGGGAGGGCTGTGCAATCCCTAAGCCTGAGAAATATGTTTGTCAAGAATGGATGGAGGGCCACAAATGCACGATATTATGTGTAATTCGTAAGAAACTACTTGAAAGCTCAAAAGACTTCCCAAATCGTGAGAAACTACTCGAAATCATAAACCAAATCGAGCGATTCGAAAATGTTGAATGCGATGGAGTAATTATCACGCCTGAGAAATTTGAATGGATTGGAGAGGGCTGTGCAATTCCCAAGTCTGAGAAATTTGAATGCATTGGGGAGGGCTGTGCAATTCCCATTGGGGAGGGCTGTGCAATTCCTAATTTTGAGAAATTTGAATGCCTTGAAGAATGCACGGAGGGCCACAAATGCAGATTATGTGTCAATCATAAGGGACTGCTTCAAATCGTGAATGCAATTCGGCGATCTGCCTATACTGATATCGGCCCCGGCTCTATAATAGAGCAATTTGATAAACGAGCGTTGAAAAACTGGAATCTATTCAAGCAATGGGTTGAATTAGACAACATCAAGGAAGCGAGAAAGAGGAAAGGAGTTGAGGTGTCAGAGAGGTTGAGTAGCAAACGAGTGAAGCTAGAAGAATAAAGGACGGGTGCTTTGCTGTGCTGAGGTTGGTTAAGAGGCTCATTCATTCCCTTTTCACTGCCAAACATATTATTAATTTTTTTTTTAAGCTATTAGTTGTTTTAAATGTGTCTGAGTTGTGGCATATGGCTTGATCAAAATACTAATAGGTGGACTGGTCTTGTCATAATTTTACATGTATAAGACATACTACTTTTGTTTTCTTATGAGCATTAACATGTGATGAATTTCCTCCATCCCTCTTGTCGTTGAATTGGAGTCCGCTCTCCTAAATCTTAACGCTTCTGTCTGGTTCTAAATTTTTGGAACAATACTTTTGTAGTTTGGTTCATTACAAATTCATAATTCAGCATGACGTCAACACAGTCGATCACTGTTTAGCCATCACCGATCATCTGCCTGTTGGGATTGAATTTCGAAATAGTTCTTTTGTTTATTTGTTTCAGTAAGTTGTTTTCCTTGTGGTTTGACTTGTCTTAAAATTATTCAAGGTTTCATTTCTTTTGATGTAAAATTGGTGATTTGACTATCGAATGAAATAAATATAATTATATTAAGAATAAACATGAGATCTCAAAGGACCTACAATGCAATTGGGCATTGTTTGAGAAAAAGCATTGAAATGTCAGAGACAATAAATAAATAAATTCCAATAAATGAGAAGGCAAGAAAAGATTTGCAAACGACATGAAGAAATTCAATGAAGCAGGAGAAAGTTGAATATATAAAGTTGCACGATGAGAATAGAAAGCAATATATATATATATATATACAAACACACATTTAAGGTATTTTTACTTGCACTATATTAGAGAAATGTGCTGGGTAGGGAATCCAAATTATTCATGAACAATTCAATTCTTTTACGGCTCTACAAGAGGAAATTTTTTTTTTATGAAAAGCATCATATTGCATAGTAGGAAATGCAACTCACTACAGCCCCTTGTCATTTCTTACAACCTAATCATGTGAAACATTTTCATAAGGTATAAAAGCAAAATGTTTTTAACATTAAGGTATTGTTTGGCTAATGCTTTTGTTTTTTTTTTTTTTTTTTTTTTTTGCTAATATATTTATAACAAAGCAAAAGCACAAAGTATATTCGGTAACTTTTGTTGTCTTTTGAATAGCACACTTTCAAAATTGATGCCAAAATCGGAAACATCAAAATGATGCTTTTGTTTGCTTCAACAAAACACTGTTCAATAAAAAAATTCTCCTAAATTAACATTTTTAACTAGCCATTCAATTTTTCAAACTTGCAACACTTTTTACAAAAAATTGCTTTCACGTTTTTACTTCCAAAAATCTTGTAACAAATTTACGTTACCAAACAAGTTTCGAAATAGTATTAAACACACTTTAAAGTGAAAATGTTACTTTTGCTTTGGGTCAAAACAAAAGCACAAAGCAACCATGATTGCCAAACGGCCCCTAAGAAACAGAATCAGAGCCAAATTTAGCAGCAAATAAGCAACTTATTCTTTATGCTATAAAATAAAGAACTAACAAACTTAAAATCATTTTAAGAGATTATATAATATATATATATATATATATATATATATATATATATATATATATATCTTCAAGGATATAACAGCATTAGTAGGGATTCAGGAAATAAGTCCTTAAGGTCTTGCTTTCGAAATTTGAATGGTGCGTGTATTGTGAGTTTAAAATTCAATTCATTTTGAGTGCAAATAATTTTTTGAGGGGTTGATTTGAGTGGAAGTGTGAACGTGGGCCCATGTCTACTATACTAATATAAGTGTGTAAGATCGACATCTCTATTTACGTAATTATTATGCAACATTCGAAAAATGTATCATTACTCATCTCAAAGTCGTTTGTTTACGACATATTAAGACTTGAGGGGAGTATTTCGTACCTCTTATTCGCCTTGATCCACAAAGATTAGGTTAATAATTGATTATTATAAAAAATAAAAATAAAAAAAAAGAAAAAAACAAAGAAAGTTGCAAAAGTAATAAAAGTGAGGACTTCTCCCAAAAGGTGAGAAGTAGGAAATGATTAGATGGTTGTTGTCTTGATTTGTAGCCTAGTTGATTTGAGTTTGTAAGTCCGTAGGGGTGTCTTAACACCTAATGCCCTAAAGCCATCTGGTTTGGGAGTCATTGACCTAAAGCTCGCTACATGAATCTTCTAGAAAGCTTAAGAGATCAACACATTGCACAATATTTCCATCTTTGATCCTCAATAAAAAAAAGAAAAAAAAAAGAAAAAAAAATAGAGTGAAAAGAATAAGCGCACCTAGAACAATAAAATTTTAATAAAATGTCCACTTCTTATCTTGATGATTGGGACTAGATTTGTGTGCTAGTTTGAGGGTAAGGATGTGATTACTTCTCTAGTTGGCTAAGATAGCAACACACTTGATGCCGGACCTCTCACATGGATTCTAGACTTGTTTCGATTTTCATGATCATTTTCTTGATGTGTGGAGGACCATGCTTGCTTGTTTGATGTTGAGATTTTGGGAGATTGCTTGGAAACGGTTGAAAAATTGCATACTTGAGGTAGTTTTCTCCCAATGCTTGTTTGCAATATTGGTGCCTCTTTTGAAAGAATGAGCTTAATGTTTGTGGGTATCATTTCTGGAAACCCTCACAAGACTTCACTCGTCCACTAGGGGTAACCTAGGGGTTTAAAAGGCTTGTTGCATATGCTAAATGCAATCGTGTTCCCTACGAAAATGGTGTTATCATTTTACTTGATTTCCAGTTTATACTTGTTTAGTTGTTCATTTCATTCCTTTACTTCTTAGTTCATTGCTAGGGACTAGCAATATTTAAGTTTGGGGGTGTGATGAGCACCGAAAAGTGCGCATTTAAACCCTTTAAGCTTAAGCATTCTAGTACCTTTATCTATCTTACTTTGCCGTTTTAGACTTATTACGTGTTATTTATATTTTCAGGCACTAATCCCAAAATTGAGCTAACTCAGCCAAATAAGAGCTTAATTGAAGCAATCCTGAGATAAACCAAAGGAGGGAGCAAAGTGGAGAAAGAAAGGAGCAAAAAGGAATTAAGTTGTGCAGCTGAAAAGTTCGATTGATCCAACTTAGAGTTCAATCGATCGAACATCTATGATCGATCACAGTACTTTTCGATAGATCCAACCTTGGCCTTTGCTGAAATTCCAAGTTCGATCGATCGAACATCACCTTCGATCGATCGAACCCAATTTTGTCCTATTCAAATGATTGATCTTATCCACAGCTGTACGCCTACCAACCACTTTTGTCCTTTTCCCCATAAATATCTTCGAAATATCTCAGCCTTGTCTAACTAAGTCATCTCACATGATGTTTAAACAATGCATGTTTAACTAAGTCATCCATATGGATTGCTTGGACTATGAGCTTAATGAAAGGTTCAATGACTTGAATTGTTATTTTGTTATCTTCACATGATGTTTAGACAATATATTCCTCTACCAATAGATGTATTGTGGCCTCACACATGTTGATTAAGACAATTTGCACTTGTTGAGTCACCCTTACCAATTGAATGTCTTTTACACGCACAATATTGTTGCAACACATTCATTTCCCTCATTAGTCACTTGATTATGGTTTGGAATAGTATTGTTTGGTGGTGATCTCTACACCCCAAGACCTTTCCTTCTTACTTACTCTTTATCTTATTGCATTGCTTTATTATAGTTTAGCTCATTTAGTATAATCAACCAATCAATCAACAATTGTGTGATCATTCGACCTACTAACCCTAATTATCATAGTTTCACAATTCGATACACCATCTAATCCCTTGGGACGATCCCTACTCGCCCTATCTATATTTTATATTGAGAAAGATAGCAGTGGCTTTCTATAAATGTAAAACTTGGCCACCTCCTAAATTCACACACAACTTTCAAGCTTTGTTGGTTGCGGCGACTCCATCAAGGAAACCAACAACATAAATATACATATGACTTGGTCAAAAGCAAAAAGGCTAAAGTCATCTTTATATCACCAAACCAAAATCACCTTTCCATTCGGCAGCTCCCCTTTATCTATATATATATAAATAACAAAATCAAACCACCCATTAAAATCATTAAGTGAGTAAAATCAAATCATAAAATAAAATAAAATTCAAAAAAATTTCGAGTTATCACATAATCGATTAGATGGGCTTAGCAGAGCGATAGTTCACTGGATTCGTCATCTGAATGATGAGACCATTTGATCGGTTAGATGGTCCTAGTAGTTTGCAAGCTCACTGGTGTGGCCATCTCATCAGTTGGATGGGCCTGATTTTACCTTTTGACCCCAAATTTTGATGTAATTACCTAATTACCCCTGAACTTCATCCTAATTATTTAATGACCTTAGTAAATGACTATGTTACCCTTTTTTTTTTTTTTTTTTTGGGTCTCAAACCATCTTGGACCACGCCAAATGGCCGTTGTGCCCTTATGGACCATAGAATCATTATGATGACGTGGAATAACCATAGTATCCTTACGTGTCCTCGGGTTTCGAAAAGGACCCTATTAGCAATCTGGATTTTCTGAATTTGGGTCATACATATTATTTCCATAACTAAAATTAAATTAATATAAATAATTAAATATTAAATCACTTAGTTTTATATTTATTTTACATAAGGTATAACATTAAAATATTAAAATATATATTTTCTTGTATTTTCGGGTTCATCGAGTTGCTCGGATTAGTAAAATATTTGTCCAAATAACATCCAAAATAATTTGAATTTTAAAATTTAAACCTAATCCCATGGTCCCAATACTTTGCCCACACATTTATAATTTTCTCGTTGAATCAGATTAACCGGGTTAGTCCCACTCCTACCTCCAATGTTGTACAATGGTGGGGACCACACTCTCTCTCCATTCGACCGCTGGGTGAAGAAGAATTTTTTATTTATTTTTAATATACAGAACATATTAATTGCCCAGGATTTTGCTGGAATTGGAATGTCAATTCCTTTTTCAGAGTTAGGAGACAAAAAAAAATACCCAATCAGAAAATATATATATATATATATATATATATATATATATATATATATATATATTAATTGCCCAGGATATCTAATAACCGCTACTTTTATATATTATATACTTTTGGCTTCTCTATTTGTTCCTTATCTTCATTGATTCTTGGTTGTAGCTGCAAATTCTCTTTTGGGTCGTCATAATTTCTCAAATTCCACATTGCATTTTGAATAAAAATTTCTTGTTTAATCCATTCTTATGGAAAAAAAGAACGTTTCATACAATCTGTCCGTCATCATTTTCTTGGATAATGGAAAAAAACTGTAGGGAGAAGTTCAAGAAAAAGTCCTTCAAAAAAAAAAAGTTCAAGAAAACTGGTGTAGGTTGAAAGATGTGATGACTGAAAAAGGTTCTTTGCCATCAAATTATGTCGTTTTTCATTTCACCCGACTATACAAAAACCGATATCATACAACTCTCTTACGTGGAGGCCACTTTAAGACGAGTGTACTAACAAGTTTCTTTCCCCATTTTTCTCTCAACCAAAATCACAATTTTTATTATTTTCTACTAAAGAAATCATGCATCTCTCTCTCATTCCTAGCAAAGCCTGGTCTTCAAAATCACATCCTTTTCATTATCTATCGATTGCCAAAGTGTTCATCAACCGGGTAGTTGATTAATTTCAACATTCCCAAAGGATTGATACATTAGAACACTGATTCTGCAATAACAATACTTTTTTAGCCGACCATCAATATTTACTGTAAACATCTTTTTAGCCTTTGAAGCCAAGATCAACAAATGGGAGTAATCTCAATTTGGTCAGGGCTTCAAGTTTGTGCTAGAAAATTGAGGGAGTGAGAGAGATCAGAATGTTTGAGAAAATTAAAAAATTGAGGATGTAGGGAGTGAGTGAACAAAGCCTAATCATACTGTGGATCTGCATTTGAGAGCATATATAAAATAAAATAAAATAAAAAAGTTATCAAAAAATACAAAGAAAACATATTATCTCTTTCAAAAATTCAATTAAGAAGAACTAGGGATAAAACTAAAATCGTGTCATAAAAGAAGGGAGTGGGCTGTGCAGAGGATTGAGAGAGAGACATGCGTGAATTGGTTGCCGGAAAACCCCATACTCAGTTCGATTCCATTGAAATTTGCTCAGCCACCAACAATTCATTGCCTTTTCCATTAACATACCTTTGTAATGTTGTCTTCTATCATAGCCAACTTCATACCTCTGTTAAAGCCTATAACCATGATCCCACTTCAAATCTTTCTCCTCTTTCTCTGTTTTTTTTTTTTTTTTCCCTTTCGTTTTTGTCCTCTCTCTTTGGGGTAAAAATCAAATTAGCCATATACGATATTAGTTGAAAACAATAGAAAAAGAAAAGAAAAAAATTATAAGAAAAGAAAAGAAAGGATCATTCCAGAAATTATTATAGATTCGCTGATATATTAAGATAGACATATAAGGCAAATATAAAAGGATATTTTTGTCTAAAAGGAATTAATTTAATATGCTAGAAAATACCAATAATTTATTACCACGTGAAGTCGTCAAAAATATTATTTTCCTATATATTTTTCAGTGATTTTCTGTATTTGGAATGTTGGATTTGATGGGATTTGGATTTAGAAATAGGATTTACAGTGTTTGGGATCATTAGATTGTGAATGGGATTTTAAAGTAAAAAGATTTCAAATACTATTTTTGATGTGTTTCAATCCCAATCTAAAACGACGGGACGGGATTTGGAATATAAATACAATATTATCTTAATTAACCTTGTACAATATCTACTTAACCTATTTCAATCTCCAACCGTCTTCTTCTCATTTAATCTTGTCCTATTAAATATATACTAGCATATCTATATCTCTAACATTATTTAACTAACTCCATACCGCTCTCTCAAATAACTGTTTACAAAGATTATTTTACTTTTTAATGATTTTTTTTAAGTATATTGGTGATGTTTAATAAATTAGTTTTTTAATTAAAAAATAATTGCTCTTTTTTTACATGATTTGTTAAATAAGTAAATTTTATATTTCAGTTATATCATTTAGTTTTTCTTTTTGTTTGTCTATTTGATGTAACTTTGGAGCATATTTGATAATAAAATAAATATTTTATTTATCATTTAAACAAGGGCAAAAATGGTATAATATTATTTTTATTCCAAATTCCCTTTTAAATCCAACTTCAAATTCAATTGGTTCTAAACATAGAAATGAAATTTCATTGTAATTCCAATTCCTTTTCTAATTCTGATTCCTTTTCCAAATCCAAAAATAATTGATTCCAAACAAAGCCAAGAAAAGAAACTTATTGTGTACTTTTAACCCGTGTTGAGGGAGCCCGAAACAGGCCTTAGAAACGAGGGTTTTTGTAAGGGGTCGGAGAACCGAAGGAGTGAATCTTTTTGTTGAAGCATCAGCAGATTTCACCGGTAAGCTCTCTTCTTCTTCTTCTTCTGCTTTTTTTTTTTTTTTTTTTTTTTTTAATTTTATTTGTACTGTGTTAGTTTATGGATCGGCACGAAACAGATCAGTTTCTCTCAGTTTCTTGAGAGTAAAACAGAGATCTAAACAAATTTACCGAGAAAAAAACAGTTCAGTTTCTTCTGTCTGTCTGACCTTTTTATTTATTTTTTTTTCTTTTCAATCAGGGTGGAATAGGGTTAGATTTTCAATCCCTACGCACGCTGCCTCTCTTCCCAATTGATATTTACATATATAGATATACAACTATTGATGTATACATAATGTAGATGTTTTCATATATAGATATACAAATTTATGAATGTATTATGTATAAATAATGATAAATAGTCTTGAAGTCTGATATAAAGAAAGATTGAGGTCGGAAACTTTTAATTCCATTGTCTTTATGAGGATTCTTATTTTATATTTTGTTAAATTTAAGAATGGTCTTGTTAATGATAGGATGTGATATTTATTTATTTTTCTTGAACCAATTCTTTTATAGAATTGAAGAAAAAGGATAAAAGATGGGGCGTGGAGAGGGCTGTGCAATTCCGAAGACTGAGAAATTTGAATGCATGAAGAGCCGTGCGATTCCTGAGCCTGAGAAATTTGAAAACATTGGGGTGGGCTGTGCAATTACTAAGTCTGAGAAATTTGAAAACATTAGGGTGTTCTTTGGAATTCATGAGTATGAGAAATTTGATTCCATTGGTGGGGTGTTCACAGCAATTCCTACGTCTCAGAAATTTGAATGCATTGGGGAGCTCTGTGCAATTCTTAAGTCTGTGTCTTTTGCAATTCATAAGTATGAGGATTGTGAATGCATTACGCTGCGATTTACAATTCCTAAGCCTGAGAAATTTGAATGCATTGGGGAGGGCTGTGCAATCCCTAAGCCTGAGAAATATGTTTGTCAAGAATGGATGGAGGGCCACAAATGCACGATATTATGTGTAATTCGTAAGAAACTACTTGAAAGCTCAAAAGACTTCCCAAATCGTGAGAAACTACTCGAAATCATAAACCAAATCGAGCGATTCGAAAATGTTGAATGCGATGGAGTAATTATCACGCCTGAGAAATTTGAATGGATTGGAGAGGGCTGTGCAATTCCCAAGTCTGAGAAATTTGAATGCATTGGGGAGGGCTGTGCAATTCCCATTGGGGAGGGCTGTGCAATTCCTAATTTTGAGAAATTTGAATGCCTTGAAGAATGCACGGAGGGCCACAAATGCAGATTATGTGTCAATCATAAGGGACTGCTTCAAATCGTGAATGCAATTCGGCGATCTGCCTATACTGATATCGGCCCCGGCTCTATAATAGAGCAATTTGATAAACGAGCGTTGGAAATCTGGAATCTATTCAAGCAATGGGTTGAATTAGACAACATCAAGGAAGCGAGAAAGAGGAAAGGAGTTGAGGTGTCAGAGAGGTTGAGTAGCAAGCGAGTGAAGCTAGAAGAATAAAGGACGGGTGCTTTGCTGTGCTGAGGTTGGTTAAGAGGCTCATTCATTCCCTTTTCACTGCCAAACATATTATTAATTTTTTTTTTAAGCTATTAGTTGTTTTAAATGTGTCTGAGTTGTGGCATATGGCTTGATCAAAATACTAATAGGTGGACTGGTCGTGTCATAATTTTACATGTATAAGACATACTACTTTTGTTTTCTTATGAGCATTAACATGTGATGAATTTCCTCCATCCCTCTTGTCGTTGAATTGGAGTCCGCTCTCCTAAATCTTAATGCTTCTGTCTGGTTCTAAATTTTTGGAACAATACTTTTGTAGTTTGGTTCATTACAAATTCATAATTCAGCATGACGTCAACACAGTCGATCACTGTTTAGCCATCACCGATCATCTGCCTGTTGGGATTGAATTTCGAAATAGTTCTTTTGTTTATTTGTTTCAGTAAGTTGTTTTCTTTGTGGTTTGAGTTGTCTTAAAATTATTCAAGGTTTCATTTCTTTTGATGTAAAATTGGTGATTTGACTATCGAATGAAATAAATATAATTATATTAAGAATAAACATGAGATCTCAAAGGACCTACAATGCAATTGGGCATTGTTTGAGAAAAAGCATTGAAATGTCAGAGACAATAAATAAATAAATTCCAATAAATGAGAAGGCAAGAAAAGATTTGCAACGACATGAAGAAATTCAAATGAAGCAGGAGAAAGTTGAATATATAAAGTTGCACGATGAGAAAAGAAAGCAATATATATATATATATACAAACACACATTTAAGGTATTTTTACTTGCACTATATTAGAGAAATGTGCTGGGTAGAGAATCCAAATTATTCATGAACAATTCAATTCTTTTACGGCTCTACAAGAGGAAATTTTTTTTATATGAAAAGCATCATATTGCATAGTAGGAAATGCAACTCACTACAGCCCCTTGTCATTTCTTACAACCTAATCACGTGAAACATTTTCATAAGGTATAGAAGCAAAATGTTTTTAACATTAAGGTATTGTTTGGCTAATGCTTTTGTTTTCGTTTTTTTTTTTTTTTTTGCTAATATATTTATAACAAAGCAAAAGCACAAAGTATATTTGGTAACATTTGCTGTCATTTGAATAGTACACTTTCAAAATTGATGCCAAAATTGGAAACATCAAAATGATACTTTTGTTTGCTTCAAAAATTCTCCTAAATTAACATTTTTAACTAGCCATTCAATTTTTCAAACTTGTAACACTTTTTATAAAGTATGCTTACACGTTTTTACTTCCAAAAATCTTGTAACAAATTTACGTTACCAAACAAGTTTCGAAATAGTGTTGAACACACTTTAAAGTGAAAATGTTACTTCTGCTTTGGGTCAAAGCAACCATGATTGCCAAACGGCCCCTAAGAAACAGAATCAAAGCCAAATTTAGCAGCAAATAAGCAACTTATTCTTTATGTTATAAAATAAAGAACTAACAAACTTAAAATCATTTTAAGAAATTATAATATATATATATATATATATATATATATATATATATATATATATATATATATCCAAGGATATAGCAGCGTTAGCAGGAATTCAGGAAATAAGTCCTTGATGTCTTGCTTTCGAAATTTGAATGGTGCGTGTATTGTGAGTTTAAAATTCAAATCATTTTGAGTGCAAATAATTTTTTGAGGGGTTGATTTGAGTGGAAGTGTGAACGTGGGCCCATGTCTACTATACTAATATAAGTGTGTAAGACCGACATCTCTATTTACGTAATTATTATGCAGCATTCAAAAAATGTATCATTGCTCATCTTAAAGTCGTTTGTTTACGACATATTAAGACTTGAGGGGAGTATTTCGTACCTCTTATTCGCCTTGATCCACAAAGATTAGGTTTCCATCATTGTACCACCTCAGGGAATTTTCGTCAAAATAGCAACAATTATCCAGTTGCAGGTTTCAATCAGGTTTTAAGGAAGAAATACTAAAGGGTAAACTTTCAAAAGTGAATTTCAAAGAAATAATAATAATAGTAAAACAGGGCAAGGCCTGAATGACATAGCTATATCTTATATTACTTGCTTATTAAATCCGGAAAATCGTGCAATTTTATAAAACCACCATCGTAAAGCTGCTTGATTTAATCGGGAAAATCGTGTGATTTTATGAAACCATGCGCTCCTATTTTCGACAGGGACAGTTGACAAATGGGTCCCATCTTTCCCATAATTTTCATATCCGAAATAGTGTGAAAAGGCAGCCTCGCTCCAGAGATATAAAGGATCAATCTCCCCCCAAATATTCCGTCCAGGTTAGTAACCCACAAATAGGGATGGCAACGGGGCGGGTTTGGAACGGGTTTCCCTAAGTCCTGCCCCGCCCCTTATAATTTTTGTCAAGTCCATACCCGCCCCGAGACCCTCGACGGGTTGAATTTTCATGTCCAGCCCCGTCTCGTTGGGAAATACTATGCCCCCGTGCCCACCCCGCTAACAAATTTTTTTCTCTCACTTTTTGGAACTTAAGCTCCTGCTATTTGAATGTGGAAAGCCTGGGAATGGCACAACATAAATGAAATTATGTATTCCAACAAAAATAAAAAAAATAACATGAATATAACATAATTCGGATAACATAATAAACAAAAATAAAAGTTTAATACAACCAAATCACAAAAAATTCTAAGCTCCAACTTCCACCATAACCAAAACAAATGCAAATTTAATACCAAGTTTACATATATATATATATATATATATATATATATATATATATATATATATATATAATATAATATAATTATATGCTTAACGGGGCGGGACCCCTAGGATATGTATACTGAACCCTTACCCGCCCCGTGACCCGCGATGGGTACAAAATTTGTATTCATGCCCGCCCCAACGGTATAAAAAGTGTTTCCATATCCGTTATTAATGGGGCGGGACGGGACGGGGCGGGGCCCCGGCGGGGCGGTAAAAATTGACATCCCTACCCACAAACAGCAAAAATAGAAATTTCGATCTCCAGAAATGTAATTTTACACAATATACAGTAAGACACAAAAGTAAAGTAATTGGGAAAGGCAAGCAAAATGAATAAGAGAAGATTGTCCTCAAGAATGAAACTCCAGTGTCACTTTGAAGCTATCTTTCCCTGATTCTTTCATATTTTCTCTCACTGCTCAGAAAGTACACAAGTATTTGTTCAAAGTTAAATGTTACATTATACAGTAAAGAATAAATTATGGCAGGAACCTTTTCTTATCTCTCTTGGATCTATCATCACAAGGTGGTCCGAGAAGGATGATGCAATAGTTATAACTAACAACGAAGGGAAAAACTTTGGACTTCATTAAGTGGTAACCAAGTCACGAGGGAATAGCACGAGGGGGCTTACGTTTTTGAAGGTAGCTTAACGCCAGCCCCTCTCAGGGACAAAGTAGGGCCTCTGACTGAGCTCGCTCGACTCACAAGATTTGAATCGAGAAATATAACTATGACAGTAATGTCATCGTGGAAATGCCTGCGGACTCCCCGGTCAATTTTATTCAAATCAGAGTACCTCATTTCCCTTTTCTTAGCTGCTTCATGCAGGGCAGCTTTCACTAGCCTCCTAGCACTTCCCTGCATGACGAAAAACAAGTAAATATCAGTTTACTCTCTTTTTTTCCCCCCTTCTCGGTTCCTTTTTCTCTTGCATATATGACGTTGAGGTTCCAACAACTCAGGTGTGTCGATGACCTCTATCCCATCATACATTTTCAATGGTCCAATGCGTACATTTCATATGATTCTCGTTCATACCTCACCATAGCAAAATGTGGAAGGAAACTTTTGCTACAGATGATAAATACATTCTGAGCTTCAGAAAGACAAAGAAAAAAATAAAATACAGATAAACATATAATCATTTGCTTATGCTACCACAAAGATATAAAAAATGTGGAGAATGGTCAAATTTTCAGTACTTGAATAATTCAAATGAAGGTTAATGCCAGTCTCATTCATTATTAAAAGCGCACAACCATGCATTGCATCAACAAAAATCAAATAGAGAAGCATGAAATAAGAATTATGCAACAAATATCTACCCTAGGGAAATAAAAAATTTACGTACCATACATATATCACAAAAGTCAGAATATTTAAGTGATAACCAAAAGAAGGAAAATGAATAGCATAATTTATACTGTCAACCTCTTTAACATACACTGAAATATTGATATTAGTGAAAAATGGTGAGAAGCCAATATCTGTTCATTAATGCATAATTTAGTGCTGAGATTAACATCTTACACTGTGAGGGTGTTTTTGTACTAGATCTACTGCTTCCTGATTGCTAAGGTGCTCCCACAGCCCATCAGATGCAAATATTAGAAATCGATCATGTGGTTGGAGTTCATTGACAGAAATTGAAGGTTCAGAGCTCAACAACGGTCTTTTAAAAGGTTCACGAAGACGAAACTTAGCATACAAAGGCTCCCTGTTAAATTCAGCCTTTTTTAGATATACATCACCAATAGATCTAGAAACCTGCAAGACCATTAATCCAAAAGAGAAGACACACTTAATATGTCATGATAAATCATGCCACAAAGTTTAGAAGCACATGACAAAATAAATTCTATGAGTTCCTATTCCTCGTCAAAGATATATAAAATCATAAATAACAATCAGAGAAACTAAAACTAATCCGAAAATTTTCTTCCCATTTGGATTAATTGATCCATCCTTGAATATCCCGAATTCAAAATTACAAAAACCATATGTAGAGCCGGCATGACAAGAAATTGTCTTGGCAACATATAATCGAGACTCCATTTTAAAAAATATCACATGACATGATAAAGATCACATTTTGAAAGCTTTGCCCCTAGAAAACGAAAGGATCCTTGGCCACAAAGACAGTTACATTTAATTATTCTGGGTAAACTAGGACTATGGTACACAGTGTCTAAAACTTCGGAAGTGGCGCTTGTACAAAAACTGAACCAATGAGCGACGCAAGTGCAGTGAGATTAGAATTCCTTGATGAATCATAATTTGTCCTTTTTTACTCGGCAAAGAATGATGTATGATACAGTAGAAATAATACGCCTCAGATATTGCACAACTTGGAGAGAATTTTTGACCTAAAATACAACATATATTCAAAATTTTCAAGGATGTTAATAAATTGAAGAAGTTACAACAGACTGAGGTTGAGAAAAAAAAAATCGTGTGCCACATCTGTTTCAGTTTAGAGAAGTAAATATATATTTTACCAAAGGTGTCAAAAAGGAGGCACAGCTCATATCCACACATGATGCGAACAGAAATAAATATTTTTTTAAGAAAACAATTCAACAAAAATCTGAAAGACTCAATGGATAAGTACTCCACCCTTCCTTGTTACCCAGCTTTTAAGGCACCAAAAAGACTACTCTTTACTCTATGGGCTCCTCAACGTTTTTGAAATTTAACTTTTCCTCCCCACCTCCCACTGCCACCTCAAGCAAAGAGGGGCAGCACGCAAGCCTTCAAATTTCCTCCTCCCTACTCTACTACCTCCCACAACTCCGATAACAAAGGCGATACACTAGACCTAGGAAATACCCATGCCATTCAGACTAATGCCAAAAAAGAAACCGAAGGGCTGCATAGTGCTGCAGAGAATAAGATTATCAACCACAATTAAGGGTAACATGCCTGCTCTTCACTAAATTATTAATCATAAAGATCCTGACATGATCCATCGACTCACTGGCCCCTTTAGACATACCAGCTCAAACTCAAATCATGAACTAACCTTCGGAACCTAACATCCCAAGCCAGCCCGCTTGTGGTATGTCAACTACAGTCCACCTAAATTGCATCCTTATTCACTCGATTCTGTGCAAGTTAGGATTAGATTCCTTTTAACAACATTCCCACACTTGTCGCACCACCTATCACTTTCCACACTAAGACAGACATTTTTGAGAATTTCATCCCAACATATTGTCTCATTTTGAATCAAGTCATGTGGATGTCACCAAACACAAACCATAACACAGAACTCCAGAACACATTATCACGACTACTAGGGAATGGGTTTATACAAATCGTACTTTCTGTTTAATGCAATATAGTAATATATTTTTCTGACTCAGAGACCATAACATTTTCCCTTATATCCTATACTGAAACTATTCTTACCTTTGTCCCTCAACTTGAACCAAATAGAACTTCAACACCAAGTGCCACTTGGAGCTACTTCCCCATTTGTATTTAAATGAAACAAGTGCTAGTGTATCCATCATTTGACAATTTAATTTTCCTTGAATTAACAAATCCATACCACATTCAATAAACATGTGTGTGATTGCTATAAAATAAAGTACAAATGGCCTAAAATCCTATAAAATAAAGCACAAATGGCCTAATAGGCTAATAGTTGATTTATGTAATTTGTTCCTTTATTGATAACTACCTCTTCCAGTCCCAACTCCCCACCTAGAGATGGCAAAATGATCCACCCCCATTTGGGGGATGCTTAATCGGGTTCGGCAAATTTGGGAGGAGGGAGTAAAAAACTGCACGGATTTGGGGTAGGGAGCCAACCCCCACCCCCATTTATGCTGCAAAATTACTACCATATAGTACTTTATTAAATATACTAAAATACCTTTTACTAACCTAAACCCTAATTCTACTCTTACCTCATTTTTGTTTGATGGATTATTTCATGAACCATGAATATATTATTTGATTTGCTTGGTAAAATTGCTATGTATTTCTCTATTTATGTGATGTTTGTGAACTAGAAAGTATGGATGTTAAGTATGAACATTTATTTACTTGTGAAGATTACATTAATATATTAAGCTTGCTATATATATATATAGGTCTATAGATGCTAAAAAAAATTGAATTAGTGGGAATTTAAAGGGGGTGGGGCGGGCTGCCAAGGGAATTTAAATGGGAGTGGGGTATGGGATCCATCGCTAAATGGTTTTCGTGAGGATGGAGATTGCTTTGCTAAATGGGGACGGGGATGGGGAAAGGGCTCCTAGTGGCCAGTATACTCAACTATGATAGATTTTCAAAATAGAGAGGGAAAGGAAGAAAGGGGAAGAAAACAGAAGTACCCAAAATAAATAAATAATATTTGAACTAACCCTTTACTCGTGGCATCCACCTGGACTAGTTCAAACCTAAGTCGCACAGCTCGAGAGTGAGTAAAAGAGCGGAAGTGAGAAAGCAACAAGATGAGCAGGCATGTCTCCAGAGCGCCACATATGCTAAAGGCCATTATTGATGCAATAATAAAAATCTAATCTCATAAGTCATAATAATAGGGAAAGGCGCATGAGCTACAACTTACAAGTAATGTATTATTTCTTCTATGTTAGGAATCACAAAATATTAGTAATAATTTAAAATAAAAAAGTTGTATTACATTGTTTTTGTTTTTAAGGAATGCAAATCAAGAAATCTATAAATTTATTTTACATCCTTCAAGATATGTTGTTTAAAGTTTTATACATGAAAAGATTCCTTTAAGAAATTCTAAACTAGTTAGTCTCTTAACTAAATAAAGTAAAACTAACAAGTGTATATATATCACAAACTTAATAGTTTAAGACTAAAGCAGTTTTTTAAGAACTCGTTCGAATGTCCCCTTATAACTAGGACACTTATCAAGTAAATAACAAAAACAAACTAATTAATATGGCAAGAGTTTGTTATCCTTACTTAATATTGTAGGTTCATTCTTGGTTGTGCACCTTTCTAGCAGTTTTCATTCAGTATTAGGTATATTTTGGTTTACTGTTGTCTAAGTTAAATGACATGTGATTATCCATCATTCAAAGAATGATAAATCATTATGAATTCAAGGATTCACAACTTGAATTCGGGAATTGGGAAATAATTTGTACTTACAGCGCCATAAATGTGGAATCTTTGTTAGGCATTTTATATATCAGATCAATGTCATTGAAGCTCTGAACGGCTCTTTAAAGGACTTGTAATTCCTATCAATTTCTTGATCAGCCAATAAAAGAAGAAAGCAAGAAAGACTAACAAAAGGTAGAAGTGAGTGTAGAACCAGGAATCCTTCCACTCTTCCTTCAACCTTCAGTTGGCTAGCTACAAGCTCCAATTAGAATAACATTTGCTCACTGTGAACACCAAAAATCAGCTAAGGCCTAAATAATCATATTATACTAGAAACTTCAAATTAAAAGGATTACTAATCCTTATCCACTACGAGACACTCTCTTTCTTTTATAAAAGTAAACCGCTAAATTCTTTGATCTCTTAGTAATAAAGCATTCTGATTTAAAATTTACACCATAGATTAGCATAACAGATAAAAATAACCTATGTTCAATTAGACATTCTGCTACCATTACTCATGCAAACAACATACCTGTATCAAGCCCTTTACACGCCAAACATTATGTTTTAGAACAACAATATCTGGGTCATCCGGGTGCAAAGAATGCAATTCCTGTCTGACAGACTCTATGCTCGCATTATGCTCTGCTGAAAGCTGGATGGCAAGCACCTCCCCAGTTGCCTTGACAAGCCTCCCCAAAACAGCACGAGAATCGCCAAGGTTGGCTATGTAAAGGGTCCCACCACAGATCACACCGACTAGGCAGCAAGATCCAACAGCTGCAATTTGGGGTTTCACAGGAAATTGTTTACTAACAAGAGAGAGAAACCCCTCTTCTGTTGCTTGAAAAGCTTTCCGTATTGCATCCACTGACATGGACTGTTCCTCCGAGGTGAACCCTGCAAATTTCATTTGCAACTGAACCGTCAGTGATCAAAACACAGATTTTATATCACCGCCAAAGCACCACCTCCAAATGAATATATGAATAACAATAACAGCCACCGGTATGCATAAAAAAATATAGCAATTCTTGGAATTCTTAGTTATAATGAAAACTAAAAAATGCAGAACTTTACAAAACATTCTATTGTCAGGAAGTTACAAATTCAGTTCTAGTTCACTTACTCTTGAGATGCTGAAAAAGGTGGTCATTGATGTAGCGCGATGTCTCGGGGCCACCATGACCATCATATATTCCAACAAAGGTTCCATACGGACCAGAATCGAGCAAGCTTAACGAGCCGGATTCAATCTGGCTCTGGTCCTCAAGCAGATTGTTGGCCTGGACAACAGCCATTGAGAATTCACCAGTCAAATGCTGTCCACTGTCTTTGTACCAAAGGAGCCCATCTTGCCGCCCAGCTGTGTCGGAACCCTTGTGCACATATCGGTCTGATGCCGGCCGCCAGCAGGCTTTCAGGAATTTTATCAACTTTGATAACATCCCTCATCTCACCCAAGCCTACCTTCAATTCCTCAACATCCCAAATGGATGCAAAGACCACTCCAATCAAAAAAATCCACCAGCCTTCTTCACTGCAAACCAAATAATAACTATAATAACAAGTAAAAAGAAAAAAAAGATTAAACTAACAACCACAATATTTAGATGATTGGATCAAATCATTGATGAAATATATTAGCTTTCTAACCAAATTTAGCTATATTTTTCTTCTTAAATGAGAACAAAACTGTTTCTTATCTTGAACCCATCTCTATTTCGACTATAAAAGAGAAGAATTATAACCCATATCTTAACAATCCCTAAAGTTTGAAAGAAAACATCATAAACAACAAAGATTTCTGGCTAAAAGCAAAGGTTATACACACTTGAATCAGACAACTACTTGGGTCACACACACCCAATACAAGGTGGATTTTAAATGCCGAAACAGAAAGCAACAAAGAAGATATAAATTTGAAAAACAACATCAATAATCACCTGAATTCACAGTAGGAGAGGAGGCATTCACAGTATGATATACACGTTTTTCTTGTGTTTCTGGTCAGCTACTGAACAATATCAAATGGATACGGTGGAGATCTGACAGAAATAGAGCAACCCATGTGGCTATGAAAGCGTTAGATCTGTAGATCCTTCAAATCACACTCTATACACAAATACATACATACATATTATCATATATATAAATACACACCCGGTTTATTTGATTGAAGGTGTCTATGTCTTCTCTCTCCTCTAGGTTTCCTTGTGGGTGATTTTGAGAGAGAAGATGAATAAAAGATAAAGGTCATTGAAGGGTAAGAAGGGAGGAGGGAGTTTTCACGATTAGTGTGTTCGATTGATCAAAGTAGTGGAAAACTCTATCTCCCCTCTCTCTCTCTCTCCAAACAGACCCTTTTAAAGAAAGTGAACAATTCGATGGCTGAAAGCCAGCAATGCCCAAAATGAGTAATCATGGGCTCCACATACATTTCAATTAAAAATACAGTTATATATATATATATATATTGGGCTGCACATACATTTCAATTAAAAATACAGTTTTATATATATATTATTATGTATTTTTCTTTAAATATATGTGTATATAATAATATAGTACACACAAGGTGATGAACAATGATCATGCACTTTGAAGGATCACACAAGAATCGTTTGGCGTTGCTGATGATTAAAAAAAAAAAACATTTTTGTCAGTAAAATTGTAATACATTATAGTCTTTTTTACCATTAAAATAATTTTTAGTCTGTTTGATAATAATATTTTTTTAAACACTTTATAACTAATTTTACAATAATGTCCTTTAAAAAAAATGTATTTTTTTTTTTTTCAAATGTTACAATACTTGATAATAACTTAACAAAAGAATAATAAACTTACTCAGGAGAAAATAGTTATCTAAAATATAGAAGCTTTAATATCTGCACTTGTAAAAGTTAGAAATTTTAACTTCATTCAAAAGGTCTACTAAGTTAAAATTGATAATTAGAAAAGTGTTTTTAATGATTATCAAATACATTTAAAATAAATAAATAAAGAAAAGTGTTTTTAAGTGGTTCAACAACCATCTCAAAAGAGCTCTTAATAGTTTAGATTTTAAGTGACACAATTAAACATTTAAAATTTAAAAAGATATTAAAAAATATTTTTAATTTCCATTTTTTAAAAATTAACACTTAAAATTCAGCTTTTAAAATTTTTCGTACTTAATGTTTAGTTTTTTCACGGACCTAAAACTATTCATGAGATAAATATGATAACATATAATATATAATATAACATACATACATGCAAAAATAATATGTATATTATATTCAATCTCTTATTGGTAGCAAAACATGTTCATTCTTTCAAAATAACCAAAAGAAAAAATAAAAATTTGAGCTTATACAAAGTCATACAGTATTTTAGAAACATGTTATGTTTCATAGAGTTTGAAAAATAAATTCTAAACCACTTTGATTTAGAAAATAAGATTTAAAAAATGAATTGACAATAATTTGACACTATAATTATAAAAGAGTAGAGAAAATTCACAAAAATGAATGTATTGGTCCAATGTTACGGTTTTCATTTATATTTTGTCATTCTTCTAACCAAGTAAAGAAATCAAATAGTAATTTTTATTCAAGGATTTAAAGTCTCAAAATTATTTTACTGACATCAGCATATATAACTTTATTTTTGAAATTTGGCAACAAAAGAAAAAAATTGCATAACCAAATGTTATTTAAATAACTAATAATAATAACTATTTAAACTTATATAGTTTAAGCAACATTTAACCTCTCATTGACATAGATTATTCACCAACTAAAAAGTTTTGTAGTGGAACATTGTGTTGCTTTGATTTTACATCAAAATCTTCTTTTTATGTCGTTGATGTTAGTAAAATTTAATTAAAAAAGAATCCACTCAAAAAAAAGTTGCTTGCTTTTAGTATTTTCTAGAAAGTGTTTTCATGCAATTTGAAGAAAGAAGATTTATTTTACTGACATTGTACAAAGCAACACGTTGTACCTAAAAATATTTGTCCATATTTTTGCATTCTCTATTCCAATTTTTACCCATCTAATTTTTTTTTTTAGACGTTCTATGCCCACATGGAGTCTCAACACCCGACCTTTCTTTTAGAGAGAAGGGCTTGCCGGAAGATTTTGTACCAACTGAGCTATTGCAATTTTGATAAAAGAAACAAAATACACCCGTGACCCGACCTCTCCTTTAGAGAGGAGGGCTTGTTGGAAGGTTTTGTACCGAGCTATTACAATTTTGATAAAAGAAACAAATACACCCGTGACCCCACCTCTCCTTTAAAGAGGAGGGCTGGCTGGGAGGTCTTGTACCAATCGGGCTATTGCCATTTTGATAAAAGAAACAAAGTTAAGTGGCTGTTGGGATTCGTCACCACGGCCGCAACATGAAATTCTTACCACTAAACTACAACCACATTGTTTCTTACACATCTAATTTTGATTTAACATATATTTTTGTGGCAAAATCCTAACAACGATGTTTGTAGAGTAAAATATTCATGCAATTAAAGAGCTAATCACACAATCAACGCTAGATATATGATCCACTCAAACGAATGCACCGAAGTAATGTGATCCATTATGAAAAAGATGAAGAATTATAATACAGAATTTCTTACTGTGATCCACTCAATGGATTACTGTTACGTTTACGGACTGCACCGAACAATTTCATTATAGAGAAGATGAATAATTACAATAGAGAATTTCCTCTTAATCTCTGTCTAGATCTTTCTAGGATTGGTACAAAACCTATTATATATAAGAAAACAACATGCTGCACAAAATTTTGAACTTTTTGAAGAGTCTAAAACAAATAAAAAAACTAATTCCCCAACTTGTAAGGAAAATATGTATATATATTTTTTACAGTAAGAAAGTCAAATTAAAAGTTAGAGATATGAAAATTTGAGGTCCGGCTTTCAAAGACAATAGGAAACAATTCAATAGTTGGGCTACAAAGACATTCACAATTAAATATCATGTTTCTAAATTATGCTACTAAAAATTAATTTAAAATTTTAAGTACATAGTTGTGAGGACCTTGTGGGCGGGTGTGTCGTGGGCGGGTGCGAGAGATATTGACAGGCTACCACACTGGCGAGTTACGGATGCACAGTCTCACATCATCTAGATAGAGGAAAGGTGAAATGCTTATATGTAAGTGTGTCATCTCCAATTGGTATGAGGCATTTTAGGGTAAAGTTTAAGAGCAAGACCGTACGGGTTCAGACCCAAAGCGGACAATATTATACTATGTGGTGGAGTGGATCGTTACAAATGGTATCAGAGCCTGACTCAGCCGGAAGTGTACCGACGGGGACATCGGATCTCCAAGGGGGTGGATTATGAGGACCCTGTGGGCAGGTGTGCCATGGGCGAGTGCGAGAGACACTGACATGCTACCACACTGACGAACTGGGTAGAGGAAAGGTGAAGTACTTATATGTAAGTATGTCATCTCCAATTGGCATGAGGCATTTTGGGGTGAAGCCCAAAAGTCAAACCGTGCAGACTCGGGTTCAAAGCGGACAATATCATACCACGTGGTAGAGTGGGTCGTTACAATAGTGATTAACACTTGAATTTCCAAAATAAAAATTAAAAATTTCTTAATTTACAAGTACCACTTAACTCTTAAAAAATTTGACACTTTCGTTCTTTTTTAATTTTATCAAATAGTGCCTTAATAATGGCTCTTCTACAAAATGAATACTGAAAATCTTTTTAAATTTTTTTTTTTTTTTGGTGCACATTTTAAATATCCAACAAAATGAACAGCCATCAAGGTTTAATGGCTATTCATTTTTTGTAGAATAGCCATTTGAATTCATTAGTAGAAAAAGTTCGGGTGCACATTTTTTAAATACCCCACAAATTGAATAGTGAAAATTCTTTTTTTTTAATGCTTAATCTACTTCGATTGAATTCATCCGTGAAAAAAGTTCACCGCACTTTTTAAATATCCCACAAAATGAATACTGAAAATCTGTTTTTTTCCTTAATGCTTAATCTACTTGGATTGAATTCATCCGTGAAAAATTAATGGCTATTCATTTTTTGTAGAATAGCCATTTGAATTCATTCATAGAAAAAGTTCGGGTGCACATTTTTTACATACCCCACAAAATGAATAGTGAAAATTCTTTTTTTTTTTTTTTTTTTTTTTTTTTTAATGCTTAATCTACTTAGATTGAATTCATCGGTGAAAAAAGTTCAACGCACTTTTTAAATATCCCACAAAATGAATAGTGAAAATCTTTTTTTTTTCCCTTAATGCTTAATCTACTTAGCTTGAATTCATCCGTGAAAAAAGTTCAACGTACCTTTTAAATATCCCACAAAATGAATAGTGAAAATCCATTTTTTGATTCTTAATCTACTTAGAGATAGATAGAATCAGTAAATATCCCTGAATAGTAAAAACCCACTTTTTGATGCTTAATCTACTTAGATTAGATTCATTCATGCGAAAAGTTAGAGCCCACCTTTTGAATATCCCACAAAGTAAACTTTGCATTTCACCAAGTAATCATGCCTTCAAATGCAAGGGTGTTACAAGAAAATATTTGTACCATATCGAATTCGGATAAAAAAATGATTAGGTAAAATTAGGTAAGTATGCAGTACTATCGAATAACTTGAGTATCCTTAATCCGGTATCACGCCAAGCGTCCGGCCTAGAAGGCGTCCAAGTGAGTCACCTCAAGTAGGGAAGGTGACTAGATAACTTGAACTTTTAGATAAATAGACAAGGGTCCACCCATTATAATAAATCACTAAAAAATGAAAACATCTATTAATTTTGAAAAACAAATTATCATAAAAGATTCATAATTAATTCTGTATGTGTGCGGATGGTTACTTAGTTCAGTGAATCTGCATTAATGTTTTTAATACTAGATATGATTTTTTTTTAAATATTTAAACAATGTTTTTATAATCTCTTGTCATGGCTAGTAGGGATGACACAAAACGCCAATGTGTGGTGTGATTTTTTTATTTTACTTTTATATATTTTTTGTAAATGTAGTTGAACTTTTAAAGATTATTTAATTTGAATGGTGAATTTAATATGAATTTTAGCAAAACATGCTTATTAATGTTTATCTTTCACTATTTTACTAACACAAATGATCAAGGCATATCATTGTCTCAATGTTGTATGAATGCCACAAAATTAAAAAAAAAAATCTAGATTGAAAAAGTCAAAACTAAATTTATTAATATATTTTCATAATTCAACTTTAAAATAGAGATTTAATTTGGCTAAAGTTAAATGGATCCACTTTGAACCAATCCAAAAAATGAGAAAAAAAAATATATATATATATAATAAACAAGGTCAAAAACTTATCATTAAAGTGGAATACTTATATCTAGATAACAATTCAAAGTAAGATATTATAGATTTGTTGTATCTAAAGGTACATCTATGACCATATAGCATTTACACAACATCCCACTTGCCAAAGCTTAAAATTGAAAACAATAATAATAATAACAACAATTAAAACATGATTGAAATTGGAAAATAATTCACATCCAAGTAACATACCACCATGACACCATAACTTGCTTTTTTAAGCATTTGAATATCAACATGACCACTATATGATCCAAAATTTCTTCAACATTAATTTCTCTCTCTCAAACATGGATTTTCCTTTTCTTTTTATTTTCTTTTTGCCAATTTGGGATTTTTTTTTTTCTACACTAGATTTAAGCACATGGGTTATGTCAAATTATTGTTTGGCTGCCTTG
Source organism: Cornus florida (assembly GCF_030987335.1). NCBI lineage: Eukaryota > Viridiplantae > Streptophyta > Magnoliopsida > Cornales > Cornaceae > Cornus > Cornus florida. The sequence continues at coordinate 15,604,230 of NW_026775577.1, forward strand.
CTAGATGTGGAAAGGAAAGGAACCACAAATTAAAAGAAAGAAGTGTAAAATATATAATATACATACATGACATATATCAAAATGCGAGTTCACATTGGTAAAGTAATTTTACAATTATTTTAACCCTACCCTACCTATAAATCAGCCAAACATCACAGTCACCCTTCCCTCTCTTTCTTTTCTTCCTTTCTTTTTTCCTTTTTCCTTTTTCCTTCTCTCTCTTCCATCGTCACTTTAGGAGTTAATTTGTTTTCTCTAGTATAATCACTTTACTTTGATGATTATTGAAAAAAAAAAAAAAAGTGATTATAAACAAATGATTTTGATTGGATAATTGTGATCCACTTTATCACTAGGCACTAAAAGTGATTTTGTAGAAATAATTGGAAAAAGAGCATCACTTAACAATTGCTAATATTCACATTGTGTTTACTTTTGAATTGGAAAAAAACTGCATAATGTCATTTTCATAGGAAAATAAATTTAGCGTAACACTCCACGGTTGAGATAATGCATACACATGCAATTTCAACATCAACATAGTCAATTATGATTAGTAACATCTAATCAATTGTGCAATGACTAATGGACGGTTTACACTCGCACAATGCATTTCACGTGGAAAAAAATAAAATCTTATATCGCGCCTGATTGAAAAATAAGTATATAATGTATTTTTTTTTGTCGCATATAATCGTGATAGATAATTTTAGTCAAATAATTATAGGTCAATTGGTACCTAAAACACGTTAATATATAATTGTGATAGATTATATATATTGCAGATGAGTAATATAACAATGTATATAATATTAGCAAGAGGCATATCTACACATTTTAATAGAACTTGTTGAATTAATAGTGCTCCCTAGTCCCTCCAATTGGTTTTTAATACATGGGAAGAAAAAAAAGGATGAATATGAGATTGATTCTTAATTGTCTCATCAATGTTTCAACATTTCTATAGTTCTCCAAATAAATTCATTAGTTTATTGGACTAATTATCAAAACATTGACATATAAAAAATTAATGGTTAGTGCAACATGCATGGTTCATTGGACCATTGGGTGTGATCATCTTCTTTCTTTTTTTATTTTTTAATGAGGCAGGTGCATTGTTGGAGTTTTTCAAAAGGTCCATCAATTACTTTGACATACACAACTAAATATGAACACAATTACACAAGCACTATAGTTCAACACATCAACTTGGTATATATTTGATATTCGTAATGGAGTCCATTCTTTAACACCTTCAACTTTTGAAACAATTAGTAATTTTACATGACATTTGAAAATTAAGATCTTTTTGTAATCTCAATAGCATTGGAAAGTTGACCAAACTCATATATAACAATATTGTTATTATTCCAGTAGATTCGATGTAATAAGCAGGGACAGACTTAGGAAATTGGGTAAAAGGGGCAAAAGTGATTTTTTATGTTTTTTAAAAATTTCATGGGATGGTAATAATATACCAAATTGTGCCAAAAGATTCGAATTCTGATTGATACAAAATTGTGCCAAAAGATTCGAACTCTGATTGACAAATAAGCACATATTTATCTATGACTTTGCATATGTAAAATAAACCAAAATTCAATTTGACTAGTTATTACTAGGGAATCATGCACTACGTGTGTGGACAAATAAGCACATATTTATCTATGACTTTGCATGTGTAAAATAAACCAAAATTCAATTTGACTAGTTATTACTAGGGAATCATGCACTCTGTGTGTGTGTGTGTGTGTTTTGTGTGTGTGTTTTGTGTGTGGTGACAGTTGTACTTTTTCAACCGTGTCTCAGTTCTTTCTGTTTTAATAGGAAAAGAAGAAAAATGATGTGAACACTCAAAATTCCCAGAGTAACAAGCCCTCTCCACCAAAGTATGAAGCAATTCCTTGAAAAGATTGCATAATTATTGTATACATTGAATAATATTTTTCATTTGAAATTAACAAAAGCCCTCCTTTGGTAAGTTGAAAAAAGTTGATTCGACTTTAGTGATTGCAAGTGTGGAATCACTAGTGTCAATTACACCAATTTGCATTCTGTGATGGACTAAAAAGCCCAACTTGAAAAGTCAAAATTGCAGTCTTTGTTACTGGGTGTGTGCGCGCGCGCGCTGTGGCATAGTCAACTAAATGGCCTCTTTTTTCTAATCCATGCTATTGGCATTGCCTTTCCAGTTTGCACTCATGAGGTGTTTAAATTCTACTTGTGGCTTAGTTTGGATAAGCTTTTCTATTACAGTGAGAACTCGTGGGGCTCAAGAATTGCGCAATTTTGGTAAGGGTTTATTTATTATTAATTTTTTTTTTTTTTCATGGTAAAAATGTTAGGAATTAATAGTCAAAGGGTGCAAACTCGAACACGAACTCCCAAATAGGGGAAGCAACTTAATCACTCGAGTAACACGGTACTTATATATAAGAACTTGTCGAGTCCATGAAAAAAATGAGGTTTGTAACCCTCTAATTCCAAATGAGTGCCTGCTGAATTGTTTCAACTTTACCAAATTATTAAATTTCGTTTAGTGTTGCAATTCCTTGAGCTGATTTGAATTGTGTGTGTAGTCGTAAGGAGATAGCTTAACGACAAAAACCCTCACCTCAATTTTAGTGGTAGTTTAAATCCCTTTGGGTCATCTCATGAAATGTTTCCGACAATCACCCACATGCACGGAGATTGTATGTGTTTGCTGGCAAATAGTGGGGTACTTTAAGAGGCGAGACAAAATTTTACAAACAAAATAAAGTAAATTTGTAGAATCACACAAGTGGTAAGACAAATATAAAAGATTGTGCTAAATCTCATTAGCCATAGTGACAATCTTAACAAAAAAGAAAGGAGACCGATCATATGGTATTTTGATTTTATCTTTTTATCAAAATAAGGGCAAAATTGATATTAAATGAGTTCCATTAAGCATTGCATTCATCTCCTTTCATTTCCTCTCATGTTTTGGAGATAGCAAAATTACTCATTCGCCTAATTTGTATCCCTCCATTTTCTCTCATTTTTGGATTAATAGCAAAACTACAAATGATATGTAATTTGTACCCTCCATTTCCACCCATTTTTAGAACAATAGCAAAACTATTCAGTCGTGCATTCTTTGTATCCCTCCATTTCCTTCCAAAATTTTATAATAAACATAATATACCATTTCTCTACATAAATTTTCTCTCTTTTTCCTTCCATTTCTCTGGAACCAAACCAACTGGACCTTTGTATTCGGTTTCAAGTCACCACTTGCCTTATGGATGTTGAAAATTAAGCTCTTTGACATTTAAGCCTTTATTTGATGGGTTTGACTTTGTAAGTGATACAGTAATATTATTAAAATAGGTAAATAAATAGTCCTCTTTATTTGATGGGTTTGACTTTGTAAGTGATACAGTAATATTATTAAAATAGGTAAATAAATACTTAAATAGTCCTATTTATTTGATGGGTTTGACTTTGTAATTAAATAGTAATATTATTAAAATAGGTGGCGATAAATGAATTAGATTGTAATTTTCTGATTGATATGCAAAAGAAAATGTCAAAAATGATGTATAATGCTTCATGGTAAACATCAAATCTATTCAAATATTATATCAACTTTAAAAATTTAAGTTGTAAAATAAATTGTTATTTTATTCATTTACTTCGTTTTATATGTGGTAAACATCAAATTTATTCAAATTTTATATCCGACTTTAAAAGTTTAAGTTGTAAAATAGATTGTTATTTTATTCATTTACTTCGTTTTACATGTGTTATATATTTTCTGATTCTTCGTTATAGTAAGCTAACACATTTATCTATTATAATTATACGATGAGACTCAAACACCATGCCAAAACAAAGTAAGGACTATTTATTGAAAAATAAAGACATCAATGGCCTGCATAGTCGAAATAAGGACTATATATTGAAATTTGATAAAATGGTCAGTGATTATTGGAAAATATATGGCATGTTATTGACTAAATAGAAATTTGATTTAGTGGGCCAATCATAATATGATAATTTCACCAAATGTGTGTGCATGTATATATTGTCATGTTACTGAAATTTGACGAAGGTTTGATATGGGCCTCTCAAAATTATTTGGACAGGTCTGAAACTAAAATATGGGCACACCCACTTTGGAAGTTGGGCCTTCTACTAACTAGATCATCAGGTAATGCCCGACAAGTTTGCTTAGCTTAAGGTTTTCGTAACGTGAATTTGGTTTGGAGTTGTGTTTTTCAACCTGCTTTGGTATTATTATTATTATTATTATTTTTTCTTTCCCTTGAAGGATGGTGGTATAGGGACTCTTAGAGGACTCATAATTCACCACCGAACACGTGTAACAATTATAAGACCTTGAACTGATTTGATCTAATCTGATCATCAGTCTTAAACATTGATTTACTCCTTCCTTTTATTGATCCATATAAGTTGATTACTTCTTTATTTAACACAACCCAAATATTAATTCCAAAAATTAATGCAGCTATTAAATTAGAAATATTAGGATCAACACCTATTCATGCTAAAATATGATCAATAATTATTGATCATCAATAATGCATCATATGGTACATTTTATTTTCTTTTCTTTTTTCTGTTTTTGAGGAAAAAGAAAAAGATTACTCGCGCCAAGTGCATGAACAATAATTATTTCTTTTAACCATCACAACTTTTACGATTAAACGTCTCACCACGCTGCTAATTAACGTGATAGTTCATGAAATCACGTGTCGAAAAAGAAAAAAGAAAAACTTTCAAAAAGTTTTAATTATATATATATATATATATATATATATATATATAATATAAGAATAAACGGGGTTATAAGGAAAAATTCAATCATGGAACAGGGAACTTACTAGGACCAAATGAAATATAGGCAGGATGAGAAACACAGTAAAAACAGGACATCAAACCTATAACCATTCTCAGCCAAACAAATACTCTCTCTCCTTCACTCCAACAACTCCTCAGTAATTTTTCACTTGCTTCTCTCTTTTCTATCACATTTTTGTGGCTGATCTTCAAATTCAACTAGTATTTTTTTTACTCTTTTACTTTGTTACCATATATATGAATTGTGGCCTAAACAAATAGAGACTTCAAAATATTACTACTAATTTATTTCTTCATACGAATTCTAGCCATGAAAAGCAACCTTGTTGACACAGGTCTAGAGACAACCAAGCTAGGGTTTGCTAGCAATGACCTCCCTGTCGTTTGTCCAAAGCCTCGTCGTCTCGGTTCTGCCATACCCGAATTCCTCAAGCCCCTCAGATGTAGCAAACACAGGTTTGTTTGTTCTGTCATTCATTTTTCGCGTCATTGAACGCTGACATGTAGGTAACTTATGCTTGAAATTTTAATCACTAAAAAAACTTTCATTTTCTAACAGTGTCACCAGCCAGCCGAAAATTGATGGAAGGAGTGGAATTCTCAACATGATTTCTGAAAAGGTTTTCGATAAAAGTTGATACATTTTTTTTGTTAACGAGTTCTGATTAATGGCCATGACTAGAAATGATTCCATGGATATTTACTGTGAATGCTTAATGCAGGCCATTGATGGACGAGAATCTACCTGCACCGGGTGCTCACCATCGTGTTACTATGGTTCCCCTCCCCGTAGAGCAGAGAACCCGTTGGTTCACGACGTACAATTCCTCCATCAGATGGAGCTTTTTTCACCATTAACGCGAACAAAGCTGTCTGATAAATTCGGCTTTACCTCTGCCCCTCCAATATGAGCTCCAGCAATGGCGAAATAAGCTAATTTTTGAGGGTTTTTTTTTTTGGGAAAATTACATATAAATGGAGTTAAAGTTCCATATTTACTTAGAGACTGAGTCAAAGTTTCATATTTCTCTAAAATGGATTGCTGAGGTGGCACATGGTTTTTTACTGTTTAGAAAATTGTGGTGCCTAAAATGCCCTTCCCTAACAAAAAAGTAGTACCTTCAGTTCAAAAAAGTAGTACCTTCAGTTTAAAAAAGTAGTACCTTCGGAGAAAAAGTAGTACCTTCGCGGGTGTTTAAAAAACATGGTACCTGGACACCAAAAAGTAGTACTTTCGAAGAAAAAGTAGTACCTTCGCGGAAAGGTATTTTAGGCACCACAATTTCTAAACAGTAAAAAACCATGTGCCACCTCAGCAATCCATTTTAGAGAAATATGGAACTTTGACTCAGCCTCTAAGTAAATATGGAACTTTGACTCCATTTATATGTAATTTTCCCTTTTTTTTTTGTAGCAAGTGATTAGTATTAGTGTTTTTTTATTCGTGTAATTTCTCAGTAGTTCTTTTGTAGATGTAGTGATTAATGCACCGGGATGTATCTTGTAAATATTTTTTTTTCTTGATCATATGATCATGCTCTTCAATTACTATAAGAAATTGTAATTTAAGCATATATGATACAACTAATTCATGGTTCGCAGTATTGGTTACGATCGCGGTGTAACGGACTCGGACAAAGTCAGTGTAAACTGCTAATAAGAGTCACATATCGAACTTGAAAAAGGGTCGTGTATCACGACGAACCATGGATTAGTCTTCATTTGCATAAGTGGTTTCACAATGTAGGATTAGTTTTGCATGTTTTGTCCTTGGTTATGACATCAATTTATGGTCTTAAGTATGAATAATTATTTTTTGGGATGTATTACTTAATTAGATATTATATGGATGTATAATGTATAAAATTTCATGACCCATTACATGATTTTTTTTCTTTTTTTTTTTAAGAAAATATTGCAAAACAAGTTCAGTGAAGAAATCAATTACAATGAACTAGTGATTTAAAAAGCACAATTGATGCATAATTATAAATAATGCTAATATGCAAATAAATTAAATAAACATTAAATATAATCCAATGTATTGCTAATTAACAATATAAAACAAGTAAAGAATTAGAAAATAAAACAGAAGGAATAGGTTGGCCTCATAACGAGAGGCGTGCATAGACACTATCCTAAAGCTTCTGCTATGTGTCGGTCGATTGAGACTACGAGATAAAACTCGAAGGTGCTCGTGACATGTCCAAAGGAAGACGAGGTGTTCCAAGTCTTTAATGTCAATTTGTTTAAAATTAATAATTAATATTAATAATAATAATAATAGTGAAAATAATATAAAATATGAAAAAACAAATTGTTTGTAATAGGTTGGGAGTGGCGGACAAGAGAGAATGATTGGTGGAGAAAGGGTGAAATTTTGTATGTAATTGATCCAATGGGCTAGGATGTCTGTTATAAGCTATTTGGGCTTCATGCTTGAAATTTTAAAAATTCATAAATTGAAGAAAGAAAATGCAAATAATGGTTTAAACAGCTGTGACGCGATGTAATTTGTTACATGATGTTGCATTTTGAATGTAAAAGTATTGCGTAAGTATTACATTGTTGGTTGGACTTGTTCGGAACCGCACTTGTGAGATATTGTATGTGCTCTGATGTGGATTAGTCTTACCGACAAAACTCAAATGTCTGAAAAAGAAAAAACAAAAAACAAAAAAATTACTACGTAGGTTTGTCTTTTTCCTCTACTTTTAATGATCCTATTGCGTCCTATATTTGATGGTACAGAGAATAATTTCTTGTCAAATGGACATGATTTATGAGAGATTTTTCATGGCTCGAGGAATCTGATGTGCAGACATTCATGATCTGCACATCTCAAGAACATATATATATATATATATAGTGTGTGTATTATATATTGTGGCTACAAATGTACTAATATGATCTTTTTCATGCATTCAGATTGCTTGTGTTGGTTGATGTAGCCTGCATTAACGTAATGGATGACAGTAATATTCTTCTTTTTTTCTGAATCAGTGTCGGCTCATTATTATATTTGATGGTACAAGAGAAATGTTTGATGGTATGATCCTCTCAACAACAATATTTGATGGTAGGAAAGAATCGGAAGATAAAAATCTCATGTTGCAATTTTGGAGATTTGGGCTTCTTGGCTATTAGATGTATCTTCTAATGAAAATATATTCGTTCAATATATATATATATATATATATATATATTGAAAAAAAGTTTTGAATCCTGATTTAACTATTATAGGTGATTTTTCGGGTAATTGCAAATATTTGTAATTAGTTAAAAGTGGAATGTTTACATCTTTTATTATATAATTTAATTTCATTGTCTCCTCCAACATTCCACTGCTACTCTTATACTCTAAAACAAAAACGTTTTATGTGTTTCAAGTCAAAATAAAAACACCAAAAAAATCGGTTACCAAATATATCCCTAATCCTCTAGATGCGTCTAATTGCATGTGTTTTAACTCCAACAGCAACTTAGGAACATGAGAGTAAAAGTTCAATGCTTCATATAAACAGTTTTACATGTATGACTAATAGTGTTGTGATAAATTTTTAGATGGTCGCGTCAATCGCTAGTTGACACGCAAATGCGGCTTTGTGTTAATTTTATTAGTATTTTTGCTTGCATGTGAACTAGAAATTGGTCGGGATTAATAATTCAGGAACTATATAATAGTTTCTCATATTATTGGATATTGCAAAGTGAACTATATATTTTCAAGATATTACTTAGTGATTTAATTGATAAAGCGTCTAACTCTCCAAACGAGTATGCTTACATTCAAATTCATACTTCCCAAATTCAAAGGTATGCTTATCTTAAAGACTCCGATAGTCGGTACTGTAAACTCCCACTCATATAAATTTTTCCTAATTGTTCTAATTTTGGGATTCCAAATCATTATTTATTTTTTTGAATAAAAAGAAGGGAAAAACACGTATTTGATAAACCCCCCATGTTATGAGTTGTCATAAACTCTCCCTAAAGCGGTAAAGCCACACTTTATGGGTCAGTTCAATTATTATAATTGGCACCACATTTAAAAGTGAAAAAAAAAAATAAAAGAAACTTGATGGGCCTGGTGGGTCAACACCTGACTAAACCCATGTTCATCAACCAAGTTTGTCAACTGGCTTTAACTAATGGGTCTTTTCCAATTATTTAGAAAAAATAAAAATAAAATAAATGGCCCATTTGAGAATGATTTCTCTTTCCATTATATCTTGTGGGCCTCATTTAGCATTTTTATTTATTTGATATGCAATGTATCTGACTGCTGAAATTAAAAGAAAGGCCTCTATATTTAAATTTTCTTGTATTCATTTATGTCCCTTGTCTCTTATTATATATATTTAGGCTTATCTTCTTATAGATTTTTTATTTTGTTAATTGACATTATTTTCTATTAATAAATAAAGAATCCTGATATTCATACTTCACTTTTATACTCTTGTCATCCATTTACTGGTATTCATCTAATTAAAAAAATCAAATGAAATATAAGTACAACATCATATCTCTTACATATTCAAAAGACTAAACTCGAATGTTTGGTTAGTTTCTCAAGTGCAAACAATCCAAACTTAACCCATGATTTATATGAAAGAACATCGAAAGAATTCTATTATAATAAATAATAAATGAATAACACGCACAACGTAAAATACACCTTACTTGAGTAAATTGTTCTTAAAAAACTCTCACTATTCACAATTATCATAAAATATATTTCTATAACTTTTAAGAATAATGATGGTGTATATCAAATTTAAAAAATCAAATGAAATACAAGCATAAACATCGCATCCCTAAATTAAATATCTAAAAGACTAAACTCAAATAGTCAAATGTTCCAAGTTACTCCCAGATGCAAACAATCTGAATTTAATCGTTATACATTGTACAATTTGTAGAAACATTGATATACGTTACAATATTGAAATACTCGCGACCATACCCACTATGGGTTATGAGTGTCACACCGTCCCAACAAATACAATTTTTCATCTTGTGCATCACAAATATCACGGAAAAATCAACAGGCCAATAGCCTCGGAGTACCAGACTTGCTCTTCACAAAAAAATGTTAAAAGTTCAAATCTCGAAAGAGATATGTGCCTATATATACAAATTAATATATATATATCACATAAAGAATTCAACTAGGTACGTGTCCCTTTTCTAGGCGGATTGATCGGTAGTTGACTTGACACACAGCCAATGACCCGAGAAGCTTCCTCGTCTTCTTCTGTTGCATTCTACTACCCGCCAACTAAAACGTTGCATTTAGTGGGCCCACCAAACTTAACAAATTAAACAAGAGGATGTTTAGAAAATCAAATGTATGACTCTTGCGGTGTTATTAGGTTGTCTTGGACTTTAAAAAAAACACACACACGCACAACAAAAGTGTGCCAGGTGTTCGTGCCAGGTCAAGCAAACGCAACCAATAAAAAAGCGCGAATGTCAACGGTTTTTACCAACCACCACCCCCAACTTATAAAAGAAATAGTAATTGGCATTTAAAAAATAAATAAACACTGATTAATAATTAATAAACCCTCTAAACTAAAACTTGACCTGACTTGGTAGTTCTGATAGTTCCTTGATTTTGATCAAATTTGAAACTCATTCACAAGTTTGTTAATGAAGTTTGGAATTTGAAATCAATACTTAATACTCCCTCCATCTAAAATAAAAAAAAATGTTTAGCTTTTTATTTTTATTATTCTAAAATAAATGTTTCAATGAAAAAGTTTATATATATATATATATATATATATATATATATAACATTACCAATTTAACCTTCTTTCATTAAAAGTATAAAAAGTAAACCATTACATCCTTATAGACCTATTATGAAATTTTTTTGTTAATTCATTTACTATTAATACAATAAAAAAAAAAATTAAAATCATTCTCTTACAAAATTAGATTTTCAAAAAGACAAAAAATAAAATAAAAAATATTGGGGAGGGGGGGGGGGGGAATAGAGTACTTGAGGACTATTCAAATTTGATAAGTAGCTAATAAATCACCAAAAATAATAGTTGAACACGGAAATTGAAAAAATTCTAAATTATTGAATGTATCAAAGTGGTATCATATGAGTTCCACTTTAATACGACCTTAAAATTATTGTCTTCTCACTCAACTATTTATATTAGAATACACTAACCATCAAGTCCATCTATTCATATGTTATTGAATTCGAAATTCATAATTTCCTCAAATGTGCAAGAAAGGGTAGGATTCTAAATAAGAGACATAATGTGAATGAATTTATGTATCTAAAGCATCAAATACGAGCTCTTGTTTATTAAATGAATCGAACTTGAAAAGTGATAAGTTCAAATAGTATAAAATCTAGGTGAAAAAAATATAATAATAAAATTAAAAAAAATAGTATAAACTCAATGGTGCTTTCTTATGTCAATGAAGTTTGGAATTTAAAATTAATACTTAATACTACTACTTGAGGACTAATCAAATTTAATAACTAGCTAATAAATCTAAGATTATGACATCAAAGAGAACAAATCAAACACGAGAGTTAAAAAAAATTCAAAATGGTTTTTCTAAAGAGTGAAAACAAGAGTCAAATCAAAGACAGGCAGGTAATTGTTCCACCTTTTCCATGGAAATAACATCTTTAAATTTTGAAAAGTTCTTACAATTTTATTAATATTAAAAAAACTATAAATAAATAAAAATTAAATTAATCTATGTAGCCATTATACAACCACAATATGAAACCCAACTACTTAGTCCACGTTCAGCCCACATTTTCACCAAACTTCCATTGTTACCTCACTGCCCCTGAATAAAACCCAACATTTTTAGTTGACTATATGCCCAAAAAAAATTAATAATAATAATGATAATAAAGTGTGCCCCACTCAACTACGGTTCCGTCTTCACACAGCTTATGACTTTTGTGTGTGTTTTCTCCCTCTCAGAGTCTCAATCGATAGTGGCCGGGGCTCTACACAACCGACCTCCAGGTGCGAACGCGTCAAAGAATTTAAATAAATCTCTCTCTAGTCATTTTTTATTCTTTCTCTCTCTCTATTCACCTCTTCTTTGAATATACATATATATCTTCTCTGCCCATTCATTTCCACAAACAGTTTCAGAGCAATCTGGTTTCAATTCAGCCTGATTCTCGTGAAACTTATACCCAGTTCAAATGGGTTCTTCTTCTAATTATGTTTTGATTTCTGGGTACTTGGTTTTTCTGATATTGATTTGGGGTTCGCAGAGCTGTGATGGGTTTGGTACGTTCGACTTCACTATCCACCACAGGTACTCCGACCCGGTTAAGGGGATTCTGGACCTCGATGGCTTGCCGGAGATGGGTAGTCGCCAGTACTATGCTGCTATGGCCCACCGTGATCGCTTCATCCGGGGACGTGGCCTCGCCGACGCCGTCGATTCCACCCATCTCACTTTCATGGACGGCAACGAGACTTACCGGTTCAGTTCGCTGGGATTGTATGACTTCTTTGTCCTTTACTTAATATTAATGTTTTTTTTATATTAATGTGTTTTTAGCTATAATTTTTTTTTTGATATGGAATATTTAAGTAGGTAATTTTGATTTGTTGTAGAATTCTAATGGATCTTTGTAATGGGTCAAGGGTAGAAAACACTTTCAAGTATGCTTACAGTGCATATTATATCCCTTACGTACAAAAAAATACTCTTAAAATTTTAATTTGGTTCAAATAGATCCCTCTAACAAATTTAAACTCAAAGTTAACTAAATTACCCTTACTTAACCATTTTATAAAATGAGTAATGATTTGTTGCACCGAATGTTTCTGATTAATTATTTATGCATAATACATGTAAGTGGAGGGTCCCACTTCTTTATTTATGCGATTTGTTGTAATGAATTGTCAGGCTTATTTCTTTTAATCGATCTATTTATGCATAAATAAAGAAATGGGGCCTTTCATTTACATGTACTATGCATAAATAATCAATCAGAAACATTCAGTGCAACAAATCGGTGCAAGTATCATTACTCTTATAAAATATATAAAAATAAATAATTTTGTAAAATGACCGAGGGATTCCCCTCTAAAGTTTCAATCTGATGTAAATAGGTCCCTCTAACAAATATATCAAAATAAATAATTTTATAAAATGACAAAAAATGGCACTATTGGAGGACGCCGGCAATGGACAAGTAAAAATAAAAATAAAAGTATAAAATAAAACTAAAAATAAAAATAGAAAATAAAGTGCAAACTAAAGAAAATAAATCTGCTCAAAACTACGAAAATCATGCACACAGATATTGGGAATTTTTTTTTTTTAACAATGTTGATATGAAAATAAAATAAAATAATTTTAGTAAAAAAGAGTAAACTGAAATCTCAAAAAATTCAAATCCTTGTTTTACAAATTCTCAAAGTTTTTAAAAAAAAAAAATGTTTAGAAATATATAAAGAGAAAAAAGTTTCAAAAAAAAAAAAAAATATATATATATATATATATATAAGGCAATGCGCATATAACACTCCTATTCTACAAGATTAGTTGCATATATAACTCTTTTGGGCATTTTTGAAAAAGTAAAAGGGTAAAATAGTTATTATAACTCTTTTTCAAATAGGGGGTAAAACTGCTACGCCAAATATACTTTAGAGTGTTTTCTACTCTTGTCCCATCTTGTATTTAGACACTGTTTGATTGGAGAGAAAATTGATAGGATAATGATATTTACCTTTTTAGCTATAGTTTAATTATATATATATATATATATATAGGTTGGAATTTGAGTAGATAGCAGTGATTTGTTGCACAATTCTAATGGATCTTGGATTAGTCCCTGTTTGACTGGAGAGAAAATTGAAAGGATAACGATGTTACTTTTTAGAAGATTCTCCTTCTAGAGCTATTTTGATTAGAGTACTGCTATTGTGACCTCTTTAAAGACACATGGACTCTCCTTATTGTCCAATAAATTTGAGAATACAAAAAGAAAACTTTGAAAGGTATGTTATTACACCTGTCTCAATCATATGGTTGGTAAAGAGCTGACTCTTATTATGTGAGAGTATTTAAATATCAGTTTGGTTTAAAATGAAGAAGAGAAGTAGTGCCAAAAGGAATTTATCCATCAGAATAATTAGATATTTGGAGATTTTGTGAAGCAATAATAAATTTTATGATTCTCAGTAATGGCTATCTTTATTGTAATTTGCAGTTTGCACTATGCCAATGTTTCTGTGGGGACGCCAGCTTTATCTTTCCTTGTGGCGCTTGACACTGGCAGCGACCTGTTTTGGTTACCATGCGATTGCACCAGTTGTGTGCGTGGCTTAAGGACATCGGCCGGAGATGTATGGTTGAATTATTTTGAATTTTAGTATTGCTACCTCTGTTGCATAATGCATGTCCTCTTTTCTTTTTTTCCTAGTTGGTATTCACACACATGTCTCTTCTACAACTTGAACCTCTGACCTTCCTTTGAAAAGTAAGAAACTGATACTGTTAAGTCATTGGCCCGTTTTCACATGATAATAAATGCGTCACTTGTCAAAATTGCTTTATATACAGATATTTTGTATGCTTCACGAGAATGATTTTTCTTTTGACATGACTACATTTTCGTATCCTTTTTTATGCTAAGAAACTATAATATTTCATTCTTTGTGTTAAAAGTTTGAATCCTACTGTTTTATTAATGATATGTGTTATTTGATATTATTCTCTTGACAATTACTTAACATCTTTGTAAAACAGGTACACCTTAGTATTTACAGCCCTAATACCTCATCGACAAGCACGAGGGTTTCCTGCAACAGTACATTGTGTGCTAGTCAACAAAGTCAATGCTCTGCGTCACCCAACACTTGTCCCTATCAAGTTGTGTATCTTTCTAATGGTACTTCCTCTACTGGTCTATTGGTAGAGGATGTGTTGCACTTAACTACAGATGATAGTCAACTAAAAGCTGTTGAGCCACAAGTTACGATAGGGTGAGTAAACGCTCATTTTTTACAATCCTAGCACCCCAAATCGATTTAAATCGCACATAAATCGTATTTGTGGTAGAATCGTAGATTAAGGTTTTTTTTTTTTTTTTTGTTTCATGGTCGATTGTGATTTTTCAGTGAATATAGGGGATGAGTTTTATGGGATTGTTCTGTTTTTAACTTTTGGTTCTTGACTTCTTGGTTTTAATTTTCTTTACTTTTGACCTAATAAATTGTTACTTGGTAGTAGACTATTTACTAGTAGTTCATGTTTAATGTTCATATAATAAAAATTTGTTCGTTCATTCCTCAGGTATTTTTTTATAGACAAAAACAGGGGTGTCTATCACCCAATTTTTATATAAATAATGTTAGTTACTTGTTTATTATTATTTTGGATTTACTTTTTAACAAACCTTGGTCGATTCCTCTTGTACCTACTACCTAGCATCTATTGCAAGTTAGTATTGTCTCTCACGATTCAAATTGAATTGATGGTGCACAGTTGTCATGCGAGATCTACCTTTTGAACTACATTCTCTTTGATATATATGTATGAATTTATCCCGAGATGTATGTAGCTATACTTGGAAATGATACTTTTATACATTTTTGTGTTCAGGGCTTATTCTTGGTATATTTGGTAGAATCTTATGATTCTCGATCCAATTCTACGGAGCCCCCAACGATCCTACATAGAATCCCGATCCTGACAACCTTGCTTAAAATTGATTCTTCTTCATCTTTACTAGAACCTTCAAATTTGTACTGCTTTCATCTACTAATTTTTAGTGTTTCTTGTCCTTACCTCAGTATACTGATGTTCATCTAGTAAATTTTTCTGCCCACAATCATTTATGATCTTGCTGTGCGACATTGATGGCAGCTGCGGTATGATTCAAACTGGTTCATTCTTGGATGGTGCGGCTCCCAATGGTCTGTTTGGGCTTGGTATGGAAAATATATCTGTTCCTAGCACTTTAGCAAGTGATGGGCTTGTTGCGAATTCCTTTTCCATGTGTTTTGGACAAGATGGAATTGGTAGAATCAGTTTTGGAGATAAAGGTAGCTCAAACCAAGCAGAAACACCATTCAATCTTGATGAATTACAGTGAGTAGACTCTTTTATTTGCACAATGCGTCTGTTTAGCATCTTGACTATCTTTCTTTGACATGCCAATTGTTCTGATTTTATTTTCTTTGGAATGATTCACCAGTCCAACTTACAATATCAGCGTGACACAAATAATTATGGAGAATAAAACCACTAATCTTAGTTTCGATGCAATATTTGATTCTGGTACCTCATTCACATACTTAAACAACCCAGCTTATGCAGAGATTTCTGAGAGTGTAAGTGGTTCATATAATGAACTTTCTATATCAACCAGATATTAATTGTTGACTTCATAATTATAATTAACTTTTGTTACTTTGCAGTTCAATTCCTATATCCGAGACAAACGGGACACATCTAATTCCAGTCTTCCTTTTGAATATTGTTACGAATTAAGGTCGATTTTCTTTGGATATTTGCTTCATCAAATTGATTTTGTCCCTTCGTTTTATTTTTTATTTCTATTTTTTTGGGAGGGGGGTGTGCAGAGGCTATGGGCTAAATCGATAGCCAAGCACTACTTCCCCACCCTCCAACCAAACACAATCCCGACGAAAGTAGGGATCCTATACAGTATCTCTTTCATGACTAACAAGAGTTGTTACTAGCTAGGGCTTCCTGGAACTTTAATACTTTTTCTTATTGAATCCTCATTAATCGTCTCTTTCTCTACATACAGTGAAAATCAAACCACCATTGAAATTCCCAATTTGAATTTAACGATGAAAGGGGGAAATCAATTTTATGTTTCTGATCCAATAGTTATAGTTTCAATTTCTCAGGTAAAGTCTCATTTTGTGTGTTTTAAATCCTACTCGTGCCTCTGGATGTACTAAAGTGTTTTTTACTATTTCCAGAGTGGACCATATTTATATTGTTTGGGCCTTCTCCAGAGTGGGGATATAAATATCATTGGACGTGAGTATATGTTTCACATTGCTTATTTCAAGGAATTTACTTCTTATATTAATGTTAATCCTACGTCCATTTGTTGGATTTACTTTGCTTTATATATAAGCGAGCGTGATAAATGTATGTGTTGTGTGATTGCATTCACATTTCCATTGAGAAATAGTTCCTAGTACAGTAATATTAACTTCTTGTTTTGTATCCAGAAAACTTCATGACAGGCTACCGTATTGTTTTTGATCGTGAGAAGATGGTCTTGGGCTGGAAGGAATCTGACTGTGAGTACATTATATTGTTATTGATTAGACTGTGTGTGTGTGTGTGTGTGTGTGTGTGTGTGTGTGTGAAGCTTTTGTGTTAACAAGAAGTGTTGTCTCAGGTTATGATTCTAAAAACTCCAGCACTCTACCAATCGACCCACGAAGCTCCACTGCAGTTCCTCCTAGTACTGCTCCCGGTGCTACTGTTGTACCAGAAAAGACATCGAATCCTGGTAATGGTTCCCCAAATTCCAGTCCTTCAACTGTGCCACCTACATCCAGTTATTCACCCCGCTTGAGTTCCTTCACTTACACAGTCTTGATGGTCTCTTTTTCTCTCTTTATCCATTGTTTCATCATTCTTTTCTCCTGAGTTTTTCCAGGCATAGTATTGTATTTTATTGTCATTTGTTTGAGATGTAATACACAACAGATTGGAGGCATTTGTTTGGCTTCCCTTTTTTCGGTATTAACACAAACCTTGGGTTGTATATATGGTTTTGATCATCAACATATATTTGTATAACAATAGACGGATCATTTATATACCAATTTTTTTTTTTATGGATTTAAGTATTGAAGTTACACTCTCTCTAACTGCGAAAGATTTAAGAATAGATGGTAATTAACATGATATTAGAGTCAAAGATCTCGAGATCGAACCTCACCAGTGCATATTGGATTATTGGTCATTTTGCTCATCAGATTTATCGTGGTTATACTATTTTTCCCTCTAAAAATGATGCTCGTCACAAGTTCTATTCGATGGGCTATAGTGGAATATGACTTTTTACTATCATGCCCTTGACATTAAATAGATTGTTTTGCTTGACAAGTCAACTTTTAATGAGAAGATCGAGGGTAAATTTGGTATTTTGGAAATCTCATTTTTACCGTGCGAAAATATCTTTGTTGACTAGTGTTGATTGTTAATGGAAGGGATCGGTTAGCAATTTATGAATTAGTGACATTTTTTTGTCCCCACTTTTTATCTTCTACTGCTCTGTTTGTTTTTTTTGAGTAAAATATTTTCTTCCGTTTATGACAATACGACAATTAAATATCAGAAAATAAAAAAATATTTTACATCTAAACAAACAGAGCTTTCATTTTTTTTTTTTTAGGTGTGCATATTCACAAGGTCGAATATCCACTACAAAATTATAAACAATTTACTGATAAACTCTTGCTCTTCATGAGTTTTTCCATTTCATTTGCTGCGCTTTAACAAAAGCACAAAATGGTTCATAATAGTATCACAACAGTATGTAAGTTTTCTCTATACAATATCTCAAATGTATATTATTATCATATCTCATTCACAAAATTCTTGAAAGCCAAGCTGTGAAATTCTTGAAGGCCAAGCTCAAAGCCGGTCGCAACAGTTGAAACGCAACTCTTGTAAAAGAAAAGAAAATATATATATATATATACAAATAATTTTGTACGTCTTCGAATCAAATATAAGAAAATCCAGTCACACAAGTTACAGGATCTCAAATTCTCAATCTTCGGTCGCAGACATTGGCTTTGAAAAATGGTTCCTATTATCAAGTCTTTAAAAAGTTGAGCTACAGCAATCCAATAACTGTGACACAACATGAATTGAACTAATTAGTCACCTGGCTATAGAATGCTGTCTTTGTTATAATGCGATAGGAAAACTGGAATGAGCGGATCAACAATCACCTACTTCACTACTAACTTATGGCATCCGTTACGTCAAACTGTTACGATCTCTGCTAGTTGAATATTGCCGCTTAACCCGGATGCCTTGCAGGATGGCAAGAACGAGAAACCATCTACAAGCTTCACGCACTTCAAACTAGAGCTGCAACACTGGCGTGGGCAATGTTTTTCTAATTTCGGTTTGGGCCTGGGCAATATATTTTGAACTCGAATTCAAATCGGGTTGGGTTTGGATTGATATAGATGAAGCCCAAAGCCCAACTCGAGTCCGAAAATATTATATATACTTATAAATATACTTAAATCACTAAAGTGTAGTAGTTAAGTTACTAATGTGCTTGAGATTTATGCTTAAGGTTTCAAGTTTAAGTTCAACCGCCCGAGTTGCGGCCCTACTTCAAACCCCATTTCACCATCAAGAACTCAATGAGATGATGCCCACTGCACATCATCATTAAAGAAATAATGAAAGGATATCTTTGTTTAAAACCCTCTCTGAGGTGAATATAAGCCATGACTAGAAATGATTTCATGGATATTTAGTAGTGTGAATGCTTAATGCAGGCCATTGATCACCATCGTGTTACTATGGTTCCCCTCCTCGTAGAGCAGAGAACCCGTTAGTTCACGACGTGCAATTCATTCATTAGATAGAGCTCTTTTCACCATTAATGCAAACAAAGCTGGCTGACAAACTCGGCTTTACCTCTGCCTCTCCAATATGAGCTCCAACAATGGCGAAATAAGCTAATATTTTAGGGTTTTTTTTTTTTTTTTCAGTGTAATTTCTCAGTATTTCTTTTGTAGATACAATGATTAATGCACCGGGATGTATCTTGTAAATATATATATTTTTCTTGATCATACGATCATGCTCTTTAATTACTATAATAAATTGTAATTTAAGCTGATATGATACAACTAGTCTTTATTTGCATAAGTGGTTTCACAATGTAGGATTAGTTTTGCATTTTTTGTCCTTAGTTATGACATCAAATAATGGTCTTAACTATGAATCATTGTTTTTTGGGATGTATTATTTAATTAGATATTATATGGATAATGTATAAAATTTCATGACCCATTACATGATTTTTTTTTTTTTATATTTAGAAAATATTGCAAAACAAGTTCACTGAAGAAATCAATTACAATGAACTAGTGATTTAAAAAGATAGCATGCTAAGCACAGTTGATGCATAATTATAAAGAATGCCAATATGCAAATAAATTAAATTAACATTAAATACAATCCAGGTATTGCTAATTAACAATATAGAACAAGTAAAGAATTAGAAAATAAAACAAAAGGAATAGGTTGGCCTCACCTATGTGTCGATAGATTGAGGGTCAGAGATAAAACTCGAAAGTGTGCGTGACCAATTGTCTCCTCTCCAGCCATGTCTGAAGGAAGATGAGGTGTACCAAGTCTCTGATGTCAATTTGTCTATAAAAAAAAGTTAAAATTAATAATAATAATACACGAGGTGTACCAAGTCTCTGATGTAATTTGTTGCACACTGTTGCATTTTGAATGTAAATGTATTGAGTAAATATTATAACGTTGTTTGGACTTGCTTGATGCACAAGATTTATAAAGTATTGTGTGTGTCCCAATATAGATTAATCTCATCCGTAAAGTGAGACCTCCAATATGAAAAAAATAAACAATAAAAATAAAAATTTGATGATTCTATTGCGTCCTCTATTTGATGATGGTACAAGAGACTAATTTCTTTTCAAATGGACAAGATTTATGAGAGATTTTTCCTGGCTCGAGGAATCTGATGTGCAGATCATTCTCAATTAAGAACACACACATATATATACACACTATATATATATATATATATATGGTGGCTACAAATGTACTAGAATGATGTTTTCATGCATTCAGATTGCTTGTGCTGGTTGATGTAGCCTGTACCGCGAGCCAAACCAATTTTCTCTCCTCCAGCGGGCTCGTGAAAATGGTAGGGCCCAGATTATGTTAGCGGTATTCCGCGAGCCGGCCCGCGATCGTGATAATTTTTTTTTTGTTTTTTCTGGTTTGAAACGGCGCCGTTTGGGCTGCCTTTTTTGGTCCAAATGCAAGGCAGTTAGGCACTGTTTGGAAGATATTTTTTAAAAAAAAAAAACCTTAAAATAGGTTATTTAGAGCTATTTTTTTTTGGGAAAAAAATAAAATTAAATTCATTAAATAAAAAACATATTGTTTAGGCATTGTTTGTTCAAAAAAAAAAAACTGGGCCAAAAATATATTTAAAAACCTTTTTTTTTTTTTCCCCCCCCTTCAAATTTGTTTTTTTTTTAAAAAAAAATTTGCTTTAAAATTTAAATTTGTAGGCCAAATAGTGTATTTGGCCATTAAGACACTATTTCTACAGTACCAAACAGTGCCTTAACAGCTATAATTTAAAAAAAAAGTTCAAAATTCAAATTTTACCTTTTTTCCCTTAAAATTTGGTTTTTTTTTAAATTTTTTTGCTTTAAATTTTAAATGAGTAGGCCAAATAGTGTATTTGGCCATTAAGGCACTGTTTCTACAGTACCAAACAGTGCCTTAACGGCTATAATTTTAAAAAAAAGTTTAAAAATTCAAATTTTATAACTTTATTCAAAAAAAAAAATTTAATTAAAATTTTTAAAATCTCTATAAATACCCCAACTCCTATCATCACTCATCACATCTCTATTATCTATCATTCAACTTATTTATTCTTCTATTTTCTCAATCTTAGATATTATTTTCAAAGTCATTTCGATTCCATGGATCCTCGACATCCATATTATTACAGCACCCAATTCAACCCATCAAACGATGAGTTTTTGTCATTTCCCGAAGAGAATATCAATTTTCATGGAGAAGATTCTCAATTTCTTTCTCATCAACCATCCCAACCTTGTTATCAACCATCCCAACCTTCTCATCAATATTGTGGTACTAGTGTTCCACAATCAAGTAACTCAAAACCCCCGTCAAAACAACCGTCTACCCGACCTAATAATTGGATCAAGGCTGAAGATGAAGCTTTATGTTGAGCGTGGTTGTCCATTACCTCTGATGCGATTACGGGGGCAGACCAAAGTAAGAAGAAGTTATGGGAGCGAATTCTGGAACAATATATACAACATATTGGTGTTCCTCCAACTGAGCGAAATGATATAGCTTTGATGAATCGTTGGTCGGTGATCCAACAAAAAATCAGCAAATTTTTCGGCTGCATGACTACCATAGAAATGAATTGTCCCAGCGGCTTCAGCAGTAATGATATGGTGAGTTATTTATTGTTTAAATATAACTCGTAAATATTTTAAATAGTCGGCTTTTAATTTTTTGTTATTTTTTTCGTGTAGATGATAGCAGCTAAAGACCTGTTTCGTAACCAAACGGGTGGTCAATTTAAGTTAGAAAGTTGTTGGGAGATCTTGAAGCATAAAAATAAATGGAATTCACATTGTGCCGAACAAGTAGGAAAAGGAAAAAAGAAAAAAGAGCCGAAGAAGAGGAGTGGATTTGACTTTGACATTAATGAGTCTATTGGGCAGTCATTACCATCTACTCCGTCAAGTCATGCAGCCACGACAGATGGAGCTTCAACTGAAGAATCACCACACATAGGGGAAAATGATTCACCCGGTGTGGAAGAATATCAACTACAAAGACCAGTAGAAAGAAAAGCGGCGAAGCAGCGTCGAGCAAAAATTAATTCAGCGAATGAATTGCAAACTTCATTCGTTTCGAAATTTAATAATATCACCACCCGTTTTGAGAGTCGTCAGGAGAAAATGCAGGATGCCCAAGTGGCACGAGAGGTAAGAAAAATGGAGAAAGAGAAGACAAGGCAGTTAGAGATTAAAGAGAAACAGAGACTTGAAGAGAAGGAGCTTATGTTAACAGATTCAAATTCAGCACCAACAGAAGCGGGGAAAGCTTGGATTATTGCACGACAAAATGAGATATTGGCATCTTTGAATTCACGGTTCGCCCCAAAGTTCCCATAGGATTTTGTAATCCTTGGTCTATTTATTTTCTTATTCCAATTTAGGATATTGTATTGTTTAAGTTATTTTTACTTTTTTTTTTTTTTTTTTTAATCCATAATGGATAATGTACTATTTCAAGTTCTAATATCAATTGTAGTTTTTTTAATAATTTACAAAAATATTGTTCGATTGAAAAATATTGCCGTTGAGCAAATATAGCCGTTGCAAATATAGCCATTTAGGAAAAGCTTAAAAAAAAAAAAAAATTTAATATTAATTTATTATTATTTTTTTTTTTGAAGAGCGAAAATTCGAAGAGCCTGATGGAGTGCATGTTTCTGGAGAGCGAAAACTGTTGACGTGGCTCTTAGAATTGCTGATGTGGCTTTTGGAAAAGCTGAGGTGACATTTTTAGAGAGCCAAAATCCGGAGGGCTGGTGCAGATGGCCTAATGTAATGGATGTCAGTAATATTCTTCTTTTTCTGAATCAGTGTCGGCTCATGATTATATTTGATGGTACAAGACAAATGTTTGATGGTATGATCTTCTCAACAACAATATTTTATGGTAGGAAAGAAAGAATCGGAAGGTTGCATCAATCAAATGAATATGCATTCACCTTTTAGGAACATAAGAGTAAAACTTCAATGCTTTGTATAAACAGTTTTACATGTACAACTATTAAGGTTGTGATAAATTTTTAGATGGTCATGTCAATCACTAGTTAGACAGGCAAATGCAGCTTTGTGTTAATGAACTAGAACTTGGCCAGAATCAATGATTCAGGAATCATACAATAATTTCTCATATAATTGAATATTGCAAAGTGAATCATATTTTTTCATAACATTACTCAGTGACCTAGTTAGTAGAGTGTTCAACTTTCCAAACAAATGTGATTATGTTTGAATTTTTCCTTCCCAAATTCAAATGTATGCTTATCTTAGAAAGTCCGATAGTCGGTAACGTAAACTCCACCCATATAAATTCTTCTTCGTTATTCTGATTTTGGAATTTCAAATCATTATTTATTTTTTGAAAAAAAAAAAAGAAAGGGTAAAAACGTGTATTAAACAACCCATGTTATGAGTTGTCATAAACTCTCCCTAAAGCCACACTTTAAGGGACGTTTCAATTATTAATATTGGCACAAAATTTTAAAATGCAAAAACAGAAAAGAAACTTGATGGCCCTAGTGGGTCAACACCTGACTGAACACATGTTCAGCAACCAATTTTATTTGTTTGTCATAAACTTAAAAAAAACAATCTTTTCCAATTAAAAAAAAAAAAAAGAAAAAAAAAGAAGAAGAAGAAGAAGGCCCATTTGAGAATGATTTCTCTTTCCATTATATATTGTGGGCCTCATTTGAAATTAAAAGAAAGGCCCCTATATTTACATTTTCTTGTATTCATTCATGTCCCTTTTAGGCTTATCTTCTTATAGATCTTTACTTTGTTAATCGACATTATTTTCTATTAATAAATAAAGAATAATGACATTCATATTTTATTTTTATACTCTCGCCATCCATTTACATCTTCTTAAAATAATAGTAATAATAAAATTGTCCTTTAAATGCACTCCCATGCACTATTCACAATTATCAAAAATATATTTCTATACACTATCTTTTAAGAGTAATTATTGTTGCGAAATCAAACAGAAAACTCAAGACATATATCAAATACATACACAACAAGAACACACAGATTTTACTTGGTTCACCCAAAATTTAGGGCTACGTCCAAAGGTTGCAGGGATTTCACTATGATGATCAACAAATAGCCACAAATACAGAGAGTTCAGTATGAATAAATACACTTGCACTAGGGCAACATAACAAGCGTGGAAATAACCAAAATACCTTCCAAATAAGTTAGGCCTTGGTGAACAGTATCTATCAAGCTCCACACTACCCATCAATCTCCAACTTAGAAACTGATAAACATCAAACTGTCAACTCCCGCACGCCTTCATACATAACAAAACACCATAGCAACTCACTCATTTGTCCTCAAGCTTGAACACCAACTGATGCTAAACAAAGCTTCAGTTTCTCAATTGTCACTGCCTTGGTTAACATATCTGCTGGATTTTTACTCCCATGGATCTTCTCAAGTGATAAAACTTTATCTTCTAAGTGAAAGTGTATGAAATGGTACCTCAAATGTATATGCTTTATTCTGAAATGGAACGCCGGATTTTTAGCAAGATGAATAGCACTCTGACTATTACTGTACAAAATATTATTCTCTTGCTTCTTACCCAATTCTTCCAAAAAAACCCTGCAACCAAATCATCTCCTTGCTAGCTTCTGTAATTGCAACATATTTAGCTTCTATGATTGATAGAACCACAATCTTCTACAACTGAGAAACCCAACTCACTGATGTACCACCTAAAGTATACACATACCCTGTAGCACTCTTCCTATTATCCATATCACCAGCCAAGTCTGAATCAATATAACCATGCAATGCAACTCCTTTCCCAGTAAAACGTAATGATGTTTCTGTGGTACTCTTCCAGTATCTAATGATCCATTTTACAGCCTCCCAATGATGCTTACCTGGATTACTTATATACCTACTCACAACTCCTACTGCATGTGCTATGTCCGGTCTGGTACAAACCATGGCATACATTATACTGCCAATAGCTGAGGCATATGGAACTCTTTCCATGTATGCTTGTTATTCCTCTGTCTTGGGTGACTGTTCCTTAGTTAGTCTGAAATGACTAGCTAATGGGGTGCTCACTGGTTTTGCATCTTGCATGTTGAACCTGCTGAGAACCTTTTTAACATACTCTGTTTGTGATAGCTTTAAAGTACCAGCCACTCTGTCTGCAAATTCTCATGCTAAGAATTTGTTTTGCTTCACCCAAATCTTTCATCGCAAAATGCACAGACAATTGTTTCTTCAGATTTTTAATCTTTTCGAGACTTGACCCAGCAACCAACATATCATTAACATACAATAGTAAGATAATGTAGCTGTTGCCAAACCTCTTAACATAATAACAATGATCTACATAGCATCTCGTGAAACCATTACTGCACATGAATCCATCAAACTTCTTGTACCACTGTCTAGGAGCTTGCTTCAAACCATACAAACTCTTTTTCAGCTTGCATACCAAACCTTGTTTTTCTGGCACTGTGAATCCCTGTGGTTGTCTCATATAGATATCTTCCTCCAAATCACCATGGAGAAAGGCAGTCTTCATATCTAACTACTCTAAATGCAAATTTTCTGCAACCACAATTCCAAGCACCAATCTGATTGTAGTCAACTTCACAACCGGGGAGAAAATCTCAGTGTAGTCAACACCATGCTTTTGCTAAAATCCCTTCATAACCAATCTAGTTTTATAACGCTTGTTGCCATCATGTTCTTCCGTGATTCTGTAAACTCACTTGTTATGTAAAGCCTTTTTGCCCTTTAATAGTTCAGTTATCTCCCATGTCTGATTTGACATGAGTGAGTCCATCTCATCCTGCATAGCTAACTCCCACTTAGTTGAATCACCAACCTGCACTGCTTCACTACAAGAAAAATGCCTATTTACAACATTATATTTACAATATGTGGAATTAGATGTTGTAAAATGTACTTTTAACAACATTCACTATAGCATCTTGTAAAAGTTGTCAAGAACAGCGGTTCCTACACCTTCTGGTTCACCACCATCAGACAACAACAAATAGTGTAAAGAAGGCGAGAAACGCTGCGTAGGTTTGGAGACTCTGGAGGATCGTCTTAATGCAGTAATAGGTGTGATTTGTTCCACCTGTGGAATAATATTTTTTGGATTGTTCTGAACTCTACTCTGCACATCTTCCTCGGAGATTTTCTCCAACTCAACAAACTCATCATTTTTAACATGAACACCTGCATTAGTAAAATCTAATGCTAACATATCCTTATACATTACTTTCTCATTGAACACGACATCTCTGCTTCTAATTATCTTTCGGTTTTGCCAATAACCAAACTCATCAGTACCATACCTAATAAAAGTACATTTTTTTTTTACTTTGGATCAAGCTTGCTCCTAGCATCAGAACTTATATGTACATATGAAACACAGCCAAACACTTTCAGATGTGAAAGATTTACCTCTAAACTGCTCCAAGCCTCCTCTGGTAAGCCTTCGTCCAAAGGAACAGAAGGTCCTCGATTGATCAAGTATGATATAGTGTTAATTGCATCAGCCCAAAACATCTTAGGCAATCCATCATGTATCCTCATACTCAGAGCACGCTCATTCAAGGTTCTTTTTAAGCATTCTGCAACCCCATTTTGTTATGGGGTTTTAGGAACAGTCTTCTCTATTCTGATCCCATTAATAGCACAAAACTCTTTGAAGCCTCTGTCTTCATACTCACCACCATTATCAGACCTCAAACACTTCACCTTCAAGCCTGTCTCATTCTCCACCATGGCCTTCCACTTCTTGAAAGTATCATATACTTCAGATTTATTTTTCAAAAAATAAATCCATACCTTTCTCGTAGAATCATCGATAAATGTAACATAATACAATGAGCCACCAAGAGATGAAACTGGAAAAGGCCCCCACACGTTTGTATGAACCAACTCTAATTTCTTTATCTTAGGTGTCCTACCAACCTTTGAAAAACTGACCCTCTTTTGTTTCCCGAAGATATAATCCTCACACAAACTAATTTCAACTGATTTAATAACTGACAGTTTTCCTTTCGACAGAAGTACCTTCATCCTTTTCTCACTCATATGACCTAGTCTACAATGCCACAAGTTTGAATCTATGCCAGCATCAGCAACAATAATGGCGTTCTTGGTGTCTGTTGTCATGTATAGAGTACCTGTCTTGCTTCCACGAGCCACGACCAAGGATCCCTTAGTGATTTTCCACAAGCCACCTATAAAATTAACTGCATGCCCATCGTCATCAAGTTGTCCCATAGAGATCAAATTTCTCTTCAAGCCAGGAACATGCCTCACATTCTGAATCTTCCATACAGCCCCATTAGATTGTCTGATCCGATCATCACATTTACCCACAATATTCAAAGGCTCATAATCAGCTAGATAAACCTTTCTAAAATCACCACTAACATAATTTTCCATGATTTCACGATGCGAGGTAGAGTGAAAGGATGCACCTGAGTCTAGAACCCAAAACTCAACCGGACTATCTACACGCAAAATTAAAGCATCAACAATCTCTTCTCTGACGGCGTTTACAGATTCTTGTTTTCCTTCGCTCTTCTTCTTTGGTGCTCTATACTCAAACCTTAAATGCCCCTTCTTTCCATAGTTCCAGTAGGTTCTAATTTTTGACTTGCTTCTGTGTTTGGATTTGGATTTACTGCGATCCGAGTCTGATCTTTCAGAAGTTCTTCCTCTACCCTCGGTATTGAAAATAGATCCAGATGATTCCCCTGTTTCCCTTCTGCGAATATCTTCGCTGAGGATCAAGTCTCGAACATCATCAAATTTCAATTTTCTTTTTTCTGAAGAACTACTCATTGCTGTAACAGTACCATTCCAGCTTTCTGGTAAGGAGGATAAGAGAAGCAGCGCTTTAGTCTCATCATCAAACTCGATCTTTGCAGAGCTTAACTGAGTTGTAACAATGTTAAACTCGTTCAGATGGTCAGTTATTAAAGCGTCTTCTGACATTCTTAGGTTTAATAATCGCCGTATCAAATATACCTTATTAAACGCAGTAGGTTTCTTATACATATTTGAAAGGGCAGTCATCAAACCTACTGTTGTCATCTCATTTGCTATGTTGAAGGAAATGTTACGCGACAGTGTCAATCGAATGACCCCTAGTGCCTGCCGATCAAGAAGAGCCCAATCATCATCATTCATCTCTTCTGGTTTCTCTCCGAAAAAAGGCTGATACAACTTCTTTTGATACAGATAATCCTTAATCTGCATCTTCCAGAACTCGAAATCTGCACCATTGAACTTGTCGATCTTGATCTTTCATTCTTCTGTACCCATTGCTCCCACTCGAACCTAATGGCTCTGATACTTGTTGTTGCGAAATCAAACAGAAAACTCAAGAAATAGACCAAACACACACACAACAAGAGCACACAGATTTTAGTTGGTTTACCCAAAATCTAGGGCTACGTTCAAGGGTTGCAGGGATTTCACTATGATGATAAAAAAAACAGCCACAGATATAGAGAGTTCCGTATGAATAAATACTCTTGCACTAGGGCAACATAGCAAGTGCGAAAATAACCAAAATACCCTCCAAATAAGTTGGGCCTTGGTGAACAGTATCTATCAGACTCCACACTACCCATCAGTTATGGTATTCATCAAATTAAAAAATCAAATGAAATATAAGTATGACATCACATCTCTTACATATTCAAAATACTAAACTCGAATGTTTAGTTAGTCTCTTAGGACGTAAACAATCCAAACTTAACCCGCGATATTGCGACACTCCCTAAGTAAGAGATTGTGAGCGTAGCAATGTCGTAACAAATACAATTTTTCATCTGAAATCCTGTATATCAAAGATCACGAAAATAATTCTATTACAATAAATAATAACACGTGTAACGTAAAATACACCTTGTTGAGTAAATTGTCCTTAAAAAACTCTCACTATTCACAGTTATCACAAAATATATTTCTATACTCTATCTTTTAAGAATAATGATGGTATATATCAAATTTTAAAAATTAAATGAAGTACATGCATAAAATTTGCATCCCTAAATTAAATATGACTAAACTCAAATGTTCCAAGTTACTCTCAAGTACAAACAATTGGAATTTAATCATTATATATTGCACAATCTACAAGGAATATTGAAGCGATATTGAGACACTCACGACCATGCCCACTATGGAGTTTATGAATGTCGCACCGACTTAACAAATATAATTTTACAACAAATGTCACATAAAGAATTCTATTGAAAAAAAGCACACACGCACACAATACACACTTCTTTTTGAAATTTTTTTCAAGGACTCATCAACGTTAAAGTACAATCAACTAGGTACATGTCCCTTTCCAAGCAATCACTCTTTATTAGACAACTAAAAATCTGGCGGATTGATCGGCGGTTCACTTCACTCACAACTGCCAATGACCCGAGAAGCTTCCTCCATTCTACTACCGCCAACTAAAACGTTGCATTTAGTGGGCCCACCAAACTTAACAAATTAAACAAGAGGATGTTTAGAAAATCAAATGTATGACTTTTTCAGTATTATTAGGTTGCTTTGGACTTCAGAAAAGAAAAAAAAAATATTGATAAATAGCTAATAAATGTGCTTTCGTATGTCAATGAAGTTTGGAATTTAAAATTAATACTTAAAACTACTACGCGAGGACTAATCAAATTTGATAAATAGCAAATAAATTATAGTAATGACATCAAAGAAAACAAGTCAAACATGAGAGTTGAAAATTTTTCAAAACTATTAATCGCACCGAAATAAATTCTATATGAATTACACTTCCACATTCAACGACTTTAAAAATATATATTATTCACAAGAGTGAAACAAAGAGGCAAATCAAAGGGTGATTGTTCCACCTTTTCCATGAAAGTAACATCTTTAAATTTTGAAAAGTTCTTACAATTTTATTAATATTAAAAAATTATAAATAAATAATTAATTAATTAAATTAATCCATGTAGCCACTATATAACCTCAGTATGAAACCCAACTACTAAGTCCAAGTTCAGCCCACATTTTCACCAAACTTCCATTGTTACTTCACTGCCCCTGAATAAACCCAACATTTTTGACAGCACGGTTTCGTCTTCACACAGCTTATGACTTTTGTGTGTGTTTCTCTCTGTCTCAATCGATAGTCGATGATCGAAGACCAGGCTCTACACAACCAACCTCCAGGTGCGAACACGTAAAAGAATTCAAGCAAATCTCTCTCTAGTCATTTTTTATTCTCTCTCTCTATTCTCCTCTTCTCTATTCTCCTCTTCTTTAAATATACATATATATCACAATTGGTTTCAGAGCAATCTGGTTTCAATTCAGCCTGATTCCCGTGAAACTTATACCCAGTTCAAATGGGTTCTTCTTCTAATTATGTTTTGATTTCTGGGTACTTGGTTTTTCTGATATTGATTTGGGGTTCGCAGAGCTGTGATGGGTTTGGTACGTTCGACTTCACTATCCACCACAGGTACTCTGACCCGGTTAAGGGGATTCTGGACCTCGATGGCTTGCCGGAGATGGGTAGTCGCCAGTACTATGCTGCTATGGCCCACCGTGATCGCTTCATCCGGGGACGTGGCCTCGCCGACGCCGTCAATTCCACCCATCTCACTTTCATGGACGGTAACGAGACTTATCGGATCAGTTCGCTGGGATTGTATGACTTCTTTGTCCTTTACTTAATTTTAATGTGAGATAGTATTGATCTGTTGCACAATTCTAATGGATCTTGGATTAGACCCTGTTTGTTTGGAGAGAAAATTGATAGGACAATGATAAACCCTTTTTAGCTATAGTTTGTGTGTGTGTGTGTGTGTGTGTGTGTGTATATTGGTTGGAATTTGAGTAGATTGCTGTGATTTGTTGCACAATTCTAATGGATCTTGGATTAGTCCCTGTTTGATTGGAGAGAAAATTGAAAAGATAATGATATTTCTTTTTATAAGATTCTCCTTCTAGAGCTATTTTGATTAGAGTAATGCTATTGTGACCTCTCTTTAAAGAGTCATGGGCTCTCCTTATTGTCCATTAAATTTGAGAATACAAAAAGGTTATTACACACAGTCTCAATCATATGGTTGGTAAAGAGCGATCGTGACTCTTATTATGTGAAAGTATTTAAATATCAATTTGGTTTAAAATGAAGAAGAGAAGTAATGCCAAAAGGAATTTACCCATCTGAATAATTAGATATTTGGAGATTTTGCGAAGCATCTAAATAGAAATAATAAATTTTATGTTAAAAGTCCATTCTGTTTGTATAACATTCATTTTCCTGCCTAGCTAGTTCAGATCATGATATGAATTGAACATTTAATTTGATATCCCATTAATGATTTGATTCTAATAACTAGTTAGTGGTAAATCATATTCAATCATGCGTCGACATGATATGCTTTAGGCAGGGTTGGGGTTTAGGTATTGGTTTTATTAGTTCTTAGGCATTGTAAGCACATCAATTCCTGATTTTCTTTTTGTTTTTTTTTTTTTTACTTACTTTGTTGGTCTTTTTCTCAAAAAGTAAAAAAAATAAAAATGCAGACCCGATGTTGCGTATAGGGTTGAAAGGAAAGTGTTTTGGTACTAGAAATTTTAAATCGGGGTTTAGAGTTTCATTTTATGATTCTCAGTTATGGCTATCTTTATTGTAATTTGCAGTTTGCACTATGCCAATGTTTCTGTGGGGACGCCAGCTTTATATTTTCTTGTGGCGCTTGACACTGGTAGCGACCTGTTTTGGTTACCATGCGATTGCACCAGTTGTGTGCGTGGCTTAAAGACACGGGCTGGAGATGTATGTTGAATTATTTTGAATTTTAGTATTGCTTCCTCTGCAGAATGCATGTCCTTTTTTCACATGATAATAAATGCATCACTTGTCAAAATTGCTTTATATATAGATATTTTGTATGCTTCATGAGAAGGATTTTTCTTCTAACATGACTACATTTTGATATCATTTTTTATGCTAAGAAACTATGATTTAACTTCCTATCGCAACTTAGAATCATTTTCATTTTACCACTGGACCATTGACCTAGGTTGTATATGCTCTCCTCCCAAAGGGGAGGTGAGGGTTCAAGCCTCGTAGTGGGGCTTTTGTGGAGGTGTGTGATTGTGTGTGAAAGTATTTACCTAACCAAAAAATGTTTAAAAACTTGTGTTTCATTTTATGGGTAGGTTGGTTCAGGTCAATTGGAGCTTATTGGTTCCTGAGAAAATTTAATATTTTCCTTTTAACTCTGCCCAGGCTTGTAATCAGTTCTGAACTCTATTTTTCTTTTGATTTTCTTTTATTTTTTGTCACAACCAGCATTATGCCTTAATGTTCTGCACATTTAACTATATGTATCATCATATTACCGTGTCCATCCTTTAAGGTTCATAGTAAATTCTACCAATATTAGTTTCTAGTGGAATTGTCGAAGTCAGCTCCTTCTCTCTGTGACTTAATTTAGGTTATTGAAAGGCTAATCTAGTCTATTATAAAATTCTTTTCCAACTTGAATTGCAACTAGTCTGGTTCACTTATATGCTTCATTTGTTAATCAGTTGTTCAAATGACAAAGTTCCATGAGATAACGTGCTAATTATTGTAATTAGCTGTGAACTATGCTGAATGAGACTCATTTTATTTTGTTATAGCATATGGCATTGCCTTTGGCAAATAATATTTCATTCTTTGTGTTAAAAGTTTTAATCCTAATGTTTTATTAATGATATATGTTATTTAATATTATTATCTTGACAATTACTTAACATCTTTGTAAAACAGGTAATAGACCTTAGTATTTACAGCCCTAATACCTCATCGACAAGCACGAGGGTTTCCTGCAACAGTACATTGTGTAGTCAACAAAGTCGATGCTCTGCGTCACGCAACACTTGTCCCTATCAAGTTAGGTATCTTTCTAATGGTACTTCCTCTACTGGTCTATTGGTAGAGGATGTGTTGCACTTAACTACAGATGACAGTCAACTAAAAGCTGTTGAGCGACAAGTTACGTTTGGGTGAGTAAACTCTCATATTACTTTTCCATTAAATAATAATTGGACCCTCCCTCTGCTTTATGGAAGTCCACCAAGATTGCCAACATTAAAAATGAATAACATGGTACTGTTATTTCTATGGATTTTATGTCAAAACTCAAAATGCAGGATAAATTTATATCATTTATGTAATTTTGTTTTAAAACTTAAAACTACAATTTTAGAAATTGCCACAAGGCCTCCAACGTTGTTAAAATCGCGATTCTAGATCGTAGAATCGTACCTAGCACCCCAAATCGATTTAAATCCCACATAAATCGTATTTGTGGTAGAATCGTAGATTCAGGTTTTTTTTTTTTTCATGGTTGATTGTGATTTTTCAGTGAATATAGGGGATGAGTTTTCTGGGATTGTTGTTCTATTTTTAACTTTTGATTCTTGGCTTCTTGGTTTTAATTTTCTTTAGTTTTGACCTAATAAATTGTTACTTGGTAGTAGACTATTTACTATTAATTCATGTTTAATGTTCATATAATGAAAATTTGTTCATTCATTCCTGTAGTACAATGCAGATATTTTTGTTTATCACCCAATTTTTATATAAAGAATGTTAGTTACTTGTTTATTATTATTTTGGATTTACTTTTTAACAAACCTCAGTCGATTCCTCTTGTACCTACTACCTAGCATCTAATGCAAGTTAGTATTGTCTCTCAAGATTCAAATTGAATTGATGTTGCATAGTTTTCATGCGAGATCTACCTTTTGAACTACATTCTCTATGATATATATGTATGTATGTATTTATCCCAAGATGTATGTAGCTATACTTGGAAATGATACTTTTATACATTTTTTTTTGTGTTTAGGGTTATTCTTGCTATATTTTAGAGATATCACTGTTTAAGAAGTTAGTTTGAATTATTTTTCTAGTAGTTTGGTGGAATCTTACGATTCTCAATCCGATTCTACGGAGCCCCCAACGATCCTACATAGAATCCTGATCCTGACAACCTGCTTAAAATTGATTCTTCTTCTTCTTCACTAGAACCTTCGAATTTGTACTGCTTTCATATACTAATTTTTAGTGTTTCTTGCCCTTTCCTCAGTATATTGATGTTCATCTAGTAAATTTTTCTGCCCACAATCACTTATGATCTTGCTGTGCGACATTGATGGCAGCTGTGGTATTATTCAAACTGGTTCGTTCTTGGACGGTGCTGCTCCCAATGGTCTGTTTGGGCTTGGTATGGAAAATATATCTGTTCCTAGCATTTTAGCAAGTGACGGGCTTGTTGCGAATTCCTTTTCCATGTGTTTTGGACAAGATGGAATTGGTAGAATCAGTTTTGGAGATAAAGGTAGCTCAGACCAAGGAGAAACACCATTCAATCTTGATGAATTACAGTGAGTAGACACTTTCATTTGCACAATGCATCTGTTTAGCATCTTGACTATCTATCTTTCTTTGACTGAATTGACATGCCAGTTGTTCTGACTTTATTTTCTTTGGAATGTTTCACCAGTCCAACTTACAATATCAGCGTGACACAAATAATTACGGAGAAGAAAACCACTAATCTTAGTTTCGATGCAATATTTGACACTGGTACCTCATTCACATACTTAAAAAACCCAGCTTATGCAGAGATTTCTGAGAGTGTAAGTGGTTCATATAATGAACTTTCTATATCAACCAGATATTAATTGTTGACTTCATAATTATAATTAACTTTTGTTACTTTGCAGTTCAATTCCCGTATCCGAGACAAACGGGACACATCTAATTCCAGTCTTCCTTTTGAATATTGTTACGAAATAAGGTCGATTTTCTTTGGATATTTGCTTCATCTAATTGCTTTTTTCCCTTCTTTTTATTTTTTTGGGAGGAGGTTTGCAGAGGCTATGGGCTAAATCAATAGCCAAGCACTACTTCCCCACCCTCCAACCAAACATTATCTCTTGCATGACTAACAAGAGTTGTTACTAGCTAGGCTACCTGGAACTTTAATACTTTTTTCTTATTGAATCCTCAATAATCGTCTCTTTCTCTACATACAGTGAAAATCAAACGACCATTGACATTCCCAATTTGAATTTAACGATGAAAGGGGGAAGTCAATTTTATGTTTCTGATCCCATAGTTATAGTTCCTCCTCTTCAGGTAAAGTTTCATTTTTTGTGTTTTAAATCCTACTCCTGCCTCTGGATGTTCTAAATTGTGTTTTTACTATTTCCAGAGTGGACCATATTTATATTGTTTGGGCCTTCTCAAGAGTGGGGATATAAGTATCATTGGACGTGAGTATATGTTTCACATTGCTTATTTCAAGGAATTTACTGCTTATATTAATGTTAATCCTATGCCCATGTATCGTTTCCATTTTTCTATGGATATATTTATCTAGAGACTTTTGAAGAATTGTCATTTACTAATTCTTCTCAAGCATACTCTTTACATGGGATTGTGTTTTCTTTCGTTACTTAGCCCGTGTTTGTTGTTACTTGTTAATGAAACATAGATCTTGGAAATGGGTACCAAATATTCCCAATATTGTTTTTAGATGAAAGAAGGATTTTGCAAAAAATCCTATAATCTTTCAAATGTAAGGGAGTTTCTGTAAGAGTAGATTTTTGTTGATGCCGTCGTTGGCTGAATTGCGGGTTATACATACTTCATTCTTGTTTACAGTATCCACAAAAATCCTGTAGTAAAGACCATAATAACAAAGGAAAAGGCAGAAGGCTCCTGCTAAACCGACTTCATACCATATTCCAAATCAGAGATTAATGTAAATGAGACACAGACAGAGAAACTAAATGCCTTCCATTAGAAACCTTCTTGATGACAAACGGAGGCATCAACCTTTCCTTGGTTTCAGATTTTTTAAATGGTTTATTGGATTTACTTTGCTTTATATATAAGCGAGTGTGATAAATGTATATGTTATGTGTTATTGCATTCACATTTCCATTGAGAAATAGTTCCTAGTACAGTAATATTAAATTCTTGTTTTTTATCCAGAAAACTTCATGACAGGCTACCGTATTGTTTTTGATCGTGAGAAGATGGTCTTGGGCTGGAAAGAATCCGACTGTGAGTACATTATATTGTTATTAATTAGACTGTGTGTGTGTGTGTGTGTGTGTAGCTTTTGTATTGACAAGAAGTGTTGTCTCAGGTTATGATTCTAAAAAATCCAACACTCTACCAATCGCCCCACGAAGCTCCACTGCAGTTCCTCCTAGTACTGCTCCCGGTGCTACTGTTGTACCAGAAGCGACATCTAATCCTGGTAATGGTTCCCCAAATTCCAGTCCTTCAACTGTGCCGCCGCCATCCAATTATTCACCCCGCTTGAGTTCCTTCACTTGCACAGTCTTGATGGTCTCCTTTTCTCTCTTTATCCATTGTTTCATCATTCTTTTCTCCTGAGTTTTTCCAGGCATAGTATTGTATTTTATTGTCATTTGTTTGAGATGTAATACACCACAGATTGGAGGCATTGTTGGCTTCCTTTTTTTCAGCATCAACACAAACCTTGGGTTGTATATATGGTTTTGATCATCAACATATCTTTGTATAACAATAGAGAGAGATCATTTATATACCAATTTTTTTTTTTTTTTTTATGAATTTAAATATTAAAGTTACACTCTCTCGAGTTTAAAACTCACCGTCACTTTTTTGGTTTTTGCATATTGAATTATTGATAATTACACTAATTTACTTTCTAAAAGTGATACTTGTCACAAGTTCCATTGGATGGTTGTAATGGAATATGACATTTTACTATTATGCCCTTGACATTATATATATTGTTTTACTTGACAAAGTCAACTTCTTATGAGAAGATCAGGGGTAAATTTGGTATTTTGTAAATCTCATTTTTACCGAAAGAAAATTTCATTGTTGACTACATGTTGATTATTAAGAGAAGGGATCGGTTTGCAATTTATGAATTAGTGCCCTTTTATTTTTTTGGCAAAGATATGGAATATCTCATGGATGTTCGATTCATTTGTCCCCCACTTCTTATCTTCTTCCGCTCAGTTTGTTTCGTAAAATATTTTCTTCGATTTTTTTTGTTTTTTTAGGTTAAATATTTGTATTAATTTTATTATTCGGTGCCTGGTCTAAGTTGGGGTCGAGTACTCGAGTATATCGGACAGAACATGTAAAATAATTTGTCGAAAATTTATAGGTAAATTACTTTTGTTAGATTTTAATTTTTTTTTCTTTGTAAATATAATACGTCAACCAAAATCAAAAAATAAAAATATATTTTCTGAAAAATATTTTACATCCAAACAGAGCCTTCCTTTTTTCTTTTCTTTTTTTAGGGTGTGCATATCCACAAGGTCAAATATCCACTACAAAATTACAGACAATTTACTAATAAACTCTTGCTGTTCATGAGTTTTTCCAATTCATTTTCTGCACTTTAACAAAAGCACAAAATAGTTCATCATTCTGGTTTCAAACTTGTTTTAGAAGGATCATAATAGTATGTAAGTAATCTCTATACAATATCTCAAATATATATTATTATCACGTCTCATTAACAAAATTCTTGAAGCCCAAAGTCAAAGCCGGTCGCAACAGTTGAAACGCAACTTTTGTCAAAGCATACAAAACAAAAATCATACAAATACTGTCTTCAAATCAATCTAAGAAAATTCAATCACACAAGCTACAGGATCTCAAATTCTCAATCTTCAGTTGCAGACATTGGCTTTGAAGAATGGTCCCTCGCTAAGAAATTGTGATCGTATCAATGTCGTAACAAAATACTATTCACAATTATCACAAAATATATTTCTATACTCTAGGAATAATGATGGTATATATCAAATTTGAAAAATCAAATGAAGTACAAGCATAAACATTGCATCCCTAAATTAAATATCTAAAATACTAAAACTCAAATATTCCAAATTACTCTCAAGTGCAAACAATTCGAATTTAATTGTTATATATTGCACAATCTGCGGAGAATATTGAAGCACCTTACGATATTGAGACACTCATTATCATGCCCACTGTGAGGTTATGAGTGTCGCCCCGTCCCAACAAATACAATTTTTCATCTTGTATATCAAATATCACAGAAAAAATTCTATTGAGAAAGAAAAAAAAAAAAACACATACAGCTGCAAATGAACCGAGATATTCATGAACAGCCCGAACTCGACTCGTTAAGGGCTCGGTTTGGTCTAGTTCATTTAGTTAATGAGCCAGCTTGAGCACAAATTCTGAGCTCTTTTAATAAACGAGCCGATCGCGAACAATATTAGGCTTGGCTTGTAAACAGGTTCGTTTATCAGTAATTTATAAAGTTTTGATCCAGCCCAATAAATTTGTTCCATTAAACAACATAAGCCCAGATGTATAGTACATTCCTATTATCTAAATGAAAAATCCAAAGACAAAATGGCCCATATTTCAATTTAAAGGCCCAACTGACCTACCCATTAATGTTGACACATAACAGACCTAATCTTTATACGTATCATTATCTGCAACGATGCGCAGCGCATCCCCATTTTGCCTCTCGATCTTTCATTCTTCTTCTTGTCACGCTGCAACAATCGGCGACGTTCTTCTACTTGTTACTCTCTGCAACGATCGGCGACCACCAGCCTCTCCCTTCACCGGTCCTTTAGTATTTCGTATTCTTTTGGGAAAACAAAGGACGAATCATGAAATTAATTGCAAAAAATGAACGATGCACAACTGTTGATGATATCAGACAACCTCAGCCTTAAGGTATGCCGTATGCATATACATATAACTATACATCTATAACTCAACACACAATTTGTTTGTGTTATGTGTAGACACTCATATGTTGTGTATTATATATGTGTATGCCCGAACCGAGTCGAGCTTGTGCTTGGCTAGGTCAAGCTCGCCCGAGCCCGAGCACCTCTCAGATTGTAGCGAGCCGGGCCCGAGCATGCCAAAGCTCGGCATTTGCAGCCCTTGACACACACAATACACACAAATTTTCTTCAAGGACTCACTTAACCTTAAAATAGTGTGCCCACCAAACTTGACAAATTTAACAAGAGGGTGTTTAGAAATTCAAATGTCATCAGTCTCATCTAACTTTAATGACAGCTTAATGCTATGTTCGGTAGGAAAGAAAAATGCAACCAAATAGGTACATGTCCCTTTTCCGGCAATCACTCTTTATTAGACAACTAAATTAGGCTGATTGATCGGCAGTTGACTTGACTTACAACTGCCAATGACCCGAGAAGCTTCCTCCTCTTGTTCTGTTGCATTCTACTACCCCAACTAAAACGTTGCATTTAGTGGGCCCACCAAACTTAAACAAATTTAACAAGAGGATGTTTAGAAAATCAAATGTCATTAGTCTTTTCTGACTTTAATGACTGCTTAATGCTATGTTCGGTGGGAAAGAAAAATACAACCAACTAGGTACATGTCCCTTTTCAAGCAATCACTCTATATTAGACAACTAAAATAGGCTGATTGATCGGCAGTTGACTTGACTCACCAATGACCCGAGAAGCTTCCTCCTCTTGTTCTGTTGCATTCAAATGTCATCAGTCTTATCTGACTTTAATGACAGCTTAATGTTATGTTCGGTAGGAAAGGAAAAAATTGAGTGGAAGGGAGAGAAGAAGGGATGGATGAGACATTCTTAGGGAAGAGATTATGTAATTCTTTCTTTTTGTTTAGTTGGAGAATAAAATGTTTGTTAGGAGATAAGGAAAGAAAAAGTTTTATTTGTTTTTACCATTATATCCAATAATATTTATAATATTGTAATTCATAAAGGATAGTATTGTAATTTAAAACTTGTATAATTTTTGTCATTGCTGAGAAGTCTTTACATAAAAATCTCATTGCTGGGTACACCAAATGTTGAGAAGGTTTTATATAAAAATCAAATGTCCGCATTATTGATTAATTAAAACTTGTATAATTTATGTCGTTGCTGAGAAGTCTTTACATAAAAATCTCATTGCTAGGTCCACCAAATGTCCACAATACTGATTAATTACTTCTTCTGCGAGCCTCCTCGCAGGTTCGTCTAAGCAACATTCTTGAATTCCACAACTCTTGCCAAACTCATGTCATCAGTCTTATCTGACTTTAATGACAGCTTAATGTTCTGTTCGGTAGGAAATAAAAAAATTGAGTGGAAGGGAGAGAAGAATGGATGGATGAGACATTCTTAGGGAAGAAATTATGTAATTCTTTCTTTTTGTTCGGTTGGAGAATAAGCTTATAATTTACTATATTCGTTAGGAGAGAAAGAAAGAAAAAGTTTTAATTATTTTACCATTATATCCAATAATATTTATAATATTATAATCTATAGAGGATAGTATTATAATTTAAAACTTGTATAATTTTTGTCATTGCTGAGAAGCCTTTACATAAAAATCTCATTGCTAGGTCCACCAAATGTTGAGAAGTCTTTACATAAAAATCAAATGTCCACATTACTGATTAATTAAAACTTGTATAATTTATTTCATTGCTAAGAAGCCTTTACATAAAAATCTCATTGCTAGGTCCACCAAATGTCCACATTACTGATTAATTACTTCTTCTACGAGCCTCCTCGCAGGTTCGTCTAGGTTGTATCCTTGAATTTCACAACTCTCGCCAAACTCATGTCATCAGTCTTATCTGACTTTAATGACAGCTTAATGCTCTGTTTGGTAGGAAAGAAAAAAATTGAGTGGAGAGGAGAGAAGAAGGGATGGATGAGACATTCTTAGGGAAGAGATTATGTAATTCTTTCTTTTTGTTCAGTTGGAGAATAAACTTATAATTTACTATGTTCGTTAGGAGAGAAGGAAAGAAAAAGTTTTAATTGTTTTTACCATTATATTCAATAATATTTATAATATTGTAATCTATAGAGGATAGTACTGTAATTTAAAACTTGTATAATTTTTGTCATTGCTGAGAAGTCTTTACATAAAAATCTCATTGTTAGGTCCACCAAATGTCCACATTACTGATTAATTACTTCTTCTGCGAGCCTCCTTAGATTCGTCTAGGACTCTAGGCTGCATCCTTGAATTCCACAACTCTCGTCAAACTCATGTCATCAGTCTTATATGACTTTAATGACATCTGAATGCTCTGTTCGGTAGGAAAGAAAAAAATTGAGTGGAAGGGAGAGAAGAAGGGATGGATTAGACATTCTTAGGGAAGAGATTGTGTAATTCTTTCTTTTTGTTCTGTTGGAGAATAAACTTATAATTTACTATATTCGTTAGAAGAAAAGGAAAGAAAAAGTTTTAATTGTTTTTATCATTATATCTAATAATATTTATAATATTGTAAGCTATAGAGGATAGTACTGTAATTTAAAACTTGTATAATTTTTGTCATTGCTGAGAAGTCTTTACATAAACATCTCATTGCTAGGTCCACCAAATGTTGAGAAGTCTTTACATAAAAATCAAATGTCTACATTACTGATTAATTAAAACTTGTATAATTTATGTCATTGCTGAGAAGTCTTTACATAAAAATCCCGTTGCTAGGTCCACCAAATGTCCACATTACTGATTAATTGCTTCTTCTGCGAGCCTCCGAGCAGGTTCGTCTAGGCTACATCCTTGAATTCCACAACTCTCACCAAACTCACGACATCAGCCTTATCTAACTTTAATGACAGCTTAATTCTCTGTTCGGTAGGAAAGAAAAAAAATTGAGTGGAAGGGAGAGAAGAAGGGATGGATGAGACATTCCTAGGGAAAAGATTGTTTAATTTTTTCTTTTTGTTCGGTTAAAGAATAAACTTATAATTTAATATGTTCGTTAGGAGAGAAGGAAAGGAAAAGTTTTAATTGTTTTTACCATTATATCAAATAATATTTATAATATTCTAATCTAAAGAGGATAGTATTGTAATTTAAAATTTCTAAAATAGTCCACTTGTCTTCTCTCTTTTCTTCTGCGCATTTTTGGGCGGATGAAAATTTGTAAAGGAGGAATGATATATCATCCTTCCCATTCTCTTTTCTTTCCTTATATCATCTCAACTGAATAAAAAAAAAATAAAATAAAATAAAAAAATAAAAAAAAAAATTGTTTTTTCCGTCCTATTTTCTCTCTACACCTCTCCCTTCCTTGCTACCAAACACAGCATAAAAGAATATGATATTGTAAAGAGTGAAACAAAGAGTCAAATCAAAAGGCACGCCGGTAATTGTTCCACCTTTTCCATGGATATAACATCTTTAAATTTTGAAAAGTTCTTACAATTTTATTAATATTAAAAAACTATAAATAAATAAATAAAAATTAAATTAATCTATGTAACCATTATATAACCTCAATTTGACACCCAACTACTAAGTCCAAGTTCAGCCCACATTTTCACCAAACTTCCATTGTTACTTCACTGGCCCCCTGAATAAATGGTTTGAACCCAACATTTTTAACAGTTGACTATAAGCCCAAAAAATTAAAATTAAAATTAAAAATAATACGGTAACCTCCAGGTGCGAACGCGTCAAAGAATTCAAACAATTCACTCTCTCTATTCTCCTCTTCTTTGAATATACATATATATATTCTCTGCTCATTCATTTCCACAAACAGTTTCAGAGCAATCCGGTTTCAATTCAACCTGATTCCCGTGAAACTTATACCCAGTTCAAATGGGTTCTTCTTCTAATTATGTTTTGATTTCTGGGTACTTGGTTTTTCTGATATTGAATTGGGGTTCACAGAGCTGTGATGGGTTTGGTACGTTCGACTTCACTATCCACCACAGGTACTCCGACCCGGTTAAGGGGATTCTGGACCTCGATGGCTTGCCGGAGATGGGTAGTCGCCAGTACTATGCTGCTATGGCCCACCGTGATCGCTTCATCCGGGGACGTGGCCTCGCCGACACCGTCAATTCCACCCATCTCACTTTCATGGACGGCAACGAGACTTATCGGCTCAGTTCGCTGGGATTGTATGACTTCTTTATCCTTTACTTAATTTTAATGTGTTTTTAGCTATAGTTTAATTTTTGATATGGAATATTTAAGTAGATAGTATTGATTTGTTTCACAATTCTAATGGATCTTGGATTAGACCCTGTTTGATTGGAGAGAAAATTGATAGGACAATGATATTTACCTTTTTAGCTATAGTTTAATTATATATATATATATATATTGGTTGGAATTTGAGTAGATAGCTGTGATTTGTGGCACAATTCTAATGGATCTTGAATTAGTCCCTGTTTGATTGGAGAGAAAATTGAAAGGATAATGATATTACTTTTTATAAGATTCTCCTTCTAGAGCTATTTTGATAGTAATGCTATTGTGACCTCTTTAAAGAGTCATGGGCTCTCCTTATTGTCCATTAAATTTGAGAATACAAAAAGAAAACTTTGAAAGGATGTTATTACACACTGTCTCAATCATATGGTTGGTAAAGAGAGCTCGTGACTCTTATTATGTGAACGTATTTAAATATCAATTTGGTTTAAAATGAAGAAGATAAGTAATGCCAAAAGGAATTTACCCATCAGAATAATTAGATATTTGGAGATTTTGTGAAGCATCTAAATAGAAATAATAAAATTTTAATTTTATGTTAAAGTCCATTCTATTTGTAGAGCATACATTTACGTGCCTAGCTAATTCAGATCATGATATGAATTGAACATTTAATTTGATATCCCATTAATGATTCGATTCTAATAACTAGTTAGTGGTAAATCTTATTCGATTGTGCATCGACATGATATGCTTTAGGCAGGGTTGGGGTTTAGGTATTGGTTTTATTAGTTCTTAGGCATTGTAAGCACATCAATTCCTGATTTTCTTTTCTTTTTTTTTTACTTACTTGTTTGGTCTTTTTCTCAAAAAGTTAAAAAAAATGCAGACCCGATGTTGCATATAGGGTTGAAAGGAAAGTGTTTTGGTACTAGAAATTTTAAATCGGGGTTTAGAGTTTCATTTTATGATTCTCAGTTATGGCTATCTTTATTGTAATTTGCAGTTTGCACTATGCCAATGTTTCTGTGGGGACACCAGCTTTATCTTTCCTTGTGGCGCTTGACACTGGTAGCGACCTGTTCTGGTTACCATGCAATTGCACCAGTTG
Source organism: Cornus florida (assembly GCF_030987335.1). Classification (NCBI taxonomy): domain Eukaryota; kingdom Viridiplantae; phylum Streptophyta; class Magnoliopsida; order Cornales; family Cornaceae; genus Cornus; species Cornus florida. Next base: position 15,648,858 of record NW_026775577.1, read on the forward strand.
TGTGCGTGGCTTAAAGACACGGGCTGGAGATGTATGTTGAATTATTTTGAATTTTAGTTTTGCTTCCTCTGCAGAATGCATGTCCTCTTTTCACATGATAATAAATGCGTCACTTGTCAAAATTGCTTTATATGTAGATACTTTGTATGCTTCATGAAAAGGATTTTTCTTTTAACATGACTACATTTTGATATCCTTTTTTATGCCAAGAAACTATGATTTAACTTCCTATCGCAACTTAGTTTCATTTTCATTGTACCACTGGACCATTGACCTAGGATGTATAAGCTCTCCTCCCAAATGGGAGGTGAGGATTCGAGCCTTGCAGTGGGGCTTTTGTGGAGGTGTGTGATTGTGTGTGAAAGTATTTACCTAACCAAAAAATGTTTAAAAACTTATGTTTCATTTTATGGGTAGGTTGGTTCAGGTCAATTGGAGTTTATTGGTTCCTGAGAAAATTTAATATTTTCCTTTTAACTCTGCCCAGGCTTGTAATCAGTTCTGAAGTCTATTTTTCTTTTGATTTTCTTTTATTTTTTGGCACAACCAGTATTTTACCTTAATGTTTTGCACATTTAACTATTTGTATCATCATATTACCACATCCATCCTTTAAGGTTCATATTAAACTTTACCAATATTAGTTTCTAGTGGAATTGTCGAGGAAGCTCCTCCTCTCCGTGACTTAATTTAGGTTATTGAAAGGCTAATATAGTCTATTATAAATTTCTTTTCCAACTTGAATTGCAACTAGTCTTGTTCACTTATCTGCTTCATTTGTTAATCAGTTGTTCAAATGGCAAAGTCCCATGAGATAAAGTGCTAATTATTGTAATTAGTTGTGAACTATGCTGAATGAGGCTAATTGTATTTTGTTCAAGTATATGGCATTGCCTTTGGCAAATAATATTTCATTCTTCGTGTTAAAAGTTTGAATCCTACTGTTTTATTAATGATATGTGTTATTTAAAATTATTATCTTGACAATTACTTAACATCTTTGTAAAACAGGTAGTAGACCTTAGTATTTACAGCCCTAATAACTCATCGACAAGCACGAGGATTTCCTGCAACAGTACATTGTGTCCTATTAAAAAAAGTCGATGCTCTGCGTCACGCAACACTTGTACCTATCGAGTTGTGTATCTTTCCAATGGTACTTCCTCTAATGGTATATTGGTAGAGGATGTGTTGCACTTAACTACAGAAGATAGTCATTTAAAAGCTGTTGAGCCACGAGTTACGTTTGGGTGAGTAAACTCTCATATTACTTTTCCATTAAATAATAATAGGACCTTCCCTCTGCTTTATGGGAGTCCACCAAGATTGTCAACATTAAAAATGAATAGCATGGTACTGTTATTTCTATGGATTTTATGTCAAAACTCAAAAGGCAAGATAAATTTATATCATTTATGTAATTTTGTTTTAAATTTTAAAACTACAACTTTAGAAATTGCCACAAATCCTCCAACACTTAACATCAATTGGCTTAAAATCAAGGTTGTTAAAATCGCGATTCTAGATCGTAGAATCGTACGATTCTACGATCCTAGCACCCCAAATCGATTTAAATTGCACATAAATCGTATTTGTGGTAGAATCGTAGATTCAGGTTTTTTTGTTTTTTTTTTTCTTCATGGTTGATTGTGATTTTTCAGTGAATATAGGGGATGAGTTTTCTGGGATTGTTGTTCTGTTTTTAACTTTTGGTTCTTGACTTCTTGGTTTTAATTTTCTTTAGTTTTGACCTAATAAATTTTTACTTGGTAGTAGACTATTTACTATTAGTTCATGTTTAATGTTCATATAATGAAAATTTGTTCATTCATTTCTTTAATACAATGCAGATATTTTTGATTGACAAAAACAGGGGTGTCTATCACCCAATTTTTATATAAATAATGTTAGTTACTTATTTATTTTTATTTTGGATTTACTTTTTTAACAGACCGAGGTCGATTCCTGTTGTACCTACGACCTAGCATCTATTGCAAGTTAGTATTGTCTCTCACGATTCAAATTAAATTGATGTTGCACAGTTGTCATGCAAGATCTACCTTTTGAACTACATTCTCTGTGATATATATGTATGAATTTATCCCAAGATGTATGTAGCTATACTTGGAAATGATACTATTATACATTTTTTTTTGTGTTTAGGGTTATTCTTGCTATATTTTAGAGATATCACTGTTTAAGAAGTTAGTTTGAATTATTTTTCTAGTAGTTTGGTGGAATCTTACGATTCTCGATCCGATTCTACGGAGCCCCCAACGATCCTACATAGAATCCCGATCCTGACAACCTTGCTTAAAATTGATTCTTCTTCATCTTTACTAGAACCTTCGAATTTGTACTGCTTTCATCTACTAATTTTTAGTGTTTCTTGTCCTTACCTCAGTATACTGATGTTCATCTAGTAAATTTTTCTGCCCACAATCACTTATGATCTTGCTGTGCGACATTGATGGCAGCTGCGGTATGATTCAAACTGGTTCATTCTTGGATGGTGCAGCTCCCAATGGTCTGTTTGGGCTTGGTATGGAAAATATATCTGTTCCTAGCACTTTAGCGAGTGATGGGCTTGTTGCGAATTCCTTTTCCATGTGTTTTGGACAAGATGGAATTGGTAGAATCAGTTTTGGAGATAAAGGTAGCTCAGACCAAGCAGAAACACCATTCAATCTGGGTGAATTACAGTGAGTAGACTCTTTCATTTGCACAATGCGTCTGTTTACCATCTTGACTATCTTTCTTTCTTTGACATGCCAATTGTTCTGATTTTATTTTCTTTGGAATGTTTCATCAGTCCAACTTACAATATCAGCGTGACACAAATAATTATGGAGAATAAAACCACTAATCTTAGTTTCGATGCAATATTTGATTCTGGTACCTCATTCACATACTTAAACAACCCAGCTTATGCAGAGATTTCTGAGAGTGTAAGTGGTTCATATAATGAACTTTCGATATCAACCAGATATAATTGTTGACTTCATAATTATAATTAACTTTTGTTACTTTGCAGTTCAATTCCTATATCCGAGACAAACGGGACACATCTAATTCCAGTCTTCCTTTTGAATATTGTTATGAATTAAGGTCGATTTTCTTTGGATATTTGCTTCATCTAATTGATTTTGTCCCTTCTTTTTATTTTTTATTTCTATTTTTTTGGGAGGGGATTGTGCAGAGGCTATGGGCTAAATCCATAGCCAAACACTACTTCCCCACCCTCCAACCAAACACAATCCCGACAAAAGTAGGGATCCTATACAGTATCTCTTGCATGACTAACAAGAGTTGTTACTAGCTAGGGCTTCCTGGAACTTTAATACTTTTTCTTATTGAATCCTCATTAATCGTCTCTTTCTCTACATACAGTGAAAATCAAACCACCATTGAAATTCCCAATTTGAATTTAACGATGAAAGGGGGAAGTCAATTTTATGTTTCTGATCCAAAGTTATAGTTTCAATTTCTCAGGTAAAGTCTCATTTTGTGTGTTTTAAATCCTACTCCTGCCTCTGGATGTACTAAAGTGTTTTTTACTATTTCCAGAGTGGACCATATTTATATTGTTTGGGCCTTCTCCAGAGTGGGGATATAAATATCATTGGACGTGAGTATATGTTTCACATTGCTTATTTCAAGGAATTTACTTCTTATATTAATGTTAATCCTACGGCCATTTGTTGGATTTACTTTGCTTTATATATAAGCGAGCGTGATAAATATGTGTTGTGTGATTGCATTCACATTTCCATTGAGAAATAGTTCCTAGTACAGTAATAACTTCTTGTTTTGTATCCAGAAAACTTCATGGCAGGCTACCGTATCGTTTTTGATCGTGAGAAGATGGTCTTGGGCTGGAAGGAATCTGACTGTGAGTACATTATACTGTTATTGATTAGACAGTGTGCGCGCGTGGGTGTGAAGCTTTTGTGTTAACAAGAAGTGTTGTCTCAGGTTATGATTCTAAAAACTCCAACACTCTACCAATCGACCCATGAAACTCCACTGCAGTTCCTCCTACCAGTACTTCTCCCGGTGCTACTGTTGTACCATAAGCGACATCGAATCCTGGTAATGGTTCCCCAAATTGCAGTCCTTCATAGTATTGTATTTTATTGTCATTTGTTTGAGATGTAATACACAACAGCTTGGCTTCCCTTTTTTCAGCATTAACACAAACCTTTGGTTGTGTATATATGGTTTTGATCATATCTTTGTATAACAATAGACAGATCATATATATACCAATTTTATTGTATGGATTTAATTATTAAAGTTAGACTGTCTCTAAGATTTAAGAGTAGATGGTGATTAACATGATATTAAAGTTAAATATCTCGAGATAAAACCTCACCGTCAATTTATTGGTTTTTGCATATTGGATTAGGTTTTTGCTTATTGGATTATCTTCGTGAGTTTTTCCATTTCATTTGCTGCACTATAACAAAAGCACAAAATGGTTCATCATTCTGGTTTCAAACTTGTTTTAGAAGGATCATAATAGTATGTAACTAATCTCTATACAATATCTCAAATATATATTATTATCATATCTCATTCACAAAATTCCTGAAGGCCAAGCTCAAAGCCGGTCGCAACACTTGAAATGCAACTCTTGTCAAAGAATGCAAAACAAAAATCATACAAATACAGGATCTCAAATTCTCAATCTTCAATTGCAGACATTGGCTTTGAAAAATGGTTCCTATCAAGTCTTTAAAAAGATGAGCTACAGCAATCCATTACTGTGATACAACATGAATTGAACTATTTAGTCACCTTGCTATGGAATGCTGTCTTTGTTATAATGCGATAGGAAAACTGGAATGGCCGGATCGACAATCACCTCCTTCACTGCTAACTTATGGCATTCCTTATGTCAAACTATTACGATCTCTGCTAGTTGAATATTGCCGCTTAACCCAGATGCCTTGCAAGATGGCAAGAACGAGAAGCCATCTACAAGCTTCGCGCACTTCAAACCCCATTTCACCATCAAGAACTCAATGAGATGATGCCCACTGCACAACATCATTAAAGAAATAATGAAAGGATGCCATTGTTTTTCCTTTATAGAAATCTTAGATGAGCGAGAGAAATGCATACTTTCCCGGTAAAATGACAAGGTGTAAAGCGCATGAAAATACCTCCTATTATGATAGGTTGTTATGAAAACTGATCCGGGAGAATTTTGGAGCAGAAATGTCACGGTGGCAAAGAGATCATCGAAGGCTTACAACACATGTATGATAAAAACATCTCATCTTCAATTTACTGATGGAGGAAATTAAAGAGCAGATAAATAGGTAGCAACAATTATCGTACCACTAGCATCATATAATACATCTGCTCCGAGGATGACTTTGGGGTGTAAACTGAAGATAGGTGCATCCCACACACCCCACGTGAGCCCCAGTACCTACAAGATAGAGCAAAATCACCTCAAGAAAAAAAAATTCTCATCATGCTATTCAGGTATGGACTTCAACAGTGTGTAGACACGATCTTGGTATATAATGTGCATTTGTGCAAAAAAGAGGGCAGAAACAGGAATGTTGATGCGCTCCGGCTAGGAAATACAATTGAAAGACAGCAATCATAGTGAAATGTTGTACACTTGTACCACCACTCTGGCCACATGCATCAGTTAACCGGGGCAGGTTTTATATATAAATTGATGAAGAGGATAGTTTACCTTACACTCTTGGTTATTCAAATCGCAAACTCTTCTTATGTTAGCCAGCACCTGCAGATCCAAGTTTGCAGGATTGTGAAAAATCAGTAGATCAATTTTCACACAGTCACACACATCTGAGCATTTAATCCCACAGACTGAAATTGTGAAACGATTTGTTCGGACAAGGGCCAACAGAAGGGTAAAAAGGATTACTTTTCTACTTCAAACAACAGAATGCCATCCCCAAAATGCCAATGTGGAACAAAATGGACCCCTTCAATCTCCAACTTTAGAAACAGCCATCCCAGTCCCCGACCGAAAATTAACAACTTAAATAAATAATAAATCTTTATTTAAGTTCCAATCGGCCCATTAATTTAAGCTTCCTCAATTTTGCACATGGTGCAAAAATATACATTCAGAACCACCAAATCGTTTTGAGGTCTCAATAGTCAGTAACGAAGCACTAGAAAAGAGCTGTAATTTTTTCAGCATGCCATGGAAGATAACTGAAGCTTTCAATTCATCAATTTGCATATAAATATATAATATACTTACATATATTATACATCAAATTTCAAGCAGCAATCTGGGACATGCATTGACAAATAATTAACATATAATACCTCTAGTCTGTTCAAGTCATCAGTTAGTGTGACATCTGCACCCACTTTTGCAGCAACCAAACCAGGCAATGAAGTTCCAGCTCCAAGCTGTAAACTAATAATAACAAAAAGAATTAATAACAAAAAAACCCCAAAAAAGGGCATTCATGGCTTAAAATCAAACACCGTCATACGGAGTATTCTTAAAAGACAAATTTAGCAACCAAAGTTTTTTTTTTTTTCCTGGTAAACTAAGGAAAGGGGGAACTTGAACACGAGTTCATCCGCTCGGGAAGCTAGGGCGCTTTACCAACTAGGCCGGGGGACTTGAATTTAACAACCAAATTTGTCCTACCTTTATAACAAACACTTCTGCTGCGTGAAAAAAGTTCAAATAGTAACCCAAAAAAAAAAAAAAACATAATAATTGAATTAAACTACAAAGCCAAGTGAGTTGAATTGCAATACCTCAACTACGCTAATTCCAGAAAAGCGTGATCTTTGTTGCCAAACATACTCGGCCAGAACGATACTACACGGCCACATGAACAACCCGTAATCTTCTTTCATATTCTGAATCAATGACATAAACAGAACAAAATTTAAACAAAAAATTTATAATAAGCGTTAGGAATTCACATCTACCTTCTGTTTGGTTGCTAAGAGAATAGAGGGATTTGCTATTGTTTCCAAAAAGTGTGCTCATTTTTACTGGGTTTCTTCTATATTCCTCCAATTTTCCCAGAAACCAAACGGAGTTCCTGATTGAGTTTTCCAAAAAGGCTAATAATACTTTACGGGTGTGCCCATTTTTACTGGGTTTCTTCTATATTCCTACAATTTCCCAGAAACCAAACCGAATTCTATAGTGGGTTCGAGTATTTTGCTGAAATTCTTGAGCAAATGAATCTAAATTTGGTGCCCTAATATATATATATATATATTCTTAGTTTTTATTAGGGTGAGAAAGGGCACCTCAATGATGGTGATGGAGAAGGCATCGGCGTTCTCAGTTGGGTTCCCGAAATAATGTTGTGCAACGGTGGTCATGTGCCCGTCGTCCGTCGACGGTGTCGCCGCCGGTTCGTCGCCGTCGGTGACTTCCATATTTGTCTCCTTGTAGCCAAAAAGTTGGAGCTCTGCTTATGTAAGAGTAGGATTTAACACTGCGTTTTGTTTGGAGGGAAGAGAAATGCAAGAGCACAAGGAATTGACAGAGGCAAGAAAAGAACATTTTTTTTTTCCTTCCCCTTTTTCACAGAGGAAAAGGAAGTGTCCAAAAAAAAAAAAACACTAAATTATTGACTTCAAATAAAAAATTTCAAATTATAATTTCAAATTTCTCCCATATATAATTTGATGATGATCGTCTCGAGCCACTTTTTAATTTGAAGGCTCAACTTATTTAATTCAATTTGAAAATTCTAATTTAAATAAAGGATAAATGCACTCCATTTTTATTATAAATGCAACTCTCTATTGTTTGAGATGAAGTAAAAATTTTAGCAATCTCATAATTTTCAATTCAAATTTTTTTGTTTGAAAATATGAATTTACATTTTATAATTAAATAAAAAGAGTAAATTTATTATTGAAATGGTCATGTTCGTAATTTAATACTGTAAATGATTTGTTATATTTGTGTCAGGTTTTTTACCATTTGATAAACAAGGTGTATAATTATTTCAATTCTTTTGTTTGAATTTCCATTATATATATATATATATATATATATATATATATATATATATATATATATATATATATATATATATATTCCTGACAAATAGAGGAAAAAAACTAGCAGAGGAAAGGATATTATTCCAAATCCACAAACTTAAGCATCTCCTCCGGAAGTCGAGAGATGACAGAATCAGCACACAAGCAAGATGAGGAGAGTGATGCAAGAGCATGGACTGCTCGATTACCTTGCCACCGCACATGAGAAACCTTAATCCACGAGAAGAGGTCCAGATTAATGTGAATATCATAGATACATGGGGCGATGACAGAAGGGCACCAAGAACCCACTTGCAGAGCTTCCACAAGATTTTTAGCATCACATTCAAACCATACGTTCTAAAAATCAAAAGCACGAGCCGACATGATAGCAAGTCTAAAAGCGAATGCTTCAACCACCAATGGAGATGAAGCCAAAAATTGCTTAAAAACTACTCCCTTAAGAACCAAGCCTTCTAAATCTTTGAAAATAGCTCCCCCACCCTCAAGGTCGGCTGAATGGAAAAAAGATGCATCAACATTGCACTTGATTTTGCCTAAAGGGGGAAGAAACCAAGAAAGAGGAGAAACAGAAGGTTTGGGAGTCAAATGCACATTCAAACAACACCTCTGCGAATTAAAAAAATTCCCAGAAACTTTGGACTGCCTTGGAGGGCAATGGAAGGATTCCAAAGTTCACTCTCAAAAATCAACCTGTTTCAAGCTTTCCATAAAAACCAGCAGCAAAGAAGCAAGATTATGAAGGCTCAACCACCATTCTGAAAAAGAATTCACAACGAAATTAGAAAAATCCAAGTGGAGGGGAGTTAGCTTCAAGTCTGCAAGGAGTGAGGATATTTAAAAAAAAAAAAAAAAATGGAGAATATTCTCCTCCTCCACACCACAACGAGGGCACACCGCATCATCAATGAGATGTTTATGAAGATGTGTGGAACCCAATGGAAGAACATCAAGACAACAACACCACATGAAATGATTAATTTTAGGAAGAGTTTTACAGTGCCAAATCTCTTTCCAAATTTTCCCCTCACCAACTGGAGTATAACAATGCAAAGACATAGCTAAGTGGTAAGTAGATTGAACTGTGAAACGACCTGATGTCTCAGGAGCCCAAATATAAGAATCATCTTTATTACAGAGGATAAATTGACATTTAGAAATGGCTACCACTTCATAGGCAAGAAAACTGAATTTAAAATATCTCTATTCCACGAGGCGTGTTGCATATCAATGAGGTCAGCAATCTTGAATAAATGAGCTCCAGCTTGTCGAAATGGAAGTTTCACAGATAAATCTGGAATCCATCTATCATTCCAAATGTCAATGGATTGACCATTTCCCACTGACCACATTAAACCATTACGAAGAAGCTCTTGTGTGGACCAAATACTACACCAGCCCCAAGACGGGTTTGATCCCAAATAAGGCTCCAAGAAAGAACAAGATGGAAAATATTTGGCTTTAAGGAGCTGAAAAGCAATACCTCTTTTAGTAACTTGAAAATTCCATCTCACTGGTACAGTCGGTACAATTGACGGTGATTACGTGGGGCTCAACTTGTTTCTTCCCTTTTTGGACCAATACGACATCGTCCTCTATCGGCGAACCCATTTTGGAAACACTGGCGATAAGAATTGCCGAAATTTCAATCGAAATCGGCTAGTTGGGGTGTCCTTCGGCGGCGGATATTCAGGCGGAGACAGAGTTCAATCAATTTGGGGTGTTTCTAACTACTTACAAGAGGAGCAAGCAGAGGGAAAATATTGCCAGAGTCGCACAAGGAGGTTTGAATCAAAATTTTAACTTGACGGAGTTGGTGATTATGGCAATGCTGCCGCAGAAGGAAGGGTTCACAACAATACTTTGGTTATTACCTTACTGGTGGTGAAGTTGTCAAATTCATCCTCGAGCTTCTGTTGTAACTCATTGGAGTCTGTGTCGACGGAGAGGACGATGGTGCCCCAATCGGCGCCGTAGAGGATGGAGGTAGGGCAGACGTGGAGGAGGATCACGTCGTCCCTGGGGCGGAGGTAGTTCTGTACCTCCCACTTGACGGCGAAAGCACTCTCGTTGCTGAGGTCGACGACGATGGTGATGCGGCGGTAGGCTCCGACAGTGGAGAGGAGGAATTTAGGGGAAGATGGCTGGATATGGGCCGCCGGTAACAGCTGAATCAAAGGGTCTTGTTCCGGCCAGGATTATTGTTTTGGATTTATAAAACTGTCTTAGTTTGTGTGAAAGAGTGTAGAGAGAGAAAAAGGGACAGAGAATTAACTTGGTCACCGGAGAATTTGTTTATAAAGGTTCCACCATCGTTTCTTTCCTTTGCTTATTTGTCACAGTTGTTCCTTGTGTTTTGCTTATTTGTCACCGTTGTTCCCTACGTTTTGGTGTTGAAGAAGAAACGGAGGTAACGTCGAAGTTCAGTACGATCAAAGTCTGGGACTTCGATTTGTAAAGGAAGATGCATCTGCACAATTTTGAAATTTAACCAAAAAAATATAAATTAGATTTATAATATGAGACCAAAACAAGCAAAGGAATTTTAGTTTCTTTTTCTTTCCTGCATCTTCTTTGAAATCATGCATAGAAGCATTGGATTTTTGTTGAATCATCGAACCTAGGTTTTCATCGAACCTAAGTGTTGAAGGAAGAAGACTGGGTATTTTTGTAATTTTTCAATAATATTATAAGTTTTAAATTTAACAATTAAATTATAAGGGCAGTTGTGATACCCCGCATAAGTTGATCAGGCTTATATACGAAAAATGAGATATATCAAAAACAATTGGTAATAAACAAGCATGGAATACAAAATGATAATAACAGACGAACTTAAACAGAAAATGAAAACTAAATAATAAAACATCCATCCATCATTTATTAAATACAATACTCCTTTATACATACTTGGAAATTCTATGTCAAGGATTCCTGAATACAAACCCGAAAGTTCAACGTCGGTAGTAAATAAAACTGAAATCAAAATAATACATAAAACTTCTACCCTGAACAAGACCGTAAGAATAGATGATTTCGGATGGTGGTCCCACACTGCTAAGCCTCAACCTTGAAACGGGTTCCTCTCTACTATGACCAAAATCAGATAATCAAATAAATTAATCATTATTATTCGAAAGTATACTATATCTGTATACACCCTAATGAAACTACACAATGTACAATAAGACCCCAACCAGAATAGACGGTGATCACTCAGACTCACATGAGGTGGTTAAGTGTTTTTTTTCCCTACCTGGGAAATCAGTTATTACTACACAGTGCACAGTATTGACAACACATACTATAAGTCCCATCTCAAGATACTAATGAATATACTGAGAATATACTAATAAATTTGGCTGGTAAGGCTTTATGTTATGTTTTTATTTGTTTAGTTAATCTGTTCTGTTTTGCAGTTTTAGAGAAGATATGGTAGTCAAAAAACTAAGGTTGTAAAAAAACAGAGAAATCCTTTTGTTTTCTTAGCAAAAGCATGTTTACTAACAAGGTGCCTTCCTGGAGCCCGTCACTATTTGGGATCAGCCGTTCTGTTCTATCCATTACTTAAAAGCACTTGTTATCGTATCTTTACTTGCTAAATCCATCCATGTTTTAGTGCAATAATGATCACTAGTGCAATCAAACAATTGAGAAATTTCAGTGCTTCTGCATTATTTTTGGTTTTCGCTTTTGTAATTATGTTATTAATATTTGAATTGATGCATTTACCGAGTTGATTTACCGAGTTGATAACTCAACTCTCTCTCTCGGTGAGTCATCCTCTGTGTAAGGGGTATTTCAGTTCATATTTATGGCACTTTCGGTCTATTAGGTCTATTGATTCCAATGCAATACATATTTGTTAATGATTTTTAAATGTCCAGTTGAATTGTCAAATTGATTTGAAACTCAATTCATTTCTGAATCGGCTTGTTAATTAACTTCTGTGGTTTTCGCTTTTGTAGTTGAGTGCATATAGCGAGTTGATTTACCGAGTTGATAACTCAACTCAGTGAGTGCTCCTCTGTGTAAAAAGGGATTTCAGTTCATATTGTCGGTATTTTCAGAGTCTATTAGGTTTATTGTAACCGAATTTCCTTTTAGCTGTTTATATATACATATATCCATATCTGAATTATACCTATCGTCTTATTAATTATAAATAGAGTTGATTGATTTCAGTGAATGTTTGGTTTTGTAGTTGTTATTCGACTGTGGTTGATGCATTCTGTCAATTGAATAATCCAATTGATTTCAGTTGAATGTTAATGTTATTAATAAGCATTCACTCATTTTGTTTAAACAGGAAAAACAAAATGGTGAAATGTGCTGTGTGTCGTCACAAGGGGAGAACCTGCGTAGCAGGCTCCTGCATGTATGAGCACATTTTGTGTGAGCTGACTCACACCCAGGAGTTTAACGATATGAAAAACGTCTACACGGTGGAAGCCTTCTCAAAATGGATCACCGATGCTGAGCTTCCTCACCGGCAAGAACTGGTGAATGCGTTGGCCTGGCAGGCCAGGGAGGTGAGAACAGATCCTGTAAATGCCTGGACAAGCATTCAACGGAACAGAGAGAGAATCGTAGAGCTGGAAGCTACATTGATAGAGCGTAATCAAGTGCTCCAAGGGATTCAAGATGCATCGAGGGAGAAGGATAAGACAATCACAGTTATACAACTTCTTGTGGAAAATTTGGCTGGTGGAGGTGGAGAAGCTGTACGAGAAGCTGTACGACTTCTTGTGGAAAATATGGCTGGTGGAAGTGGAGGTGGAGGTGGAGGTGGAGAAGCTGGTGGAGGTGGAGGTGGAGGTGGAGGTGGAGGTGCAGAAAATGAGTAGGCGTAAGGCTTTATGTTATGTTTTTATTTGTTTAGTTAATCTGTTCTGTTTTGCAGTTTTAGAGAAGATATGGTAGTCAAAAAACTAAGGTTGTAAAAAAACAGAGAATTCCTTTTGTTTTCTTAGCAAAAGCATGTTTACTAACAAGGTGCCTTCCTGGAGCCCGTCACTATTTGGGATCAGCCGTTCTGTTCTATCCATTACTTAAAAGCACTTGTTATCGTATCTTTACTTGCTAAATCCATCCATGTTTTAGTGCAATAATGATCACTAGTGCAATCAAACAATTGAGAAATTTCAGTGCTTCTGCATTATTTTTGGTTTTCGCTTTTGTAATTATGTTATTAATATTTGAATTGATGCATTTACCGAGTTGATTTACCGAGTTGATAACTCAACTCTTTCTCTCGGTGAGTCATCCTCTGTGTAAGGGGTATTTCAGTTCATATTTATGGCACTTTCAGTCTATTAGGTCTATTGATTCCAATGCAATACATATTTGTTAATGATTTTTGAATGTCCAGTTGAATTGTCAAATTGATTTGAAACTCAATTCATTTATGAATCGGCTTGTTAATTAACTTCTGTGGTTTTCGCTTTTGTAGTTGAGTGCATATAGCGAGTTGATTTACCGAGTTGATAACTCAACTCAGTGAGTGCTCCTCTGTGTAAAAAGGGATTTCAGTTCATATTGTCGGTATTTTCAGAGTCTATTAGGTTTATTGTAACCGAATTTCCTTTTAGCTGTTTATATATACATATATCCATATCTGAATTATACCTATCGTCTTATTAATTATAAATAGAGTTGATTGATTTCAGTGAATGTTTGGTTTTGTAGTTGTTATTCGACTGTGGTTGATGCATTCTGTCAATTGAATAATCCAATTGATTTCAGTTGAATGTTAATGTTATTAATAAGCATTCACTCATTTTGTTTAAATAGGAAAAACAAAATGGTGAAATGTGCTGTGTGTCGTCACAAGGGGAGAACCTGCGTAGCAGGCTCCTGCATATATGAGCACATTTTGTGTGAGCTGACTCACACCCAGGAGTTTAACGATATGAAAAACGTCTACACGGTGGAAGCCTTCTCAAAATGGATCACCGATGCTGAGCTTCCTCACCGGCAAGAACTGGTGAATGCGTTGGCCTGGCAGGCCAGGGAGGTGAGAACAGATCCTGTAAATGCCTGGACAAGCATTCAACGGAACAGAGAGAGAATCGTAGAGCTGGAAGCTACATTGATAGAGCGTAATCAAGTGCCCCAAGGGATTCAAGATGCATCGAGGGAGAAGGATAAGACAATCACAGTTCTACAACTTCTTGTGGAAAATTTGGCTGGTGGAGGTGGAGAAGCTGTACGAGAAGCTGTACGACTTCTTGTGGAAAATATGGCTGGTGGAGGTGGAGGTGGAAGTGGAGGTGGAAGTGGAGGTGGAGGTGGAGAAGCTGGTGGAGGTGGAGGCGGAGGTGGAGGCGGAGGTGGAGGTCGAGGTGGAGAAGCTGGTGGAGGTGGAGGTGGAGGTGGAGGCGGAGGTGTAGAAGCTGCTGGAGGTGGAGGTGGAGGTGGAGGTGGAGGTGGAGGTGGAGGTGCAGAAAATGAGTAGGCGTAAGGCTTTATGTTATGTTTTTATTTGTTTAGTTAATCTGTTCTGTTTTGCAGTTTTAGAGAAGATATGGTAGTCAAAAAACTAAGGTTGTAAAAAAACAGAGAATTCCTTTTGTTTTCTTAGCAAAAACATGTTTACTAACAAGGTGCCTTCCTGGAGCCCGTCACTATTTGGGATCAGCCGTTCTGTTCTATCCATTACTTAAAAGCACTTGTTATCGTATCTTTACTTGCTAAATCCATCCATGTTTTAGTGCAATAATGATCACTAGTGCAATCAAACAATTGAGAAATTTCAGTGCTTCTGCATTATTTTTGGTTTTCGCTTTTGTAATTATGTTATTAATATTTGAATTGATGCATTTACCGAGTTGATTTACCGAGTTGATAACTCAACTCTCTCTCTCGGTGAGTCATCCTCTGTGTAAGGGGTATTTCAGTTCATATTTATGGCACTTTCAGTCTATTAGGTCTATTGATTCCAATGCAATACATATTTGTTAATGATTTTTGAATGTCCAGTTGAATTGTCAAATTGATTTGAAACTCAATTCATTTCTGAATCGGCTTGTTAATTAACTTCTGTGGTTTTCGCTTTTGTAGTTGAGTGCATATAGCGAGTTGATTTACCGAGTTGATAACTCAACTCAGTGAGTGCTCCTCTGTGTAAAAAGGGATTTAGTTCATATTGTCGGTATTTTCAGAGTCTATTAGGTTTATTGTAACCGAATTTCCTTTTAGCTGTTTATATATACATATATCCATATCTGAATTATACCTATCGTCTTATTAATTATAAATAGAGTTGATTGATTTCAGTGAATGTTTGGTTTTGTAGTTGTTATTCGACTGTGGTTGATGCATTCTGTCAATTGAATAATCCAATTGATTTCAGTTGAATGTTAATGTTATTAATAAGCATTCACTCATTTTGTTTAAACAGGAAAAACAAAATGGTGAAATGTGCTGTGTGTCGTCACAAGGGGAGAACCTGCGTAGCAGGCTCCTGCATATATGAGCACATTTTGTGTGAGTTGACTCACACCCAGGAGTTTAACGATATTAAAAACGTCTACACGGTGGAAGCCTTCTCAAAATGGATCACCGATGCTGAGCTTCCTCACCGGCAAGAACTGGTGAATGCGTTGGCCTGGCAGGCCAGGGAGGTGAGAACAGATCCTGTAAATGCCTGGACAAGCATTCAACGGAACAGAGAGAGAATCGTAGAGCTGGAAGCTACATTGATAGAGCGTAATCAAGTGCTCCAAGGGATTCAAGATGCATCGAGGGAGAAGGATAAGACAATCACAGTTCTACAACTTCTTGGGGAAAATTTTGCTGGTGGAGGTGGAGAAGCTGTATGAGAAGCTGTACGACTTCTTGTGGAAAATATGGCTGGTGGAGGTGGAGGTGGAAGTGGAGGTGGAGGTGGAGAAGCTGGTGGAGGTGGAGGCGGAGGTGGAGGCGGAGGTGGAGGTGGAGGTGGAGAAGCTGGTGGAGGTGGAGGTGGAGGTGGAGGCGGAGGTGCAGAAGCTGCTGGAGGTGGAGGTGGAGGTGGAGGTGGAGGTGCAGAAAATGAGTAGGCGTAAGGCTTTATGTTATGTTTTCATTTGTTTAGTTAATCTGTTCTGTTTTGCAGTTTTAGAGAAGATATGGTAGTCAAAAAACTAAGGTTGTAAAAAAACAGAGAATTCCTTTTGTTTTCTTAGCAAAAGCATGTTTACTAACAAGGTGCCTCCTGGAGCCCGTCACTATTTGGGATCAGCCGTTCTGTTCTATCCATTACTTAAAAGCACTTGTTATCGTATCTTTACTTGCTAAATCCATCCATGTTTTAGTGCAATAATGATCACTAGTGCAATCAAACAATTGAGAAATTTCAGTGCTTCTGCATTATTTTTGGTTTTCGCTTTTGTAATTATGTTATTAATATTTGAATTGATGCATTTACCGAGTTGATTTACCGAGTTGATAACTCAACTCTCTCTCTCGGTGAGTCATCCTCTGTGTAAGGGGTATTTCAGTTCATATTTATGGCACTTTCGGTCTATTAGGTCTATTGATTCCAATGCAATACATATTTGTTAATGATTTTTGAATGTCCAGTTGAATTGTCAAATTGATTTGAAACTCAATTCATTTCTGAATCGGCTTGTTAATTAACTTCTGTGGTTTTCGCTTTTGTAGTTGAGTGCATATAGCGAGTTGATTTACCGAGTTGATAACTCAACTCAGTGAGTGCTCCTCTGTGTAAAAAGGGATTTAGTTCATATTGTCGGTATTTTCAGAGTCTATTAGGTTTATTGTAACCGAATTTC
The DNA here is from genome assembly GCF_030987335.1 of Cornus florida. Lineage (NCBI taxonomy): Eukaryota > Viridiplantae > Streptophyta > Magnoliopsida > Cornales > Cornaceae > Cornus > Cornus florida. The sequence goes on from NW_026775577.1 coordinate 15,665,678, forward strand.
CTTTTAGCTGTTTATATATACATATATCCATATCTGAATTATACCTATCGTCTTATTAATTATAAATAGAGTTGATTGATTTCAGTGAATGTTTGGTTTTGTAGTTGTTATTCGACTGTGGTTGATGCATTCTGTCAATTGAATAATCCAATTGATTTCAGTTGAATGTTAATGTTATTAATAAGCATTCACTCATTTTGTTTAAACAGGAAAAACAAAATGGTGAAATGTGCTGTGTGTCGTCACAAGGGGAGAACCTGCGTAGCAGGCTCCTGCATATATGAGCACATTTTGTGTGAGCTGACTCACACCCAGGAGTTTAACGATATGAAAAACGTCTACACGGTGGAAGCCTTCTCAAAATGGATCACCGATGCTGAGCTTCCTCACCGGCAAGAACTGGTGAATGCGTTGGCCTGGCAGGCCAGGGAGGTGAGAACAGATCCTGTAAATGCCTGGACAAGCATTCAACGGAACAGAGAGAGAATCGTAGAGCTGGAAGCTACATTGATAGAGCGTAATCAAGTGCTCCAAGGGATTCAAGATGCATCGAGGGAGAAGGATAAGACAATCACAGTTCTACAACTTCTTGTGGAAAATTTGGCTGGTGGAGGTGGAGAAGCTGTACGAGAAGTTGTACGAGTTCTTGTGGAAAATATGGCTGGTGGAGGTGGAGGTGGAGAAGCTGGTGGAGGTGGAGGTGGAGGTGGAGGCGGAGGTGGAGGCGGAGGTGGAGGTGGAGGTGGAGGTGGAGGAGGAGAAGCTGGTGGAGGTGGAGGTGGAGAAGCTGGTGGAGGTGGAGGTGGAGGTGGAGGCGGAGGTGTAGAAGCTGCTGGAGGTGGAGGTGGAGGTGGAGTGGGAGGTGGAGGTGGAGGTGCAGAAAATGAGTAGGCGTAAGGCTTTATGTTATGTTTTTATTTGTTTAGTTAATCTGTTCTGTTTTGCAGTTTTAGAGAAGATATGGTAGCCAAAAAACTAAGGTTGTAAAAAAACAGAGAATTCCTTTTGTTTTCTTAGCAAAAGCATGTTTACTAACAAGGTGCCTTCCTGGAGCCCGTCACTATTTGGGATCAGCCGTTCTGTTCTATCCATTACTTAAAAGCACTTGTTATCGTATCTTTACTTGCTAAATCCATCCATGTTTTAGTGCAATAATGATCACTAGTGCAATCAAACAATTGAGAAATTTCAGTGCTTCTGCATTATTTTTGGTTTTCGCTTTTGTAATTATGTTATTAATATTTGAATTGATGCATTTACCGAGTTGATTTACCGAGTTGATAACTCAACTCTCTCTCTCGGTGAGTCATCCTCTGTGTAAGGGGTATTTCAGTTCATATTTATGGCACTTTCAGTCTATTAGGTCTATTGATTTCAATGCAATACATATTTGTTAATGATTTTTGAATGTCCAGTTGAATTGTCAAATTGATTTGAAACTCAATTCATTTCTGAATCGGCTTGTTAATTAACTTCTATGGTTTTCGCTTTTGTAGTTGAGTGCATATAGCGAGTTGATTTACCGAGTTGATAACTCGACTCAGTGAGTGCTCCTCTGTGTAAAAAGGGATTTCAGTTCATATTGTCGGTATTTTCAGAGTCTATTAGGTTTATTGTAACCGAATTTCCTTTTAGCTGTTTATATATACATATATCCATATCTGAATTATACCTATCGTCTTATTAATTATAAATAGAGTTGATTGATTTCAGTGAATGTTTGGTTTTGTAGTTGTTATTCGACTGTGGTTGATGCATTCTGTCAATTGAATAATCCAATTGATTTCAGTTGAATGTTAATGTTATTAATAAGCATTCACTCATTTTGTTTAAACAGGAAAAACAAAATGGTGAAATGTGCTGTGTGTCGTCACAAGGGGAGAACCTGCGTAGCAGGCTCCTGCATATATAAGCACATTTTGTGTGAGCTGACTCACACCCAGGAGTTTAACGATATGAAAAACGTCTACACGGTGGAAGCCTTCTCAAAATGGATCACCGATGCTGAGCTTCCTCACCGGCAAGAACTGGTGAATGCGTTGGCCTGGCAGGCCAGGGAGGTGAGAACAGATCCTGTAAATGCCTGGACAAGCATTCAACGGAACATAGAGAGAATCGTAGAGCTGGAAGCTACATTGATAGAGCGTAATCAAGTGCTCCAAGGGATTCAAGATGCATCGAGGGAGAAGGATAAGACAATCACAGTTCTACAACTTCTTGTGGAAAATTTGGCTGGTGGAGGTGGAGAAGTTGTACGAGAAGTTGTACGAGTTCTTGTGGAAAATATGGCTGGTGGAGGTGGAGGTGGAGAAGCTGGTGGAGGTGGAGGTGGAGGCGGAGGTGGAGGTGGAGGCGGAGGTGGAGGTGGAGGTGGAGGTGGAGGTGGAGAAGCTGGTGGAGGTGGAGGTGGAGGTGGAGGCGGAGGTGTAGAAGCTGCTGGAGGTGGAGGTGGAGGTGGAGGTGGAGGTGGAGGTGGAGGTGGAGGTCCAGAAAATGAGTAGGCGTAAGGCTTTATGTTATGTTTTCATTTGTTTAGTTAATCTGTTCTGTTTTGCAGTTTTAGAGAAGATATGGTAGTCAAAAAACTAAGGTTGTAAAAAAACAGAGAATTCCTTTTGTTTTCTTAGCAAAAGCATGTTTACTAACAAGGTGCCTTCCTGGAGCCCGTCACTATTTGGGATCAGCCGTTCTGTTCTATCCATTACTTAAAAGCACTTGTTATCGTATCTTTACTTGCTAAATCCATCCATGTTTTAGTGCAATAATGATCACTAGTGCAATCAAACAATTGAGAAATTTCAGTGCTTCTGCATTATTTTTGGTTTTCGCTTTTGTAATTATGTTATTAATATTTGAATTGATGCATTTACCGAGTTGATTTACCGAGTTGATAACTCAACTCTCTCTCTCGGTGAGTCATCCTCTGTGTAAGGGGTATTTCAGTTCATATTTATGGCACTTTCAGTCTATTAGGTCTATTGATTCCAATGCAATACATATTTGTTAATGATTTTTAAATGTCCAGTTGAATTGTCAAATTGATTTGAAACTCAATTCATTTCTGAATCGGCTTGTTAATTAACTTCTGTGGTTTTCGCTTTTGTAGTTGAGTGCATATAGCGAGTTGATTTACCGAGTTGATAACTCAACTCAGTGAGTGCTCCTCTGTGTAAAAAGGGATTTCAGTTCATATTGTCGGTATTTTCAGAGTCTATTAGGTTTATTGTAACCGAATTTCCTTTTAGCTGTTTATATATACATATATCCATATCTGAATTATACCTATCGTCTTATTAATTATAAATAGAGTTGATTGATTTCAGTGAATGTTTGGTTTTGTAGTTGTTATTCGACTGTGGTTGATGCATTCTGTCAATTGAATAATCCAATTGATTTCAGTTGAATGTTAATGTTATTAATAAGCATTCACTCATTTTGTTTAAACAGGAAAAACAAAATGGTGAAATGTGCTGTGTGTCGTCACAAGGGGAGAACCTGCGTAGCAGGCTCCTGCATATATGAGCACATTTTGTGTGAGCTGACTCACACCCAGGAGTTTAACGATATGAAAAACGTCTACACGGTGGAAGCCTTCTCAAAATGGATCACCGATGCTGAGCTTCCTCACCGGCAAGAACTGGTGAATGCGTTGGCCTGGCAGGCCAGGGAGGTGAGAACAGATCCTGTAAATGCCTGGACAAGCATTCAACGGAACAGAGAGAGAATCGTAGAGCTGGAAGCTACATTGATAGAGCGTAATCAAGTGCTCCAAGGGATTCAAGATGCATCGAGGGAGAAGGATAAGACAATCACAGTTCTACAACTTCTTGTGGAAAATTTGGCTGGTGGAGGTGGAGAAGCTGTACGACTTCTTGTGGAAAATATGGCTGGTGGAGGTGGAGGTGGAGGTGGAGAAGCTGGTGGAGGTGGAGGTGGAGGCGGAGGTGGAGGTGGAGGTGGAGGTGGAGGTGGAGAAGCTGGTGGAGGTGGAGGTGGAGGTGGAGGTGGAGGCGGAGGTGTAGAAGCTGCTGGAGGTGGAGGTGGAGGTGGAGGTGGAGGTGCAGAAAATGAGTAGGCGTAAGGCTTTATGTTATGTTTTTATTTATTTAGTTAATCTGTTATGTTTTGCAGTTTTAGAGAAGATATGGTAGTCAAAAAACTGAGGTTGTAAAAAAACAGAGAATTCCTTTTGTTTTCTTAGCAAAAACATGTTTACTAACAAGGTGCCTTCCTGGAGCCCGTCACTATTTGGGATCAGCCTTTCTGTTCTATCCATTACTTAAAAGCACTTGTTATCGTATCTTTACTTGCTAAATCCATCCATGTTTTAGTGCAATAATGATCACTAGTGCAATCAAACAATTGAGAAATTTCAGTGCTTCTGCATTATTTTTGGTTTTCGCTTTTGTAATTATGTTATTAATATTTGAATTGATGCATTTACCGAGTTGATTTACCGAGTTGATAACTCAACTCTCTCTCTCGGTGAGTCATCCTCTGTGTAAGGGGTATTTCAGTTCATATTTATGGCACTTTCAGTCTATTAGGTCTATTGATTCCAATGCAATACATATTTGTTAATGATTTTTGAATGTCCAGTTGAATTGTCAAATTGATTTGAAACTCAATTCATTTCTGAATCGGCTTGTTAATTAACTTCTGTGGTTTTCGCTTTTGTAGTTGAGTGCATATAGCGAGTTGATTTACCGAGTTGATAACTCAACTCAGTGAGTGCTCCTCTGTGTAAAAAGGGATTTCAGTTCATATTGTCGGTATTTTCAGAGTCTATTAGGTTTATTGTAACCGAATTTCCTTTTAGCTGTTTATATATACATATATCCATATCTGAATTATACCTATCGTCTTATTAATTATAAATAGAGTTGATTGATTTCAGTGAATGTTTGGTTTTGTAGTTGTTATTCGACTGTGGTTGATGCATTCTGTCAATTGAATAATCCAATTGATTTCAGTTGAATGTTAATGTTATTAATAAGCATTCACTCATTTTGTTTAAACAGGAAAAACAAAATGGTGAAATGTGCTGTGTGTCGTCACAAGGGGAGAACCTGCGTAGCAGGCTCCTGCATATATGAGCACATTTTGTGTGAGCTGACTCACACCCAGGAGTTTAACAATATGAAAAACGTCTACACGGTGGAAGCCTTCTCAAAATGGATCACCGATGCTGAGCTTCCTCACCGGCAAGAACTGGTGAATGCGTTGGCCTGGCAGGCCAGGGAGGTGAGAACAGATCCTGTAAATGCCTGGACAAGCATTCAACGGAACATAGAGAGAATCGTAGAGCTGGAAGCTACATTGATAGAGCGTAATCAAGTGCTCCAAGGGATTCAAGATGCATCGAGGGAGAAGGATAAGACAATCACAGTTCTACAACTTCTTGTGGAAAATTTGGCTGGTGGAGGTGGAGAAGCTGTACGAGAAGTTGTACGACTTCTTGTGGAAAATATGGAGGGGGAGGTGGAGGTGGAGGTGGAGAAGCTGGTGGAGGTGGAGGTGGAGGCGGAGGCGGAGGTGGAGGTGGAGGTGGAGAAGCTGGTGGAGGTGGAGGCGGAGGTGGAGGCGGAGGTGTAGAAGCTGCTGGAGGTAGAGGTGGAGGTGGAGGTGGAGGTGCAGAAAATGAGTAGGCGTAAGGCTTTATGTTATGTTTTTATTTGTTTAGTTAATCTGTTCTGTTTTGCAGTTTTAGAGAAGATATGGTAGTCAAAAAACTAAGGTTGTAAAAAAACAGAGAATTCCTTTTGTTTTCTTAGCAAAAGCATGTTTACTAACAAGGTGCCTTCCTGGAGCCCGTCACTATTTGGGATCAGCCGTTCTGTTCTATCCATTACTTAAAAGCACTTGTTATCGTATCTTTACTTGCTAAATCCATCCATGTTTTAGTGCAATAATGATCACTAGTGCAATCAAACAATTGAGAAATTTCAGTGCTTCTGCATTATTTTTGGTTTTCGCTTTTGTAATTATGTTATTAATATTTGAATTGATGCATTTACCGAGTTGATTTACCGAGTTGATAACTCAACTCTCTCTCTCGGTGAGTCATCCTCTGTGTAAGGGGTATTTCAGTTCATATTTATGGCACTTTCGGTCTATTAGGTCTATTGATTCCAATGCAATACATATTTGTTAATGATTTTTGAATGTCCAGTTGAATTGTCAAATTGATTTGAAACTCAATTCATTTCTGAATTGGCTTGTTAATTAACTTCTGTGGTTTTCGCTTTTGTAGTTGAGTGCATATAGCGAGTTGATTTACCGAGTTGATAACTCGACTCAGTGAGTGCTCCTCTGTGTAAAAAGGGATTTCAGTTCATATTGTCGGTATTTTCAGAGTCTATTAGGTTTATTGTAACCGAATTTCCTTTTAGCTGTTTATATATACATATATCCATATCTGAATTATACCTATCGTCTTATTAATTATAAATAGAGTTGATTGATTTCAGTGAATGTTTGGTTTTGTAGTTGTTATTCGACTGTGGTTGATGCATTCTGTCAATTGAATAATCCAATTGATTTCAGTTGAATGTTAATGTTATTAATAAGCATTCACTCATTTTGTTTAAACAGGAAAAACAAAATGGTGAAATGTGCTGTGTGTCGTCACAAGGGGAGAACCTGCGTAGCAGGCTCCTGCATATATGAGCACATTTTGTGTGAGCTGACTCACACCCAGGAGTTTAACGATATGAAAAACTTCTACACGGTGGAAGCCTTCTCAAAATGGATCACCGATGCTGAGCTTCCTCACCGACAAGAACTGGTGAATGCGTTGGCCTGGCAGGCCAGGGAGGTGAGAACAGATCCTGTAAATGCCTGGACAAGCAGTCAACGGAACATAGAGAGAATCGTAGAGCTGGAAGCTACATTGATAGAGCGTAATCAAGTGCTCCAAGGGATTCAAGATGCATCGAGGGAGAAGGATAAGACAATCCCAGTTCTACAACTTCTTGTGGAAAATTTGGCTGGTGGAGGTGGAGAAGCTGTACGAGAAGCTGTACGACTTCTTGTGGAAAATATGGAGGTGGAGGTGGAGGTGGAGGTGGAGAAGCTGGTGGAGGTGGAGGTGGAGGTGGAGGCGGAGGCGGAGGCGGAGGTGGAGGTGGAGGTGGAGGTGGAGGTGGAGGTGGAGAAGCTGGTGGAGGTGGAGGCGGAGGTGGAGGCGGAGGTGTAGAAGCTGCTGGAGGTGGAGGTGGAGGTGGAGGTGGAGGTGCAGAAAATGAGTAGGCGTAAGGCTTTATGTTATGTTTTTATTTGTTTAGTTAATCTGTTCTGTTTTGCAGTTTTAGAGAAGATATGGTAGTCAAAAAACTAAGGTTGTAAAAAAACAGAGAATTCCTTTTGTTTTCTTAGCAAAAACATGTTTACTAACAAGGTGCCTTCCTGGAGCCCGTCACTATTTGGGATCAGCCGTTCTGTTCTATCCATTACTTAAAAGCACTTGTTATCGTATCTTTACTTGCTAAATCCATCCATGTTTTAGTGCAATAATGATCACTAGTGCAATCAAACAATTGAGAAATTTCAGTGCTTCTGCATTATTTTTGGTTTTCGCTTTTGTAATTATGTTATTAATATTTGAATTGATGCATTTACCGAGTTGATTTACCGAGTTGATAACTCAACTCTCTCTCTCGGTGAGTCATCCTCTGTGTAAGGGGTATTTCAGTTCATATTTATGGCACTTTCAGTCTATTAGGTCTATTGATTCCAATGCAATACATATTTGTTAATGATTTTTGAATGTCCAGTTGAATTGTCAAATTGATTTGAAACTCAATTCATTTCTGAATCGGCTTGTTAATTAACTTCTGTGGTTTTCGCTTTTGTAGTTGAGTGCATATAGCGAGTTGATTTACCGAGTTGATAACTCAACTCAGTGAGTGCTCCTCTGTGTAAAAAGGGATTTCAGTTCATATTGTCGGTATTTTCAGAGTCTATTAGGTTTATTGTAACCGAATTTCCTTTTAGCTGTTTATATATACATATATCCATATCTGAATTATACCTATCGTCTTATTAATTATAAATAGAGTTGATTGATTTCAGTGAATGTTTGGTTTTGTAGTTGTTATTCGACTGTGGTTGATGCATTCTGTCAATTGAATAATCCAATTGATTTCAGTTGAATGTTAATGTTATTAATAAGCATTCACTCATTTTGTTTAAACAGGAAAAACAAAATGGTGAAATGTGCTGTGTGTCGTCACAAGGGGAGAACCTGCGTAGCAGGCTCCTGCATATATGAGCACATTTTGTGTGAGCTGACTCACACCCAGGAGTTTAACGATATGAAAAACGTCTACACGGTGGAAGCCTTCTCAAAATGGATCACCGATGCTGAGCTTCCTCACCGGCAAGAACTGGTGAATGCGTTGGCCTGGCAGGCCAGGGAGGTGAGAACAGATTCTGTAAATGCCTGGACAAGCATTCAACGGAACATAGAGAGAATCGTAGAGCTGGAAGCTACATTGATAGAGCGTAATCAAGTGCTCCAAGGGATTCAAGATGCATCGAGGGAGAAGGATAAGACAATCACAGTTCTACAACTTCTTGTGGAAAATTTGGCTGGTGGAGGTGGAGAAGCTGTACGAGAAGCTGTACGACTTCTTGTGGAAAATATGGCTGGTGGAGGTGGAGGTGGAGGTGGAGGTGGAGGTGGAGAAGCTGGTGGAGGTGGAGGTGGAGGTGGAGGCGGAGGCGGAGGTGGAGGTGGAGGTGGAGGTGGGGGTGGAGAAGCTGGTGGAGGTGGAGGCGGAGGTGGAGGCGGAGGTGTAGAAGCTGCTGGAGGTGGAGGTGGAGGTGGAGGTGGAGGTGGAGTGGGAGGTGGAGGTGGAGGTGCAGAAAATGAGTAGGCGTAAGGCTTTATGTTATGTTTTTATTTGTTGGCTTTATGTTATGTTTTTATTTGTTTAGTTAATCTGTTCTGTTTTGCAGTTTTAGAGAAGATATGGTAGTCAAAAAACTAAGGTTGTAAAAAAACAGAGAATTCCTTTTGTTTTCTTAGCAAAAGCATGTTTACTAAAAAGGTGCCTTCCTGGAGCCCGTCACTATTTGGGATCAGCCGTTCTGTTCTATCCATTACTTAAAAGCACTTGTTATCGTATCTTTACTTGCTAAATCCATCCATGTTTTAGTGCAATAATGATCACTAGTGCAATCAAACAATTGAGTAAGAAAAGCCATTCCAATTTAATTTTCATTCCATTCCTGCCTATCAACAGAGGTTTGAGTTTGCAAAAAGAAACAAACTTAAAATCGTGTAATTTACACAATGGTGTTTGAATTGAATTTAAATTAAATTTATTATTATTTAAACTTATAATGCAATACCATTAAGTAACTAAAACTTAAAGGAATATACATATGAAAGAAGAAAAAAATAGACTGTATATCCATTCTTGAATAAATTTATATTTAAAGGAATATACGTATCATCATCACCTAGCACCATTGTCATCCACGTTATACAGTGTAAGATGAATCGTGTCAATGCCAACAGGGCACCGACCTATTATCCCCAGCAAATGAAAAGCTCCACAAATGGTCACGTGTGGCACTTGGCTTGGGAATGGACAGTACTGGCTACTGACTAGTGTTGACTGAGTAGGAAAAAATCAATAAAATATATTTTCATTTTTCTTCAATTTTTATGGCTAATTTTGTAAGGGTATTATTATATTTCGTGAAAGTTTGAATCTAAATTTTATATCTAATTTAGTAAGAGTATATTTAATTTAGTAAAGGTATGGATGAAAGATTTAATGATTTACTCCGTATTTAAAACTGAAATGGAAAAATATCTCAAAACTAGGACTTATTGTTATTCGTCTTTCAGTGTAAAAAACATGTTTTTGTGATAATTTTATTAATTTTCTTTTCTTTTTGGTCCTAGCATATATATATATATATATATTATCCTATTTTCAGAAAAATTTTAACCTTCTACTTTTCAATTTTGAATGTTCAATAAAGAATAAATACCCATTGTTATCAAATTTGTTTCAAGCCTATTTGTTTATATTTGAATTATTAATATTTTAATTACTTGACATTTTGTCAAAAGCCAAATCAAAGTTGATAAAACTTTGAACTAGTATCCAGTCAAATGGGTAAAAAAATTATGGACGAATTGTGTAGCCAAGTTGGTAAAGTTATTATTTTAAATTTTGAAGTTCAACGCGTCCAATCGAATCAGTTAATGATAACACGTCACTAATACAACCGTAATTAAAATTTTATCATTCCCTCCCCCAATGTAAAAATAAAAAGATTAAAAAATATCTAAAAAAGAAAAAAAGTTAAAAATTCATTACACTAACTCTCATCATAAAAATCACATTTGACTCCAACTACCGTGCTCTCTTAACTCCAACCGGTACACACGTTATAATAATAAGGGTTAATTTCACTGACACCCCTTGAAGTTTGGCCAAATATTAGTCTAAAACATCTTTCGAAAATAATTATCAGTTAGGTCCAATTTCACTTTTCCGTTACTGCTTCCGTTAAAAACGTGTGAAAAGACATGTTTGTCCCTAATTTTTTAATCACATTTATAAAATTACAAATTATATATAATTATATATATATATATGAGGTCATATATATATATATATATATATATATGAGCGGATTTGAACGACGATTAGGAGTAGAGAGTTGTTTTGACAAGGATCTGAACGGCGAACACGGAACGGCAAGAGCAAGAACTATCATGCCCGGCGAGACGCGAACTGAGCCGGTGAGCACGGACTGAACTGAGGAGACTGAACTTACAATTTAGCAAGAACTGTTCCGGCAATCAGAAACTACGACGACAATTTTAGAGATGCAGAACTTGATTAATTGTACAGATCGCTGGCAAAAGTGGGTGCACTAGTCCGGCAACCGAGACTGATTCGGCAGAGGGAAAAAAAACAGGGGAACGGACGAGTGTCCAACGCTTCATCAAACCAAAGATCGACGAGCTTCAAAACAGAGCTTCGTTTGGAATTTTTAATGTCTGTTTGCTTTGCTGCTATGTATATATCCATGAACAAACAGTTTGGATTGCAGACACACCCATCATATACACCACACATATATTTACACACACAGAGGTATATATATATATATATATATATATATATATATATATATATATGGGTAAATATATATATGTACATGTATATATAACAGAGAACATGAGAGATAGTCGACGACCATCGCAACGTGGCGAGCTCAAAACGGCGGTGGCCCTCCATGATTTCGCGATCCTCCACAACAGCGTTCACAAGTCACCACCACCACAAAGGCGGCGTCGCAGAGCTCGGACCGTCGCGCCCGCCGTTCGCTGTGGGTCAAATTAAGATCGGGCTGTGGTCGTGGAACTGGGTTCGAGGAGCGTCGTGACCGGAATCGTTGTTGTCTCAGGCCGTTCGTGACAGCCGTTTGTTGTGGGTCGAATCAAGATCGTGATCCATGGTCGTATCCTCGGGTGACGATTGAGAGGTTGGGTATAGGGTTGATGATAAGGGCGATTGAGGAGGAATTGAGAGTGATATGGTGTATCAAACTTCTGTCGTCACAGAAGACCTCTGTTATTGGGTTTCTTTGTGGAGAGAGACAGAGAAAGTCCATAGCGAAAGGGGACTGTTGAGAAGAAAATAAGTTTTTTTGTTAGAAGTAATGGTGGAAACTGGAAAACCAAACATTCTATGTACACTATTTCATACTAACAATATGTATTACTGAAACGGTACTCGCATACCTGTAAAACAATATAGTTCGATACTTAATACTACCAACTACATTCATATTCTTAATTTCATTTTCCGTCCAAACATTATTTTGCAGACAAAATTCCGACGAACTCCACTTTTGATCTGTCATTCAACAATTTCACCGGAGAGATTCCGGAATCACCTGTTTTCTTCAACCACGAAACGAAATCATTTTCCGGAAATCAACTCCGGCGAGCACTTCACCACCTAATCCTAACCCAACACCCATCAGAGGATTAGTTCCTCAACTTGTCACCGGAATCTGAAACTCTCCACCGCCAAAGTCCTCTGTTTTATTCACCGGAAGTTGCAGAAGTGCAGCAACCCAGTTCTTGCTTCATTGTCAACCAACATCAAGCTCTCTCACCGGTGACAAGCACGAGCTTAGGTCTGATCGGAATGAGCTTAGGTCGACAAGCACAAGCACAAGCACGGGTGGTTTTCTTCATATGCAAAACACAGGAATATGCTTCCGTAGACCATCAAGGTTAAAGAAGAGTAAAACATGTGAAGAGTATAAAAGTCTAACATTATAAGGGTAAATATGTCATTTCAATCATAAAAAAATAATTAAATAGGTCAAACCAAAGTCAAAGGGTAAGAATGTCTTTTACATGTAAAAAGTGGTCTGACACACCTGCCAACTAACTTTTGGGGTGTGAATGAAAAACAGAGCAAATGTTTGTAATGTGAGTGATAGTTATTTTCGAAAGATATTTTAAACTGATATTTGACCAAACCTCAGGGGTGTCAGTGATATTTTCCCTACTAATAATGTAATATTGACTTTATATACTAACAACATGAATTAGTTTTATCAACAAGTTTGACCACTTTATTAGGGCATACAAATTGTCATTGGTAAGGTTAAAAAAACAATATGCGGATTGACCTAATTCAAATTAGTATGCTTAAATCATAACTGAAATTGGATTCATATTTAGTAATGAAGTTTTAATATATGAAAAATGTCTTATTTTATTTATTAATTTTTAATGTCAAATTTCTTAGAATACTTTATAATTTAAATTCGATACAGATTTTCACATATAACTAAAAATTATTTTAAAATACCAAATTGTATTTTCACATATAACTAAAAGTTATTTTTACATATAAATTTATGGTCAAAACTCAAATTTAATGCTCATATAGACTCAAAATAATAATAAAAAAATATTATCAATTCATTTTTTTTGTGACCGGCCGTGACAATAATTGAGATAATTCTAGGAAAGAAAATTTATCTCATCTGTTACTTATCAAGAATCATTGTTCAACACTAACTATAGAAGTCGAACAAAAAAAAAAATTTATTATTGAATTTTTGTGTAAATTAAATAGAAAAGTAGGACCCTTCATTAACATGTACTGTGCATAAATAACTAATAAAAAATATTCGGTGCAAGTATCATAACTCTTATAATATTTAGGGAGTTGAAATAACTTTTTTTGATTTATTTTTAAGCTTTCTTATTTTGTTAAGTTTCCTTATGCATGAGATTTTTTCCATTGCAGATTATTTACTCATTAATAATATATAAAAATTGATTTCTCTTCACGGAAACTATTTAAATATCAACAATTTTTATCACAAAAATATTTATATATCTATATATGAACACTTTTTGTTTGTTTGTTTAACTAGAAAAAAATAATAGAAGTTAAAACACAAACCCACCCTAGACATGAAAGCTCAAAAATAAAGGGCAGTTACGTAAAATTGTTGAAACAAGCCAAAACACGATTCTCAGGGCAAAACAAAGGAAGGAATTATAGAGAGAGAGAGAAGAGAGGAGAATAGAAGAGGAGAGAGCTCTCGTGTCTCTTTGTCGCTCAGTTTCGTGCTGCGATCAGATCCTCAGTGATCCATCAACCAACCTATCCAACTCACACTTGCATTCTCGATCGATCTTAGCTTCTTTTCATTCCTTAAATTAATCCCTACGCTCTTTAATCTCTTCCAAATTTTGATCGGTTATTTTTTTTGTTTGTTTGTTTTGGTTTTTAATCGCTCGATCAAATTGTAACCCTAAATTCGAGACTGATTGAAACCCTAATTCGAGACCTGCAATTTAGAAACCCTACGTTTTGAATATCGATTAAAAAGTTCAATTTTGATGGCTGCAGCTTCCAATTCAAATCATCAATCCCCTAAACACGCCGGCGGCGATCGTCAGGCGGCGGCGGCGCGTGGTGTAGCTTCTCCCGTAGCGTCGCCGTGGACACAGATTGTTCGTGGTGGTGAATCTGAATCCATCGTCTCCTCCTCAACCTCTGCCGCAGCGGCGGTGCCACCATCTTCTCCTTCTTCATTGCCTGTTATTCAGGAACAGGACAGACACTCTTCTTCTGACTCGTCACCTTCCAAGTTGGCGGCTTCGGCGGTGGTTTCGGCTTCGTCTTCCCCCGAAGAATCTGCGGTGGAGTCTCAGGCGGAGTACTCCGACAACAGTAATGGGAATGGCAATGCGGCTAAGAAGTCAGCTTGGAGCAAGCCTTCCAATGGTGGTGCTGATGGTGGACCTGTGATGGGAGCCTTTTCCTGGCCTGCGCTCTCTGAGTCCACTAGGGCTTCTCCGAAATCGTCATCTTCTGAGTCACTGAAAGCTCTCTCTGATGGATCGATCTCTGCGTCGCAGGTTGTTTTTATTCTATTGATTTCATAATAAATTAATTTTTGTTTATTGCTATTATGTGGTTTATTTGGAGTTATTGGTGATGTGTGTGCTTGTAATATAGGGAATTGGAATTGCTTCTTCTTCCACACAGAAGCAAACCATGGCTAATAATGCAAGCCCTGTTTCAACCCCGAATCATGCAACACCACCTACGCGCCACAAGTCTACGAGGCGTGGTGGTGGTGGTGGGAATGTATCCGTTAATGGTGGCTCACATCAGCCGCTGCCCTTAACACTGGGTTCGGTAGTGAGTTCAGCAGTGGAAATGTCTGCTAATAATGCTGGAAAACCAGGGTCTTCAGTTCTGGAGTCTTCTCCAAGAGACCCAACAACACATAAGGAGACTGGACAGACGGGAGGCTTTGGGTCACATTCTCATAACATTTCTTCTCCAAGGAATGATCATGGACAACAACAACGGAATTCGTTTAGGAGGGGCAATGGAGGTTCTCATCCTCGGGGTGATGGTCATTACCATAACAATTATGGGGGCAGGGACCGTGGAAACCATGATTTGAATCTTAACCGGAGCTTCAATGGCAGGGAAGGTCATCTACAGCCCCACAGAGGTGTTACTAGGGGCGGCTTTATACGACACCAACCACCACCACATAGTTCCACCCCATTGATACCTCCACCTGTGCCCGTGAGACCTTTTGCCAACCCTATTGTGTACCCTGGTAAGATGTATTACTATTTCAACTTTCATGATTTCAATGTATGGTTTTCCCCTGACAACTCTATTTGTTTGCAGAAATGCCATCACCAATGATTTATGTTTCAGGTCATCATCCGGATTCTCTTAGAAGCATGCATCTTGTTGCACCAATGCCACCTCACGCTATGTATTACAGCCCTGTACTGGATCCTCAGTTGCACACTAAAATAGTGAATCAGATAGATTATTATTTCAGGTATTTTTTTTGTATTGGTTCCCTTTTTTATAAGAATGATCATAAGTAGTTGATTACTTTATTGTTGTTGGTAACTTAATGGCTAATGCAACTCTTATTTATTGCAGCAACGAAAATTTAATTAAAGATACATTCTTACGACTGAACATGGATGACCAGGGTTGGGTTCCTGTTATATTGATAGCAGGCTTTAAAAAAGTGAGCTTTTCTTACCATTTGTCTGGTTTTTATTCTTTTTTTCTTGATGATAACACTTGTAGTACTGATAAAATTTTATGGCGTAATAGATAATTCATAATAATCTGTTTCTTTTCCATCTTAAATCACTGAAAATTCTATGTTTTGATCATCTTAGTTTACAATTGTGGCAGTCCTTGTAGATGCGCGTGGTATTAAATTATTGTTAACCATACAACTGCTATCAAGTAGAGAATATTGGTCATAGATAGAAAGGGGGACGCATTAAAGCATGTTATTTACTTCATGTGTCATGCTATTACAATGTTATTTGGACCTTGCTTTGGGTGTGTTCACTGTACTTTAGATTGTAATGGCTCTACACTTTCCTCGTGGTCACTTCTATTTTATATGCTGAATTCATGAAATTTTGTTTTGATTTTCATTCTCTTTTTATATTCTAATCTGATTTATCGTAATATAAATCTATATAGACTTGTAATGCTGACACACACACGCACACACGAGTGGATTAGTCCAAACCTTGCTTGATGCCAAGAAGAGCTGGCGTACTAAGTATAACAATCAATAAGCATTATCTGTGTTATATTGAAACCGTTCTCCCTTTAGGATTTATGTTATGATCCCATGGCTTGAGTTGGTCATGAAGGGAGACTAAATGACTAATACACTATGATGGACAGATATGGTCATGGCGATGCGGCACATCTAAAAGAGTAAGGCACAAACACAAAAATAAAATAAAAAATAAAATACTATTATATGTACGAAAAATTAATTTTTGCTCATTTTATCTATATTATTGTATATGTAATCACTAGTATGGAGCTTAGAGTTGGATAATTGTTGCTTTCTAAAATAACTTTTTAATTAACCCATAATATTTTTCATAATTGCATTAGAACCTCTCTTTTTATAAATATTTGAAAAACTACTCCGCTCTGTCTTGAAAGTGTCTCAAACCTGTCCAACCAGAGGGGGAAAAAAAATCAGCACTTGTAGTCATGTCAGCCACATGTCCCACGTGTATGTATCGTACACGGCCATGGTGCTACTAGAGAAGTGCTCGTGCTTCCCAGCTAATACGCTTTTTATTTATTTATTTTATATAAGTACTTCCTAGCTAATAAGCTTTATTAATGCTGTCATTTCCTAGACTCCATCTGGCTTGATCTGTGGTTGTATTTGAATCCTTAAATATGCTGGCTGAAGTTCACTACTTGACTTTTTTGGACTGGTTTTGGGTGGAGATCTTTTATATTTAGATACAGGTATGGGCAACTCTGCCACCTGCTTCCACATATTAGATATAATAAGCGTCATGTACATAACTGCATAAATATCTGTACTATTCTCGAGTGTCATATGTACTTATGTAGTTCTTTATGCCTAAGTGAAATAAAACTATACTTCCCACATACAAGTTATATTTTAGTTGTCTGAAATTTTGTGTTGGTTTTCACATTGTAATTGTACTTGTCTTGAATCTGGTTTAAGGTAGGTTAGCATATCATATATATATATAGGAAAACTAGATATCTCGATATCACCTACTTCTTTTACTTGTTATGTTTGTTATTGTAAAACATTGATAAAATGTAAGAGCTGTATGTGGGCATTTAAGATGCTAGAATTTGGATGCTAATCTCTTGGGAATGTATGCACTAATTTTTTTGGATGCGTACATTGACCCTCTCCAGACTCTGCCATGGCAGGAGCCTCGTGCACTGGGCTAGTCATTTATTTATTTATTTTATAAACGATCTTTCATTAAAATGCTGAAAGGGGAGCCTACCCAAAGAGCAACTGCAGGGATTTAAGCTCTAATTTAGGAAATTTGAAACTTAATAGCATTTGTCATTTTTATATATTGTCCACCTGCACATGATGTCGTTTGTCACCATTCAGCTGTTTTTGCAGCTGTATCATCTGACTTCTTAAAACATGGGCTATCATCGCCTGTAACATATGTTCTTTGTTGTCTTATTTGTCTTTGTGACATCCTGATAGTTTTCAACTTCCAAGGAGGACTCTCCTTGCTAGTGGACCAATTACCCATCAGTATGCATTGCACATATAGCTAGACAATTTTAATTGATATATACTTATTTTTCTTTAAATATTCTTTAAATTTCCAACAATGTATAAATTCATTTTTAGTATTTCTCTTGCCATGTGCCCTTAGTAGGTATTGGCAACGGTCTGGACCTACTCGGGAAAATGGCCTCGGGCTTGCCTGGCCCAATCCGGGTTGGGTTTTACTGATCAACTGCCCGGTCCGGCCTGATAGTGAAATGTCAAGCCCAAGTCCGGCCTAGTGATTGGCTGGTCAACTGGGCGTGGGTATTTTTCTATTTTTGTATTAAAAACTTACAAAGAAAACTATGCCCATGAGGGGGTTTGAACTCTCAACAGGACGCCCTAAAGCGCTTGTGGTATCATTAGGAATATACAGCCAAACCTTAGGGGAGGTGGAGTGCATACCACTTAAGCGTAGATGTATATAAGTTATATTTATGTATTAGTTTTATAGTATATAAGTTATATTATTTGATATGAATTTGATGTGGATTTTTGAGTGGCTATGAGATTCGAACATTAACCATAAGTTGCTTTAATAAAGCCACATATCAATATAACTAACAACACAATATGCAAAAATTAGTTATAAATATATATTTGGTGTACCAAGGCATATTAAGTATTGTAACTTAACGAAATTCTGATGGATGTATTTGTTAATTAAATTGTGAACTATGGTTCAATTTATCCAAAGCACTTAACGCTTAATGAATTATTTATCACACTATTGATTTATCCAGGAAAAAAGTTTGTTTTAAGGCTCGGCAAGGCGTTTCATCAAAATCAGACAAAGAAGTAAAGAGTTATGAGTGTCAAAGTTTTTGCCGCACAATGAAAAGAAAAAATATGTTGGGGTCAATGTTATATTGTAAAATTGATCGGGTTCAATTCCAAAAATCAAAATATAAGAATATTTACCTCCCCTTATTGTAATTTTTTAGTTGCCTCGACGAGGCTTGCGGGCGGCCTAGGCTTGCTTGGTAATCTATACAGGCTGGCCTTGTCTGCATGTGAACTTAGGTTTGTACAACCGCCGCCACTGGGCTGTGGGCTGTTAGGTGATACCAAGTCCTTAGTATTTTGACCTTTTCTATCAAAGAAGCTTATCATCATCTAGTTCCTAGATTAAAATCCTTTGTAGATTATTTTAGATTGTCTAATTTTCCCAAATATGGACTACAGTCACAGTGCTTGCAGTTTCTTTTATATCTGAAACAATAGGTTGCTATGCTCCATGGAGTTTTCCCATGGACACAAGCCAAATGAAATTGCAGCTGAAATAGTAATTGGTAAATCATAAATGTGAGAAGACGGAGAATGGGGGGAACGGGATAGTGATGTTGAAGGAGATGGTGTTGTCCTGGAGGTAGGAGAATAGGGTTGGAGGTAATGACATTTACCAACAACATATATATATTTTTTGACAAGGTTTACCAACAACATATGATGAAGAGGACCTCATTTTGATAGGCTGCAATTCTGTAGAATCTCAACCAAAGTGGCTTTTTTACAAAGACCTTCTATGTAAGCATAGGTATCGGGGGGAATATTGGACTTGGTAGTTGGTTCAAGACAAAGCATGAGGCCTAGATGGTATTAAGTTGGCTTTTTCTTAGAAAATGGGGGATATTAGACTTGTTTTATTAGATCTTTTTACATGGGAATTCATGGAAAGGATTTTTAACTTCACTACCCTTCCCCAAAAGTTATAAGAATCAGTCATTGATATTTTCACCAATTATACCTATTGCTTGTTACATCTTTACAGGGCCTTGTCTCATCAAGCCATGGGAAGGACATGTGTAATCTGATTGAGCACTGTGATGTCTCCAACTAAGAAATATAGACAGGTTTCCAATGGGCATTCAAGTCAGACAAAGAAAGACCAACTCACCTTATCTTAGGCACTAAATAAGCCCTTGGAAAACCTTGAACAAACCCTTTATCTTTAAACATTACTCAAATAACACCTTTACCTTGAGGGGTCAGCAGCAACTTGGAGACTTTCAAGTTTCAACTATATTTTCTTCAGGCTAGCCTTGACTTCCACCTACCCTAATCCTTCTTGTACCCACGTGTAGTTTATATAGTATTTCCACTTATCTTAATAAGGACCTTGAATCCATAAAACGTATATTGTGAATCTTTTGATTTGTCATTGCTAAAAATGATAGTGATACTTGATGGAAAGGAGGTGATGGAGAACGGATTGCAGAATGCTTTAATGATATAACGGTTTTTAGATTTTGCTAGCATATTTTGTCTAGTGTTTGAAGTCTGAGTTGAGAGAAATTGGTAGCTGAACTGTAGTTGTTAAAAGGTGCTAGGCTGCAAAAATGCCAGGTTCATCAAGGCTCAGCCAAAGCACCTCCAGTCATATGAACATAAAGCTCTTAAGCAAGTACATTCTGGATAAAAAGACTGTTTTTAATCATTTAATGAGTTTCTGTCATTTCTTTTCTAATGGTTTTTAATTGACATGCTTTATACCATATCTTGCTTACGTTTTGATAGATTATAATATTTAATCCTAAATGAATTGATGGTTTTCTGAATTAATAAGGTTATGATTAATTAGTTAAATGTAATTAGTAATTTAGTACTTGGTTCTGGATAAAATCGGTCAATAATATCAGAATTTGAGGAATATAATGTATGATTAATATCTATATGATTGTAATGGTATTTGAATAAGTTGGTGCACATGCATAAGATGACACATGCTAGAGATCTATTCTAAAAAATTGTATAGTTTTGTGTTACATATATTGAATTATTTTTAATTCTAAATTGATTTACTTATAATTATATGTAAATTGAAGGGATATATGTATATTGATTTTATTAATGGCACTGAATTGATATGTTGAAAACTTCCGTTTTTTGGTGTCGACTAGTTTTTGTAGTACAGCCTATAAGTTCTCTTCAATACACACGTTGAAAGTCCTAGATGGTGCTCATTTTTTTGTGACAACTCCTAGATGGTGCTCATTAAGATGAGGATTTACTTGAATTCATCAATTTCAATTGTATTCAGAATTGGCTGGATAAACGAAGAAGCGTATAGTGTTATGTGTTCTGTGGAACTGATTGATATTTTGCAGGATGCAGTTTGGAAATATGTTGAATATTTTAGGTAACAGTTGATATCTCCATAGAATTGTAAAAGTATTTGTTGATATTTCGAGACCTTGATGAGTGGAAGTATACATTACATATGTTACTATCATTGTTCGGTTAGTAGCCAATGTAATGCATGTCTAAGCAATACCAAGTTATTGCCAAATTTATTTTATTAATTATGCTCCTTCATATTGAAATTTCAGGTGTGTTGATACTTGATAAAGTAGATAATTATGAAAACATAAATAAAATCTTTGATGGATCAAAAATATAATTATTTATATTCTGGTATAGTTTTGGATACTGTTAGGATTTTATAATGCATTTGCATTCAAAAATACATAAACAAAAGCTATGCAATAGAGATTATACGTTGTGAACTTTTGGGCTATTAGTTTGGTGAGATTATTGGATCTGTCTGCTTGATAGTCAGGATGCTTGGGTTTGTTGAACTACGACACATTCTTTTGTGTGTATCCTGATGTAGAGCAATGGTTGCTGAAACTTGGCAGTTTCTCTCCCATTGAGTTGTACAAGGTCTGTGAACGCTGTAATCGACTCCAAAATTTAAGGCCATGATGCCACACACTTATTTGATGAGCAATTTTTGTAACCACGCAAGCTGCAGATGTGGCAGATAATGATCAAACTGTAAGTACTAAAATCAAGAAATTTGACACGAAGCTGACCATGAGCTTGTATGATATATTTGAACCTTTTGTTGATATATGCATAAAATTATAAGGTCTCTGCAGAAGTTATTTTCCTTGTTGCTGAATACCATACTTGGACTTGGGTATCAAGTTGTTAAGGATTTTGGTGACTGAAAATGTATTCTATTGTGGGCTGTATTTGGAGTGGTGTGTTTGGATGATCTGGGGCAGTTCTAAAATGGACTATACCTATTTTTGCTAGGATAGTTGACTGCCATCCCACTTGTTCGCTATTAAGTGTTGTTTTAAAATTTTCTTTAGTCCTTGTTCAGAAATGAATTTTTTATAAGGGGCTGTAGTGCTCCAAATGCTATGAAAATTTTACCACAAGTTCACCTATGTGTCCTCTCAGGAAAATTTCTTGATTTTAGGACACTAATTATTTTCCAAAAACCCGGCAGTAGCTGCTGTTCAGCTTCGTGTCACAGTTTGAGAACAGATTTTGAGAAAGTTATTTGACAGACTTCCCGACATTGGAAAATTTCCAGTTTTGTTAGTTCATGAGTCTATTTTTTAAAAAGAAGGCATCCAAATTTTATCGGCTCTATAAATTACCACCACGGCTGAAATTTGTCGCACGGTTTAATTTTAGCACACGAAAAGTAGTCCATTCTTTCTTCTAAAAAGTGATTTCATTGGTAAAGTTTCTGCTGCGGGGAGTGGCTCGGTCACTTTACCCTTTGAGTCTAGTTTCTAAAGAATTTTAGTTTGCCTCGTTCCAATTAAAATTGAATTTTCTATGATTTTTTTATTAACTGCTGCGCAGATTTTATTTTTGTTCTAGCTGAGGACTGCTGTTTCGTTTTCTGTTTTAACCACACTAATCACGTCCTATGGTCTTGGGGCGTGACACCAAGTGAGTGTGGCAAAAATGTTAATGTTGAGATGGATGTGCGGTAAGACTAGAAATGATGGAATCAGAAATGATCACATTCGGAAGATTGTTGGAGTAGCACAAATTGGAGATAAAATCAGAGAAAATCGGTTAAGATGGTTTGCACATGTGCAAAGAAGTTGTTTAAATGCATCAATTAGGAAAAGTGACATAGACCAAAGTTAACATTGGTAGAGTTAGCAAGGAAGGATGTGATAGCTTGTCGATTGACTTAGGCTATTATGGCCTTAAATAGAGCGGAATGGAAACATAGGATTTATGTAGCCAACTCCAAGTGGTTGGGAAAAAGGCCTGGTGGTGGTGGTGGTGGTTGTAGTTTGTTACATTCATGTGTTGAACCTGATTCTCTTTCGTTTGTATGGAACCTTGAGGTTTAGTTATAAAGCGATAAAGATCAATTCGTGAAATAAAAACATTATGCAACAGTAGATTCTACAAGCAGCAAAAGTAGCTTGCACTCATTCCTTGGAGAGAAGTAGAAATGTCTGATAATCAAGACAAGAAATATAATAGACTAATACAGGGCATTAAAAAACTTGATATAGAGTACAGTTGAACCACGTTCCTCCCCCCCCCCCCTCTGAATACAGTAGAACCACATTTTCCTACTACCATGCATACCTAAAGTCAGCTTGTTCGATGGAACATGAACTTTTGTTGGGGAATGACTTCCATTCTGATAGACTCAGGACTAAGTTCTTATTTATATTAAAAAGTAGTAAAAAGTGAGCACCTCAGTCTTCAATTTTAGTTCTTTCTATTATGATGTCCCACATCACACTTAGTTTCTCATGTGATTTATATATTTATTTTATTTTTGACATTCATTTCCAGTTCGTACATCATTCTTCACAAAATTTTCCTTTTGCTTTAAATTTCTAGTGTATTTGCATGTTAGTATAACATATATAAGTTGTCATTTTATTTATTTTTATGAAAATATCATACACGGGTACATAATATGTATGTATGGTATGAATGTTGGGTGCATTCTTAATCTATTTACATGTAATTACGTTATATCATAAATATGTTGGAGTGCTATTCCCCACATTTGTAGGACTTCTAAGTTAATAAGTCTGTAATAATTCTATCCCAATTATTTGCTATTAATTATATTTACAAGATATAAATAAACATATATATTTATGCACGTAATTTATTTTATACTAAACGCCTTTAGGTAACATTATCTTTCTAATTGACAAGTATTTGGGTGAATATGTTCCTTCTGGAAAAATTGCAGTAGTCACCCAGGGAAGCACATTGAATATATTAGAATTTAATATCTTTTTTCATCTTCAGTTTAAAGAGTGTGTTGTATTTGATTTATTTTACTCACCATAGCTGATGGATCAGACAATATATTGTTGTTAAATCCCATATTGTGTAACTTCTGCTCATATATTTCAGTTTGTTTGTCATTTGGGTACTTTTGACAATATTTTGAATTGTCTTTGCTGTTATAATATATAAAATATGTATTTCCGTAGTATGTATGAACTTTTTTTTTTCCATAAATTATATATGAACTTCTTATATGTACTTTCCTATAATGTTAGATCTCATTTCCTCTTTTAGCCATCCGATAATATTTTTTCTTTGTGGAAAGTTGAGTCATAAAAGTCTTTTCAACTTTCCACAATTCTTGTTTTTCTTTATCTTATAATCTTTCAAAATCCTTAAAACAAGGCAATGAGATGGCAATATTGGAAAACTATTGATCAGTTTGGTGTGAATGTGTAAATTATGTCCCCAAGTTATTTATTTATATATTCTTGAGTACGTGATATATGTAATTTGTGGAGATTAATTGTCTGTTGCATGAGATGGGTGTGTTACCTGCTGATATAATATATGCATGCTGTTGATATTTTTGTTGACATAATGAGTTTTGAATATGACTTGGATGAATATTATCAAAAACTGTCATGGAAGTTGACAGGTACCATATTCAACTTTTGGAGTGTGGATAGCCAGGAATGCTCTTTAAGAGAGAAGTGTCATTCTATCTGCAGAGAATTGTGGAGGAATATGGCAAGGAGACTGCTTTCTTGGGGACTGGAAATCATGCCCTCCTGACCCAATAAAAACCTTGGTTCCCTGTGCTAGGAGACATGTACACCATATGTAGCTGATGCCTTGCCAAATTTTTTTTTACTAAGTGGCTGCTCTCACACTCTAGCTTGTATTTTCACACTTTGGCAGCTGAACTTTTACAATTGCACCAATCGTAGACTCCTTCCAACCCAATGAAAAAACAGTAGTACTGTTAGGGAATGAATGGGGAAGGGTTCTTGATGCATGCATGCCAGCCTGTGGGTTCAGTCATACACATACGAAGAGGTTTTCAGAGGATATGAAGCACTTGTTGACTATAGGATGAATGAAATGAATGATTTGTGTGATATTTATTGTTTTTAAGTTCCAAATAATTTCTTTCTTTTTATGTAGAAAAATAGTTAAATTTTTTATTTGATTTGATTTTACTCCTTACAGTTTATAATGTCAGTTTGTTTGCCAAAACATTCCTTAGGAGTTCTGTTCGAAGCTATTATACAGAGAGGTCCATTTAACCTTCCTAACCCATATACATCTCTCTGGTCTTTCTACTGTTCTGTTTCGTCTATTTGTGTTTGCCTCCATGGATATCTTATAATTTTTTTTTTCTTTTTGACCTTTCTATTCTCTGAAAGCATTATCTGGAGCATGGTATTACACCTAGATGCTTGTTCATTGAACTACTAGGATTCATTTACCTTGTACTGTTCTCAAGTTCTCCATTATTTCCACTCTCTTTTGTTGGGTTTCAAGGAGAGACTATCGTTCTATTGAGGAGATTGTTATTTTTTTGGCCTCTTTGAAGGCTTGAGGCTTTTTGTGGCCTTTTGTTTCTTTGGGATTTGCTCCCCTTTTGAGCGCTTTTTATTAAATCTTACTTATCAAAAAAAAAAAAAAAATTTACCTTGTTTAATGGGTTTCTTGCTATCTCCCTACTCTTTTACCAAAGTGATCTTTCTGTTACCCACTTCGGTTGCACATTACGTTCTATTTCTGTGTATAAGATGACGTTCAAGGTCTGTAGTTTTGGATGATGGAGTTTGATCAGATAGCATAAGTAGGAACTTGAAATTGTCAAATTTGAAGGCTTTAATTTTGGTTTGATGTTGGCTAGGAAATTACAAATAAAGTGGCACACATCTAAATTTTCTTGTGACCAAGTGTCTTGGAACATTTGGAGGTGCTATTGTGGTAGTGACTGAGGTTCCATGTTTAACTGGTCAGGAGTGGGAATGTTTTCTGGAACTTCCTTTAACAGTGGTGGATGAAGGCTTTTGAGAGTGGTTCTTTATCTTTCATATTTTTGTTTTCGAAGAACTATCTCTTGGATATCTTCTGCTTGTCTTTGTAATCAATATCACAGCAATGGCTATATTTAATAGTGTAAATACACAATTTGAAGCTTGTTTCTGTTTTGAAGAGTCCAGATTTAATGGTCCCCTTTGTTGGGAGCAATTTATTCTTTAATTCTTGATGTAAATTTTGAGATTTACTCCTTGGCTTCTTTTATAGGTTATGCAATTGACAGAAAATATCCAGCTTATATTGGAAGCTGTGCGCGCTTCAACTACTGTGGAAGTACAGGTGTGTTATTCCTCCCTAGGATAACTAACAAAGACTCCAACCATTTGCTTCGCCCTTGTCCTCTTGCAAATCGACTAAGCCATATGTCTCATTTGTTAACTTGTATTGATTTTAAGTAGTATATTGTGCTTGCTTATGGTGGTGGTTTTTATTTTTGACACCAGTGAGTAATAACTTCTCAGCTTTTGCAGTTTCTGTTTTCTGATTTGTTCATGTTGGGTATCTGATTCTCCATTCCGTTTCTTATTGTTCTGCAGGGTGACAAAGTAAGGAGGCGTAACGATTGGAAGAGATGGCTCATGCCTCCTGTTCAGTTTCCTAATGTCTCTAGTCCTCAATCACCGGGAAGTTCTTCTAGTCATGATATACTGGCTGCCAATGTCCAAAATATCTCACTCGAGGAGAGGATTAACAAGCAGGGTCATGATGAGGCTGTTCTAAGTAGATCATCATCCGGAGATGTGAATAGTCGGTCACAACAATCCAGTTCTGAGGAGACAGGCCAAGCCACTTTTCAAGCAGGTTCTGAAAGTTCAATTTCAGCGAAGAGTTCCAGTAAATAAGAACTGAGCTTACTGCACATTCTATTATAAGGGTTTTTGTTAGGGATGCGGGAAAGCTTCTCAAAGATGGGAAATATCTTATGTTTTCTAGTTATTAAGGGGGTCTTGGTCATGCTTTGATGTGATGAAACATGATTTCTCATGAGGCAAATATACACAAAGCTAGAAGGGTAAAATATAGAGCTTTTTGAGAAATAAAAGAAAAACGGAGGCAAGGAAAGAAGGTAAAAAGGAGCTCCTATGACTGTAAGGTTAGCATGAGTCCGCTGGGATATATTTAAGATTTTGGTGAGAAATTTGTTGCCCTTATTTCATGGTAATTCACCGCGATGTGTTGTGTCCATATGGGGAATTTTGGTTCCACTTCCCCGTGCTGCCTCTATGCTGTTCTTTTTTATTTTTTTTCCTTAGTTTTTTTTATAAAAAAAATGTTTAGGGTCAGATAACCTCCCGTTCTTGGCAGGTAAGCATATGAAATAGGCTGATGGAAATGAGTGGATTTGTATTTATGTGGTTGAAGGGGGAGAGAGGGAGAGAAGTGGCATTGGTGGACCTGCTACTCATGCTACTCTATCCATGGTGCGCGGTGCTTGCTCGCCTAATCATCTCTTGTTTTGGATGTTTTTTCTTTCTATGTTTCCCTTTCTTTTTTGTTTTCAGATATTGTTAAAATTACATTCATATGTGGACCTTTTGAAAATTTCACTTCATAAATTGCCTGGTTGGGGGACAACTTGTTTCAAAATATTACGTGTGGTTTGTTTTCTTTGTAATTTTTAATTTGGAGGTGATGAAACTTTCTTTTCTACTAATGTTTCTGCCTTTTCTTTTTGTTGAGTAATTTGATTACTTTAGATAATAAGTCTCTGTGGAAACTCTTAGAGGTCATACGTTCAAAATAGGAAACAGTTCTTCACAAGTCAAAATAGGAAACTCTCTCTATGTGCAGACATATAGACTTTGTACGTGCAGAGGTATGGCTGTGTACATCAAATCCTTTTCAGACTCTGCAATGGCCCAAGCTTCAGGCACTGGGTTATTCCTAGACCTCTAGTTGTAATTTATTACGTTCTTGATGATTCTTAGGCAATGACCGGCATAGAATTGTTGAAAAGTTGTGTGTGTGTGTGTGTGTGTTTTTTTTTTTCAAGAAAATTGTAGTTCCAAGTAACAAAAAAATTGAACTAAAATTCTTGTCGAATTTTAATTCCATGTAGTCTAACATAGCATTGAGAGTTGTAAGAAATTATTGATCATATTTAGAATTGGATTTAGGAGAATTGACTGGTATGTAGAATCTATTGCCAGCTTATTTTTTGTGGCCAAACTAGAGGCCTTTTAGTTACCCTTTTAGGCATTTGCTATTTCCTAGCTTGGTGTATTTTGAAATGGCCTAGGACCTAAAGTCTTGAGAATTGTGTGCTTGGCAAAAAAATACCAAGCAAACCAGAAAGCAAACAATGTTAACTGTTAACATATGGGTGGGCACAACTTGAGGTGGGCAAAAACACATGTAAAAAAGTTGTATGCCACCTATCAAAATAGGGTTTGATGGACATCCCACCACCTGTTGCCTGAACCACTACAACATTTGTCTTTGTCAGCCAAACTGGCCCTGTACTATGGGCTCTAGCCATCGAACCAATGGTCACTAGACCCATCGCACCACGTGTTGTCCATTGGATCATAACTGTAAGCTGCTGTAAGCTGACTACTGATCAGTATTCTGCTATAATAGAACAGAATATCTCTGACATAATAGTGTCATTATTACTTCCTTCTCCTTTTTCTGCTAACTTAAGTCTCCAATCAAATCAAAAACTCAATTATGTCTATTTACAAAATGTACCTTCCCTCTCTCTCTCTCTCTCTCTCTCACACACACACTTTTCCATGATACCTTCTTTCCTTTAACAATTTAGAGCTCACAGTATATGCATATGGCATACGATACATAATGGATGTTATAGTGAGTGTCACTCACGGTTCATTACACTTTTATGTTTTAGACATGGAAAGTTTATACTTTATACTATAAGTTCTTTTTTGAACATATGTGTGTGTCTATATATATATATATATATATATATATATATATATATAAAAGAGAAAGAGAAAAAAGAGAGAGACTGAAGGAGAGGAGAACCCGAATCCTTACAAAGCTATATCATCATTCAATAAAGAATTGAAAATTTATGCATATAACCCCTTATACTAGGTAAACTTCATGAAATCATCTTATCTTTTCAAAAAGTCATAAGTTATTCCTTTTTTGCCGTCACACCAATGGGAAATCTCCCGCTTACTCTCCATAAGACCAAGATGCCCTTGTATATACCCTTTAAGTTTTTAAATTAAAATCAAAGAGCAGGGTCAATTTTGTCATTTTATAACCTAATTAACAGATATGTCACTTCATAAAATAAAATAATCATTTTTGTTAGTAGTAGGGTTATTTGACATTACCGGGGGTTATACTATTATTTAGAATAGCATAGGAAGGTTTTAAGATTTATTCCTGAATTTTTTAAAATTTTTTCTTGACCATTTGTTCGGCTCTGTCAACTTAGACCAGCTAGGTCCGGTTTAAAATTATTGCATGGACAATGTAAAATTATTACATTAGGCCCATCACGAGAAGAGGACAAAAATGAAGTGTGTGTTGTGATATGAGGGTAGGTGTTTGGACTGTGGATAACTTGTTAGAGGTACAAATGTGATGGAAAAGTAGACATGGACTCTACTGTAGCTGACTAAGGGAGTGGTAAGCCCTGCTGATGAATGGGCTTTATTGGGTGTGCAGCACTGTAAAAAAAAGAGAAGAGAGAGGAGTGCTGCACAGAGCTGACAGCTGTCGCCTGAAGACTAGACCCTGTGAACTCTGATATAAAATCTAGTTTCACTCTCCCATATCTCTCTATACCTTGGCTTGGACTCACGTTAAGGTTTCTTTTGAATTTCAATGAACTAGTGATGAGCATCTAGTTTCTTTCTAGCCATGAATGATTGCATCACCCTTTTGGATTTTTACTTTCTGGTTTGCATTTTAACTAAATTAAGGGACTAAATTAATGCCAAGAATTGTTCTCCTTTTAATATTTGGGTTTATTTGATTCGTAACTCTAAAAATAATTCTTAAGAATTTAGAAAATATAAAACAGTTTTCAGAAAATAATAAAAGACAGTTCTCTGAAAACAAACATTTTTATAACTGAATTTTCAGAAAACTGAATCAAGTAGAAGTTTTCTGTATAGTTTTCAATTTTATGAGAATAGAAAACTATTCTCAACTGTTTTCAGAATTACAAACCAAGCAATACCTTTGATTTGCACACTCTCTATGTTTACAGCTATCAAAAATACATCTACATACATCCTCATTGCTACCAATGCTCTTAGTTCTTATAACTGGGGGTTTGTTCTAATTCAATATGTTACTTCATGTTGTGCAGGGACTATCCGCTTTGTACTCCCTGTACTCATAATTTTTAAAACGTTTTCACACTTCACACAATCAACTTCTCATCTAAAGAGATGTGAGATATTACAACCTGGCACAGACCTATCTAGAAGACATTAGGGGTATTTTAAATTTGAAATTATAGAAAAACTCCACTATTACCCCCACAACATTTTTTATTTTGTTCTTGTTAAAGGTATGTATCTGGATAGTTCAAAGTCTCGATAATTAGCTTTTAGTCTTCTAGTAAAAAAAATACCCTCTTATAACTTTCTGACTCCATCATCCCTGGTTACACTATATTTTGAAATGAACGATGACAATGCAAAGCAATTAATATTCTAAATCACTAATCGATTGCTTTCAAAATAATGATATTTAATAATCGTATTTCTTTCCATTTTCATATTGTATCATGATAACAATAATCAATTTTAACGATCTACCTAGGAAAAAAAAAAAAAAATTTAATGGACATTAGTTTAGATGATATTATATTTTCTCTCCATATAAAATTTTGAGTGTTCAATCCCCGTAATAGAAACAATATTGTGGGCGCATATAAGTTTCGGGAAAAAATAAAATGTCCAACTTTAACATAACTAAAATTCCTGCAATATTCTTATTTATTTATATAGAAAGGGTTAAAATCATAAAACCCCCTCTACTTTGCCAAAACTATCATCTAACCCCCCATCTAAAGAAACTATCATATTCCCCTTCTTTATATGGTCCCGTTGATCACACCGAAAACAAGAACTAGGCTAATCAAGAGGACACTCTACCTTATAGTGTCCCGTCTGCTTAAAAAAATTGAAAGAATTAACTCATAAATTTCAAGTCAACACATGCTTTAATATTTTCAAAGAATTTATGAATATTCATGAACACAAATGCATGACACCACAAAATTATCAATAATTTTCAAATCTCATAATTGATTTCCTTCTTCCCATCAATATTGCATTTAGTTTATCCCACCTAGTACAATCTAAAGGAAACCAGATTTTCCATGTTTCATTTTAATTGTCTAGTTTAGATGGGATTTCAGTCTGGTACCCAATTCTTCTCCATTGTGACAATTAGGTAGCTATTCATATTGCTAGCAATCCAGTTTACCATGAGAGGACTCCCTTAACTTTTCAAAAGTGTATCACATCACCCCATCCCGTTAGTTTGCCATTAGTTTCAGACGGGATAAAAGCACGTGATTCTCATGTGCAACCATTTAATAACTTATTGACCAATTTGCCCTTATAATCATGTATTGACCATACTGCCCTCTTAAACCCATTCAATTATCACGTGACTCACTTGCAAACCCAATTTTTCATTAACTTCTACCATTATAGCAAAGGATACATAGAGCAAACACATAAGCCCTAAATCATTATCATCCTCCATTGTAGCGAAGCAAAGCTTTCTGTTTATTCAAAAAAATCTTTCCCAAATCATTTGATTTCTATCATACGAGAGCCTAAATCAATTGTTTGAAGGCCTAAATTGAAAATATTGTTTGCCCTAAATCACTTTAACCAATCCATTGTTCGATTTGAATTAGGGGTGGCCATAGACCGAATTAGGCATCAATTTTAATTCAATCCGCTCCCAACGGATTAGACAAATATTAATCCACCACTGATCCGTTATCCCACGGATCAGACCGGATCCGTGTAATAACAGATTGGATCGGATTCACGAATTGGGTTTTATCTAAATATATTATCCATTATTATTTTTATAATTAATATTATTTATTTATCTTTTAATCATAACTCAATAGATAAAATTTTAATTTATTAATATTAATTCATATATTTAAATAATTATTAACTAATATATCGTAGAGCCATTAAATTATCATTAACTAATATATTCTTTGAAAAAATATATATATATTTCATGAATGGATCGGATTTTTAACAACCCAATCCATGAACTACGGATTCAATTTTTTTGAATCTGCCACCGATCCGTAGGTGTAGCAATCCGATCCGATCCGCATGGATCCGATCGAATTCACGGATTATTTATCTACCCTAATTTGAACCCTGAAAATTCTTTCTCATTCTTCCATAATAAGATGTTATTCTGTCCAATTCGGTGTATAAAGTCACCGAAGGCAGCGATCTTTGCGGACGAGCAAGTCCATAAGGCCGGTGTAAGCCTAAAAATCATTGCCTGTGCAACTGAAGAGGTTGGAGGACCACGGGGACTTAAAAAATGGACTGGTTCCATGGAGTATTAGGTGAATTGTCTGCGTTTTCTGGCCAAGGAGGAGGTTTCGGAGATTTTGTGATCCGATAAATTATCTTCATTATTGTTTGAATCGGATTGCAAAAAGTTGACCAATTTTTTTGGCTGTGAATTAGAGCTTTGTTTGCCTTTGAAAGACACTGAAAGATACTAGTATAATTACACACACACACATATATACACACTCACTTGCTATATATGCAAAAGCTGGTTATGGACTATGCTACTTCTGCATTAGCCACTGCCAATTCTATTAATAAGGAAAGAATTAATGTCGTGTTATTGTCTCTCACTCACTTGCTGCCTTGTTTAATTCATATTTTTGAAATAAATTAAAATTTGAACCAACTTCCTAAATTAAAATAAGGGCATAATCGTCATTTTAAAAATATAAATTGGAGTATTAAAATAATAATATATTATAGAGGTCAATTTGGTCATTTAACCCTCACTTAACAGCCCATTCACATAATAATTGAAAGAATTATATGTCGATTTTGTAAATAGTAAGGGGTTTTATGTCTTTAACCCATGTAGAAATGCATGTGGGCCAAAAGTAATTTTACTAATCAAAACTATGCACAATGGAGTAAGTTTAGGTAAATACAGTAAAAGGTGATCTTGAGATTAATGATTGCCACATTTACTAATATCCACATTCCACGCCATTGCTAAGCTAATTGTGATAGGTTGCTGCTATGAACTAAACGGTACTGTTTTGTTCGATTTTATGATAAAATGGTTCAACTTGAATTTTATTAAATAGGTAAATAATTAGACGATGTGAAAGCACTTTGGAAAAAAAATTAAGAACTTTTGGAAGAGGTTGACAGAGGCGTTAAGTATCTTTTTTATATGGTTGGTCAAGATATTAAAAGTGATTGAATAAAGTGAGAATGGCGCCTTCCAAAAAAATTTCCAAGAGAGTGATTGTCTCGTCACTGATATGACACGATCATAAAATGTCATATTTTTGTTTTATATCAAAAAAATATATATATATATATATATATATATTTATTTATATATTTTAAATTTAAATAAACATGCCACATTTTTACACTTTGGTATAAAAAGAAGGTTATTGCTCATTAATTAGGAGGTAAATAAATATAGGGGTATAGAGAAAAAGGATAAATAAATATTGGAGTATAGTTTCCATTTAGAGTTCAAATGAACCAAATCGCTAGAAATAAATAATATATATTATTTTGTATAATATACTTGTTCCAAATATAACTTACCAATTTACCATACACTATAATACATTAGATAATCTGATATATATATATATATTTTATTACAAAGCAAAAAGAGATAGAAGTAAAATTAGTAAATAATCGGATATATAAATTTTAATTTTTAACTTTTTATTTTATTAACATATATATATATATATATATACACAGCTCAGAAAGGATGCTGAGAGATGGCCCCCTCTCCCACTTCAGCAGCATAAAAATTTCCATGGAATAAAAAGGTGGTGGGTTGCAACTTGCATCAACAAAATTTCCATTGGTAATTGGATAAATTTATATATATATACACACAATATGTATATATACGTACTATAGTGTAGTTAGGCGAGGCATGCCTTTGATGGGCTGGAAATCGTACCCTACTACACTTGTCATCTCTCATGAACCTGTCATATCGATCAGTTTCTCTCTCTATACATACATAGATGCATAAGGCTTCAACAGCTGGAGCAATGCCCTCTCATCTCAGACGTCCGTCTCATGCCGATTAATCAAGCACGAAAATTCATTAAAGAAAACCGCGCCTTCCCGAGGCATCTTCTCAACGACGTCGTTATGTTTTGTTCCAAAAAAAACTTATCCTACTCGTTTACTCGTGGAGGTGGTCCCACTCTCACATATATATTAGAGGGGAATTTTTTTTTTTTTACTGGTTTAGAGTGGAAATTGAAATCACTATAAATGAGTGGAGTGTTCACACCAACTCATAGTTTAAATTTTTTGGTCGATTTGTAAAATATTTAATTTATTATTTTTAATATTGGAGAGTCAGACTAATTCTTGATTTAGTGTCTGGGTGTGTTGCCCCAGGTTGGCAGGGTGACTCGATAACCTATCCAATCATAACAAAAGAGATGAAAGTTCGAATAAGAAAGAATGTTAAAGGTGTCTCATATCGAATCTGAACGGATATGACAATGGGTTGCCCGGGTTCGAACTAGTCGGATGGAGTAAATAATTTCCTTGTTAAATGAAACAAGTAAAAATCTCTCCCCAAGTTGTCCTTGCATTTTTCATTGCACAAGACTTTCTCTATGTAAATTCGAACCCGAAATTAGTCGGATGGAGAGCGATGCAAGTTTGGATGGAGAGAATGTTAGCAATTATACGACAAATAACCACCAACAGACGTGTAACAAAAGAATATTTTTCCCTTTATTGTTAAATTTATTATTTATTATTAAATTATTTTTGTTGTCTTTTATCTTATCTAAATATTAATTATACCATTTATTTTAATTTTATTTTTATTATCAATTTATCATAAAAATGAAAAAAAATAGAGTTGTAACTACCATTTTTTTAAATGTATCTTATTATTAAAAATTTATTATTTATAATAAAACTTAGTATATTTGGTTTTAAAATTTTTTATCGTGAAAAAATACATTCTTTTTTATATAATATATTCGTGAAAAATAAAAAATTACTTAAATTGTTTTAAAATGTTCTACTTAAGATTTAAACAATTAATTAAAGAATTAAAGGTAAATTTATGTAAATTTAATGAACAATGTGTTATCAAATTAGTAAGAATTTTGTTTTTCATAATTTATTTTAACAAGAAAATTGAATTATGTGTAATTCAATAAGAAAAGGGCATTATAGATATTTAATAAAAATAGCCCATATATTGCAGCATTTTTGTAATTCATAATTTTTTTGCACGTACTTTATTCAAAAATATATTATATACATTAATTTACTTAATGCAAATGATCAAAATTGTTCATAAACCGATTGGAATAGCTCATTTAATGTTTGATTGAACTTGTTCTTTAACACGAGTCAGATACGAGTTTTATTTTTTGCTCATTTAGTGAACAAGTTGATTTCAAATATTCTTAGACTACAATCATATAAGCTCGAATGCGTCCATGAATACATGTTCATGACTACATTCGCATACACAAACTTGTATAGGTTAACCGACCTAACATAAGCTTGTATAATTAAACTCGTATAAATTCACAAACAAGACAACTATCTTAACCAAAGCCGATTATGTTAAAAGCCATGACTACATTCACATATATAAGCTTGTATAGGTTAATTAACCTAACATGAGCTTGTCTAAACTAGTATAAGACAACTATCTTAACCAAAGCCGATTATGTTAAAAGCCATTCCGAGCACGAGTGTTGGAATAAATTGACGGTACTCATATGAGATTGTTTACCATCCAATCCAAAAGGATAATTTTTGCATACCCATCCTCACATGGACAAGACCATTTTCATCCTAATTCAATGTGCAATAAGAACTCATCCTCTATAATATTCTCTTTAATCTATAGGGGTCAGATCACCATGTCTACATGCCATTCTATGAATAGAATGACTCAATAACAACTTGGACCTACCATTAACTCGGTGGTATTTGACTTGACATCAAATCAAAGAATGAACCTACTAAAATACTACTTCTAGTGGGCGGAGTCATTGCCATCAAACTCAAAAACTTAAACGGATTGATAGGTGATTTTGCTTACCCACTTGCATATGTCGAAAAACTTTTTTTTATTTTTATTTATCCGGATCCTACATGGATCAAGATCTTTTAAGACCTAATTATAACTCTTCTCTCTTCTCTCTTCTCTCGTTTCAAAGTACAAGACAGATCATTCAAAGATTCCCAAGGGTACAATGGAGGGAAAAAAAAAATGATAGTTCTCAAATTTCAAACACATGCTCAAATAGAAAGTGATACAGTTACCAAATTTAAACTCACATCCTAGTGAAACTTGCGATGCAATGAGCCCCACACACAAGGTACTAAATCTGGTATTACCTCTTAAAAAGTGTTAATATATACATATATATATATATATATATATATATGTATACACACACACATATATTTTCCCCCCTCCTTTTATCAGTCCAATTGACAAGGTATCCTAGTAAATGTCATCTATTCTAACATGTTATGTCAATGCCCACACTCTCTCTTGCAAGCATTTGGTGTAGCATGTGTTTGGAAATTGTATACAATAAAGAAGTAAAACAAGATAGAGAATAACAAGCATTTGGTGTATCAAAGTTTTGGTCCCATAAAGATTGGAAATTGTACACAATAAAGGAGTAGTGAGTATAAGAAGATAGAGTAGAGAATAAAGGTACAAAAATGGTGTGTGAACATGAATAATTGTGGTAAAGCACCAGAAAAAAGAGTAAAATGTTTTACATTGATTAGTGTAAATGAAACAACATGTAGTAGGATATGTGTCACCACTACTAATAAAGATGGAAAATTCTGTTGCCCTAAAAACAGAAAAGAATAATAAGGAGCAAAAATTCTCAGACAAAAACACTTCTAATTCGAGTGCAAACTAGGTCTTAATGTAAGTACAGTATCTGCACACATTGTTTTTACCTACCTTTACGTGCTGTTCCGGAAGTTTTTCTTCATTTTAATACCATTCCCAACATGGTAGTATTTTCCAGGGGTCACGCTTGTTGCACGTGTCATATAGCACCAAATTTGAAATGACCATTCACTCAGAACAACTTATAACTCCTCTCTCTCTCTCACACACACACAATACTCCTCTCTCTCTCTCTCTCTCTCTGTGTGATGTGTCTATTTGAAGACATGGTATAAACCTTTCCCCAAACACTCTCTGTGTACTCTTCATCTCTCCAATGTTGGGTGATGAAGAGAACAGAAACAGAGGAATCATAAACAGAGTATCATCATCATCAACGACAACTTCAAAATCATCATCAATATCTTCGTCATCCTCATTCTCACCTTCTATTTTCCACCCAAACCCTAGGCTTAAAACCATGGAAGAGGTCTGGAAGGACATCAACCTTGCCTCTCTTCATGACCACTCCATCAGTGACAACTCTGACACCACCCGCTACCGTGGCATGATCTTCCAGGACTTCTTGGCCCGACCCTTTAACAAGGACCCACCTACGAGCGTCGCCGGCGCCTCCAGATCTCCGCCGGCGCCGCCTGCTCCGGCCACCGTGCTGAGCTTGAATTCCGGGCCTGAGTTCCAATTTCTCAGTAACTCCGACCCATTAGGCCAAAACTTGATCTTTCCGCCCCAACCCATGTCGAATGTGTGTTCTATGAGTCACCCATTTGACTCTTTGGCGGCTGCTTCTAACTTGCCGGCGTTTGGGAAGAAGAGGTTCCCGGACTCTGACAACAATTCCGGCGACCGACGACATAAGCGAATGATCAAGAACAGAGAGTCAGCTGCTCGATCAAGGGCTAGAAAACAGGAATGACACTCTGTTTGATGTAATCTATATATATATATATATACACACCCATACAAATACATGACCTCTTTAGACTTCAATTCTCAACTACAAGTTAGCATCTTTTTGTGTTATATATATATATATATATATATATATATATATTATACAGACACATGCCATTTCAATTTTTAATTTTTTCCCAAAAATAATTAAATTATTAACTGGTTGTCTGAATGGCTTTATATGGTTCTGATTCTCATTTTTATGCACATTACAGGCTTACACAAATGAATTGGAGCTAGAAGTTGCACATTTGATGGAAGAAAATGCCAGACTCAAAAAACAGCAACAACAGGTACATTAGCTTAAATACCCTAAAATTAAATTAAATTAAATTTAATTATATTAAACCCTCCAAAGTGGTTTCTCAATTTGGGTCTAAACTATTGTACCTTTGGTTCTATTTTCTACTCTGATTGTTACTATTAATTGTGCTAATATATATATTTTTAATTATATTGTACATTAGCTTAAGAACCCTAAAATTAAATTAAATTAAATTAAATTAAAACCTCCAAAGTGGTTTCTCAATTTGGGTCTAAACTATTGTACCTTTGGTTCTATTTTCTATTCTGATTGTTACTATTAATTGTGCTAATATATTTTTTTAATTTTTTAATTTTTTTTTTGTGCAGTTGTGTTTAGCTGCGGCTAATCAACCACCCAAAAAGCACACTCTCCAACGAACATCAACAGCTCCATTTTGAGAAGTTTCAGTGGCTTCCTAGAGAGAGAGAGAGAGAGAGAGAGAGAGTGACTACTGGAGGGGGTGTATGTTGTAAGGTTTTGATGGGTTAGGGCGAAAATCACTCTCTAAATAGTGGTGGTTTTAGGAAAGGATTGGAGACAATGAAAAGTTGGTGTTTTTGCATTTCCAAACAAGAAAGGGGATTTTTAGTGGGTCCTTGCTAAATTGTCTTACATTTTCTTGCTTTGACTTGACTCTCTGTCTCTCTATATGTATATATTTGTTTATATAGTATATTTTATTTGGGCTTTTGGCTAACCTTTGTATAAAGACTTGATGAGGATACAAAGTAACAAAGCCTAGGGTTTATAATAGTGTTTTACAAGGGACTTGCATTTATTTTTAACCCCATTTATTTTATATTTTAAGATATTTTTAACGGATTTATTTTAATAATATTAAAAGTTGAAAATAGAGTGCGTTTTAAAACTCGACGAAGTAAATATGAGTGGGACTGCTTTGTTCTTGATCACTTGACATGCCATCACTTGACATGCCATCACTTCAAGTAGTCTCCAACATCATCCTTATCTTCTCTGTTTTTTTCCATTACTGTCGCTTTCTATCATTTACAAACCCTTTTCTCACCATTTATTATTACAACCATTGATGTATTCTCACTATTTTGTTGGGTTATCTATGACCTTTGCTTTTTTGACTCCATAATTCGAAAGAAAGAAAAAATAGTGAAAAAATAAAAAGAAGAGAAAGAATACGAGTGCTATTCTAAATTGTACAAATTAAAAAACCACTCATAAAAAGAGGTTTTGTGAATCATTATGGTGTTAAAAATCCACATTGCCTAATGCCTTTTTTAAAAGTCTATTTTGTTGTTGTGAGCCTATGGGCCTACTTGCACAAAAGCAGCTTCTAAAGGCCCTACTTATGAAAAGGGTAAAGTGCACAACTCATAAAAATTTTTAATAGTCAATTTTGATCATTTATTTATTTATTAAAATCTCAAAATAACATTAATAATACCTTCTTTTTTTTTTTTTAATGAAACCAATGTTTTTATTTTGGTTTAAGGGCGTGTTAGGTATTTTAATTTTCAAATTAACAAAATATTCTTATTTGCTCAATTTAAAAAATATTTTGAGTTTTTTTTTTTTAACATGAGAATGTTACACATTCTCTATATAACAAATTTATTTATTTATTTATTATTACTTTTTGCACTTGTGAAAAAGGTGAAAGTCTACAATATTCCGGGACACTGTATGTATTTTCGGGTTCCCAACCATTGAATAGGGTGATGAGACTCATTTGATAAATGATCCAACGACAGAAAGATTATGAGGTACGATCTCTCGGGTAAAAATGAGCATTGCTTAATGCCACTTGTAAAAAGTCTATTTAGTTGTTGTGAGCCCATTAATGGGCCTACTTACAGAAAAGCAGCTTCTAAAAGCCCTACTGAAGATACTGCTTGGATTATGGCCCACCTAACACCTTGTGTAGATAATATCAAACCTGAAAGCATTGTGGGCCACGTCTTGTAAAGAAATACTTTTAATAAGCATGTGTGAGGTAGGGTACTATTATTATTATTAACAGTGAGTGTCTCTTTATACCTGCAAAAAAACAAAAAAAATTCCTAATTCTTTGGGATATAAATAGACCCTACCTTCTCTCTCTCATATCTAATCCGAAAATTAGCTGCAATAAACAATTCTTTTTCTCTCATATTTCTGATTCGGTCTGTGTGGCCGAAGCATATATGTTGAGACAGATTTTATTAAGGATCGTGGGTTGGAGTTTCTCAAAAGTTCAATTTGAAATGGATGCTTAGGTTATTGTTTGGATGGTGAATGGAATGTTTTTTTGTCATATTATTTTTTGTTTGAAGTCTTCTCCTTCTTTCGTAGTGCACTTTGTCAATCGAGAGGGAAATGTCCCCGCTCATACTTTAGCTAAATATGCTTTACAGATAAAAGCTAATGTATATTTCTTGGACCATTTTTTTCCCGACCTTATAAGTGCTGTGGTACTTGATTGTAACTCTTGTTAATTTTATTTACCTTTCTTGCCGAGAAAAAAAAAAAAAAATCTTTATAGTTTGTTTCGATTTAATTAACGATTTAATTTTAGTTTCAACCTTTTTATAAAATCGGGTTGGTTTCAAAATACTCCTACCATATAGACCCTGCCTACACTCTCCCGTAAATAATATGAAAATAAGTTGCAACAAATAATTTTTAATTTGTCCATATAAAATCTCCCGTACATGGATATAGCCAAGTTGGCAACAAGGGAGTAATTTGTCCATATAAAATCTCTAATAAATCACACCCAACTTTGGGATCCAGGATTGCCTTGACTTGACAAAGTAGTCCATGCTATATATATATATATATATATATATATATATATATATATATAATTATATAGATGTTTCCTAAAAAAATTTGGATTAGCTCTCCGAAAGCTTTTAAAGTGTAAAAAAAGCATCCAGACTAGGACATTATCAAGGAGAATAGTTTTCAAATGTGTGTATCAGCTCAAAAATTGTGTTCATAAAAGACAATTCACATGGGATATTTTCGGTTGCTTGGAATTCGAGCCTTGTACTTTAGGCATCTTTGAATTCAAATTTCATGTAAAAGCATTTGATACATTACAAGCCAAACATGGTCTTGTCTTATGTTCACTGGCTACAAACAAATGTTGCAGCCATGCAATCAGTGTGTGTGTGTGTGAGAGAGAGAGAGAGAGAGAGAGTTCTGCTGCAGGGCACAATTAGATTTCAAGAACTGATCAGAATCCAGCAACATGAAAGGAAGAAAACCAAATCATCATCTCCTCAGTAATTAACTCCTCCCTCTTCTCAGAGTTCTCTTCTTCCATCGAAAACCGGCACATTGGACATGTTCTACGACACATAGTAAACCACCTATCCACACACACACTATGGAATTCATGCAGGCAGGGAAGTACCCGCGTCTCCTCTCCCTCCTTCAATCTCGATAAACACACACAACACAGCCGAACCTCAATTATAGCCTCCCTACGTGCAGGTACTCCTCCTCGAGATTCATTCGGTCCCTCCACAACCCTGCCCTCAATAATGGATGCAACTGCCTCGTAAGATGACGAGTCTTTGATTCTTCGTCGCAATCTTAGACCGATGAAACTACATATAAAAGCCACCCACCTTTTGATAACCATTGGTTTAGTACAAAATTTAACATCTATTACAGGCTTAATAGGAGAGAGAAAGAGAGAGAGAGAGATAGAGAGAGAGAGAAAGGGAGGGAGGGAGAGAGATCGATCTCAAGTGTGGTAGCAAGTAATAGGTCATTTTGTTGGTCAGTTGTTTTGCGTGGTTTGGAAGGGTTGTTAGGATTGAAAGAGGGTTCAACACATTGGTTGTACCTAAAGATGTTAACTCTGGACCATTATATGATATATATATATATATATATATATATATATATATATATAAAGATGTTAACTCTTGACCATCATATGATATATATATATACATATTTATATTCTATAAGATAAATGGAGAGGTTAAGAACCTAATACTTCAAGCTTATCCCTAATTAGTTGTAAATACTAATTTAATATCCTTTTGTTAATCAACCATGTTGCTTGAGGGTTGTCTCATTGGTAATGCAGCACTAGTTAAGCTAGAATTGTTTTCTTGCAAACTGATCCTTTGTGCTTTCTTTTTGAATGATATTCGATATGCAAATATATCTCCAATCTCATTGTGTTTAGAGAACAATATTTTGACTTGGTTTTCCAGGGGCTCCATTAATTTTCATTTCTTAAGTAGATGATTCGAGTTCGAACATTATTTTCAAGCTTGTTTATTAAATGAGTCCATTCCTAATAGCCACGAGTCTGCTTGTTCAGCTTGTGAACATACTCGTGAACTGCGGGATTCACTAAAAAACTTATTAACACCTATGAAAAGAACTTCCTAAGATTGTAATTTATCTTTTAAATGAATCTTGATCTCATACTCCGATGATGACTAAACGAGTCTAGGACTCTAGCTTGAGCTTGGGGAGCGGAAAACAAAGTCGAGTTCAAACACTTCACACGCTTAGCTTAACTCAAGCCAGTCTCATCAAAGGATTTGTAGCCTATTGGTATCTCTACCTGCCAACGAAGAAGAAGAAGGAAAAAAAAAAAAAAAAAAACTCGAGCTAAGCTCCAATATTGTACAGAAATATTGGGAAAACAATGCATTTTCCAAACTACTGAACAAACAGTGACTCAAATGGCACTATTTGTTCCTTGTGCTTTAGCATCAACCCTGAAGTCAGAAATATCTTTTCACAAAGAACTTCAATGGAAAATTTGCTCAGATTGTCATATTTGAATCTGGCACTGCAACAAGGGTCCCAAACCTAGCTAGCTTCAGAATTTACCTATAAGAAAATTCAATCAGAATATAATGGCCTAGACTGAAGACTTTTCTCTAACAGTAAATGAATTGATTTTCCAAAGCAAGCATGTCCGTTTTAGATATAAAGAATAGAAGCCTATTGGGCATTTTCCCACTAGGAAGAATCAAGATTTCAAGAATTGGATCCCAAATGGCACTCATCAAAAGAAGGTTAACTATAGGTTGAATTATCTAATCATTTCCCATATTATATATATATATATATATAAAGAGATATAAGGCCTTACCAACGGGTCAGTGACCTAGCGGTATCAGCCTTTTACTTTCCAAAAAGAGGTCAGGAGTTCAAGTCTCAGAAAAAGACGTGTGTGTGAGTACCAACTAGGAAGGAAAAGATAAAAGGCCTTCATGCACTGCTTCATAACAAGCAGTTTGGAAGCACTTAACGAATCTCAAACCCCTCCAAAAGATTTTCAACTTTTTACATAAAAGCTAGATAGAGTTTGTTAGAATATATATATATATATAGTGACAGAGTTGAATTCCCTTTCCCTTGCATTTAAATATACAATATGCATTCTTGTAG
Source organism: Cornus florida (assembly GCF_030987335.1). NCBI lineage: Eukaryota > Viridiplantae > Streptophyta > Magnoliopsida > Cornales > Cornaceae > Cornus > Cornus florida. The sequence continues at coordinate 15,709,233 of NW_026775577.1, forward strand.
GCCCTCAAGCACTCATTGTCATTGAAGACATGCATCTGTATGCCATAATTCGCTGTTAAGTTATGTTTTATCGCGGATTATGTACTTACTGTAGAAAAGAACTTGCCTTTTTAATTAATTGTATAGTGGCGAAAGAACTCCGGTAACTGCTCAGAATTTTTGTGCTCTTTATTAATCAGTCACAAATTCTTTAAAAGAACCTGATAAGAATTGAACCAAATGGAAGTGTCAGATGATAGCTTAAGCAGGGGAAACGTTGCAGACAACTTTCTAAGTATCATTTCACACAGAATAAGAAAAATTTCCACATTCCAACAGAAATGAAAAATGGATTTTGCCACCAAAGGCTTATCTCCCCCTCCTTCCAAATTGAAAGTTGAGGGTTCGAATCCCCAATGGGACAAATAAGTGCGTGTTTGTCTTACTTGCCCCAAAAAAAAGAAAAAGAAAAAAGAAGATTATGACCATCACAAGCAATTCGATCCACCAAGTAAACTCTGATATGTCTCAAAACAGGATAGTTGATAATTTTGACCAGTGAGTTAAAGAGAGAAAGATGTCAAGTGAAGCAACTAGACATCCATATGTATCATGCTTAAGCCTTTAGACACGAGGCAATCCCTTATTTCTTAAAATAAACATAAAAAGGTCATTGGCTAGTGTTGATCTTTCTAATTAATGGTGCTAACTGTCATGGATGTGTATATGTGTCCTGTCTCACACCGAGTATAAATTGAGTGGTCTTGGGGTTAATAAATGGGTGAAAGGAACCAGACGAGTAGTCCTGTGGAACCCATCCATTGAGACAGTGGTATCAAAGCCAACCCATGGGTACTGCAATGTGAATCGAAAACACTATTGCACGGGTCACACACGGAGGTGTCGGTCCCCTTGCAAGGTCGCAAGGATCTGGTTTGAAGGGCCTGTCACTGACACATAGATGTGTTCTATCTGACATCGGGTGTGTACAGGACGGTCTTGGGGGGAACAAATGGGGGCAGAAAAATCCACAAGTGACTAGTTCTTTTGGTATGGAATCGGGCCATTGTGACATAAAGGAGTGAATTGTATCTAAACTAACAGACATAACCTTTAGTATTATTTACATGAAGCAGATGCTACCAAACTTGAACCTACATTCCTACACTTGACCGCCCAAGTTATTATCATTGCACCAAACAATGACTCTTTCTCAAGATAAATATATATATGAAATTCATACAACTGCAAAAGTGACGCGAGCATGTGGGCACAAGAATGCTTGCGTATGTAGAAACAATCTTCTAAGTTCTAGTTGTGCAAGTAGAACATTCAGTTTATGAGTGAAAAACAAAGAATCAAATGAGTGCCTCGCAATTCAAAGCACAAGGCCCCAAGGTTGAGACTGCACATATTATATTTGAGGCCCATGTTGCAGCTGAAGCGTTAAGCATCACACACCTTTATGGTTCCATCTGAAAGTAAATAGAACTAAAGTTTTCTGCCTATTTAGATCCAAAAGCTATGCACACATCATCATATGACACAAACAAGGTAGACATCAGTTGTTTCCCAGAAGCTACCCATACATTAAAATAATAATAATAATAATAAAATAGTTCCCATTTCCTAGAGATAGAAACAAGAGACAAGGATTGAATCTATTTTTTAAGTGTAAGAAAAAAAGCAATTATAAAAGAATCATGTGAAATATGTTTAAGAAAAACAAGTAATCAAGGGCAAAGATCAACTGAAGGAAGAAACACTGGTCTAGAAATTAACTGCAATGGATTACTTTTATCACATGAAATCAAAAAGAATGGACATATAACCATTACTGATAGTCAACAGAGTTCACTAATGATCACTTGATTATGAGAATAAAGAGGTTTAGAAGCATAAATAAGTCATTCAAAATGTTGGTGCAAAAAATTGATGGCTGCAAACAAACAACCACAGCTCGCAAAATTATTTTATGTAAATAAATTCTCCAAAAGATGTGACGAAATTTACAGAAACCCCATGAAAAATAATTTTCCGTGCAATGCACATGCCACATCTAACAATTCAACACAGGGGCTACCTCTTCCTACTCCTCAATTCACGATCTTAAGAGCTACCTCCTCGACGTTCCATTTCCTTATCATTTGAATCAACACTGCCATCAGGTTTCGCCGAGTCATCAGTTTCAATTATCTTCCCATCATTAGGTACAAGGCAAGGAATCCCATCCACAATCTACCATATAAACAAAGAAGACAGAAAATTCACATACTAGTAATAGCTGATAAATGTGATACGTAGTAGTATTTAAGTGTTTTTCGTGAATTCATCAATGATTACTCCCCATTTATACCGCATTGGAACATCAAAGCTCAAAAATTTCATGTCTAGCTGATCAATGTGATAGTAATTTAGTATTTTTCGTGAATTCAGCTCTGATCACTCCCAATTCATCACCTTGAAACATCAAAGCTTAAATATTTTTTTACGGTTTTGAGGAAAATGCTTAAGTAATGCTACACCAATTACCAAATTAACAAAGACCAATATTGAAAATCAAGAATGAGAACTCACGGGATAAGCAACGTCAATTACTCCCCATTCATACCACATTGGAACATCAAAGCTTAAATATTTTCGCATCAAACTGATCAATGTGATAGTAATTTAGTATTTTTCACGAATTCAGCTCTGATTACTCCTAATTCCCACAACATTGGAACATCAAAGCTTAAAATATTTTTTAGGGTTTTGTGGAAATTGCTTAAGCAATGCCATACCAATTACCAAATTAACAAAGACTGAGATTGATAATCAAAGAATGAGCACTCACGGGATAAGAAACACCGACTGCGTCGCTGATTAGAGAATTCGATTTCTCACATACCCTGCGAGGAAACAAACAATCAAACAGAAGAACATATCCAAAATTAGGGTTTTGAGGAAGATAAATTGGAGAATGAAAATCGAATTGGTTGCTGGGTATATAGTTCTTACCTTAAGGGCTGTTTGGAGAGAGGGCATACCAGTATTTCTGAGAGGGTTTTGCTGATTCCAACCACTCCATCTCGCAGAAGAACTATAGTCACTCTCACCATTTTTGCTGTCACTTTGTCTTCCAATTTTTGGGTTTTATAGTTTTGCTTATTTAACTATGGGTTAATTGCGTGAAACTCCTTAAACTATATAAAATTTGAATATCACTATTCACTAAGTTTTAGTAAATAATCACCCTATAATACTACAAATGTTACAAAACAACCCTTCCTTCAAGTTAGCTTTAAGGTATTCAAACCATATAAAATTTGAATATCACTTATTTATTAAGTACCAAAGAGATACTAATGTTACTTCCTCAACTCTTAAAATAGAAAATTAAGGTTTAAATCTGCAAAAAGATAATAGTTAGCATTAAGACATTGCGACTTTTGAAAAAATCTTTATTTATGTCCGTCCAATTTTCTGAATTATAAAAGTTTGCATGTTACACTTACTTGAAGAGTAAAATGCAAATTCCTTTTAGCTCGATAGGTGTTATGCGGTTAAACTTGAGAACAATTAGCAATTTTGAAAAGTATTCACTTAATGATTGATTAAGTTGTTGCCATTGTTTTTAAGCTTTCAATTAGCCATTCTTCCGATATTAAAATGTATGTACAAGAATAATATTATTTTGAGGATAGAATAAGTATTTGCCGGTGAAGACTATTGTCCTTTACCTTATATTTAAAAAATCATATAAATATAATACGTGTATGTACCAGATATAAAATTGAAACATTATATACAATTTTTTAATTTTATTTTTATTTTTTTTATCGAGAGTTAGTAATTAATAAAATTAGAAGGAAGGAATTGGTGACCTTTATCACTCGACAACACCGCCTATATACTCGTCCGACTATAAACTCGTATGGTATAATTATGAGTTGACTCCAATTTAAGATTGGCAGTTTGTATGAGCCTGTAAGTTTATTTTGGGCTTTTTTTAAAAATCCAAAACTGAAGAAGCACACTTTTACGCCCCAGTACCCCCCTACTGGGCTTCACAAAGGAATAGAGAATTGCAGTTCCTCCGATTAGAGAGAGAGAGATGAACGTTAATGGCGGAACCAGTATCGAGCTCAAAACGACATCGTCAAACCCAACTCGCAGATGAATGGCAAGAGTCTCCATGCGAGAACTCCTACGTCTCAGAAGCTCCTTTCTCTCTCATCCGACTCCAATCCCCTCCAAACCCAACCTCTCCATTTCATCTCCATACACTTCTTTTCCTTCCTCAGAGTTCACTTTCGACAAACGAAGATCCATCCCCAGTCACCAAACCCTAAACCTCTTCGAAACATGCTACAATCAAAGGCAACTCTATCAAATCCAAGCCCAGTTGATATCTTCCGGTCTCTTCCAAAACCCATCTCTCGCCGGCAGAGTTCTCAGGTATTCGACACAATTTGGTAGTATTGATTACACGATCCTAATTTTTAGGTGCATTGAATCGCCTGATGCGTTTTGTGTTAATACTGTTATCAAGGCCTATGCTTGTAGTGGTGTTCCACACCAAGCTGTGGTGTTGTATTTTGAAATGCTGAGAAATGGGTTTTTTCCCAATAGTTTTACTTTCCCACCGCTTATTAGTTCTTGCGCGAAGATGGGTTGCTCCAAATCGGGACGAAAATGTCATGGGCAGGCGGTTAAGAATGGCGTTGATGGCGTTTTACCTGTACAGAACTCTTTGATTCATCTGTATGCTTGTTGTGGGCTTATTGATGTTGCTTGGCAGGTTTTTGAAGAAATGCCTGATAGGGACTTGGTGTCGTGGAATTCGATTATTGATGGATTTGCTAAGTTTGGTAATATGGATGCAGCACATAAGTTGTTTGATGTAATGTCTAAGAAGAATATGATTTCTTGGAATGTTATGATTACCGGGTATCTGAATGCTGGAAATCCTGGTTGTGGGTTGAAGTTGTTTAGGGAAATGGTGAAAACGGGATTGAGAGGCAGCGACACTACTATTGTGAGTTTGCTAACTGCTTGTGGTAGGTCAGCCAGACTGAAGGAAGGAAGATCAGTTCATGGGTCTTTTATCAGGACAATTTTTAGTTCAAGTTTGATTATAGACACAGCTTTGATAAATATGTACAGTAAATGTGGAAGGCTAGACGTTGCTCGAATAATTTTTGATAGGATGTTAGTGAGGAATTTGGTTTGTTGGAATGCAATGATTTTAGGGCATTGCATTCATGGGAATCCAAAAGATGGCCTTGATCTATATGCAGAGATAGTGGGCATCGCTAGATTGGAAGATGGAGAAATCAATTTTGACAAGAATATAAAGCGAGAACAAGGACAGAGAATTATCCCAGATGAAATAACCTTCATTGGTGTTTTATGTGCTTGTGCTCGAGCAGGGTTGTTGATGGAGGGGAGAAAGCACTTCAGCGAAATGATTGATACATTCAGAATTAAAGCCAATTTTGCACATTGTTGGTGCATGGCTAATCTCTTTGTCGGTGTTGGTCTAATGCAAGAGGCAGAGGAAGTCTTGAGGAATGTTCCCATTGATGATGTGTCAGCAGACTCTTCATTGTGGGCTGGTTTGCTTGGTTCTTGCCGTTTCCAAGGGAACGTGCTTTTGGGAGAACGAATCGCAAAAGCTTTAATTGAATTGGAGCCACATAATTTCTTCTGTTATGCATTGCTGTTGAATGTCTATGCTGCAGCTGGTCAATGGGAACATGTTGCAAGGATGAAGGAGATGATGAAGGAGACAGGGGTCAGAAGAATGCCAGGTTGTAGTCTTGTAGATTTGAAAGAAATTGTTCATGACTTCAAAATGGGGGATAAATGTAGACTGGGTATGCAGGAGGCTGAAATGATGGCAGGTGAACTAGCACAGAGATTTGGCTTTTGACCACTAATTCTCAACAACCACCATTGCACTAGAGGGAAGTTTCTGGTTCACTTCCTCATGTTGTTGTTTTAGTTCTAAAGAGTGTTTTGACGGAACAGAATATATGCAGTCAATCATGGAATTACGGAATAAGGTTTGTCTGAAGAGGATTATGTTGATTACAATGAATCAAATTGAGTCTTTTTAATGACAATCTTAGTTTGGTGGAAGCACTAGAGGGGTTTGAAATAAGTTTCACAATGGAGATGATGGAAGTCATTGTTTTTTTACCCCAAGTGTTGTTCCATGCAGAATGCTGGCACACTGATAGACTTGACAGATTTGAGGACTATTTGTCAGCAACTGATTCATACTGCTGCAGCCTGCTCCACAAGATGGAAACTGGGGTATGCCAGTCTTTTTTATACAAACTGTAACAGTTTTTTTTTTTTTTTTTTTTTCCAGACCAGTTTTGCGCTGATTGCATTCTAGTTGGTAGATAATAAATGTTCTTGATTTGTCAAGCTCAACATCTGATTTATAGCAAATTTTATTTACTTCATCGATCTTTTTTTTTTTTTTTTTGGGTTCTGAAGGTTAAGACGAGACTTGGACGCGAGTGACAGACGTAATTTACTGAGGAAGCTGGCATCCCACAGAGCCATATCACGGTTTCTAAACATCCTAGTCATACCTGGAAAACCCAATATGATTCATATGACATTGTGTAGTTTGAGTGTTATGCTGTTGCACATCAAAGATCTCTATAGAAGATTTTAAGCGATTCGTTCCCCTAAAATTTTTCCTAAGGTGATGTGCCATGTAGAAAATGAGCCAAGCTGACTATCAGACTATGGGTATGAATTTGTGTGGAAGATGGTTACTCTTCAACACATGCCCTATAGGCATGTTTGGCGCAAGGAAGAGAGCAAATTCCTTGTTAGAATTTCCAAGCATGCCATCCCAATAGCTTATATGGATATTTTAAAACAGATTACATTTCTGAATATGCCCCTTTGAGTAGACAATTCTCCCCCCTAGTGTCTGTGAGCTTATTCTGCAGAACTAGTAGTGGAGAGAGTTGAAGCACAAGACCACGAGAAACCAAGTTGCATGAGTTGGTCCATCTGACTTCCCCAGCCTGTGATCAGTGGACAGAATGCTGCTACAGCTTGTCATCTTTAATTCTTGGTTTCTATTTTTTCCTTTTTCAGGTCGTCCAGCATTTGGTATTCCTTCATTTTTTTTTTTTTTTGGGTTACAAGAGGCGAAGGAAATCATGAGAAATATGCTCAAGAATGGTTGATTGTTGTTATTGAAAAAGTTGTTTACCCGTTGGCTTGTTCAGCACCATGTCCAAGTGGATCTCCGAATTTCTTGTCTTAGAGCGATTTATTATAATTTTTTTAAGAAATTATTTGCCAACTTGTAGGTAAATGTTGATGCAAAACAGTCAAAATGAAGACGGATGAACTGGTGCAGGGATTAAATTCGTTGCGCATTGGGTTACAACAGCCACTAAATTCATTTTACCTGATTATGCTGGATGTTGTGGTATGTATATTTTCACTTCTCAATTGCCTACAAAATATGCTAGAAGGGTTGTGAATGGCGGCATTCATACCTGGTGTCCTCAACAAACGTGTCATTTTAAGGTCTGGCTGATGAGCCAAAATAATGAACTGCAAAGTTTAGTGCTTGAAGACAAAATTCTAGTCTAATGGGAAGAATTTGGAAATGAAATAGAACCCAGAATAACACCGAATAAAAGCTGTTAAACACAGTAGGGTTAGTTCTATTATGACCTAGAGGTCACGGAGAATCTCGTGTACTAGGTTATAGGCATGTTTGGCGCACGAAAGAGAGCAAATTACTTGTTAGAATTCCCAAGCTTACCATCTCAATAGGTTGTACGGATATTTTAGAACGGATTACATTTCTGAATATGCCCCTTCGAGTAGACACTTCTTCCACCCTAGCGTCTGTGAGCTAATTCTGCAGAACTATTGGATAGAGTTCAAGCACAAGACCACGAGAATCCAAGCTTCATGAGAGTATTAATCCATTTGAAGGACTGGAGTCAAGTCCAATGAACATTATCTTCATTCATAATTCATGTGCTTGTGCTCTTGCAGGGCTTTTTGACAGACGGGAGAGAGTACCACAGCCAATTCTCAAGAACGTGAGAACTCCGTTACTTTCATATTTACATACATACATACATACATATATATATATAGATCTGTGTGCATATGTATGTATGTATGTAAGTATTCCTAGAGCTATTTGGCTTGCTCAGTGGGATATCGAAACAGAGAAATCTAGTAGTATCTCACAAAGCCAATGTTTGAATTTCCTCGATAATCTCCAGTTCATTTTTTTTAGGCCATTGCATAGGATGTCTCACTTCCTATCTTTTGCCTTGGCTCTGTAGACAAGCAATGGCTTTTGGAGGAGCAGAATCGTGTCCTATAAAGAGAGAGCCTGATCTAGAGGCCACCCATAGTGACGACGCAAAGGCGGCAAAGGAAATCACGAGACGTAATACCACACAGTGACAGAAAATCCATTAATAAATATAAATACCACACACAATAAAATTGAAGATTATCCAAAGTCACACAATCCTTTTAAGGAGGTGCCGTTCTCACGCTCTGCACGCTAATTGGCGCTCTGGAGAAGAAATTCTTTCATAATTCGCAAATTCAATTATGTAAATTCACGAATTCAATTTGTGAATCCTCGAATTCACAACAATTTTTCATTCGAGAAATTATGAACAACTAGGTGTGACATTTGTTATCGAAGGTAGTTTTCAAAAATGTTCCTAATGCTGAATAAAAACAGTTAGAAATGTATAAAACTAAGAATAAACCTGCAATATGAAAAGGGAATAATAAATTCTTGGTTCATTGTATATTCATCACTTTTATTTCATTATTTAAATTAAAAAATATTAAAAATATTAAATGTGTGTATAGTGATTGTATAGACATATATTTGCAGACAAAGTATTCAAATACTTTTTAGTTTTACTTTATTTTTAGTTAAGACTCTTAATCTTTTATAATTCTTTAAAGTATTCATTTCATGTACAAAAACGTACCTAAAATAAATATATAGATTTATGAGGTTACATTACTTTACAAATAAAAAATATGTTATAATTTTTTATATATATTAATTATTATTAATAATATGTATCTCCTAATAGCATATAAATGTACAAGCGCACTGGAGATATTCCCGCACTTTAACCAAATTTTATATTTTATCGAATTCGTGTTCCCGCTCTCGCCCGTTTTCCCGTTGATGTTTCTCCTTGTGAATGTGCATATTTTGACATCCCTTCACAATGGATTCCATTGTAAAATGTCAATTAAAGGACAAAAAACACATAAAATACTTTAGAATGTGTAATATTATGCCGGATTGTCTACATAACTCGAATCTGTTTTACAAATATAATAATGAATGTACTTTATTGAATAAACTGGTAACTTGTAAATTATCTCCACAATTCTTTCAAATCATTTTATAACACAATTTTAAGAATTATCTTGACCGTTAGGTCGTAAATCGTAAGCACTTTTCTAGATTGTAATACTTTGTTGTAAGAATAATGTGAGAGCTTGTAGATTATTCGTTTGAAGTATGAAAATTATCTTAGTTCAGGGGTTATAATATTTAAATAAGAGAAAATATAATTAAAAACAATTTAATAAGAAATGACAAATTTAATAACAAAAGGTAAAATAGTCTTTTGTGATTGATTTTGTCCTTAATTACAACAAATCAATAGTTTTAGGGGATAATCTTAGTTAAGGGGTTAGTTGCAAAAAGTCAATAATTCATGAGGATTTTTTTGCACTTTACCCAATTTTTTAAAAATAACATTGAAAGGGTTACACTTAAGCCTTTATGAAGACCAATTCCTAAAATCTTATACCTTTAGAATTTACAAACCCTTATAAGGAAATCATGTCATCTGAACATGTCTAGAATGACTCCTATCAAATTTTATGTGATGTTTGGAAATATCTTACTTTAAGAAACTTTATTTTCTTGAAAAATATTATTTTTAGAAATTAAAGATTCCAAGATAAATGTTTATTTAAAAATAAAAAATAGGATTCTAAACAAAAGATTGTTAAGTTAAAATTATTATTTATGAAATATGCCGCCAAAGAATATTATTATTTTCGACAAACATGATTAATCGATTTAGAAAATATGATTTCAAGCAACACTACTTTTTAAAAGACAAAAAGATATTTTAGAAAATACGATTCTGAATAGAATTCCTTTTAGAAGATAATTATTCTAAGAAAAATGATTTCAAACACCTTTTTTACACAGTCGTATGTATATTATATTCTAAAAGCACATACTAAAAAAAAGGGGCATGAAACAAGGCTTGATTAAAAATACAAATTGATATAATCGCCCTAAAATAAAAATGTTAATTCTGTAAAATAATGAAGCCCTTTTAGTTGAAGCACTTTTATAATGTTTAAATACTAATAATATTATTATTTAATCTCCAACAGTCTTATTGTTAAGAAACTGATTTTTATTTTATTTTTATTATTAACAAAATAATAATGATGTTAAAAATCTTATTTAAAGTCATCAATTAGTTATTTGCACCATGCTAGTTATACAAAAGAGTCACATCTTATACTATCAAATAATCATAATATCAAAATTATTTAAAGCTATAGCCTGACTAAAATGCTATAATATGAACGTATGTACACAGTACACTACTTGCTTACAAATGAACTTAAAAGGTTTTTAGGCATAATCTGTAGCTTACATGATTAACATTTATTTTGACATCCCTTAAGAACTGCAGTTTATGATGATGCAAATAAAGGCACGCAAATAAATGAATTGATGGTAAGATAAGAAAATTAAAAATATAAATAAAAGTCTGGAAAAATACATTTGGTGCTTCTTGGTTTTTAACGAGGTTGTTGGGTATTGATTTGGCTCCACTTTGGACGTTGGATTCTCAGCTTCTATTGTATGCATGTAGCCTGTTGAGGCTATATCAAAATATGGGGCTCGGATAACCTTTATTTATGTTTGGATAAATTATGAAAAAAAAAGAGAGGAAATAATAGTATTTTTGTTTTTGAAAAAAAAAATTATTATCATAACTTTTTTATAAAATGTTATAAGATGAAGACAAATGTTATAAGAGGGTAATTTCGGAATTATGAAAATATTACTTACTCATTATCCTTTCCTTCCAAATCTCTTCCATCCTTTCTTTTCTCTCCAATAAAAGTTATCCAAACACGATTTTCACTATTCTTTCTTTTCTTTCCTTTCCAAATCCCCACAAATCACTCAATCCAAATGAAGTTTTGGTTCAATGGAAAAGAGAAGAAATGATAAAAAAATTAGTTTGGAGAAAAAAGAAAAGAAAGGAAATGAGATAATATTATTAACAGCTTATAGCTTGTTGGGTTGATTAATAAAAAAAAATGATTGTAATCATGTTTGGAAAAAAAAAAAGAAAATGAAATCATTACCATTTTCTATACATTTTGTCTTTTATAAAAATAAGGGTAAATTTAGTATTAACAAAGTTTCATTAAAAAATAATAATTTTTTCTTTTCATTTCCTCTAATTTTTTGAATGATAACAAAACCAACACCTCATATATAATTTGCTTCCTTCCAAATCCCTCCATTTATTCCTGAATTTGGGAAATTTTATAGGTACAAAATAAACAATAAAGTTCATGAGAATAGTGGTCTAAAACTAAAAGCCACTCAAAAAGAACATAAAGAATGTGACCGTAATCAATCCCCTGACTGAAAGACCGCTCATTACATGGAAGATATGAAAACTAGAAAATCTGAAAGAGAGATGCCTAAAGAGGAAAGACTCTCTAGACAGGCTTCTGTTGCAACCTCAGTTGCGTTGGATGAGATCCCTCCCTGAACAACTTTGTTGCTGTTTATTCCAGTTACACCAAACAATGGAAGTAAAAAAGTATCTACCTAATTTGTGTTTGGTATTAGAGCTATGACAGCAACTGCACCAACCAATCCAGCAAATGAAGACACTCTTTGAATAAACCAGCACCAGACGTGTTGGGCAAAAGAGCAAGACCAGAATAAATGCTTAGTGCCTGAGACAAAATTCTAGTCTAATAGGAAGAATTTGGAAATCAAACAGAACACAGCTTAAAGCCAAGCAAACACCGACACTCACTATAGAGCTCGAACACTCAACCTTGCCAATGGGAAAGAGAGCTTAGACAAGATCCCCCAATGGGGAAGGAGAGCTTATACCATCTAGACTAGAGCTCATTGGTAACATCATTCAATCTTTTCATTTTAAACTGAAAGGTACCAACACTTGTTCAAACCCCACCTAACCAGATGAAAAACAACTATCAATAAACTCACTGAAAGTCAAAAACAATAGTTCTAAACAACAATGTAGCTTCAACAAGCAGGCTTTCGAATAGCTCATACTCGAAAATTCCTGCACAAAGCAGTTCACCCAAAGATAATTGGACGCATCAGCAAAGGTGCAATCAAGCATTACTTCTGTTAACTATATGCACTAATACACGGGAAACAAGGGTGGTGACAGTAAGCAGAGTCCCAATCGCCACCAACAAAATCAACAGAATCAAGCTATAATTAACACTTCAAAGAGCTCCTATCATAGAATACTTGAATCAGAGAAATAAGAAAGGTATTAGAGTACTTGAGACTGGATTACACAATCCATCCTAGTAGGTTTCTGATTCCTTTCAACTTTACAACAATACACACTTCCTTTTCTTACTCAAATGCCCACTGGTTCTCCCTGCGAACCAACCTCTTCCTCTTCTTCAAGAGTGAAGTCATTCTTGATGTTGCATGTCTTGCGTATCTCTTCAGTGGTCTTTCCTCTTATCATGTCTGCAATTGTCTTGCATGTAAGATCCAGCAAGCTCTTGATGTTCAGATAATTTGCAGCCTGTTGAGAACAAATAAAAAATACGGAAAAAAAAAGTATATATTAGAACGAGCCAATGAAAACAGAATATGGCCGCGATGTTTAAATCATAACCAGAATCAGTGATAGAAAATCCAGTAATACCACACTATCAAATTGAGGATTACCTCAATAAAAGGCCAAAAGCATCGTTTTACATGGTATCAGATATGTGCAAATAACGGTAATATAGACAAACCTGATAAAATAATATAAGAATACACAACCATCTAGCAAGCCTAAACTACTTTATCTGACCAAGGCTACCCCATAATCTAGCTAAGATATCTAGCAGAGGTGCTTTTTGAAGGTTTTTTTTTTTACCATAAAGTTGATGCTGTAAAAGCAAATAATCAATAATATTTGATGTTTCTCACAGTGAATGCACATATTTTAATATTTCTCACAATTCCATTGTGAAATGTCAATTTACATAACCGAGCACAAGAAAATGAAACTAATCTATAAATGGGAGAGGAAAAGCAGCATATAAGATAACTGTCCTGCCATGGAAAGGTTATGCCACACAGACGCTATGTAGATGCACAGAAAGATGACGAATGACCGATGATGACATGGATCAAGCTTCACTTTCTAAAATACACTTGTGTAGATATGCAATAGACTTCTCTAGAATTGCGAGGTAGCTTGTAAATATCAGATTATTCTTTTGGAATATTCTATAATACAATTTTAGAATTCCCTTGACCATTAGATCATAAACACTTGTCTAAAACGTAATCATTCGTTGTAAGAATGGTGTGGTAACTTATAGATTATTCAGATTATTTTAAAACCCAACTAATGGTTAGATCCTAAACACTGGTACAAATTGTAGTTGTTGATTGAGCTGAGAAAAGCTGAAAAATATTTATGGCTCGTCTCTTCAAGCCTACTCACTTCAAGCCTACTCACGTGTATTAGGTCAAACCAAAACTCCCTAATTTTTTTTTTTTATCCATTCCTATATTTTTATGGTGAATTTGGTCTATAAAGCTAACCCACCCAAACTTGTTACCAACAAAATAACAAAAATAACACTTCAACAAAATAACAAAAATAACACTTCAACCAAACCACAATTCAAATTTTGAAATGAAATTTCATTAAAACCATAAAATAACAATTTAGAAAAACAAATCCTAATATTTCAACAAGAAAACATAAGCACACAAAAACATGTTCAGGAATTGAGATCTTGGAATTGTAATGGAACACTCCAATTCCAATCCAATCCAATCCCATAGTTTGGTAGCTCAAAATAAATTTCAATTTAAAATTTAATTACAATTCCCAATACACCAAAAATTCCATGATCTCAATTCCAAATTCCAAAGTAGTCAATGTAGAGATTTTAGATGCACATGAATTTTAGAGTTGATACATCCATACAAAGAATACAGAATTGAGTTCTAAATCCGTGCACCATAACAAACCCTAATGAGAGAGGGAGAGATTGGACAGGTGACATACATTACTGAGCTCGACGAGAGTGGACTGATCGACGTTGACAAATTCAGCGTCCCAGGTCTTGAGCTCCTCATCAACCATAGGCTTGTCGACGTGCTTCTCGCAGTACTCGATCACTCTAGCCAACGTATTGCTGGTCACATTAGGCAGAGGGATAACGCTGTCGGCACCATGGTCTTCGATCATGTGCTTGATCCTCTGCGATTCAAGTGCCACCAACTCCTCCACTTCGAAAGACTCTCCGTCTGAGCTCTTCAAGGTGATCATCTTCGACGACGACATTGTTTTTCTCTCTCTAGAAAAAAAAAAACGAAACCCTAACCCTAGTTCTGTTGTTTGCTCTTCCGCAGACGAACGCGAAATTATAAGATAATGAGAAAGAGATTTAGGGTATGTTTGGTATGCCCGTTAATTTTTATACTTTTGTCCGATACCGTGTGGTAGTGAACAGTAAAAAATACATTTGATATAAAAATATATATGTTTTGTTTTGGACGTGCCCGAAAAGTCAAAAACTGAAACATCAATTTGATTTTTTTACTTGTTTTAGTGGCGATAAACAGTAAATATTGTTTTTTTGAAACTCTTGAATATATAATATTTTTTAATTAATTATTATATTTTTTAAATTATTATACTTTTTTATCAAACATAAAAAAATTTTACAACAAATTTACGATAACAAACATATTTTTAATTAATTAATTATTACTCAGAACATCCTATAATAAATCGAATAAAACCAAAATGCAAAAATAAAATGAGTACCAAACGGGCCATTAGTGTATTTAACGTGAGTGTGGATGGTGTGTGGGCTGGACTCGAGCTGTGAATTGGCAGCAATTGGTACGTGGCAAATTGAGCCTTAGATTAAACGATAAAGATGGGCTATTTTGTTTCTCTCCTGGACCAATGAGATGCTTCCACGTATGTAATTTTTTTTGGACCAAAGAGAAAAGACCAAATTGATTAGATATATATATATATATATATATATAGATATTGTAATGGTACACCAAATTTGGACGTGGGACTTGAAAGTTGCAACTGGCAAACACTGGGTATATCACTCGGCACCAATTGGTCCGTGGCAAATTGGGCCTTAGATTAAACGATAAAGATGGGCTATTTTGTTTCTATCCTGTACCAATAAGACGCTTCCACGTATGTAATTTTTTTTTTTGTTTTTTTGACCAAAGAGGAAAGACAAAATTGATTATACTTCTTCCCTCTCAAATAATTATCATACTTTCTTTTTCTATTTATTCTAAAATAAATGTTTATTTTTTTTAAATAAAATAAATTATATTTTACATCTTTCCATATATGTTCTTTGAATTTAAAATTTCAAATTTGAATATTCAAAACTTAAAATGACAAGTTATTTTTCAGACCGACAATATATATCCTACATGTTTTTTTAAAAATTACTATTCTGTATAAGTGACACTTAAATTAAGACGAAGAAGAATATATATATATATATTACTCTCTCTGTCTTAAAAAAATATATTTTTTTTGATCTGTTCCAAAATAATTGTCATTTTTTTTTTCGAATAATATGTTTTATATCTTTTCATATATATTTTTAGAATTTAAATATTTAAAATTTAATAAAATAAATTAATAACTTTTTAAAGAGACAAAATACATTTAAAAATTTTTACTTCCCAAAAGTTATATTTAAATGGGGACACAGGGTGTATGTATAATGGTGCACCAAATTTGGAGTTGGGACTTAAAAGTTGCAACTGGCAAACACTATGATTTGATTGCTTTGTTGTTATTCTATCACTAGACTCCAACCAAAATTGTCATGATGTGTGGTTCTCAATCATTTCAAAGTGGGCCCATAAATAAATAAAAACCAAACACTATGATTTGTTTGGTTTGTTATTTTGTGATTGTGGGTTTCACCTTTAAAAAAAAAAAGAAAAAGAAAAAAAAGGACCCACAGACCAAACCGTATCATGAAAATCTAGCAACTAAACCACATCTCCCTCCTATAGAAATTCCTCAGATGTGAGTTTTGATAGATGAATCTAATGTTCTAGGTTATCTTGGTTTATTAGTTCTCGTTTAGGAGCAAAATTCAGACAAAGCCTTTGCAGAGGATTAAGCCACCTGACACATTTGACGTCATCAGAATTCACTCGAGCCAATTAACACTAACAACACGGGATACTTTGGCAAACTAAAAAACTAATAACCCACGCGTCTCGACTGGGACACTGCTCATCACATTAATGAATTTCAACTACTGTCGCCTTCGAAATGATGAATATTGTGATAGTACCTATCCTCAAGACGAAAGGATCAGAGTAGCCCTATTGTGTTTAACAGGGCTACTCGAAAATTCCTGCACAAAGCAGTTCACCCAAAGATAATTGGACGCATCAGCAAAGGTGCAATCAAGCATTACTTCTGTTAACTATATGCACTAATACACGGGAAACAAGGGTGGTGACAGTAAGCAGAGTCCCAATCGCCACCAACAAAATCAACAGAATCAAGCTATAATTAACACTTCAAAGAGCTCCTATCATAGAATACTTGAATCAGAGAAATAAGAAAGGTATTAGAGTACTTGAGACTGGATTACACAATCCATCCTAGTAGGTTTCTGATTCCTTTCAACTTTACAACAATACACACTTCCTTTTCTTACTCAAATGCCCACTGGTTCTCCCTGCGAACCAACCTCTTCCTCTTCTTCAAGAGTGAAGTCATTCTTGATGTTGCATGTCTTGCGTATCTCTTCAGTGGTCTTTCCTCTTATCATGTCTGCAATTGTCTTGCATGTAAGATCCAGCAAGCTCTTGATGTTCAGATAATTTGCAGCCTGTTGAGAACAAATAAAAAATACGGAAAAAAAAAAGTATATATTAGAACGAGCCAATGAAAACAGAATATGGCCGCGATGTTTAAATCATAACCAGAATCAGTGATAGAAAATCCAGTAATACCACACTATCAAATTGAGGATTACCTCAATAAAAGGCCAAAAGCATCGTTTTACATGGTATCAGATATGTGCAAATAACGGTAATATAGACAAACCTGATAAAATAATATAAGAATACACAACCATCTAGCAAGCCTAAACTACTTTATCTGACCAAGGCTACCCCATAATCTAGCTAAGATATCTAGCAGAGGTGCTTTTTGAAGGTTTTTTTTTTTACCATAAAGTTGATGCTGTAAAAGCAAATAATCAATAATATTTGATGTTTCTCACAGTGAATGCACATATTTTAATATTTCTCACAATTCCATTGTGAAATGTCAATTTACATAACCGAGCACAAGAAAATGAAACTAATCTATAAATGGGAGAGGAAAAGCAGCATATAAGATAACTGTCCTGCCATGGAAAGGTTATGCCACACAGACGCTATGTAGATGCACAGAAAGATGACGAATGACCGATGATGACATGGATCAAGCTTCACTTTCTAAAATACACTTGTGTAGATATGCAATAGACTTCTCTAGAATTGCGAGGTAGCTTGTAAATATCAGATTATTCTTTTGGAATATTCTATAATACAATTTTAGAATTCCCTTGACCATTAGATCATAAACACTTGTCTAAAACGTAATCATTCGTTGTAAGAATGGTGTGGTAACTTATAGATTATTCAGATTATTTTAAAACCCAACTAATGGTTAGATCCTAAACACTGGTACAAATTGTAGTTGTTGATTGAGCTGAGAAAAGCTGAAAAATATTTATGGCTCGTCTCTTCAAGCCTACTCACTTCAAGCCTACTCACGTGTATTAGGTCAAACCAAAACTCACTAATTTTTTTTTTTTATCCATTCCTATATTTTTATGGTGAATTTGGTCTATAAAGCTAACCCACCCAAACTTGTTACCAACAAAATAACAAAAATAACACTTCAACAAAATAACAAAAATAACACTTCAACCAAACCACAATTCAAATTTTGAAATGAAATTTCATTAAAACCATAAAATAACAATTTAGAAAAACAAATCCTAATATTTCAACAAGAAAACATAAGCACACAAAAACATGTTCAGGAATTGAGATCTTGGAATTGTAATGGAACACTCCAATTCCAATCCAATCCAATCCCATAGTTTGGTAGCTCAAAATAAATTTCAATTTAAAATTTAATTACAATTCCCAATACACCAAAAATTCCATGATCTCAATTCCAAATTCCAAAGTAGTCAATGTAGAGATTTTAGATGCACATGAATTTTAGAGTTGATACATCCATACAAAGAATACAGAATTGAGTTCTAAATCCGTGCACCATAACAAACCCTAATGAGAGAGGGAGAGATTGGACAGGTGACATACATTACTGAGCTCGACGAGAGTGGACTGATCGACGTTGACAAATTCAGCGTCCCAGGTCTTGAGCTCCTCATCAACCATAGGCTTGTCGACGTGCTTCTCGCAGTACTCGATCACTCTAGCCAACGTATTGCTGGTCACATTAGGCAGAGGGATAACGCTGTCGGCACCATGGTCTTCGATCATGTGCTTGATCCTCTGCGATTCAAGTGCCACCAACTCCTCCACTTCGAAAGACTCTCCGTCTGAGCTCTTCAAGGTGATCATCTTCGACGACGACATTGTTTTTCTCTCTCTAGAAAAAAAAAAACGAAACCCTAACCCTAGTTCTGTTGTTTGCTCTTCCGCAGACGAACGCGAAATTATAAGATAATGAGAAAGAGATTTAGGGTATGTTTGGTATGCCCGTTAATTTTTATACTTTTGTCCGATACCGTGTGGTAGTGAACAGTAAAAAATACATTTGATATAAAAATATATATGTTTTGTTTTGGACGTGCCCGAAAAGTCAAAAACTGAAACATCAATTTGATTTTTTTACTTGTTTTAGTGGCGATAAACAGTAAATATTGTTTTTTTGAAACTCTTGAATATATAATATTTTTTAATTAATTATTATATTTTTTAAATTATTATACTTTTTTATCAAACATAAAAAAATTTTACAACAAATTTACGATAACAAACATATTTTTAATTAATTAATTATTACTCAGAACATCCTATAATAAATCGAATAAAACCAAAATGCAAAAATAAAATGAGTACCAAACGGGCCATTAGTGTATTTAACGTGAGTGTGGATGGTGTGTGGGCTGGACTCGAGCTGTGAATTGGCAGCAATTGGTACGTGGCAAATTGAGCCTTAGATTAAACGATAAAGATGGGCTATTTTGTTTCTCTCCTGGACCAATGAGATGCTTCCACGTATGTAATTTTTTTTGGACCAAAGAGAAAAGACCAAATTGATTAGATATATATATATATATATATATATATAGATATTGTAATGGTACACCAAATTTGGACGTGGGACTTGAAAGTTGCAACTGGCAAACACTGGGTATATCACTCGGCACCAATTGGTCCGTGGCAAATTGGGCCTTAGATTAAACGATAAAGATGGGCTATTTTGTTTCTATCCTGTACCAATAAGACGCTTCCACGTATGTAATTTTTTTTTTTGTTTTTTTGACCAAAGAGGAAAGACAAAATTGATTATACTTCTTCCCTCTCAAATAATTATCATACTTTCTTTTTCTATTTATTCTAAAATAAATGTTTATTTTTTTTAAATAAAATAAATTATATTTTACATCTTTCCATATATGTTCTTTGAATTTAAAATTTCAAATTTGAATATTCAAAACTTAAAATGACAAGTTATTTTTCAGACCGACAATATATATCCTACATGTTTTTTTAAAAATTACTATTCTGTATAAGTGACACTTAAATTAAGACGAAGAAGAATATATATATATATATTACTCTCTCTGTCTTAAAAAAATATATTTTTTTTGATCTGTTCCAAAATAATTGTCATTTTTTTTTTCGAATAATATGTTTTATATCTTTTCATATATATTTTTAGAATTTAAATATTTAAAATTTAATAAAATAAATTAATAACTTTTTAAAGAGACAAAATACATTTAAAAATTTTTACTTCCCAAAAGTTATATTTAAATGGGGACACAGGGTGTATGTATAATGGTGCACCAAATTTGGAGTTGGGACTTAAAAGTTGCAACTGGCAAACACTATGATTTGATTGCTTTGTTGTTATTCTATCACTAGACTCCAACCAAAATTGTCATGATGTGTGGTTCTCAATCATTTCAAAGTGGGCCCATAAATAAATAAAAACCAAACACTATGATTTGTTTGGTTTGTTATTTTGTGATTGTGGGTTTCACCTTTAAAAAAAAAAAAGAAAAAGAAAAAAAAGGACCCACAGACCAAACCGTATCATGAAAATCTAGCAACTAAACCACATCTCCCTCCTATAGAAATTCCTCAGATGTGAGTTTTGATAGATGAATCTAATGTTCTAGGTTATCTTGGTTTATTAGTTCTCGTTTAGGAGCAAAATTCAGACAAAGCCTTTGCAGAGGATTAAGCCACCTGACACATTTGACGTCATCAGAATTCACTCGAGCCAATTAACACTAACAACACGGGATACTTTGGCAAACTAAAAAACTAATAACCCACGCGTCTCGACTGGGACACTGCTCATCACATTAATGAATTTCAACTACTGTCGCCTTCGAAATGATGAATATTGTGATAGTACCTATCCTCAAGACGAAAGGATCAGAGTAGCCCTATTGTGTTTAACAGGGCTACTCGAAAATTCCTGCACAAAGCAGTTCACCCAAAGATAATTGGACGCATCAGCAAAGGTGCAATCAAGCATTACTTCTGTTAACTATATGCACTAATACACGGGAAACAAGGGTGGTGACAGTAAGCAGAGTCCCAATCGCCACCAACAAAATCAACAGAATCAAGCTATAATTAACACTTCAAAGAGCTCCTATCATAGAATACTTGAATCAGAGAAATAAGAAAGGTATTAGAGTACTTGAGACTGGATTACACAATCCATCCTAGTAGGTTTCTGATTCCTTTCAACTTTACAACAATACACACTTCCTTTTCTTACTCAAATGCCCACTGGTTCTCCCTGCGAACCAACCTCTTCCTCTTCTTCAAGAGTGAAGTCATTCTTGATGTTGCATGTCTTGCGTATCTCTTCAGTGGTCTTTCCTCTTATCATGTCTGCAATTGTCTTGCATGTAAGATCCAGCAAGCTCTTGATGTTCAGATAATTTGCAGCCTGTTGAGAACAAATAAAAAATACGGAAAAAAAAAGTATATATTAGAACGAGCCAATGAAAACAGAATATGGCCGCGATGTTTAAATCATAACCAGAATCAGTGATAGAAAATCCAGTAATACCACACTATCAAATTGAGGATTACCTCAATAAAAGGCCAAAAGCATCGTTTTACATGGTATCAGATATGTGCAAATAACGGTAATATAGACAAACCTGATAAAATAATATAAGAATACACAACCATCTAGCAAGCCTAAACTACTTTATCTGACCAAGGCTACCCCATAATCTAGCTAAGATATCTAGCAGAGGTGCTTTTTGAAGGTTTTTTTTTTTACCATAAAGTTGATGCTGTAAAAGCAAATAATCAATAATATTTGATGTTTCTCACAGTGAATGCACATATTTTAATATTTCTCACAATTCCATTGTGAAATGTCAATTTACATAACCGAGCACAAGAAAATGAAACTAATCTATAAATGGGAGAGGAAAAGCAGCATATAAGATAACTGTCCTGCCATGGAAAGGTTATGCCACACAGACGCTATGTAGATGCACAGAAAGATGACGAATGACCGATGATGACATGGATCAAGCTTCACTTTCTAAAATACACTTGTGTAGATATGCAATAGACTTCTCTAGAATTGCGAGGTAGCTTGTAAATATCAGATTATTCTTTTGGAATATTCTATAATACAATTTTAGAATTCCCTTGACCATTAGATCATAAACACTTGTCTAAAACGTAATCATTCGTTGTAAGAATGGTGTGGTAACTTATAGATTATTCAGATTATTTTAAAACCCAACTAATGGTTAGATCCTAAACACTGGTACAAATTGTAGTTGTTGATTGAGCTGAGAAAAGCTGAAAAATATTTATGGCTCGTCTCTTCAAGCCTACTCACTTCAAGCCTACTCACGTGTATTAGGTCAAACCAAAACTCACTAATTTTTTTTTTTTATCCATTCCTATATTTTTATGGTGAATTTGGTCTATAAAGCTAACCCACCCAAACTTGTTACCAACAAAATAACAAAAATAACACTTCAACAAAATAACAAAAATAACACTTCAACCAAACCACAATTCAAATTTTGAAATGAAATTTCATTAAAACCATAAAATAACAATTTAGAAAAACAAATCCTAATATTTCAACAAGAAAACATAAGCACACAAAAACATGTTCAGGAATTGAGATCTTGGAATTGTAATGGAACACTCCAATTCCAATCCAATCCAATCCCATAGTTTGGTAGCTCAAAATAAATTTCAATTTAAAATTTAATTACAATTCCCAATACACCAAAAATTCCATGATCTCAATTCCAAATTCCAAAGTAGTCAATGTAGAGATTTTAGATGCACATGAATTTTAGAGTTGATACATCCATACAAAGAATACAGAATTGAGTTCTAAATCCGTGCACCATAACAAACCCTAATGAGAGAGGGAGAGATTGGACAGGTGACATACATTACTGAGCTCGACGAGAGTGGACTGATCGACGTTGACAAATTCAGCGTCCCAGGTCTTGAGCTCCTCATCAACCATAGGCTTGTCGACGTGCTTCTCGCAGTACTCGATCACTCTAGCCAACGTATTGCTGGTCACATTAGGCAGAGGGATAACGCTGTCGGCACCATGGTCTTCGATCATGTGCTTGATCCTCTGCGATTCAAGTGCCACCAACTCCTCCACTTCGAAAGACTCTCCGTCTGAGCTCTTCAAGGTGATCATCTTCGACGACGACATTGTTTTTCTCTCTCTAGAAAAAAAAAAACGAAACCCTAACCCTAGTTCTGTTGTTTGCTCTTCCGCAGACGAACGCGAAATTATAAGATAATGAGAAAGAGATTTAGGGTATGTTTGGTATGCCCGTTAATTTTTATACTTTTGTCCGATACCGTGTGGTAGTGAACAGTAAAAAATACATTTGATATAAAAATATATATGTTTTGTTTTGGACGTGCCCGAAAAGTCAAAAACTGAAACATCAATTTGATTTTTTTACTTGTTTTAGTGGCGATAAACAGTAAATATTGTTTTTTTGAAACTCTTGAATATATAATATTTTTTAATTAATTATTATATTTTTTAAATTATTATACTTTTTTATCAAACATAAAAAAATTTTACAACAAATTTACGATAACAAACATATTTTTAATTAATTAATTATTACTCAGAACATCCTATAATAAATCGAATAAAACCAAAATGCAAAAATAAAATGAGTACCAAACGGGCCATTAGTGTATTTAACGTGAGTGTGGATGGTGTGTGGGCTGGACTCGAGCTGTGAATTGGCAGCAATTGGTACGTGGCAAATTGAGCCTTAGATTAAACGATAAAGATGGGCTATTTTGTTTCTCTCCTGGACCAATGAGATGCTTCCACGTATGTAATTTTTTTTGGACCAAAGAGAAAAGACCAAATTGATTAGATATATATATATATATATAGATATTGTAATGGTACACCAAATTTGGACGTGGGACTTGAAAGTTGCAACTGGCAAACACTGGGTATATCACTCGGCAGCAATTGGTCCGTGGCAAATTGGGCCTTAGGTTAAACGATAAAGATGGGCTATTTTGTTTCTATCCTGTACCAATAAGACGCTTCCACGTATGTAATTTTTTTTTTTGTTTTTTTGACCAAAGAGGAAAGACAAAATTGATTATACTTCTTCCCTTTCAAATAAGTATCATACTTTCTTTTTCTATTTATTCTAAAATAAATGTTTATTTTTTTAAAATAAAATAAATTATATTTTACATCTTTCCATATATGTTCTTTGAATTTAAAATTTCAAATTTGAATATTCAAAACTTAAAATGACAAGTTATTTTTCAGACCGACAATATATATTCTACATGTTTTTTTAAAAATTACTATTCTGTATAAGTGACACTTAAATTAAGACGAAGAAGAATATATATATATATGTATATATATATATATATATATATATATTACTCTCTCTGTCTTAAAAAAATATATTTTTTTTGATCTGTTCCAAAATAATTGTCATTTTTTTTTTCGAATAATATGTTTTATATCTTTTCATATATATTTTTAGAATTTAAATATTTAAAATTTAATAAAATAAATTAATAACTTTTTAAAGAGACAAAATATATCATTTAAAAATTTTTACTTTCCAAAAGTTATATTTAAATGGGGACACAGGGTGTATAATGGTGCACCAAATTTGGAGTTGGGACTTATAAGTTGCAACTGGCAAACACTATGATTTGATTGCTTTGTTGTTATTCTATCACTAGACTCCAACCAAAATTGTCATGATGTGTGGTTCTCAATCATTTCAAAGTGGGCCCATAAATAAATAAAAACCAAACACTATGATTTTTTGGTTTGTTATTTTGTGATTGTGGGTTTCACCTTTAAAAAAAAAAAGAAAAAGAAAAAAAAGGACCCACAGACCAAACCGTATCATGAAAATCTAGCAACTAAACCACATCTCCCTCCAATAGAAATTCCTAAGATGTGAGTTTTGATAGATGAATCTAATGTTCTAGGTTATCTTGGTTTATTAGTTCTCGTTTAGGAGCAAAATTCAGACAAAGCCTTTGCAGAGGATTAAGCCACCTGACACATTTGACGTCATCAGAATTCACTCGAGCCAATTAACACTAACAACACGGGATACTTTGGCAAACTAAAAAACTAATAACCCACGCGTCTCGACTGGGACACTGCTCATCACATTAATGAATTTCAACTACTGTCGCCTTCGAAATGATGAATATTGTGATAGTACCTATCCTCAAGACGAAAGGATCAGAGTAGCCCTATTGTGTTTAACAGGGTATCATTGCTATCCTAGGAGAAGTCTCGAGATATTTCTCCATTCGCGTAAGGACCTGGGCCTATAAATAAGGGCCGAGAGGCTCAATCCCTAGGACCGAATTTTCTTGAATTGAATGTTCTATTGTATTTTGTACTCAAATATCTTTCATTTTTATTAAATAGTATTGATTTGCATTAAAGAACCCTCACAGCCTTTGCTATGTCAATGATATTAGGTTATTCGAGCCAATATCTCAGTAGATGAATAAAAACATTTTATTTTAGTGAGTCATATCATTGTCTCAATATTAGTGGTATCATATCATTAATACAACATGAGTAATAAAATATTTATATAAACAAATTTCTTATCACTGTAACTCTAGTTCGAATGATATAATCTCATCTTCTAAAAGAAAAGAAAGAAAGTTCGTGAGTACGGTAATGTGCTTGCTTTAACTTCAAAAATAAAATAAAAATAAAAATTTATACTAGTTTTTGGAACCATTCGGAGTTAAACTTCATGTTCTGTTTGTTTACTAGATTTTGTATGTGAATTTGGTCAAAGACAAACGTGCTTGTTCACAATTTTTGCATCTTTTAGGGTTTGTTTGGTAATTATTTGAATTTGAATGATCTCATTCACAAATTTGTATGATTTTTTTTTAGTGTAGAGATCGTCATCTTCTGAGGGATCTTTTAAAAAAATCCCATTCACCATATATTCCTTATGTAATCATTATTAGGTTTTCTTGAAATGACTAAATTTTAGATTTTTATTTTCAATTTTTACGAGATTCTCATATTTTTTCCCAAATCACTCCATCCATTTGTTGGATGAGACTTTGGTGACAAATTACCTATTAGATGTTATCGCCACATAAGACTGTTAAATGTTTTCAGTAGTTAAAAAACGACTCAAAACTCTTTTCAAAAAAAAAAAAAAAAATACTATCACTTTTACAAACCCATCCAACCATGAGCATAGCAATAATCAATAAATTAGTATCGGGTCTTGAATTTGCAATTGAAAAAAAATTAATATAAATTTTGAACTAAGTCTCTTTTGATTCTAAATCTAAGACACTGATTATGTACTCTCAAACATAACATAAAAGTGAGGCAAAAAAAAAAAAAATTAAAAATTCTAAACATCAATAAGCAATGACATTTTGTATTTATTTGTAATATATGTAGTATCAAAAGAACATCTCCAATAAAATTATAATCTTTTCGTTTTTTTGCATTAGTCTAGAAAACTTTTCTTAAACAGTGTTCTTCATCCAAATTCAGTGCAAAAAAATAAAATAAATAATAAAGAGCATTCTCTCGCATATACTGTTCATAAAATGTCTCAACATTGCTTGAGCATCTCCTGATACTAATTTCATACGTCATTTTTTATCAAAAATAGTTTCTACCGTCTTTTTTAAAAAATCTAATATTTTCATTTCCACCATTTTGTTTGGCAATTGTAAAAAAAATCTCAGTATTTGCATATAAAGTGTCAATATTATGCTTGATGGTAAGAACGAAAGTGTGTATATTGCTAGGAAAAAGTTCAAAATTATGTTTATTGATGAAATCACGAACGAATCATTTTTTATCACATCACTAATTGATATGGTATGTTAATGAAAAAGAAAATTCCATGTTCTTGTAATAATTTAAAAAGACTATTTTCCTCGTAAGTGATGACTTTGACTCTTGTCAATGTAAAATGATGCCAATAATTCCATGTTTTTTTTTTTCTTTCTTTTTTTTTTTTTTTTTTTTTTTTTTCATACATTCAAAGAAATAGTTTTCGAGTGAGAATAGAATAAATTTTGTATAATCTAAATTACTATTTATTATTCTATTTAGTTGCTAATATGAAAACCTAAATAAGTAGTTTCTTAAAATTTCCAACCCTCACTCTTAAACATGCAAATAAATCGAGTTAGTCAAACATAATCGAGCTTTGGTGTGTTCAAGCTCACCTCGTCATGGTCAAAATGTTGAGAAACGTGCAAGTTTTAAAAACTTTTTGAGAGATTTTCATACATAAAACTTTATTCATCATATAAAGATAAGTTTTATGCAAAAATAAAATATGATATATCATTCAATTAATAGATTGAATACTTACATCAAAGGTTTGAGAAAAACCTTTAAATCTTTTCTTTAAAGTGAATGTTCTCACTTATTGTAGATCCCTTAACAAGATGTATCTTCCTTGGATCTTCATCTTCTTGATAATGATCTTACTTTTAAGAATCACCTATAAGCCACCACGAATGACCTTGGAAAACTAGACTTGTAGGAGCCTCTATTAGATGTGAAAATATACCCTAAAATTCTAGAAAGAGAACATATAGATTCCTTTTTTTTTCTTCCAAAAGTCACATCTAAAATACACATGGATCATGTATAGGCAATATAAAGATAAGGAAATGAAATAATAAATCCTTCTCAATCTCTAATTACCATATCTCAAATCTAATAGGATTTCAATATCAAGTTGGGCTATGAGTGAAAATCCTTTGAGCTTATTATTTTCTTGGCTGCAATAAATTAATAATTAGCCTGATCCATGGATCCAATTAAATTAATTCATAAATTAATTTTTACTCCACTAAAAGAGATTAATTGAACTCAAATTAAATAATAAATAACTTCTAAGTCAATGTTGCACTTTGATCCCTCTATGCATAATTAGTTATCGGATAAATAAAGTCATCAATCCGATTACTTAATTAATATATTTATTTTGGTACCTACAATTGTTTGACAAAAATAATAATTTAAATTAATAAATATATAATAAATCATTTTGTCTAAAAACACACGAAGGCCTTTGAATTTACTTTTTGATCAACCATAATCAATACAAAATAAATACAAGTAATGATGCAAATATTGAAAATATAATTCTCTAACTATTAATTACATAATTACCCAAAGTGTCGGTCTAAAGATTTCGAAGATTCTGCTAAATAAATCAAAGTAATTACTAATTAATAAAAGAGTATATACTTCTCTCATGCTTAAGAGTCAAATGTTATGACAGTGATAGAGAACAATTGCATACGACGGCTCTCGCAATATATCTCAACCTAACGCGGATCCAGTTCAAGTCTTAGTTAATAATGAGTCCATCCATAATTACCGACTATGAACTATTTATATTCATGTATTGATTGCTATCACATACATATATAAATATCTTTTGTAATCAAGTGGACACTATCAATTCCATAATGAATCGAAACATAATACATTAAATTCACCAATTGTATAAAGCATAAAAATTTCAGATACTTAAGAATATATGTCACTTTAATCCAATTAGGAATTTGTTATAACAGGGCATATAAATCCTAACACAAAAGGGTGTTTAGGCTCAACTCGGGCGAGAGTGAGGACATGGCATAGAAAGAGAGGGTAATAACCTTGTGTTATTGGAGTGAGATTATCTAAGCTGCCGTCCACCAGAAGAGTTAGGGTTTCCATTATTTTCTCATAAATGGGTTAATATGCTAGGCTTATAAATACCAAACAACTCCATGGACCATTAAAAACACAACATACCCAGATTTAATAGTAGAATATTTTGAAGTAGTTTGGCAAGCTGTGATATCTCTCGTTTCTAGTGCCACGGGTGATCAAGTCCGAGTATAGATCCGAGGGATATCAAACAATCAATATGTAAACAAGTAGGAATAAAAACTAAATTAAGATTAAAATAATAATGCGCAGAAAGAACACTAAAATGAAAATCCTCAAACCTTAAATAATAAACTAATATAATTTAATTCCGTACAACTTGGGAATCCACCTAGTGGACCCCTAATCCTAAATCTTTAAATAAATTTACAGAATTAAAATTCAAAATCAAAATAGAAAAGAAATCCTATGTAACCGGAAGAGTGAGTGTGTGTATCTGCATCAATACAATCAAACTCTAAGCCTAGTACTAGCGAGTACTTGAAAAATAGAAGTGAGTCAAGCCTACATGCAAGTTCCAATCTATTACAATCTGTACATAAACCCGATACGTAGATACATCCTAGATAGCTCTGCAATATCTAAAAATAGTCTATATATATATATATATATATATATATATATATATATATATACACATACACACACACACACACACACACACTATAGGATACATACAAACCTATAGTTATCACACCTGAGTAGAAGGTATCACGCAAAACGCCGTAGCGTCGTCATGTACACCTAGACCTACCAGGGAACGTCATTAGGTCCAGTTATCCCTCCACGCGATATACGCATCCTAACCGTGATCAGGAGATTCAAGCTCGTACCACGGTATCATAAGTATATATATAAATTCCTTCATAATACTGAAAAGTAAAGCAAATATCCGTTATGTCGTTCAACTGTCTTACTTGACAGGACATGCATCCATATAGGATTTAACTGTTTTAATTAATCTATTCCTTATGTATGAATGGGTAGGGATTAGCGTTGTGACCTAATCCGTCCCTCCGTATGCTACCGTTCCATACCGGTGTATACATGCAAATGATCCATAAATGATGCAACATTTTATATAGTAAATCAAATAAAGTCCACATTATCCATATAGTTGATAAACACAGAATTTAAACAAGTCATCAACTAAAAATCCAGAATCCATCCATGTAATTAAACGAGACAAAGCTTAATAATTCGTCAAGTTAAAGTCCAGCATTCATCCAGGTATTTGATAGAAAATTTACATTTAATTCTTCAGTTAATTCCAGGCCAACGTCCAATTAGACTGACAGAACCTAAGTACTAGTTCAGCAACTTAAGTCTAAACCCTAAGCCAAATAATTGCAGCGAAATGCTTAATGTTACAGCAATTAAGATTCCAAGCTTAAATCCATCCATTGCAGAAAAGTAATTAGTATTTCAACAATTAACATCCAGGATATGTGTAATACCCCTAATTTTAAAAGGATAGTCTCGGTATTTATTTATTATTTTTATTGTATTTTTACATGATTATTTGGATTAATTATTTTTATTTATTGTTTTGATGTAAGTGTTTACCTATGTGTCATGTGTTTTAAATTGAATTATTTTTATTTATTGTTTTGATGTAAGTGTTTACCTATGTGTCATGTGTTTTAAATTGAATTAAGTTTTAAATTGAATTAAGTTATCGTTTAGTCTTTAATTGGCATTTTATTGTTTAAGTGTTTTTAATTATTTAATTGGGTTATTTAATTGGAATTAATTAGTTAAGTGGATTTACTTCATATTATTATTATTATTATTATTTTTTTTCCATTTAATTCTGTTTTAGTTACAGTTAAATTTAGGGTTGAAATTACATAGGTGGCCGACGTAGGTATTTATCTTAGGTCGGTTTATGGGCCGAGATGGGCTCTGGCTTAAGGTTACATGGATTAGGGTTTAATCACTAAGCCTATAAGTATGTGTGTCACGGTGGTTTAGGGTTTGAGAATAATTAACCGGAATTTCTGTAAAAACAACAGAGACCGTGAGATACAGAGAGAGAGAAACAGAGAGCAGTTGTGGGAAAATAGAGTGAGGCTTAAGACGAAGTGTACAGAGAGGACCAAGGAGGTTGAGTAAGAATTAGAGACTGAGTTATAGGAAGCTTGGCGGCGTTCAAAATTGCCGGAAAACTTAGAAACGACGCAGGGATTTCAAGATTGAAATCACAGGCAAGTTCTTCTCTTTCTCCTTCCCTTTGGCTCGTGTTCTGTGCACCTAGATAGTCTCTAGGGATTAACTAATTAGTAAATGAAACTTATGTGTTCAATGTATGCTTGTTGATGATTTGTTTGCATCGAATCCAAATCTGTTTATAGTTCGTGTATTGTTTGTTTCCTGTTCTGTTCATTAAAGCATACTAAAAATCTGTTGCGTTTTGGTTATGATTCTTGCCTCTATCTTCTGTAAACAAACCCTAGGGATGTTAGTGGGATGTTATAAGACTCCTAAGATCAGTTTGTGAATAGAAACAGAGAGGTTGGAATAGAATTATGATTTCAGTTTTGTTCCTAACGCAGGTTAGTTCGGTAGCAAATTTAGTCTCTGTAATTGTTTTACTTGTTGTTATCAAGCCATTGGGATGCTACTGGGTATTCATAGGACACCTAAGTTTGGTTTTAAAAACTAACAGAGGGTTAGGAATAAGCCGGAGAAGGAGCACAAGAGCTGAAACACGCACCGGGGATGAAGGCTCACACAGGAGGTGAGAGCCGGCTCCATGGAAGTGGGAGCCGGCTCCCACAACAAAGTAGAGCCGGCTCTAGGAAGTCCTAGAGCCGGCTCTAGGCTGGAAAAGAGCCTGCTCCAAATTCTGGAGCAGGCTCCCTTGTTATTTGTAATTCTTTTACGATTTTTTTTTTATTTTCTACATACTATGGTTACTGTTGGAGCATGGAGACTGTTGGAATGAATTTGGAACTTTACAGAGGGATCAAGGAATGAATTTTGAGTGTTATTAAGATCCTAAATTGAGTAAAGTTTAATTCTAAGTTGTCGGGACAAACAATGTAAAAATTAAGGCACTTAACAAATGGAAGTTGAATTAATTGTTGAAATAAAATTCAGCAATTTGATGGAACATAATGTGTATAAAACTTGTTTTAGAATGCATTCAAGTGCATGATAAGGTCCTTTAATTATTAATTTTGATCTATGCATGCTTAGGAGGCTAGTTGCTGAATTATTAATTTGTTTACTGCAACTATATGATTAATGCTTGGATTTAAACTGCTGAAATATTTAACCAATCTTCTGAATTGTTTTAGCAATTTATTGGTTAATAATAGGATTATTTAACCTATTCACATGCATGATGGAGTCCCTGACATATTAAATTTGGTCTATGCATGCTCTGGATGTTAGTTGTTGATTTGTTAAATCGTCTCCTGCAACTATATGGTTAAATGCTGGGATTTAAATTGCTGAAGCTTTAAATATTTTTCTGCAATTGTTTGGATGGTAGTTTTTGGTCCGTAAATTATTGAACTGTTATATATGTTGTAATTTACATGGGTATGGAGGATGGTATGTACCGGTATGGGACGGTGACATACTAGGGACGGTTTAGCTCAAAACGCATAAACCTAACCTAATGGATTAATGGAACGGATTGAAAGATATCGAATCCTAATTGTGACTAAGTCAGATCAGCTGTAAACAAGTTGGATGACTTCCTGGATTAACGGATGGTAGTTAAGTCATATCAACTGAATAAGTTGAATGACTAACTAGTTGGTTTTATTTATTTATTTATTTATTTATTTATTTATTTTTTTTTTGTATGACAGTTTAATAAATAGTTGAACTGCATACCCTGGATTTGGACGGACTTTATATATATGGTTATGGTACCACGAGTTGAGCTTGAGTCTCAGACTCGTTGGTTAGGGTGCGTATATGCAGTGGATGCGTAGCTGGTTATAATAGGTTGAGGTGTACCCTGTTAGGTCTAGGTACTCATGCCCACCTTTGGGTGCGTATTCGCATGTTGCCTTCTATTCAGGTTGAGACCCCTATTATAGACTGGTGAATGTCCCTTAGTGTGGATATATTTATACGTATGGACTAGATAGATATTGTGAGGTGTCTACGGTGTATCTGCGTATCGGGTCACTGTATGGATTGCAGTTAGATTAGAACTTGCTCGTGGGTCTGACCCACTCCTTTATTATTCTTTTCAGGTACAGGACGGTTCCAGCCTTAGAGCTTGATCGTGCTTGTCGAGGACAGTCTCACCTTCATCTGATTACGTAGGACTTCTCTCGATATTTCTAGCATTATCTATTTTCAGTTTTCAGTTTCAGTTGAACTTTTGGTTAGGGGTCCATCAGTGGATTCCCAAGTTGTAACCTTGAAGTTTTGGAGGATTGGATTTTTAATTTTTAGTTATACATGGAGGATTTTAGAATTAATGTTACTTCCAGTTTTATTCCATCACTTTTGTTTCATTTTGTCATCTGTGTTCGCTTTAAAATACTTTAATTGTTTGATATTCCCTCGGGTTTGGGCCTGGGCCTAATCAACCCGTGTCTCGGATCCGAGGGGTATCACAATATGTATAGATCAAACTTGTTAATTAAATGATCTTAGCATGCAACCCCAACAAGATTTGTAAATATGAACATATTCCGTTAAATTGCTAAAACTAAATTAAACAATTAAACCTCTTCCAACTGTTAACCGTCTGCACCGTTGTATACATTCCTACGATTAAACCCATGAGTTCAGAGACATTAATTTATCAAGTGTGGCTCTAATGTAGCATAGTACAATGATTAAAATCCATGTTCTAACCCTTTTAAATTTCTAGACACCGTTTACACAATTAAATCCTTCCTGTCCGTCAAGTCCATAAACAGCCTGTGACTTGCTTCGGATTTTCCCACGGTTTAAACCATTAGCATATAAATAAATTAATGCATCCTAGGGCTTTAATATTCCATGAATTAATATTTAAAACCATCACAATAACCCAACCATAGTGGAAAAATAACCCAATTAACCAAACAAGGCGTAA
Organism: Cornus florida; assembly: GCF_030987335.1. Lineage (NCBI taxonomy): Eukaryota > Viridiplantae > Streptophyta > Magnoliopsida > Cornales > Cornaceae > Cornus > Cornus florida. Next base: position 15,743,133 of record NW_026775577.1, read on the forward strand.
TTAACCTTCTGTCTTGCACAAAATCACAGAGCCTTCTCTTAAAAAAAACTGGAGAAGGCTCTAAGCTACCTAGAGACGTCTCCAACTAAGGGAGAGCCTTCTCTAAGTTTTCAAGAGCCTTCTCTAAGTTTTCAAAAGCCTTCTCTAAGTTTAAGCTTCTGTAACACATGTTGTAACACCCAGCCACAGAGCCTACTCCGTTGTTTACTTTCTTACCATTGCATCCATTACGTCTGCAGATATAATTTATGCCATATAAGGATTTAAAGTTTCATGAAAATCATATTTAGAAACCCTTGTAAACTTCCAAACCCTTCTGAAAAATAAAACTTCTCCAAACAGTGCACAAAGAATTTCAGAAACGCACACACACAAGTGAGCCTGCTCTAAAAAAACTGGAGCAGGCTCTTTGCCACCTAGGCTCTTTGAAGGGGGAGACGGCTCCCACAATCTGGAGCCCTCTCTCTCTCACTTTGAGCCTTCTCCTCTGCTCTAAATTCGTCTTTGCTTCGTTCGGTTGCCTTCTGTGCTTCCGGCGAAGCCCACTGTCCCATCCCAAACTTTTGTAGCATTCCTAGGACTCTATTTAAGTTCCTAAAGTCCTAGGAACCTTACATAAACCTGTGTGATTTAATTGACCCAAAACTTAAAGCATAACAGACAGTTAACTGCAAGAACCATCGTTTCAGTTAACAAAACAAAAGAACAATTTAAAGTCTGATAACATGCATCAACATTCCGTTTTAAAGTTCAATTAACATCCTGGAGACTACATAGAATGCACAGAACATAAGTTTACAGGAAAGAAATAGACTGAAACTTGCCTTAAAATTCCGATTTGAAACCTTTCAATGCCGTTGCTAAATTCCAGAATTCACCAAGACCGTTTCTCCTCTGATCACAGTTTCATTCCACTGTTGCTTCTTAATTCCATCCCGAAGCAACCCCTTTAATTAATCTCTCAAGACACTCTGTGATTTTCTTTCTGTATTTTCCTCTCAAGACCCTATCACGTGAATAGGGTTTTCCCATAACCCTAGCAGCCGTCTAAGAATATATATATATATATATATATATGCATCCCACATCCTAAGTCGGCTTAAACTTATATCTACAAGTTGTTAATTAAAACCTAATATAAGTCGGCGTCCCAAAACTATATGAAACTAAAACCCTAGCATACATATTTAAAACAAATAACCCACCTAAGCTTCTAGATAAAATATATTAATTAAAACCAATAAATCAAATAAGTAAATTTAATCATAATTAAACAACTAACTAAAACCTACAAATAATTACATGTAACCAATTAAATAACACAAATACATAATTACAATTAACCAATTAAATAAAACAAATAAATAATAACAATAAATCAATTAATTTAAAATAAAGTCACACTAAATCAACTAAGCAAATAAACCACATAAGTCACAAAATTAAATCAAAATGTTATAAAAACAAAATAAATTCCCATTTTATCTGTTTTGAAATTTAGGGTTATTACACAAGCCGAGCTCGAAAATGTTCAAGCTTGATTCGTTTGTTAAACGAATTTCAATGAAATTATTATAATTGGGCTTGTTCGACTAAACAAACCGAAATTATTTCATTAACAAACCTATAACCTGTCAATATTAAGCTGCAGTTGCAAACACTTTCTGTAATACCCCTAATTTTAACAAGATAGTCTCAGTATTTATTTATTTGTTTTAATTATATTTTTAATTATTTAATTGATTATTTGACTAATTATTTATGTGTTTAATTGAATTAAGTGTTACTTGATTATTTGGATTATGTGTGTATGTGTTATTTGTATTTGTCTATGTGTTAATTGTTTAATTAGATTATGTGTTTAAATGGTGTTTTGATTAATTGTAAATTAAATGTTTTATTTTATTTTATTTTATAATGTTTTATTTTATTTTATTTTATTTTATGGTTATGGTTAGTAGTAATGGGCCAACCAATTGGGTCCCATGAACTACTTGGATAAGAGGTTGGATGGGTATGGATAATTACCCATAGATAGTTGTATATGTATTTATTAATTACTTTTATGGTAATTTGGGTATTAATATTTAATCTGATGTATGTATTCTATATATTTATATAATAAAGATATATAGATTTTATACGTATCATTTTTTTAAGTTACCTTTTAATATTATGGTAACTTAAATGTTATTAAATAATCTGTTAATAAATAATCGGATGTATGTAATTTGTTTATTTAATAAGGTTAAACATAAATTATATACGTAACATATTTTAAGTTACCTTTTCAATACTTTAATTTTAATTTTAATTTTTAATTTTTTTAAGTTGACTTAGATTGAGAAAAATATTAGGGTTAGTTTGTATAGCCTATAAATATATAACTATAGGTAGTAAAAGGGGTTAGAAATATTCACGTAATATATTCTAGAGAGATAGAGTTAGAGAGAGAAGGAGGAAAAGGAATGAATGAGGAGAAAACCCTGTAGAGAGAAGATCAAGAAAAAAGAAGTTTAACTTTCGATCCGAAAGTTTAACTTTTGAAGTTTTTCTTCTATCTCTTTCCCTTAGATTTGTTTTCTATACATGTCTAAGAGATTTCAGCATTTTTAAACACATAAAACTAAATAATTATGCATATTTAATTGGATCAGAACATAAGTTTTATGAATTTGGTTCATAGTGTTCTTGTTATATGAATTGTTAAATTCCTGGATTTGATCTGGTTTCTTTTATGAACATTCACATGTTTAAATTATGTTTTTTTCATATATGTGGATTGATGGAACGTAGAGACATGCCTAAGATTCCTGAAACAAATAAAGAATGAATGCACAGCGAAATTCTGGGTTGATTCGGGTAACAGTGTTCGGACCGCTGTTACAGTGCTCGAGCAATGGATGAAAAGCTTGAACTTGTAAAGAAAAGCTCGAGAAATTGGTTATAAAGCTCGAGCAATGGGATGTAAAGCTAGAGCCTGGGATGTAAAGCTCGAGCAACTAGGATAAAAAACTTGAGCTTGAAGTAGGATGCTTGAGCCTTGGACAGGGTGCTCGAGCATTTGGGACAAAAGCATGAGCATTACCTGGAAAAGTTTCGTAAACAGCTTAGTGTTACTTCTGGTTGATTTTGAAGGGTCCTGAACATTAAATATGGACTTAGGTTTGGGTTTAAATAAATTTAAATAGACTCGATCATAATGATGTTTGTTATTTAAATGTTATACAAACGAATGGATTTAATCTTTTAAATTGTTCTAGCAATTGAGATTAATTGTGTAGGATGAATTGGATACGGAGAATGCTTACTTGACTGTGTAATAAAATATCAGTCTGTTTAAGATGCAGTTTGTGTAGGATATATGTTATAGGAAGCATAAATAAATAATAAGTCGTTCCTATTTTGTGATAACTTGATATTATATTATTATGGTTATTATGGATTGTTTGATGTATTTCCTTAATTGTTATATCAATTGTTGGATTGTGTGGTTTAATACACTAATATAGGACGGTGGCATTTTAGGGACGGATTAATCAAAGAAGTTGAGTCCTACCTATTTTTGTATAAGCAAATGGATTAACTAAAATGTTAAGTCATCCTTATATTCAAGTCAGATCAACTAAACAAGTTAAATGACTTATAAAGGATTACTTGTAAAAGATTAATTTTTACTCGATAGAATGGTTACTTATATATAATTATGGTGCCACGATATGAGCTTGAGTCTCAGGATCAGTGGTTAGGACGCGTATATCGCCAGGGATGTATAACTAGATATAGTGTAGTTGTGTGCCCTGGTAGGTCTAGGTACTCATGCCCACTATATTTGCATGTTGCCTATTATTCAAGTTGAGTCAACCCTATAGTCTAGTGAGATTCCTTTAGTGTATATTTATATATATATACGGACTACTAGTTATTGTTGGATTGACTAGGATGTATACGTGTATCGAATCTCTGTTTGGACTGTAGTAGAGTAGAACTTGTTTGTGGGCCTGACTCACCATTATTTTTCAGGTGTTCGTCAGGAATAGAGGTTGTTCGTGCTGAGCAGAGATCAGTCTATTTCATTCTTCCGATTCTACTTAGGAGGTTCTTTTATGCTTCGTTCTTCGGTTGTAGACAGTTATTACTGTCAATTGTTCAGTTTGGATTTTCTAGGGGTCCACATAGTATGGATTCATGAGTTGTATTATTTGGAGGATCAGTTGTATCAGAAGAGTTTATTAATGAATGAAAATTTATTATGATATTTTATTATTGGGTTATCATTTTAGTTTATTTTCAAGATTTTATTTATTCTGTGTTCGTTTATTACCGATTTGTTTTTGATATCCCCGAGTATTCGGGCGTGGGCCTGACCAACCCGCATTCAAAAATCTAAGAATATCACACTTTCTAACACAAACTCATTATTATTATTATTATTATTATTATTATTATTATTATTAGAAGTTAAAGCAATTAAGCTGGGCCATTTGGTCCCTTGGAACAAACTCATTAAAGTTCACCAAAAGAAAGTCATGCTACTGGTTCCCCATAAGCTAATCAACTGCAACTTGCAAGCATTCTCATTTAGACTTAATGGTACTACTACTAGTCTCACATTAGCTGATAGCATTCATATCTATATAATTAATAAATTTTAAAGCCAAATAAAACAAATACTACTAGTCTTCCACACAGACTGTCAAACTTAAGCTGTACTTGCAAGCAATTCCTCGGCCTCGATTTTTTTCTTTGCAGCCTCCCAAGCCTTTATTTGCCGGTGAACCTCCCGTCCATAATATTCTGCGTCTTCATCATCAAATTTTAGCAGATCAGACTTCATTAACTGATCACGAACGTATCTGAAAAAAAAAAAAAAAAAAAAAAAAAAAAAATATTTGGGGGTCAAAAGAAGTAGCAATTACAAATACTGCCCAATTAATATTATTAATTGTTATTAAGACCAATTAGACAGTAACCATAGTAGCAGCAAATACAAAAAAAACTAAAATATATTAATTCTATTAAAATTGACAAACATAAAACAATTATAAAGGAAGTAAATTGAACCTCCCACTGCTATCTATGTCAACTGGTGGTCACTGGTGCTGTTAATGGTGTACAGATTGTGGCGATTTAGGGTTGGAGTGGTTTTTCGACAGAGATGGGTTGGTGTGGTAAAGAATAGGTCACGCATGCATGTTTGGTATGAAGTTCGAGTCAGATCATTCTTAATATCCTTAAGCTCGCCATTACATTCAAAATTTCAAGTATCAGATTGCCAAAGACATCAACCACAAAATAGATTCAAAATATTACAATGACAGCTCCAGGATCATGAACATTAAATTAAGTAATGGTTTCATCGACATCTATGATCTATCCACTTAGTAGAAAACGAGTAAAAAATTTAAGGGAATAAGACAAACCGATCATTGAAGTTGAACGGATTAATCCACACCCCATATCTACTGTAAGCCAAAGTGTAATCAAAACAAATTAAGATATAAGACACATTATACAAAATACTACTTCCAAAACAATTCTTAGATACACAAAATATGAGCATTGTATGAGAACAAGTGTTAATTCAAGGTATGAAGTAGTCAAATGGAGATGTGAACAAGAGAGTGAAACCATACCAACTAGCAATTAGCGTACCGGAACCATAAGTAGCAACAGCAGCCACCGGGATGGAAACTGATGTAAAAAACCAAAATTAGTGAAAATTGAAGCACAATTAATACGACAGGGAATTTTAGGGGGGAGAGAAATACTGATTTTAGCAAGCAATGACATCTTCAACCGCCTTTCAATTCTTCTGATTTGATCCTCCAGAAAACCCTAGAATCTGTCAAATGTTTTATAAAGAATGAACAGGTAACAAAAAGTTAATTTGTTCCTCCTGAATACCCCTACAGAATAGCTTTAAAATAGAGGAATTTTTATTTTTTATTTTTTATTTACATAAAATACAAAATAGAGGAAGGAGGATATGGAATCAATCCTTTTGGATTTAAAATCAAATTTGGAGAGGGAACCATGTCCGATTGGGATTTTAAATTAGAATCGGAAAAGGACTAGGAATTGAATTGTGTGTTTAGAAATAAAGGAAATAACATAATTATTTTATTGTGTTTTGGAGATTAAAGAGTTAAATTAACAAAATGAAATAATATATATATATATATATATATATATATATATATATTAATTTCTTAAGTGTGTCCTCTCTACCTCAGTGATTTTATTTATGATTCTTACTTTAAAATTCGTTCCCTTCTACCTCTTCTTTAGAGTATTCCTCATTTAATAAATATTTTTTCTAATTTTTTCCATTTAGTTAATATATCACTCTTTTTGAATAGTATTGTGTAATCTGTTGTTAATGCATTTAATTTGATTTAAGCTTTTAGTTGATCCATCTTGATTCTTTACTAATTTATAAATGTATTTTTCTCCCACTTTAAATATCAAGTAAATTCCAATTCCTCTTTATTGGTGAATTTTAATTTCAGTATGGTAGGAAATTGAAGTATCGTCATACATCGTGGGCTGTGAAGTGGTGGTGGCGGGCTGTGGAACGGGGATGGTTATCGATTTATTTATATAATGTTGTGGTGGCGGACTGGTGATGGTGGTGGCGTCCGGATGTGGTCTGATTTTTGGGTTTAGAATATACATGCATATATATATATATATATAAAATATACATTTATATATGTAAATCTCGATTAAGAAATAAGAGAGATAGAGGGTAGGGTTAGGGTTAGGGTTAGAGTTTTTTATGGAGTAGTTAAGGGGTTAGAGAGTGTGTGGGTGGTGACTGGTGAGGTGTAATGAGTCCATAATATGTGTAAAAGTGTCATTTAAGAGTTTTGATATTTTAAATTTTAAATTAATAAAATATTGAAGGACAATTTTGACTTTTTACATCTTTTAATGGAATGTTAAGTCTATTTGGATACAATTTTTGACAGGGTTTAATTATTAAAAAAAGACCCAACTTGTACATGGCTATTAATATATCAAGCTCTCAAAATTTTAAAGGATATGAAAAAAATATTTATTTTTTAATTATCACTTAAAAACTTGAGTACTTAAAATTCAGCTCTTAAAACCATCAACACTTAAAATTCATCTCTTAAAACCTTCAGTACTTAATTTTCAATTTTATCAAACAATACCTTTCAAATCTTTTCGCCGACATTTTTTTTATGCATTTTATACCAAACTCTTTGATTTATATGTCTACAATTAATATGCAATGTTGGTTTGTGAGGCTCTCTTAAGAATCACTCAATTTTTGTTTTACTTATTCCACTTTCAAATGTTACGAAGTTCTCTTTCTTTTTTCAAAGAAAATGTTAATTATATTCAGGGGAAAAGTATGTGAGAGGAGGCAACCTTTAATCAAAAAAATTTTGTCGGGATAATAGTAGAGTTTTTCTCTAATTTTAGTGGGACAAACTCAACATTTTGAAAGTATAAAATTTTAAAAATCAAAATTAATAGGTAAAATAACAAAAGGAAAGATTTTCAGTGGGGCAATTTCCCCTACTGAGTCCATCATAGATCCATGTGTGGTTATATGTAAGTTATATGTTTTTGCAAAGCCTAAACTTGTTTTTCCTGTGTCATTTCACTCTCCAAAATCATATCCTCCATCAATTTATGTATATTCTCCATCAATTTATGTACATTCTATTTTATTGATGCCTACATGTCCATTAAAATTACCGCCTAAGAATATAATTTAATGGTTAGATATAAATTGTATCAATTCATCAACCATGTTCCAAAAGAGGGCTTTTTAATATTGTCATCTAATGCCTCCTTATGGAGCGTAAGCACTTTTTATTATATCTTCAAGTTATGTTCTTCTAAAACAATTTTAATACTCTCTTCGTTCCATTTTTGTTGTCCACTTCGTAAACTGTGACTATTGCGAGTTACAGTTTACGAAGTGGACAATAATAGTAGCAAGACTAGTAGCAAAAGGGTTCATTCAGACCTGTTGTAATGAACCGGTCATTTTACTTCCTTTCTTTTTTTCAGTAATTTTCTTTTTTCGTCTTTTTCCCTATTTCGTCCTCTTCTCGTTTTTCATTTTTTCTTACATAACCTCACTTTTTGTGTTCGGATTTAATTCCGGCTTTGCATACATCTATGATATTTAAATTTCATGATATCTACATTTTTACTTTTGTAGAAAAGCATATCAAATGTTTACTTTTCTTGTAAATTGCATGAATACATGACTTTTGGTAATTATTCTAAACTTGAGGGATTTTTTATGTAATTAAATAAAGTAATTATTTTTCGTCTTAGGGACCATTTTGCAATTAAATTTGAAAGATATTTTCAAAAAGAACCTTTTTGCAATTTACGAAAAAGTGTGACAAGTGTCACACTCTCATTAGCCCACTTGTAGCCCCCTCATTGATTATCCATGGGAGCCTTGGATGATGACACATGAAGGGTGGAGATTCACCCATTTGTTGGCCTAGAATTGGAGCACTTATTGTCTTAGATGAATGACAAGTGTAGACTTAGGATTAAGCATAGGAAAAAGCCTTAGATTCATGACAAGTGTATGACTCACCTTTAGTCTTACAAGTGTGTGTGTGTGAGATAGTGCAAGAGCACCTAGTGAGTGGAGAATCCCACCACATTAACTTAGGGTTTTATCTCATTTTACTCATTTCATCTCTTTCCTCTCAAGGACCATAACTTGGCCACCATTAGAGTAAAGCTTGATTCAAGGTTTTAAGCTTCATTTTGATGCCCTTCCACTCACCTTAGACCTATAAGCTTGGAATACTTTATATTCCTCTCATTCTCCTCTATAAAACCCTAGTCTGGCTTCCCATTTAGAGCTTGGTTGCTTTGGTTTATAAAGATACAATTCTCTATTGAGGTAGGGGGTGTTATAATTTATTTTCCAAGTGATTTAAATGTTCTTGTAGTGATATCCAAGTTGTATGCGTGTCTTGTATTGAAATAAGAAATAAATGATTAATTGTAACTTGTATATAATTCACTTTAGACTTGATATATAACATGGCCATAACTTGATCTTTGTTGTGTAGTAATTTGGCATGATTTAAATGAGCTTTTAAGTCTAGAGGATTAATTGATTTAAGTTGATTTAAATTCTAATTAATTGTACCATGCTTGTATTTCATTTTTGATTTAATATATGGCATGGCCATGAATTACTCCTTGTTATATCTTAAATTGGAATCATTTGGACAACTCTTGAAATCTAGAGAAATCATGTTAATCTAATGATTTAGTCATGTAATCCATGGCACTTGTTGTGTTTTATCACATATCATGACTTATTACTCTATTTATTGATTTTGGAAACTTGGGATATCATCAAGAACATGACATGCTAGGACTTGGTTCTAGTACGGGAGATAGAGAGCTTCCTATACTATAGCGTGTATTAGGGGAAGGTACCCATGGGTTAATAGCCCTGAAGTGATCTCAAGAGTACGGTTTTAGTCCGGGCGATATCCAAGTATTCATCTTAGTTTGATTTCACTCTTTAATTTCCAAACTTGATAACCTTGTGATATTGTATCTCATTGTGCTATGTTAAAAGTTCTAATGTCATTTTAGTAGCATGGACTAAATTCTATTGAATTTAAAACTTTTTAATAAGTTAAACTTATGCATACTCATTCCCTACGAGTAAACTTGTTTACTCACCCCGAAGTTACCGGATGTTTTTCAAGTAAAGAAGCTTCATTGTGGGATGCACAACACTTTTAGACTTGCTAGAATTCTTGGAGTATTTTTGGTGACATTGAATAGGCATTGTTAGCATATCATAATCCTTTTTGGTGTATTTTATTAAAACTTGTATTTATTGTCTAAGCTATGTAATATGCACTTAAGTGCACCATTTGTTACTCTTGGGATGAATATGTAATAAGGCCAAGGGCCAAAGATACTTATGTGCCATGTATGCTACTTTATTTTCATATGTTGTTTATGAAAATTTAAGCAAAAATCTATGTATTGGGATATGATTCAAAGCTTCATTTTGATTTAGCATGTTTTTTATGCTTGCATGGGGTTAAAGAATGTTTAGAAACTCGTTCGGATCAATTAGGAAGCACCTATAGCCTTGAAACCAAGCCCGCGCACCGTCAAATAAGGCTCGAGGGGGCACCTGGCGGGGGCCCGCAAGGGACCGGCGGGGCCTCGCACATTTCCCACGGTTCTGCCCATTTGGGCGGGCGCCTGCGGGTTTTAGGCGGGTGCCTGCCTTGCTTCTGGGCTCTGCACCTCCAATTTCGGGTCATCGTATCTCCCTCGTTTTAACTTTGAATTAGTCCGTTCTTAAGTCTAAACTGACTGTGTCGAAATAAACTTTCCAATGGTATAAATTAGAGCTTCAGATTCCATTTGTAACTCAAGTTATTCAAGTTTTAGTGAGGTAGTGTTAGGATTTGGTTTGAACCGGAAATGGGTTTTCTTTCCTTAACTTCAAGACTTGATATCTTCTTCGTTCGGACTCCAAATCAAGTCATTCTTGAGTCCATTTTTATTAATTTTTCGTTGTCTTTCCAATGGTATGCTTTCTAGCATCCATTTCTCTATGAAATAACCATTTTGCCCCTAAGTTCATTCTTGTCTGTTTTTGAGATATCGTTTCCGCATTTGCATTCTTTGGGTTTCGTGACCTCATTGAGGATCACATTTGTATTTTTATAAAGGTGTAGTAACTCTAAAGACCATTGTTTCACCTTTTACTTCCGCATTCGGGATTCATTATTGGATTTATGTTCGGTTATCATAGGACGCACTGGCCTAAAAACCAGGGCCGTCACACCTATGAAATTGATTATCAGGAAACTTTTGCTCCTGTAGCCAAGATAAACTCGATCAGAATTTTGTTATCTTTGGCTGTGAATTTCAGCTGGCCATTACACCAGTTAGATGTAAAAAATGCCTTTTTAAATGGAGATCTTGAGAAGGAGGTCTTTATGAATCTACCACCTGGGTTTGAGGGAAAATTAAGACCTAATAAAGTTTGTAGACTGAAAAAATCTTTATATGGTCTCAAACAGTCCCCTAGAGCTTGGTTTGAAAGATTTGGGAGAGCTGTGAAGAATTGTGGCTACTGTCAGAGCCAATCTAACCATACCATGTTCTATAAACACAGTAGAGAAGGCAAGGTTGCAGTGTTAATTGTCTATGTGGATGATATAGTCATGACAGGTAATGACACTGAAGAATTGGAGAGATTGAAAAAGAGACTTGCAGTTGACTTTGAGATCAAGGATTTGGGTGTATTAAAATACTTTCTATGAATGAAGTTTGCTATATCCAAATAAGGTTTATTTGTGAATCAACGTAAATATTTTCTTGATTTACTTAGTGAGACAGGTCTGCTAGGATGTAAACCAGTCGAGACTCCCATTTAGCCCAACCTTAAGCTGCAGCCTTTTAAAGATGAAAAAGTTATGAATAGAAAGCAGCATCAAAGACTTGTTGGAAGATTGATCTATTTGTCGCATACACGTCCAGATAGAGCTTTTGCAGTCAACATGGTTAGCCAGTTCATGCATTCACCTGGACGAGAACACTTTGATGCAGTCTACAGAATTCTCAGATACCTAAAGGGGACCCCTGGAAGCGGTCTACTGTTAAAAAACCGTGGGCATTTGCAAGTTGAAGCCTATACTTATGCAGATTGGGCTGGGAGTGCTATTAATAGACGATCAACTTCTGGCTACTGCACCTTTGTTGGAGGTAACCTTGTCACCTGGCGGAGTAAAAAACAGAATGTAGTAGCAATAAGCAGCGCAGAGACCGAGTTTAGATCAGTTGCTCGTGGAATTTGTGAGGTGTTATGGATTAAGAGACTATTGGATGAATTAAAGGTCTCTAATCCGTTGCCTATGAAATTGTACTGTGACAATAAAGCTGCTATTTCGATCGCTCACAATCCAGTGCTTCATGACAGAACAAAACACGTGGAGGTAGACAAACACTTCATCAAGGAAAAGCTCGAAAAATGATTGATCTGTATGCCGTAAATTCCTACTATCGAGCAAGTTGCAGATGTGCTTACAAAAGGACTTCCTACAAGACAGTTCGACAGTCTAATTGGCAAGCTGGCTATGGAGGATATCTTCAAACTAGCTTGAGGGGGAATGTTGGAAAGGAAAAATTCGGTAGTAATACTACCAAATATTATTAGCTGTAAATATAATATTTGGAGGATATTTGCTGTAAATAGAATATTGGTCAAATATTGTAAATTAGGAAATTATTAATTAGGCCAGTTAGTTATGTGCGTGTATTATTTCTTTTAAAGAAAACCCGTGTAAACTTGTCAATAATGTGCTAATACAGAGAAAAAAATTATTCTATATTTCTTCCTTTCAAGTTTATATGGTATTAGAGCTTTGGTTATGGTTTGTGTGTAGTTGTTTTGTTTCTTGTAGATGCCGTTCGGCGTTTCTATTGCCAGGGAAAAAAAAAAAAAAATTTCCTTTAAATTATTAGTTTTGTATTAACAAAATCCTAGGTGATCGTACATATTATTCCAATGCCATAATATATATATATAGATATAATAAATCCAAAATTAAATACATACTATTATTTCAATCTTTTAACATGGTTACTATAAATTGCAAAAAAATGTGCAAAAAACACCTTCACTTGAAAAAAAATTGCATATAAATCCTTGCATTATGAATCTTGGGAGGAAATTGCCCTCTACTAAATAAATTGGTTGAAAAATAGCAGTTAGTAATGTCATATTTTTATGAAAATCCAAAGGTATCCTTTTTGGATGACAAGAATGCCCCTACCAATTTTGTATATATCTAAACACATAATGGATTTGTTTGGATATGCTTCAACACATGTCCAAGAAAACCTCTCTTTATAATTTTTCTTCTCTTCAAAATTTCTCTCCCCCTAAATTTTTTTTGTTAGGGACGATGTCTCTCAAAATTTATTTTTAATTATTTTTTTGTTAGGGACCGTCTCTCTCTAAATATATTTTTTTTCTCTCTGTTGGTCAGAGTCTCTATCTTTTCAGATTGATTTTCTCTCTCTCTCTCTCTCTCTCTCACAGTTAGATAAGAGCTTCCATAGATTTTATTGATAAATTTAGCAAAAAACCATTTGAGGAAAAATAGGTTCATTTAGATTTCAAAGAGTTGTGTTCAAGATGGTTCACAGTTTACAGATTTCTAATTTTCAAGAGGACTTCCAATCAAAATTTGGATCCCCATTTCAAGAAACATTGATCCATCAACTAGGTTGTTGTTTTCAATAATTTAGCTCAGAAGTTCATCTACAGAATGTGTCTGAGATTTGTTTATGCTCTAGCATAAGGAATACAGAATATGTGGATTTTTGGTTTGTTATTATTTTAAGGGTAATTTTGACAATTGGTCTTTTGTTTTTGTTTTATTATTTTTTTGTTAATGATAAAGTAAAGGTAATTTAGTAATTTCATTGTTAAAATTATGATTTGTTCTTAGTTGCACAAATTAAAAAAATGCAAGGGGATTTTGTAAACAGCAGGAAGGGGGCATTTGCACATTTTATGAGGATTTTTTTTTTTTTTTTTTTTTTTTTTTGCACATAAACATTAATCATAAAAGAAATCACAAATTTGGAAGGAAAAAAAAAAAATTAGTTAAAAAAATCACTAATTTGAAGCCGTTAATATTTTTGTTTTTAAAATTTTATATTAATTTTTAAATTCAAAATTTCAAGTTGCAACATAATTTTTGAAAATTTGAAATCCAATTTTTTCAGAGTGTTATTGCAACATACTTCTTAGGAGCTCAACTACCTTTTTTTTTTCTTTTTTTCTTTTTTTTTAATTTTATTTCTGGAGAAGCAAACTCTCTCTCTCCTCTCGTCGTCTCTGTCAGCGAAAACAGTTGGGTGATTCTGAAGCTTTCTCTCTCTACAGGGTTATGCGATTTCCCTCTCCAGAAGATCGTTCTCATCTGGGTATGATACATTTACATAATAATAATTCCTGCTTTCCTGTATTTACGTTATACTTTCCTATTTGAGCTATACTTTCTTCTTTATTTTCGTGAATATCGTTGGCATGATACATTTTCATAATAAGAATTCCTGCTTTCCTGTATTTACGTTATTTTCGTGTTTAAATTTGACTCTAATTCTCCAATTAGGTCTAATTGTGGGCTTAAATGGGCAACCATTAACCAACCTTAACCTTGATTTCAATCTGTCAAGGAAAATTGCGAAAAACAACCCTTTGATTTCAAAATGTGTAGAATGTCATTTTGTCCTTTTTGTGTGTAAAGATTAAGAGAAATATATATATATATATATATATATATGAAGTTAAGAAATGGTTTACTTTAAACAATTGATAAATGGGGTATATACTAGAGAAACAGTTGTGAGCAATGAATAAATTAAATTTATAATAATGTAGATGACACATTTTAAAAAATGGGTAAAAACAAGGGTGTTGGACCGGATAACATATCTATAGGGCAATTTTTGTTTGTTTGTTTTTCAATTTTTTTTATTAGATTTCAACTGATGCTGGTTTGTCTTTGTCATATACATTGGTGGAGTGACGTGAGTGTGGGTATGTCATTGCTATGTGGAATTATTTTAGAATTTGAAGTTTGGGACTTAGATGCAGGAATCAATTAATAGGCATGAGAGAAATCCTTTAGTTGATTAAAAGATTTTCCCCGAAAACCTCCACAAAGTCATGATAGATATTTTCTGGCGATGTACGTCTTTATATGCACTGCAGATCCGTGTAAAGAGCCACGGATTGTATCATTTCGTGATGACGAAGCAGAGAAGCCATTGGATCCTACTGTGGGAGATCTGCAGTTTCTCTTGAGTCTCTTAGGATTAGTTTTATCCGGTTCTTCATGTTAACGTCCGCAACACGTACAACGTAAGTTTAAGTTTTATTTATTAATTTATTTATGTTTATTTCTTTTCTTTTCTTTTTTTGACAAGATCGTTATTTTTTCAGCCTTCTCTCCTATTTGGGAGTTAAGGCTACAAATGATTCCTACACTTTATTTATAGACACCATCCCTAATGAGCGGCTATGATGCAATCTAACCAACGATGAAAATCAATTCTATACAATCATCTCCCACTTTATACATTTTTACAATATTCCGCATGCTTCTAAACTTTGATGAATACTCTTTGTTTACAATATTTGATGAATTCTCTTGTATGTTGTATATTCTCCCACTCTCCAAAATCTCTCTCTAGAAAAATCTTTCTCAATGTGATTAAATGATGGCTCATTACTAAGCTCTAACTTATTAAGGGCCTCTTTTCTTTCTTTTCTCTCCTTCCCTATTTCCCATCTGAGAGTGTGGTTTTGACGGCGATTCTCACTCAGATCATGTGGTTTCGACAGCGCTTCTCACTTATCAACATCAAGTTCAGCGATATCGTGATTCCATCGTTTTAGAGGGAGAGGGAGGTTCCGTGAGAGACGTTGAACCGAGTTTCAACATGCTCCTCGCTAAGTCGAGATCCTTTGTTCATCAGAGTTTGGAGATGTCTCCAAGATGGTGTGGTTTCTACGCGAAGGTTTCCCTCTCTTCTCCAGTCCGTAGACCTTGTTAGTTGTCAGGACGGAGGGGCACATGTGAGATGAGGCTTGTAAAATTGGGGTTTTTGCGCCTTGGTGGAATAGATACCCGATTTATGCCGAGCTTTCCTTTTGATCCGGGTATTGCTCTCCTTTTCTGTATTTGCTGTTTAATTCTAATGTTTGTTCTAATCTGCAGTTTTATTTCTGTCCCGCTAGATGGTGATCGACTCAAGGACATCCAGTGTTCTGATATGCTGGCTTGGGGTGGAGGTTCCCGACGGCAAGCCTGTTTGTTGAGTTTTTTACAAAGCTCTTCGGTTTGGCTTATTTTCGGGGGTAGGGTTTGGGGCTTTGTATGCAGTTGTATAGAATATGGAGTCGCTATTGGGTGATGCGGATGATAGTGATCTCCCAGTTGTGGGATGCCTCTGACTGAGTTTTTCACCTTCGGACGTTATTAGGCTAGTCGGAGGTTAGGGTTCACTGGCCGGCGACGTGTTTGACTGCGTGTGTGGCTTTGTTGTTGCCGATGCATCTCTTGCACGCTTATTGGTGGGGTCAGGCAGACCATAGGCACGTGCGGATTCACAGTATGTTTATGGCCCACCACTTTGACTTTTTTCTTAGGTAGGCAAAGCCTATGGGCTTAGTTTACAAAGTCTTTATTTGTGTGGTCCTCCTTGAACATCTTATCTTGGGCTCTAATGTAATTTAATATCTTGTTGGTGCTAGCACTCCCATTATTTTTGATACCCTTTAAAGCTTAAGGTTTTTGTTAACCTTGTAGGGCGTCAGTCTTGTTGTGGGAGGTGATAAAAAAATAAAAAAATGATGGCTCATTTTGTGCACGATGAAACTCTCTCTTTACAAAGATGATACATACATACACACACACACACACACATATATATATATATGATGAAATATACAACAATATTTAATATTCTCTCTTATAGTAACTAAGTGTTGACCAGCTGCCAGATCTCTTATACTTTTGAAAGATAATATTTCGTTATCAAGGATAACAATTTCCATTGGATAAGTTCCATGGGATAATGACAAATCTTATCAAGGATAAGATTTCCATAGGATAAGTTCCAAGGGATAATGATTATGATATCCCTTATCAAGAATAAGGGAAGTGACGATAAAGAGGAATACGATTCAGGAATAAGGTACGACAAAAAACTATTATTAAATTCCTGCTTTTCTTGTAGACCTCCGGTGACTGACTTGATCGTCGGAGAGCTCTTGGCAGGTACCGCACCGGTGCCGTCAAGATTCATTCATCTTCTACTCTCTTCTTTGCAGGAAAACGGTATCATATCGGACCGTGTGGATTTCACCCTCAACAGTTGGCGCCGTCTGTGGGAAACGACAATTCCTTTAAATCAATTACTTGGTTGGGTATATGCACTTGCCGTCCGGTATGGTAACTGGAACAGAAATATCATTGCAGGGATCCAGTCAAAGAAAAGGGTTGGGTGAGCACCCAGACGTCCTGAATGAGCAGGAACGGCTTGCAGCGTTAGAACTACAGGTCCAAATTCTACGTCAGAGTATGGACCAGTTGATCCAACAAAATGCAGAGATCCTGCGATATCTTATCCTAGCAGGACCACCACCTCAACAAGAATTGTCCGACCCATGTCCTCCCAATCTGAATGATGGCGGACAACACGAGGAGGACCAAGAAAACAATCCTTCTCACAAGTTTGAGGCAGAACAAAGCCAAGTCAGAACCTGACACAGAGAATCTCCTTCCCCGCCTCCGCGAAATCCCCAGTCTTAAACAGGCACAACCTTCTGTGTTAAGGAAAAGACAGAGAAAGTTACTTATTTCGACCTACAGATCAAGGATCTCAAGGCGAAAATAGAAGATGTAATGCAGGCTATGAAAGGGAAAGGTCATGCCGCCATAGATGACCTGGTGTAGATTACCAACCTGCCATTTAGCCCCGCCATTATAAAATGCCCCCTGCCTAGCAAGTTCAGGATGCCCTCATTCGAAAGCTTCGATTGGACCAAAGATCCCCTCGATCACCTGGAGACCTTTCAAGCTCTTATGCATTTGCACGCCGTGCCAGATGCAATCATGTGCTGAGCTTTTCCCACTACACTTAAGGGATCAGTAAGAGTTTGGTTCAATAAGCTGAAGCCAGGAACCATCAATACCTTCGAAGAACTGAGAAAGCAATTTGTGAGCCACTTCATTGCAGGTCAAAGACATATGTAATACCCCTTTATTTTAAAGAATTATTTAATTAAATTAATTGCCTTTAAATGAATTTATTTATTTTAAATTAATTATTTGTTTACTTGTTTATTTGATTTATTGGTATGATGATGCGCTTGATTGTTGATTGATTTGTTGGCGTATTGATTTTTATTTGTATGGTATAACTTGGTTGTTAATTATTGTTTAATTATGTGCTACATGTATTTAGTTCTTTTAATATTAATTAAGTGTTTATTTATTTAATTAATTAATTAAATTTAATGGATTAGGCTTGAATTATTTGGACCAAAGGATTTGGGTCTTAGGCTGGAGAGGGAAGCCTCAAAAGGATTTGGGATGGTTTAAAGGCCCATGAATTTATGCATGACTATATATATATATATACATATGTATATATAGAGAGAGAGAGAGAATTATATATTTATAGTAAATATATATGTATAGGACTTTATGCATATATATGGTAAGTATAGTTAAAAAAAATTTATAAATATATATTATATATATATATATATATATATATATATATTTATATGTTTTATGTATATTAATATAGTTGGAGTCCTACATGGAGGAGGATTTGAATTGGCAATATATATTATTTATTTATTTATATTTATATGCGTCATGTATATTAATATAACTAGAGTCCTACATGGAGGAGGATTTGAATTGGCAATATATATTATTTATTTTTATTGTGTGAGGAATATATATATAGATATATATATATAAAATAAATAATTATATATATATAATATAATATATGTGTATATATTTTATTTACGGTTATTTTTATTTTTATTTGGGTAATCATACTAGGAATATGATTATGGTATTAATGTGTATAAATATACACATAAGGTTATATTGTTAAAAGGTTTTTCACGTTAGAAAAAAAAAAAAAGAGAAGTAGAGAAAAAAAAGAAAGAAAGGCTAACAACGAGAAGGCCGAATCAAAGAAAGATGTCGTCATATTTGGAGGAGACAACCAAGGTTGAAGCATCGGTTTCGTTTTGAAACTTTTAGACAAATTCTTTTCTAACTCTCCTCTTAGAACCCATAGGTTTATCACTTTGGGTATCAAAATCTATAGATTAAATTGGCATGTTAATCACCTAAACATAGGATAAATTAATGTGAAGAAATTGATTAGAAGAAAAGGAAGAATCTTTCTTCAATTAGGAAACTTTCTCCAATTCCTGTTTTAGTATTCTGTCTATATCTCTTTCCTCGAGTGTCAAAACGGCTCAAACTCCTCATGGTTGAATGGAAATTCGATTATCTATAATTTTGTATTTCACGAAAATTTCGTGAAACGAATGTTTACCTTATCAAAACTGGATTGGAAGACAGTACGAATTTTGTATATATTTATATATCTTATCCCATAATTGTTTTAACCAATTTGGATAATTTGTATTGATTGGGTGTTGACCAAATAATTCTTAATATTTATATTTAATGTGTTATTTGGACATTGCTAAATTGTGTAACTTAAATGTTATATACGCCTATGTATTATACTGGCACGCATAAATAAATAAATATAACCTAATCAACTAATAAGTTGTTCATTGATATTTATCATGTTTATATATATGATGGTGGTGTTGATGAAATCATAATAGGTTGTTTATTCAAATTAATTATATGCTTATAACTTGTATGGAGTGCCTATGTATGATTTATTTCATAGTTAGTTGTAAAGTTTTGGTACATGGTTAAATTGGAAGTATGGATGAGTTGCTAAAGGCATAAATAAATTGTCTTATTAATTGTATGAATAAAATACATACATGGGAAACATTGATGAATTGCTAATTAATAGTATGGATAAAAACATACTTTTGGAGGTATGGATGAGTTGCCAAGACATAAATAGATTGTCATTTAATAGGCATGGTTGATTTGCCAAAGTATAAATGTATTACTTGTAGAGGCATGGTTGAGTTACTATCATATAAATAAATATACTTCTAGAGACATGGTTGATTACCAAAACATAAATAAATATTTGTGGATGCATGGATGATTTGCCAAATTATAAATAAATTGCTAAGTAAGTTAGATGATTAAATATACATCTATGGATATTGTGTTTATAAGTTGGAGGTAATAAATATTCTTATATTATAATAAACTAATGTTTAAAGGATAATATATTATTTTATAATATTAATAAAATAATATTAGTGAAGGCATGGTGAGTTGCCAAAATATAAATCTTTATTAGGTGATATTTATAAATAAAATCATACATTGGTGGGTATTGGGATTTGAATTAAAGAAAAATATGTCTTAGATTATTATTTATTATTTAAATCGTTAAATAACTATTTAAATATGGAATTTAGGTTTAAATGAGTTTTCTCTTAAAAGTGGAATGTACTTGATGGTTAGTTTAAATATGGAGGTAGTCTTATCATTGTTTATGGTCTTGGATTTCAAAGAATATATTAATGAACATATTCTTTATATATTTATATATATAATATATATGTATCATCTTATATTAAAGGTTAAAGCTTCAATTAGGATGATTTTGGTTAGAGATGTTTTATTTATTGGTTTTCAGAGGCTTGGTAGAGGGAACTTACTCGTGGGTCTAACCCACTATTTATTTTTCAGGTTATTAGAAGTTTCAGTCTCGAGGCTGAGGATCCGCAGTTGGGAGACTGTTATTCATCTACTCATCTTGTTTACTTTTTAGTATTGTTATTTATTGTTAGATGTTTGGTGAATTAATAGTTTATGATTTAGGGGTCCTTGACTTATAGGATTTTCGAGTTGTATTTTAGAATTTTAAATTTATGTAATTTATTTTTGTAAATGAGGTTTTATTTTATTAATAGAATTTCACTCAGCGATTTATTCATTCTTTTTATTCTTCTTGTATTCTATGTTCGCTTAAATACTAAATTGTTTTGATATTCCCGTATTTTCGGGTGTGAGCCTGGCCAACCTACATGTGGAAATTCAAGGGTATCACAGTTGGTATCAGAGCATTCCAGGTTCAAGTCCCTAGGGTGTCTTTCGTTATGTGGATTCCGCGTTGCGTCTCTTGATACTTAGAGCCCATAATAGGATTCGTTGTATTCTATCTACGGTCCGTTAGAACGAGTTGATGTCTATTAAATTCTGTAATTATAAAATGGCTGACATTATAAAAAAGAGGAGGTCTGATGAAGTAAGAGAATACGTATTCGATTCATATTCGAGTTGTATTCGATTTCTCTATTAAGGAAGAATCTAGAATTTAGAATTAGAGATCAAAGATTCTAATAGAGGAGATTGCGTAGTATCCAAAAAAAAAAGATGCTGAGTCTCAAAGATGAGTAGTCATGTGAAAGAGATATTATTTGCTAGAAGTATAACGAATGATATTAAAAGGATGAGAGCTATTTGACTTACATATAGTTAGCTTTATGTATATCTCAGAAAGAGATGTGTGTGGAGCATTTTTCGAGAGTTTGGGGATTTGATAAAGTTATTATTAGAACGAACCATTGGATTAGATATATATTTTTTGTACCCATGAAAGCAGCATTGGTATTATCGTGTGATTGGCTTTATAAAGTCATGAAGGGTATTTTACCATTAGGGTAGAAGAAGGATAAGGGGCAAGCTCTTGGTATTCGGGTAGGCAAACATAAGTTGCCTTTATTTATGTTTAAGGGTTATGATTCAAGATTGGATAATTTCTTGCTAATTTAAGAAAGAAAATTATATAAATCAATTTAATAAGATTGATTTCAAGAAGAAAAAAAAATTAGTGAATGCTACCTTAGAATAGGGTAGACTTGAGAGTACCCACAGGAACATTACCTGAGGGAAGAGTACCCAAGGGAAGATTACCCAAGGGAACATTACCCAATGGCAGAATACCCAAGGGAACATTACCCAATTGCAGAGTACCAACATTACTCAAAGACAGAGTATCCACGGGAACATTACCCAAGGGAAGAGTATCCAAAGGTAAAAAAATAATAATAATAATTCTACTATTCAATGAACAGTGCCCAAAGCTAGACGAGCAAGCTTGGGAATGGGGGGCAACTGATAGGGAAAAATAAACCTAACCTATCTTGACCTAACGATAGAGACAACTAAGTATTGACCAGCCGCCAAATCTCTTCTACTTTCGAAAGATAATATTTCGTTATCAAGATAACGATTTCCATTGAATAAGTTCTATGGAATAATGACAAATCTTATCAAGGATAAGATTTTTATATGATAAGTTCCATGGGATAAGAATTATGATATTCCCTTATCAAAAATAAGGGAAATGACGATAAAGAGAAAGACGACTAGGAAATAATCTATGACAAAAATTATTATTAAATTCCTGCCTTTGTTTTAAACCTTCGGTGACTGACTTGATCGTCAGAGAACTCTTAGCAGGCACCACATCGGTAATGTCAAGATTTATCGATCTTCTACTCTTTTCTTTGTAGGAAAACGGTGTCGTATTATATCGCGTAAATTTCACCAACACACAATCATTAATCTATTGTGTGCTTTTAAATATTAAGGCTAACGCATTACGCGCTTTCACCCTTGTGTGGAATTTGAAGGTGGGCAAATATACGTACTTACCTAATAAAGAGAATAGTACTTTTTCTTCCAATCTATTTGACCTATCCTCCCCTGTCAAATGAAGTTTAAGATAACCGCAATTATTAAAATGACCAAAATGCCACTACTTTCTCACTTAAATGACTGAAGCATATCCTAAGCAACTAACACAGTATAAAATTTGGAAATGACATCTTTTGGCATTAATTAAAGTGAAAGAAAACTATAATTGAAAAGGCTATCTATGATACACATGCTTTAATATGGAAGATATAGAAAGCAACTTTACATAATAGGTGAGCTAATGGCACAAAACAACACAAACACATGATGCAAAGTAACAATTGCATCTAGCCACTATCTCTATGCAAGGCTTCAAAGTATATTTCAAATCTTTAAACAACTATAACAATTTCTTTCATCCTATCACTTAGGACTCCATGTATTGAGAGGGTGGAGGGCTTGTTTTCGTCTTATCAGGACCTGCAAGATGAATTTTACATCACATCACAAATGTGTACGCATGTTGTATATAATTAAAAATCTCTTGGTACTAGGCACAGTAGAATTTTTTGGTAAGATAGAGGAGCATTTTAGGTGTTTCAATAAACTTAAGATAGATCTCTTGGACGTACCATAAACCCCACGCATCTCGACTTCTCGCCATTCTTGGACAAGGGCGCAACAGCAACACATCAAGTGTGAGAGAAAATCATCAAATAAACCTCCCTGCCAAATATAAACAGCATAAACATTAAAACTAGCTGTAATTGCTATCTGTTGGGAAACCTCAAATCCAAAACGTGACCACTAGTAGCAACATATTATGTACAGCTGGCTTGTAAATGCATTGCATCTAATTTATCTGCATGATTGGATAAAAAATTGCTTTTGGATAATCTGATCTAGCATTTACAAAGTGGTTGGATCAAGTAGCATCTAATCAGGTAAAAATAAATAAAAATGAATTTGTTAAGTGTATTATGCACAATTATTGATCTAGCACTAGAAATGTAGAATAAGGAAACAGATCTTTATTAGATCCATTATACTACACAAGGTGCGTGTACAACAGGGATGACGGCAGAAGGGAAAAACAAAGGTAAAAGCCACTTGTCCACTTCATGTTTCCAGTACATAAAGATATTGCGTTGCTGCAGTAGGGGAATTACCGTGATATTCAGCGTCTTGCGAAGCTTCCTCCGGATGCAGCAAGTATAGCAACAGCATGACATTATCAACGAATAAGCCATTAATTCATTACAGGCTTCTGCTGAAGCTGATGAACGTAGACAATAAATATTTGTGTAAGCTTTCAGATAGTACCAAAATCATGAATAAAGTTTAAAAACTTTAGCAATGCTGCAGTTGAAGCTAAAGATGTGAGGAAATTGAAAAGTACAACACTACAAACCAATTATGATACAGCTCCCATTAAATTAGAATCCATTAAATCAGAACATCTACAAATATAAATTCCAATTTGAGCTCAAATTCTATTATTTTGGTTGGGAGAGAGCAGATATTTAAAGCTGGCCCGGAACAGGAAATATTGGGTATGGCGCTAGACTTAGGAGATGGTTGCAAAACTCTCACTCTCCCATAGTTTTAGGAGCACTATGAGGGATTACATGTGCTATCTCACAATCTTCTAATATGAAGGAAATTGGATCATTTACTCTCCTCTCAAAGAGGTTTCCTTCCCGAAAAACATCTGATAGTGTATGGCTCAATTAAGGTAGTTCAAGAAAGGTTGGGAAATTTACTTCACAGATTGATTAACCAATTCTACAAACAATCACCAATGACACACTGTTGGCAGGCAAGAACTTTCAAAGTTATTTTAATATAGATGTTTACAACTTCGTTCAACAATTTAAAGGACAATGCTTATTTCACTAAAAAAAGGTTTCCCTTATTAGGTTGCTATTCCTAGCTTTGATTTTCACAGGAGATTTTTTTCTTACCAAAAAAAAGGTCAATTTTTTTTCAAGAAATTCTTCCTTAAAAAAATAATAACAATAGCAAAGAAGGTGAATATGTTCCATCTGGAAGAGGAGAAAATATCCTAGAAAGATTTGTGAAATATTACAAATATTTCCCCAAAAACTGTTGCAGCAGAGGCTGAAAACAGTTATGCAGCTGCTCTTCCAGACATATAAAAGAAAACCAATAGCATTTTAATATTTTCAATGGTTGAGTGCACACGGAGAGCTTTGAAATTCAGGGAACATCTGGAAAAAGGAAAGAAAAATGAAATTTTCTAATAAACATCCATCAGACTCTAAACATGATGTAAAAATTCAACCACTGTTCATTTTTACATCATTGTCGAACAAACAAATGCTTCATCAGAGTCATCAACATAAGCACGTATTACACGGTATTTGAATTAGACAATACAGAGTATGTAACAATATACGGTACAACTCCTCCCAAGTTTTATTAGCAGCTCACAAATAGACATTCGATACCAAAGTTTGAACAAAACCAAAAAACTAATAACCAAGAGCGAGAATGCATAGATATGAAAGCATCGAGATATAACTCAATCACCCAGGTTCTAAATCTTATTAGATGCAATCAATCACGAGGTAGTGTAGTTTTGAACAACAATTGGAGCTACTTACACATATGCCTGTTAGTCGCCACAGAAGCAATCTTCGAAAATGTGCCACAAGGATAGAAGAAAGTTTTTAAACCTGCAAAGTACAGATGAGACGCTTAGAACACAACCAAGTATATAGTAATAACAGCATAGCATGCTTAGCATTTCAGTTACTCGACATAGCACTGTCTATTAGCAGCAAATATTGGAAATATACAGAATAAAGGAAAGCTGTTATCGGAATGTCAGGAAGGGAAATGCCAAAAATACACAAGCAGGAGGACCTGAGCTAGAAAGGACCGGAAGGAAACAGCCCATAGAAGCCACATAATCAATAAACAACTTCCTCAGAGTGAGCAAGAAGAAAGAATATGAAGAAGAAGAAAAAACACCACAGAAAGAACCTTTTTTTTTTTTTTTTTTCGTATTTTATGACTAGTTTCATGCAATGGCTACCAGGTCAATTATAAAAAAGTATAAAAACAACGACGCAACCAAAGATGGACAGGTTTGAGATCCCTGGTTGAGCCAATACAAGCCATGCATAGGCCACAAGTAGGTGTATCAGTACCAGATTGGTCACGAGGCAATTCAAAATTGAAAAGTGGCCTACTTTTTCTTTGAATTATAGAAGTGGAAAGGAGACGTGGAACCAAGATTCAAATTTGAACAGAACCCGCAAAAGATTGAGCAATAATGGATGCTTCGTATCCCATCCAACTAACACAATCTCTTAAAGATATAGACCCCCCCCCCCAACAAATAAAAAAATAAAAAAGTAGCAGAAGAAAAAGAAAGAGATAAAAGAAGACCAAACTTCACATTAAACGCTGAAAATGACACAACATATGCAAGAATGCTCCCATGGGCCATGATGATCCATGGCAGCAACTAATGCTCTGTATTCCATGTCCAATGAGTGCCTGTCATATGCTCAAATTTTTCAATGAGTTTACAGTGGATTCATACAGTTCACATCAAAGTAGACAAAAAAAAAAAAACAAAAAAAAAAAATGAAAAAAGAAAAAACAAATACATAAAATAAAATAAGTTCCCAACTATGAGCTAAAACTGAAAAAACTTCAACAAGTAAAAAAAAAAAACACTATAGGTTCAAGTATAGGTGTCAACTCTTAACATCCAAGCGCATTTTCCATAATATCAAGAATTTGTTCATGTAAGAAGACAAGAATGCCAAAATGACACTAGATGAAGCATGCGCATAGATTACATTATAACCCCAAGCCCATAGCATACGAAACCAAAAACACTATTACCTAAACAATGGAATTCATAGTAGAAATGGGTTCATTCTTTCTTAACCTGTATTTGAATAATAACACCAAATAATCACAATAATAGTAAGGGGTAAAATCACAAAACCCCCTGTACTATCAAAATTGATCACATTACCCAATTACCCCCTGATCTAACAAATAACCCCCTAAACTATAAACCTGATCATCTATGACCATTCCGTTATGGAGCTGTTAGTTATAGTGTGAAATGACGACATTACCCAAACGACATGTTTGGATCTTCAAGTGAACAAAACTCATGTTGCCCAAACTGATGAAAAGAACCAAAATCCCCAAACCACATCGCCTGGGTCTTGAACCAAAATCACGAAACGAATTATTTCTCCTTTCACTGTTCGAAGACCAAGGTGGTTTGAGCAATTTGTTGTTTTTCATCTCTCACTCTCTCTCGATGTATATATATATGATCAGAATTCACTCAATTCCTATTTCTCATACAAACTACATCAGATGGAAAACAAAGAATCCAAGTCACAAACCAAATTATCATGTATGAAATGTAAACCATAGTTGATTACTTCAACGTACAGAACAGAACAATTACTAATATAGAAGTTGAAATGTTGTAGTCATTCAATTGTATGTAACTAGAAAACGGCATGAATTCAAAAATTATCCCACATTTACAATCACGTACCAACACAATTCACCATATGTGGCTAGGTAAAAACCAGAGAAAATAAAGGCCTATTACAAATAAAACCCTCCATGACTATCATACAATTTCTCCCCGCCCATGTACACCTCCTCACCCTCCAAAACTTTAATCACCTTTCAGATTGGAACAAATATGCCTCCATTTGTGGAAATCATGATCATAATCCAAAACCAGACTTTTAATAAGACTTAATCTACACCTAATCAATAAGAAGTAACTAGCAAACAAGTATCAGAAAAAGAAAATCAATTCATATGTTAAGAATCACTGTACCAAATGTGGCTAGGTAAAAACCATAGAAAAAAAGGTCTATTACAAATAAAACTCTCCATGACTATCATACAATCTCTCACTGCCCATGGATACCTCCTCACTCTCCGAAACACCACCTCCTCTCCCCACTCCCCCAAAAAAAAAAAAAAAAACAGAATATAATAATAATAAGCAAGGATATACGTGTGTGCATATAATAAACCTAATGATCTAGTGTTTGCGATAGAAGTAAAAGAAAAGTAAAATAGAAGGATCACTACCTTCCTCTCTATAATTCATGGGAGGTGAAGCAAATATAGATTTTAAATTACATCCAGATTTACATCTTACATGTGTGTCTGCATGTAAGATGTAATATGATAACAACATGTTAAGGTTAAATTTTTTTGTAATAAATTTAATAACAATAACAACAACAGAGAGATGGAAGGAAAAACCAAAAAAAAAAAAAAAAAAGCCACTCTTAGGTTTGAAGTATGAAAGACAAGTACGAAAAGCAGTTTACTTATAACCACTCTGATCAACTAACTGAATACCAAGGGATATGATAATAGAACATGCACAAAATATGTCTTGTAACTGAATATCAAGTGATATGATAGTAGAACATACACAGAGTAGGTTCTGAACAACAGCCTAGTAAATCTGAATGCCATTCTTCATGCTGGTGGGAACCACTCCTGGACAGCAGATCATGTCCGGATGAAACTGAAGATGTGTTTCTGCATATAATTATATAGTATCAGAGAAACCTAAAGTTTACAGCACATGGGGGCAATGGAACTAAATATAACATGCACATTGTCATTCAAGAAAGCTCAAGAGGCCATTTCACATGAACTCCCAGGAAAATAGTAAGGAATAAAAAGCTGAAATCCTTTGTGTAATATACGTAACTAAGTATAATAAAACTTTTCAAGATTAAGATTTTTCAGAATTCCTGCATTTGAAAACTTGAGATAGCTTGACACTACACAGATTTCTGCACATTTAGATCACACCATTTACAACAATAAAACTTGTAGTCAAGCTATGAAGCATCCAGGAAGTTGGTAAAACAAAATCCTTGATGGAACAGTGAATTACACAATAAAGCTAATATTTAACTGTTCAAGTTAGCATAGATATTACAATGAATAACACAATAAAGCCAATACATGAACTGTTTAATTTAGGGGCCATTCTTGGTTCATCGGTAAAATGCTAGGCTATCAAGCGTGAAGACTCAAAGTTCAAATACTGAGAGTTGCCACTTCATGCAAACAATGCCAAAGGTTGAGCAATTATCCAATCCACCCCTGGACACCTTTGATTAATGGAGATGGGCAATGACCCTTTTTATGTACCACATGTGTTTTGGCACCATGCGAAATTGAAGTGCATTTAGGAACCATATTTCATTTAAATTCCTATGCAAAAGAGAAAAAAAAAAACCAACCTTTGAGTTGAACGAGTTACACTTCTCTGAGTGTCACTTTCATAGTATGAATGTTCTTTATCACTGTTGACATCTGAATAATTAGGCTCCAGCTTCTTGGAATTTCTTATGGGTGAACTTTTCTCTGGTATCTGTAGAGAATTCGTAGCAACAGTTTCTGTGACATCAATCAGATGCTGAATTACTTCGCATTGGCCCACATCCAAATTAGCTTGTGAGCGTTGTAGTTCTAATTGAAGCTTTTCGTTTTCTTTTTGAAGTGCCTCATTAAAAGGCAAGTTTGGGTAGGAACAAGAAAGAGTTTTCTTCAACACCATCGTGTCATTTTTTGAGGGATCTGGTTTCAGAATCACATCTTGCACCCTCCTATCCTCATCATCCAATGTGTATTCACGTTGATCCTTTTCAATATCTTCCAATCTTTCCTGTCAAATTGGAGGAAGGAAAGATTAATCAAATTTTTAAAAGGGTTACAAGATAGACTAGCACATAAGTTATCAAGCAAACTGTAACTTAAGAGTAAAAATGCTGTCCTTGTCTCATTTTGTATTATTATGGCCAAACCATATCTAATGAGTGTGTTTATTAGAGTGCAATACACATATCCACACAGAAATATAGTCTGCGACTAATAATGGAAATTGTGTATATATGCATGTGCAAATGATTGTGTTTAGTAACTCCTATTGATCATTTCCTTTATGCTTGTTTCCCTTTCACCAGTCACAATGCAAAGGAATGGTTAGCCTAACCATATGGCACCACAATGCTACGGACCAAAATGTTAATTCTTGAGTATAGTGACACCAAGCTATACTCTTCCCCTAATACTGAATAGAACTTCACATAAAACTTCCACTTTCTACAGAAAACAACACTTTTGTATGAAAGACATTCATGGTTTAGTGTATCAGACCATTTGCATTCATACTGAAACATGAAAAGTTATCAAAGTATTATAACTTACAGTCATTAAATATCAACTGAACATTAGATAAGATGAGGAACCTTTGACCATATCGTGAACGCTTTAACCACTGCCAGGTTTTATATACAGTTTCTTTAATAAATTTGGCTACTGTGAAACAAACTAGTCCCGACAGCAATATACCAGTGATGAAAGTTCAAGCTGTCAAACTCAAGCATGAGAACAGGTGTTCAATTCTGAAAGGCGCACTTTACACAATTATTGTCAAAGGTCAAGTCTGTACCTAATCTACCTCTCCCAGCACCTTCAATTAAGGTAATCAGGAAATGCCCTTTCTTAACACATACTAACTAAATCAGCAGGAAAATCAAGTCTGATACGTAGCAGTAATATATTAGGTTCCACATGGAGTGAAGGGTTGGTAAAAGAAAATAAAATTTCAGCGGCAAACAACATATCTGAGAGGGGAATCAAAAAAAATATTGCGGAAAATTCCAAAACTAAGTCGAATCAATAAAAACATGCATGTGTGCCTTGATTTCAAACAATTTGGGGGAAAAATTAGTAAAAAAACAAGAGTAACTTGCAAATGCTAGAAAAAATTAATAAAATATACTTGTAAGAAAAAGCAATAGCAACCGAAAATAAAAAATTAGAAAGAAGAAGAGCAATATTTAAAATACCCTGAATCGAGCATTATCCACAAGAGTGATGAGGGGAATTATCTTCAAGTATCGGTCAATTTCGTTTTGAGCCTTTCTGAACTGGTACACGATGTTCCATCCCATGGCTAGCAAATAGAGATAGCTCCTGTCTTGGCAACTGTTGACTAAAATGTAGGATCTCCTCAATGCATCCTCAAGTTGCTCAAGTGGCTCTCCGGTTTCCGGATACCTCTTAAGCTCCGAGATCCTGAGCTGCTGAAGCAAGTTCCCAATGAGCTTCAGATGTTGCGCAAACTGCCTGCAATTCTTCTTGTGCAATCGAGCTGTACTCGCAGCTTGCACAATCATCCCAATTAGTCGCACGGCGTCGATGCCCGTGAGCTGGGCCACATTTGCAATCTCCCCAAAATGTTCCCAAGTTGCCATCTTTAACCTCTCAGATCAATCAATGGTCACCAAAACCCTTCCTTGCTCAACTCTACAACATATACATTTCTCAGATCAATAGATTAATCACCTAATTGACAACTCTTGATCCAATTTCTCAACTGTGGAGGTATTTACCTTTCGTTTTCTTCCTTTACAAACACAAATTTATCAGGAAAATGTAGGAAAATTCAGAATTTTCCACTTCAAGTACTAGTAATTACTAAACCAAACTTTTCAACATTGCCATAAAAGTCCAAGCTTAAAGTGAAGTCCTCCACTTGCAATACTGTAACGGAAAGGAACTCTGACTACAATCTTTGATTCCAAGCGAGATCAAAAGCTTCTTCACAGAATCTTTTAAGAAATTGAATTCAATGCGAGATCTTTGAAGATAACTCTGGAATTCAATTCAAATGCAACGAAATTCACCAAATCAAACAACAAAATCTCAAAAATTATCCTTCACGTTTCTTCACTCTCTTTCTCTTTTCTTTTTTTTTTTTTCTCTCAAAAAATAATAAAAAATAATGATATTGATTTTAATTAATCTCTTCAACAAGAACAAACTATAAAAACAAATTAAATTAAATTAAAATTTAAAAAATAAAAAAACCTAGTAAGCTCACCAATGTCAACTTGAGACCGTCGGTTGCCTTACTCTTCTTCGCCGGAAAATCCAGCTACAAACTGTAATAGCATTCAATTATTTTCGATATGAATATATGTGTGACCTATATATATGTATATACACACGTACAAAAAGTGAGTGTGTGTATTCTGTGCGTTAACGACAAAGTGAGTGTATCGCGAGTATTTTACCTCCATTTTCCGCGAAAAAAACTTCCGTTCTCTAGGGTTCCGTAATCACCTGGCTTTATTTTCCTCCGTGATTTGTTGCTTTTAATGAGCGAATAAACTCAAAAAACGTGAAATCGATAACAACAAGGACATAAAATTCTAAAATTAGCAGACATTGCTTTGCGCAAAAGAGCTTCTTTAATCTCTGAGCAGATTTTGGAGGATTTGATGAGTTGCAGAGAGAAAGAGACTCAAATCTCTCTCTCACTCCTCACGGCTTCGGTGTCTTTTGTCTCTGCTCTGTTCTGCAGAGAGAGCACACTCTCTCTCTCTCTCTCCTCTATTTCTCTCTCTAACACAGTCTCTTTCTTTGGGTTTGAGTGCACATACTATACCAGACAAGCATGCATTTACTGGTGGACCGGTAGTAAACTGAAATGTCTAAAACATCCTCAATGTTTCTTATATATTACGAGAATACCGGCGATCTTCACGGGGTTGTGGTAAAATGCGTACGGGTTGACTCGAGAAATGAAAGTTGTTTTTGGTGGAGAGTTTAAGTGACAGCTGTTCCACGTAATGGAGATGCCCCAACTTTTATCCAACCAATAAAAAATTAAAAATGTGAACATAGTCATACGTGATTAATTAATTTTGACTAAGAAGTTGTAGTAACATGGTAACTGATTGATTGATTAGAGTTTTATGGTGCTAAAAAAATTTAAGAGTTTAATTATCTTTTGTAATTCTTTCATTAATACTATAGGTTTTAATTGTCCTATAAAACAAAATAAACTACCGTTTTAGTACTACCCAGATAAATGAGTTTTAATACTACCCGTGTTTTTTATTTTTTATTTTTTATTTTTTTGTATTAGTAATGAATGAATATTAATTTTTTTTATTTTTAATATTGGTAAAGAATGAATTTTCAAATGTATCTATAATGAGTCATGATTTACATTTTATAAAGTTAATGCAAAAGATTAAATTGAGCAATGTTACAAAAAGATATAATAATTTTTTTGAGTTTGACATTTATTTTGTGATTTTGAAAACCTAACTTTGTAAGATGAGGAGTTTTATTATTATTAATATTATTGTATTGATATGAATTATTAAATCAGTCTATAGTGAATTCACTAATTTAATTTTGTGATTATTATATATAAATGGTGTTAATGACTCATATTTAACATGTGATGGAGTCAAAGTTTTATAGTTTCAAAAAATATAAAGTTGATCAAAATGTTGACGTCCATATGAAAAAACATTGTTGTATTCATTTACCAAAAGGTGTCACTTTTTTGTCATTATGTACCACTTTTTGTGCTACACAAAAAGTGGTACCTATGTGCACAAAATGTGGTACATCTGTGCCCAAAACAAAATGAACAGTATTTTTTCGTGTCCACGTCAATATTTTGGTCAACTTCATTTTTTACAAAATTATGAAACTTTGACTCTATCAAATAGTAAATATAGGCCATTAACACCACTTATATGTAATAATCACTTTAATTTTTATAAGTTCAATATAAGAAGGTTAAATTGATAATGTTACACAAAATAGTATAAGTTCAATATAAGAAGGTTAAATTGATAATGTTACACAAAATAGTACTTTGACTTTTCTAAGGAAATTTAATTTGGGACCAATGGAGTAGAAAAAATTAAAACCTAACAACTAGGGATGCTTCGAATGAGACTTCATATCCGCAGCGTAGGAACGGGCGGTTTTGGGTTGGTGTACCCTCCCCTACCCTCGCAACCGTTTAGAAACTCCCACCCCATTTCCTCTCAAAATTGTTTAAACGGGGCCTTTCCATCCCATCCCTGTCCCGTTTAACTTTTTCAACCCGTGGGCACCCTCTCTATTTTACTTTTTTGACCCACCGCGAGCACCCGCACCGCCCCATTTAGTTCCAGAATTTATCCACATTTTTTTATTTTTTCCCCTCAAATACAAATAACTATTGAAAAATTTCAAAAAAAAAGGAGCTAATTTAACATAAAATTCAAGCGTATAAACATTCTTTTAGTACGTTCATAGGGCTTTGCCGCTCTCTAGAACAGTTGAAAAAGTGACTAAATGTGACCTAAGATTTCTAGAGCTAATTATATATACTAATAAAATAAATATAATTTAGTAATTTACCTACCTAAATGGGGCAGGGCGGAGTGACCTTCTCCTACTCCCACCCAAACTCGCGCGAGTTTTCATTAATAAAATCATTCTCACCCAAATAAATTAAGCGGTTCCCAAAACTATTTTATAAACAGGACGGGATGAGATGGGATGGGTACCTATCCCGTGGAGCAAATTGTCATCCACTAAATACCTACTTTTCAAAAAGATGTCAAAGTTTAAACTTTTGTGGAGACTGCCTTTTAACTAATTCTATCTCAAGATTTGCGGAAATATAATTATTCTGTCACCAATATGCAAAATTTCATACTTCGCCCACAGGGTTGTAGGTGGACAAAATCTAATTGAAATTCATAAGAACATAATAGATGAGCTGTGCATATTAATTGTGAGAGATACTAAAGCTCATTTAGTTAGTTTAGCCTCTATTTTTAGGTGTGGTATAAATGTTAGGTGCTACGTGTGTAAAGAGGAATTACTAAAGTTAGCATCAGCATTGAAACTCGTTTCATTTTTTTTTCTTTTTTGATATAATTTAGACCCTGATGTGTCCCCACAATAATATGACGAACCCTTTATTTTAAATTGGTTTTAAGTTCTTCTTCTTTTTTGTTGGTTTTAAATTTTTAATAATATCAAGAATAAAACCAGAAATTTTTTCTTAGAACCCAAGCAAAATGTGTATACATGTATTTTTTTGACTTAAATTCTGAGGCAAGATTCCATATACATGTATTTTTTTTGCTTGAGGATGAAATTATAAAAATAAAATAAAAAAATGTTGATAATGCAGGAGATAATATAGAGACATGAAATTTTACTGATTTAAAACTTGAAGGAATTGGGCTTTGGCTCTAACTTCTAATTCGATTTTAGTTTTTTTTTTTTTTTTTTCCCTTAATTTGATTTTAGTTTACCTAGTTCTTTTCAAAGTTATAATGTACTTTAAGTAGTTTAGTGGTCCACCTTTGTTTAGCTTATTTGGAATTGTTTCTCTATTGCTTAAAATTGTTTTTATTTTTTTAAAAAAATTACGTTTAGATGTGTTTGGTAATTATTAACAGCGCTTTTAAATACTAAATTTAGTTCAGTAGAGCTTTTAAATGAAATTAGAATTTGTAACTTTTAAAGCCGAGTTCTAACTTTTAAGTAGAGATTTAATATTTTAGGTAACTTTTTTTAATTAATCAATTATGTTCTTTTTTATTTTTTATAAAGACAATTACATTCATTGAATGGAAGAGTGAGAAGAAAGGATAATTGATACATCCATAGAGAAGAAATGAAGCGTTTTTTTTTTTTTTTTTTTTTGTTTGGTTGGATGGAAGAGAATGAAATTTTTTTTGTTTGGTTGGATGGAAGAGAATGAAAAAAAATGACAATTTAATTTTGATCGGTAGATAAAAGGCCGGAAAAATAAATTTTACCATTAAACACATTCCTTACTTTATTTATGAAATTTATTAAATATTTATGAAGGTTATTTAGTAATTGAAAATATTACTAGTACATTCCATACAACTAAGATTTAAAGACCCAAGAGAATACTAGAATAGAGGTACATTAGATACAATTTATTAGTATCCTTACACACGTGACACTTGTTTGTGTTGATTATAATTTATACTTGTTTACCATGTTACTTGAAATCCACGTAAAAAGCTCACAACCCAAATGTAGACATATGGTGAAACTTAGATATAAATTATCAAATTTAAATTTAATCAATAGTCTTTAAATAATTGGGTCTATGTCTATTTGTTTCAAATTCTTCAATTATTTCATGATAAATCTATACCACCAAAATGAACTTATGTTACATGCTACCAAACTTAGCATTAGTGAATTGAAAGTGGCGTGAATTTCATTTTGAATGCTATAATTTATCCATCAATATATTGAGTAAATAATAGACTGTTTATAAGCTAATGCAATTGAAAATTCTGAAGTTGCCATTCGATTAAAATGTTACTTAATAAAATTGAAAATTTTGCATTGAAAAATTCCAATACTTGATTGGCTCAATTAAAAAGTCACTAACTTTTTAAATTTAAAACTTAAAAATAAATTGTCAACTTAGTATAAAATTTTAATTTTTTTTATGACGATGTTTACTATTCAGTGTAAAACTCACATGAATTTTATTTTATTTGTATAAATAAACATAATAATAATAAGTTGTACTACTTTGTTTTCATTTTCAAACCAAAGCCACTCTCAAATTCGGCAAATAAATAAATAAATAAGAATGTGGAGAAAATGAGAAGCTCAAATCACCTTTAGAATAAGTGGAATGATTCATTCCACTGAGTATAAAAGTTTAGGGTTCTAACAATAAGGATGGCTATGATCATACTGAAAATCTCTCTCTCTCTCACACACAATAATATATGACGGCTCTGTGCCTAATTAAATTGGTTTTTTATAATAAGCATGCCAATATAATTGGTGGCGGATGCAAAGAATTATATTAAAGGGACAGATTTGAACAACAATAATATATGATGGCTCTGTGCCTAACTACAATCATACTTATAATCTCACGCACCTATAATTTTAATGCACTGAGAGTAAAAAATGAATTATACGTAAAAGGAGAAATTATTTCATGATCAACTAATCACAATCTAATATGTAAATAAATATGTTAATTTTATTTATATTTTACTTACATATCAAGTTATAATTTACCGTTATCATATAGTAATTCCAAATCATATAAAAATTTCGTTTCTCCGAATAATACAATGAGTCAAAATCAATCATCTTTTTCATTTGTCTTTCTTTGGTAAACCATCATTTTTGTTAGGAATTAAACTTTATCTTTCCCTCTCTTTTTTCTTTTTCGATATTTCTCCTACAAATTAGTTAGACAGTTTACAATAAAAATGTTAGGGCCACTGCCAAAATCAGATTCATAATGTGTGTGTAAAGTTAGACAGTGTTTGGTTGATTGATTATTAACAACAAAATGAATGGAGAGAGAGAGAGACAGTTGGCAAGGTAATAATATATTGAGGTTGGATTGTCCAGGTCCATCTAGAGAGAGAAAGGGCAAAGGAGTCATTTAGTGTTCGACTACAAACAGGAGGGCGCATATTCCAGATGAACAACCATTCTCGGGCAACTGCCAGGTGGGCCCACATTAATGTGGACAGGCACATGCCATCCATAACACGTGTCATCTTCCTTTTTCTTGCATCTATTGTCTTTGTCTACCCGTAACCCATTACTACGCCACGTTGTCAACTTGGATCAGAGTACATGACGTGGCACTATAAATACCCCATTTGGAAACAATTTGTTTTATTTAAAAAATAAATAAATATGTTTAAGGAGTATTTTGAAATTAAATCGGTGCTTTAATTTTGTAAAAATTAGAATTAAGTGGGACTGTAAAATCAGTGGGAAACGAACAAAATTGAATCGTGAGAAATGATTTGGTTCTACAATTTTAGACTAAAATTAAACTAAAATCTTATTATACTATATATTTTGTATAATATTTACACCATATAATAATAAGGGGTACAGTGCAAAAAAAACCCCTGAACTATTGGGGTTTTGTAACTAACCCCCTTGAACTACAAGAAACCTCCCTGAACTATGATTTTGTTGCAAAAAATTCCCTAAACTATTGATTTGTTGCATTTCGGTAGGTGACTCGGTCAAAAATATTAAAAGACAAATTTACCCTTATTTAAAACTACGTTGTTTTGAGAGTTATACCTCATGTGGTAGTTGATAATTTCATAAACCAATCAAAATGTAACACCCTTTTTGTTATCCTCATACCCAAACACATCATAACATACCCCAAACACCTCCATTGCTTTCAGCCCTCAAACAGAGCATATCGGCCTTCAAATAGAGCAAATCGGCGACGCTGACAATGGTGACAAAGTGGCGGAGAACGCTACGGCGCTTGAACTTCAGGACTGAGGTTGGGACACGATCAAGGTTCTTGGAAACGTCGGCCGCATCAATGGAAACACCTTTGTTTTTAGAAGCCCCAAAATCAATCACTTTGTTTTCAGAAGCCCCAAAATCAGTAACTCCTCAGTTCTTCATCTTATATTCACCCCACCACCCCTAAATCAATTGATTGCAAAACCCCTAATGGACAAACCCAATCAGAGCATTATCAAGCAATAACCCTTCTTTACCCGTTGCAGGCGGCACATTTTCAACACGTTGACGCGTTAGATCCACTGGGTCGGGACGAGTTACCGAGCGAGTTGTAACTCGGTGGCAGCTCAAAACCCAAATCATCCTCGTCTTTGCCGGGATCTCGCTGCCGTCGTCTCCTGCGCCTACTCCGCCATCGTCTCTTGTGCCGAAGTACTCATCGGTGTTGGTATTATATATATATATATGTCTGTGTGTATGTCCAATTCCTCTTCGATCAAGCACGTTACACTAGCGGCGGCACCAAAGGATATATGAGTGTGTTTGTGTGTGTATATTATATGTGTGGCGGTAATGGTAGTGGCAGAAGTGGGGTAGTGGTAGTGGTTGGTGATAGTGGTGGCGAGATTGGGTGGTGGTAGTGGGTTTGTGTACTGGTTCGATTAAGTTTGATGGTGTCCCGTTGAGATGCCGATGGAGATAATAGTGATGGTGGTGGGTTTGATTTGGTTTAACGGTGTGTTTGGGCATGGATTCTTTGAGTTTTGTTGTTCATTGGTTCACGTTGAAGGCGACGTTGAGGTGTCGACTCTACAACTGCCGGTCATATTTTCGGAAGCAAACATCATAGGATTTGAAGAATTGATGTACAATTTCCCAATTGAGTAGTTTAATTACTCAATTTCCCTATTCCTTTTTTGTCTTCTTGAAACAAAGCAAACCCATTTTCTTTTGGAAAGGTTACAGCTTCATTTAGGAGGAGATTATAAGGGTATAACAGGTGGTTTGGCTCTCTTCTTCCTCAGAGACCGTGGTGTTCAAATCATTAAGAGCTCAAATTTCCACAATACCTGTATCAAATTGCTGGGGGAAGCAAATTTGTTTTTGTTTTTTGAAATTTTTTTCATTGTCCGAGCAATCTATACAACAACATGATATATATATATATATATATATATATATATATATATATAGACAGAGGGAGGGAAAGAGGAAAACAGAACTATGTTCAGATCGTGAGTCAGATTTTTTTATTTTCCATTCAGGTAATGCTAGGAAGAAAATCAACAGTATAAGGGTGTGTTTGGGGTTTAAAAAAAGGGGTATGGATTTAATAGTTATAAGGGGCATTAGTGTCTTTTCATGGTCATGAGGGCATTATGGTCATTAAAAATATAGTGTTTGTCATGTGACCATCACGTGATCACTTTAACGGCAAGATCCGACCGGAACAGTGACGGATGGGGTGATCTGTAACTTTTTTGCATAGTTCAGGGGATTTCTTGCATTTTTGAAAGTTCAGGGGGTTAGTTGCAAATTTCCCTATAGTTCAAGGGGGTTTTTTTGCACTTTACCCTAATAATAATAAGATATATGGAGAATATAAGACTAATACGAAGTATATAATTTTATTTTATTTTATTTTATTTATTTATTTATTTTTCTAAAGGCAAGAAAATCTTTCATTAGATGAAATTAAATATGAATACAATTCATATAAGCTTTATCTTCTATGAAAGTTGGAAAAATATCAGAAAAACATACAATTTCACTTCTCTGCATAGCATACTGGGCAAGACTATAAGTCAAAACATTTGCATGCCGTTTCACCCAACCAATCTTCCATCGATCATGTAGTTTTATATAAGCCTGAATATCTCCCCAAATAGCTTCAATGTCAACTGAAACTTTTGATGGATTAATCACCAAACTACAATCTCATTCAATCTCCACTTCTATTAATTCCCATGCTTGAGCCCACTTTAAGGCTAATATTGCAGACATGGCTTCAGCTACTAATGAAGAAGCCACGTTTGGGAAGAAATGGATAACCGCCTTTAAAACCTTACCCCTACAATCTCGAAGAACTAAGCCAGTAACAGCATCTTTGGTGTGATCTCTATAGGCAACATCAAAATTCAGCTTCAATCCATTTTCTGCAGGAGCTTTCCATCACACAACATCAGATTGAGAGGAACTGCTCATCCTAGCTTCATGGCCGCCTTTAATAACCTTTTGATACTCATGCCAATGGTGAAACGCTAACTGCATTAGAGCCCTCTCCCCAATCTCTTTCTGCTCATAATAAAATTGATTTATACTCTTCCATAAATACCAGCAAACATAGACAATTAAATTTATTTAAGGATCTTAAATTATAACTAAATTACTTATAAGTAGAAACATATTTTTGTAAATAAAATACTTAGGCCCTCATAAGTGAAATGTATACGTCCTCAACATTGATATTCCATTTATTTCAATATAGTTGTCCATTTTAAAAATTATGACTCACATTAATTTAATTATCAAATCAGATATGGTGAATACATGCTTGAATAAGCCTCAAAAACAGGAGGAGGTGAGAAAATGGATCTCAAATAACTCATCTCATTTTGTTTGCTTATTAGAAATCTTACTTACCAAATTAGAGATGGTGGTACATTCATCATACGTGATATAATAATGAAAGAAAACATGTTCATTTTTTATTGGTTCACATCAATAACGAGAAAAGTGTACGTCTTCACAGGTAAAAATCCAAATATATATTACTTTTTTTATTATTTACATATATCAACAATTATTTATTGGTCCACCAAATCATGATGCATTATATAAGTAAATTTCGAATTCTATTAATGTGAACATTCTTTTTTTTTAATGGAATTTCAAAACATTTGGAACAAGATGGACTTTTACTATGATGGAATTTGATCCTTTTTGGCACAAAAGAGGCTCAATCATTATTTAAGAATGTCACATGGTCACGTTGTCAACGTAGATAAAAAATAACAACATGCCTTCATAACCTCCTTTAGGTAATGGTCCAATTCTCTCTTTGCTACAAAAGAGTGTAAATATTACTAGATATTGTCAATATAAAGGAAAGTTGGGATGTAACACCCTAAAAAAAAAAAGGTATATGTTGCATAATACTTGTGTAACAAATTTTGATTCTCTCCCGTGCACTTTTAGCCCCAATGGCACTTAAATTGACAACACTTCTTGCAAAAAACATCAAATCAAAAATGTAACAATCGTAAATATAAATCAAAATGTAAGAATGATATAAATATATTGTATTCTCGATTTAATAGTGGTATAAATTGTTACTTGACATAATATGTTGTATGAGTGTGTATCTTTAATATAAAAATTTTGTATGAGTACTGAGTGCATTGTCAAGACAACGTGTGCTAAAGACAATAGAGTCCCTTATGTAACAAATTGCACTAACATAGTATCCTTTGGATTACTTGACCTTGGCTATATGAATCTTATATTTTTATTTCACTGACACTTAGGTTATGTTTAGTACAATGGAAAAGGAAAAGCCTAATAACATTAGTCATGATAGAAAGGAAGGAAATAAAGGGAAATGATATTGTAAGAAAGAAAATGAAATTTTAGTAATAATACTTAATGAATTTCTTATCATAACATTTTTCATTCGGTGCAACAAATCCGTGCAATGATCAATACTCTTAATAAAAATACCAAGAATAAGGGCCAATTTAATATTATTTTTTATTATTATTAAACTTTATAACCATTCTCCTTTCATTTTCTCCCATTTTTGAAATGGTATCAAAACTCACCCAGCTTGCCTAATTTGTATCCCTCCAAATCCAACTATTTTTTTTTTTTATATTTTTTTTTCTTTTCCTTTAATAATTTATACCAAACACAATATAAACATTATCCTCCATAACCTTTCTTTTCTTTTCTACTCTTTCCCATTCATTCCTCTCAAACCAAGCTGGACCTTAAAGTTACAGCTAGCAATCCGTACATTATATATATATACATATATATATATGTATATATATATATATATTGTTTGTCTTAACATTGACTAAGGTAAACCATCATTATATGACATGAAAAGTGGGACACAATTATACTTAAGTGTGCCAGTCATAATGTCATATAGCCATATAGGAGTACCTCATTTTAAAAAAATGAATTCCTTCAATTAATCATTTATCTTCTAGACTCGAGTATCAGCCTACCTTTCACAAACCACTGTGTTGAATGCAAGTTAAATGATTTGATTAGTCTTTTCCCTATTCGTCGGCCAAACATGTATTGATTCACAAGATTTGATGCCAAAATTACGGCCAATTCTTAGTAGAATTTTATTTTACCCCATTTTATTACACCTATTTGGAGGAGAATTTTTTTTTTTTTTTTTTTAATCATTTGAAAGGCACAAAGGCCAAGCAAAAGTAAGGCCAAGCCAGATAAAGGCATACAAATCGCCAAGTAAAGCAATAAAAATGAAGAACAGACTCCAAATTTATTGAGAAGAGTCACCGTTCTAGAATAGAAATCACCAAGAGAAAAAAAGTAACAACTAGAATGATTAAAAATCAGACCATTATCAAGGCAATAGCTTCAAAACTGCATCCACAAGGCACCTCTTCACCCCCAATCCCTCACAAAATCAAATCAAGGTAGGGAAAACAAAAATCGACCTAGATCAGAGATCTAGTCGAAGGGAAAACAACGAATCCACCCTGTCGAGCCGGGAAAAAATCAAACAACAAAAAACGACGTGAAAAATTACCCACATAATGAACTTATTAAGACAAGATTATTAATCTGTAGGAGGCAAGAAAAGTTACCTCCCACTCCCATGAAAGGGAGCAGGGAAGAGGATGAGCAGCTGAGAGAGGAGAGAGAGAAAGGGTACAGAGAGAACAGAGAAAAAGTGAGAGACGGGTAGAATTAATATCTTACAGTTTTTCTTTTCAACATTCCTTTAATTATTGTCAACACCTTCTCCACTAATCCAGTAATTGAGTTGCTTCTGGTCTCCTT
The DNA here is from genome assembly GCF_030987335.1 of Cornus florida. Taxonomy (NCBI): domain Eukaryota; kingdom Viridiplantae; phylum Streptophyta; class Magnoliopsida; order Cornales; family Cornaceae; genus Cornus; species Cornus florida. The sequence goes on from NW_026775577.1 coordinate 15,785,774, forward strand.
GAAAGCCGGACTTCTTGACATCTCTAACTTATAATCTAACTTTTCTACCTTAAAAAAAATAATAATAATAAAAAATTTAAAAAAAAAAAATTTACTTTGATTATTGTTACATTGGTCTACTTAAAAGATAAGTATTTTTTTGGTGGTTGATCTCGTAATTTTTAGATGAGCCCTCCTTTTCATTGTCATGTTTGAAAACTAGTACTACAAAACTTGTTTCATATTATAATTTTCTATATTAGTAAAGTCCAATTAGTGCTTTATGGTAAAATCTTGTCATTTGCTTTGAAAGAAAAACAAATAAACTTTTGGAAGTTTAGAAGTGCACAACTATAATGTAACCATTTTTCAACCAGAAATTAAATAAATAATAGACATAATAATAAACAAATAATATTTCAACTTAATTACCCAAAAATAAATAAATAAAGAAGATATTTCAACTTACATATAGCAACTTGTGGAATTGAAGTGCTAACTATTAGACTATTAACTTAGTTGATATAACCTATTTCTCCGAGAGAGAGAGAGAGAGAGAGGGGGAGAGAGAGAGAGAGAGGAATTTGAGCTCCGAGCACATTTTGTACCTTTGTCGTAAGTACAAACAATAAAAAATAAACTCAAAGCACCAAGTGGAGCAATTGACCAAGTGTACGTCCGCTAAAAATGTAGAAATAATACCTTACATGTAAGTTTTTAACAATGAATAGGGCAGCAAACGAGCAAAGCCAACTTAAGCATCTGGTTATTCGAGTTTGAGCTCAATTTGTTTGGCTTGTTTTAGTCAATTTTGAGCCCGAAATAAGAGCTTAAAATCGAACTTGAGATGAGATTGTTAAGGAAAAAAATTATCTTTAAATGTTTTGTGAATATGGTGGACGCTTTTGAGCTCAAATACGACAGAGCATCCCTAAATATCGCCTCATTTCGTATTTAAATAATTCTTAATGAACAAATAGCATATATGGTCTTCCTGAGTTTCTTCAACATGTTCATGAACTAGCAAAAATAATTAAGATTTAGTTATCAAACTACTACGAACCGTGCTTTACTGTAGCGCTCGAACTACTATATACGAGTTATCAACAACTTGAATCCTTCACATACATCCTTAACTGTGGGTCATAAGAATAACAAGTTTTAACCGAAAATAGACCATCTCCCATTCTACAATGTAATCTGAATTTGTATATAGGGACCATATGATAATATATATATACATACATCCTTAACAGTGGGTCATAAGAATAACAAGTTTTAACCGAAAATAGACCATCTCCCATTCTACAATGTAATCTGAATTTGTATATAGGGACCATATATATATATGCAGAGTATTTTTTTTATTTATTTTTTGCAATTAAATAGGACCATACCTACATATCCTCTTCTCTTTTTAATTTATATTATAGCTCATAATTTCCGAAAAAGAAATATATGGCTCATACATCACAACAATTAATTCTTTTACCACGAAAAAAATTAATCTATTCACCTTCCGAAAAATAAAATAATAATCTCTAGAATATATTTCACATGTCTTCCTGTCTAATGGCAATTAATGCAATAAGTTGGTGGTTGCCCTTTTTATTTTGAGAAACTAGCATTGTTTTGTTTTTCTTTCTTTATTTTTTTAAAAATCAATTGATATATGATCGATAAACATTTTTAAAATTATTTTATGCAATATATGTTAAGATTCAAGCCTTAACAACTGTAGTCAACTATTTTATCATATCTTATCATCGACAAAAAGTTAAGAATTATATATGGTTGATTCTTTAGGTAGTTAAAGGACGTACTCTTTTTTTTAAAAAAAATAAAAAAATAAAAAAATAAAAGAAAAAAAAGAAAAGAAAAGAAAAGGACGTACTCATACATGTGACACACAAACAAAATTAACATGATAAAAGAATTATTGGTGGGCTTAGGATAAGGTTTGATTGGTCCAAGCATAGAACGAGTTCTTCTCACATTTTAAAACAATCTTTATCTTATTTTTATATTTTTTGTTAAATAGTTTTGAATAGATTATTACTTATATTTTAAGTATTTATTTGATGCGTGAGTGACAACGACTAAACATCCCAAATATATTTTTTGTCACACAATTTTTTAAAAGAGACATTTATTTTAATATTTAAATAAATATTCGACACATGAGTGACAACGATTAAACATATGAGTGACAAGTCATGACAACGTGCCATGAGTGACAACGACTAAGCATTCAAAATATATTTTTTGTCACACAATTTCTTGAGACATTTATTTTAGGACATATGGAATAATAAAAATCGTTAGAGACTTGATCTCGGAATAATGAGAGGTTCAGTGCACCACAAAAAGATGTAAAACGACTAAACAACGCACTAATCTTGGTTCATCTCATCTGTCGGCGGCTGGTAAGCAGTAAGCTACAGAAAACTCGGGACAATTTTGCACCAAACAAAAGCCATTTTAAGGTTGAGATTTATATAATGCACATGCATATATAAGTTTATAACCACACTACCAAAAGAATGACATGTCTAAATCATTTATATATATACATATATACACACATTAAAAAAATTGTATTGATTTGGGAATGATTTTATTATTAAATTGAGACACACGAACTCCGATTCAACGAGAGGGCATTCATAAACTAATATTTTGAAATGGATGCAATTGCGAATTATTTGTGTGTCATAAAATTAGAACAAGATTAACATGTCATTCGATTTACCCTCACACTTTTACGTGTGAGTTGCAATATGCGGTATAAATGTGAAAGTTTAATATGTGGATTATAGGATCTTAGCATCCAAATGGGAAAAAATCACGGACAAATAACTGTTCGGATATACACTCACTCTATGTCACAGGCGTACACTTGTTACTCATCCAATCGCTGCATACTTCTATTTTAATCCTTAATCCTTGTAGACAAGTTACTGAAAGAACATAAATGCTTTGCGAACACTTTGATCACTTCATAATGCGATTAGATTCTCTTTCCTATAGATCTCAAAGACAAAAGAGAAAAATTAAATCCTGCTCTCCAATCCAAATAGAATGAAACTTCAACTAGTTCGAAACTCCAATCTTGAGAACACCATCCCAACTCCCAAGATCACTCATATGTAATAGTATATGCTCTTTAATAAATAAAAATACACACAATTATTAAGGTGATTTTTTGTAAAAGATATTTTCAAATGGTTCTCTCAATTGCGAAAATACTAATCTCTAAGTTTGTATTAAATTGAGAGTTGGTTCTCTCAATTGCAAAAATATTAATCACTAAGCTTGTATTTAATTGAGAGAGAAGAAGAGTATTCACCTCTCTAAAATCTGATTAAAAGGTAATTGAAGTTAACTAAAACAACAATTTAGTTTTTGAAAATAGCATCCGACTTCGAAACTCAAAATAAAACACAAATTACAATTTGGACTTGTTTTGCTCTTACTATTGGGTAGAGTTAATGAGAAAATAATATATATATATATATATATATATATATATATATATATATATATAAACTTTAGGTTTGGATTTTTGTTTGGCTTGGGAATTGGGACCATATAGATTCAAGACAAAAGTGCAAAAAAACCCCTGAACTATTCAGTTTTTTGCAAATACCCCCCCTAAAGTACCAAAGGGTGCAAATACCCCCCTGAGACTAACCGGATCAACTTTTTCGGCATATGTTGATTTAAAATGACCGAAATAACCTTACTTATTACATTATATATATATAAAAGCCTAATTATAAAATACCAATTATACCCCCATTGGATGACGTTAAGAAGAGTACCAAAAAAGCCATTCCTTAACTTCATTGTTAGATTTTCTTTTTTTCACTTATATATATCAATATCATTCCCCGGACAGTGTAAGAATCGGATGGCGGATCTTCTACAGCCACCGGAGGGTCAGATTAACAGCGGAACTAATTTGATGGTGACTTCATAAGAGAACGTTGGTACGAAATGGCAGCCAAGGCCGAGCGTCTCCGATTGGGGGACATCGGTGATCAACAGTACGATTCGCATGTCAATCGAAGAAGCAAGCAATGGAAGCTTCCGATGAAGGAGTCTGGGAAGGCTTTGAAGACACGAGCATTGATGAATTTAAGAGGTGGCGGCGATGGAGGAGGAGGAGGAGACTATCATGAAAACCCTCTAGACGACGAAGCCAGAGAGGGCAATCTGAAATTGTTGGTAGCAGCTATTAAATCCGCCAGCTTAAGTTTCACAAGCGGTTTCTGGAACAACAAAACCTGAACAAGCTTGTGCGCCCTCAATTTCTCAATTTAACTATATCATCATCCCCTCTTTCAATCCAATAGTAACCACTCTTGGCTCCTCCAATTCAACTTCTTAAAGCACCACCACCCCAACCCAAACCCTAACAACATCCACACCCCGGCACCAAAAACACCCACTGCAATTCTAATTGAAAGATTCTTATTACTCAAACCACCACTCTCCCTAATTGGATTCCCACAAAGTCCATTATTCCTGGCAAAATCCCTCGCATCAAAATCTTCAAAATTCATCAGAATTGTGTTGGAAAGATCATTGTTTGCAACAGAAACTTCTTTCCAAATTTGATAATTTGAACTGGCGGTGAGATCGTTACCGGAGAGATCGAGAGATTGCAAGTTATGACAATAGTGTAGAGACTCCGGAATTTTGCCGGTGAGATGCATACCGCGAAGCCCGAGGCTGAAGAGACGGTTTTCAAAATCGTTTCAGCATGAAACTCCGACGAATTCACACAGAAAGCGGATTGAACTGTTGGTGAAAGTCCACGAATTGAGCTTGCCATGAGGGTCAGTGAGAGAGTTCTTCACACCTTGCAAGCACTTCACATCGTCTTCGGTGATGGAAACAAAGACAAAACAGAGAAATGCAATGGAAATATAGCTGAATAATCTGTAAAATTTCATGAGATTGTTGTTAATTAGAGGTGTGAGATTGGTTTTGTTTTGTTAGGGCTTAAGGTTTAAAAATTCAAATTTGTGTGTGTGTATGAATGAAATTTAATTATCAAAATTCAGACATATAATGCCATGCATCACTGTTCCTTCAGTGATGGGTGTGATTGGCTTTGTCATGGGTCAGAATGGGTGGTGATGATGGTGGTAGAAATGGTGGTAGTGGTGATACATATATATATATATATATATATATATATATATATATATATATCTGTAGAAAACCAGCCATTGCTCGCCGGAATTCTCTCTTGCCGTCGTCCCAATTCGTCGCCTTCGTCTTTCATTGCCGCCTCAATCTTTTCCTCTACTTTAACCTCATCACCGGCGACATTGGAGGGGTCTGTTAATGGTCCCGGTTAAGTCGTCAACTCATTCGCTCCTCGCTCTCTATCCAACTCAGTACCCACAATTCGTTCCAAGACTACGACGAACCATCTTATCATCCAGCGAGACCACCACCGGCATACCATCCTCATCGAATCGCCATCATCTCCTGAATAGTACTTCAACTCTGGCAGCATCCACAACAAACCGTCCTTATCGTTCAGTCACTCTAAGAACATATCCTCTGTTCCTTGTTGCTTCGTCATCATCGGAATCCTTTCTGGTTGTCGATCCTCTCACAATCCATTGTGGATCTGTTATCACGGTAGACCCAGTTCCCCCGTCTGTGCCTCCATCTCTCTCTAACTTTCTGTACGTCTCTCTCTCTCTCTCTCTCTCTCTAACACAAACTTAAGTTAGTAAGGTATAATTGGTATTTTATAATTAGGTTTTTTTTTTTATTTTATATAATGTAATAAGTAAGGTTATTTCGGTCATTTCAAATCAACATGCTGTCCAGTGAGTCTCAGGGGGGTATTTGCACTCTTTGGTACTTTAGGGGAGTATTTGCAAAAAACTGAATAGTTCAGGGATTTTTTTTGTACTTTTGCCTAGATTCAATCACAAGTTTGTGATAGCAATAAGATGTGTGGTGAGGCTTGGTGAGTTGGTGGCATAGGTTGGAGGGAAACATAAAGAAGCTTAAACAAAAATTTAAGGTGTGATGTGTCTTTTAATCTTGTTCTTTTACTAGATTTTGTAGGTATTGGCATTTGTGTGATGGTTAGGGATTCTTTTAATAGATTTATCCTCAGCAATGACCAAAATTAGGATGCTTATTTGTAACCTAGTGTATTGATAAGCTTATTTCAACATTAATGTCCTTGCTGAAAAAATCATTTTCTTTCATTTTGTTTTAATAAAATAATAAATAGATAGGAACCCATAAAGTATGAATTAAATCATTTTTACGTAAATAATATCCAAAATTATCTAGGCACTTAATTAGTGACGGAGGCAAAAATTTACTTCACGGGAGGAAATCATTACAAAACCAAATGGTAGAAGTAAAATAGGGTTATTTTCTGAATTTTGATTCTTAAAACTTTTGTGGGACTCAATGATTGAGAATAACATAGGTCTTTTCTGAATTTTAAAAATATTTTAAAGGGCATTTTTAAATTTTTTAGGAGTTCAATACCGCGCATCTATAATTATTAAAAAATTTGCCTAAAAATAAAGGGCACTTACCTTTTCTTCATTTTGAATTATTATAAAGGGCATTTTTTAAAATTTTAAAATATTTTAAAGGGCATTTTTAAATTTTTTAGGATCTCAATACGGCGCATCTATAATTATTAAAAATTTTGCCTAAAAATAAAGGCCACTCACCTTTTCTTCATTTTGAATTTTTGTAGTTAAAGATAGTTAAGTTGATATGGTAAATTATTATTATTATTATTATTATTATTATGCCATGAAGACACTTTTGTCCAATGTTGTTGTGTGAAAAGACAATTATACCCCTAATTCGAGGGATACATTTATTAGTGTTGATTATCTCTTATCATTACTCCCTTTGTTTTAAAAAAGAGTGTCATGTTTGGGAACTCACAAGTTCTCCAAAAATGACACTCTTTGTTGGATAGAAGGAGTATTATTATTATGTCATGAAGACACTTTTGTCCAATGTTATTATATGAAAAAACAATTATATCCCTAATTCTAGCGATAATGTGAAGTTAAAAATCTTATCACATCGGCGTTGATAATCTCTGATCAATAGTGAAATTAACGGCGGTGGTCGCTTTACCGCACACACTTGTAAGTTTTAACTAAAAGAAAAAAAAAAATATAATAATCCAAAACATAAAAAAAATTAAGTATAATAAACACTAACTAAAGAGAATGTTAGTATAATGTAGTAAAAAAATATATATATACTGAAACGTTCAGTGGGAGCAGTTGGCCCCCACTGAACCTAATGTGACTCCTCTAATATACCTAATTAATATTCTCCCCACAACACCATAAATAAACAAGAATAATGGTCTTAATTTTAATAAGTGGGGAGAGTGTTCCACCATCTAGCTTATACATATATATATATATATATATATATATATGTAGAGAGAGAGAGAGTGGACAACTCATTAGAATAACAGAGTGCAGACTCGATAATTGTTTAATTTTATTTAATTTCTTGACCAATACTTTTTGCAAATAAAACTTTAATTAAGGCATGTTTTATAAATTAAATATTCATATAAGTGCACGTAGTAATGCCACCCATATGTGTTTTTACTAAACCTAAAAGGGAACAAGTTGGTGTTTGGAAATAAAATAGTCTAGGAATGGGAAAGTGTGAGGGTAGTGAGTTGTGAGGAGGCCTAATTACTAGAAGACAAATTGGGTACTGTGATGTAAGGTTGGACAGCTAATGGAAATGTACGGTTTCACTATTAAAGTGCAAAAACTTTTATTCATATCAACCTAGAAGTCACACGCACACAGAGTTGAGTTTACAAAGTTAAATCATGTGTCAAGAATACGCAATGCCATTCAACTGGGTATCTTTCTCTTATTTTTTAACATATATTGTTTAACTTCAAAATCTCGTCTACTATATTATTCTAGTTATTTTCTTAATTCTTTTACGTATAAATGGGAATTTTTATATATAATGATTTCCTAAAATTATTTTAGTTTTTTATTTTTTATATAAATTTTTCCTTATTTTCCTTTTCTTGTCTTTAAATTCCCTTAATTTCCTTTAAAAAGTAAAACTTTCCTTGTTTACGCTCTAATTACTTTTCTCTCCAAAATTATGTCATTCTTCTTTCCTTTTTGCTCTTCTATTACTTAAAATTCTTATTATTATTTTTCTTCTTTTCTTTCTTTATTATTATTTTTTGCCCTATGCTCTCTATCCCAAATTGAAATCCTGACTCCGCCCCTATATATATATATATATATATATATATATATATACATACAACGATTCGTATAATTAAAACAAATACGAGAATCTTTTTCTTATTAGAACTGTAGGTCTATGCTCACTTTGTTCATGTTGAATTAAATTTATTTTATCATAATAGTTGTAATTCAGCGATACGTAATAGAAAGCTCAATAGTTTAAGTCGCACGGGAGGTAAAGTAAGAATAAAGTGGGGTTTGTGAGCGTGTATTTTTTGTAAATTAATTTGGTTTTTTTTAATAAAAAAAAGTAAATTAAAATGGCAATTGGAAAGCAACTTACCATAATCCGAAAAATAAAAATACAAAAGCATTTAGAGATGTGAAACAAGTGTTTTTGTAAGAAAATGATTGGGCACAAACCAAAAAGTCTAACAAGAAGAATTTACATGGTGAATGATACTTGCTGATTTGATACATTCATGTGGAGTCATCATCTTATATATCTTTTTTCGCTCTCCTAAAAGTATTTTTTATTAACTTTTTATTTTTCAAAATTATTATCATTTTCCTATTTAATATTATTTATACATATTGATTGATGTCTAATTGGAGCCTACGTTTAAACGCTTGTCAATTCAAGAATTTTTTTTGTCTTATCCATTAAAAATTTGCTTACTCTACACGATATAAGAGAATTCTTTAGATTAACTTAACGTAACATATGAATAAAAAATTTGGTAGTTTATGTTTCAATTCTTCTCATAGTAATTCGTACGTTCTCAACTTGTGGCAATTTATGGTAGTACGTTATTTTCATTTGCTCTACTTACTTTTATTTATTTATTTTTAAAATTATTATATAGTTAGTTAGGTAACTATTAGTATTGTCACTATAATTTATGATTTTTATTATTTTTATAAGGTGGCTAGGTTAGGCCCTTTTTTTTTTTTTTTTTTGGGGGGGGTGCGATTCCACAGTGTGATGGATACAATTCAATTAAATATTACCTTCCCTTACTCTTATGTCTCATAAAGGTGGTCGAATCTAATTAATTATTCAATTAATCATTAACTGCTATTTCAAAGCCTATCCTTGTTTGATATGTAGCAAACTATATATATATATATATATATATTTTAATAAATGTATATAATTTGGAGTCCCAATTACATAATGATATGGAATTTTGAGGTGTTACGATCATGCCAATAGTTGGAAGACGAAAAAGAATTATTATAAGAATGGTGGTATATTAGTTGTGTCAGTTGTTGCCGACTCTCTAGCAAGATTGCAGTAGGAACCACAACAATTGATGATCTCATCACGACCACGTAAGAATCGGCACAACTGATTTGGCTTGTATAAGCCTTTGTCGGGCATAGCGGTGTTAGCCGTCTTAAAGTTATGCTTTTGAACAGTGTTGTGGGTCTGACACAGTAAAATTTAAAATAGTGTCCTATATATGTTCATTTTAAGATTTTTTGCAGCATTGAGAAATTTGTGTGGGGCCACACCAAGTAAGTCCGGGTCATTTTTATCTTAATCCCGTATAAATGAAGTCGTCCATAAAGTATTTGGTTCCAATTCTGTCTATTACATGCCGCCATCATCATCATCGTCTTCGACGTAATTGGTAATGCTTTGGTGGGTAAAAATGAAACATGAAAGGCAATGACTAGTGTTTTTTTGCAACAGGTCAGTCCAATAACTAGCCCAGGATTAATTGGGCCGGACGAATGGCCCAACCTATGGAAAACCCTTTTGCTGGTGCATCCATCTGGACCAGTTTTTGGTCATGGAATCGTGAGATTTTAAAGCAAAAAGTGCCCCAAAAAAACAAAGAAAAAAAGAAAAAAAAGAGAAAGAGGCGTGAATGCAGTAAAAGGAAGAAGGAAAGAAATTTATGCACTAAGAAACATAAGCTTAGGGTTTTCTATAATCAAATAATGTTCAAGAAGTTATATCCTCATCATCTTTGCCTATATCAGCGTGAATGAGTTGGCCACATGGAATTTTTTTTTTCTTATATATATATGCCATGTCTTCTCTTAAATTTAAAATTTTAAGTGGTTTCTAGTTAAACAAGCCCAAAGAGGTAAATAGGGTCCCAACTAACGAGAGATGTGTAAAAGCAGGTCCGATTACTACGCCTATTCCTAATCCTAAATGGAATGGAACGACGTAGGGATCCATATGTAAACATAGTATCTATTTCGATACGCTCGAATGACCCTTTCTCATAATGAGAATGTATATAACCCTATTCCGGTCTGGTCCGGTATGGAATGAACTTATATTCATCCAAGGTAAACATTGGCTTGTCTCTTTCTCGCTTACCATCTAAATATTATTGGATCTACTTTGAATATGAATACCACCTAAGTTTGTTTTTACTAATTTTATTGTTCACAGGTGTTATACCTAATGTTTCCTCACATGTTCATTAATGGTTTGTTCAGTCCTTTTTAGCGGTTCTATCATTCAACTAAACATCCTCACAACGACTAACTCTCCACTCCATACGATATTGTCAGCCTAATAACTCTTTTATAGAAAGAAAATAATAATAATAATAATAAGTTTGTAGTCGTTTGTCACAAAAGAAGCTACTAGCTTGCCTTCACTTTGTCGGCTCCAATCCCACTTAATATTACATCACCATTTATTTTTACATCATTTTGTTATATAGATCGTTCTTTCGACACGGACGTACTCTTTGATTTTGAAGGATAATATTTATGTTCTCATTGTTTTTTATTTTTTTAAAATTTTACATTAGGCCCCTTGATTTTAATGCCTTTCCCCATATTTCTAATTTTGTTGCTAAGTCTTTCTTAAAAATATCTACTCACATTATGTGATCTGCAAATAACATGCACCATGAAACATTTTCTTAAAATTATATAGTGATGTGGAATTTTACTCGTCGTGGTCTTCTTTTTAAAATTTACTTATCTAAATAAAAATAAATAAATAAATAAAGAAGCAAGTCAAATGTGAATGTGATAAGGTCGTAAAGACTCATAATGCAAAAGAGCCGAAGAGAAATAATTGCTAGAATTAAAAGCCGTAGGGTTGGCCCACACATGGAGTTTAACAAAATGGGCCTTCAAGCTCAATTAATTACTCGTGAATGGGCTTTTATTTGAGCTCAGCTCCATATATTGAAACGTTTCACGAGGAGAGCCCAGTTAGTTATCAAGCCTCATACAATTTGAATGTCTCGATTGCCCCTTCCATTATGTTTGGAATTAAATTCTTTGTATAATCTGAATTTATAAAAGTAGAAGGAATTCAATTAAATTTGAAATGAAATTCTATTTATGTGTCCGAAATAAATTGAAATCTAAAATATTAAAATCGAAGTCAAATTGGGTAAATTGTAATTTTTTGCTTAAATAATTTTAAATCTCATGAAATGTTGTCATATTTCAAAATTCTATTCACTCTCCCCCACCCCAATGCGCTTGTATACTGTAATTGCAAGTGGTAAGACGTGTACAATTATTTGCGTTTCGTCAAGATATTAAAAAGTAATCGTCGACTCAAGAATCATTTCTTATATTTAAATAAATATTCAATATCCCATTTCTCATATTGTGATTTGACTTGTTAAGAAGAAATTCGATAAAAACTTTTTCAAGTACCCTTTTTTTTCCATATTATGTGCCACTCCTAATCATTCAAAATAATTCAAATAATAATATCATTAAATAACAACCCACATATTTGAAAAAAAATCAAACAAGAAAGTTTTCAGAGCCATCTAATCATGTAGCAAGTATTATTTGAAAACAAAAGAGACTGATGCTATAGACAAATCATAAAAACAATACTTTTATATTAGTTTGATCCAAAGAGTTCAAATACTTTATTTAAAAAAATAAATTTAAGTGCATTAAATGTCAAAACCCTACAATTAAGGCCTTTAATTTAGCAACATAAGAATGTTACACCACAAGCTGTTGCCAAATAAGCACAACCATCCGGGGGCAATATAGTCATTACACTAATGAATAAAATATACGTTTAATAAATCAATTTCCAATCCCCAAATCTATTTGCCGCCATTTCCGCCGTAGGATGGGCCCATCAAATAGGCACTTTGGATTCCCAGTGTCCCCACAACTCGGTCCAGTAAATCCTCACCCAATCAGAACACGCCACGTACCCTCCTCCCAGTCCACTCTTGATTGAAAATTTGGCGGGCAATCGAAAGAAATTCAAAAACAGAACAAACCCTAGTCAAGTGGCCCCTTCCCTCTATCTCTCTCTCTCTCTGTCTCTCTGTCTCTCTCTCTCTCTACTTTCTTCTCTGTTTTCTGCTCTGGTGCCATGAGGTTCGTACTCACTCTGTTTTCCTGAGATGATGCTGAGTAAAGATAACATTTTTATCAGTCTACTTTGTTTATTCTCTTGTTATCGTAAAGGTACTTGAATTTGATGTATTGTTTAAAGTATTTAATCGTTTGTTTTTTGTGTTCTCTTGTCTAATTATTTTGGGTTTGTGTTTTTAATCGAGTTCTAATTAGGTTTGATGAAATTTCTTTGTGCTAGATTGATTTGAAAATGGCTAGTGATGGCTCATGGCTCTAATCGTGTAAGTTTCGATCATGTTTCTTATTTATCACTTGGTTTGTGTATAAATTTCTTTGAAGTTATTGTTTTATGGTTTTCTTTATGTATCTTTTTCCAATTAGATATATTATTATTGTAGAAAAGATGTAATTTCTAGTTTGAGTTTTGGACTTGATTTTTCTGAATTTGTATGTTTCAGGTTAAATTGAGGGTTGTTATTAAGTTATTTCTGGTTCAAAATTGAATATGTATTAGGGAAATGGCAAAGAGGGTGCGAATTTAAGATTAGAGGAGAGACCAAATTGATAATATTGATTGAAAAGGGAAGAATAAAGTATGAGGAAAGTTCCCTCAAAAGAGAGGGAATCTAAGACTCCGAGGCAGAAAAGGAGGCTAAGGATATCGAAAAACAAGTATCTAAGGCCAGGTGCTCTTGCTCAGCTTCGGAACAATAAGGCGGCGACCACCAAGTCTTGCAAGGACCTTGGGAAGAAAAGGGTTGCTGTGTTGGATGACCAGCAGACAGGCAATGATGTTGTTTTAAACAAGGGTGTTCACCAGAGCCCTTCGGTGTTATCACCGGAAAAATTTGGGTTTGGTCCTGTTGTTGGGCCTCTTGATATTATTAAACAGAATAATTTGATGAGGACACCGAAAACTCCTCGTGCTGAGGACTACAGATTCGAGTCGAGGCTTGAGTCTCTCCCAATGGATCTATTGGTATTTATAATCCTCATTTCTGTTTGACTGTTTGATTTGGATAAAGAATTTAAATTGAGCAAATTACTTTTGATGGATATCAATTGGTTATGCAGTTGATTTTGTTTTATAGTTTATCTTTTGCTGGAACAACTTTATAGCTATAGTTTAATTGTGTTCCAAACTTTAATTATAAATAATTCTAACTGCCTAAATTGGTCCTTTCTTTTGGCAATTCTCTATATGTTGATTGATATTTTCAATTGATTATATTATTTTGAGTTTTTGGTATTTTTGTGCTTACCAAATAGAGCTGCATATGTAACCTTGTAGATCCTTGTTGTTTGAGGGCTTAATCTTTAACTTGACTAGAGTTATTTAACTGTGACCTGAGGCTGGGAGGCATGTGCATATGTTTTTTTTGGGGCACAATGGTCATGTATATGATGTAGGAACATTGACACAAATCACACACACCTACTGTTGTCCCCGTGGGGACTTGAAGTTTCAATATCCCATGTTAGAGGAAGAGGAGATTCTACTTGAACGAAAGAATCGGTCTGTCCATTACTTATGTATTGAATTTTACTGTCTCTCCAAAGATACATGTTAAATCGTAGAAGTAATGACTCAAGTAACTTTTTATATGTTGATTATGAAATAGATTGGCTTTCGACTGGGAATCTAGAGTGCGTTAGGTGACGTCATCTTATACAGCAAATAATGGGAACTAATAGGTTACTCCACACTTACTGCACAAAGAAATTGAAGCTTATTATGGTAGTTTTTACATCTGGGATTATAGTGAGATTTCAAGATAGATACATGTTTTTTCTGATATATATTTTGAAGATTTCTCTATGTTGTTTGAGGGAAGTGATGCCTCATTTGAAGAACTTTGTTCTTGTTCTGTAGAGTCAAGTGAGTTGTGTGGATTGGGATTATATTTTGGGGTGCTGGTGAATACTTCCAAGGCCAGTGCATACATTTCTGAGTTGGATGTTAATCTGATTGTGCTGAGGTTGGTCTTGATGATATAACATTGATTCAGTGAAAAACTCGTGTATCCCTTAGAGATTCCAGCATATTATACAAATTTTCTTTTTAAGATTGGATATGCTCATATATTATACGAAGGTTCTTGAAAAATATGGGGAGGCTGGTGTTTTTGATGCTGATGTTTGTAATGGTGAGGCTGGTATGTACATGTGTTTGGTAAATGATGCAAGTTATTTTTTGGTAGTCAATAATGCAAGTTAATAAATTCCCTTTTCGTTCTAATTTTTTACCATTTCCTGGAAGCAAACACTGGAAAGAAATAGACTAGACAGAATTGAGAATCGTAGAATTCGTAGACCAGGAGCCATGGTGAAAATGCATAGTTACTTTTTTCTCCTAAGTTTACTTCCAGGATGGCTTTTCTTTCGCAAAGTATGAAGTTAAACAACTTATTGATAAATGCTAAGATCATTTTAGTATTCCTAGAATTTTTATTGTTATGACACACACATACACACACATATTCAAGATCATTTTAGTATTCCTAGAATTTTTATTGTTATGACGCACACACACATACACACATATTCATAAGGCATTGCATGGTTGTATTTGAAAAGATGAAACTAGGTTTATAAGGCATTGGATGGTTGCATTCATCTACTTTCTGTGTATTTTAACTATTTTTCTCATGGGTTACTGATTTGTATTTGGTTTATAATTTGAGGTCAAAATACTCTGCCATCTGCACCATGACCAACTCAGAGCAGTATTCCATGTCTCTCAGAGAATTAGAAAGGCTGTGAGTTTCTGCAAGTGTATACATGTGTGTTTTTATAGTTTAATATCAGAGAGGAATATGAATGATACTGTTTATGCTATTGGATCAGGTTTTGCTTGCTAGGCAGTTCCACTTCAATTACACTACCCCAGATCGAAGTCGACAAGAGATGTTAAGAACAATGACACCACTCCCAACAGAACATTGGCCTTTTGCGAGGTAGGTATCTCAAGTCTCATTAAACATCTTTGAGATCTAATTTCCCTTCTGTTGCATTTTCTAATATGAGTTAGTAAGAAAGATATGATAGCTTGTGGATTGACCCAGCCTATGGTCTTCAATAGAGCGGAATGAAAACATAGGATTCATGTAGCCGACTCCAAGTAATTGGGAAAAGGCTTGGTTGTCGTTCTTGTTGCATTTTCTAATATATGGTTGTCCACTTGCAGCAAGGGAGATGGAAAGGGCATGTGGGTTCCAAGCCCACACACTCCTAAAGCACCAAGGCATGGTCCCCGGCCACCTTCTCGTATGAAGTTCACTGAAATGCGGCAGATTTCTGCTGTTCTGTTCCAGGAGTCAGCATTCCCTTCTAGATGCATGGTGCCATCCGTTTTAGCAAAGCCCTCGTGCAAATCCTTGGCTTCCAATCGAGTTCTATTCTACGAAGATGAGTTATGTCAGGCTGTTGCTCAAAACAAGCTTCGTTGAGTTAGAGGCTGTGTCTTCCTCGTCCCCTCTTGTTCCCATATGTGTATAGTCTGTTTTCTATTTCCCTCTAGCGGCAGTAGTAGTCAACAGTATTAGACAGAATGCAATTTTGTAGCTTTGGCTGGGGTGATTAGGTGTTGTGGGACTTTAGATTTGCTTTAGGAATTGAAAGGTTGGGTGATTGTTATTATATAATAATATGTTCAAACTGGTTTCTTGTATAGTTACCTTATATTTTGTTTTCAAGAATGGTAGTAATGTTTTTTTCGAAAAAATTGTGCAGTAGCAGTAGATTTGTTTGTTTGATTTTTTTTTTTTTTTTTTTCATCAAAAATACAAGGAACTTGTCTGTGTTATATTCATAGTGGAACACTGGAACTTCATCAATAATGTTTTTTGTTTAGTGTTTATAATGTTTCCTGGGATAGTGATGCATCGATAAGTATCAGGTCTTCTAATACAGTTACTGTTGTACTTCTGCTAACGAAAGGCAAAAAATTCTTGCTGAAAGAGGGAATAAAAGGCGAATTAATGTGTTAGGGACTAAACAAGCTAACCCATATTGGGTCTGTTTGGTTCAGTTTTTTGAAAATAGTTTTTAAGAATTGAGAGAACTATAAAAACGTCTCTACAGTTTTTAAATTTTAATTTTTTGAAATAAAAAAAAAAACTTTACTAAACTTGCTTCTTAATTTTAAGAAAAAAATGAATGAATATTCGAAAATAGAAATTATCTTCGGGTGGACGTTCACCCCTTCATCAGAAAAATATAAGCCATTTGATATATGGTCACTGAGAACAATTCTCAAAAGAAAAAAAAAAAAATCACATAACTTCACATTAAAGCAAATTGAAGTGTATAAAGGGTGGTGCAAAAAAAAAATAGTGTACCAAGGTAAATAACACTCTCTCATCAATGCTTTTCATTCTTTAGTACTCGCATCTTTAAATCTGGCAAACCCTTTTCCTTACCATTTCAAACAATAATGGCAACCGGAATTTACTCTCCTATATACATTATATCAAACTCTTAACCATGCGTCTCCGTTCAGGTTCAGTTTGAGACTTAAAAATATCTAAAGTCTCCATTGAGTATTGAAGAAAAAATCATCTAAAGAGGAGAGAGAGAATATGGTCTGTCGTCTCAAGTTGCTGCGAGAATGTGACTCTCAAGTAGTAGTTTGAGAGAATATGGTCTGTCGTATGAAGCTGCAACGCTTGTTCACTCCAGATATAAAGCTTCGCTGTGATGTCATCGAGATTTGAACGAAAATAGTGATCTCACAAAGCCGTCCGACTCATCCTCACAGGTAGAGTGGTACTCTCTCTATCTGGTTCTGCTCTCATGATTGTATATCTTTGTGTCATTACATGTACCTTTGGTTTATATTTTTTTTTTCAATTTTCTCTCTTTCATTTTCATGTCAAATGGATATATGAGGTCTTGTTTCTCTCAACATTTTTAAAAAATTATATATATATATATATATATATATATATATATTCATTTTCATGTCCAATACCCTGCCAGGGGATGGTATACTATAAAAACTCGTATCGAAGTAGGGGTGGAATTGGTATAGAAGATTTTTCAACGGGGCAGGAATATGGTTTAGCCAAACCCGTTCCAAACCCACACCAGGAAGAGAAATGTGGAAATATAAATAATATCCGATTGAGTCAATGCCACTAAAATTCAACTTTTCTGAAACATCCATACTGGATTATTTAAACAAATCATAAATGCACAAGCCCATAATTGCTTGGGATTTATGTGAATAAATTTGCATTATCAAATAGATATTAATATACAAACTCACACATATAGTTTTCTTAATAACCAGTGACACGCCAAAGAATTGTACCAAGAAAGTATGAACTGTCATTATGAAGAGGTATATTTTCAAGTGCTAGAGCACAACACAAGGATTGTTACTGATCAATGAGCATTCACAAGGAAAGGATGCTGGCAAACGCTGCACTCTATGGTCTCAGAACCAGAGGCTGGAACCTGTACCTGCAAACAATTCCCACAACACAAACTGCTTCAGATATTGTCGAGGCCAAAACTCAAATCTTTTTCACCGGCACATAAATAATTGGCAAGAGAGATGATACTGAAAAGGATACATCGAAGTGGCTAAGGATGGCAAACCTGCAAGTGGACTGTGCAAATTGGACAGGCAACCTCTTTCATCCGCATTCCAGATCCATCAAGCTTCAGACCTGTGAACATGTTGCGTGAGTGGAAAGGAAGAACAAATAACAATAAGATTGTCGTCGTCTGAACCAAATTTGAAGGACTAGTTTTAGTACTGATGATTACCTTTTGAAGATTTGCGGTTCTTGTCCATCTCCTCCTGTTGCAAATCATCAATAAAATTAAAAAAATAAGGGAATGCTAATTAAGATGGAATCTCTACTTCTCATAAAAGAAGATTATGTCAAATATGGAAAGCAAGCCTCTTCAATAAACATCAATTAGCTTCAAAAGCATGACAGCAAATTACATGACAGAAGGCAAGTACAGTATTCAACTAAACAAAGCCATTATCCAAGTCCCAACTGCTTTGGATCACCAAACATGTAACATTTAAGTTACCTTATTCCTGTAAAGTTTTAGCAGTGTGTGAAGATAGATCCTCATTTAATATTACGATCAGCTTTAGTTGAAAGAATGCACTGGAGCATAAGCAAACCTAACTTTACAACCCAAAGTATGGCTTCAAGAAGTGTTAACAAAACTTTATTTCACGCTACTATACTTACCATCATAATGAGATATTGCTTCTCTAGGCTTTATTTTGCAATTGCTGATGTTCAATTATTTAATGATTGCTACGATCTTTGTTTGCCCAAGACTGATTTCACATCCAAGATTTCCATTTACAGTTCAAGAGAGATTTTCTGGGAAGTAGCGAATGAATGGGGTTTGGTTCTCTGAATTAAGTGGTTCACATTAGGTTTGTGTTTGCCAAGTGTAATGAAAGGCATGAAAAACTTATAGAAGGAATTGTCTTAGTAATAAAATATATCAGTTCCACTTGGTATGACATTGAATTTAATTGGAACATTAAAATGGGTTTTCCAGATTTCTTTTACACATGGACACATTGTCAAGGTTGATGACATAAGCTGTTCAAGGATACGCAATGGAAACACAGGTTTAGTAGGGCGATCCAAAATTGGAATTTGGAGTTGAAAGAGGGTTCTTGTTGTATTTGGTCATGGTGCATAGCTAAGGGGGTGACAGATCTATGGACCGGCAGCTGTAACAGGCCATTCCCTGCGAAGTCCAATTCAACTCTACTGATATAAATATGTAGTTCGTTCTCCACTAGGGAAGTTGGGGTCTCCCGTTATCTATAGAGACAGACCACATTGCAGGACAACCACAAGAACGAAAGAAAAAAGAATAATTACTGATAATTTCTCCAGGTGAGGGAATAAATTATTTTTAATCTAAATTGAACATGCAAAGGGATAGTGGACCACTTGGTGCATGGTTGTAAGGCAGAGAGATTTGGTGCTTTGTTGAGTAATGGATCTGCACAACAGCTCCCATTTGGCTCATCTAGTGTGTGTGGAAAGGAAGGAACGAGAGGATTTTTGAGAGTTGAGCTTTCAGGGTTTATTTTGCAAAGATCATTTTAGAGATTCCTCTTGTTAGGATATCAAGTAGGGAGGGGGAGGGTTTTCAAGATCTTGTGCCTTCTTTTCACTTTTCTATGAGCAATTCATCTTGTCTGAGTTTGTGGGACCTCTACTATTTCCATGGTATCACTCTTTGTACAAGTGATCCGCAACCTTTTTCTTTTATTGAGATATGCCATTTAACAGTGAAAATTTTGTTATAATTTTGGTACGCCGTGATCCTTTGAACAACCTCTATCTAGAACCAAAAACACCCTGTACCCCAGTAATTAAGATTACACTTGTAAGCTAAAGAGCCCGTGTTCTTAAAAAGATATTTGAAGCACTCTCCAGAATCACCTCATCTGTGCAAGAGTTTATAGATGAGATAGGTCTATTTATGATCTTTACTGGGAAAAGAAAAAAAATGGGTGAGATTCAAATTAATGGTACACTTTGTTTTTTATTTCTCTGCAACGTTATGATGTTTGAGTGCTCCTTTCCTAAATGAAGTTTGAGGTCATACGTTATCTCGAAGTAATAATATAATTATATTAAGTTAAGACTGAAACAAGAATTGTCCATTTCAAAATAAAATATATTGACCAAATACATAAATCCTGCAAAATTGCAACATGATTATGACAAGTGATAGCAAGGATTATTTTGAGAATAGCACTATATTCAAACTCTGTGGGAGTGGGTGTGGGTGTGGGTGTGGGTGTAGGTGTGGGTTCTATATATAAGATAAGAGGATGGATAAACTTGCTGACAGCACTACAATCTGTCTGCAAGATTATAAAATTATATTAGAATGCCCATTATATAGGGTCACAGCCTCATTAACTTCCAATTATTTCATCTAAGAATCACAAGTTCCTGCATTATTTCCTGAATTAAACAGGAAAGAAAAAGGCAAGCAAATTTCATAAGCAGCTGATAAAAATGTTTATTTTAATGAACAAACTAGTTCCGTCATTAACAACGCAGCATCCTGGAACCATATGCATATCAAGACAAAATCATGTTGAAAATATTGCATAAAAACAAGTACAATTAGCAGTGCAGTATATAAAAAGACGTTGAAAGTACGAATCTGCAGTTACCTGAAGTTTTTTCGCAAGATCATCATGACACTGCAATCCAGAAACTTTGCCAACTGCTTCCTTTGCATTTACCAGCCTTTGGGTAACTTCCGCCTGTAAAAAGAGAAGACATCAGAAGCAGATAGGAAAGAGGAAACTGGGTATCCATCCAAGACCAATTATGAGGAAAAGCCAAATCCCAAGATATTAAGAGAGTCTCAAATTCTACATATCATGAGAAATACAAAACCAATTTGAAAAAAATACTGTAGCAGTTTCACATGCATAAACAATGGGTTTTGAAATAACATGTGGAAAATTGAAGCCAGAAGACCCCATTACAATACTGGATTCCTGCTAAAAGCCATCACAGCCAGAGGCATGTAAAGGTGCTCTAATTACTATCTTTTCAGGCATTATACAGTAATCAACCATCATGACCTCTTATTGTTACATTTAATTTATTTGTTTAGCGTATTGGTGATGTGAATTAACATAGCTTCAAGTTTGCTAGCTGAACTGACTAAAAATAAAGGATGCTATTCGACAACAATGAAAATCCAAATCACTCCTCTGTTACTCAATGGTATGCCATCTTGAAATTTTGATTTTAACATCCGAGGGCCATAAAAGAACTGGCGATTTGAGGAACCATGCATTGAAATTTTAGTAGTCAGACAGTGGAGGGGTTGTGGTGATTAGGTCTTAAAGTGGGATGACTGATCATTATTGACAGCAATGGGGGTAACAGTAAGGTCATGGTGGGCCCATGTTGCCTGTCCTGGTGATGATGTGGTAGCAGCAGCAGCAGAAGCAGAAGCATTATGACGGAATAATCTGAACTACAGGAAATAAATTAACAGGAACCACAAATATGAACAAGAAGAACAACAACAAACCTTATATCACAAACATTGTCCATCTAATTAAGAAAAGGAAAAATATATAAATGAAAAGAATAAGAAACAATAAATAGAAGGTCACTTGTGCAGTTGTCCTTATCTTGCAGGGAGAAAAATGGATCCTCAACCACAGACAAGTCAACTGAAGAGCAGCAGTCAGAGAAATGAGATAAAAGGCTATTGCAGATAATACAATTGACATTCCCTCACCCCACAGGTCAAAATCCAGTGCTCTCGTTAATCCAGGGTGCTAGGCGGCCTGAAGGGCTAGGCCATAATCAACTGTCACAAGTGGACACCAAGCAAAACCAAAATAAGAAATGCCCCAAGTCCACTGAATTTTTTAATATCTTAGCCTTAACAAAAGTGTTGCAGTTGTCAATCAAATTTGTAGCAATTTCGGTATTGTTACTTAAATTGAAAATGAATTCAAATTGCTCTAATTTGGATACAGTATCTTATTTCCTTGGGTTTGTAGAAATTTCGATTCTCTTAACTCTAAAAAATAAATTTGGAGAGCAATTCCAATACCATTCAAAGTATTGCACTCCAAACATGAGATTTGGAGTTCGGAGCTCCAACCCCACTTCCACCCTTGCATGTCCAAACCAAAAGGCAAATAAGGAAGATAAAAAAAATTAAAAATAAACATATTCTATTTATTATTATAAGCAATCCCCATTTCACAGTTCAAAAAAAAAAAAAAAACATGGATTTTTGTTCCACAATGGAAAATTAAAAGATACCTCTAAGCCCTATGGTAAGGTCGAGTATTTCTCAATCTCCTAATCAATGCAAAAGTATGGATGATAATGACTGACTCACAAGTGGAAGAATCCAAAGAGACATTGAAAGAGAAACATCCATAGATCCATTATTTCAAACATCCCACCAAAGACCGATTAAGCTGGGCAGCATTTCTTCAGAAAGATCTCTAACCCTGCAGCTATGATGGTTCTTTCCCCACAATTACAGGCAGGAAAAGGACATTTCCAATTTAAGTAGGACAATTATAGGCTAAGAGGATGAAGTTTCAGGGGTTTGTTATCCAGAAAAGAACCGGCAGACAGTCCAGATGGTTAGACTGTTTGCTTTGATTTGAATTCAAGCCTGACTGAGTGAAGAGAGTTGTGGGTCACAGCATGATCTTTTGTCAAATATCCATATGTGAGCCTACTCTACCAATTACAATCTCCTCTAATGGTAATATCAAAAAGTTAATAGAACAACACAATAGTATATCTGCGGTCCAAAATCATTAACCGTCATTCATGTTGAACATTTATATTTGGACCTTCGATAAAATTTTGACAAAATATTCACTTTGAATCCACAATGTCCCACGATTCAACATTTGATTTCTGACTGAATTTTATATGAAATAGGTTGATCAAAAGTTCCAACCTGTGTGTAATAAGTCCTAACATTTCTAGATAGGCTAAGCTACTACATATTACTCAAGATCATATTTACATTTTAAACGCGCACACACACGCACATATCTCAAGATCATATTTATTAGTGCATGGTCATTTGGAGACTAGGATGTGAATAATTACAAAACTGAATCTTAAATAAAAGTAGGCTATATCAAGGGACAGCTGCCAAGACTTAAAACTTATCTCATTTGATATGAATTAACTGTACAAGAAATTTGAATAAGAGGCCTGATTGTGCATTTTGTTTGCTAAAAACGTGCTTAAAAAGATCACAAACCCAGAAAATGTGGTAAACTTATCAAATGGTTATAGGACAAGAAGTACAAAAGATAGGAGCACACTTTAGTCAAACCAAGGAGCAGAAATGACAAAAGTGTAAAATTAAATGCCGCAAAGCAGTTATTCCTTTATCTTCAGTAAATCGTCTATAAGTAGAAAGATGCTTTAAAGAACATATGCCACAGACGAGAGTGAGATGGATAGGTCAAAAAGTGCTTCAGAGTGAGTCGTTTCAGTCACACTATAGAAATAAGAGAAAATGGGAGCTGCTACAAAAGTGTTAAGATGAATGAGTGCCAAAACAAGAAAATATAGAATTAGACAGATCAAAATAAGATGCAACTCATCTGGTAGAAATGGTTTTGTCATATGTAGAATGAAGTTAAAGCCAGAGAATGAAAACTCCACAATTATAGCATTGATTGGGTTCAAGTCAAAGGTGTTCTAATGACAAGGCCAAGAAAAGTGTTTCTCAGCGCTAAAGGAGAGGACAATGTGAGTCGACACAATAAAATAAAAATTACTCACATTTTCTCCAACCTTAACCAGCAATCTTTTCAACCTTCCTTTTTTACTTGTGGTGTCTTTAAAAACACATAAGGAGTTTGATCTTTTGTGTGTGAATGTGTGTGTGTTTAGGAAAGAGGAAAGAGGGGGAGGGGGTCGCTCTCCCCTTATAATGTTAATGTATGAACAGAAAGAAAGGGGGAAAAAACTACAAATGAAGAGTTATTATCACAAGTTCATACCATGCATGGGTCACAAACTCGAACTGGTTGAGCATTCTCATCAGTAGTGAGAGTAATTCTGCCTTGAGTACATTTGTCACAATATATATCCCCACAGTTTCTACAGTGATGCTGAAAATAGAAAAAGGAAAAATAACACCATGAGGACCACAAATTAAAAGAGTCACAAGTCTTACTCCAATCAAGTCCTGCCATTAATTGCCACTAACTAATTGCTCTGATTCTAAGTTAAATTGGATAACAGTGTGTTTTAGGGTTAGAAAGGAGAAGGAGAAGGAGAAGAAGAAGAAGAAGAAGCAGACGAAGAAGAAGAAGAATTAAGAGAATCTGGTGTGTGTACGGTTCTACACACCACCTCTCCTATTTATATTAAGCAAGCAAAATTAAAATAATATCCTTAATAATCAAAATAAACTCTAACACTAACCCTTCGCACAAAAGCACCAAAATCTGTCCCACAACTTTTGCATTTGGTAACTGCTTCATCAGGAATCTACACAAGAAAAATGGAGTCAATAAGGAAAAATAATCAGTCAAAGTAAAACATTCACAAAAATACAAAACCTAATCAGCAATGCACAGTAACAGTATGAAAAACACTTTGATCTTGTAATCGAAACAAAGGTGTAAATAACTTACCCAGTGATCTTTCTCCAAATTTTCAGGCTTCATCAAGTTCATCCAATCACCAAAGCCTTTCTTCTTCTCAGATGGTTGCTCCGAGATATTGAGAGGATCAGAAGGTTTATTTCTCCCACCCATCTCCTTGATCTGCTTCACATATGAGTCAAAAGATTCTTGCACATTAGCATATAAAATAAGCATGTTTTATGAATACACACAAAAAAGAGAACACCTCATTCTATTTTCTGTCAGATAAAAAAGTGTCAAAAACAAGATCCATGTGTCTCATAAGTCCTGTAGCAATCCTCTTTTCTTTGGTTTTTTTTCCTCTTATCTTCCCTTTTGAGGTCTCCAACTAGGTCTCATATCCGCACAGGATGTGAACACCAGTGTATGTGTCCATTCATAAATAAATAGCATACATAATACATAAAAGACAAAATGGAAAGACAACTATTCTGGGAAAGTTATGAACTGCAAAAGGTTTTCTTAAAAAAGATAAAAGCAATACAGAAAAAGGTAAGATGATTATAGAATCTAAGAAATTGACACCTTCAAGATCTAATGGATCTTATTAGTTATAATTGACCAGCTAAAATTGTATCAACAACTGCAAGTTAATTTTCAAATCCTGAAGCATTCCAAAAAACAACATTTCCTAATAATGCCAGCATTGACAGGGCAACAACCATGAGCACCCCATATAGGCATCAGCAGTGACTAAGGTAACACGGTAACTGTTAGGTCTGGAATCTTGTCTGCAGTACACATATATTTGTGCAATCATGTAGATGCTTCAGCAGCTTGGAGCCTCAGACAGATGCACATACAGGCATCTCGACCATGAACCGCCAAAAGTTCCATTGATTTACAGATACCACCACATTGTAAATGTCCGTATTACCCTAACTCATAAGGTAAAAATTGTAAGAAGTGCGTCATTGGACTTAAATGCATCAGTGACAGCTCAATGATCAGCTAAATGGGAAAAATTGCCACTTATGCTACAACTCATCACCATATAGACCTTAAGAAGAACAATGTAAACCAGATAATACGATAAAGAAGACTAAAATTTTTGGATGCCAATGGAGGAGCTCGTCATGCCTCGATGACAAGCAACCTCAGCAAAAATTCTAGTTAACAATGACCAAAAAGTATATATCAATATCTGCACTCAAAAAAATTCAGGAGCAGACGGAAATGAAGCATTAAGATGCAACTAAAATTAGTTTTCAAGGAAAAACTACAATATATGCATCTTAGCACATTAAGCAGCAGCATCATCACGGGTTCATAAATATTAAGCTTGTAAAAATTCATACGAAACTAAAACCAGACTAGTCAAACATTAACATAATCCTGAAAGAGGAAACAAACTACAAACCTGAATACTTGCTGCTGTCACTGTGTCCAGGATGTTGTTCGTGGTATAGCTATTTGATTTCAGCCTGATACGTCTTGGTTCAAAATCAACAGAGCTTTTGGCCCAAAAAGCAAATATATATGAGTCCAGTACCTAAAGAAAAACCAAAAATCTTAAATATTTTTTTTGATAAGTCAAAAATCTTAAATACAAAATTACAACCAAGTTGGCGGAAGTGAGACAAGGCATTTACGAAGTTATTTATGTTAATATAAAGCAGCAAACTTTTTTTTTGATAAGAAATATAAAGCAGCAAACTTACTTCCCATTTTGTCAGAGACTCAAGTGTATATATTCTTAGTGTCCGACTAGTTGCCGGATCAAGCATCCGAATCCCATCCAAACCAATCTGGAACGAAACATAAACACAGCCATGAGTTTTGATGTAAAACTCTAATACTTTGTCCACCAAATGAAAAACATAAGACTATTCTATAATTATTAGCATAATGTGTGAAATGAATTCTTATTTCTGTTCAAGGAAACAAATGTCAGGATCAGTTCCAGACTTCAAATTTTACAGAAGCAAGATCATCAGACAAAAATAGATTCACAAGCAACATAACCACCTAATTATAAAAGTAAAACACGAGTAATCATTCTGATCAAAAGCCTAGGCAAACACAAGAGTAATCATTTGATCAAAAGCCTAGGCAAATTTCCATTCTTCAGCACAATTTTAACATTTAAGCATAGCAGAGACAATAAAATTTAGAAAAAGCAAAAGAAAAAATCGCAGACCTGGCAAAGAACATCCGAGTCGCTCTGACCCGCGCCTTCGGACAAGAGCTTGACACGGAACTTCTGGACGGTGCTCTTCCCGTCCTGCTCTGTGTCAGCCTTTGGAATAGCTTTCACAATTTTACTCGACGGTCTCGATTCATTTTGCTTCTTCCCATCTGAAAACCCTATTGGCCTCCCATAATCATCGAATACCAACCCACTAGACGACTTGGGGGCAGTGCCACGAGCACCATAGGGCTCTGTTTTGCCCGCATTATACTGATAAACACCGCCTCCAATCGCATCATCCCGATATCCTCCATGATCATACTGCTCCAGCCTCGGCTCAGCGATTTTCCCATACATGCCTTGAGCTCCATATCCACCGTAATTCACATCTTTGGCATACGGACTTTCATAATTAGGCACAGTGGAAGCCCCGGGTTGACCATAGGAAGCTGATGAATATGGAGCTTCTGGTAGTGACGAATTGGGATTGGAACCATATGGGTTTTCATAATTAGACACAGTTGAATCCCCGGGGTGACCATAGGAAGTCGATGAATATGAATTCGCTGAGAATGACGAATTGGGATTGGAATTGAAATTAGGGTTAGGCTGATCATACGTCGGAGCCGTTTGATTCTGATCATACGGGTAATACGGCGTTGGTTGAGGCTGAGACACGAGATGAGGAAAAGAATAGGGCTGAGAGAAATCAGATGATTGAGAATTAGGGTTTGGGGTGTATGTAGAAGCTACCGGAGTCGAATGAAGGCCATGATCGGGAATTTGGGGATTTGGAAGGAATGTAGAAGAATAAGCTGAGTAATCAGAGGGAGATTGGTTGGATGACATCGGAGGAGCAGATGCGAATGTAGCAGGCAAGGAATTGAGATGAGGATCGTTATTGCTCGAGCTAGGATTAGGGTTTTGAAGGTGAGATTGGTAGTATTGGTAATATGAAGAACTCATATCGCTTTGTTGCATATTTAAATTCTAGGGTTTCTTCGATCGATAGAATTGTTGTAAATATCTGTGGGATCTAAAAACTTATGTATATCTAAGATTTCGTAACCTTCTACCAGAAGGAAGAAGATTATAAGAGAGAGAGAGTTAAACAGTCGCCCGCCAAAGTTCGTTACGTGTAAACTCGGGCTCGGAGTCTGGAATTTGGATATTCGTGAGACTTGGATTTTCAAACTGGTTTATATGAATAGGGAGGTCAATTAAACCCGCCCGTGGAACCCTCGTCGCTTTCCTATTGGGATAATTTATAATTATTCTTATTAGTTTTTTTTAAAAAAAATTAATACTCTCTCAACTATGAATTAATATATAAGTAAATATTTTTTATTAATTATAATTTTATTTTTAATTTTTTTTTATACTTTTAAATTTTAACAATATTTTTATTATTATAATCATTAAATATTTGACTATGTTATAATAAAAAATTATAAAACTTATCTTAAATTTATATATCAAGAATCTCCTAACCGAGTTGAGAGAAAGATTTCCATTGATAGGATGGGTTTGGGAAAGCGGTGCCCAGTCCCAAACATAACCCATTGGCATCTCTATTTTTGAACCTAAATCTCATACGCATTGAAATTTAGTATTTTCATGTAAAACTATTAAAACGAGGATATAACACTATTTAAATAAAATATGTAATATTATTATATCAAATATGATATAACAATAAAAATGTGTTGTAATGTTGTAACTCAGATGCAAGATATTGTATTTTTAAAATCAATGAGCCGTATATATCAATGTTGCATCATCTATTTAACTTGCAGGAAATAATTCATTGCACTGGAAGAGATCTTTGATTTAGATTTCAGAATTGGTTATCCAAAGAAGTATATTGTCTTTTAGAATGAATGTTGTAGTATGGACGCCTTCATTCTAATTCCATGTCTCTCTTCGTTGAATCGATTTTTATACTCCCGTAATTCATTGTCATTAATTCTCAAAATAGTTGTTTTATGATTCAAATCTATAGTTGACAATTTTTACTATTAAACTAAACAATGATCCCTTAAAACTAATGTCTAAAAACGTTTTCAAATTTATTTCGTAACACTCACATGAAAAACAGAGTTATATTTGAATAATGAAATGAGTTTTTATCTATGGCTGACAAAATCAATTTCATAATTTCGTGAAACATATCATGCGAGCGGACCTACATGCACCTCTGAATTTTTTTTTAATAATAAATATTTTACTTTTTTTCAGTTATATATCCATGAAATATTACAAATACACCATTTAAAAAAACTAACAAGGGTCCTACGTCACTGATATTCAAGACTCATTTTGAATGCCTAAAAAAACTTGTTCCATTAAATCTGACTCCATTTCTGATGATGTCATCAATAAAAAATTATTACATGAGTCACACTCGATTCATTAATGTATAAAAAATTAAATTATTCAAATTATTAATATTATTCTTGTGTGTGTTGTTTGGAATGTTGAAGCAAAGTTTTTTAGAGAATGTACAAATGGGCTGGGGAATAGCAAGCCCAAAAAAGAGGAAGAAGAAATAAGGCTTGGCCCAACAAAGATGTTGGCCTAAAATACAACATAAAAACATATAAACAAAAACAAAACTGGCCCAACCCCAAATGAGGTCTTCCAACCCGGTGCAAAAGCGAGAGAATGCAACAAAAGGAGGTATTTCCTTAATGCAACAAAAGGAGGAATTTCTTTAGTCACATAAAGCGGTGCAAAAGCGAGAGTTTAACCAAATTTAAATCACACGGGAGCAAAGGAGGTATTTCTTTGGTCACATAAAGCAGGTGCAAAAGTAAGAGTGTAACCAAATTTAAATCACACGGGAGTAAGAGTGACGCAAAGCGTAAGAACAACATCCATTCAGAAAAATCATATGACTCAAGTCTTCCCATGGTTATCAGGAAAGGAAAAAAAATAAAAAGTTCTTCCCAGGGTTAGAGGCTTAGAGCACACCAGTGCACAAGAGCGATCCAATGATCAGGAATCAGTATCTATTTCATGGTGTACCTTTTTTTTTTTCCTTTTTTTTTTTTTTTTTTTTTTTTTTTTAGCACATTCAGCGGTGTACTTTCCTTCCATGGAGTACAACTCCACAAATTTTTAATTCTCTTGCATTAATAATTCCTTCATATTCACAGAGATAGGGGACATAATTCACATGGATATAGTAAGTACGGGCTGCTTTAATGGTTACATTTTCCCTTTCACTCATACTATGGGGAAGAAGTGGACACTAGAAGTACTATTAATTAAGTTGCAGAATTAAACTGTATCAATTTTTATAGATTGTTCTGCAAAGCATTTTTCACTATTTAAAATATAAATATCTTCATTTTAAAATTCCATTGGATTCTAGTGGAATAATGTAATATATGAATAATACTCTTTCAATCAAAGAAATATTTCAATGATTTCCATCTTTGTATTTCGAAAGGAAAGGGGATACGGAGGATAGGAAATTTCTTCCAACCTGATTCTTTCTAAATTTTCTATTTCAGTAATTCAATAAATGGGTTCTTATCAAATTCATTCCATTATAGGTGACTTTACCTCTATAATTTTTTATTTTATCATTAACTTTCACCATTTTATATGAACACAAACTAAAAATTGATAGATATAAAAATGAAAAAGAAATTAAAGAGTGAAAATTACTCTATTTTTTTGGAAATTAATATTGAATTTTGATAGACTGAAAAACAAAGAGAAACATTATTCGAAGTATCTTAGTCCAGTGTGATTTTTGAGATTCACTGCTGGGTTTTGTTAAACTAAAAATGATAAATTTTTAAAAAAATTTTTTAAAAAAATCTATATATGGGGACACAGAAAACAAAATGTAAATTAATGTATATTTTTTAAGAAATTAATATCGAAAATTGATATACTGAGAAATGGAGATAAACATCATATCTCAATTGGGTGCGATGCAATTCTCACGTTTATTGATCTGAAAATAAAAGGCAAAGTAATCACAAAATTGATAAATTTGGAAACGAAAAACAAATATAAAAATTGATATATATAATCTCATATCGGACTGCGCTCAAAATCACATATCCACATGCTGGACTGAACTCACAATTCTAGATCAAAAGAACAAAAATGAAATATAACATAGAGATACAAATAGAGAATAACAAAAAAAAATGTGTGAAAGCACAGAGAGAGAGAAAATCACCAGAAATAAGAAAATAAAAACTCAAAAAATGGACCAAAAGTTAAAAATGTTGGGACCAACCGATCAAAAGAAACCAAAACGTCTTCGGTTAGAGGCCAATTGATTATTTTTTTTTTATTTTTTTATTTTTTTATTTTAAGGACTTACATAATTAAAAGTATAGACTGTGTGTGTGTGTGTGTGTTATAGCCTATACTAATAAAAATTTAAAAAATCTAAGGGGGCCATAGCCCGCCCCCGACTAGGCCGACAACATGGACATGGATTTTTCAACCAGCGAAGTGATAAAGTGTTTTTCCTTTTCCTTGGTCGGCAAGTACAGTGTTCAAATTTTCTTATATATTAAGCTAATGTGGCAGTTAAAAAAATGTTTGATCCGCTCACTTTTGGCACGTTTAATTCAATCATTCTCATTGTCATCTTAAAGTCGGTTTGTTGTGAAGTTTTGTTTTACCTTAACTGCCAGCCATCAGTCAGCACCGAAAATCCTAAAAAAGTTTAAAGTCCAAGAAAGTCAATTCTACAAACACCCCAGACAAAACACTCCATCAGATCATCAGTTTTCTAATCATCTAACCACCACCATGATCTTTACACGTGTGCATATCCACACTTGGCTGCAAATCCTGCCGTCAACTCACAACTGGAAAATTCAAACCGACCTTTGAAAATTAAGTGTTATCCACTACAAAGGAAATTACATAGAAAGTGATAAACCCTGAAGATCGATAGTGATGGCATGGGAACCCAAATGTGCCACGTGTACGCCACGTAGCAACCACTTTGCCGCCTAACACAGCTCTATATATAGACACCATGATCATCAGTCTTCAAAGCAGAAGTGAAGTGTGTTTCAATACAGATATTGCAGAGAGTTCGAAGATGGGTATTTTAGATTATTGCTCTGATCGTATTGATTTTTCTCGCACTCACAGTAGTAAGAAGCTCAAAAAACGCAAGCAATTTCAGGTATATATATATATATATATATGTTTAGAACGGAAGTTCAAACCGAGAATGTTAGTTCGAAGAATTAAATGCATTTAGGGATAGAAATCCCCCTGAGCTAGCATTCTCGATTAAACGGTTTAAGCTTGAAATTTATTATGATAATTATATATACGATACTGCTATTTAGAATGAAAATCCAAATAGAGAATGTTAATTGAAGAATTTAATCTTCTCAACTAGATTCTTGATTAGAGGTACAGTTAAATTTGAAAATATAGGTCTATATATGTGTGTTTGTTTGTGTTATAATATGTATCATGGGTTCTAAGTATTTTTGGATGATATGATCAGACGGTGGAGATAAGGGTGAAGATTGATTGTGAAGGGTGCAAGAAGAAGGTGAGGAAATCAGTGGAAGGCATGAAAGGGGTGACACAAGTGACGGTGGAGCCGAAGCAGCACAAGCTTACTGTGATTGGATACGTGAACCCAAACAAGGTCTTGAAACGTGTCAGGCATCGGACGGGGAAGAAAGCTGAGATGTGGCCTTACGTGCCGTACGATGTGGTGGCGCACCCTTACGCGCCTGGGGTGTACGACAGGAAAGCCCCGCCTGGCTTCGTGCGAAACGTGGATCCTCAGGCTTCTGGCCTCGCACGTGCCAGCTCTACTGAAGTGAAGTTTACTACTGCGTTCAGTGATGACAACCCCAATGCTTGTGTAGTCATGTAACCCTACCTAGGTATATAATATACATATATATATATATATATATATATTGTGTATAGGGCTTGTTATTTGTCTTGTTTAATTGTATATTCATAGGTAGGTAGATATGTGTGTACTAGTGTATATAATACAATATGTGGGTTTGTGATGTTAACATATGCTTCAGATCTTGGACCTATAGGTTTATAATTCTATTTATTTTTAAAATCTTGCAAGTGCTAGAAAGGTATACTATTCTTGATTTTTCTTTTAATACAATTATATCTGCATGCATGAATCTTACTTGGCGTAATGTGATTGACTTGATCAGAGAACTAAGCTCATTAATTCATGATGTATTATTAAATTAATTAGTAACCTAATTAGTGTTAAAAGACTTATTAAAGAGCTGAGATACTCAATAGTGAAATTGAATTTAGATTGGTATGTGAAAAAAGTTTTATCACCATTTGGTGACTTAATTTTGAAACAATTTCTAATGGACTTGTCTAGGATTATTAAATACTATCCACTTCCATCGAGTCTTTTTAAAATTATTAAGTCCATGTTGAATTTAGATTGGTATGTGAAAAAAGTTTTATCACCATTTGGTGACTTAATTTTGAAACAATTTCTAATGGACTTGTCTAGGATTATTAAATACTATCCACTTCCATCGAGTCTTTTTAAAATTATTAAGTCCATGTTGAATTTAGATTGGTATGTGAAAAAAGTTTTATCACCATTTGGTGACTTCATTTTGAAACAATTTCTAATGGACTTGTCTAGGATTATTAAATACTATCCACTTCCATCGAGTCTTTTTAAAATTATTAAGTCCATGTTTTTGCTAATAAGCTCAAGGCCCCACAAACAATGCTTAATTTTAATTTTCGCATACTATTCCCAAACAATTTGGAGGCTACTAAGTACAACATCACAAACCTGTTACCTAACTCCTCAAATACTGTTAGTCTACATTAGTTTGACGTACTCAGCTAAGCAGAGTAGTAAGAGCATCTTCAATCGAATTGTCAAATTTTGGCAATCTAATATTTGCCATATTAACATTTTTCAAGAGTTGTATTAAATTTTTCAAAATTTACATCAACGTTTTGTACTCTCTATATTTTAGTTATTGCTTGTGTTCTAATAATATTGCCTTTTCGGCTCTCCAAAAATAATAATATTTTATTTTTTCCTTTTTCTTAGGGTTATTAAATTGAAAATAAATAATATAATATCAATTACAAAATAAAAGAAATATAAAAAGTAAAAATGAAAGAGGGTGGGAGGAGAGTCTTTAGCTTCCCCATTTCCTTCAAACTTCTTGAGGAAGTCATTATCCTTCCTTTTTAAAATCCCATTTGATCCGGTCTTTGGTGCCCCCCTCATTGTGATTTTAAAGTCGGGTAGTCATCAAGTTAGCGCTAGGGGTGTTCAAAAAATTCGGTGAATCGAAAAATCGGATCGGACCGTACTGAATTGGGTGATTTGGACTAATTGTATAGCGGTTTGATCGGGTCCTAGGCCCAAAATCATGGAACCATAATTTTTCGGTTTGGTCCTGATTTAGGGTCGTACTGGACCGGACCAGCCCGGACCGAACCGTTACTATATTATAAAATATATATTTATATATGTATATCATATCCGAAACCCTAAATCAATTAAAGTTCTCACATGTTCCCTTTTTTTCTTTTGTTCTTTAAATTCCTTATAAATTTCTTTTTAAAAAAGTCAAATTTCCCTTTTCAAATATATTTCAATTTTCTTTCCTTTCCTTTCAAATATATATCTCAATTTTCTTTCCTTTTTTATCTTCTTAATTTTTTTTTTTAATTTATTTATTATTATTATTTTTTTTGCGTATTATATCAATATTAGTTGATATTTTATTTTATTTTTTTTAAAAACTTTGCCCCCTCAAAATTAAAATAAAATAAAAAGAAAATCAACTGAGACCGATAAACCGAACCGAACCAAACCGGTTTTTCGTGATTTGGTTTGGTTTGGTTCCATGAATATTATGATTTGGTCTGATTTCAAAAATAGTGAAACCGTTATAAATGGTTTGGTCCCAAAATACTCCCAATCCGGACCAAACCGGACCATGTGCACCCCTAGTTAGCGCAGTCGGCACTGAAAAACCTAAGAAAGTTTAAAGGGCAAGAAAGTCAATTCATCCACAAACCCCAAAAAAACACTCCATCAGATTATCAGCTTTCCTCATCATCTAACCACCACCATGATCCTTACACATGTACAAATTCACACGTGGCTACAAATTCTGCAATAAAAAACCCAACTAGCTAGCTAGCTAGAAAAATCAAACCGACCATTCAACTGTTGTAGTTAGGGTTTTTGGACTAGACCACGACTAGGAGGATATAGCACAATAGATTTAAAGGGGAAATGGGGTTGGAATAAGAAATGGGTCCATTAAGAAAATATTAGATGTTCTAGAGTCTTATGAAAGTAGCGGTTCTAATATATAAAAGTAACGGTTCCGGGCAATTAATATGTTCAGTATATTAAATATATACTACGTGTGTGTGTGTGTGTGTCTATATATATATATATATATATATATATATATTCTTCTTCAACCAGCAGTCAAATGGAGAGAGTGTGTGGTCCCCACCGTTGTACAACATTGGAGGTGGGAGTGGGACCAACACGAGCCATTCGATTCTTGCTCGAAAATTTTAGGTGCGTGCGCAAGATATTGATGAGATCATAGGATTGTGATTGGAATTGAGTTAAAATTTTAAAATCAAAAATTATTTTGGATGGAATTTAGGCAAAGATTTTACTAATCCGAACAGCCCTAGGAACTTGAAATACAAGAAAATATATATTTTAATATTTTAATGTTATACCTTGTTTGTTGTAATACCCCTAATTTTAAAAGGATAGTCTCAGTATTTATTTATTTGTTTTAATTGTATTTTTAATTATTTAATTGATTATTTGACTAATTGCTTTTGTGTTTAATTGAATTAGGTATTACTTGATTATTTGATTACATGTCTATGTATTATTTGTATTTGTCTATGTGTTAATTGTTTAATTAGATTATGTGCTTAAATGGTATTTTGTATTTGTCTATGTGTTAATTGTTTAATTAGATTATGTGCTTAAATGGTATTTTGTATTTGGCTATGTGTTAATTGTTTAATTAGATTATGTGCTTAAATGGTATTTTGATTAATTGTGAATTAAATATTTTCGTTTTTTTATTATTTTCTTTTATTTTTATTTTATGGTTATGGTTAGTAGTAATGGGCCAACCAATTGGGTCCCTTGGACTACTTGGATAGGAGGTTGGATGTGTATGAATTATTACCCATGGATAGTTGTGTATGTATATATATAGATATATATTATATACATATATAAAAAGGAAAGTAATTTATTAATTACTTTTATGGTAACTTGGGTAGTAATATTTAATCTGATTTATATGTTTTATATTTAAATAATAAAAATATACGTAAATTTGATACGTGTTATGTTTTAAGTTACTTTATAATATTATGGTAACTTAAGTATTATTGGATAATCCATTAATAAATAATGGAATGTGTATAATTTATTTATTTAATAAAGATATACATAAATTATATACGTAACATATTTTACTTACCTTTTTAATATATATAAAAAGGAAATTAATTGAGTAGTTACTTTTATGGTAACCTGGGTAGTAATATTTTATCTTATGTATATGTTTTATATTTAACTAATAAAAATATACATAAATTTGATACGTATTATATTTTAAGTTACTTTATAATATTATGGTAATTTCAGTATTATTGAATAATCCATTAATAAATAATAGAATATGTATAATTTATTTATTTAATAAAGATATACATAAATTATATACTTAACATATTTTACTTACCTTTTTAATATTTTAATATTTATTTTTTTTGAATTGACGTGGATTGGGAAAAAAGGTTAGGGTTATTTTATTTAGCCTATAAATATATAGCTATAGGTTGTAAAAGGGGATTAGAAATATTCACGTGATATATTCTAGAGAGAGAGAGTTAGAGAAGGAAGGAGGAAAAGGAAGGAAGGAGGAGAAAAACCCTGTAGAGAGAAGATCAAGGAAGAAGAAGTTTAACTTTAGATCCGAAAGTTTTAAGGCAAGTTCTTCTTCTATCTCTTTCCCTTTGATTCGTGTTTTTGTACATGCCTAGGAAATTCCAGGATTTATTAAACACATAAAATTAAATTATTATGCATGTTTAATTAGATTAGAATATAGGTTTTATGAATTTTATTCAAATATGTTCTTGTGTTATGAATTGATAAATGCATGATTTTGATTTGATTTCCGGTGTGAATTTTTACATGTTTAAATTATGTATTTTTCATATCTGTGGAATGATGGAACGTAGAAATATGCGTAGGATTTCTGAACATTAAATAGGAACTAAGTTTGGGTTTAAATAAATTTAAATAGACTCAATCATAATGATGCTTGCTATTTGAATGTTTTAAACAAACGAATGAATTTAATCTTTTAATATGTTTTAGCAATTGAGATTAAATGTGTAGGATGAATTGGATATGGAGAATGCTTATTTGACAGTATAATAAAATATCATCATATGTATAAGAATCAGTTAATGTAGGACATATGATATAGGAAGCTTAAATAAATAATAAGTCATTCCTATTTTGTGATAACTTGATATCATATTATTATAGTTATTTCTGAATTGTTTAATGTATTTCCTTAATCGTTACATTAATTGTTGGATTGTGTGGTTTAATGCACCGGTATGGAACGGTGGCATTCTAAGGACGGATTAACTTATCAGTTAAGTTCTACCTATTTTATAAAAGGGAATGGATTAACTAAAATATTAAGTCCTACTTATATTCAAGTCAGGTTAGCTGAACAAGTTGAATGACTTATGGAGGATTAATTTATTATATAAGGGAATGGATTAACTAAAATGTTAAGTCCTGTTTATATTAAAGTCAGATCAGCTGAACAAGTTGAATGACTTATGAAGGATTAATTTATACTGAATATGATGGTTATTAGATTATATATATATATATAAGTATGGTGCCATGATATGAGTTTGAGTCTCAGGATCAGTGGTTAGGGTGCGTATATTGCCAGGGATGTGTAGCTAGATATAGTGTAGTTGTGTACCCTGGTAGGTCTAGGTACTCATGCCCACTATATGTGCGTTTTGCATGTTGCCTACTATTCAGGTTGAGACAACCCTATAATCTAGTGAGGTTCCTTTAGTGTGTATATATATATATATATATACGGACTACCAGTTACTATTGGATTGACTAGAATGTATATGTGTATCGGATCTCTACTTGGACTGTAGTAGAGTAGAACTTGTTTGTGGGCCTGACCCACCATTATTTTTCAGATGTTCGTCAGGAGTAAAGGTTGTTCGTGCTGAGCGGGGATCAGTCTACTTCATTCTTCCAATGCTACATAGGAGTTTCTTTATGATTCAGTTTCTTGATTTAGACAGTTATTGCTGTCATTTGTTTAGTTTGGATTTTCTAGGGGTCCACACAGTATGGATTCCCGAGTTGTATTTTAGAGGATTAGTTGTATCAGAAGAGTTTATTAATTAATGAAAATATATTCTGAGGTTTATTATTAGATTATAATTTTAGTTTCTTGTCAACATTTTATTTATTCTTCTTTATTCTTTTGTACTCTGTATTCGTTTATTATCAATTTGTTTTGATATCCTCGGGTATTCGGGCGTGGGCCTGGCCAACCAGCATTCGGGAATCCGGGGGTATCACATTTGTGTAAAATAAAGATAAAAATAGGTGATTTAATATTTAATTATTTATATTAATTGAATTTTAGTTATGGAAACACTATGTAACGATCCAAATTTAGAGAATTCGAATCGCTAACTGGGTCTTTATCCTAATTTGATGACACATAAGGACACTATAGTCATTTCACGTTATCGTAATGATTCTAGGGTCCATAAGGGCATAACGGTCATTTGGCATGGTCCAAGATGCATGGTTTAGGGCCCAAAAAAAATTGGTAAAATGATTAGGTAATCGCTAACTGAGACGCAGTGTAGGTGATGTGGCTGAACAGTGATCCATAGAGACAGAGGAGGTAGGTGTGATCAGTTTAACTTTATGCTGCATGAGAAATGAAATGTGAAAAGGAGTGATCAACAGTGGCCATCGCCGGACTTGGGTCCAAAAATTTAGAACCAAGGCCATGCCGATCCAAAAACCACAAACCGATCAGTCAGGCTTACATAGAAGAGAGGGCCCCAATTCAAGGACCCCTTAGTTCCCCTATAAAAGAATGAAATTCCTTGACATTGAAGTCCAGCTATTAGTATTTTGATCAAGCCATGCCTTCGCTGCTGCTTGCATTAATCAACTCAAGAGAAAAATAATAATAACAACAATAACATCTTTGGCAGCAAGGGAGGAACTATTAATGGGCTAACT